>NC_135276.1:1945000-3145000 GCF_051311805.1 Agelaius phoeniceus | reverse complement strand
GCTGCTCTTCCAGTGAGATCCATTTGCACATAGGTCTCATTGAAGGCCCAGGACCTGCATTTAATATGATTCCATTCTGTATCTAATCACACTCCCATTTTACAGAAAATGAAGGTGGGAAGTTGGTTCAAGGTCAGCAATTTATTTATTAATAATAACATTTGTAAATATCCTAAAAATCGAATTCAATAGGAATTTCAACACCTCAAAAATGCAAAGATCTGGAGAGTTTATCCCCTGAAAAATTGGATGATATCATGAATGATGAGGTATAAAATTGTGTCTGTAATTTAAGAACCTGCAGCTATTTGCAGTGTAGTGATTTTTGCCCCCTGTATGACCATACCTTTTAAATTCAAGTGTCTGATAATACAGACAAGCAAAATCAAACAGGCAGGTAGTTCAAACAGAATCTGTAGAAAGGACTGCAGTAACATATAGATCTTTTAGAAAATATTCAGTCTATAAAACTGGGATTTTAAAGAGTGAGACTGGCAAAAGAATCAGGCTCATCTGATATGCAGAGGAAAAAAATGTCAACCTGAGGGTAGCATCTTCTAGAACAAAATCTACATTTCCAGAGAACTTCCTTGAACTGAAACAAGCTGCAAGATGAGCTCATTTCTTAAAATATTAATAGTAAACTTGGGTGAGACATTCTTATTATGCTTTCACCGATGCAAATTCATCAAATTGCAATGATAATACATCTTGAGAGATTAAGTTTATAACAGAATATCAGATGGTTGTTTCTGGGTTTTCTAAGACCCCGAGACTGGTTTGGCATGCAGCTGAACCATCATTTATCTTTGCTGACAGCCCAGTTTTCATTCCCAGCCTTTGTGCTGCTGTGCACCAAATGACACTGTCCAGTTGGGGGTATTTTTAGACTGCTCTGTAGCAGATGCAGGCTGGCACATCCCTGCTTCTCCAGTGATGTGGGTCACATTCCCAGCAGGAGCCACAGCAAGAGAGGAGGAAGGAAACCACTTGCAGAAATGGGAGTGGTGCAAAGCCCAAGCCTCAGAGCTCTGCTTTAGTGGGTCAGCAGCCAAGAACTGCGTGTGAGTAGTGCTTTAAAGCTGTCTTTGCTTCCCTTCAGGGACTCCACTTGCAATTGAAATATCACACATGGGGAGTTTGCCAGAGCTTTGAATTAATATGCACATGACCAGAACAGTTAAAGTCACCTCCTGTTTGGTGCTGAGAATTCCTCATCCTCAGATGTGTATTCTATTCACTGCAGCAGTGAGGGACGTTTGGAGAAGTGAGTGTAGAATAGGGAATATATTCCAAGAGTTTAGTTGTGTTGCCTTTTAAATGTGCATATTTAAATGTAAATGTTAAATTTAGCTGCGGAGATCAGGCCCTATGACTGCAAAAAAATGATTTTTCTAGAAACCAAAGTAACTGAAATGTCTATATTAAAGCATTTCCATTGAGAAAAATACCTCTAATCTGGAAAGATGTAGCATTTAATCTCAATAGCATGTTTTAAGACCTTTACTCTCTATTGTATAGTATATGTGCAAAATCAGTACAATGTGTAATATGTGTATAATTATGCATAATTATTATGATTAATATTTAATTAATGCTAGCACAACAAATAGTAAATATAAAAATTACTTCAAAAAGTAATAGTTATAGGAACTGATGTAATTCAATTAACAACAGAATGAATTCCCCATTGTTTTCAGCAGGACCCCACTTCCCTGGCTGATGGAGTCACCTTATGAAAATGAGACCAGGACAGCTGGATCACAGACCTGCAAACCAGGCTTGGGCAAGGTGAACTTGTGAATGTGCACTTTTACTGTGAATGTAGGCTAAAAGTACACGTATTTTAACAACTTTGCTACCCTTCTGAATGAAAAAAGATCTGCTTGCTTTCTTTTTAGATGAGTCCTTCTCCTGCAGGTTTGTCTCGTTCTTGTGTCACCACTAATGCACTTAGGACTCAATAAGCTCCCTGGCTGTTGCATCATGAGCAGAATTATTGCTTGCACTTCCTGAATTTATCTTCATTTTCACATTGAAGTCAGCAATAGTAGCTTTTAATATTAAATGGGCCAGGCTGACAGCTAGTAAATTGAAACTGCAAAGAAAATGTGATATAAAAATCAGAGGAGTCACCATTTCTTTTCTCCCAAACACTTGAAATAAGAGTAAAAATCTTATTTCAGCTTCGCTGCTTATAAAGGAGAAGAAACACTGGAGGTGGGAAGAGAAGAAGTTTCTGTGTGGTGCCTAAAAACACCTCAGACGGAGCTTACCTGTCAGGAGCCCCCAAGCTGATACAAACGGGAGCACTAAAGTGATTTCAGATTTATCATAACAAAAAGAAAGGCCTGAAGCGAGGGGGCCCGGGCCGGGCAGGAGCGTTCCCTCAGGGATGGAGCAGCGCCGCGCTGGGGCTGCTCAGCAGCGAGGGCCCCGATGCTCCAGGGGGAACAGCACGGATTCCCTGGGTCAGATGCCCCTTTTTAAGCTGTTTTTTTGTCCCTTTGGATTGGTTTCTGTCGGGATCCTTCATTTGCAGGAAGGCTTAAGGCGCTTGATTGGCCATGACAGTTCTGTCCAGGCTGGCTCGTGGGGCTCTTTACTGAGGTGTGTTATGGTACCTTGAGTACCGTATTTCCTATAACTGCCCTTTAACCCCTTTTACAATATAACAACCAAACTAACAGTACATGCTTAACGATTATCAACTATTTTACCACAGTTTCTCACCTATTTTTAACAATTGACAGGGGTTCCACAGTGCCGCGCTCTGCCTGCAGAGCTCCCGAGAGCGGGCACAGCCCCGGGGTGCTCGGAGCCGGCCCTGGCAGGGCATGAGCACCGCACCCACCCTTGGAAGGGTTCTGGTCCCTCTGAGTGCCACTGAGTCCCTCTGAGTGCCACCGAGCCCCTCTGAGTGCCACCGAGTCCCTCTGAGTGCCACTGAGTCCCTCTGAGTGCCACCGAGTCCCTCTGAGTGCCACCGAGCCCCTCTGAGTGCCACCGAGTCCTCTGAGTGCCACCGAGTCCCTCTGAGTGCCACCGAGGGAGCCCCGGCCAGCCCCCACACCGTGCACAGCGGGATGGGGGCACCCTCCCGTGCCCCGGGGGTATGGAGGGCAGCCAGGCTGATCCCAAGGGTACAGAAGGACAGAAGGACAGCCAGGCTGATCCCGGGGGTACAGAAGGACAGAAGGACAGCCAGGCTGATCCCGGGGGTACAGAGGGCAGCCAGGCTGATCCCAGGGGTACAGAAGGACAGAGGGCAGCCAGGCTGATCCCGGGGGTACAGAAGGACAGAGGGACAGCCAGGCTGGTCCCGGGGGTACAGAAGGACAGAGGGACAGCCAGGCTGATCCCGGGGGTACAGAAGGACAGAAGGACAGCCAGGCTGATCACCTGCAGCAGAGGAGACGCTGGAACAAGGGCGGAGGATGAAGGGGCCAGCTCTTAGCAGGGGTTAATCCAAGGTTTATTTCAGGAGCTCCGGGGAGCCCCTAGAACCTCAGGGGGCTCCTGCTGAGAGCCCCGGGTGAGGTGCAAACCTAAAGCAGGTAACATTTACTGACCAGTAAGTGGCCCTAAGGGATGGACACTGGGAAAATGGACATTTAGGACTGAGTGTGGGGTAACACTTGGGGGTTGACCCCTGGCCTCTGGCTGATCACTCAACGTCCTGGACCGAAAGTTCTAGATGGAGGGGATGGGATGCTGAGTGACTGACAGACTGACAGGGTGGGGATTTGGGGATGATCTCAGCAAAGGAAAGGGATTACACAGGTAGAGGGAGGGGATACCATTTGGGGAAAATAAGGGGATACAAAGAGAAAACCATTATAAAACATAAAACCACACTGCAACAAGAAGGGGCATTCCCACCGAGCTGGGCACCATCTCGCAGGGAAAGCTGGCACCGTGCGCTCAGCCCCGTGTGGCACTCGGGGAACTCCTGGAGCTCTGTGGTGGTTTTTTTGCCAGGTTTTTATGGAAAAGGGCAAGCACTCGGCAGTGCCTGTGTGCTGCAGTGTCACCTGCAGGGGCTGGCTCGGCTGTCCCAGTCACCGGGGTCGTGGCGCTTTCAGCCGGGCTCCTCTGGCCACAGCTGTGAATTGACAGGGGAATTTTATCCTTTGGTCACACATACATACCTGAAGGGAGTTTGTGCTACTCAAATAAGTGTTCTTGACCACTACTGAAAGCTCTGCCTTCTGTAGCAGTGTTATTGAAAATTCGTGGGTGTATGCTTATTATTTAAAAGAGTGCCCTTACTTTCTGATACAATGGTAAATTATAAATTTTTATAATGGTAAATTATAAATTAATTTCCTACTCAATGGTTAAAATCCATTGTGCAAAGAGGAACTGTACCCAAAATGAATGTATTCCTGGGCTACCAAAACAGATTTCTATCTGGTAGCCAGTATTTGTTTCATCTAACAAAAAATAGCAGTCTTTGTTACAAAAAAAGACATTTTAGAAACTCTATTACTTGGTAGCTTTAGCAAAACAATAATTAACTGAAGAGATTTTATTCTGTGCTAATAGAAGTGATTTATTGCCACACTCAGGACAAGCATCTCATAAAATAACTCTTCCAACTTTCCCAAGTGTAGGATTCTACTGCTGGGTTTGCCTCCCATGATCATACAAACAGTGGTACCTGTGCTCCTCCCCCAGGAATACAGGGTTTAACTACACATGCATCTTAGCAGAGATGAGACCCAAATGTGGCAAAAAGGAAATTGCTCTCATCTTACAGAGCTTGATTAAAGCTTTAGGCATAGAGCTTTTTAAATGACAAATGCTCAATGAAATAATATTATGTCTTTATACTCCAGAGCACTATTAATCTGAGGTTCTAGGACTTTGAGAAATGTTAATTAACTCATTACCATTCACATAAAGTGTTACCATTACATTCATTTTGTGGGCTGATAACCAAAGCATGGAATTATTATATTTTTCAGAAAGAATGAGGTTGGGATTCTCTTCCATGAGTGTTCCCTATCAGGTATTTACAGAGATTTAACTGTTTATGCAGTACTGAACTCCATGGATCTTCCATCAAGTCAGCCCAAAAGGAAAAGCAACAATTTTGGGAGGGATGGCACAACTTCAGCAGAACCCAAAGAAGGATTTTTCTGCAGCTTTAAGCTTTGTGTTGGGTATTTGGGAGCCCAGATCTGATAGCTAAGAAGCTAGGCAGTGTTTTTAAGGGTTTGAAGAAGTTGCATGCTCTGGGAAATAACAGAGACACTTTTGCCTGTTCTGCAGAAATGTAAAGGTTTGCATCACTTTAAGCATTTTTTTCCCCAGGAAGCTGCCTGCTCTTATAATTCAGGATAAATAATATGCAAATTAGGAAGCCACTGTTTGGTCCATTGAATTGCATCTCAGGCTTGCTGCAACCTGTTTGTGGTTTCAGTATAATGAAAGAACAGGATCACTGCAAAACACAACTCACCACAGAAATGTTGTGCAGTGTGGGTACAGAATTTGTTCACCTGGTGCACACACAGCCTCGTGCTTTGTTTCCAATGGAAGCCACCTGCAGAGAATTTGGGGGAGAGATGTAGAAGCCCCATAGGCAAAGAATAATCTGCTGTATGCATTAGACCTCAGCCTTAAATCTGTTTGTATGGCAAAAACATGAAGTATGACATTTTCATATACTTCCCACAAGTTTCAGTCCAAGAAATTACTGCTTTCCAGTCCCACAGGTAAAAATTTAGCCTCTGAAACTCTTCTGAATCTTGTGAACCTGTTGGTCTCAATGATTTTTCTTAAGAATTAGTTTTGTAATATAATTACATGTTTATGTTATTATTGTTATTTTTTTCATTTCACAACAAATTTTGCTTTGTTTCCTGTTACAAGAAAGCAAGGACTGAGGTTCAAGATCTACTTTTTCTGTAACGTGCTGCATTTTTTATGGTGGTTTTTTTTTTGTTTGTTTGGGGTTTTTTGGTTTTTTTTTTTTTTTTGGTTGGTTGGTTGGTTGGTTGGTTGGTTGTTTTTGTTTTGTTTTTTTTAAATCAAGGTCTTTCATGCCTGATTCATTTTTAGGGTAAAAACCAAACATCTTTCACTTTGCCTTTTCCCTTGCCCAGGTCATTCTTCTCATCCTTTTTTTAATTTCACCTATCCCTGAGGTATCCTTTATTGAAGTTGCTGCCACTCATAACCTTACACTTCCTTCCATATAAAAGTACTGATTTATCTAACATTCTTCTACTTCTTAATTATCATTTTTTATGCACATCAATATTTTGTTTACTTGTTTTGACCACAGCTAAACATGATCTCAGTCTGCTCTCTAAGTAGGGACCATTTATAAGAATTAATCACACAAGTAACTCTTCTTCCCTTCCATAGCTCAATGCTTTGTACTTAACAAATTTGAGTTTTGTGTTCCATCAGCCTGCCCAGGTGATGCTACTCAGCTGGGTCTTTTGAAATTCTTTCTAGGCCTCTCTAACCCTCACATAAATAACCTCTCATCTACAGATGATGCTGCTCCCTTGTCAAATTTAGCTCTTTTCTAAATCAGTGATAGATATGCTAAATCACAGAGAGCTGTTATTTTATTTAGTACAATTGCTAGTATAATTCCAATATAAAAAATCTCTAGTTTGAAATTTTATGTGTCTCTGAAAGTTAGCCTGTTTTCTACCTGTGTTTTACTCTTCAGTAGCCATTACCTTTTTTAGAATGGCAAGTAATTAAAACATGGTGGTTTAAAGCTCACTTCTACTCTGGCTCCCTTTTCCAGATCTGTAATAAAGAGAAACTGATAGGAAATACCTCTATTATACAGAATCAGATTTATTTCTCCACAATAGTAGAATTTATGTTCTTAGCCTGCCTGTGTTACAGGGGGTTTGGACCACATAATGATTTCTTTAAAGGAGAAAGATTTTTGAGCAGTCTTGGGAATCTGGAGAGGTCCCAGCTGACTGATGCCATAAGGCATGGGATGCCCCTGTGGTGACTTGGGGTCATCTGTCCTGGCTCTGCCCCCCTAAGCCTCCCAAGCACCCCCAACTTCCTTGCCAGCATGGCAGTGCAAAAAGTAGAAAAGGTCTCTGTGTAACCTCAGCAATAACAAAACCAAAAGCAATTTAATATTAACAACTCTGTGTTCAGCATAAGTTCAAAACATAGCCCTGTTCTGCAAAAAAAATTAACTCTACCCTACCTGAAACCAGCACAATGTCTTACTAAAAAAAATATAATTTCACACTTCGGAAACTGAGTTTTATATACATAAAAAATAATCTCATGCTTTGGACAAATCTCTAGTGTTTTAAGGGTGACATCTTTAAAAATGTTTATTATTAAGAGAACCCCCAGTGAAACCACCGACTCTGCCGTTACCTGCCGCGGTAACGAGACGGACCGCCCTGATGGCATCCAGAAGCACCATCGCGTGTGTGAACAGCGGCAGCAGGCAAGTTCGGAATTCCTTTTCAGGGCCGTTTGGCAGCTCCCGGGCAGGGAAGGACCAGGCGGGCCCCACACGCGGGTGGCGAATTCTCGGTGCGGTACCGCCATCTCTCGGTCCCGCTCCGCGCAGCAGCGCAGCGCGCCCGCATCCCGCGCTCTGTATCCCGCACTCTGCATCCCGCATTCCTCATCCCGCGCTCTGCATCCCGCATTCCTCATCCCGCGCTCTGCATCCCTCACTCTGCATCCCGCACTCTGCATCCCGCATTCCTCATCCCGCGCTCTGCATCCCGCACTCTGCATCCCGCACTTTGCATCCCGCATTCCTCATCCCGCGCTCTGCATCCCGCACTTTGCATCCCGCCCTTGCATCCCACACTCTGCATCCCGCACTCTGCATCCCGCATTCCTCATCCCGCGCTCTGCATCCCGCACTTTGCATCCCGCCCTTGCATCCCGCACTCTGCATCCCGCCCCTGCATCCCGCCCCTGCATCCCGCACTCTGCATCCCGCATTCCTCATCCCGCACTCTGCATCCCGTACTCTGTATCCCGGGCTCCGCATCCCGCCCCTGCATCCCGCCCTCTGCATCCCGCCCCTGCATCCCGCACTCTGCATCCCGTCCCTGCATCCTGCACTCCGTATCCCCCACTCTGCATCCCGCCCTCTGCATCCCGCCCCTGCATCCCGCCCCTGCATCCCGCCCCTGCATCCTGCACTCTGCATCCCGCACCCTGCATCTCGCCCCTGCATCCCGCACTCTGCATCCCGCACTCTACATCCCGCCCCTGCATCCCGCACTCTGCATCCCGCCCTCTGCATCCCGCCCCTGCATCCCGCACTCTGTATCCCTCACTCTGTATCCTGCGCTCCGCATCCCGCACTCCTCATCCCGCGCTCTGCATCCCGCGCTCCGCATCCCGCACTCCTCATCCCGCCTCTTCATCCCGTGCTCCGCATCCCGCACTCCTCATCCCGCCTCTTCATCCCGTGCTCCGCATCCCGCACTCCGCATCCCGCACTCGGCATCCCGCGCTGGACATTCCTGCGCTCCGCACCCCTGCACTCCGCACCCCTGCACTCCGCACCCCTGCGCTCCGCGCCCCCGCAGCCCCGCGCTCGGCGCTCCCGAGCTCCCCGCAGTCCCGCTGGATGCGATTCCCGTGGGCTGCTCCCGGGAGCGGCGTTTCCCCGGCAGGAATCGCCCTGCACTGCCGGGCACGGCGGGCCCGGGGCTCCAGCTCTGCTCGCGCTGTTCACAGCCTCCTCCACACCTGGGGCTGCTCCCCAGGGGAAGCCTACGAACACCCGGCAGGGCTGTAACAGGAGTATTTAAGAATCCCCCACCCCTCCGAGGGGAAAAGTAGAGAGTGTAGTCTGCAGAACTTCTCTGCGTGAGTTTTCAAACCTGTAAAACCTGTGATAGACAAAAAGTGTATTGAAAGCACAGCTCTACTTTCTAGCCAAGACATGTTTACCTATCACGAATCTAATCGACAGCTGTACTTTTAAGTACAAAAGATGTGGTGCAAGACCTGGGATTGGGTGTGTGGAGTCCCAGTCCCAGTGACTCACCAGGAGCCATGCAGAGGTTCACTTTCTCAGCACTGCCACCTGGAACTGCTCTGCAGCAAGTGTCAGGAGTGCCAAGGATCTGTACAGTGAATTCAAAGTCCTGGAGGTGCTGAACTCTGCACAATATCCACCAATATCCATGTTTCCTAAACCTGGATATGCCAAAATGTTCTGGTATCTAATGAATCAAAAGTCCTTATGAGGACTATATGAACCACACAGTTACTAGAACCAAAGAATTATCCCATACAGAAATTGATTCCAATAGACAAGCAATAGAGAATTAGCAGCGGGAGCCTTAACCAAAGTAAGCACCTGTGATTGCTCTCCTGACCACCAAGAAAGCCTTAAAAAGTATTCTGCAAAGACAAGCCCAGGAACAAAAATGATAACATGGATATAATGGACACATTGATCTTACAGTACATGGCATTTTCCACACACAAATCACCTCGTGGCCCAAAGGAAACAGCTAACTGCTGTTCTCTGTTCTGTACAAGACCAGCATTACTTTTCCCCCTGTGAGTTTCCTCCACTGGTGCACGTGCCAGGTACCCTTTTCTTTTCCCCTTCATGTTGTCTAACTGATTTACCAAGCAAAGTTAAATTCAGAGCAATTTCTTCCTGTCTGTGCTTAGCATAAAGTTTGCTCTCTCTGTGCCACATTTGAAGAGGAGTTTGTACCTGAACATCACAGTCTGGGAAAAAAGATTACCTCTCCTTGCAAAGCATCCCAGCCTTGAAAATGCAGGACACTTACTTTATCAGAAATACTAAAAAATGTAGGCATGGACCAGCAGCTCAAGTATTTCTGAGTTAGTGCAGTGACACAGCCCCGTGACCTCAGGCTGTGCTTTTGCCCCACAACTGCTCCAACCCCTCCAAGGTGCTCTCAGTGAGCCCCAGTACACCCAACTCCCCAGATGGGAATTGCCCAGCCAGGTTTGTCCCTGAGCTAAAAACAAAAGCTGATGGCTGTGAAGCACTCTGAAAATCTGGGTCCTTTCTTGTCTTTGAAACCAGGAACTGGATTTGAATGTTTGATCCCTTTTTTATTGTCCATCTTCAGGAAAATCCATTCTACTACTTTCTACGAGGCCATGGAAGTATTTTGTTCCATTACTGGAAGAAGAAAGCAGGATTCAACACTGTAGTTTTGTTTGCTTTCGTATAATAAGTTAGTACAATGGATTTAAATTGAAGTGGAATTATATATGAAAATTTTTTATCATGCCAAAAAATTTCAATTAGGGGAAATTAGCCACTTGGTTCTTTCTGATAAATTAATCATAGAGATTATCTATTAAACGTGGTACTTAACCTTTCTGGCATAAGTGCCTGAGGCAGTAGTATTTAGGCTCTCCACATTAATTTGGAAATATTAATTTCTAGGCAGCTGTCTTCCAAAATGGAATTTTCACTTGTCTTTTTTTTAAGTAGGTCATTGTGCAGCTGTTGTTAAAGAGGCTGGCATTTGTGGAATGGTAAATCCACCATTGTACCCTATCAGCCACAAAATTGATCTCCATCAATTACAGTATATCCTTTACTGAAGTGCCCTTTCTCAGCCCCAAAGGATGTCATCCCTCACTGTGGTAGCCTTTGGCCTTTTCTGGAATGGGAATGTGTTTCAGAGGGTTATCCTGCAGCAGCTGAGGCACCACACTGTGTTCACACTCTCTGCCTGCCATGAGATAAGGGCTTGCCTTGACTTCATGTTAGCACTCCTATCTCCATTAGAGCTGCCTTCAAATGAATCCTGAGGGAAATGGGTATGACAGCTCTCAGCTGCCAAAGGAGCAGCTGGTTCACCTGCTGAACACCCAGTGCAAACCTTCCTCAATGAAATCAATGGGTGCTTTCACTGGGGACAGGCCTTGCTGTCCCTGTGGTGCTCAGCTGTTGCACAGCTTATGGAGAGACAGACCTTGTCCTCTGCTCCTTCAGAATTAGAATCAGGACCTTGGCCTGCTTATCTTCCTCATATGTCATAAAATTTGCATAGTCTGCTGCAGGAACAGTTTGAATTCCAGAACTCTCTGCATTCTAGTGAAAAAAAAGAGAGGAAGTAGGAAGGTTTTGGAACCAAAGGATTCTATGGAAAGGAGTCTAAGGAAAGAAAATATGAATGGCAGACAATTTATATAATTTAAGGTTAATTAAATGAGAAAGAATATCTCAAAATCTTAGAATAAAATGTTAGAAAGACAAGAATATACATTGAAAGAAGGACAATGGACTATACATTATGTGAGCAGCAGGCACATTAGCAATGAATGGGTAACCAAATCAGTGTCCCAGAAGACAGAATTGGTAGCCAGGCTACCAAACCTGTGACTGTGGTGTCACAGTCAGTTTGTCCCTACTGTTAACTAGAATCAATAGATTATCAATTACCTTATTGATTACCTGAACCTATAAATTCTTGCACAGATACAATTAAGCATAAGAATGCTTGTAGACTTGGAATGTAAAGTTAACAAAATCCTGCTTACTTTGGGATTGGGTCAGATAAACTTGAAGATCTTCGAGGTTTAAGAGATGGAGGATTTTGAGATAATTCAAATAGTGCAACAACTATGATAAAATAAGACAGGGAAAGGGAAACAAAATTGAGACCTGTGTCTCAGTCAAAAATGAATGAACTGAAATTCAGACTTGGACTGAGATATTTTGTGTTTCATATTTTGTGTGAAAAGGGAAAGAACTATTTCAATAATAACAATTCTTGTGATCAGAGCAGTAAGATGCTCATGTGGCTCTCTAATTTGGAAAGGAAGTGGAAAAGTGAGGTGGCCAGAAAACAGAAGTATAGTAACGAATGAGGATTTAAGAATTGTCAAAAGACCTTTAGCAGGCCTTGTAACCTGATTGTGAAATCCTGAACATGAAGACAGTAACAGCTCAGACACCATGCAAATTTTACAGTGAAAGGCAGGATGGGAATTGCCAGTTTTGAAATAATAAAGGTGGAAAAGTTGGTGCAAAATGGAGACATTATCATCAATTTAAAAATGACAGGACAGCTGGGAGGACCTGCAGGAGAAGTGGCTGTTAGTGTGTAAACATGGCAGACCTGTGGCTGATCAGAAGAAAGAGGCTCTGAGAACAATGCCTACTGCTAATAACAGCAGAGAAACTTGGGAAAATGGGTGTACAAGACCCCTGGATTTGATTGGGATCTGGTAAGAACAATTTAATGAATACTGCTTCCTCTGATTTGAGAGAAATCTGACAGGTGAGTCAGAAGTTTCATGGCTGAATATCAAATGCTGTCAGTACGATTAACATTTTTAAAAAGGGTATTTGCTCTCTCCCTGTGACTAATAGAAGATATTTGTTAAGCCAAAGAACTTTATATCACAGGTTACACCTGGATTACAGTTTCTGACTGAAAAGGAGTCTGTGATTATTCAGATACAACCTTTAGGGTTGTATCCTAAAGGTCTTGGACAGGAAGGAAAATATGTAAAGGTGACATGGCAGTGTGCATGATATGTCTTTTTAAAGACTTACTGGGCCCTTGTGTTCTCCTCTGTGGCATCAACTCCAAAGTTTAATTTTTGCCATTTAATTTTCCTGCTGTACTTGAAGGTGTACAGGGAACCACATGCAGTGAAAAACGGCCAGGCAGATTTGGGTGCATGAAAGAAGCAGCTCTGGCTTGGTGAAGTTGTCCAAACCTATGACTGGCAAGGCTGAGAGTGGCCTCCAAAGATGTAAAAAACCCCTGAGAATATATCAAGTGATTAAGATTTATTTTGCTGAAGAAAAAATGTTTTGGTCTATTAAACAGTTATTTTAAGTCTGAAAAAGCAAACCTTAGAAACAAGCAAGAGCGAGGTATGGAAGGACTTTTGCTAAGGATCAATTATGAATGCTTTTTGTTTTGCAACAAGGACAAGATGCTGATTCTGCAGCTTAAGACTTGGGCTGTGATTTTAGTGCTCTGAGTCAAGTTCACGCTCTGTGACTCTGATTTGGGCCCAGATCCACAAAGGAGCTTAGGTGCTTAAAACATGATTTCACTGGGATTTGCTCCCCTAAGCTGCAGAATGCAATCTCTGGAATTTGACAAACTCCTTTACACACCCAAGTTTAAACAACATCCTGCTTTATGCCCAGAACAGCTTTTGCCTCCAAGGATGGCACAGCTGCTGCTCTGCCTGCCCCGGCCTGCCCAGAGCTTAGCCAGGTGTGATGGACGGGGTGGCAGGCAGGGGTGAGGGCAACAAGGACACGGGCAGGAGTTTGGGATCCAGGGACACGGGCAGGGGGCTGGGATCCGGGGACACGGGCAGGGGTCTGGGATCCGGGGACACGGGCAGGGGTCCGGCACCCAGGGCAGCACCCGGTGCCCCGGCGTGCGCGTCTGCGGCAGTGCGGGTGTCACGCAGCCCTGTCCCCGCTGTCACCAGCCCTGTCCCAGCTGGTGCTGAGGCCGCCTTCGAGCGTTGTCGCAGGACGGGCCGTGGCCCGGCCCGGGGTAAAACCAGCCCGACCAGGGACGGCGTTTTCACCGTGCACCCGCACAGCCGCGGGCGGACACTGGCCCCGGGAGGCGCTGAGCCGTGGTGGGGACACCGCGATTCCCTCACACGGGAGGTACAACCGGGAGCGCTGCGTGTTCCCCGGGGCTCCCGGCCCCGGCCCCGGCCCCGGTCTCGGTCTCGGCCTCAGCCTCAGCCTCAGCTCCAGCTCCAGCTCCAGCTCCAGCTCCAGCTCCAGCTCCAGCTCCAGCTCCAGCTCCAGTCCCCGCCGCCACCCCCGCGCCGGGACCCGCGGCCGCTCCTCCCCGTCTGGCGCGGCACGGAGGGAATCCCACGGCGAAGGGCGGGGACGGGGCCGTGCCGGGCCCGGCCGGGGCGGGGCGGCCGCAGGAGGCCGCGTCGCCGCTATAAAAGCGAAAGCGGCGGCAAGAGCTCTGCTGCCTTGCCCGGTTCATCCCGCCTCGACTGCTCATCCTGCGGACATGGCGCTGTCTGGCGACCCCCATTTCAAGAAGCTGGTGGAGTGGCATAAGGCCAACTCCTCCAAGCTCGTCCTGCGGCAGCTCTTCGAGGCCGACAAGGATCGCTTCCAGAAGTTCAGGTGAGGCCGGGCAGCCCCACGGCTGAGCGGGGCAGCGGCCGCGGGCCCTGGGGCTGCCGCGCCTGGGCGGTGCCGCGTACGAGGCCCGGGGAGCCGCGGCCCCGGAGGGTGCGGCGCGGCCGGGCCTGGCGGGCAGGGCTGGCGTGGCCCCGCTCCGCTCCGCTCGCTCCCCCCGCGCAGTCCCGGCGGGGAGCGGATGGCGCACGGCCCGCGGTGCCGTGTCCGCCACGGCGGGGCCATGCCGGGCCGTGCGAGGCTGATGGCGGCCCGGGCACACGCGCCGGGGGGGCCGGGCCGGGGGCGGGGGAGCCGCTCGCAGCGCCCGGGGGGCGGCCGCGCCGCCTGCCCTTGACTCATCCTTGCAGCAGGGTACGTGCCGGGCAGCACAGCGCCCGCTGCGCTCGCACAGCCGCACTGTGGGGCGGCACTCGCAGCCTCTCGCACGCCGTGCTTAGTCACGATAAGCTCCGCGATAAAATCGCGAGGGGCCGCGCATCCCCCGGAGCCCCCTGCGCCCCTACGAGCCTGCCCTGTGGCGGCAGCGGGGGAATTTAGCCCTCCCTCGCCTCACGCCATCGCTGCTACAGAAAATGCCTTGCAGCGCGTAGGGGAGGAAGTAACAAGTGGAGGCATCGTGATAACGTTGAGCGCCTTCATCTTGTGAAGTAGAGCACGTATTTTCTGTTTGCTGGAGGCCGTGCTGAGACGGCGCGTGTGTGGTTACGTTGTTGTACTATAGCAGCAGTCGGAAAAGTCTAATATGAGATTCATCCCAGATTTGGGTTTTAAGATGAGCCTGAGTGATAGAGATAAACCGACCTTCCATTCTAGAGTGTTGTGATAAGACTTGTTGCGTGCATCAAGCTTTTCATTCCTGTCCTGCGTAAAGGGATTTTTTTCCCCCTTTTGAGCTCATTTGAAAATTCTTACATTGTAAGTAAAGATTGTATATGAAGTCCTGCATATATATATATATATATGTGAGATAAAATATTACTTGAATTGATGGGAAAACTATGCTGAATTTTTCGAGTACTGGCTTCACCTGGCCCTTTTAACAGGACTTTTTTTTATTTTTTTAAGAAATTGATCAGTAATGTCTTATTAAATCTGCTGGATCCTCACTAATAGACTTAGTTCCCATTGCAAGTTTTCCTTATCTCCAGTATTTTTTGGTGAAATGGTCTTTACTGAGGTTTTTTATTTCAAATACCTCCTCTAATTCATGTCCTTTTGTGCTGCCCATAAGTAAACAGTTGCAGTATCTTAAGATTGCTTCATCTATCTTAATCCATTCTTTTAATTATTTCAGTCCTGTTTCCTGCAAAGCCATCTCATTCTAGTCCAGGAGAACTTCCTCATAGCAAAGCACAATTGCTGAGCTGATAGCTTCACTGGTACTCTTGCCAGTGCGGGCTGCTCTGAGCCAGATCAGCAGGAGGATGGTAGTTAATATCTGTGGAAAACTGTAGTCTGGAGGTTTGGCCACGTGCTCCTGTGTCATTTGCAACTTCCTTCATGTGAAATTAAGGTTTATGAATATCTTTTAGTTCTGGAAGATTTTGTTGTAAAATCATTGACTTCCTTCCTTTAGAAGGAAAAGAGAAACCTACCCAGGTGAAAGTGCTTCCTGATACTGATTCTGGAGGAATTTCAGAACTGGTGTGAATAGTTTTTAATCTGAGTATTTTAATCTGGGTACACGTATCTATTCAATATTTTTGGAATAACATTACACTCACTGACTGCATCCTCTCAAATATGTATACAAAAAATCCTTTCTTCCTTTTTTTTCCTAGTTCAGCATTTGTATGTCCTGTTTGCCTGATAAGGAGTGTAGCCACACCTGTAAGAGATCTTTGCCTTCTTTGCCACCCAAGGTGGTGAGGTAAGGCCTGATAGGAACAGTTCTTATCAATGTGGGTTGTTCACTGAAAGCTGCTGGCTTTGAAAGGGTTAGAAGAGATAAAATGCAGCCATCAGAATACTCAGCAGGTGAGGGATGTCTGGGTGCTGACACAGTGTTAGAATGACACTCCTGCTGCTTGGCTTGTCCCTTGTCAAGGATAAGAGTAAATGGAAAGTAAGTGCAACTGGAGAATGTGGTGGGAGATGCAATCACTGAGATGCTGCAGGTTGAGGGCAGCATCACTTGGAGGTGGCTGTGGCCTACGTGACAAGGCTCTTGTCCCCCCTGAGCAGCACCACCACCAGCTGCTGCATTGCAGGGGGTGCCTGGGAGAGCACAGCTCGGCTGCAGGGCCTGGGGCTTCTGTTTGAACAGAGGGTGGATGGATCCACAGCATTGCACTGTACACTCTGTGCTCCACCTTGTGTGTGGCAACTTAAATCTGGTGGCCATTACTTGATTTGGCTTTGCCTGAAAAGTCTTGGCAGCACATTTCTGCAGTTTCTTCAAATGAGCAGTGGCTTGAATCCAGCCATAATTTCATGAGAGATTTTGTCTTCTGGTCTTAGTGAGATCGATTTTCGTTCATATATGTAAAGTAATGAATTGTAGGTGGAAGACATCTCAAGTAAACATGAAATCCTTTTCTTTGTGGAGTAGAACACTTGGAGGGGCTATCAGCTGCTGTTTAATGTAGAAGGAGATCTCCAAGCGTTCTGCTTCTCTGAAATGAAGTGAAACTGAAGACCTGTTAGTATGCTGATGGTCTTGCTGTATCATTAGTGAAATGTCTTCAAGTCTGAGATGTCTTTAAATAAATTGCATCAAATATCAAAGGCTTGTTTTTTTTTTTCCATGCTGTATCTGAGTAACAGTTGTGGCAGGTGAGGCAAACCAGTCCTTCCCCTAGGTAGCCATATTTCAGGGCTCCTGGTGCTGGGGGTCAGGGTTTCAGGATTGCTGTTGGCAGCCTGCTGAGGAGAAGGGGGGTTAGCAGCACTGATAGTGCTTTTCCTTGCTTGTCTGTGTTCTCACTTATTAAAGAAACACAGTTCTGAGACTGTGCTTGAAGACACCTTCCTTTCCTTATTCATGCTTATACTTTAAGACCATAAGAAGGATGTTACTGTTAATGAACATTTAGTGAAGTTAACAGTAAGTGAAACCACTGAAATGATAAGACCTTGCTGGTTATTACTGTTATTGTGAGTTCAGCTCCATTCTTCCTTTTAAGAGTCTTGCCTGTCACGTTATGTATGAAGAGCAATTTTTACTCTTATTATTATGAGTGTATGTATTATGAGTGTATTATGCTGTGGTGTGTCCCTGTGAATATATATCAGGAATATGTGGTGGCTAAAATAACAGAGCATGTTTCTGTGCTCAGGTATTGAGAAAGAAGCAGCAAGGGACACAATGAACAGAGCAGAAACACAGAATTTAGATGGCTACAATTTCCTGTGGGGTGTGTGTGGAGCAACAGGGAAAGTGAGATGTGCTTTTATCAAAGGCTGACTTACAGAATTCAGCTCTTCAGTTAGAGTAATTTATAGATTTGGTTGGAAATTATTGCAAAGAAGAAATTGCCAAAACAATATTGTAAAGGATTAGAGGAGCTACAGAACCTTGTATCATATAGATACAAGGATAGTAAATACAAATGGGCTCACTTGGTTTCTGCTGGGCTACCATTGCTGTTTCCTCTCAGATGTGAACCTACAAGTGCCTGTATTCTGATGGGTTAGACTGTAGCTTGCAGATAATTTGTTAAATAGTTTGGGGACCTCCACTGAATCAATGAGGATAGTGAGACTAAACCATGCACAAATGAGATTTAATTCTGCATAGTAGTTGGCAATGTTTCTGTTCAGGATGTATAGATTTTAAATTAGACTTGTTCAAGACTCTGTGTGAAAGAATGACAGGACCTGTAGGATGACAGTTTAATTTTCCAGCAGCAGAAGAATGTGAAAAGCTCTTTACTGATAATACATTAGGAAAAAGCTGATTATTGCTAGAAAATGCTAGTGGAAACAATGTGATTGTCCAACTATGCATCAAATATACTTAATTGTGTTTGGGTTTTCACAAGCAGAAAGTGGACACTGTAATTCAGATTGTGGGAAAACACGATTTTCAAAAAAACAGCAGTCATTTTATGAAACTTTTTGGGCAAATTGGTCACTCTTCTTTACTAACTTAGTCTAATTAGGATTCCCATTATTTTTGTAATCTACAGCACAGTTACCATTGCCATCCTTAGAACAGTCACCCCTCAGGAATGTGCAATTTAACAGCCTGTTGATTTTTGACAGCTTGACCCTGAACACTGACCATGGGGACATCTTGCTGGATTACTCCAAGAACCTTGTTACAGAAGAAGTGATGAAAATGCTGATTGAACTGGTAACTATTTAAAATCTTGCATTAATAAACAAAATAACTTTTACCTGTAACTCACTATTCTAGCACTGTTTATAAACATTAGCTAACATATAAGTTAAAAGGCATCTGTTTACAAGTCTTGGCAGGATTCAAATTCTTGCATTGTCATCTAGCCTTGAGTTACAAAGCCATTTTTCAATGCATATTTGCATAAAAATGTGCTTTGAAAAAGGAAAATAATATTTTTTTTACCTAGAATCTAGTGAGTCTTTTAATCCATCATAATTTGTTTCCCTGTCTTGTGTTAAATGTTCATACTCTTTAATGTAGCTGGACCTTTGTAATATGTGTTGACTTCCACTATTTTAAGAGGAATCTATATTTACCTTTCTCAGGCAAAGTCAAGGGGTGTGGAAAGTGCCAGAGAGCGCATGTTTAGTGGAGAGAAGATCAACTTCACTGAGGTAAGGCTATTTCTGTCCATGGTTCTTTCCACTTTACTTGTGCTTATTATGGATGTTTATGCATCTGTGTAAGCAAAGTCTGAAAAAACTTAACTTTAAATACTTCATTGAAATCCTGAGTGATTGGAATGTTTGCTGCACTACTTCAAGAGAAAATTTTACAGCTCTTACTAAAAATACCTCCTTCCTTCAGTATATCTTATTTTAGAGATTTTGGTGGTATTTTTTTTCTCTTCCCTGTTTTGTGGAGAGGAAGATGAGTTAGACCATACAAAGGACATGGAGCAGAGTATTGCATTACATGCCTTTTGCCTAGTGTTAGTGTTCATAAAGCTTAATAAACTGCCTAAAGGGTGTGAAGGGAGGGTTGTGTAAGACTTTCTCTTTTGGACTGTGATGCTGCTTGTTTTTCAGTACAATTAACAGTTGAGACTATAAACAGTCTTAGGAAATCAGCCATGTATTTCAGTAAGAGGATGAGTGCCTTCCTCCTTTTGTAGATCTGAAGGCTCTAGTTATGGTTAAATCTTTACTAAAACATATAGAAAACCAACTGTACTTTTTCTGATGTTAAAAATAGGATGGAAACTGGGAACTCCACAGTACAGTGGGTTTAATTAGTCTGCATTAAAAATGAAGTCTATTTAGTATGTTTGAGGCAAATTCAGAGAAACCAGTATTTCCTTGGAGTTGGCTATTGACTGGTTTAGCTATTGCACAAGCTGTTTGTTTAAAGTAACTCAGCAGTTGGACATTGTATTGTTTGTGAATGATTCATGTTTGTGAAAAGGCACAGACAGAAAGAAATACAGTTTCACTGGAGAAGTGGTTCCTGTTCCTTCTGTATTAATGCCTTCATTTCACAGATGTAGCTACTGAGAAAAGAAAGCAGGCAAAGAGGGTGAGGAGTCTTAAATCTGTCTGGAGGTTTTGTCTCATACTGCCTTTCACTAGCCTCGTGGAACACAATTTATTACAGGGTTAGCCTATCTCTGACTGTATTATGGAGTTGTTCTTCATTGTGTACTGAGAGCAGGTGTAGCAGTTGAAGTGTCAGAAGGGTACAGTTTGCACAGAAAGCACGTGAACACAATATCAATCTCTGATGTGTTTCTGCTGCTAGCTCCCTCTTTTCCTGCTGTCTTGACACCACTTCATGTATCCTGTAAGTCTAGGAACACCTCTATCAGGCTGTTCCTCAGGTACTTCCTTCCAGTTCAGAAGCTGACTTAGATGGGGTTTACCTAATTTTTGTTTGTATAGAATATCAAACCAGTTGGCTTGGCTCTGGAATAGGAGCATGTGGACAATGTGAAACTGTCAGGTGGTAAGCAGGATGCTGTCAAGCAGCATGAATAAACCTAGAGCAGCTGGACATGAGGGAGCTTCTTGATGGCAAGAACTGACTTGTCCACTACTCTTGATCTGCTTTAGAACATTCTTTGGATTTTTGTCTCAAGTATTTTAGACTTGTCTGTGTTTTGGTGCTGCAGGCATTGGCTGCATGGTGTGTGCTTATGTGGAAGTTCTTCATCGTGCACCCATGTGTGTCACTGCCAGGTGTTGGTCCCAGACGAGTTAAAACTTGGAGCTTGATGTGGAGCAAAGAACATTACAGGATAACTCATCTGAGCACTCATCATGGGGACAGGCTTTATAGCCTGCATGGTGTTTGGGGAATGCTTCTGCTTAATAGAGATCAGGTCAAGTTATGCCTCCTCTTGATCAGACAAAGCATCCTTCAAGCCTGATAGTGAGCAGTACTTACCAAATACCATTCCATGGCTGAGTGCTGCAAAAAAATTTCTCTGTTCACCCCAAATCTGAGTGGGTATACTTGAATTAGCAAGTGAAAGAGGGTTTTTGTATTCCAAGTCAGTAACCACAAGCTCAATGATTTTTGAATTAGCATTTGGTATTTAAATCATAACTTGGCAGTTCATATTGTCTGTGTTGTCTTTGTCTCACAGTGCCTCTCATTGTGGAACAATGAGGTAGAGCAGACTAATATTTTAATTTGTTCATTAGTATTGACTAATTCCTTCATTCTGGATTAAAACTGTTAAGCTCTTAAAACCACAGGGCAGATTTTGGTGCTTTGACTTATGTGCAGCTGTGGAGAAGTAACATAAATCCTGCATGCTAGGAGATTTTTCTTCTTATAGCACAACTACTAAATATATTTGGTGTGCAAGTGTTCAGGCAGCATTTAATTGTGGGCAGTGGATAGAGGGATGTGGCTATTGTATTCTTTGTTGTCAAATGCTTAAATTATTTCTCTTCCTATATTAAATGGAGTACTCAGGATAATTGAGAAGATGCCTGAGAAAATAACTTCAGCTGCTTGTTGTAATTGATTTTTTTAGTGTTGTCATCAATAAGAAACAATTTCATTCTTGAATACCTAAAGCATGCCAAAATAAAGATCACTGGGTCATGAATATTGCTGGATTCTGAACTTTTAAAGGGCTTTTGAGCCTTTTCTCCCAAGTGAACTCTTCCTTTGCATACTGTGCTGTTGTAAGCCCCTTCCACTGAGTCGGGGGAGTGAGAGGGGGATTGAGGTGGCCACTGATGTGTGTATGCACACACACTGGAAACACTTCTCTCCTAATCCCAGTTAATCTAAAGGGCTTTCAAATCTTGATGACTATACTGCCCTCTGGATGAGGCAGCTGAGGCCCTGGGGTGTAACTTGGAGAGAGCCTCATCTCAGTTTTCTCCCCTTGTTTCAGAACCGAGCTGTGCTTCACATTGCTCTGAGAAACCGCTCCAATGTGCCGATCCTTGTGGATGGGAAAGATGTTGTTCCAGAAGTCAACAAAGTGTTGGACAAAATGAAGCACTTCTGTCAGGTGTAGTACCACCACAGCTTATTTTTTATGTGTTTCTTTTATACCCAGCCAGGTTCTTACATGTGGATTGTAGACTGGTTCATGTGAATTGGGTCCTTTTCTGAGGTTTACAATAGTTCTGGCTCAAGCATGGAGTTGGAGCTGATTTTATTGATCCACTTTTCTCTCCCTGTTTCCAGTTGGGTTTTTCTTTAATGGGCTCCCTAGATTTTGTTCCTTCAGCAGTAATCTTGTGTGTACTTTGGAAGTCTTGTAAATCATTAAGTGCCATTCAAATATTACTTTATTTCTTGCTAATTTTTGAACTAATTGGCTGCACCAGGTAGAAACTGCCTCTTAACATTTGTGTAAAATCAGGAGGGAGGTAGGAGTTCCCAGCTCAATTGCAATTTGATTATGCTCTACTTAAATAGTTCCTTAAGGATCTCCTGGGTTTAGGTCAAATCACTTTAATTCTATTCTGTTTGCAGAATACCCACCTGGGTAGTTTTAGTGCATTTTAAACAAGGCTGTGAGGACCTAGACCTGCCTGGTTGCTGTTGTGAGTCTTAGCCAGGTGGTAATGCCCTGTTTCACTGCAAATTCATACTTCTATGCAGAATGAGCTTGCATTCTGTTCTATTCTTAATGATAAATGCCAAAGCCACAATAACTGACACCAGTTGGTGTGGATTTGGTACTTTCTTCATATGCTGTGAGACTTGAATGGCCATGGAAATTCTGTGGTGTCTGGCACTGTAGAATTTCTAGCTGGTTTAGGTTTTGGTAGTGCAAAACAAGAGTTTTCACTGGTGCCATCCTCTTGTTTGCTCTATGGTTTCAACTATCAGAACATGTGAATATCACTTTCATGTGGATGTATCTTCTCTGCAAAATAAAAATCATGTTAAGCAGTTTCTTTAAAAATATTAGCAAAGATGCTGGTTTCAGTTGACTTAGAAGATGGGATTTTAAGACTATGGCAGCATCATCTATGGGGTACAGGAATGCTGTTAGTAAAATGGATTTTCTGTTTGGAAAAATGAAAAGTTTAAACATTTGTAGCAAAGGAGAGCAAAAATCAGCATAACTAAACACCATGTAGAAAAATTGCTTTAGAAGTGGGGAATGTACTTGGAAGTATTCATGATACCAGGAAGATTGCTTTTGTGATTGGAACAGATTGAATGCATAGGTGGTAGATGATGGACAAAATTCAATGTAGAGTTTCTGTTAATGTTTGGAATTTTGTTTTGTTTCAGTGATGCTTAAAGAACAGGAATACAGCAGGAACTTAGACCATGTGCTGTTAAGGTGCAGCCCAGAAATAAATCCTAATGCAAAGCATACCTGCAAGAGAAGCTTTGAGAATGGTTTGCCAATAAATCTCTTATCTCTGTGGCTTTATTCATATTGTCTTCCAGTTTAGTTAGTGAAGCTCTTTCTAATTAAAGACACTTGAAGAACAGCTTCAGGTTGAAATATTTGTTGCACATAGTTTAATGCCCAAGATTTTATCATTTTTGGATAGATGTCTCTTGCCTTAGCAAACACTATAAATGCTACAGCAGTTCACACAGAGAGGGAGTTTTAACTGCATTGAGTGTTTGATATTTCAGTGTGTTTTTGCTTCTATCTTAGGCATAGCACAATGTCTGGCTAAGAAGGTGGCTCTGAGTGTAGGCCTTAAGGTCTAGAGGTTTGAAAGCTGTTATTTGGCAACTTTCTACAACAATACCTGAAAACAAAGCCTGTTTGCTGGTCCTGGGTTAGCATCAGTAGCTTTAGTGCAAGTATGAAATGGTCATTGTGTCTCTTGTTAATTTTTTTGCCCCAGAGGGTCCGCGGTGGTGAATGGAAAGGCTACACTGGCAAGACAATCACTGATGTGGTCAATATTGGCATTGGTGGCTCTGACTTGGTAAGCTCCTGACTTCTATACCCCCTGCCCATCTCTGTGTGCATGCTTCCAGTGAGGATAAAATCTCATTGTGGCTTCTGTGCAGGGCCCTCTGATGGTAACTGAAGCCCTGAAACCGTATTCCAAGGGAGGCCCTCGTGTCTGGTTTGTATCCAACATTGATGGTACTCATATAGCCAAAACCCTGGCTGAACTCAAACCTGACACTACTCTCTTCATCATTGCATCAAAGGTATGTCTGACACAAGCTCTGCCTTGGCCTGCCCTGCTGTAAAGGGTTCAGTCAGGAGGGAGGGCTGTCCACAGGAATATCCAGACCAGGGGATTCCAGGTGGATTCTTTCTAAACAGGCCTGTTGTGATTCTTTCTGAACTTGCAGTACAAGGTTGTGTTGGCTGCTGAAATACTTGGGGATCTGTAAGTCAAATGCTGAGAATTACTTAACCTAAATAAGATACAGGAACAATTTCATGTTGTCTGGGGTTTATTTCTCAGTCAGTGCAAGTTTTAGCTTTATTCACAAAAGTTTATTTTCCTGCACTTCTCTGTAGGTGGAATGTAGGATCCAACGTAGTTATTTCTTTGAAGTTCTGGATATTATTTCATTCCTAAAGGACTTTTGATCCTTTATTTTATGTACAGTGTACTTGTTAAATGCTGGTTTTTTGCATTAATGAATTGCATGTACTTGAAGAATCTCCATTTTATAGGGTAGTCACAATACCTTCACCTAAATAACTTAAATGCTGAGTTCCTTGAGCACTATAAATGCTAAGCTGCTTTACTTAGAGGTAAAGATAGGTGTCATCTTCTGAAGTAGCAGCAGCTTATTTCTGACTGCAGACTGAATAGCTGTGTTTAAGTCTTGCCTTGCTAAGAAGTGACTCTGTAAGCAATAATTGCCAGCAGCCCTCTCCCTCTGAGGAATGCTTCTGTCTGAGCAGAGGAAGGAGGTGGAGACAAACTTCATGGTTATGTAACTTGGGTTGCCTTCGTTTGTCAAGCACAGTAGAACCTTTCTGCTGATGGAGGCAATCTGCAGCAAGTGAATGTGTGTGCAGTGCTGCTCATGCTCTGCACGGTGCTCATGAGCTTATCTTGGCACTGCTGCAGCTGAGCAACAGCTTATGGAGCAATAAGGAAACTGCACAAAGTAATACTGATGGTCACTTGCAATCACTGAGTCCAGGGATCACGGTTCAAAGGCTTAGAAAACTGCCAGATTGAAAGAGTAACACTTGAGTTTGTTTGCCAGACTGTAGTTAGCTAATTGGATATGTTTGGAAGAGGATGAATGGCATTTTTTTCTTTCCATAACAGGCTTATGTTTTATAATGAAGTATTTCTGGAGATGGATGAGAGTAGGATGAATCTAGTGTTCACCCTTAAAGCTAAATTTTGATGGCTGAATAAATCAGAATGGTTGTAGATACTTGCAAAACCGCATGACTGAACTTCTGTGCACACTTCATAAAGCAGGAAAATGTTTTCCTCTAATCAGCAAAAGAAAAATTATGACAAGAGTCTTGGCAGAAATGAGTGCTCTTCCATGAAAAAGTAGGAATTGAAGAACAATAGGACAGTCCAGCTGGGTTATCCTGTTTAGATGTTCAATTAGTTTGTTTTTAGTTGAACAGTAAAACTTCAGTCTTTTACTAAAAAATTAAAGTAGAGGACTTTAGTCTCAAGGTTTTACAAAACAGTTTGGGGAATGGGAAGGCAGGAGATGGGGAATAGTTATTCCAATTTCAAATACATACTAGCTTAAAACTAGATGGGTAAATCTAGCAATATTAGTGTTTACTTGGATTCATAAGCTTGCTTTTTTCTGTAATCTGGCAGCAGCTGTGTGTTATGAACATCTAGAATCACTGCTCTAGTTATGACATGTGATGCTTTAGTAACCTGAAGTTGTTTCCATGTTAAGAACAGTTTTACTTATTTGCTTTCCACTGTGCAGACCTTCACCACACAGGAAACCATCACCAATGCAGAAACAGCCAAAGAGTGGTTCCTGCGTGCTGCTAATGATGTAAGTCTGAGATGTGTAGCTGAAGTAACAGAATTTTGTTGTGCAATTTCTTCCCAATCATTCTGTGTGCCTTGGAGCAGAGCCAGTAACAGCCCCAACATCAGCTTAGCAAATGATCATTGATACAGTGCTAAATGCATTTGTACTTAGATCATTTCAGGGCTTTGGTAATGACAGGCTATTTTGTCCAATTGAAGTGATAACTCACTAGTTTTTCATTATAAATGGTTCTCATGCATTGTTCCTCCAAATCTTGCCTCTTAAGTAATAGAATGTAGTGTTTGCTTAGAGCTAACCAATAATTTGCTAGAACTACTAGTAATGAAAAAACAAGAATAGTGTGTGTGGTACTACCTTTAAATTATTGCCAAATCTTTAAAAACTAGAGGTGAAGCTATGGTTGGAACAATACACTGACATTTCTATGGCAGATGGCTGTGCTATGAATAGAAACCTTGTATTTGGCTCATTCTCTCCTATTTTGAGCTCTTAAAGGAATAAAGCAGATAGTGCCTGTTCAGGTAATTAAGATGGGCAGTGACCTGTTCCAGGCAGGGTAGCTGTACTTAGTTTGAAAGCTGGGCTCTGAAATTCCTCCTTACACTGCTGTTCAGACAACTCATCCTTATCACAGCACCTTCTGAAAGACTGAAGTGTGCCTCTGGAGCTTGACATTTATCAGTAATTCCAATTGTCTTGGTTTTTTGCCCCTGGCTGGAAGGGTGGTGGGTGCACATTGAGCTCCATCTGCTCCAGGGCTGTGGTGGTGGTGTCCAGGCTGGGCACACACTGAAGGAGAGGCTGTGCCTCTCTCTGGAGGCCTTGATGGGAATATCCCAGAGGGTTCTCTTTGGGTATGCTCCCAAATCCCACACTGAATGTGAATAAGATGATTTCAAATTAATAACAACTGATGATTGTCAACAGCATTTTGTTTAAATGGTAGCAGATCAGCTTTATAACCAGAAATGAAAATAGTTAACATTGTAGATCTAACTATTTTTTTTATTTTTATTAAGCCTTCAGCTGTGGCCAAGCATTTTGTTGCCTTGTCTACCAATGCTGTAAGTATAGTCAATCTAGTTAATTTTTCCTATGTACCTTTAAGGCAGCCTTACCTTAAAATCTAGCAAGGAAGGCTGTCCTTTAAGATGCTTGAATACCAAATTTTAGCATTCCTTCTGAATGGAAACCTATTTTTACCTACTCAGAGTAACTGAAACACTTCTAGAGTATTGAGCTGTACTAAGACTGGACTTTGATTATAGATGTGTGCTTCTTCTGCTAGAGCTTTAAATCTGAAATCAAGAGCTCTTGTGCTTGGAATGACTTGTTATTAATGAGTGTTACCTCTAATTGCCTAAGTTGTGTGACTGCAGTTACATAAGCAAATGTTATTCCAAACTCCAGAGTTTGAAATAGTGAAATAGTTGAAAGAGTTGAAATAGTGCAGGCAGTTTGAAAATGCTTATGATGAGCACACTGTGTGGTGCTTCATGCAAAAGTATGAAGCAGAGAGACTGTCAGTAACTAGAAAAGCACTGCAGTCATTGGCAGGGTGTCAGGGACTGACATTATGCTTCTGGTAAATGTTAACTGAGTGTCAGTCCAGCTTTAACTCTATGGCCACTTAGATTCATCAGGAAATGAATGTATGTCCTTGATTTTTTAATAGTGAGTAGTGATAGTTATTTCTGGAAATGAAAATGTAATTTTTGTGATGGATGCAATGCTTTTTTTAAAATAGATGTAGTGTAGGATTGTTTATTTAATAGATATCAAACTTGTATTTGCTTGCTTGGTATAAAGCTTTTTATGACTGTTGGTTTTACTGACGGTGTTTTTTCATGTTGATTTTAGCCTAAAGTTAAAGACTTTGGAATTGACCCAGAGAACATGTTTGAGTTTTGGGATGTAAGTAAATGTCTGATATTATGTGGTAGATGTTAACTGTTAGCTTTTTCTGAAGCAAGTAAGATGATTCCAATTAGATGTCTTGAAACTGCAAAAGCAGTTTCTAAAACAGCAGCTCCTAAATTATAGGAGTTGTATTCGGTGCCCTTCAATACCTGAAGAGCTCTGACTAAAGGCAAATTGACAACTCTTTCCCAGTCTGTTAAAATTTTCCAGTCAAAGGTCTGAAGAGGAGTCCTCCATGTTCTTGGCTGTCTAATCAGCTGTTGAGTAACAGGAGATAGTCTTGACTTACTGCTCTATGCATGTAGTTATTATAAGCTGTGACATTTGCCTCTTGGTGTCTATGGTATATAACCTAGGCCTGGTAAAGGTCAGACATCAGAAATGGGAGCCTGATTGGAGATTTTGTAGCAGATGCATATTTTAAGTATACTGCCCTTAGTCTTGGTCCTTATACTTAATTAGAAACAGGCTGGTATGTCTCATTGACTAATTGCCTGACAAATAAGCTGCTGTTCAGAAGTTGTTTGGAATGTTACCTTTCCCAAGTGTCAGAATTTTGCTGAAGCAGGCTTTCCCTTTAGAGGAGTGACTTTATGAAAGCAGTTATACAAGCTATATATGACAAATTAAGGATTTGGAAGTTAACTGGAATCAAGCTATTTACTTAAGAGATGTTATAAAAATTGGACAAGTAGGATAACTTCAGACTGCAGGTTCTCTTGACTATGCCAAATATACACAGTGAACTGTCACCAGAAGGAGCATTGATTTTGCTAGGAACAGTCTAAACACACACTGCTGTTTTCTAATAGTTTGAATGTAAAAGCCTTGCACTTCTCCATCTCAGCTGTTTCTTGTTTGCAGTGGGTTGGTGGTCGCTACTCCCTGTGGTCTGCCATTGGTCTCTCCATTGCCCTGCATATTGGTAGGTGTTCCTGGGATGTCACTGTGCCAAGAATTGCCCTGTTTGCTTCAGGAATGTAACTATGGAGTGCATTACCAATAGTGGATTGTGAATCAGATTTGGGGCAAATACCATTTACCTGCCTACTCTGAGTGGTTGGATGTGGGTGCTAAAAAATGCTCTGCAATGTAATGGAAATGTTGGTATTTTAATACTGCAAATACAGTTTTGGAAATTACCCCGTATTTGGGGACAAATAGTCAAATTGCATTGCTTTAGTCACAAAGCCAAAAGTGCCTGATTTATGTAAAGCTGTAGAAGGGTTGAAAATCTGACCTTGCATCTGACACTGCTAAACTTGAAGCAGAGTATTTAGTATCTGTGAGTATACACACACTAACACCAAAATCCTGTTTCTGGTTCTGCATATGAGCTCTGTTTAGCATTGTTAACAGTGTCCTTCTGCTATTAATTCCTTTTGCTTCCAGTACTTTGTCTAGGCTATAGGGCCTGATGATTACATTTGTTCCCTCATCACTGCTTTCAGATGTTTAAAGTCTGAAACTATAATGTCATTTATTTTTCTAGGCAAAAGCTAGAATTCCCTTAGACTGGGATTAGAAGAATAACATTGGGTTTGATGTTTTTTGGAATTATATGAATAGGAGTTTTCATGTGTAGAAAAACCTATTATAAGAGCAAAATAAACAAGTCAGGCACTTACTGTTTCATCTGCAATAAACTGTTCACTGCTGCTGTCAGGCAGATTTGGTGCTGACTGCTGACATGCCAGCCTATCTCCACTTCTTTCTCTTAGGCCCCTCAACTGGCACAGCTGGCCTCTGACCACAGGTAGAGCTGCTGCTTTGAGTCCAGACACTTCACCTCCCAATTGCTATGTATGAATCAGGATTTCTGTTTTTTCAAGAAAGATTAGCCTTGAAGCTATTCATTTGGGAAAGTGAGTGGAGGTTTAGATACCCTAACTGAAAAGCAAAGGAAGCTCAGGTGAATTGTTAGCAAGAACAGGGAAGGGAGGGGTAGCCTTTTTCTTTGAGAATATCTTATTAGAGCTGTTTCTCCTCACACCAGTGCAGAAATCCCTGCTGTGCTAGCCTTGCCCTGTTTTTTTGGCAGATGTCTCCCACTGGCTGTGATTAAGTGTTCAAACTTGCTTAAAAACTATGTGGCCTCAAAGTAGGCTCTGTATTAAAGGCCTCTGTTTTCCTTCTAGTTGCTCATTCTGCCTGGGGATTTTAGGCAAAGGTTTTTGAATTATGTTTCATGAAGTTGGACTTGCTCTGAAGTCTGGCTTTAAGCATAAGTGAATGTCTGGCTTATGGGATGCAATATCAGGAGAAGTCTGAGTGCAGCTTTAAACTTGATTAGTAGTTGGGAGCCTTGCTGCATACAAGGAATCAAAACTGTTTCTCAGTTGTCTCTATAGGAAAAATGAAGCTTGAGTTGTAATAGTAAATAAAAACTGACTTCTTTCCATTGTTAGGTTTTGACAACTTTGAGAGTCTGCTTGCAGGAGCCCACTGGATGGTGAGTGTTGGATGCCCATTTCAGATTTGTTCCTCTTAAAGAGTTGTTAGTAAGGAAATGGAAGGCACATTGATTGTCCAGCTCCCCATGTCCTCATCAATGATGATAAAATGACAGTTTGTGGGAAGCTTGCACTGGATCAACACAACACTATAAACAATGGAGGAGTTGGGAGGGATGGCAGTTGCTTTGTCAGAAGTGTAACTTTGCTTTGTGTGATGCAGGATAATCACTTCCACACTGCCCCCCTGGAGAAGAACGTGCCTGTTCTGCTGGCCATGCTGGGGGTGTGGTACATCAACTGCTACGGCTGCGAGACGCACGCCCTGCTGCCCTATGACCAGTACATGCACCGCTTCGCTGCCTACTTCCAGCAGGTAGGGCTGGCCACAGCCTGCAGCCAGTGCAGGCAACGTTCTGCCCTGGTTCAGCATCCTCAGTGCATGAGGGAGATAAAAGTGCAGTCACTTAATGCATGCCTTCAATTGCCTCGAGAGACTGGTGCCAAAATTGATACCAGCTTATTTCCTCACTTAAAGACCTTTTCCTCATATGTCTGTTATCTTGATGTCCATAAATGAGTCAGCTGTATCCCTCATGCTTAGAAAATTCCTATAAACAAGCACTGTTTATTGTAGTTGAAGTATATATGGAAACTGAGTGATCCTCCCCTTCCCTTCTTTAGGGTGATATGGAGTCTAATGGCAAATACATTACCAAGAAAGGCTCTCGTGTGGACTACAGCACTGGCCCTATTGTGTGGGGAGAGCCTGGCACCAATGGGCAGCATGCTTTCTACCAGCTCATTCACCAAGGTGAGCAAACTGGTCAATACCTTGTTCTGGAATTCAAGTCTGAATGACTGCAGGAGGCTGCTGAGTTTGCACTTGTTTAGAGGTTGGACTCCTGTCTAACCTAGCATCACATTGCTGTGGGGTTTTTAATTAGTAGCTTGTGAAGGCTACAAGATGCAGGTTTTAACTACACTAAGGAGGTCAAACAAAGCTGAAACTCCTGAGCTGTATTGTTACTTCCCCCTGCTGCAAATAATAATGCTCTTCTATAAAGCTTGTACAAATGACTGAGTCTTCCAGCAACTCTGAAAATGGGGTGAGAAGTGAAGGTTTTCTAAGACTTACCTGATGCAGAGTTATTTACCTGTTTTTTTTACAGGAACTCGCATGATTCCCTGTGACTTCCTGATCCCAGTGCAGACCCAGCACCCCATCAGAAATGGCTTGCATCACAAGGTGAGTTCTTTGTCAGGGCACCACTTCTCTTGTGGTCAAGGCACTGAGGCTTACTTGGTATTGCAGTATGTGATATTTCTAACTGTCCCTTTCAAACTATACACAAAAGCTCTGTCAACGTTCACAACAGATTTAAAAGTACCTAGATTATAATTGCCAGTTATAGGTAATATGTAATGCAGTGGTATGTTTATTCTTGAAGGAATTGCAGTGGCAGCTCAGTGGTGTTTCCTGTGGGCCTACTGAAGCTGGAAAGAGTTGAGTGAGCAATTAAGTGTTTAAAATTCCTTGAATTTTAAGGCATGTAGTTCTTGGAGAGTAGGAAGAAGCAAATTCTCAGACCTGATGTGGCACCATCTCTGAGGAAGCTTTCAAGAATTAAATTCTAGAACAAAATTTGGTGAATGTAATGGTATGGCTGGGTTGATGGCCTTCTACACAGATCTTCATAACCTGTCCAGTTTTTAGTTTATCATCTGACTAAGGATTTTCAATGAACTAAGATTGTTCTTAGCTTCCAAGGGGGAAACATGTTCAGGTTAACTATTTTCTGCATACTTCACAAAAAGAATCTTTAGTCACTAAATTTCACTCTTGTCATGATTTCGGATTACAAGTGCTCTTTGTATTGTGTAATAGTAATCTTTTGTCAAGTAAGACCAAATATAGGTGAAAATTAGAAGTATGAATTCACAAAAGAAGAGGGAAAAAAAGTTTCATTTGGCTGTAAAAGACTTATTGTGTCTTCAGGTAAAATAAAACCACAAATTTGCTGTCTAACATTAGATAGGGAGCAATAAGTTGGAACCTTGCACTGCATTGGTAGGGATTGGTGTATGGTAAACTGTAGGGATTTTCCTGCATACAGATGACCAAACACATCTTAGCTGGGTTACCTTTGACTAATCCTTGCACCTGGCTTTCCATGAGATGGTGTAGAATGAGATAAAATCATAGACTATACTGGGTGAAAGGGCTGTGTGAAGTCCAGGCTCCTCTGGTGCCTTTGGGACACTGGCTGCCAGCTTCAGCAGGAGCAGGATTCTGCAGAACTGTCCTGGTTGTCTTTGGATGCATGGACTTTAGCACATGTGTTAATAGTAACTGAGTCCCCTGGCACTCTGAGGTAAGAAGCAGTAGCTAAAACTGATACATTTTTTACTGCCAATGTTACAACTGATACATCTTGTACTGCCACAGTGCTAAAATGGACTGGTAAGTCTAGACTAGGTCTTGGTATGGGCTCAAGCACCAGGTACCAGTATTCCAGCTATGCAAACAGTAACTGGTGTTTCTTTCCACCTGCTAGATCCTTTTGGCCAACTTCCTGGCTCAGACAGAGGCCCTGATGAAAGGGAAGACTCCTGAGGAGGCGCGCAAGGAGCTGCAGGCGGCCGGGCTGAGCGGGGACGCTCTGGAAAAGCTCCTTCCCCACAAGGTGCCCGGGGGGCTGTGCTGGGGTGACAGGGCAGCCAGGATGGGGTGGCACTGATGGCACCTTGGCAGGGCACTGGGAGCAGGCTGGGAGCACGCTGTGGCTCTGAGGCCTTGGAGGTGCTCCAGGGAATGTGGGCTATCTCAGCCCTGCCCAGTGACTCTTGGGTTACTTCTTGTAGGCCACAGTGGCCAGCAATGGTGCTTGGGACATATTTTCCATTGTGTTTGTAAAAAAACATGGGAATTGTACAATTTTATGGTTGAAGGTCTTTAAAGCTTTCAGAACTTTGTATTTGCTGCTAATGCAAATAGTCCAGTGTGGACTCCAACGAAGACAAAACCTGCAAGTTTCTGATGTACTTTTTACAACATACTGGGTGACAATGTATCTCTTGTTTTGAAAGGTCTTTGAGGGAAATCGGCCAACCAATTCCATCATGTTTACAAAACTCAACCCCTTCACCCTGGGAGCCATCATTGGTAAGTAAATACATTTCTCATCTGTGAATTCTAATGGAGACTTTGTGATCGAGTTTATTGATAAATCTCTTTCTGCTTATAGCCATGTATGAACACAAGATATTTGTTCAAGGAGTTGTCTGGGACATTAACAGTTATGACCAGTGGGGGTAAGTTTCTTGTTGTTTCTTTGTTTCTTGTATACTTCTTGACAGATTCTTGAATCTATCATGAGTTAGAGAAAAGACCATCAAAAGGGTTTTATACTTGGAGCACATGATTATGGGATAGTTACAAATGAAAACAGATTTTCTGGGGATAGGTTACCATGCTATAATGCATAATGACTTGTAGATAACAATTTTGGCTAAGGACCTCTGAATTTAGAAAAATACTATGAATGTAAAAAAGATGCAGTAGTGAGGAAAACAGTCAAGGAGGCTGAACATATGCTCTGAGAATTAGGAAAGGAAATGTTTTCCCTATAGCATGGAAAAAAGAATTATTTTACCTCTAGATTAGTAGGCAGTTTGAGTGGCATCTGATGAGCAAAAGATTGATTCCCTCTTAATTTTCCTGTGCTGGAGAGACAGCATTTCTGGCAGAGGTCTGTGTATGCAGCAGCCCTTGGTTTCATGCAGGCTGCATCTGTGACTGAGGGCTGTGCTGGAGCTCCATGTGTGCAACAGCAGCTTGGGGGAGTCTGTCACTGTGTCACTGAAAAATTCAGGCGGGAGTTAATCAGGTTCTTTCATCTGTAATATGACCTGTAAACATACTGTATGGCTTAGGTAGAGGGATTGGGAAATAAGATTTTTCAGGTGCAGCCTGCCTGTGCTGTGAGGGGTTGTTCTGAAGAGCACATTTGCTCCACAGGTGTAGAATATCAGTTTACACTAAGCTGCCTTCATCTTTGTATGCATTGTTTGGTGCTGTGCTACCACAGCTTGTTCTATAACCAAATACTGTAGCAGAACATGAAAATGGCAGACTGTGTCTAGTACAAGCTGATGTCTGCTATAAACTCTGAGGTCAGGAGTGGTAGGAGTAAGTACAGCTTTTACTGCCACACATGAAATTCCAGAATGGCATCCAAAACTGCAAGGTGGGGATGCTGTAGAACCAGCCTTGTTTCTTGCAGCTGTTGGAATATCCTAGATTCTTAGACAGTGGGGCTGTAACTCCTGGATAGGTGCTGGGGGTGCTTCCAGGCTGTAGCTCAGCTGGGCATTGTTTGGGTGACACAAATCAGTGTTCTGAGCACTGTCCTGTTTAACAGTGAACAGGAGCCAGCTGAGTGCACTCTGCACTGGGGCAGGCTGCATAACACAAGTGAATACCGAGGTGAAAACATTCTGCTTGACTCTGAAAACAAAATGTTCACTTAGACATCCTGTAATTTGAGCTGTCTGCTCAGCTAAGGAACAATGATAACTCCAGTTTTTCATGAATGGCACTGAGTTAAATACTTAGAGTAATTTTTGAGGGATAAAACATCACAGTGTTCACTGGGAAGTTACTTTTTACTGGCTTCTATTTTTAATATCAATGGCTTATAGTAAATACTGTAAGTTTTTAGCACTAACATTGCTTTTTCTTTCTTCTCCCGCCTTTATAAATGCAGAGTTGAGCTTGGAAAACAACTTGCCAAGAAAATTGAGCCTGAACTGGAGTCAGATGCTCCAGTGACATCTCATGATAGCTCAACAAATGGGCTCATCAATTTCATCAAAAAACACAGAGCTTGAAATGAAACACTTAGAGGACATCGACAATCTCACCACCGAGTACCCAAATCTGTTGTAGATGTGCTTTTTTTAGCCACTTTTAACAAAAATAGCACTTTACAGATGTAGCTCTCTTCACTTGTTGCAGTTAATCTTGTTGCGTCAAGTGTTACAAATGAAACTAGTTCTGTGAAACCCTGAGATTGTATAGTTGCTTTCTATTTCTGTGGCTGTTAATCTGTAAAGTGCAGCTGGTATATTCCTCGATTCTTGTCCCTCAACTTCCTTAAAGATGGTCACCTACTGATACTAGAAAATAAATGGTATGGTGGATGAGTAAAACTTCTTCACTCTATTTTTGAAGTGCAGCCCTAGTAACGTTTGCCTCACTCACTGTGTAAGGTCCTCTGAAGCCAAGTGAGCCGACTTCTGTCTTTTTGGACTGGTTCTACTCTAAGCTGGAAACTAGAATGTGTTCAAAGAATCAGACCTACAGCTGTAGGTTGTTCAGTTACATTTCATCCCTTTTGAGCAAGATACAGACTTTTTTTTCCCCCCAGTGCTACTGTGAAAATGCAAGTTTACTGATGTTTGGTAAAAGATTTCCTGTTTTGTCTGTAAGCTATGTGGACAGCTATCCAAAAAGGAAGAAGGTTCCTGAAGAGACAGTGGTATCTTAACTTTTCCACACAGTTTTCCAGAGTTTGTGAAGCAAAAGCTTGGAGAAGAAATGGTTTTGGTATCCTCCAGGGGCAATTTCTCACTGTTTAATCAGCATCACTGTCTGACAACAACAGTGAAAGAAATAGAGAAACCTGTTGTCAGTACGTTGTTTATCCTCTTTTTTGTTCTCTACTACTGTTAACCTCCTTGCTAGCAAATTGGCATGCTCTGGCTATTGTTCTGTAACACCTTTAATAAAGGTAAGACACAAGCATTAAAAGGACATTTTGGTTCTCATGGCCCCAGTGGTGACTGCGCGGTGTGGGCTGGAACCCCTCAGTGCCCATCTTTGCCGGGCAGCTTCACTGTCAGGGCTGGGCCTGCCTGCTCTGGCACCTCCGCCGTGCTTCACCCGCTGCCTGCAGAGCTCAGGCCCGCTGGAGCAATGTTTCTGTATGAAGAGAGAACCCGCTAGAGGAAAGCGGCCTGTTCTCACCGGGGCTCTAACGCTCTCCTCCCCTCCCGCTGGATCCCTGCGCGCCCGGGCTGGACCCGCCCCGCTCCCTGAGGCGCCATAGCCGCGCGCGGGGCGCCCCCTGCCGGCGCGGCCCTCAGCGCTCAGCCCGCCCCCTCCGCCGCCATGAGGGAAAGGCGGGGGAGCGCTGTGCGGGACCGAGCCCGCCGCTCTCCGCCCCGCCACGCCTGGGCTCCGCCGCCATGAGCGAAAGCGGACGGGCACCGTGCGGGACCGAGCCCACCGCTGCCCGCACCGCCACCCCCGGCTCCGCCGCCATGAGGGAAAGCGGACGGGCGGTGTGCGGGACCGAGCCCGCCGTTGCCCGCCCCGTCACCCCGGGCTCTGCCGCCATGAGGGACAGGCATGCGGGCATCGTGCAGGACCGAGCCCGCCGCTTCCCGCACCGCCACTCCGGGCTCTGCGGCCAGGAGGGAAAGGCGGTCGGGCACCGTGCGGGACCGGCACCCCCGGGCTCGCGGCCATGAGGGACAGGCGGGTGGGCACCGTGCGGGACCGAGCCCGCCGATGTCCGCACCGCCAGCCCGGGTTCACACTCGCCAGGGGCTGCTGGCAAACACAGCAAGAGAGCCGTAAAGCGGCTTTAAAAAGAGCTGGTTTTCCCTGCACTGCTTGAGGAGGCTACAAGTAGTGTGCAAGGGAGGGTCTGTGGCTGCGATTTGAAGAGGAGACGGTGCAAAACCCTCATAGGGTTCAGGAGCCTGCTGTCAGTGACAGGAGATTTTTGTGGCCTCTGGGTCTTTGCCTTTCCCTTGCAGGGACTCTGCACTGACCTGTGCCCTGAGACATGGCCCTGACACGCAGCCACTTTGTGACTCCGTTTCCTGAGCTCCACTGAACTGCTTTAAATCCTTCAGTTTAATATCTGGCCACCACATTCCTGAAAGAATAAAAGTGATTTCTGCATAAATTGTGCTCTGGTAATGAGAAATTCCAACACACTCAAGTACATCTGGGATAATTGTAATGAGCATGGCTGAGGTCTGATAAAAAACTGTGTTGTCATGTATGAGAGAGAATGAAAGGTAATGATGTGCCTGAAGTAAGCAGAAGCTTGTCATACCCCTAAAATGGCACACAATCCCTAATCCTCCACCCCATCCATTGCCTACAAGACCTGCTCCTCGTAAAGCCTCTGAGGAAATACTGTGTGCAGATGCTTCAGTCAATGTAAGTTTAGTTGATGATATATTTTATGCTTGCAATGCTAATTTGACTGTCTAATAGTAATAGCATCTCAATGTAAAAATTAATCTATGAATGTATTTTAGGAGTTCTTGAGAAAGTAATTACTGTATTCATGGGAAAAATCTAATACTTAAAGAAAATTATGCTAAATTCATATTGTATTCCCACTGGACGTGTACTTAATATAGATTGTGTGGGTTTGAGTTTAACAGAGGAATATGTTTGTATAGCAGTTGATATAAAAAGACTGTCTCAAAAGAGCTATTCCTGTGAAGGCCTCTTCAAGTCGTTCTGTTTAAAGAGGATTTGGCAGGGATAATCAATGAGTGATCCCTCTTGGCCAAGTCAGATCAGTGATCTGATCTGCTGGGACTGTTCTAATTTCCCAACTATCCTGTGCCACGTGTGGCGTTCCTGCAGACATCATGAGCTTATGCTGAAACCTTGAAGGAGGATAAGATCAATAAAATTGTATTTATCTTATATATATATAGTTCCCAAACAGTACCAAGAACTTCAGTTGAACCTTTTGCTGTTATGGAGGAATAAAGAGCATTTACAGATCTCCAGTGCTCGGGTCATGAGCCTGTATGGAAGAAAAGAAGATAGCTTTGCTTTATTTGTTCTTTACCTATTTCAGGCATGGTGTTTATGTTTAGATGCTCTTGAAATTGTTCTGCTTTGGCAATTCCTGCTTTGTTTTGTTTGGTTTGGCTTCCAGAGAGAAAAGTTAAGCAACTTGGATTATTAATGAAAATTCAGCAGAGAAGAGCTTGCTCTTGGCTTCTATCTCAGTCAAACTTTAATGCTAGTAACTGAATTGCTCTACCCCCTCTGAAAGAAAACTTCAAGTTTCTGTTAGTTTTGTGGCACAGGGATTGTCAAAATAGATCAGATAAAAAGTGGTCCTAAAGAGAAACATTTCCAGAGGGCTGGTAATGTCCAGATAATTTTTTATGTCCTCATTTTTTTGTGTTCCTTCTTAGATGGTTTTTTCTGAGAGAAGAAAATTACAAAATCCCGATGTTCTGTTAAAACAATATTTTCCAAACGTGCTGGATGTACTTGAAATTTCAAAAACTATACTCACAAAATAGTTTGCATTCAGGTTGTCATGGTCAGACCCTGGATTTTACTCAAGGTGCTTTCACAAGTAGACATTCTTTCAGGATTTCTGACACTGTTCTTTGAGATTTACGTGGCCTTTCCTCTAAGGAAATACTTGGAGCCCAGACGTGTGGACAGTGAGTGCTGTGTGGAGAGGGCACTGACTGTGGCTGTGCTGGGCAGGGCTCTCCCTGCCTGGGGCATGGCAATCCTCGCTGGCTCTGGGAGCTGGCTGCATGCAGGCTGCAGCTGAGGGGAGAGCTGCACGGCCAGGAGCTGGCCTGTCACCCTGCTCTGGAACACTCTCAGCTCTGTGGTGATTCCTAGAAAGGCTGAGCTCTGCCTTTGTCATGAGCAGCAGCCAAAAGAGACAAGATCTGCTAGAGAGATCCCTCACACAGGGTAAAAGCAGAGCATCTTGTTTGTTCTTCTGAGTGCTAGTGAACTGTGAAAAAAAGTCAAATAAATCTGAAGTAGCAGGTTTTTGTTGAGTATTTCTGTGGCTTTGGATTTATTAAAAACACCGGTTTTGTCATTCTAAGTCAGTAAAATGGCTAACCATGAGTTTGACAAGTTCAGACCTTGACTCTGACTTTGCATAAAGTTTTCAATTTACAGTTGATTTATGTTTATTTGGAAACTGCCGGATTAACTAAAGGGCTTTGCTGTGCTTGCAGAGCTCCTCATTTTAGAACTGCTTCTCCAGGCTTTTCAAGACATGCAAAACCTTTTTTTTCAACTATATTGACAAATCTATTCAGTTTTGTTGTGGTCTTGATACTTTATCTAATAGGCTTTGGTTTTTTTTTGGTTTTGTTTTTGTTTGTGTTTTTTGTTTGGGTTTTTTTCTCTTTCTTTATTTTCCAAAATCTATTATAGGCAACAACACAACACCAGAAGAGCAGTTGGCATAGCTCTGTGGCTGGGTAGTCTGTGCTTTAGCACCAATGTTTCCTGAGCTGCTTTAGAAAATCAGTATTCCAAGAGCCAGTACAGGGCATCAGGACAGAACAAGGGGGGCCAACACTTTACTCCTTGCAACAGGACATGAGGAAATGACCTCCAGTTGTACCAGGAAAATTTTCTTCACTGAAAGAATTATCAAATATTGGAGCAGGGTGCCCAGAGAAGTTATGAAATCACTGTCCCTGGAAGTGTTCAAGAACCATGTAGATGTCCATGGACATGGTGTAGTGCTGGACCTGGCAGTGCTGGGTGAATGCTTGGGCTTGGTGACCTTAAAGGTCTTTTCCAATCCTAATGTTCTCTGATCAACTAGAGCCTCACTGGAGTTCTCAATAAAGAATTATCAGTGTTGATCTTCAATGGACTTTTAAACGTGAATTACATAATTTTGAGCTGGGTGAGTGTGCTGGTTTTGCAATAATTGACTTTTGATGAAGAGGGAAGAAATTAGGCAGGGAAGTGATAATGTTCTATTGCCTAAGTCATGTTCAGTTCTCAGCTCACACACCTGCCACGTGGAACCACAGTGGATTTTAGGATGACAAAGAAGTGAAATTAAAATGAGTACAGGGACTTTGCCCCCTCTAACCTTAGAGCTATGAGCATGGGCTAAGGACTACTGGCCAAGGTCCATATGTTGTACAGCTGGGTCAGATCCTGCTTAGTTATATTTCCACTGGATTGAGACTTTACTGGGGAGACCTGCTGTCCTAGAATTCATACCTAGGATATCATGGACCTGTGAAAAGGCCTCATTGACCTCAGGAGACAGTGGTCTGTGCCTGGGATTGTTAACTGCAGCTAGGAGGAGTTTGGGTGACCTGGGTTATGTGGCAAAGATATCTTGGGCTGTTTCAACCTGGTTACAGATCTACCTTCCTACAGAATAAGAGTTAAAAACAGGAATCTGCAGTAAGAGGCAGATGCACATGCAAGGAACTTACAGTGTAGCCTATAGGGTCTTTCTGTTCTGGCCTCACAACTCTTTGCAGAGGTGAGTAGTATTCAAGAAAAAAGCACCAATTTTGTTTCAAATGTATCCCTTTGGAGCTAAATTAAAGTTGTAGAAGATGGATGATGCTCTAACTGTCTGATGTAAAAGAGATCCTGTAGCAGTGCTCTTCCTTCTGAAAACATTTTGCTGTTAAATAAGTTTAAGATGGAACAAAAATTATATGGTGGTGTCCTTAATTCTTTTAATAAGAAAAAAGTCATACTTAGATATTTAAAATAGACATATGGGTTTTACATGTATAAAAATACATTAAATGTCTTTTCCCTTTTAAAGCCTCAGAGATCTTCCTTGTGGGAGATACTGACATTCCCTTCATATTGGGTGGATTTACCACAAGGAAAGCTGGAGAAAACTTAAAAGTGTCCGGTTTTATTTAAAACCTTGGTGGTCTTTAACGGCTGCCCCACAGTTCCAGCCTGGTACAAACTTAAACAGAGCTCTTTGTTGCTCTTGAATGTGACATAATCCTTTCATCTGGCATGCTGAATGAAGTATGCACATGGCTTTTTTGCTACCCCTGCTGGGCTGCCTTGTTACACCTTCAGAGCAAACCACCCCCAGTAAAAAAGCTCGGGCTCTGTCATCCACCCTAATGCCAATAAACAACAGATAACTATGGCATCTTTTGGCTTTAAAATGCTGCCCCTCATTAAACTTGTGTGTTGAGGAAGGAAACTGCTCCCCACATCATTGTTTCTTGTAGATACAGAGTACATTTTTTTGTTGTTTGCATGTTTGCTAATTTGAAGCTCTTTGAAGAATCCTACAGGGAGATCAAAGACAAAAGATTAGAACGTTTTTAATAAAGTGAAGAAGGATCAGGTTAGATCAAAGGGACAAGCTGACAGGAAATAAGTAGGTGCCGTTGTTGGCTGACACTTGCATGCTGTAGGGTGATTTCTGTGTTAATGTGAGGTCAGAAGGAGGATTGCTTTACATCTTATTGTCTCCAGACTTTGCTGACTGGGTGTGTCTTTGTACTTCACTTTAATCTCAAAAATTAAAACCCATAAAGTCACAGTTTGGCTCAGCCACATGATTTTTCTAGTTATTTAACTTTGATTTTGAAATAAAAATAAAATTTGGAATGCGCCAGCAGGGTATGGAGGTAATTAATTGGTCTGCGAGGGGATTCAGGGGATACAGGAATATTCGTTATCAGAGGCACTGGGCCTCAGTCACCCCCACTGTCATTCTGCTGACTTTAAGGGAATTAAGTCTTCCCCCACTGTTGCAGAGGAAATGTATTTTCTTTCCATACACACCAAAGCCTTGCATGCTCACAGGTTGTACTGCTGTAGATAAACCAGTACAATAAATTAATATAGGCCCTTCGGTTCATGATGCAGTTTTATTGGGATAGAGCTGCCAACTGGGCAGAGTTTGTTTCTCTGAGAGACTGAAGTTACAGCACTAATTGGAGTGGGCTCACTGGCCTCCTCATGCACTTCAGTGGCCAGGCTGTGGTGGATGCAGGGTTGGCTTTGATAGCCCAGTATCTGCACATCAGAAGTAAGGTGCCTCACAAAATGCCCTTTTCCTCTCAAAGTCACCTTTCTGCCTGCTGTAGCTGGGAGCTAATTTGAGGACAAGCAGATTTCTTTACTATGTGATCCATGGGTTTCACATTCTGTAGTTTCACAAAGCTTCATCTCCCCATGTGTCTTCACAGGTGAAGAAAACAAACAAGTGCTCAGGAGGTTTCTGTGTCTTTGTGCTCATGACACCTCCTCTGAAAGGCTTTCCAGGCAAAGCTGCAGTACTGGGGCCACTGACACAACTTTTGTTCCACAAAGGCTGGCAGCACTGGTGTTCTGTCCCACTCAGCTCCACGTGCAGCTGCTCCTGCAGCTCTGAGGGCTCTGCTGCCCCCGTGCAGAAGGGCAGCAGTGCTTAGGTACCCTGCTGGGCATGGTGCAAGCAATCAATGGTTGTTTCCATCCAGTCCTGTTAAAGAAAATTAGCAGGGTTTGGTATGGCCTTAACAGAAAGAGCTGTGCTCAGCCCCAGGTTTAGCCCCCATGATACACATAATAATTATACTTTATTAGAAAAATGTATTTTTATTGTATTCTGTTATTTTTGCCTTGCAGTTGGTTATGTAAATGATCATTCTACTAAAACAAAGCATTCTGTAAAATAAAGTTACCCAAACTTTTTGGGGAAAAGTAAAACCAATAGGAAAAGATATCTGTTTGCAAACTGAAAAAGTTTGTGTGTCTCAAAGGGATGTAAGAGAGAGCACTGGGTTTGGCTGATGTGCACCAGTTGGAAGAAGGGTTCCTTTGCCCTGGCTGTGCTGTGGCTGAGCAGAGCTGTTCCCTCCTGGGGCTCAAAGGCAGAACCTCACATGCTGCACCATTGTTTGCTGAGGGATGCAGTGGGCAGTGCTGGAAAGCCACACGTGAGATGGTGGCAAGTGCTGCTGTTGTGGGTGCAGTCAGGGTCACCTCACAGTGCAGTCTGTGAAGATCCAGTTCAGGACACACAGTGACCCGGGGGTGCAGTGCCATTCAGCCAGCAGTAGAGAATGACATGGGAAGGAAATCACATGGCTTGCTCTTGAATGTTGTCTGATTTTTTTGGGTTCCATGGAGTTTGCTGGGTTGCCCAGCTCTTAGATTTTGTGCTTGGTAGAATCTAATTAAAATTGCTTTTAAATCAGAAACGTGCAGCATTCAGACAGAAAAAATACTGAAGGCTCCTGAAATAACCCAAGTGCTTCTGTGTGCCCCTTGTAACAGCCATGTCCATGTACCTCTGCACCTGACCTTAGTTCCTGGTGAGCCCCTTGCTAGACTTGGCTGTGGTGGGAAATATGCCCTGATGTACTTCTTTAAGCTTTTGGATTTAGAAGTGGCAGATCATTCTTTTTGAGATTTATCTGTCCAGTTAAAACACTGGAATTTTGCCTAATTTTAGGCACTGCACTAAGCTCTTCTTTTGCAATAAAATACAGTCATAGGAAGAAGTCTGATTGCAAAAAGGAGTAGTGCTTGTGTAGCAAAAAGCTTGGGATCTTTGAGATCCCAGCAGTGGTATAGATAATGGTATTTAGATAGAAATGTCTAAATCCACTGAAGTTGTGAGGGATTCTAATGAGTCCATCTGAACATAGGCTTCTGGATTATAGAAGTGCAAGAAAAATAGGCTGTCTCCAAATCAGAATAATCTGGAGTTGTAAATTGATTCAGTTAAATTTTTGCAATCATTTAATATGTACAACACCATAAACCTACAGGCATTGCAGGAGACTGATAGGATTGGAATGTAGCAGAAATTCAAGGTACACAAAGCAGTCTAACAGTATGAAAGGAAATGGAAGAAAAAGAGTCTCTCTTAATGGCCTTTGCAGAATGAAAATTAACAATTCAAGGAGAGGTGCAAAGCAGGGAATAAGGATGTTAGCAAAGTGTTATGGTAACAGAAAATTCAGTGATGAAATGCAGAATTCCCCAAGGGAATCATAAATCAGCTTTAGTCTACAAAGTATGTTGGTTCCTAAATCAGCAGGAGTCTGGTACCTAAATAGCTTTGCAGTCCAGTCCCAGATGCTTTACTTTGGACTTTTCACTTTAGGTTTCATGTGGTTTTAAATTTAACAAGGCATCATTCCTTTTGAACCAAAGCATGTTAATAGTGTCCTTAATATATTTATAAAGCAAAGAGTCTTGAAGGGTAGCTCGGTATTTTTCAGAGTTCAGAAATGCTACGTGTTTTAATAAAGTAGAAAGCACTAAGAAAAGGTTGAAAAATGGCAGGGAGTGTCAAGCTGAGGCTGAATAACTTTGGAAGATTTGATTTATCCCATGCTTGAATTTTGAAGGTGTCTCTCTGCGGTTCCCTGATGTGCGGCTGCCGTGGCAGGGTGCTCAGAACAAGGAGTATTCTCCAAGCCCAGGCAGGGCCGGTCACTCGCTGCTGGGTCCATCAGCCGAGGGCCGTGTGAGGCTCTGCGGCGGGAGGCTGGAGGGAGCAGCCCGTGTCCGCTAGGTGGTAATGCTGGGTTCGGAATGGGCTCCCCGCTGCTGCAGGGGAATTGCCAACTGTGATCCAACGCGACCTCACATCCTTGCAAGGAAAGGGGGGCTTGGTGAACACGGAGCGGGTGGCAGTGCCCCAAAATGCTGTATAGATGCCCCTTATGCGGTCGTACACACCTGTAATTTCTCTAGGCAAGTTTTGGGATGGTTCCTAAAGCTGTTGACCATTAACTGTACAATAACTCTGTTCAGCACCTGTTATCTCTATTTAAAAATCTTTGGTCTAAATAATACACAGAAGTGAAGGAATAGCTGGATGACAAAGTGCTGTCACTGCTGTCAGTGTGAAGGTAAATTTACTTGAAGTGATTTGTGGGGGGAAAAAACCACTGAGAGATGTTTAAAATTAACTCAGTACAGCAAACTGTGTGCTGAAGCCTTTGTTTCATAGTAGATCCTGGTGTCCTGGACTTCCACAATGTCAGGTTAGAAATTAACCCAAACTGAAAAGGGGATCTGGGGAAGGAAGAGTGTGATTATTGGATCTAGAATTTGGAGAAAATAATTTAAGAAAAATTTCCTTGAGTCTCCTGACTCTAGAAATCAGCTACATTCCTGTTCTTTTTCCTGAAGACAGAGTTACCAGAAGCAAAATACTTTGTGGATCCAACATTGGAGTTTTCAAGATTAACAGCATAATTACTCCTTCTTGCAAAACCTAGGGATGCCCACTGGAAAAGTCCTGCTTCAGTCTTGAAATAGCACAGAGCAATTTCATCTTCCTTTTCACTGGAGAGTGTGAAACAAGGCTGTGTAGAAGGACCATAGATAGAGATGGGCTCTGCCACAGAGCTACTGTGAAGGTCTGTCCCTGGAGGGGCTGCAAACTTACCTGGAGTAGAAAGTAAAAATTCTGGGATGTTTTTAACAGAATTTCAGAAAATTCTGATAAATGTGTTTGAGAATATCACCCTGAAAAATAAACAATTTTGAACTCTGTATAAATCTTTAAAAATGCAAAAGAAAATGCAGCTTTCAGCTGACAAGTGTTAAGGTTCAGTGTTGTACTCAGGGTCCTCTGGTGCAGGCTTTGCTCAGGCAGTTCTCTGTGTTAAACCCCAGCATAAACTCTAGACTCAAAACAGACCAGTAATGTCACTGGTATAAATGGAAGCTTACAAGAACAATAGATGTCACTGTTTTAATGCTGGCAACAGAGATTACTCATATCCTTTTTGAAGGAAATTTTGTATTTTTGCAGTGCACTTTGTTTTCCTAATTAGATTTCTTGTCAGGCTGTGCCATGTAACTTAATCTAATTTTGCTAAGCCTGTCATTGTAGAAAGAAACCAACATGAACAGCACTAAAACTTGGTTTTCATGTTCTTGATCCTGCAATCTCACCCCCAGAGATGGCACCTGTGGTTGGTACAGAGCCCACTAGATGAAATGCATTTCTGTGTGTGCATAATGATTGGGCAAATCAGTGCCCTGGTCAAGAACTGCACTGGCCAGAATTCATTTGGAGTGGGAAATAGGTCTGTTAGAGCCTGTCAGGTCTACAACATACCTTGCTCTGCCCAACTGTATTTTGACTGGAAGCAAAATATAGTTCAACTCTCTGTGGGAGATTTTTTCCCTTTAAAAAATCTTGTTACATACTTAAAAAAAAAAAAACAACCAACTTATCTGTCCTTACTTACTTATTTTACTACCTGTATTTGATGTAATTGTCATTTGATGTTTTAAACTTACATCTAATACCTTATGTTTGTGTGGCTGGAGAAAAAACAGCAAGTCAGGATTTTATTTTGGCACTATTAAGCTTTTCCCTCAAAAGTAAAATATTAACATTAGGTGGAATGAGGCACATCAGCTAGTATGTTAATTATGGAGACAGACAATCATTAACTTTATTAAAGATCTCAAGACTGATCCAGGGTTATAGAAAACAAATTGTATTTTTTGCTTATATTTTGTTATTTAAAGATGTATAAATGCCTTGTAGATGGGATTTGAAAATTAGGTACAACAATCTCAATTTTGTAAAGAGTATGTACCCTCTTTGTATACAACTCTGACAAAATGTAGGATTTAACTCTAGGATAAGCTTGCTGAAATATTTGAACCAGTTCTCTCCAGAAAATGTTAATTGAAACCTTAATATTTCAATTTAGAAAAAAAGATTGGAGTTTTTATACTTTAAAAAATAAGATCAGCAAGGCAAGTTCTTAAGACTTTGGATCTATTATTTGTAGCTGGTACCAGAAAAGACACAGAGGAATATTCAAAACACAGTAAAGCCCCAAAGTTATAGTGCAGGTATTTGCTTGGGGAGACTGGAAATATTGAAGCAAGTAGTGCATATCCTACAACTGAGGAGGGCATTTCTCTTCCTGTGCACTGTTCCTGGCATTAACTCCTCTGGAACCAACAGGCCCAGCTCCCCTGGGAGGGGACGTGCAGGGCACAAAGCTGACGTTGGCCTCTGCCCCGGGGAAGCTCAGCCTGCCCAGGGCTGTGCGGTGCCGAGGATGCAGGGGCACACTGAGGATGGGCTCGTGTCTCTGAGGTGCCTCTGCTGTCCTGCAGCTGCTGGCCAGGCTGCCCGTGGTGCTGGGCAGGAGTCACGTCTGTCACACAGTGACAATGGAGAAGCACAATTCGGAGGAATGCTGGAGTTTTAGGAGACATTTCCTCAACACACTCCACTTCTTGCTTCTCCTAAGTTTTGGCTATCACTGATTACAGAGTCTGTGGTCACTGAGGAGCAAAAACTCCAAAACCAGCAGCAACCTGTGGCAGGAATCACCTGGAGGAAAGGAGCAGTTCCAAAGGATGCTGTCTCACCCTGAGTAGCTGCTTGCAAGCTCCACTTTGGGATTTTTGAGGCATGGCATGGAACTTGTTTAAGCCTCTTGTTTAAGACTACAGGTGTTATAATCTCTGGCTTCCAAGGGAAAAATGGTGCCCTTTACTGGGGAGTCCTGTGTCTTATTTGCCTATTTTGAAAGGATATAGTAATACCAGCTTTTTAGATTGAAAGGCAGAGCACTCTGTGTGTGTGGAACAAAGGATTTGTTACTTTTTTCCCACCCCTAATTAATTGATAGATAAATCACATATTCTCTTGTACTCCATATTTCCTGTCCTTTTGTAAAATGTTGTCTTTGTAGGTACGTGTAATGTTTGTTCAGTCTGCAGAAGACAGATGAGAGGAGAGAATTGACCATGAGACATTGAATGCTTTAGACAGTTGCTCTGTATGGTTGCATTAATATGAAAGGAGAGATCATTTTGGCATGTGCTGGTTTGTTTTTAAATAGTAGTAGATGTTTCTTAAAAGGCAACAGGCATGTGATGTTCAATTGGAACTGGACTAAAGCAAACACAGGCTTTCTCCTTTGACAAGCTTACAGTTCATTAGGGTAAATTACCCAGTACTGAGCTCCCTGTATGGTTAGATGGTTATGGATCCAACCTTATTAGCTTAAAGCTGCCTTGGGTATCTCTGCACAACATGGCTGTTATTTCTGTGCTGCTGTGCAGACTTACTCGAAATTCTTCATGTGAAGTCCATTAAAGTCAAAGCAGCTCTTTCTGTTGGTTGAATAAGCTTTGCATCAGGCTGAAAACATGTCAAGAGTACAGTACAGAAAACAGAGAGCCTGGCAACGTGGTCCAGGCCTGGCATGTTTATGGGGATGCAGGGCTGTGGGGAGGGGCAGGAATGCAGGCACAGGGTGGCATGGAAGGGGGACAGCAGGCTCAGGGGCCAGACCAGGGGGACAGCGAAGGAGTCTTGTGTGTAATGGAAAAGCACAGCAGGAGAGGGGGAGAAGCTGCAGTACCAGAGAGATGAGGGAAGAGGAACTTCTGAGGAGTTGTGCCAGTGGTGGGAGGAGGCTTGGGTTTTGTCTGGAGAAAGGCAGAGCAGCACCCGGTGGAAAAGGGCTCAGCCAGCGCCTCTGGGAGAGGTGGGCGAGCAAAGGCAGGGCTGGCAGTGCCATGGATGGCACCGAGGGGCAGCCAAGGGAGGAGCAGCTTGGGGAGCAGGCCACACAACCAATCTAGTGGTAAATATTCAAGTCTTCTTTTCCCACTGCATGAAGTGATTTGCTGCAGCCAACACTCTCTTTAAAGAAATCCATCCTGACAGCAGTGGGGGAGCAGCAGGTGAGCCCCAGGGCTGAACAGGCAGTTGCTCCTCAGACTGGTGCAGACATGACCATGCTAAGGAGAGATACGCTTCTGAAAAAAAAATCTGAAAAAGCATAGCAAGCATATTTTAGGGCAGGATGGAATGTTTGCTCAATTAACCAGTCAAAACAGGATTTCTTTGTGTTCCTCACAGCACTGCAAAGGGAACTCCCTTTATGAGGAGTAAGTTCTTTGCCTGTATCTTTATTACCCAACATATACCGTTGTCAGGAGTTTGACTAGTGTTAGCTGATCCCACTCCCTGTTGTGGATTAAAGAAACTCTTTTGTCCTGACCTGACTGGACACAGAAGCAATCAGGTCAAAATTAGACAGCTTGTTCAAAACCTGAAGGTTTTGTGATCACAGTGAATGTCACAATACTGTTCTGCTCATGTAAGCAGGACCATAAGATCAGCAGAAAACATTTAAACATTTTCATCAAGCCTTGACCACTGCCACCATGTGTTTGGGTTTTCTTTAATTCTAGAATTTTTTTTCTTTCTAGAATTTTTTTTTAATTTAGAACACCCACTTCACACTTATCTACCAGGTTGCAAGGTTGCAAAACACGCCCTATAACAAACTTCAAACTGTTAATCTTATATAAAAGATCAAAAGCAGTGAAGTGCCAGGAAAAGAGATCTGGAGTGAAACCTTTATTCTAGTCTTAGGTTCTTGCATTAACGTGAAACTTGTTAAGTGACATTCCCAGATTAACTGGAAAGCAAACTATGCACTACAGTACACAAGAAGACAAAACAATTATTATCCTGTCCCTTAACAATATGGTCATAAAAGGCATATAATAACATGAAGAGCATGAATGACCTGACTCTATAAAATGTTTGGTGCTTCGGGGAAAAGCCATCAATTTTCACTCTTCCACCACAAGTCCCAAAAAGTTGTATGTAAAAGGGAGAAATATTTGCAATTTCCTAGCTTATTTTGGACAACAGGAGTACAGCACAGATATGGCACAAAACCCACAAGCTCCTTAACACTAAAAGACCACATTTAAATCAGACAAGACTAAACAAGGCAGACCAGCCAGCCTCACACCTGCTCTCTTGTATTGGGACTTGACATTGCCTCATAACCCTGAATCTTCTATCCTTTTTTTATGGTTCCTGCTTGAATTAAGGTTATCAGAAGTATGGTATTTTTTTTCAAGGTTTATACCAACAGAATATGCAGCAGGAATATGTAATCTCTGCTTTAGGCAGGGTTCCCACTTTGTGACCAGAGGATTGGGTCATTTTGGCCATAGTGCTTCATGGGATGCTGCCTCCCCTGCAAACCACCCCAGCAAGGAGGGAGGAGTGGCCTGCAGCTTTCAGCCCAAGGCACAGACTTACATCTGACTGCTCACAGTGCACACAGCCACTCTGTCAAGCAACTGGTTTGTCTTGGAGCCCTGCTCTCATTACTATTTGCCATTCTCAAATGGATGTGTCATCTGTGGAGTTAATGTCCAAACAGCTTGAAATTTTTTTTCCATTTTATAGGTAAAGGTACTAAAAAGGCTACTGTCAGGAACCAAGCCTGTGTGATGCCATTAAAATACAGCTCATGAGGGATGAGTTTCCATTGACCATTGTGTTTGTGGAGCCATTGCTGAAATGGTTAAAAGGGCTGAACTGCAGCCAGGTTGGTTGCAGGGGCTGTTGCTGCTGCAGCTGCACCATTGCTGTTTGCTTCTCACTGGTGAGATCTTCCTGCTTGCTCCCAGCTGTGTCACCAAACTGTTTCTTCTTGGGTTAGGCTCTCCCCTCACTCAAACATAGATGAGAGGGAGGACCTGTTCTGTGTGAGGCTGACTCATCTCTACGGCCTCTCAGCTGGGCTAAGGCCCAGAGAACCAGGCTAGGGCATGTGCTGTGCCTGCCTTGGCCCTGGGAGACACAGCCAGCTCTGCCTGGTGCTGGGACAGCCTGGATCAGCTTTGTCACTGCTCATTCCCCAGCACTGGCAAGGGACCTCCGTGGTCCTTTGGCTGGGGCTCTCCTCAGGATCCAGAACAGGAGTTTGCAGTGTTCCCCAGCCTGTGCTGTCAGTGTACAGCAGCACATGGCAGACATGAACCTCCTCCATGTCCAGGGGAGAGCTGAGGACTGATGATTGCACAGCAGTGTGCACCTGCTTGTTGATCACCTTTAATGCACAGCAGACTTCAAGAGAGTAAACACTGCCTTCCTCCAGAGAGGTCAGTGCCACAAAATGCAGCTCCAGGCTGCATAGCTGAGGGGACTTTCTCTGAACAGTTCACTGACTGCTGTAGAGAAGAGCAGCATCAGGTGCATGGTCAAGGCTGGGTAGCCCCAGAGACCCTGGCTTTAGGGGCCTGTGGTCTCAGCAGACTGAGTTATTGCTCTCCTGCAGCCTATGATAAACCATTTAATTCCTTTATACTCTGTTTTGCTCTTGTGTTTCCATATGCTACAGAGCTGAAAGCAGACACAAAAAATGATGGAATATTGCCATATCTAAAAATGGATATATTAATTTCTCTGTTAGCCATCTATTGTAGTCTGTACTCTTCAGAGCTGATGTTTTAACCTCATTCCTTCTGTACTGTAGTGAACAGGGTACCTAGGAGACAGGAGACTGAGCTAGAGTGGGTGCTGAGGCTGAAGGCTGAGCTGTAATTTACAGACATGCTACATGTATGTATGTATGTGACCATTTTATATATGGTTATGTGCACTCCTGCCACATCTCTAAAACATCTGAAGCAACTGCTGATCAGAGCCAAGGCATTTGTAGCCATGTGAAACTGGGAGTCTGAGTGGTGGCTGCTGCCCGACAAGGTGGCAGCATTGCTGCTGTGGTGGCTGCACATTGGTAAGGAAACAGAAACCTCTGTGGTGTCATTCTTGTCTGCAAAGCCCAGACAGTGCAGAGCAGTTCAATGACTGGCTTGGGATGGGCAGACCCCCTTGCTTGTCTTGGTTTTTTGGTGCTGGGGTTTTTTTCCAACAATGGAGCTTTTCACTTTACATTGAGGAAAACATGGGTTGCATTTGCTTAGGGCAATTGAATAAAATGTAGTGTGAAGTGTGATAATAACTGATAAGCAGACAAACATTGTTGGTCCTTCTCTCTGCTAAACATGTCACATGTAACCTGGAATAGGCTTCATTCATTCAAAAGTGAGTGAAATCCCTAAAGGCCATTAGCTATAACACGGGGAATATGTAACACCTGTTCTTCAATCTACAAAAATGCCATTCTAATAATACTGCCTTGAAGACATAAAGCAAACCCTATTATGGTCTTTGGTTTGGGTTCACTTCCAATTTTTAGATATAATTTCACTGGGGGAATCAGTAGCTCATAACTGCACACTTCACAGTTCCTCTATATGTTGCTCAGGAAATAAAGTATTTCTTTGTTTTGGCAGAACCCTTTGTACTAACCTTGAGTTTGAAGATTTTTTTTTCACTTGTTTTAATATATTTTAGTTTTTTTTCTGGTTTGCATTCCTTCTGATGCTGCCCTGGCTACCTTTATAAACATCTGAACAGTTACTCTGTTTTCAGATACAAAGAACAATAGCACCTCAAGCGCAGTGAAAATACCAAATATTGATCTGTCCCTTGAATGCCAGAAAAGCTCAGCAGGAGGCATAGAAAATATTTCTGAGAAATGATAGCTTATCACCTGCAGACCTGGAGATTGCTGTCTATTATTACAAAGACTTGCTGGGGGGCTCCAGTGACCTCGAGCCTTCAGCTATTTGTGTCTCTTTCAAGGCAAAGAGAAAAAATCTCAACCCTCTCCACAATGTTTGCATTCACTCTTTCCCCTGTCTTTCACCTAAGCTCTGGAGGTGCCCTGAAACACAGCAGCCACACTGATGCAGCACCATCAAAATTTCACAACAGTGGTGGGACCTGATGCATGATCTGCTTCAGAGTAAAGGTTTGGAGCCTTGTTTACACCCTTGCAATATCCCTATCACTTAATCAAGTGGGGTGGGTTTTGGAGATGTGACTCTTGCTATATAGATATGTTTCAAATCAAGCTGCACCTTAATGCTAATTGCACTGTATGCTCTGATGTGGTAATTATTTCCCTGTTAAAAACATGCTTGTGCTAACCTGGGGATACCAGCAATGTTAATGCTGCTTTTCCAGTCAAATTTGGCCCTGTGGGGGCAATGGGGGTTTATGTTTGCTCTTCCTGGCCTGTTGGGTGGCAGTGGCCAAACACTGCTTCTGAGGGACACTCACCAGCACCACAGGTTGCTCAGGGAGCTGGAAGAGCCTCTGTAATCTCCAGAGTCATCCATTTTGGAGAAACAGACACTACTTCTAGTTTGGCCTTCACTTTTTCTTTTGGACAGGTCCTGTTTGGTCCCAGCAAACCAAACAGGTTTGCTGGGACCAAACCTGTTTCCCAGTTCTTGGTGTTCCCTTGGTGTTTCCCAGAGGGACAATGGTTCTGGGCTCCTGGTCTTTCATCAGAGAATAGAAAATGTGGTGTTTGAGTGAACAACTGTTGGTGAACCACTAAGGAGAATTTGAACCCTAAGCTTGTGGTAGAAAGTGGAAGAAAAATTGATCTGTGAGCAGTGGAACTGCCATAGGATGAGGTGTGCTTGAGAGCACCCACTCCACACAGCCCCTTGGGACCGTGCTCAGGACTCCAGTGGGAGGTGCAGTGTCCCTGTGTGTTGTGGGAACAGGTGGAACAGCATGGAGATGGCAGTGCCACCCTTTGGTGCCACACAGCTCTTCTGCCTGCCTTCATTTTTCTTTTATTGTGGTCATGAGATAGTAGTGAGTGACAGTATCTCCCTTTAGTGTCATAACTCTGGGTGATAACTGTTATAACAACTCCACATTAAATGATATCAAATATTAAATTCAGCTGGCAGAGCTAACCTGAAGGTTTGTCTGGATACATGGTGATGTGCACTCGGTGTGTGTGCCTGGCTGGGCCATGCAGTAGGAGCTGTTACCTTCAGTTTATAGCTGTAAATTAAAGTGTGCCTGTCTCTGGTTCCACTCATGGGAAAGGTGCTGACACTCTTAGGTCTTCCATATTTTCTGGAGAGAAAATGGGTAGAGAGCATTATTTGGGATGGGGTAGGTTCAGCTCTTGGCTTGGTAGGGAAGCCTGCCTGGGGAGCAGAGGGAGAAACAAGAGCTGAGCACAGTTGAATTGGGTTTCCTTATGTGCTGTGAAGCTTGTGAAGTACCAACACAGAAGGTAGGCTTGACTGAGTAAAATAATTCATCTCCATATGTGGCATAAATCCACATAAAATTACTATTTTTTAAAAAAATTCACAGGTAAAAATATCATTTCGGGGTGTTGGGTCTGTTGTGTAGTAAATCTCCTGCAATCCAGTTGGATTTTGTGCTCAAACTACTTTCACAGCCAAGGTGGTGCCTCTGTTTTCTTGCCTTAAGCACAACATCAGGTACCTCGTGGTCCTTTTAAAATGTCACATCAGTTACTGTCACAGTGCAGGCTTCTTCATGTCCTTTGGGTGAGGTTCCTCAGTCATTTCAGCACCTCATTGTGTACACCTGCAGTGTGCTCAGGCCTCTGCTAACATTTCTCTCCAATTGTTAGTCTGAATTAACCAGCCCTGTCAAACACAGGCTCATATGCACCCCTAGTGCAACCCACACATAATGAACAGAACACTAAAGCTGAGTTTATCCCAATGTGCTCAGAGTCTGCCACTGAGAAAAATTTTTTTGAAAACTGTGGAAATAAAACCCAAACAAACCAATTCTGAGAGCTTCAAATCTCTTTCTCTCTCTTTATGACACCTATATATTCCTATATACCTATATATTCTCCTAGGGTTACTATCACCTGAAATAAGTTAATAAAACTCATTTTATATCATATAACCTGTTCTCTTTTTTCCTATCCCATACAAAAATGGTCGGTCCTTGCAGAAATTGCTGTGAGAATTAACATTTAGGTGTTTTCCTTCTGTTTTTCAACAGAGGGAGCTCTAAAGAAGCTTATCTTTCCACTGGAAGAGTAAACAGACTGCATCTTCGAAAATGCTCGAGGAAACAGCAACTCCAACGTGCATGCCTCTCATGATCATGTTTCTAAGAGAACCAAGGCCAGCCTTGAATTCTCTAACAAGGGAGCATTTCCACTGATTGCTGTATCGAGGCTGGCCTGTGGCTTTTTCCTGCTTGCTGAGAGTCCCTCTGGAGAACTCATCTTACAGCCCTTCTCTCCTGGGGACCCTGGGGCTCTGCCCCTGCTGCCCTGGGGACCGAGGTGGTCCTTGTTAAAGAGATTTACAGAGAGCAGGGATTCCAGGCTGGCTGTTTTCCCAGGGGTGAGTGCTGGACTCTAATGGAAAGGTGAATTCACAGAGGCTGGGTGGAAATCCCAGCCTGTGAGGCTGGCAGGGCCCAGGGGAGCTGTCCCAGTGACCTTGGTGATGGTGATGCTCAGGTGTTCTGTGTGCAAGGGCAGAGCCAGGGGGTGGTTATGGAGCCAGCTGGAATGTGGGGTCACTGCCACTGGGGTTTGAATGCCTCATGCAGCCATGTGCTCCCCTGAGTACAGAATGCACTCCAAAGGGCCTTCAGACTTTAAAGATAAAAATGTATTAGGAGCCAGCCAGTACTGAGTGAGTGTGTGTAGAGACTGGGGCTGGTTTTATCAAAGCCATCTGTTGACAATATATACTTAATATCTGGCAGGGACCTATGGAGTTTTTCAACTGTATTTGTATATACAGTACCTGGAAACACAAGGCCAAGTTCTTCCAAGAATCATTTTGATTTACACTTTTGGGAGGAAAAAGGCATATCATTGTTAAAACCCAGGATTTTTACTGTTACAATGCAGATATACATTTGGCCATGTTATCAATGCATTTACAAAGGGTTCCTTTTACCAAACATACAGGAAAATAGATCTGAGAAAAATGACAAATGCCACCCAGCCTTGCTGCAGCAGAGTGTGGTTTATGGACTCCATATACCTTTGTTCTCATAAGATCATCTTTGCTCTTGTCCTTGGACCAAAGCTTTTTATTAACAAGCACATATTCATTGTCTTTCAGAGATTGTTGTACTAAAATGAAATTACTGTTTCTAAAAAATCAAAACCTAAAACACCCCTGCTCCTTCCCCAGCTGGCAAATACTCTTTAAAGTATAACAAGTTGCAACAATCTGTGCATTCTGCTGACATATAGAAATTATGGTCGTACTAGAAATCTTTCTCAGAAGTAAAAAGACAAAGACTAAATATTAAATTTTTGTTCCTGTAAGTCTTCACCTCTGGGTTAGTGTGATGCTTATTTTCTGGTTTCCTTTAGTCACCCAGCTCCTGACATGGCTAACATTGGTGGTAGGTGTTTGTCAGCTGGGAGGTGACTGTACACCAACATAAAGGATTTTAGATGGGACCAATTTAGCTTTCTGGTTTTGCTCTGTACAATTCTGTAGCATTTTAAAATACAGTCTGCTCTGTATATTGAATCATATGATTAAGGAATGCAAACTCCTATACTATTCCACTGAACTGGAGTTCTCCCCCCTCAATGGTGACTGTAGAAGGCTTTTATTGTTCTCTTCAAGTCAGGCCCTATGCAAGCAAAGGTCAGGCTGCAGACACAACTGTATGAACAAAAACACTTGCTATAGAGGTTGTTTTGCTTGTAAACTGATACAAGGTAGGTTGGTTTAAAAGCAGACAAACAGTATTTTTTCACTCAGCATAGACTGCATGTATTCTTAGCTGTTTTGTTCACCTTACATGCAAACTGCAGGATTGAGGCTTGTTTTGGAGGGAGGCATTTCATGAGTGCCTGCTTGGATGTTTCAGGAGTGTGTGTACTTGTGCAGCAGCAGCAGCAGCTCTGAGCTGTGCTGAACCTGACCCCTCCCTGGAGCAGCAGGCAGGCTCTCTGTGATCCTTATCTGGCTGCCTGCAATTATCAAAGCTTACTGGGAGAGAAAACTTGTATCACTGCTGCTGGAGCTCTGTGGAAATTGTCTTTAGTAATTCAATACATTTTGTCCTTAAAATCTTGGTGGGCTCTGTAGTTCTCGTGCACAATCCAACCCCCCACACTGTTACTGAAAGAGAGCCTCTAGTTAAACAGTATAAAATGTGCATTCCAAGTGGGGCAATGTCTGTGACCAGCATGAGCAGTTCAGAACAGAGCAAGGCCTGGCCCAGAAAGCCTCGTCCAGGCAGGAGGAGGAAATGCCAGTGAGAGGAGTGGGCTCAGGGCACAAGGGGCAGCACAGTCTCTCGTGCCACTCTCATCCCCTCACTGCCTGCAGGAGAACTCTGACTGCAAGATCTACTGGTGGGACTCCCCAGGAGTCTTTATCCTGAGGGAAGGCTGAGCCAGGAGAGGCTTTTTGACTGCCAGATAATAAGTTGTTAACTGTGACACGTGACATCCACTCCCCATTTTTAATTCAGTCCTTTATTGTGCTCAGCTGAGTTTCAGTTTAATAATACAGAGGTGTTAAGGAAAGAACAGCAGTAAAAACCTTTAAAGAGGGAATAATTTGAAATAGATTTAGAGATGTCAGTCTGGCTGTGAAAACTGGTCACTGTTGTGGAGCAGTGTACTCCTTATACTGTCATTTGTATAATTTATAGTAACTGTGCAGTTCTTATAGCCACAAGATTATCAGAACTCTTTCAGACAATATTTTTAAAAACATGTAATAATAAATCCCAGCTGGCAAGAAATCTCTTCTTTTAACTTTTAAAAGTATTTCTTTTCAAGACCACAACAATGTAGAGCTTTACAGAAATGTCAGGTTTGAACAAAGTCTATGTTCTTTGAACAAAAAAACTCGTTCAATACTAGAAAATAGGAGTAGGCAGAAATATCTTCCAGGCAGCGTGTTTCAAATTTCAGTTTGCTGCCAAGGGCAAATGGAGAGAGGAGGCTGGTGCCTGTGCCCTGGTTCTGGTTGCTTTGCATCACCTGAGAGCTGCCTTGCTCTCTCACAGCTGTGCTCAGCCAGTGCCAGCCTGGAGGAAACACCTCCCTCTGCTGACTTGGCCTGACCCAGCAATAAACCCTGGCTTGTTCTTCACATTGCTGTTCTTCTTCAAGGTGCTTGAGAGCATGGTTATGCCATTTGTAAAAGTCAAGGATGTAACCACCAGCTTTCTCAGACACTGCCATGTATTTGTGGAACACAGGCAAATGGCAATTGTACAGGAGAATTCACCTGAACTTCACATACGTGGACTAGTGTAAAAAACATAGGTTTTTGGGGTTGGGATTTTTGTTGTTTGTTTGCTTGATTTTTTTAAGTGAGGCTGATACTAAGACTGTATCTTTCCTATTTAAATATTAATGCTGTCTTTATTTTTTTTAATGTTAGTAGCAAATCCTATTTATAATTGCCCACGATGCACCTGAACATCAGTGGGCCAAATTCTTTCACATTCATATTGCAGCAGTCATATTGCTTTCAAAAAATCAGCCAGTTGGTGTGTAATACAAATGTAAAAGCTAGCCTGGTTAAAAATTGGAGAAGCAGAGTTCATTTGAGGAGTACAGTTGAGGTGATGATGAAACAGGAGAGAAGGATGGGAGGGCTGTGGGACTCTGGGCTGCAGGAGGTGCATTTCAGGTGCTGAGTGTGGCAGGGCCAGCAGCCTCTTCCCCATCCCTCAGCTGGGATCAAGGCCAGCTGTGTAACTGTGGCTCAGGCTGGTGTGAAAAAAACCTGTGAGAGGGTTTCTTGGGGCCTCTCTCCCTTTAGGAGTCCCACTTGAGCTCAGCTCCTTGCCCAGGTTAGACTGTGTGTGTGTGTGTGTGTGTGCGTGCCTGGCTGACCCTGCCCTTGGCCCTGCCTGCCTCATCACTGCAGACTTGTCTGGTGGCTGCAGGGCTGTGGCTGAGCCCAGGTAGTGCCACTGGGCCTGCTCTGCCTGCTCAGAGCCTGGGGGACTGTGCTGCTCCTCTGGAGGTCCCTGCCTGCCTTACTCTGCCTCCCTGGCCAGAGGCCTTGCTGCTCCCAGCTATGTGTTGAGGATTTTTTCCCCCACTTTGTAGAGAAATAATTGCTGTCCAGTAGGTCTGAGTGTCAGTGAGAGTGAATGTGTTTGCTTGGGAGGATTGAAACATGTGAGTGGAATTATTCTGATATGGTATTGATTTGGTCATGAAAGAAATTAATTGTACTGATCTGTGCTCACAAATGGTGCTTTGGGTCAGAAGGGCAAGTAGTGCATGTTTTGGTGATGTTAAAAAATGAAACCAAGGCACCTAATTATTGGTTACACTGTAAATTCTACAGACAAGAGGCTTAATCTGTCTTGCAATCTAAGGGAAGGAAACTATATCAGATATTACAGTGGGTTGAAAATTCAGAGCTGAAAAGAGACATAGTAAATATTTTTGCGATGGGTTTCCTAGCTGAGAGATTTTACACCTCTTAGGTTCCTGTCTATGATGCCCAGAGAAAGTCATCCTCAGCTGTGCAATCAATGAGCTGATGTTGCTGTGCCCATGGGAGGCCTTAACCAGGTTCATATGTGCAAAGTATCCAATTTTAAGAAGAATAAGAAAATATGAAGATGGTAATGAGAATTTTGTTTAAGTTCAAAAATAATTTGTTGAATCTTGGGGAATAACATTGTGCTTCCTGTCCCCTAAATAAAGCTCATGACCGGATAGCAGGTAATTAATTCTTTCATAAGAAGGAATTCTGCAATAAAAGGCTACTTTGATGGTAAAACCCTCACACTCTGGGACAAAGCTCTTTCTCTGGCTCGCTGCTTGTGGTAGCTTTGTTGGCAGAGTAGGGTAGAGGAAGAACAAATTCCCTGCTGCGTGCCAGGCTGGAGCCTGGCAGAGCTGCTCTGTGCTGCCCTGCCTGGAGGGCTGCCCAGGGGACAGGGGCAGAGTTCTCCTCCTCCACAGTCCTGGGCCAGGGTCCCAGCTCCCACCTCATTTACCCCATTTACCCCAGCTCCCACCTCATTTACCCCATTTACCCCAGCTCCCACCTCATTTACCACTTGGGCCTTTCTTGAGGCAAACGCTGCTCCTGCTCCCTGCTTGGCATTCCCCCTTCCTGGCTGGCCCAGAGCCACTCTCCACCTGCCCTCCCCTGCTGGAGACCCTTTGTCCAAGACTGCTCCAGTGCTCTCTGATGACTCCTCTGCTCTCTCCCTGCAGCTCTGAGGGTTTGGCTCTGGGACTAAACCAGTGGAGGACTTTGAGAAGCTCTCAGGTGCTGCAGCACTGGTTGTGGCCAGGGGCCACCCTCCAATGGCTGGGCCTTTCCTGAGGAAACCTCTTCTTCTGTGGAAGGGAAGCAGCCAGCACAAAGGGACAGCTCCAGGAGCTAAGGAAATAGCTACAGTATACATAACAATGAAAAATAATGGATCAAGTGTGCTGCTGGTTGTGTACTCTTAATTTTCAGCTTTGACAGGTCATTATTAAAGGACCAGACATGTTTTAGAAATGGTGGGTGTAAACATTACTTCATCTCTTTGCTATGAGTACTTGGTGGAGCTCTGCTCCCTCTTCTTTTTATTTTTTCTTCTTCCTTAAGAAAAGAGGAATGTTTTCCCTTTGTGAATAGGTGTAAAGTATTAGCTTGTGCCAAGATGCCTGGTATTTGGCCTCCTCACATGCTTGCAGGACATGGGCTGCATGTAAAGCAGGACAAATGTAGAGGGTTGGGACAATGGATATTGGGGAGTAATTGAAAGATTAGAAAGAAATCTCAGCCATCGCAGGGAGGCAAAAATTATAATGAGAGTAAAAGGAAGGAATAGGGGCAAAACTTTGGAGGGCAAAAGAAGCATTCCTTTTTTTGAGGGACAAACACAGTCATGCAGCTTTGTTTCTTGGCATTTATGTACTTTTAGTATAACAGGAGCATTGCAGTACAGTTTTTTGGCAAGAACCTGGCTTAAAATAAGAATCTACAGTGCTACTGTACCCTTTTTCAATTCTGTGCAGGCAGTGATGGAGAGAAAAAGGTAATGACATTCAAAATGTTTTCCATTCTTCTCTATAGAATAGAGAATAATAATTCTTCTGTATGAATTATTATTTGAAACCCAGAGAACTGTTTTCTAAATAGCTCAGACTTAAGGTCAGTTTGAATCTTCACATTAAGCAACAAAAGTGAACAAAATCTCCTTTCTTGCAGCTTGGCTCAGTGAATAGGGGTTCCTGTAGGAACTTTACAGTGAATAGGGTTTGCCTGCTGTCCTGTGATGTGCTGGCTCTCAGAGCAGGTTCCAGCAGGGCTGGTTCTGTGAGCAGGTTCCAGCAGGGCTGGTTCTGTGAGCAGGTTCCAGCAGTGCTGGCTCTCAGAGAAGGTTCCAGCAGGGCTGGTTCTGTGAGCAGGTTCTCAGAGCAGGTTCCAGCAGACCAGGTTCTCAGAGCAGGCTCTCAGAGCAGGTTCCAGCAGACCAGGCTCTCAGAGCAGGCTCTCAGAGCAGGCTCTCAGAGCAGGTTCCAGCAGACCAGGCTCTCAGAGCAGGCTCTCAGAGCAGGCTCTCAGAGCAGGTTCCAGCAGAGCAGGCTCTCAGAGCAGGCTCTCAGAGCAGGTTCCAGCAGGGCTGCCTCTCAGAGCAGGTTCCAGCAGGGCTGGTTCTGTGAGCAGGTTCTCAGACCAGGTTCCAGCCAGGCTGCCTCTCAGAGCAGGTTCCAGCAGGGCTGGCTCTCAGAGCAGGCTCCAGCAGGGCTGGCTCTCAGAGCAGGCTCTCAGAGCAGGTTCCAGCAGGGCAGGTTCTCAGAGCAGGTTCTCAGAGCAGGCTCTCAGAGCAGGCTCTCAGAGCAGGTTCTCAGAGCAGGCTCTCAGAGCAGGTTCCAGCAGACCAGGCTCTCAGAGCAGGTTCCAGCAGGGCAGGCTCTCAGAGCAGGCTCTCAGAGCAGGCTCTCAGACCAGGCTCTCAGAGCAGGTTCTCAGAGCAGGTTCCAGCAGACCAGGCTCTCAGAGCAGGTTCCAGCAGGGCTGGCTCTCAGAGCAGGTTCCAGCAGACCAGGCTCTCAGAGCAGGTTCTCAGAGCAGGTTCCAGCAGGGCTCCCTGGCAGTGCAGCTGCAGCTCAGGCCCTCCCGGGCCGGGGACGGGAGGCAGAGCGGCTCCGTGCCGTCGCTGCCGCGGATCGGAGCAGGTCAAGCTTTGCTCTGGAGGAACTTGAACCCACCCCATTCAATTTGTTTGGGAAGGGTGCCGGGTTGCCCAAGGAGTCAGGAGCAGCTGAGCTGACAGTGGCCCCGCAGGTTCTTGCTGTGCTGCAGTAAATGGTGCAGGTTTGGCTGCACCTTTGCCCCAGGCAGGGCAGCGCGGCCCTTTCCCTGCTCGGGCTGTCCTGTGGCTCCTGCTGCCGCAGGGCAATGCCAGCCCCCGGCCTGAAATGGTTAAACCCGGCAGAACCTGACCGACATTGGCAGGGAATTCATCTCTCCACAGAGGAAACACTGATGTTAAGGGACCTTTGTCCCCCTCCGGCACTACAAATGCACTTTGAAATAAATTTAGTTGATTTACCATTTCCTAAATAGAAAAATCTTTTCGGAATTATTGAATTCTGTAAGAATTTCTTAATAGAATTTCCCCCCCTGCAAATGAGCATTAGTGAAACTTTGCAGAAGAATAAATCTTCAGAAGAATGTAACTTTAGAAACACAAATTATTGTTTGGAATACCTCAATCTAAAAGATCTCTTCCTGTTATTGTACACCCCATTACTTCTTACAAGAAATGCATTAAAATACCATAAGAGCTTCTGTCACAACTCAATAGACTTCACAGCTATTTAAAATAAAATTAGTATTAATATAAATAAATAAATATACTCCCAAGTATATCTGAACAAGACAATGTTTACATTTTATTTTGCATGAAAATTCTTGAACTTCTAGAACTGCAGGAGTTTTTCCCAGAGTAACTGTATGCCTACCTTGGAACCTAAAGGAAATAATTATTTAAACTCCTGTAATGTAATACATGTAGTTCTGTACCATTGACACTTTGCATTGGGTTTTTCCTGTAACACAGAAATCCCAAATTTTAATCCAAAATATTTGTAGGAACCTGGAAAATAATTTTTAAATGTCCTACTGAAAATAACCATCAAGATTTTATTTACAAAAGAGAAACTCGAGTTTTATGTAGCTACATTAATAAGTACAATAAAAACATTTTAAAAAGAAAATCCTGCCTCATATTTAGGCTTAGAGAGGACTCTGGGGAGACTTTGTAACCTGACAATACTTGAAGGGGACTTACAAGAAAGATGGGAACAGACATTTAGGAGGATCTGTAGTGAGTGGACAAGGAGTAATTGTTTTAAACTAAAATAAGGTCACTTCAGCCTAGATACAAGGCAGAAAGGTTTCATGGGGAAGGTGCTGAAGCAGCAGAACAGGATACCTGGGGAGGGGGTGGATGCCCCTTCCCTGCAACCATTCAAGGTCAAGCTGGCCAGGGCTCTGAGATGCCCCAGCTTGTTGATGTTCCTGCTCATTGAAGGAGGTTTGGACTTGATGACCTTTAAAGGTCCCTTCCAAACCATTCACTGATTCTAAAAATCATTTTTGGAACTTGAGATTAGTTTCTCTAAAGATCTACACCCTTATTTTGTTTTTCATATATGAATATTTGGTTGAATAAGGAATCAGCCTTTTGGGATAGAAAATGGGGACTGGCTGGTGTCCAGGTGTCATTGAGATTTTTTATTTATTTAAAAACATTAGTCACTAATGGGATGCAGAGCAGGACACACGTTCATGTTCATGAAGATTTATGAGGTTGCTGCTGTTCTCTCATTTCATGAACACTGCTGGGGGCCAGTCACATGCTCTGAGTCAGGTGAGGCAGGGGCTGAGTGTTTGGGCAATGTCCATCCCTCCCCAGGGCAGGAAGGTGGATGAGGAGGGGAGCAAAGCATTTTCAGGAAGTGTTTCACTGCCGTGGTCCAGTTCAGAGCAGCTGCCTGAGCCTCACTGACACACTGCCTGCCCTCCCTGTGCAGGGAAGCACCACCAGATTGATGTCTGTTGGTGGGAATGTCCTAGAAATAATTTTTTCAGAGCTCTGCTACTCTGACAGAGATCTTTCATTTTTCAGGAGATGACTCAGAAGAGCCCAGCTTGGTTTTGGAGGGCTGGCAGGGCGTCAGGAAGCGGAGTCACGGCTCGCTGCCTGGCTGGAATCTTCTTTGAAGATCTTGCTTCTCAGGAGATGTGAGGGACAAACTATAAAGACACAACCTGATGCTTGCCAAAGTGGGTCTGCAAATGGTGTTGTGCCTGATCTGTGTGTCAAGTCCCTGCCCTTTGTAAATGCCTCTTTTAAAGCTGTGTGTGTAACCCTGCATTTACAGAGCACAGCCACCGTCACTTTGGGAGCATCACTGGTGGAATCTCACAACAATTACTAAAATGGTGTGCCAAGAGCAAGGTTTTTCAGATTAGTAGTGACAAATACTGCCAGGAAATTGGGCCTGATAGCAGAGTATGAAGTTGCAACAGTAAATAGTCATTTGAAAACTTCACACAGTAGAAATAATTTAAATTCCTTTCCATATTTATATCAACAATAAAGGAACTCAAGGACAAGAACGAGAGATAAAAATACTGTTGGGGAGAATGGGTGGCCCATTGCATATCTGAGTAAACAGATCAGCTTCAGGTTGTTTTCAGGATGAACTGAAACTGGAGAAGCTGTAACCTTCCTCCTCTGTGGAGTCTGTCAGCCACTGCTGCATGGGGCTTCCCATTCTGCCAGTGCAAAGGGGTCAGGCCCCAGGGGCAGCACCAGCCCTGTGTGCTGTCCTTGTGAGCCAGGCAGACCTGAGTGATTTTACCTGGGAGCTTGAGGTGATTCTTTTCATATCGAGTTCCACCCTTACTGTCACTGAATGCTGCAGGACAATCCCCTGAGTCCAGGAGGAGAAGGCAATATCCTGCCTCTCCTTCCCACAAGACTTGGTTCCAATTCCTCAGCTTCTAGAGAATCTGGACTGAGTTTCAGTGCTTGGTGCACAGTAGGTCCTTTGCTGTTTACCAGGAAAAGAGGAAATGCAACCCCCAGCAGCCCTTTATGCCAGTTCTGGCAGCTCTGTGAATATGGTATTTACTTTATTATTTATGGTCCAAATGGTGCAGTTTTATTCAGATGGCAAATCTGGTGACAGCAGCATGCAGAACAGCCTGTGGCCTTAAGATGTCCCTGTGTCTGTGAAGGAATGAGCTACAGGGAGCCACCTGGGGGCTCAGGACCTCGGCAGCTCTAGAGGAAGCAACAGAGACTGCTGGCAGATGGACAACCCAAAATGTGCTTTCTCCAGAGAGAATGTGGAAACCTCTATGATATGATAATGGGAGAGGGGAAAGAGTGAAATTAATGAAACTGCCTTATCATCACATGTCAGAAGAAGGAAAATAATGGTGGAGAAGATGAGGATAGGGATGTAAATTTAAGGTTTTCACCTGCTAATTCCATTTACACAGACTAGACAACTCCTTTACAACTGTGGGTTTGGTAAGGTCTAACACAGGTGTTTTCTTGGGGCTTTTTTTTTAGACTTCCATGGCATTAATAAGGTTTTTCCTAAGGAAATCATGCCAGAGACAGGATTTCTGACATTACTTTATCAGTCCCCTTATAACTTCTGAATTTTGGGCCAACTTCTAACCAAATTTGGTTGTTCTTAAAAGTGATGTGAAAATAGCTGCGGAGAAGAAAGAAAGAACTTTAACTTTTTCTGAGGGAAAAACTGTATTCATTAAAGTATCCTCTGAGGACTTCAGTTTGGAACATAAACCCTATGAGAAATAGTATTTTATTTTGCTGCTCAAAGAACTATTTGTCTTAACATCTTAACAAGATCTTTAAAAAGTTACATTTAAAGAGAGCTCTCTCTCTCATTTTGAGGCTATTAATCCCTTGTGCTACAAATGTTTATGTGCAAGACTAGGCTTGGCAGATCATTAGGCTTTAAAGCTATTCCCCATTAAGCCTGTGTATAAATACTTGCAATATCAGGTCTTTGCTGAAACTAAATAAATGCTAGCAAGAGCTTTTTACAGTGGTTGGAATGAAATGTCTTCAGTGACAGTGCACCATGCCCTCCATGTTTTGGAGGTTTTGATGAAAGGGAAAATGGCAACGTTCAGCCTGCTCACCATACAGAGATCTGAAGGGAGACTTGCTGACCCTCTGCTCCAGCAGAGCATAGCTGGGAAAAACAAACTGTGGATAAATTAGATAAAGAAATTTGATTTTATGAATTATGGAGGTAGAAAAATGCCTGCAAAGTGCAATTCTGTTTACGTAGTTTAAAAAAATTGATAAATGTTCTATGGCTATTTACACAAGGGAATGGAAGCTGAATCAAATGTTAAAAAAACCCCCAAAACAACACAGTTTCTCTTGATTATTTAGAAAATATGAAAAAATACCACACTGATGTCAGACTGGCACTGTTTTTCAAGATTTAAAATTAGCATTGAACAGTGTGTTCTGGGAGCCCATGGTTTGGGTACATTTTTTTTCCACCACAGTCAGCCTGGATTGACTCGCGCTGCTCTCGGTGCTTCGCGTCCTGCGGCCGCTCAGTCAGGAATGCAAAACTACAACGAACAACAGGGAGGAGGAATTATTAGGATTGTTTACAAATTTGGATTTGCATGAGGGAGTGGAGATGTTGACAGTTATACTTTGAGAATCAAGCTACTGCAGCTGGATAAACATGTACTGGATATCTCAAGGCCTCGCTTTCTCCCACTCCCATGGCAGAGAATGAACCAAATGCAAGTCCAAGCTAATCTGAAAAATAATAGAGCAGCTTTCAACAAAACCTATTTATCTATGAGGTCAAAAAGCCTCAGCCTAGTTGCACTCCTAGAGAGGCTCTACTTGACAACATGGTCATACTATCTCAGGGGCTGGGAGCTGTAGTGTTACAGACCACCCAGAATTATTGCTCCCACAAGGCAGTGAGAATGGTGCTATGATTTCACTGCCCACAGACCTGATCTAACACTTCATAGCTTGGGTAGCCATGGGAAACCTGCTGCATTTCTGTGTTTCATGCATCACTTTTCCTGGGTACTTTTTAGGCACTGACAAAACTGTGTTTATAGATTGGAAAAGTAAAGAAGGGTTGTAAGAAATGAAATGAATAAACAAATTGGTATTGGTGTGCAGAGCTTCAGCAAAGGTAGCTGTGACAAATGGCCAGGTTTTACCTTCTTGGGCTTTGGTGTGTTTGACACACCAGAATTCTGCCAAAGTCTTTATAGAAGTAGAATACCTGATGGTTTTTATGGTTAAAATATAACAGTATTCTCTGGAATGAAAATGTGAATGAATCCCAAATGCAAAGGGCTCTCAGCTTTCTGAAGCTGTAGACAAACCTCCTGGGGCCTTTGGGTGCATCAGCAATGTAAGTATGAGTGCAGGCTACAGGAAACAGGCACTTGTGAAAGCTGTTCTGACCTTACATTGAGAGAAGTTTGTAGAAATAAATTCCCATAAATCTATTCCTACTGCTGAACGATCTTTGAGCTGATGGACCATTCCCTATGTAGGTCTGTTTGAAAGAAAACAGCAAAACAAACTCAAACACAAACCCCAAACAAACTTGAGAATGTTTTTGTAGAGGTTGGGTTTCTATTCTTGCTTCCTCTGAAGTCAAAAGAAGTTCTGCCATAGGTTTAAATGGGAGCAGATTTGGCTTAAGAAAGGAGCAGTTTTCATGGGAAAATATCTGTACACATGGAGATCTGTTTGTGTAAGTGCTGATTTACATATTCAAGTGCCTGTTTGCATAAAGAAGTTTATTTGGGCCCAGCTGTTCATAAATACTGCAAGGTGCATGTAAGACTCCTTTTCTCTCTTTTTCTGTTTGAAAGACTCTGTTACCATCCAGCTGGAGCTGCAAAGTAACATGATCTCTTTTGTCTTTTTCTTCTTGCTCTCTGAGCTGTCTCACATCCCAAATCCAATAAGATAGCTATGAGTTATGGGAGCTATCATGTTGATTTCCAGGTAAATCTTTCATATCTACAAACAGCTTTTTGTAACAGTCATGCAGGCATGAGTAATGTTACCTAGTAGGCTGAGATGAATCTTTTTATATCATGTCCCACTCTGGGTAATTAATAGCACATACTTTAATCAGCATGCTTTCTCTTTTTGTGGGTTGTTGTGATGGGTTTTGGGTATTTAGATGGTTATGGTTGATGTCTGGGATTTTTTTTAGTGCACTAGGACATAGTGACTCACATCTGTATGTTTGCAGTGGGTTTTGAGTGAGTGTTTTGTTTGTTTCATTGGACACATTTTCAATTCTGAATACTGAAGTCACGTCTAGCACCAAATGGGAATGGTGCCATCATTGTCTTCCCAAGGAGCTCCCAGATTTGTGACTGCAATTCTACCCTCTGAATTGTAATTTAGCATAAGCACAAACACTGCCATAAATATCAGCCTGAACTGAATTCCCAGTGGGTCCCCCACGGCCACACCTGGTGTTGGGATCCCTGGTGTGTGAGCACTTCCTTCCAAATCTGCTTTCCAGTGATGAAAGCTCTGCTGCCAGGGAGAGCACACATGGAGGAGGAAGAGGAGGCAGGAGCTGCTCTGATGTTTCCCTCCCAGCTCCTTCAAGTGACTTTGATTCCAAGTAGTCTCAGAATTCAAAGCCCTTCATAATCCTCAGTGGTTATAGAGATGAATATTGGATATAATACAGTTTTTAGTTTGAGCTAATCTCTTAGAAAAGAGAATGTTAGCTGCAGATTGTCAGTAATGCCTCTGTATGGCTGGAAATGTTTAATTTCTGTCAGGATACTGGGAGCTAAAGCTGACTTTCCAGAGTCTGTGATCTACTTTGAATGCTGCAGCTCTTGTTTACTATTTTGATCTATATAAACCTTGTCATGGAGAGATTTTTGTGTGTTTTTTTTTTTTTAATATATCATATTAGTCATACATTTCTTTGGGATTGTTTTTTTTTTCCTTCTTGTTTTGTAAACCACAGAGAAGTCCCACTCCTTGTGCTGCTGTTAGTTCCTTGAGCAGCACACCAGAAGAATGTGGTGTCACAGGAACATCTCTTCCCAAGTGAGCAGATGGCTTCCATGGCCAGGAGTGGGTGTGTTTGCAGTGCTGTTCTCAGCAGCCTGACTCATGTAGCCCAGGACAGGGCTCCTCTGCAGCACTGATTTGCCAGTGTGTGGCCTCCATAATGTCTGTACAAATTGGAATAAACCCGTGGTGTTCTTCCACAGATGGATGGTTTGGGCTGTGATGCACTCCTTGGTCTGACAAACACAACTGTGAGGTCTTTCCCTGTTTCTCTTTCCAGATGAAGAAGTTTTTGTGCTGAAGAAAGACCCAGGTACTTGGTCTGGTTTGAAATCTGGCCCCAGAGCTTTTGTTTGAGACAGCACAGGATGGGAGAAGTGACATCTACCCCCAGTGATGTGAACCCCTGCCACACTGGGCACCACCTCCATTTCTGTTCTTTGTCAGGTCCCCCAGCTCAGCCAAGTCCTGCTGAAGTGTCCTGCTCTGCTCTCCTGGGCACAGCTGCTGCCTGGCACACCCCAAACATCCCCCATTTCCTAGGAACTCTTTAGGGCTAACCTTGACACCCCTCAGCACACAGCTGGGGCTGCCTGTGCAGCTTGGGAATGCCCAGCACAGCTGAATCCAGCAAACCACCTGGCTGTGACATTCTCTGGTGTTATCTGTTCTGATGGCTTGCTTGGAAAGCCTTAAGAGGTTTGTGTGTTTTCCAGCCATCTGGCATTGCCCTGGGTGTGGGTATTCTCCTCTAAGGGGAGAGACTGAGCTGCCCATGCCCCAAAACACCAAGGAAATGTCCCTGTCTGACATCTCCCAGTCATCTGAGTGCAGCTTTTGCTCAGAGAGTGCAGTGCTAATCTTACATGTCCTGAGATCTGAGACAAACCCCTTAAAACCTGCAATGGAAAGGCTGTTAAAAATACTCTAAGATGTGAGAGGAATTAAATCCCTACTGGGGGAAAAAATCCCATTTTTTATCTCTGGATCAGCCTAGGTTTTATCACTTTTTCCACCTGATTTTAGAATGGGGCACAACTGGTAGAAAAGGCAGTTGTTCTGTGGGAAATACCCATTTTGAACTTGCAAAAAGATGTTTATTTGTGATCCTTGGAAAATCTTTGATAAATTCAATAAATTTCTGGGAAAGATTACTGTATTCTCATTGCACTGACTGAGGGCTATGTTTGATGTTTTCAAAGACTCTATTGCTTTATAGAAAGCTCCAGGTCTGGTTTTGACTTAGGAGTTACTCAGGTGGATTTTCATGGTTAAAGTTCACTGCTGAGAGAAGAATCCTGTGTGTGCCTTGAACATCAGCAAGGAATCAGCTCTGTCTTTCCCCCTTGCCCAGGAAGGTTCCCAGCCCAGGAAGAGCAGCTCATTTGCCTCCCATCCTGAGGCTGTACAAACACAATGTGTTCAAGTCTTGGCTTTGCTCATTTGCTTGGTTGCTTTTTTCTAACAGAATGATAGAGCCCTTCATGGCAGTTATCTGCTCCTGCTGTTGATTTCCCATTTTTCAAAGCAGCCCCTGGCTCTTCCCTTGGAGATGAATGTCACCCTGTGGCAGCAGAAGCTTCTGAAGGGGCAGAGGGGTGTCTGCAGTCAGTGCAAACAGTGCAGTGCTGTGTGTGACAGCGCATGGCAGCGCAGCAGACACCCGGGCTGGCCTCTGCCTTTTCAGAAGCATCACTTTGTGTCCAAGGCAAGGAATGTGCTGCCCTGCTCAGGTATTCAGGGACAATAAGGTCCTTACCATAGGTCCTCAGGGGATATTGTACTTCTACCAGACACCCAAACATAGACACTGGCCTTTTTTCATGTTCTGGGAGATGAATTTCAATTTAAATTAGACCTTGGACATTAAATTAGGCCATTGCATAACTGTAACTACATAAAGGACTTCTTTAAAGAAAAGAAATAGATGCATCTACTCCTGTGAAATATTTTAGCATTTTTCCCTCTGAAAACCAGGTTTTGCCTTGGGAAGGAGAGCTATTTTTATCTTCAGAATTCTGCTATTTATCTTGTAACCATAAGAGATGCAAGCATGGATCTCAGTTGACTTTCAAGTCACATGAAAGTGTCCAAAATATTTGCAGTGAAATGTTCCACTAGGAAACAGCTTTCAAAATTTCATCTAATGATGGAAAACAATCTGTCTTGCCAAAACTTTCCCTACATGTCTAACAGGATTTTAGTTGAAAACTCTATTTCCTACTTAATAGCAGAACAGCTGCACTTGGAATGCAAGGTGTTTTCAGATTTTGCCATGTGGGAAACCTGTATTCAAACACTCCTGCAGTAAATGTAACTGTTTGATATGCTTATCTGTTTGCCAAATGTAATATTATTTCTCTACTAATATTTGTCTGTTGGTGGTATTATGGTTTCTCCTTGGTTATACCAATACCTGAGAAATGGCCATATAAATGTGACATTTAAAATTTAGTTGTGATGCAAGATAATAATATCATCTTAAGAAATCTATTTTTGAAAGTGTGTGTGTTTATCAGCTTTTTTAACACAGTGTGATTTTTTTTCTCCTGAATAAAACAATAAATTGTACCAAATACATGGTGGGTCTGTGTCAGGCACTGTCCCTCGTGCAAGGAGTACCTTTGCAAGGAATTCACTGATCCAAAAGTCACTGTTAGTTAATTTTAATATACATGGTAAAAGGCTCTTGCTAACTTTAAAACTAAGATTTTGCCCTAGTTTTGCTTGTACATGTGGATTTTATCTAGTGATTCTCCGTGACCAGCAACCAAGAAATTCACTGGTCTCTTAAGTATTATAAATATTCTGTCTGTGCTTTTGTATCCAAGACAATAACTTTTCACACAGCACAATTCAAAGTGATGTGGCCCCAGGGAAAAAGGAGAGAAGAAAAATGCTAAGATTAGAGATTGTCAGACTATTTGGGACTGAAAAAAAATGTAATTAAAATGCATTCCTTTACTGGAGCATCTCTGGGACCAGGAGATGGAGGAGGAAATACTGGGAGAAGAAGGATTGCTTGCACTTGGGACATGGGAAAACAAGTGCCTGCTGTGTCTGAGATAAAGCAGATTTTCAGTCCAGGTCTCTGCAATATGGCAAGAGAAATCTTGAACTGGGAGATCCCACATCCCAGTGAAGTCCCCATCATGCTCTCTGTGGTTTTGATGGCCATTTCTGTTCGTTGAGAGGAATTCTGCCAAAACATCCATGTTTTGTTCCTTATGCAGTGTGGTTCTAAGGAAAAAGAAAAAACAAGTGCAAGATACAGATCTTTGTGGTTGTCACAGAAACTCCCCTTGTCCTTGATCGGTTCCAGTTAGGACTGAGTCAAACTACTCATGAAGTGTGGAGGATTTGTCCTTTGAGTGTGACTTCTGTGGGAGTTATCAGTGCTCAGCTGCTCCTTGGGACCTTCTGGCTGGAGCCACCTTGCTCATCCCTCTGTGCCAGTGATTTCTGTGCTGCAAGCCTTGTGTCCCACAGCCTCCACCATTGGAAATGTCAAGAAAGAGACCTTGTGTTGCTCTGCTGTCATTTTGGGAAATGAGTGAGATTAGAATTACTGCCCAGACTGCTTTCCAAAAGAGTGAATCTGAAGTCATGAAAGGAGCTAGAATTGAGGCAAGAAAACCAGGAAGGAAAATAGATGTGAAATAATAGCACTGAATTTTGAACTGCAGAAAATATTGTAGTATTTGTCAGCTGTGTCTTCCTAGATGTTGTCAGCTGTCTTTAACTGAGCAAAAAATGGTGTGGGATGATAAAAAGAGTGTACCAGTAACTAATCATAACTTAATCATAACATAAAACTTAATCATAACATAAAGCTTTTTTATTTGGTTCACTGACATGAAGGACTTGTAACGCTCTTAAGTTGTACCTCCCTTGGAATTGGAGTAAATGCACATGTCACCCAGCCAGGTTCAAGCCTTGATTAAGGTTTTAAGTGGGGTAATATTATCTTTTTCTGGTGTTGGAGAGCCAGCTTACAGGTTATTGTGGTGTCATTTGACTTCAGCAAGACACCACTCTGAATCCTCCATGCAGGAAGGGAACAGCAGGGATGTGCTGGTGTCTAAGGCCAGCAGCCCTGTGGAAGCTCAGATCAAGGCTTGGTCAGATACAGAAATTTCATGAGAATCTCACTTCTAACATTTGCTGATAATATTGTAACTTTATTGATTTATACCAGAAATCTTTCCTTCTTAAGTATCAGCTGTGTGATTCTCACATGTGGTTTGTGAGGGTCTTTGCTATTGGGAAGGAAATCTTGGTCTTGGTTCATCTTCACACCAAGTTTGCTTGCTGAAGTGCAGTGCTTATGTCCACTTGAATGGTTCCCTTTTAACCTCATCATTGTTCTTAAGGAGGGAATAAATGTCCAGTGCAAAATATCCTCTCAGCTGTCTCACAAGCACTGGTGGGGACACTGCCATGGAAAGCCCATCCTAGGCTGGAATTCTGCCAGGAAAAGCCACAAAGACCTTGTGTTGTAGTTCAATTCATTCAGAAACCCTCCTTCACTGATATTACTTGAGTAGGAGTCCTATGTGAGACAGAGTTGGATTTACAGAAGTAGTAACTATTCTAATCTGCCCATCCAGAGTTGTATTTTCCCCTTTCTACAGACATCTGTTTCTAGATCTTACCTTCTGTCCATCACCACAGAGTCAGTCAGCATACAGACATCAACAAATCATTTGTGTCCCTGTCCCCACTCCTCAGGCAGTGCTCTGTGTTCAGCTGACAGGAACCCACACTGCCTCCCTCCCAAACTTTAGGATAGCAGACCAGGAAACAAATGTCCCTTTGCACTTTGAGCCCTATTCCTTTTGGAAATCTCAGCCTTGGGAATTTGTTCTGCACAGAATTGGAGGGAGGCTGAAGTTTCAAAATGCAGTTCTCATCTTTGTTGTCATTTCCTCGACTCTTCAGCACTGAGGTTTGGTGTTGGCTTGCTTGTAGCCATAAAAAGACTGCAGAGAATTCTTCTCAGTATGTGTGCAGGCCTGGGCAAAATGTCCTGCAACATTATGAGAAGTTTTAACTGAGATAAAGAGTTCTTGATGTTCTTCATATGAAACTTTATAGCAGTCCTTAAGAATTCTAGATCTATTTAACAAGAATTCTACATCTATTTCATTCCTTTCAGAATATCCACTTGATATGTGTATTTGTGGAGCTGCAGTGCTTTCCTGGTCCTGTGCACAGATCCTGCTCCCCATTCTCTTTCCCAGTGTAGGTGAGTGATCAGGGTTGCAAGCTGCTGTCCAGCTCCTTGGGAGGATTGCCAGTGTAACTACAAATAATGCAGCTCTCTGCTGCTAGCAGCCCTTACCTGGGTTTTGCTTTGTTTGGGAGAGGTGCATGCTCAGTGTTGCCTGGGTAAGTCCCACACCAACAGCTTCATTGCTGCCTGGATTCCATCAGGTCTCTCTTTTCACGGTGAGAAATCAGGAGGACTAGATCCTGCAAGAATGTATTCATATAGTTGAAATTAGCAGCCAGGCTTCTGCTCAGAAATTATTTACCCACTGTCAAATACTTGCCAAGGGATGCTTTGATCCATGAACGGGATATCCTTGTGACCTTTGTGAAGCTCCTCTCTATAACAAAGGGAGTTTTAAGCTTCATAAAAACATCTGAATTAGTTTCAATTTCTAAAGTGAGGCTTCAGAAGGTCAAGCATGCAGAAACAAATAAAAACCAGTATGGGAGGGGTATGTGTGTATTTGGAAATTACTGATTGTACCTTTCCATTTTGTCTCCAGGATTTTCCACTCAGTCATGGGGAATTGATTTGTCTTGTGATGGAGCACACCAGTGATCCCTGCACAGGAACCTGTGATGTGCCATTTGGTCTGTGCCTGCACCCCTGGAGACAAGCAGAGATGTGGGAGACTTTTCCCCAGAGGATTCTGTTGGCTTGCCAGAAATGTCCCATTTCCAAAAAGGCACAATACAAATTTTGGTTATATTATCACATTGCTGTGCTACAAGCAAAGCAAGAAAACACTGATATGCATAGCTCAGGTCACTGAAGGTTTGTATATGGCCAGAGAAGCTCTTTGGGATGGAAAGAAGGCTCAGCATTGCTGACCTCGCTGGTGAGGCCAGCTGTGGTGCTCCCTGGCTGCCCACAGGAGGGACAGCATGCAAGGATCTGAAAGGGAGGGAAGAGAAGGACTGGGCTGGGCTGGGCCCTGCAAATGAGCCATGGTGACCTTTGCCAGCAGGGACCTCAGGCAAAGCCAGCAGTGCTGCCAGCTCATCTGGCTCTCAGGGCTGGGCACCTGGTGTGCCACTGCCCACAGGGCTGAGCTCCTCGTGGCAGCAGGCAGTGTGCTGGGAGAGCTGCAATGAGCTTCCTTCACAGCACATGTCCCAGGTTATCCTGGTCCCTCTGTCCTGCAGAGGGTATCTGTGCCACTGCAAGGCTGCTCTGGCTGGACTGGGCATGGCAAAGTGGCAGCAAAGTGACTGGAAAACAAAGGAGGAAGGTATCTGAGCACAAATTCTGGAAACTCTTAAAAGCTCACTTGGAGTCTGATTTAGCAACTAAAATCTTTTTACATGCAACTGACTTCTTGGGGCTGCAGTCTGTATAGTCATGGGCTATACTTGCAGGTATTTGAGCTTTAGCTATATAAGCCCCCTGTAAATATCTGAATTCCTTTTTCCATCCTTGTATCATTTCAGGGCTTGTGGCTATGGCAAAAAATGAATGTGGAAGAGGGGAGTGTTCCTTAGATTTTATTTATTTATTTGTTTGTTTGTTTACTCCCCCTCATAAGCCCTATGAAACATTCACAGCTATGGAAAGATTTCATTAGTAATTGGTGGGGAAGAGGGAAGGATGGGAAAAGAGGCCTTCTGAACTATTTTATTCCTCCAAGATGGCAAAAAGTACCCTAAAAACTGCACAAGTAACCCAGGAGTAGGAGGTTTACTATTTCCCCCTTGTATGCCTCCACTGCTGCTCTGGAGATTCTAAAAGCCCTGAGTGAACTGAAAAGTGATGTGACATTGAGCAGGGAGCTGCTGATGGGAGACTCTGCCAGGCCCATGGAAGTAAGGGGACGTTGTGGGGCAGCTGCTGTGTGTCACTGCTGTCACTCTGGTTTAACTGGAGCACGGCAGGAACAGTGCTGCACAGAGCTGTGGGGAGCCTCACCTTCCCTGGGGGACAAGGAGAGCTTGACAGATACAAAGGGAATCCTGAAAAAGGCATTAATTCAGGTCTCTGCTCATTTCACTGTCTCAGATGTGATGAGTTATAAATGGCAGAGCTCACAGGGCTGAGGTGCTCAGGAGGGAACTGGCAGGCCTGGTGCTTGGAAATGGTGATTGTTCTGCTTGTCTACAGCTTGAGCCATGGGCTTAAGGCTAAGCTGATACTTGAGGACTCTACTTGATATCCTGGGTTGGAGAAAGAGGGTTCTGGGGGAAACCCAAAATATTCTGCTGTCTTGAGTTGTCCCTGTCTTTCAGCAGTGAGGTGTCATTGAAGACATCTTTGATAACTTCATTCTCTATTTCACAGCCATTATACACAGGCAAAGAGCAAGAAAACATCCAGGCTTTCTCATTAGTTAATTTGCCTGAAGTTTAATAGGTTTGTTGGAAAAACAGGGCATAAAAGGGGGGTTGCTGCTGTGTTACAGTCATGCCAAAGGGCTTTGCTGGGATGACATATATAAATGAAGATTTGAAAGGAATGTTACTCTTTGGGTTAGCACTGCTGTTTCTTATTTTTCAGTACATTGTAGACTTAATCATGAAACAGAATAACTAATAGACTGTCTGACTCTTAATTACAAGTGAAGAGCAGAGTTGAAGGAACTTTTGTGGGTTTGGCCAAAAGGAGCATTTGCCTTTAATGTTCACCATTAAAAATGACACTTCAGGGAATTTTTTCATTTTTGCTGGTTTGAGAAACAAGACAAGCTGAAAAAAAAGTCTCAAGAAAGTCAACAAAAAATAAAGTGACCATGGCTTAAATTCATATTTTTATATGGTACAGGAAAACTAACCTTCCAAAAGCCATTTTTAAAAAAAGATCTCTCCCATTCAAGGCCAAGCTGGATTCATTGTGGTTATACTTTATTATACAACCTTATCTAGGAAATTGAGATTTGGGGGGGTTTGGGAATGGGTTTCCATTGGAAGAAGTGTTCCACATGCATTGGAAAGCAGCCTGGCTGCTCTGGGGGAGCACTCACAGGTGGCTCTCCCTGCTACCCAGCTGGAGCAAGAGCACTGCTGCTGATACTTCCATTTAAACTCCCTGTGATCTGATATTCCTTTGATGTCCTTCTGATCCTTTCTCTTGAGGAACTGAATGAAGTGAAACCGTTGCTGTAAACACAGAAGACATTCAGTGATGTTCCAAAGAGCACATTTTTGGCAGCAGCAAGCTTTTCCACATAGCTGCCTGGGAATTTACAAATCTGTCACATCTGAATCCATTTTGTGAGCTTTCCTTGAGGCTGCACCTGCCTCCCAGAGACAGGGGGAAAGGGAGAGGCTGTAGATATGTTATCCATTTGCTGATGCTTCATTAGAGCTGAAAGGGAGCAGCCACGTGTTATGGTGTGGTTACAGCACCTTGGGTGGCAAAACCTCGTGTCTCTGGAGGGAGTGCTCAGTGGCTCCCTTCTGCTTTCTGTCCCCTTTTCCCCAGCCTAGAATACAGGCATGGGGGTTTTCTTCTGAGCCAAATGTAACTTTCCCTGAGTTATCCTTGCTGAGAAGAAAGGATAGACAAGTGTGGGAACCCAGCATATCCCTCTGGCTGTCCAGGACACCCAGGAACCCTGTCAGGGGCTCAGAGACCCTGGCACAGAGCCCAGAACACCTGTGGGTTTGATTATGACCCATGGAGCAAATTACCAACCTTAGATGAAGATCAGCAAACCACAACAGTTTAGGTAGAATAATAGTGAAGTTATCATGGGGTGGAAAAATGGATTTTAGGGTTTTTGGTATGGGGGTTCAGGAGGCAAGATGGAGGGATCTGGGTGTGTCCAGCCTTTCTCCTTCTTCTTCTTGGCCTCCATCTTCTGCTGTGCTGGTGGCACTCACAGATTGGTTTAGAGTAGAAGCTCAGTGTCTAACACAGGTGATGGGTATTGGGAAGGAATTGTAACCATTGTACAGGTAGTTTTTAATATAAAGACATAACCCTGCCCTGGGGCAGGCAGAGTGCCTGGAACTGTCCTGCTGGATGGGCCTGGCAGGGCAGGAGAAAGAATTTTATAGATAAGGAACAATAAACAGCCTTGAGACCCAGAAATGAAGAGCTCCCAGTCATTCTTCAAGCACTGGAGCTAAAAAGAGACTTTGAACAATCTCGGGGTCGCAGCGACCCGAAAGACCCCGAGAGTGGAGTAGTGGGGACCGAGGCACGGCTGGGAGAAGGATTCTGTATTTTATTTATCCCGCCCGGAGCTGCTGCTGGATCAAGAGGGCAGCAGCGAGTCACGATCGTGCAGGACCGGGCTGCAGGTGACACCGCAGACACCTCTGGAGAGCCTGGAGGGAGAATTGTGCTCATTCACGTTCATCAAGTGCATATTTGCTGCTCACATGTGGGTCACAGTAACTCTTAACTGCAAAATTATCCAAGTGTTTGTCTATACAACATGAAAGCTATTTTATTATTAGGATTTGATAGATTGTCTGTTGTCCTGTTAGATTCTGGTATGGAAAGTGAATTTAAAGCTTCCTAGTGTACTTTCAAAGGGGATGGAATATTGCTGCAGCTCTGGAAATGAATGGAAGTTCTTTTAAGAACAAGGCAGACTCCTTGGTTTGCTCCTGTCCTTTCTGTCTGCAGGACAGTTTCACTCCTGACACTCCCTGGGTGATGTGACTGTCACAGGAAGCTGCAGCTCATTTGGTTTTAATGTTCCTCCAGCCCCAGTACAACCAGTTTGATGAGAGCAGCCACTCACTGGTGGAACTGAATGCTCTGAAATGGCAGAGGGGATCAAAAGGCTCATTTCCTGGTAACAGCTTTTGGTCAGCCAGAAAAACAAAACCAGTCTGGTGGAGTCAGGGTGCAGATTTTTGGATGCAGATGCTTTATAGCCCCTTTGGCTTCAGTCAGACCTACCAGAGAGGTGCAGATCTGTGAGGAATCAACTCATGCTCTTATCTTTTCCTCAGTTGTGGGAGGGATCTCCTTAGCCACTGCATCCCTGTGGACTTTATTAAAAAACCACAGGGACATAGGTATTTACATGGCTACAAACACAAATGTATTCTCTAAAACATAAATGCTTTCTAATTCTTTTTGAAGGCATCATTTCAAGGCTGGTAATGACTTAAAGGTAGAGCATCTACTATTTTTTACTAATTCTAATACCTGTTTTTAAACACCTGTTTCTAGTGGGATTAGAATAGAGAAAGCCCAGAAAGACTTTAAGGGAAGTCCTGAACAGTTCCAAATGTAATTTATGATGGAGCCTTATAGAGACTAATGTTGCTTTACAGATACAGAAGGCATCTGTACAAATGCAAGGCATTTCTTCACTAACAAAGAATAGTTATTTGCAAATAACTGTTGGGTTTTATTTATATGCTTTTTCATGGCATGAACATTTTGCTAAAATAGTTTGAGGCAGCCTAAAGCTTTACCACAAGTATTTGTGACACTCTGTACAGCGCAATCTATCTCCACAGTAATGCACAACAAAACACTTTGTTCCTTCTCCTGCTTGTTCCTGCTCATTCCTGTGCAAATCTCCTGATAAAAGCCTGTGTTTATCTGGGAAGGTACCAATATATATCTCTTTCACACCTAGCTAAATAATTTTTCACATGGCAGCTTTAAAATCCTCTGGGCTTATCAGTGGAAAAAATGTTGGAAACAGAGATTTAATACTTAAATTAGTTCTATCAGCACTCTTTTTTTTTTTTTTTTTTTTTTTTTTTTGGTTGGCTGGGGCTTGTTCTCACAGAACTTCAGGCTGGATTATTTGTGTTAAACTTCCTGACTGAATTCCGAGCAAGTCATCTTTCCCCACAACGCTGACCTTTAGTACGAGGCCAGTATAATTTTAATTTATTTCAAGTTTCCCTTATAAGCAAGAGAACAAGAAACCATATCTCTCTAGGACCCAGTTAGCTGGCTGTGTGGCAGAATATTTTCAAATTCTAAGGGGAAAGCCCCCCAATAAAGTTTGATATTCCAATGGCATTCAAATGGCATGCATCCAGAGTGGGGATCTTCCAGTCAACTAGTCTAGAAGCTATGGAAAGACACAGGCTTCAGGGAAATGTTTAACTAACCAGCCTGATTTTGATCAGGGTTATGCCCTGGAGGCATTGCAGGGCATATTGCAGATTTCTGCTGGCTGCTCCTGGCCATGGTGGGGCAGGCATGGTGACAGGGGCTGCAGTTTGCTCCATATACAGGGGCCAGTGCTGCCCCAGTCTCCTGCTGGCACGAGCATCTGTTTCCCCATGCTGTGAACAGGACCCAGGTAATGGATCTGGCTCAATGCAAACCCTTTTCCCCTGTCTTTCTTTTTCTTTTTGCTGGAAGAGTTTCAACTCAGATTAGCTCCCTGATCTGTTCCAGTGCACAGCTGCCTGTGCCACCTCACCTGAGCAGGTGAATGTGGGGGCAAGTGACTTGGAAGGAGCATGCTGTGCTTTCATTTTATAGCCATGATTAGATATCAGGACAGGGAGTCTCAGTCCTATCATGGCAGGGAATTGCTGTGAAATTAGATGGTTTTGTCTGAAGAAAATCTTGGTAGTTCCCTGAAGAGAGCAACGTGTTTGGTAAGACAGAGTTGGGAGGGCCAGCAGTGGGGTGGCAGCTTGGGCACCCTTGAAAAGAAGCAGATCTGCTTATTACTGAGCCTAACCCAGAGTGCTGAGGAGATGTGCCACAGATAGCAGAAGCCACAGTTGTGTCATCTGTGGGATGCCTTTCCCTGTCTTTATTGGGATAAAAGCTGTTTCCTGTGGGCAGCTCATCAGTTTTGTTCTCAGACTTGCTGCTGTCCATAGCTGGAAGTGCATCATGACTTTTGCAGAGACTTGGCTTTTGTTCCTCCTTGCTGGACACTTGGTCTCCACTGCACTTGTGGGACTGCAGAGGACAGTCCCAGATGTGGGGAAGTGATTTTTTTCCAGCACTAGGTGGCTGTATGGCATTCTGCAGTGTCCTGTACACAAGGATTTCAAAAGTTGGGAAGTGGGCGATTCTCAAATGGAAAGGCTTCTGTGTTTTCACGCCTCCACCTCAGTATCATCTTTTTGAAAGTTAAGAAATCAAGGAGTGAAGGCATTTTCATTATGTAAGCTTGTCCCTGGCTGCAGACACTCTTATCTGTGTGGAGCTGGGGTAGACATGCAGCCCACCACAGGGGCTGGTGAAGGGCTGTGACTGCTGCAGCATTGCTGCTCTTTGCTTAGGGGACATGAACACATAAGGGAGAGCCTGCCTGTGTAATTCTGCTCCAGAGCTCTCCAAATGCTCCTGCTGCTTGGAGGCCACACAGGGACATGAGGATGGTCAGGAGAGGGGTGTCCACTCTGCCAGGGGCACAGGGCAGGGGTCTGTCCCTGACTCCTGGTGATCCTCAAGTGTCCTGTGGGGTGGGCTGGGGACTTGCACCAAGCTTTGCTCGTGGACCAAGAGCTTTGAGAGGATTAAGTTGTCCCAAGACCTGGCTGTGTCCCCAGGCTGTGACTTTGCCAAGGCCAACAGGAGCTGTGCTCAGCTGCTGTTTTTCATGAAACCCAGCCCTGAGAAGCAATTTGTCTCCAAATTAAAGACAGGCAGGTGTTTTCCTTTGGCACCGTCTTCTCTCCTTGCTCTTTGCCATACTCTGGTGTCAGAACATTTCCCTGCCCATGCCCTTCCCGTCTCATTAGCAAAGAACAAGAACTAGGTTTTGGCTTAAACATGAATATAAAACCCCAGTGTAGTGGTTTGTGGAATCCTGCATACATAAAGGCTGATGCAGCAGGGGTTTGACAATGCTCAGTGGTGCCTCTGGGTATTTCTTCACAGTGAACAGCAGTGAAAAACCTTTCACAACTGGAATCCTTTATGTGTTTGAGCTTCACCTTCTGAATATTTTATTGTGATTGAAGCTACTGTAATTTTCTTCTTTTCCAGAGCTCTCTGGGGTGAAATTTGTGCAACTCCACACCAACAAATGTGATGATACAGAACATTTATTTTGCATTTCCATGGTGGCACATCCAGTGTGATGATACATATATTTAAGGAAAGAGGCCTAGAGACATCCAATGAATTAGCAGGTCTGCTGAAATTATTTATTAAGCCACTAAGTCCAGGGCCACAGTAATACATGAGGTCTCCATTGTGCTGGGTACTGTATGTGGGTAGCAAAAGGCTGGTTTAGGCCCCCAGATGTTTTTTGTAACTCTGCTGAAATTCTTAAATGATGTCACTTTGCAGCCTTGTTTCATGCTTGTTTTCTCTGAATGGTTTTGAATGAAGATCCCCAGGACATAAGAGTAATGTGCAGGAGTATTTGTCCCCAGGATTTTGCACAGTTGATCAGACGTGAAAAGGAGACGCTGCAGTGACTCATCTGACCCTGCAGACCCAGCAGTGCCGGCACTGGGCTCTGCTAAGGTCCCCAGCACAGGAATGCAAAGCATTCCAGAAGCTTTCCTCAACAATTCCAGATAGCAGCCAGCAATTTTCTCACCAATGTTACATAAAATGGACAGGGAAAGCAAAAGGCTAATTGAGTAAATTATTGCAAACTGCCTATGGAATCTCTTTAATTTATACCTAGCAATGTAAACCCACTGCAGGAGTGGTACTGCTAAGGATGGCTGTGATAGATTTTTTTTTCATTTTACATTTTCCATTTTTAATAAGGGCAGCTTTCAGTACTAGATAGAAAAATTCTTCATATAGCAGAACTGCTATTACATTAGGTCAAGATTTTGGCAATACTGAAAGATTTACTGGTGATTACTTTTAAACTTGTAGAGTTGCAAGACTGTCTTTCTTGTAATTAAAACCAGGGTTTTTTCTCTCAAATTCACTGTCCAAATTTAAGTGGGATAGGTAGACACAGGTTGTAGCCATAGCATGTTACCATCTCAAACTGGCAACATTCATTTAACCATAGCAGCAGATGAAGGTATTAGGGAGGGATTTAAAGGAGGATAATGAGGTAAAAAACGTTGCAGTTCCTTCTAAATGCCAATCCTCTGTAATCAGGAAGGGCCTTTTGGGAGCAGGCAGTGGCAGGGGGCACCCTGGAAGCTGAGCTGGGCCAGCACTGCTCACAGGGTGCTGGGGGCTGCCAGCTCCTGCCAGGAGCACCAGCCAGCCCTGGAGCAGGGCAGGGCAGGACAGAACCGCCGTGCTGCCTTGTCCAGCCAAGCACTCACACACTCACACACATCTAACTGATGCCTTGGGATATCCTTAGTGAAGAAGCAGCTGGGCTGGAGTCTGGGGTTTTGTTCCAGGGGTTTTTTATTAGTTGGTTTCTTTTTTTTTGTTTGTTTGTTGTTGTTGTTTTGTTGTTTGTTTGTTTGTTGTTTGTTTGTTTTTTGGTGTTTTTTTCTTTGTTGGGTTTTTTGAAGGTTTTTTGGGTTTTTTTTTGGAGGGGGGGAGGAAGTCCGTTTGTTTCAGTGTCTAATTTTATATTGGAAGCAAATTCCCCTGTTTGCCCTCTGAAGGCAGCAGCTGAGCCTGATGTGTCTCAGGGGGGGCAGCAGTGCTGGCCGGAAGTGGCTGCCAGGGCTGCTCTGGGATTTGTTTTCTTTTGATTATGGGAAAAGTAACCCGAGATATTTCTGTGCATACAGAGCATTCTTCATGACTGACAAATCTGTTGTCAAGTAGGCGCAAGGGGGAGGTGCCATCTTGAAAGACGACACAAATATGTTCGAATCAGCCTTAAAAACCCAAACAAACTTATTTTTAGTGACTTCCAGAAACTTCTACTATCAAAAAATGGAAAAAAAAAAAAAGAAATGAGATAGCTACCCAGATAAACCTGGCCTTGCTGGGGGGGGGGGGCGCTCAGCAGAGGTCACTGCAGTTCACAGCATGGGGACACTCATGGTGTCCCAGATAACCATGGCTGAATCTCCTCAGACAGGAACTCACAGAGCTCTGAGGGTCCCTCACACACTCCATGGTCCCTCACACACTCCATGGTGTCCCAGATAACCATGGCTGATCTCCTCAGACAGGAACCCACAGAGTTCTGAGGGTTCCTCACACAGCCTGGTCCCTCACACAGTCCATGGTGTCCCAGATAACCATGGCTGATCTCCTCAGGCAGGAACCCACAGATCTCTGCAGGTCCCTCACACAGCATGGGGACACTCAGGGTGTCCCAGATAACCATGGCTGATCTCCTCAGGCCGGAGCCCACAGAGCTCTGAGGGTCCCTCACACACTCCATGGTGTCCCAGATAACCATGGCTGATCTCCTCAGGCCGGAACCCACAGAGTTCTGAGGGTCCCTCACACAGCCTGGTCCCTCACACACTCCATGGTGTCCCAGATAACCATGGCTGATCTCCTCAGGCAGGAGCCCACAGAGCTCTGAGGGTTCCTCACGCATCCTCGAGGGCTCCCTGAGTTCTTGTGCTGGTCCTCAGCTCCCAGGCACTTTAGCAGAGGAGGAGAGGAGCTGGAGGTGCTGTTCTTGCCTCTCCAGTGCTCACTTTGGTAGCTGGCTCTGCTGGGCACACCAGGAAGCACTGGGGAAGACGCAGGATGCTCCTCAAGGGGATCTGCTCTGAAACAACTTTGCTATTTCTGCTGGAAAAGCCTCTGGTGACGTTTCCATGTCCTTCAAAGTTGGTGCACTTGGCACCATGCAGGAGGCTGAGCAGTGACCAGCTGAGCCCAGCAATGACCACCTCAGTCCAGCCCCAGGCTGGGTCACCTCTGGCTCTCCCACCTTTTGTCCACCTTTAGTTCTATTTGCTGCAGCTTTTTTCTTCCACCCAAGACCCAAACACAGCAAACCCAAGGAGGGCTCATCTTGCTGTGCTTGCAGAGCTGTGCTTTGTTGGGGGAGGCTGTGGGGCAGCATCCTGAACCCCCACAGCAGCCCCACAGTCTGGTCCCCATCTCTGGCCATGGCCTGGCCCCAGGCTGTGCCCTGCCATGGCCACAGTGGGCATTGCCTCTGCTGCCTGTGCTTGGGTGTGGATCTGCAGCTCAGACAGGGAGAATTTCCTCCTGGAAAACAAGAAATCTGGTACACTTCAGCTGGAGAGGGAGTGAGGAGTAACTACTGTCACACACAGTGAGAGGAAATGTAAGTGGTGTTATCATCTGCCCCCGAGGAGTAATTTGGGAAACATGTAAAATGCTCTGTAACCCTTTGTCTGTGGATCTGATGTGACCAGCTTCCCTCTAAAAGGAGAATTTTGCACACAGGAGCCCTTCAGCCCACTTACACCTCCACATGTGGGATCTTTAGTTGTATATATTGAGTACAGTATTTGCAGTGAGTTCAATATTTGGGATTGGGGCTCTTTTGAGGTGGGAGGCACTGTAAGGACCAACAAAACCTCTGCTCTCTTCACAAGCAGATACAAGGGACAACATGCAGTGATGAAAACTGCAGAGAATGTGGACAAAGAACACAGAGACTGCTCATGCACCACCTCAAGAGAGCTCTGCTGTTCCTCACAGCCAGGGGCAGCTGGCACAGCACACCCAGCCATGTCTGTCCTGTTCCACACAGGAGAACTGCTGAGCACTGCTGAGCACTGCAGCAGCCTCCCTGCACTGCTGCTCTCTCTGGGCTGCACCTTCACACACAAGGCTGCAGTTGAGGATCCAGCTCAAGGAAAACACCAGCCTGTGGTTCCCCCTCCTTTGTCCTCCCTGACTGGGCCTGCTGAGCCTGCAAGCAAATTCCTGCTGCAGGAGATCCTTGGACCCAAGTGCCAATAAAGCCATAAAACTTTTGGGAAAGGTGATATGGAAACTACTGACTGCAGTGCAGTAGCTACCTAACTTCACTCTATCTTTTGGCTCATCAGCAAAGGAAAATATTTCACCTCTGAAGATATCATGATTAATGCAGGGGAAAAAAACATCAGCTACATTTTACCCTGAAATACATCATTTTTTATCAAAGCATTGTCTGGTGGCTGCCAGAGCCTTTGGTTTAGCAGGGTTTTTTCTGTATGCTGCAGAATGAAATGGGAATCACAGAATTTTAGGGGTTGGAATAGACCTTAAAGATCATCCAGTCCCAGCCCCCCTGCCATGTGCAGGGACACATCCCACTACATCAGGTTGCTCAAGGCCTTATCCAAGAAACATTAAAAGAAAACTTTGTCTTGCTCCACCTTCCTTTTTTTCTGATTGTTTGAATTACACATTCTTTAAGGACTTCTGCTCCTTTTCAGGGGCATTCATGGATTCTTCCATACAGATATTTTTGTTAATTTTTCCCCATGCTGATGTGGCTTCTGGAAAATGATGAGCCAGTTATATATTAACTGTCAGTACATTTACTAATTTTAAAAATAGGGTTTTCTGGCTTTAAAAAAGAAGTTTTTACCTAGAGATTTGAAAATTTACTGTGGGTAGGTGAGCAGCTAGCAGCTGATTGCAAGGAGAGTAAGTAATTTTAAAAAAAGGTTACAAATATTTTCTTTTAAATAGAGAATGAAATAGCCAAGCAAAGGCAGATCTAGATACAGTTGCATGTCTGTCACTTTTACCATTAACTACAGTGTATTGGGGTGATAAAAGAACCACAAGACAAAGAAACTGCAGCTGTAACATTTATGGGTGAGGAATGTAGGTAGCAAATGAATCATTCTACAAGATAAGATGTCACTAGAAGCAGTAGAATGTGCCTAAAGTGGCCATAATGTTTGTTGGACCAAGACTGGCCATTTTTACAGAAGGACTCCTGTGTGACAGTGACACTGTGCTGAGAGCTTCAGCCTTGTGCCCAGCCAGCTGCTTCCTCTCCCTTGCTGGGAAATGCCCTGAGAAGGAATGGACAGTAAATGGTGCAGAAAGCTGTGATGCTTTTTTCCCCTATTCCCTTTCTGACATAGGAAGAGGTGAGAAAAAGGATGAGCTCCTAGGTGAGCCCAGGCAGAGCCATGTGTGCAGGGGCGTCACCACCATCCTTCTGGGAGTCAGGCAGCAGTGCCTGGTGCAGGACACCAGCCCCTTCTCTTGCCTCTTACCAAAACCTTTCCCTCTGCAGATTTCCAGCCCCTCTGCCCCAGATGTTGCTGTGCAGGGGGTGGTTGTGACCCAAGGACAGGACCCAGCATTTTCCCTTGTTGGCCCTCACACCGAAGGCCTCAGCCCATCCATCAGCCTGTCCTGATCTTTCCTGAAGAAGCTCTGTGAAAAAAAATAAAATTGGGATCCATGTCCACTGCTACAGGTAAGTGCAGTTAAACATGTGGCTTGCAGGTACTGCAGATAACTCTTGTTTTCCTCTGCTTGGCACTGCACCCTGCCACACAGGCCACTTTCATCTTCTGCCCTACTCTCTTGTGTATCCATCCATAATGCATGAGCTTTGAGAACTTCTGGTCAAGACAGCGAGGTGAGACCAGAGCCCCCCAACACCTGACCCTCCAGAGCAGAATTCATCACTGCTTCTTTTCCCTCTGATATGCTTGTTGCATGTGACTCACAAAGTCTTCAGCTGCAAAGCTGAGATGGCACAAGGCACAGCTTGATGCAGGGATTTCCTGTCGTGTCCCAATGCCCCCAGCACTGGCAGGCAGCAGGACCCAGCAGAGTGCCAGGGCCAGCAGTGCCAGCCCTGCTGTCACCGTGTGGCAGCTGTGGTGTCACTGTTCCCTTCCCAGGGCAGCCACTGAGGGTGTCTCTGGCTTTCATTTGCCTTGTAATTAACTGATCATTTGGCTTTAACATTCCTGCAATAGTTTCAATGTGCCAAAGATTTAATGAACATGGGGTTTTTTGGATAGTCCACTTAACTGCCTGAATTGCTGTGACTAACCAAAGCAGACCTTGTTCTCCAAGGCAATGGCTTCCCAGACATGTACACACAAATGAGGGGGGTTGAGGATTTCTTTTTTCAGCTGTGATGCAAGCCTTTAAGAATTTGCTCTTAAATGTGTTGCTGGATAGGTACTTTATCACTTCTGGAAAACCAGATCTCCTCATGGTTTCTCCCTTTTTGTACAGTTTTCAGCTTGTCCTTCTCCTGTGCTCTTTGTGTGAGCACAGTGATTTATGCTGTCTAATGCTGTGTATTGTCTTCAGATGGGACAGAAAGTGACAGCACAGGGCAGTGCAGGTACTGCAGACAGGAGATTGCTCTTAAACAACACAGGAACTTGGGTTTGCTGTCTCAAAGTGTAAGGAGATGGAATTGTATCAAGCTCTATGATAGGATCTCAAATTTTGAACGGGAAGAAATATTTTTTTGTCTTCTGGAGTTTTATCAGAAGTTACAGTGAAACCCATAGCTTTTAAAATACATAAATCATCTGCTGATGAGCCCAGTAATGGTGGCTGAGGAGTGACCTGCAATTTATTCCAGAAACCAATGCCCTCTATTTAGAGAGTGACATTTTCATGTCCAGCTTAGACACCTAGTGAAGACTGATGTCTCCTTCTCCATGTCTGGTAGCTCTTGTTCACTATTTCCAGATGTTCCTTAGTAGTTCCTCCTTCAAATTTTCTTATCTGCAAGCTGCCCCAAGCATGAGGCTGGTTGCACCAACTGGGATCACAGTTTTAGCAAATTCAGCTAAACCCAATGATGGCATCAGGTTGGGTGGGAGCGTTGACCTGCTGGAGTAGAAGGCTGTGCTGAGGGATCAGGACAGGCTGATGGATGGGCTGAGGCCTTCAGTGTGAGGGGCAACAAGGGAAAATGCTGGGTCCTGTCCTTGGGTCACAACCACCCCCTGCACAGCAACAGCTGGGGCAGAGGGGCTGGAAATCTGCCGAGGGAAAGGCTTTGGGGGTGCTGGTGACAGTGGCTGAACATGAGCCCAGGAGTGCCCAGGTGGGCTTCAGCACCAGGGCAGGGATTGTCACCTTGTCCTTGGTGCTGCTGAGGTCACACCCGGAATGCTGTGCTCAGCTATGGGACCCCAGCTACAGGAAAGACCTGGAGGGGAAGGGAACAGAGCTGGGCAAGGGGCTGGAGCACCAGGAGAGGCTGAGGGAGCTGGAGAAAAGGAGGCTCAGGGGGACCTTGTGGCTCTGCACAACTCCTGCCAGGAGGGCACAGCCGGGGACTGTTGGGCTCTGCTCCCAGGGAACAGGGACAGGACAAGAGGAAATAACTTCAAGTTGTGCTAGATGTGGTTTAGGTAGGATAACAGGGAAAATGTCTTCACAGAACAGGTTGTCAAGCATTGGCATAACTATCCCTGGGTGGATAGAAAAGATGTGTGGATGTGGCATTTGGGGACATGGCTTAGTAGTGGCCTTGGCTGTGCTGTGTTAATGGTTGGACTCAATGATCTTAGAGGTCTTTGCCAACCTAAACAATTCTGTATTTGTGTACACACACATATTTGGCTCTGTGTGTGTATGTTGATGGTGAGGTGTTGCATCAAATGATATATTTATTTATTTAGTTAGTTATTTAGTTATTTATTGTCCATCCTCATTTATTCTATGAACTGTGGGGACTGAAGACAGCCTCACCAGCCCAGTTCACACATTCCTAACAGTTTCCATGTCTCTGGCTCAGTCCTGGGATGACCTGGCAACATCCTGGTTCTGTGCAGTAGCTGCAAGGTGAGGGCTGCAGCCCTGGGGGTGGCTGGTGAGAACAGGGCTGGCCAAGCTCTCCCAAATCATCTGCACGCCAGGTTTAGCAACCTTGGGGTTCAAGAGTGCCAGAACACACAGGCTGTGGCTGACTGCCATGCCAGGGACCCAGCAGAGTGCCAGGGACCCAGCACTGCAGCCTTTGGTGGTGCTCCCCAGGAGCCAGGGCCTGACTCACACCCACCCTGCCATGAACCAGTGTTCATTTCTCCAGTCTGTGCTTTCTGCTCAGAGGCCCACATGGAACAGTTGAGGTTTTTAAGTACTCTGTTCTTTTCAGTCAGTTGGTTATGAGTTGGTGTAAATTCCTGCTGCATTAAGATGTCCTCAATTTTTATTAAGTACATTTGTGTCACCCATGTTGTAAGGCCCTCCTAAAATGCTTTGAGTTGGCCAGTCTTTGTGCCTTTTTTTTTCCTTCAAGGAGGGCATGGATTGCTCATTTTGAATGAATTTTTGAAAATAATGAGTGAGAAAATAGCATGTATGTGAAGGCCCTGCAGAAGTATGGTACATCTGTTTCAAAGCACCAAAGTGCAGACTGTCCCTAAAACAATTGTGGCATCTGTAACTCTTTCCATTCTGACTGTGCAGAAGAAAATTTGCCAAAATAGCCGTTGTGGGAAAACCTCCAGGAAGTTTCTTTTCCAGCTGTGAAGTCATTTGTGCTTGGCCAAGCCAGGGTGGCAGAGCTGCAGAGGCCCCTCTGATGGGAGGGTGGCTGCACACCCCAAGAGCAGCTTGTGAGTGTTTGATGTGTGCCCCTCAGTGCAGGGAAGAACATTCACCAGGGCAGCCTGCCCAGCCTGATGGAAAGGAAGGACACTGATGGAAAGGAAGGACACTGACCATGAGGAAACAAGGAAGGAGCTCTGCTGTCCTCTCCCCTGGCCAGCTGGAGACAAGGCACCTCCTGCCCAATGGACACAGCTGCTCCTGCAGGACACGGCCTGGGCAAGGTAAAGGTGACCAGGCTCCCATCTGTGCCATGAAACTGGAGACAGGAACGTGGCAAAAAGCTTCAGAAGGGCAAAACAGACAAACATGCATCTCTTTGATCCTATCAGAGCTCTGGCCACAGTTTCTGGATTACTGTGACTTAGCAAGAATATAGAGAAAATTCCCCAAACCGAGATCCAAGTGCTTCGAGCTAAGTTCATAGCCCAGGCAAATATTTCTCTTGTGGAACACTCCAAAAAATAATGAGAGTTTTGAAAAGGAAGTGTTCCTCAATACTGACTGTCCGACATGTGAACTAGCCAGACTGGTTAAAGCTTAATTAAAAAGTGCCAGAGTGACTAAATTCTTTTCTAAGTGCAGCTGCAGAACGTTAGCTGTGGGCACATTTTAGACCTTAATTAGTAACACTTGCACTAGAGGACCAAAATCTTTCATGAATGCAGCTGAAATCAATTAATATCAGTTAGGCATTTCTGCAGGCATACAAGGGTTCCTGAAAATTGTTTTAATGCCCACCTAGATGAAATAAAATACTTACATGCAACAGACTACAAAGCCAGAGATAACTACAAAATGTCTTTATTGAAAAAAGCAGATTATAGCATCTAAGGTTAAATGAAACTTCTGACTTTAATATTAAATAACTTAAGATGATAGCAAGTAGCTTCTTCTTTAGATAAATAAATCTACATTTCCCAATTTTTTCTTCAACAATCAAGGGAATCAAACACTGAAACACAAAACCACAAGTAACTCTAAAGACTAAAAGACAGAAGCACATTGAAAGGTTTTACAAAGATATATATATACAAAAATAGTTAACTAATGTATATTTTCAGCATGTAAACTAGTTACATGATATACAAACTGGGAATTCATATATTTCCTACAAAATAAAAATCAACGTTGGTCCAAGTTCTTGGAAGAAAACTATATTCTTTTAAAGAAAATGAAAATATTTCTCAAATGAAAACTTAATTTAAGTCAAATTATATACTCTAGTTACGGCATTAGTTACAGGATGAATCACAAACTTTTAAACTTTTCTTGAAACACAAGAAAGCAGCTTTTGTTTCCTTTAGAGCTTTGGTTTACTTTACTACTATGGAATTTCTGGTCTTAAAGAGTTCCTCTAACCATGTTTTCCTTTTGAAGCTCCACCTTACAAAATATATACACACACGTGCACACAAGTAAAAGGAAAAGGAAAGAAACCCCAACAAACTCTCTGTGTAAGCTCCATTCTCTGAGTGCATTCTTTTGTTTTCAAAGGATGATTTTGGTCCTTTCTTTGGAAGTCGCCCTCGGGTGGGAGGGACCCTGCAGCAGCTCCTGTGGAGGGGCTGGGGAGGATTCCCCTCCCAGGTGGGAGGGGCAGCCCTGATGCAAATGAGAGCAGGTTGTTATTGATGTGACTTTATGGAAATATTCTGACAGTACAGTAACTGCTTCTGAAGAACAACTGCACTGTAAAACGGACTTAGGAAGTTTTCATCTGTGTTGAACTGAGTTAATGTAAGAATATTCTGTAAGAAAATCATTAAAATGAGAGTTCTCATTTACATTATTCCCCAGGCAGGAGGTAAAATGTGCAGAAACTGTCACTAGCACTAAAGAGTACAGCACATCATTATTTTAGGTTTGATTTTATTTTTCTCTTTGATTTGAAAAAAAAAAAACCCAACCAAACCTGGCAAATCTCACTCAAGCCCCAGTTTTTATAGTAAATGCTGGAAAAGCAAAGCTGCACTTTGTAATACAGTAATGGAATGCATCTGTCTATAGAAAATACTAGAACAACAGCTGCTGCTTTCTGGTTTTAAACAAATTGCTTATTCTATATTGACATATTACCTTTCAGAATTTTTACCATGGTGACACTTAACAGATCAGAACTGCACAGAACTACAAGAGACTGAAAAATCAGCATGTCAAATGAAATGAAATATTATTCTGTTCTACAGGATGATCATTTTGAACAAAACATGAAGAAATGGTCTGGCATGTACATGTTTGAAAGTGTGCTGGCCCTTAGAAAGTATGCTGGAAACTTAAACTGATGCCCTGATGGAGGCCAAGTGTTCAGGAAGGTGCTGGCAGAGGATGGGCTGAATGCCAGGGTAAGTCAGCTCCAGCTCTGCCCACTGTCAGTGTGAAGGTTTTGCTTCTCTACTGGTAGAGAAAAGCATTTTTCCAGTTCAGCAAGTAACTGTTATTTGTTCCCAGGAACATACCCAAACCTCCTCTATGTATTTTAATGATTTCTTAATCTGGGCAAAGACTGCATGTGAAGACATGCAAGTGAAAATGCCTCAAAGCTAAATGTGGTCCACAGCACCCTCCTGCAATGGAAAATGCACTCCATTGCAGCTGATGCTAAAAGTTTATCCTGAAGCTCTGGCACCTTCCATGTTTGTAGTAACCTGAAGGAATTGACCTGGTCATACAATGCAGTTTGAGACATTTTTTCCCCTTTCTCCAGCATTTGCTGGCACGTGTAATTCCACTTCCTCCTGAGGCTGGGCTGCTGACTATGGACACAGAGGGAGTGTCTGCAAATGCAGAAGTGCAGGTGCACCCCTGGCCTCTCATCTGCAGGCCAGGCCTCTTGGGCCACAGTGCAGAAATGGGGCACTGACTGCACTCAAGTTGCTTCAAATCCTGGCATTCACATTAAACATGTTAATTACAAACTGATACATATTAACTACAAAATTACTTTGCCCAGGAGTCTTCAGTAGGACAGGTTAATCTAGGCCAATGGAAGTCTGGCAGAAGTTCAGAAAGCATCCTTTTTGTTCCTTACTAACAGAAAAAATAGTTCTCAGGAATTTTTCCTGTTCCCCTTCCCCCACCTTTCCTCATAAGGAAATTCCAGACTATCAAAAAGTTCTGTTAAGGGAGTTAATTATTCCACTTAGGAATTAGTGGCCATTGGATGCTCTTTGTGCTTTTCAAGAGCACCACAAATGGCTTTCAAAAAGTCAATGGAGCATAAGAAACTAAACTGCAATGGTGTTGCCAAATAAGTCACTCCATCAGTCTGCATGCTGGATTGAACACGGGACCGTTTCCGAACGATCGGGCGGATTCTGCCGTGCTGGAACTGGCATGGAAATGGCCCAATTCACACATGCCAAGAATCCACTCTGGTATTTCTACTTCCTCTGGGGCTGAAGAATTTTATTTTATTGTAACTTTGAATGCAGTTAAAGACAGCAATGATAAATTGCAGCTTCAGGAAGGCTGGGTCAATTCTCGTGAGAATGCAAGGAATTTTTTTGACATACAGATGTGTGATTTGCATGTAAAACATCAGCACATGGTAAAAACAAACCATAAAAAAAGATTCATCTAACTTCCTATATGGAAGACATATATTTCTCCCCAGAGGTCTGAGGGTACTGTAAAAGCTTATGCAAAACATGAAAGTGTGTACAGTCTATGTACAGCTAACACTTGTTGTAAACACTGATGTTTCATGGTCTGACTCTCTCAATTACTATTCCTGCCATACTGCACTTTGCTTTCCAATGAAGACAGTCACCATAATCAGTTGAAAAGTAATCTTGAAAAGAACACAAAGCTGAAAAGGTAATACCAAACCACTGTGCCTCTCTTTAATAATGTCTCAACATACAATCATGAAGCAGTTGGTAACAAATGAAGTCTTGGATAAAACAAGCAGTATAAAGACAAGTGTACCTTTGCAGAGAACCCTACTGAACAAAAAACAGGTTTGAAAGACGAATTCTTTACTAAGTGCCAAATGGTCCAGTTGATAGGAATGCATTTTGAAGCCATGGCTACACAGCCAGCAATTACAGAGGGCTGCAACTGCTGACCCTGCACGTGCCAATCTTTTGGATACAATCCTCTGTACTGTGGGTTTTTCATCAGAGGCTTGCCACATTTCTTGAACAAGCCAAATAATTAATCTTTGGATGACTGTGGGACCCTGTAGCATGGAGAGCTGGCCTGACACTTCTTCACAGAACACCCTGCTTTAACCTTGCTGAAAACTGCCCTGGCTAAAACACCTGCTTGCTGCCTATTCCCTGCTTCTGGAATCTAAGTATTCTCTAAGACCAGAATTCAACAAAACTAGCTAAAATGCTAGCATTTATCTTATCATGCTTGCTGCAATATGATAAGGTGCTAACTTTTGGAAAGTAATTCGACACTCCTTACTCGGGTGAAATCTCCACTGAAGGAAGAGAGCAGGGAGTGCAGAACAGCCCTTTGTACCATTGTTTTTAGCAATGCTGCCATTTACAGTTACAGTTTAGTGGTGAATTATTTGTTCAAGTAGACGGTGTCTCAGTGAAAATGTTTAGATAAAAGAATGCATATGTACAAGATCAGAAAAGGACCCCTCACCTCTGATTCAAAAAATAAATAGCTGGTTTAGATGGTTATTACTGGAACCTCATCTTGAAAGGAACACGAAAGTAATCTTTAGATTTTTGTCTTCTTTCCAGCGGCTTTTTGATCGTGGAAATGTCTTTCAGAGTTCTGTGACATGCATGGGGTAGCTGGGAGGTGGATGTGATGGCAGTTTGATATTAAGGCGCCTGATGTGACAGCTGTGGCAGAGCAAGTGGCCCTCTAGGGGGTAACAACGATGGCCTTCCTCATCATTGAGCTGCAAGCCACAGTCCTGGAAGGAAGAGAGACATCCCAGCTCAGTGAGTGACTCAGGCAGGCCTCTCCCAGCCCTGCTGCCCTGTCCTGCAGGGCCCCAGAGCTCCCCCACCTCCAAGGCCAGCAGCCCCCAGAGCTCCTGGGATCTGCACCCTGACCACTGACATCACTGGGATCCAACAGGACAGGCTGCAGCAGTGCCCAGCCTTTTTCACCCCTCTTTCCCATTCTGCTCTCTTCTCCATCTAATAAATGGTGATGCAAACCAAAAGCCTAAAAGCAGGCCAGGGGCTGACCCTGCCAAATACAACTGGAAGAGGCTTGAACAGAGGAGGAGCTGATTCTGCAGCAAGGCAGCCAGCCAGATGGGGGGAGCATAAGCAGAGAATGAGAGGGGAGGGCAAAAGGGGGGAGAGGTGACACAGCTTACTTCTGGAGCAGGTCTATACTTTCTCTAATTTGCAATTAAAAGAACTTTAAGACTTTAAGGCCAGTGGCCCACCCTTAGTGGAAATGCTGGTACCTCTGGGACTGACACATAACTCCAGACAGAGACAGAGATAAACAGAAGCATCTATCAGTGATCCTGCCTGCTGACCCTTATGTACACTGCAACAGAGACCACTCTGATTTCCATCACTGTAATTCTGAGGGCATTTGGAAATCACTGAAGTTTGGTACTCAGGTTTAATGTTTCAAGTATGTTAAATACTTAGAAATGATTACAGTGATCAGTTCTGAGAAACCAGAGATTCTGAGTATTTATCTGTGTGTTTAATAGAAAGAAATAAAAAAGCCAAACAGAACAAACTGGGTATATAGGTGGTTTTAGTACTGAAAACAAATGCTAAACTTTTAACTGAATAGAGAGTACAATTTTTCAGTTTTCACAGCTCAAGTTTAAATCCTCAAATTTTACAAGACTGAAATAAGACTGAAAATGGGTTTTAAAGTAAGCTTTAAAACTGGAGTGTTAGTTTAGAGAGGTCTTAATCTAAGTATCTGCCAAGGTAATTTTCTGTGTGTTGTTACATATTATATAATGATTTTATAGCAATTTATACAAGATTTAAAATTAGAATTTACCAATTTCAGATGCCCTACAGATGTGCCAAGTGTTTCTATCTTCTTCCCTCTCCAAACCTGAATTCCCTTTCTGCAGGAAGCCTGCCTTGTCAGAGGGTTCCAGTTTCAGAATGGGGCTCCAGTGATCTGCAAAAGGGCTTGAACTCCTCCACAGAAGTCAAGTGGTTGCACGAGAAAGAGATGACACAGAAAAGCTGCAAATTTCCAACCTGAGCACTGACTGTGCGTGGCACCAGCTGAGGGTGACACCAGCAGCTGGTGAGGAGTGGCTGTCCAAGTCATGCTAAAATCTTCACATGCCTCCCTTGTGTACCTCAAAATCCTGCAGTCACTTTTCCAGCAGCATTTGGGGACAGCAGTGTGCAGAGAGCCTCATGTGAGAGCATCAGGCAGTAACCCACCCCTGCTAACTCCTGATTTCTGTACATAAATGCACTCTGCCTTTCTGGGCAGATGTGGAGGCAGCTTGATGGGGAGGCAAAATGGGGAAATGAATAATGAAACAGAAGGGAAAATAAACCCCCAGTGGGACATTCCAGCATAAAGTCAATAGCCTGAGAGCAGGGGAGGGAGCTGTCATCTTAGGTGAAGCCTGCACAAAGCAATAGCTGGGAAAAGGAGGAGGGAAGTTCAGCTCTCCAAAATACTGTGATTTCCTGTGCCAATTTCTCTTTAAAAATTAATAGAAATGGATGGAGTATCAGGTGTCTGTTGAAAGGAGATAGCTGAGTGGATGGGGCCTTCCTTACATTTAGGAACACAACATTTCAAGATGCTCTGAATTTTGTTATTTTCTCTCTCAGTCAGAAGATTCTTTGTAAAACCTTCATGCAACAGTGCCTGAAGGCAGCACTGTTATATTTCTGCCCCTGGTGCTAACAGGGAAGATCTGTGTGGATATTTGTGTGCTGTGTCAGACTGCCAAACCTACAGCAAAAGGGAAGTTTTTGGCTGATCCCAGCTTAGTGAGTTTGTTTCCCTTCTCATGTTCCTGCCTGTGGGATAAGGATGAACTCAGGTCTCCTCTCTGAAGCAAGAGCGCTAATTCCACAACTTGATCCATGGTAATAAATGTTTAAATGTTCTGCACAATAAGAAACTACTCCCAAAAAAGTGACAGAAAGTCAATAATATCCTGGTCAATTTTTCCAGTAAAGAATCAATGTTCATTCAGCATGGAGAAACCAGATCCCCTAGAAAGGCCTTCCAGTGAGACTCCTTCCCTGCACGGCCAATGTAAATCCAAATCTCCCCAGATCAGAGCCCTACAGACTGTACAGATGAGGAAAAAGACAACTAGCACCTACTCTTTGCTCACTCCCCATCCAGAAATACTGAGAAAATTCAACCCAACAAACCAAGCCCAGCTTTGAAGCTCATATACTGGGGAAAAACCCTCCAAAACTAATTTGGTACTGGTGATGGCAGCACCACTTCCAGCCCAGGCAGCATTCACCTGTTTGTCTTCCTCAGGAGCTGTGGGGCAGAGCCCTGCCTGCCCAGGGGGGCAAGAGGCAGGGAGTGCAGCCCAGGGGGTGAGTCAGGGTCCCCTGAGGCTGGGCAGGTCCCCCAGGACAGAGCAGGTCCCCCTCAGGGCAGAGCAGGTTCCCCTCAGGGCAGAGCAGGGCCCCAGAGCAGAGCAGGTCCCCCTCAGGGCAGAGCAGGGCCCCAGAGCAGAGCAGGTCCCCCAGGGCAGAGCAGGTTCCCCAGGGCAGAGCAGGGCCCCAAGGGCAGAGCAGGTCCCCAAGGGCAGAGCAGGTCCCCAAGGGCAGAGCAGGTTCCCCAGAGCAGAGCAGGGCCCCCTCAGGGCAGAGCAGGGCCCCAGAGCAGAGCAGTAACCCCAGAGCAGAGCAGTAACCCCAGAGCAGAGCAGGTTCCCCTCAGGGCAGAGCAGGTTCCCCAGGACAGAGCAGGGCCCCAGGGCAGAGCAGGGCCCAAGGGCAGAGCAGGGCCCAAGGGCAGAGCAGGTCCCCAAGGGCAGAGCAGGGCCCAAGGGCAGAGCAGGGCCCAAGGGCAGAGCAGGTCCCCAAGGGCAGAGCAGGTCCCCAAGGGCAGAGCAGGGCCCAAGGGCAGAGCAGGGCCCAAGGGCAGAGCAGGTCCCCAGGGCAGAGCAGGGCCCCAAGGGCAGAGCAGGTTCCCCAGGGCAGAGCAGTAACCCCAGAGCAGAGCAGGTTCCCCAGGACAGAGCAGGTTCCCCAGGACAGAGCAGGTCCCCAAGGGCAGAGCAGGGCCCCAGGGCAGAGCAGGTCCCCCTCAGGGCAGAGCAGGGCCCCAAGGGCAGAGCAGGTTCCCCAGGGCAGAGCAGGGCCCCCTCAGGGCAGAGCAGGTCCCCCCCCAGAGCAGGCCCTGCTGCAGGCCAGGCCTGGCACTCACCTCACAGTGGTAGCACTCCACATGGTAGTCCTTGTCCATGGACACCACCCGGATGGTCTCCTCGGAGCCCTGGGGAGCACAGAGAAAGTGACAGTGGTGTCTCAGGACACAGTGCCAGTGGTGACTCAGGACACAGTGCCAGCGGTGTCTCAGGACACAGTGCCAGTCGTGTCTCAGGACACAGTGCCAGTGGTGACTCAGGACACAGTGACAGTGCTATCTCAGGAGACAGTGCCAGTGGTGTCTCAGGACACAGTGCCAGTGGTGTCTCAGGACACAGTGACAGTGGTGTCTCAGGACACAGTGCCAGTGGTGTCTCAGGAGAAAGTGACAGTGGTATCTCAGGATACAGTGCCAGCAGTGTCTCAGGACACAGTGACAGCACTATCTCAGGACACAGTGACAGTGGTGACTCAGGACACAGTGACAGTGGTGTCTCAGGACACGGTGCCAGTGGTGTCTGAGGACACAGTGCCAGTGGTGTCTCAGGAGAAAGTGACAGTGGTATCTCAGGATACAGTGCCAGCAGTGTCTCAGGACACAGTGACAGCACTATCTCAGGACACAGTGACAGCGGTGTCTCAGGACACAGTGACAGTGGTGTCTCAGGACACAGTGCCAGTGGTGTCTCAGGACACAGTGCCAGTGGTGACTCAGGACACAGTGCCAGTGGTGTCTCAGGACACAGTGACAGCGGTGTCTCAGAAGTGTTTTTCAGTCTCCATGCAGTGCCCAGCTGGTCTGGGAGCTGTGTCCCTGGGGGAATCCCCTCTGCCCCCACACAGCAGAGCTCTGTGGCCACTGAAAGCCTTGGCCCTGGCCACGGCCCTGCACCACTCCTCAGCTGTGCACCAGCAGTCTGGGTCTCTGGCACATCTAAACTGCACAGGTCATTTGGGAAGTGTAGCCAAAGCCTCATGCTCAAGGAACAAATCAGTCTTGAAATCACTTATTCTTCCAAGGGCGCCCAGGATCTGAACAAATCACCAGTCCAAAACCTGCTCATTGGGTAACTTTCCCTTCTATACATCCTGCTCTGATTTCCAGAACTTGTGTTCCTCTCCAACCATCTGCTGCACAGCCCTTTTGCACATGCACGTGTCACTGTGTGTCCCCACAGGGACTGACATACCAGTCTGGCAGGCAATTACCTGCACAGGCCAAACCTCAGCAGAGTTGTGCAATCCTGGCTGAGCCCCAGGCCTGCAGAGCAGCCCATACCCTTCTGTAACCTCACAGGCTCTTTTCCTGATCCACTCTGAAGACAGAGCTCATTAAATTGGTTGCCTTGCATTGTTTCCAGTTCCAGGTGTGGTTAGAGCACCAGATATGATGTGGACTGTGTCTGAGAGAAGCTGTGGGCAAGTCAGCACCTGCACTGCCAGACTTGAACTAACCCAGGAAATCTCCCAGGGTAAGAACATGGAGTGTGTCCTGCTAGTCAGGTGAGTCAGCACTATGACTGCCTTTTAATTCTTTTTCTTTCTTTCTTGAAAAGAAAAAAGAATCCTTTTTTAAGACCCAATTTCAGTGACATTTACACAAAGGTTTTCTCCTCACAACCCATGAGACAGCAGTTCAGCCTTTATGAGGTTTTTTGGGGTTTGGTTACTTGGCCAATTAACAGAAATACTAATGACAAATGAGACTAATGTGCAGAGTGATGGAGGTGGGCATGTGAGAGGCTCTAGCATCAGGCTTCACTGGGGCACAGCAGCTCACAGGAGGGAAGCTCTGGTGCTGTAAATATGACAGAGGAAAAGCAGGGAGATGCTGAGGCCCTTGCTTACAAATGAGCTGGTCAGTGACCTCAGCAAAGGCAGCTCAGAGGGTCCTGCACCCACCAGAGCACCAGGGAGCCCCACTCTGGGCTAACTGTGCCAATAACACTGTCAGCACAGGCTGAGCTGGCAGGCAGGTTTCACCTGGTTCCGTTTTTGTTGTTGCCTTTTTAACCCCTTTAAGAACTTCCATTCAAAATGGAAATGGCAAAAATGCCACCTCAGGACTACAGACTGTGTGACCTTCTCACAGGGCCAGTAACCATCAGATGCCTTTTCAAGGGTTTTACTCCCTGAGTTGTTCTTGGAGCCCCAGTCAGTGTTTTCGATTAAATGAAGTTTCTAACAGATTAATGAAGACCTGGAAAGCACCCTAAAGATAAAAAGTACTATGCTGTAGGAGTAGTATGACTGTTACAACCTCTGGGAATGTTTGGGAGTGACTTCACTGCTGAACTGTGTTTAATTTAGTATCTAACATGGTACAGATTCTGGAGAGGAAGGAGAAGCCTTTAGTGTGTTTTTAGAAAGTGCCCATATGCCAACAGCTGTTTTCCCCAGGAGTCAGTGCATGTTAACACCTACCTGTGCTGGGAGGATTGGCTGGTTACAGGAAGCACATTTTGGTGCAAAAACCCTAGGGTGCAAGAAGAAAGGGTTCCAATCACATTTAAAGCATCTTCAAAAAGCAGAAGCAAGAGAGCCATTCTAATCATGCCTTGTTTTTAGTAAAATGGAGATCCACAGGATTTGAAATGCCTCTAATTGTTTGATATTCAATGAAAAGGAGATTTGGGAAAGGCTAATCTATCCCAACTTTATTGTTTAGGTCTTCCCAACCTTGAGGCATAGTGAATCCACCCCTCTTCCTGTATATGCCATTTTTCTTTCCTTCCTTTATTTATAAAACCATTCAAATTCTTCCAGAGCCTTGATGCTTGACTACAAAGCAGCTCCTGACTTAGGGACTCTGACATCAGAAAGACACAACCATGGGTCCTAAACAGGAGAGGGGCTGATCATGGCCAGACTCTCCCAGGTAAATACACAGATGGGCTTATGGTCCACAGCTGCATTTTGTCATTGGGCCAACACTCACTGTGTCCTTGTAACACACCCAGATTGGCACCAACAGAGCTGAATTCAGGGTGATTTACTCCTGCTGCATAACTGAGTTATTGGCTAACTGAGCTAAGAGCAGGATCCCATTGCCTTTGAGTGGAATTAGGAAAGACTCCAAAAGCAATCTCTTAAACCTCTACCTTTTGTCAGGTAAGGCTCAGATTGTTCTGCCAGTAACTGTTTATTACCTGTGTTCTGTGTCAGTTAACAAAACTTACACTGAGTCAAGCACTGCCAGAGCCTCTGCTCCTGTAACAGCCAGCAGAACCTACCAACACTTCCAGAAGTGCCCTGGTGTAATTAGTGTTGGTAGTCCTGAAGGAAGCAGAGGAACAGCCCCATAAGCCCATCCTCTGACACAATTTGATTTTCAGCCTCATCTGGCCACTGTGTGCCATAGTGGGCCCAGAAGGTACTGCTTAACAAACCTTAAAATACTTTACAAATGCAACACGTGAAAGAAGCAGTTGAGGGACATCTGAGCAAACAGGAGTGACCTTTTTGCTTATCACAAGGCTTATAACTAGATCAATGATTTAACTACTGTAGGTTTGCTGAGCATGCAGTGGATTTGTGTACTCACGTGTGGTAGTCTTTGACACAGTAAATATTGTTTTCCACATCTACAGTGAAGGGGACTCCATCCAAGCACTCGTTACACACCACACAGCGGAAGCAGCCAGGATGGTAGGACTTGCCAAGGGCCTGTAAGATCTTGTGAGGCAAACAACAAAATAAGTGGATGCATGATTACATGAGATATTGTCTCCCCATAAACTGCTGTGTCTCTCTCATTCTTAATAATGGCAGTGAGAAAAGCACTTCAGGATGAAATTACCACTCTGCAGATCTGTCAGCAAGGGGCCTCTTAAAACAATCAGCTTGCTTATTTTAGTGGGTTTCAATATGCTCCCAAGGAAGAGCAAGAGCTGAAAATCAGACTAAGCCCATCAGCTTTAGCTCTGCAGGGCCAGTACTGCCCATGGAAATTAAAAATGGCTTCACAGACCCTCTCTGGGGAAATCCCAAATACAAGGTACTGGGATACACAGTTACCTTACAAAACTTGACAGGCTGTGACAGACAGAATCCAAACTGGTCATTACTCAAAAAGTTAAATAACATAACAAGCAAATAAAGAGGTGCCTCTCTATTAACTAAGGATCCTAATCTCCCAGAGTTACTGACTGGTTATCACTTAGTCACAGGGGCTCATTGGTTTCTGATAAAATTCCACCACTATCCATGTGTTTGGATACTGATCCATGCACCTGCCCAGGCTGTTCCCATGCTGACCTACCCTACTGCATTTTCAAGGTTTCAGGGAAAGGTCTGATGCAACCTTGGCTGCACTACTACAGAACAGATCCCCCACTCCTGACATCCTTGTACGTGACACTCAGTGTGGCACTGGAGGATGCTGCAAGCCCATGAACAAGCCCCTGGGAAGAGTGAGACACAGCTATCACTTTCAGGCAGCTCTCAACAGATTATAAGATCAATTCCATACATTTTGGGTGTAAGAAGTATCTTTAGAAGGTAATTTCAAAATTTCAGCTGCTAGCACAGTGCTCAGCTTGGAGCTGCTGGGAAGTTTGAGGTGAAAAATCTGCACAGACCAAGGTGCCATGGCACTATAGGTGATCCTATGAATAAAGATCAAACCAAGAGGAAAGAAGGGCAGAAAAAAAGGCCAATTTAATTTAACCTTTTTTCCCCTCTCTGATAAAGCCCAGTAGCTCAGTGGTATCAGACTCTCTTTGACTGGGAAGGCTGTTCTGAGCCAGAGGCAGCTGGTCCCTGTGCTGGGGCTGCTGCTGCTGCTGTGGTGCCAGCCTGGCACAGCTGTGCAGCCACAGGCCCTGAGCACAGGGCAGCTCCTCCCCAGCCCTGCAGAGCCCTGCAGAGCCCCAGCTCTGCCCCAGGCCAGCACTCAGCAGGGCTGGGCTGTGCTCCCAGGCAGGAGCATGCTGGAATTACCCAAACAGGAGAGCTGAATTCCTGGAGCTCCCCGAGCTCTTTCCTTTTGTCAGAGCACACTTGCTGATGGGAGAGAGGCAGGCAAGCACCTGCCAAGCTTGCAGCTACTGAGTTCCACCAGTGAGATATTATGGACTCTTGCCTGGGATTCTTCAATTAAGGGCCAGCTTGAAGCAAGCACGTCAGGATACCCTCCCCCTCCCAGCATGACACAACTCCAGAGATTTGCTCTTGGGCTAAAACGAGCAATATCCTTGTCCAACCAGTGGTGCCAGAATATGAGCCAGAATCCTCATTAGTGAAGTCCCTGTTCCAGCTCTGACTGAACCTCTGTCTGTGCAGCACACCAGCTACTTCTCTTAGGCACACTGAGCTTGATGCACACTTTAAAGCAAGATAGAAACAGATACACTGCAGGATGTGCCCTTCTTTGTTGTGCAAACCACTTCATTTGGTTTGGGAATTTCTGCTTAGGAAGAGCACACATAACTCTTCTTACTTTCACCCCCTGAAAGGATGCCAGTAGGATCTGGCCAACCCAAAGCTCTTTGATTTTATTTTTATTACAAAAGTAACTCTGATTGCTGGCTCCCTAAAAATCCCAGTGGCAATAATGCATTTTAAATGACGTGGAGCAAGCAACAGAGGGTAAACAAAGCAAGTCACAGAGCAGGTGAAAATCTCAGGACTATTGATAATGTCCCTCTCTGCTCTATCCCAGATTCCACCCACATGACTGAGCTCTTGTTATCTACTGTCTTACAGAGCACACCCACTGTGTTCCTTTACCTATTCTCATACAAAGCTCTGCTGTACTTCCCCCTTTATTATTAAAATTTTATTTTATTTTACCTCACAAATGGCAGAGTAATAGCCTTCCATATTCTTAGGTAGCTAAGAAGCCCAACTTTCTGCCCCTAATAGTAGTAATGGAGCATGAAGGTATTTTTATTTACTGCCTCAGTTGCAAAACCTATGTTGACAGCAGTGAAAACACAATACTGGGCAGGGAGAAGCAGATGTCTCACAGTGCACTTCCCAAGTTACCTGTCATTAGGAGTTTAGGTCTCTTACCATTTCCATTATGAGGTGTCCACAAACAAAGCACTTGTCTGCTGTTTGCTGAAAACCTGAATACTGTTAAAATGACAGAAAAGAAAGGATCATTAGTAGCCACTCCTCTAGCCATAGAAATACCTTTTAGGTGAAGGCTGTGCTATGTATGACACAGGTTTGGGAGACAGTGACTCAGAAGCCTTCACTCAGCTCTTGCAGCATGTTCAGAGAGCAGTTTGGCCTTCTGATCCACTGCAATATTTCCACTGAGATTCCCCATGTAACAGTATTATTGTAAGTTTGATGTTTTAAAAGTCTTTATGGAAAGTTTGTGTTTGATGTGCAGAAATTAGCTTGAATTGACTCTTTTGGTGGTTGTTTTAAATAACAGAGGACTCACCTCCCAAAGCCTGCTCAAATCAGCCACCTCAGACTTTGGACCCACATTTCACTCAGTGCTTTTGCAAGCTAGAAAAATGAACCCAGGCCCAAGAGGGATTTAGCTGCCTTGTGGACACCAAGCCTTCCAGGCAGGGAAGGATCCAGCAGTGCACTCACAGGGCCTTGGGCTGGCTGCACAGCGTGGGCAGCAGGAGGCACCTCAGAACAATGGTGCCAGCCCACACTGCAGTGCCAGGGCATGGCACAGCCAGAGGCTGAGTCTGCCTGGGACCAAAGCTCTGTGCTCCCTGCCTGAGCAGTCCTGACCTTAACTTTGTGCTCCTGTCCCCAGAGAAGATCCTGTTTCAGATGCCAAGGTCTGCTTTTAGCCCTCTGTTTAGAGGTATGGAAAAACCATGCAGGTGATCAGAGTGACCCAGCAAACCACAACCTACAAACAAGAGACATCTTTCTGAGGGACTCCAGCCCTGTGAAACTGGTGTTTGAGGGGCCTCTGCAGCCCATGTCAGCTGAGAGCTGTGTGAGCACCATCCTGCCTGTGCCCACCCCCTGGGGCATTGCACAGCGATGCTCCTCTAGCACAGCTCACCTCAAATGTGCTTCAGTTGCACGACATAAAAGATGAGGAAGGGGAGGATGAATGTAAAGCAGGCTCCTCTCCCAGAACACAGGTTAATTGGCTCAGGCACCTAATGCATCCTCTGAGCCCAACAGAATGTGTCTTGCTCCATTCCCCCCTGGTTTAGTGGGGATTAACTGTCCCCTCACATCAAAAGCCTGTGGTTCCCTGCCTGGAGCTGCCATATGTTTTCTTTTTTATTGGAGTGAGGGGATTACATGTTATCAATCAATAGGTTGGAGACAAAATTATTGTTGCTATGCAACAAAGTGATTATGTAGGAAAAGGTCTCACAGACACTTTGATGGGCCCAGAAGTCAGTAAATGATATAGCAGCTGTCACACCCAAATCTCACTATGCCCTAAGAAACACAGCTTGTGCAGGACTAAGAAACTTCCCTGGAAGAGATCAGGGTGTTGAGGAACAAATACAGAGGTGGGCAGTCCTAGCTGGCTATTGCTGCAAGACTTTTCCTCTTTTTATTTGCTTTTTCATTTTTCTTACTGATGCAGGAAAAGGTCTCACTGCTTGGGATGTTTCTTGGCTGCCCCATGGCTGAGTCACCCTCTGGTTGGCTGTTCCTAGGGCTGGGAGCCCCAGGCTTACTGAAACAGGTGGGCAGCTCCTAGTGACACAGACAGCAGAGGATTAACAGCAGCACAAATCCAGCTAATTCTAAAACCCTGCTGGAATGAATTTACCAGTACCATCTGGCTGTCATTTGATAAGGAATGCAAAGGAGCATTCACCCAGCTATTGATTAAGAGGGGACATTATTCCCCAGGAAGAGAATGGCATAGTGGTCAGATTAATGGCATTTATTGCTAACTAGATTGTCATAAATTATACTGTTTGTCAGAAAGAAAGGCTTTGCTGACACAAAATCACTCTTTATGTAAGTAACCCTATTAAATTAAAACCATGATTTGTTTTTAACAAGAGAATTGTTATTAGTCAAACACATCCAGAACTGGATTACCCCATTAAGAAGACTTTGCAAAATGGCAGTAAGTGCAACAGCAGTGACAGAATATTTCCCAGGCTCAGGGAGCTGTCCTTTACCATGACACTCCTCTGTCCTGGTCACAGGGTCAATCCCAGACAGACTGAAGGGCTGGTTCAGAGACATCAGGGTTTTGGATCCAGGTCTGCTTGTATTTTAAATCTATTTGGGCTGGAAAAGAGTAACAGCCTGAGCCCAGCAGCACTGCTTCTACAGGATGGCAGCACTGTGGGCACTGCTGCTAAAAGCAATAAATGCTCAATTTCTCAACATTTCTGGAGCTGACTGTAAACTGCTTCTTTGCATTGTTTGATCCTAACGTGGAGTGTTCAAATAGAGCTACTGTACTAAGCTTTGAATTTTAGAAGCAGAATTTAAAAGTCTTAAAATACTAATTAAAATTGTCATCATCTGTCTTTGAAGCACTTGATTATTAACAACCCTCACAGATCTTGTGTGTGCAATGGGAGAGGAGTTGGGACTTGCTCCAGCCTGCAGCCAAGGCAGAAGAGGCAGAAGAGCCTCTTTGTTGTCTCAGCACACCAGGAGCCTCCCAGGGTGGGCTCCCAGCACGGCAGGAGGGAGCAGCACTGGTCCCCAGAGCTTGTGAGCAGGTAACTGAGAGAGGAGAAGGTTTTGCTACACAGAATCAGAGCTTGCTCATTACTGACAGAGTCAGAGGAGTACAAGGAGCTCTTGAGCACAGAACCCCCATTCCCAATCTGGAGAATGAGAAACAGGCTGAGGTGAAGCACTGAGGTGACACAGGCGGGCAGGCAGGACCCTCATGGAGCAGCCAAATCTCAGCTCTGGCTCCTGCTCCTGTGGCATTCACAGGCACAGTTTCCATTCAGGATTTCAGCAATGTGGGGCTCATTTCTAGCCTTCCTCTATAAATGGGTTCCCTCTGTGCCAGCTTCTTAAAAAAAGTATTTTGTTGGCAGAGCAGTAAAGTGATGTAAACACAGACCAATGTCAGTCTGGGTGGGAACAGGCAGAAGCCTATGGACACTCTATCCACAACAAATGGGAAGTGTCATTTTGAACTCTCCCTAATATTCATTACAGATACTCCTTGAGCACATAGAAAAACACTGAGAGAAGTTGTTATTAAAAGACCAGCTCTAAATTCAAAGCTGAAAATGAAATTACTCTCCCTTCAGTGACTCAGCAGTACAATGCTGGATACACCAGGATGCAAAGAAAACAAAGTGCAAGTTGAAGAGCTGGCCTATTATTTCTCCTGATTTCTTCAGTCTAGTCTCAACTGTTTTCTCCCTTATTTACCTTGTCCTTGTCTTCTCTACCAGGATAATAAAATCTCATTTTATATGCACAAATGAAGACTTTGTAATTCACCTCCTCAATGATACTTATATAAAATAAGACTCTGGGAAGCTAAATAAATATTGAGAAATTTGTTAATTATGTTAGAATAGCAGAGTAAAAATAAAGTAGAAAACTTGGCTGGCTGAACTTTTCTTTTGTTTGCTGTCCAATATACTTTGATTATCAGACAAAAAAAAAAAAAAACAAAAAAACCCACCCCCAACAACAATAACAAAAAACCCAAAAAACAAAACAAAACCAAAAAAAAACCCCACCAAAACAAAAAACCAAAAAAACTCTAATGATCCTGTCCAAGAGTCTTTGTTTCAATGTAAGAGGAAAACAAGACCCCTTCTGTCCTGAATATTTAGGCCTGTTAGTATCCTCCTGTGATAATCTTGGGATTTATAATTCTTCTGTCTAATATGCAATATATCTAAAAGAAATGAACAATGAATTTTGAGCATACAATGAACAATTATGCATGGAGGATAATCCCACCAAGTACTATGAGAAACAATTTCTCCTGCCTGTTCTCAGCCCTGTAGCAAACCTTGGTTGTCTACCAGGGTCTTTTAAAGTTTGATGTTCCCATCATGATTTTCAAAAGAAAAACATTCAGAAAATAGCGCTCCTGAAAAAGGCTTCAGGACCCAAACTTTCTGCCCTAGGCAATGTCAGGCCTTGGAAAAGCCAAAGCTCCTCCCTGCCATGCCTGACTGTGCCCAAGGAGGGGCTGCTGCTCTTCCCTGCTGTTCTGCACTCCACAAAACAAAACCTTCCTCCTGGAAACAGAGCCTGGAATCTCATTCAGGCCCATGTGCTTCTTTGATGAGGATGTCCAAAACCTGCTGAAGGTTTGTGCAAGCAGAGCCAGTGGTTACATTGCAGTGGGTGTGGCAGCTGCTGCCCTGGCAATGGTATGAAGCTGTAAAATCTCCAATTCACTGCTGCAGCACTGCACAGTCACCCACTGCCCAGCCCAGGCCTGAGATTCCTCCCTTTCACACTTTCAGAGCCTTTGAGTGGGATGATAAGGAGGTTTTGCCAAAATGCTTCAGGCATTTAATTCTGAAAACTAATTTCTGAATTGGGTGCTATGCTAATAATGTATTCCAACCCCAGGCTGCCTGTAATCCCTCACAGACTCTCTGCTCCTTGGTTTCCCATTAGCAGAGCATCTGTCTTCTCACTGCTGCATTGTTTGCTCTCTGCATGGGACCCTTACTACATGAGACACAACAATGTAAGAAATTCATGGGATCACATTAAGAGAGGGAGCCAATATCAAATTTGGTTTCATGCAGATGGGGTTTTGTTGTTGTTTTTACACACATATTCCAATGCAGTGATTAAAATGAACTGGACAAAATGGGGCCTTCTTAGGCTCAGAGATAAAGGAGCCTCATGGCAGCTGGCAGGTTAACTAAAGGAAAATAGTCCAGAACTTTACTCTCCATCCAGCTGAAACCCCTTCAGATACCCTACCCTGTAGCTGGACTCTGCCTTGCTGGCTGTGAGGAAACACCACACAGCAGTTTGCCTTCTTGCTTCTGTCTTTCCCCTTTGTTGTGTTTGAAGGACAAGGACAGGCAAGGAGGGCTCCATGCTCTGCACAGAGGCAGCAGAGGTCAGGCCATGCACAGAGCTGAGCCAGGAATTCAGCTGCTCCTGATCTCTGCCATTTTACAGCCCCTGAGAAGAGCCCAGCCATGTACATCTACAGCACCTACAGAGAGCACTCACCCAGGCTGTGTGATTGATTAGGAGCCACTAATGATTTTCTTACCTAGATCTTCCTTAAACAAACTCCTGTGGGAGCATCACAGTGATAATGATCAAGAAAAAAGGCTGAATCAACAGCTTTAACTCTGATCAAATTACAGAGCCCAACATTTACTGACCTGATTCACACTGTAAAGCTTCACACTGCACAGGGCTGTAACTGCTGCAGGTTGTTTACTGTCCCTGCTACCATCTACTGCAAAACATACACTGAACAAACTGTTTACACAAGAACCTACCTTCCTGGAACAAAAATTATCTGGATTTTATTCAAAACAGTTGTTGAGAGATTTCAATGCAGAACATAACAGCAGCTAATACCAACGTTTATTCCCAAAGTGGAAACATGTCACTTTCTCACATGGGTCTTTTTCTAACCCTCCCATAGAAAAAAATTAATGCTGTCTGCTTACAAGTGTTTGGCAGGAATTAAGACATCATTAGAAAGGGCTCTAGTTATTTTAAGCGTGCTTCAGTTATTGTAATTTACTTTTCAATGGAATATTAAGGAAAATGGATAGTCTGACTATTTGGATCACCATCTCAAGAGGAAATAGTGGAGTGATTATCTGGCATGAAACCAACTGGAGTTGGTAAAAGCCTCTTCCAACATTCCACCAGCACATGTAACACACAGGAGAGTTACAAAAGGTAGTGAGCAGGGATACATCTCAGAAAAAAGCCTGACTTTGCCTCTCCTTGTCTCCTTTGCCATGTCCCAGAGAATGATTCCTCCAACTCCTTTAACAACCTGCAGCCCAGTTCAGAAAGGCTGAGCACAGACCTTACTCACACTCTGAAATTCCACTGCATTATGTTTCTCTGTGCTATCACCTGGGCCTAGGCACCACCTGGGTGTTGCTCTTTCATAAACCTGAGGTGTCCCAGGACTCCAGCTGGTTTCTGCTGTGGCCCCAGGGCTGCCCAGTGAGCCCTGTGTGAGTCCTGCACATGGTGCTCCCAGCCTGCACCCTCAGCTTCTCTCCAGCTTTGAAACTTTGTCCTCTGGGGAGAATCCCCAGGAGAAAACCCAAATGGCCTCTGCAGACAATGGGACTCTCCCACCAGCTTCAATGGACTTGAAACTTCTTGATCCAGGATACAGCACCCTGGAGTTGTGTTGCAATAAGAGGCAAACCCAAACTGTCAGCTCTACACACTCTTCATGCTGATTCACATCCAAGTCCACAGTGCAGAGGCAGACCAATATTTGACCAATATCCCTTCACAGTATGAAACTTGAATTTTAAGCCCACCTGTAGGTTTGACCCAATGCTTCAATTCTGAATACCCCAATTAATCATCATTACTGTCAAACTCATTTGTAAAACACACCCAGAACTGCTGGCATATTACAAACTTAGGGAAAACTAAGGAAGAAAATTATTCAAATGTTTTTGGCAGGGAGGGGCTGGAGCAAGAGATACACAAGCAGCAACAGGACTGCACTGCCTCGTGCCCCCATCAGGAACATGCTATAAACTGTCTGCCTTTGTTTCCAGTGACAGCAACGCTGACTCTGGAACCTTCTGTCCCAACCTAGAGCAACCAGCACCCTGAAGACACTCACAGACTTCCTTATGCCTCTGTACATCAGGAATATTGCAGCAAATCCCTTTCTAAGCTTTGATTCCATCATTCTTTAAACTTATCAATAAACTCCCCTGTCTGTCTGTTCTCTGTCTGCTCTCCATACAACATCCTCCCAGTTATCTGCAACCCCATGGTCTCTGTGATTCCCATCAGATAGGAAATGGACACAAGCTGCAACTTCAATCATTCACCTCTGCCACTGAGTCTGTTTTTTTCTGAGTCTCACTTAGCAGAAATGGGCTCTCTGACTAATGCACCAGTCCCAGGGCTCCCTCCCAAGGGGGACTTCCAAACATTTATAGTCACTGAGATGGAAAATCAAACCTCTGACTCCAGCTGACACCAGCTTCCATTACACTAAATAAAAACTATCTTCTGAGGGCCCCAGCAAGTGGGACAGGCCATTTCCCACACTGCCAGCCCTGGAAAACAGCATGTGCACAAACTGAGAAGAAAAGCCTCATTAGTATTAATATTTCCATTGCAGCCATGCCCAGGGGCCCTGGCTGGGGTAAGGGTCTTGCTGTGTTTGGTGCTCCAGGAGATGAAGGTGCAAGCTCTGCTCTGATGAGCTGCCCATCCCTCAACTGCTCCTGAGTGAGATCCTGTCCCTTCCCCAGGAAAGGCTGAGCATTTCCATTTCCCAGCTGCCTTCTGAGTGAGATCCTGTCCCTTCCCCAGGAAAGGCTGAGCATTTCCATTTCCCAGCTGCTCCTGAGTGAGATCCTGTCCCTTCCCCAGGAAAGGCTGAGCATTTCCATTTCCCACCTGTCTCCTGAGTGAGATCCTGTCCCTTCCTCAGGAAAAGCTGAGCATTTCCATTTCCCAGCTGTTCTGAGTGAGATCCTGTCCCTTCCCCAGGAAAAGCTGAGCATTTCCATTTCCCACCTGCCTCCTGAGTGAGATCCTGTCCCTTCCTCAGGAAAAGCTGAGCATTTCCATTTCCCAGCTGCCTCCTGCACACCCTGACAACTTCTGCATTTCTGCTCTCACTGTGACATTTTTGGTTGTGGATGTGAGACCAGGCCCTCTGTGTCCTCAGTAGCCAACTCCAACTCCTGCACTGCAGAGACCAGCAAAGAGAAATGTCCTGGCTGGGAACCAGTGGCTGGGTAGGGGAGAAAGGGATCCAGAGCCCCAGCAGAGTGGATGGAGAGGAGAAGGAAGGCTGGAGAGAGCCTGCAGGGCTGCAAGGGGCTCTGCTGGGGCTCTGCTGGGGCTCTGGGCTGCTTGCTCCCCTCCTGCCACAGCCCTCTGGGGCTGGGCACCCTCCTGGGGAGGGCAGGGAGAGGACACCCAAAGGCTCCTGCAGGTCTGCAATGCACTGAGTGTCTTTATGGTTGCCATGTGCAAAATGAAGCTTTTAGAGCCTTTCTCTTGGAGGATTTATGGGCAGAGTTCCTCCAGTCTTACTCACTGAAATGGATGAACAGCTCTAGATGAAACTTTCAACAACTAATGACAGCAAAGTCAGCCAGAGGCAAAAACCTAGCACGAAGAAGTTCAGCCTAAATGATTAAATTTGGCAAAGTTTTAAGACAGTGAAAGAGAAAATCTTACAAGGGGAGGTTTGGGATGACCTTACAGCAGTGCACTGCAGCCTGTGGTGTCTGTAATAGGTTATTTCCAGAGCATCTGAGCCTCTTCCAGTAGTGCATTAACAATGTAACTAACATCTGTCACGAGGTTCATTTTCCCTCTCATCTCCTCCCTCGAGGGAAATTCTCTCATTTCTTAACCTCTACTGGACCCCCACTCAATAATGTTCATTACCTCAAGAGAAGAAGGGTAAGCCTATCAAAAAGAGGGAAAAAAGCAAAGAGATAGATAGTAGATCTAAAATTCAGGCTGCTTTGATGACATTTTTAAAGTGTTTTTTGCCAAGCAAAACAGTATTTAAAAAAAAAATTCTTTACGTGATATTTAAGCATTGAAAAGGAAAGACAAATTTAAATTATTTTTCCTTCACCCCTGATTATGCAGCAATTTATCAACGAAATGAAACACGAACATCTGACTGGGATTATTTATTATACAGTAAGGCATTTATTTTTTGTTCACTTCACCAGGAACAGTGTCTCTGTTATGGCTAGTTAGCCATCTGTGTCCAAAGAGCTTTCAGGAAAGGATTAAACTGTCATTTGTTTTATTTCCTTTCATGAAATAACAGCTCCTAACAGGGCTGGGGCAAGACTTGGGTACTGCTGGACTTGTTACTTCAAGGTGGCATTTAAAGGAGTAACTGGACCTTCCTTAGAGCTAAAGCAAAGCAATGTGAAGTGTGAGGGGTTGGTTTTGTTCTTTTTGCTCCTCACACATGCAGTATCCTCCTGGAAATAGCACAGATCAGGCAATCTCTTGGGCAGAAGTAGAATTATCTGTAGAATTATCCATGTATTTATTTTTTAAAATCTGATTCTTTCACTTCATTCAAAGCCAAATAAGCCAATAAGGCTTTAAGCACTGACAGAATGTGCAGCTAATCAGGGCTGGCAGCAGGAGGCTGACAAAAATAACCCTGGGGGACAGAGGAATTCCACATCCTCCAGGTGCAGGGGATCCCCAGCCATCCATTCCCAGCCCCACCGCGGCATCCCCTGCCCACCTACAACTGCACAAGTGGGGAAAAAAACTTCTGACACTTCTTCCCTGCAAAGACAGAGCAAACTAAACCAGCTGGTGTGGAGAATGTGCCCTCAGTAGGAGCAAACATGGGAAAACTCCTTGCCAGGAGGATGTGCCTTGTGGCCCTGGCAGGGGCAGTGGGGGCTGTGCTGGGGCAGCCCCACAGCACCCACCAGGAGCACCAGTGTGAGAGACAACTGCTCACTTTGAAAATTTACAAAGGTTTGTTAAACCTTGACAAAAATACAACAAAGGACTGCGTAAGGAAAAAGCTGCAGTGCTGGGAACTGCCCCTTGTGGATACCATGTTGTCAGTTCATCTTCAACATGGATGCTCAGTGTTTTATACCCCTGGGGTTGCATCAGCCAGCCCTGGCCCCTCCCAAGGTCTGTCAGTCAGCTCTTCTGTGCCATTTATCAGTGCAGACTGCTTTCTTGTCACTGCATTGGAGCTCAGGTGTTGCCATGCCCACCCCCTGAGCACCCCAAGCTTTTCCATTCTCCACTGCCCCATGCAAGGGACACCTGTGCAGCTCCTTTGTACCTGTGCTAGACAGCCCAGGCTGTCTGAGGGCAGCAATACAGGGGGAAAGGGAACTGTGGGGAGAACAGAGGCCATCTAAACCACAATAACATAACCATACATCACTAAAACTTCTCTTAATATTCACATTCCATTCATCTCATTATCCATCTATAACACCAGCAGCAGCTCACCCCTGGCCTGTGTCCACAAACCAAAAGCCCTTTTCCAATAGAGGGGAACATTTGGAAAGGTTGATGCCAGCAGCTCCTCCCTGATGTTTTGGAAGCACTGGGCAGCCAAAGCTCTCAGGGGCTCACTGTGCTTAAGGTGACAAACGTGCTGTGGTCAAATGCCACCTGCACAGGAGCCATGGCCAGAGAAGGGAAGGGAAGGGAAGGGAAGGGAAGGGAAGGGAAGGGAAGGGAAGGGAAGGGAAGGGAAGGGAAGGGAAGGGAAGGGAAGGGAAGGGAAGGGAAGGGAAGGGAAGGGAAGGGAAGGGAAGGGAAGGGAAGGGAAGGGAAGGGAAGGGAAGGGAAGGGAAGGGAAGGGAAGGGAAGGGAAGGGAAGAGAAGAGAAGAGAAGAGAAGAGAAGAGAAGAGAAGAGAAGAGAAGAGAAGAGAAGAGAAGAGAAGAGAAGAGAAGAGAAGAGAAGAGAAGAGAAGAGAAGAGAAGAGAAGAGAAGAGAAGAGAAGAGAAGAGAAGAGAAGAGAAGAGAAGAGAAGAGAAGAGAAGAGAAGAGAAGAGAAGAGGAGAAAAGAGAAGAGAAGAGACCTATGTAGCAGCTGGACCCAGCACTGGCTGGACCTCGAGGGAGACACTTCAGCCAAGGAGGGCTCTTCTAAGAGCCAAACATCTGAAAGGATCAGAAAATGGGTTTTTCCAAGGTCTTGGCTTCAGGGACCACAGGTGACACTGCAGTGAATTCCACATCCCACCTCTGATTGAGTGGAAGAGCTGATTTGTGAGGAGTGAGTGGTAGTTAAGGAACCAGGTATCCCATCTGAGCCCCTGACTGCAGCTCTGGAGACTGTTCCAGCTGGAGCTGGTCTGGCACAGCAAAATGTGGTTTTGCAGGAGAAATAAAATACTGACATCTATAGGATGCTCAGTATTTCTAGCAGCTACAATGGGAAGAAACCCATAAATAATATCCATTCTTCGCTAAAATTTTCTGCATTTGTTCACTTCAAGAGCCATTTCAGCTTTTCTGCCCATCACTGTGCAGGTGCTACTCACTGCAGCCCCAAAATCACTGTGGACATTCCCAGTGTGCCTCCAGGGGTGACAGGGAAGAAGCACCTGCAGCACACGAATGGGATCAGCAGAGGCAGCAGTGGGGTGACAGAGCTCTGCAGGAGTGACAGCCCTCCCTGCAAGGGGACAGCCCTGCTCCAGGTGCCACCAGCTCTGTCCCCCACTGACAGGACTGCAGTTCCCCTCTTGCTGGGGGGCACAAGAGGGGCTCATCCAGGCACTGCTGCCTCGGTGGCTCTGTGAGGAACAAGGGAGCATCGAGCTCTCAGTCTGGGCATGCCTGAAGGACCTCGAGGCTCACACAGCCCCTGCTCCCCTGGCTGTCACCAGGACCCTGTGGGACAGCACTGCCCCTCCTGTGCTCCCCTGGCTGTCACCAGGGCCCTGTGGGACAGCACTGCCCCTGCTGTGCTCCCCTGGCTGTCACCAGGGCCCCATGGGACAGCACTGCCCCTGCTGTGCTCCCCTGGCTGTCACCAGGGCCCCATGGGACAGCACTGCCCCTCCTGTGCTCCCCTGGCTGTCACCAGGGCCCCATGGGACAGCACTGCCCCTCCTGTGCTCCCCTGGCTGTCACAGGGCCCTGTGGGACAGCACTGCCCCTGCTGTGCTCCCCTGGCTGTCACCAGGACCCTGTGGGACAGCACTGCCCCTCCTGTGCTCCCCTGGCTGTCACCAGAGCCCCAGGGACAGCACTGCCCCTGCTGTGCTCCCCTGGCTGTCACAGGGCCCTGTGGGACAGCACTGCCCCTCCTGTGCTCCCCTGGCTGTCACCCATGGGACAGCACTGCCCCTCCTGTGCTCCCCTGGCTGTCACCCATGGGACAGCACTGCCCCTCCTGTGCTCCCCTGGCTGTCACCCATGGGACAGCACTGCCCCTGCTGGGCTCCCCTGGCTGTCACCAGGGCCCCATGGGACAGCACTGCCCCTCCTGTGCTCCCCTGGCTGTCACCAGGACCCTGTGGGACAGCACTGCCCCTGCTGGGCTCCCCTGGCTGTCACCAGGGCCCCATGGGACAGCACTGCCCCTCCTGTGCTCCCCTGGCTGTCACCAGGGCCCCATGGGACAGCACTGCCCCTCCTGTGCTCCCCTGGCTGTCACCAGAGCCCCATGGGACAGCACTGCCCCTCCTGTGCTCCCCTGGCTGTCACCAGGGCCCTGTGGGACAGCACTGCCCCTCCTGCCCCCTGCCCGTGGCTGCTGAGGCTGCTCTGCTCTCCAGCCCCTGCCATGTTTGAGAGAAGCTGTCACAGCTGTGGGGCTGCAGGAGCACAGAGCTGTGACCCCACTCCAGGCCAGCAGGAGCATCCCACTCTCCTGGTCGATTCCCAGACAAACAAAAGCCCAGAAAGAGGCAGGACACCATGGCAGGCAGCATTTTCTTAGCAGCAATACAATTCTAATGCAGTTAGACTGGATCTGCTTACATTCCCAAACTGAAATAATCTTTTTCTTATCCCCCTGCCCTAACTTCCCTACCATTCCACTACCATGGGGGCAGCAGGGAATCCTGCTGCACCAAAGGGAGCTGCACTAAAGAACTGAGTCATGGTAGAGACTGAAATTCTCACTTATACAGAAAAGTCATTTAATTTTCTGCTTTGGACTGAAAATGCCTCTTCCTAGAAAGGATTGGGTTTCCCAGTGTTCAAGAGGAAGACCTGGGAAGATGAAGCAGTTAAAATGATTTCCTCTTTAATGGCTATTTTGCAGCCTGTTTCCTTTCAACTTTGAGAACAGCTTTGTGCTTTCCCTGTTCACAGAACTCTAAAACAGGCAAGGTTGTTTGATTTCATTAGTGCCACCATACAATTCCTAGGATTCTTGCTATGACATTTGCTCAGGGGATCTGAGGGAAGATGCAGCTACTTCCTGAGCAGCAGCAGGATTGCCACAAGCAGGGATCACATCAGAGTTTGGTTTCTTTGCTGACTTACACAGTGTCCCTCCATCTGCTTCTCCCCCATCCCTCTGCTACTGGGATCTGCTAAAACACACCTGGGCTTTTAAATCTATGCCTTCAGTGTCCCAACAGTTCCCTAACTTGCAGAAAGTTTATTTCTATCCAGTGTTTAATGTCAGTTTTTCTGGGAAAATCTCTGCAAACATCTTCCTTCAGAAACCCACTACAGAACATGCCTGAACTAAAGAGTTTCCCCTCCACCCCATGAAAACTGAATGTTCTCCAAAAGATTAAGATTTTTAGATTTCAAATTCTTGTGTTTAGGCTGAAATTACAAGCTAATAACAACAATCATGTCATTAAGTCTGGATGAAAGGTTTTGATCACAGGGAAAGTACATTCCAACACAGTTCAAATGAAAAATCTCAAAGGTTTGAGCCCCTCCCTCTCACACTCCATCTCCTCTCCCCCTCCCTGTGCTTCTGCAGAAACACAGTAAAGAAAGAGCTGAAAAAAGCAGGGAAGAAAAAAGAATTTCCTCTCCAGAATGCAAGCAAAACAAGAACAAGTTTCAATTATTACAAGATACTTATTTTCTGCACAACAGAAAAATTTCTTTTCCAACAGGCTCTAGCTCACAGTAAAGGTGTAACACATGAAAGCAAATACAATTTATATTTTAGGAATTTCCATGATTTTTATACATTGCATTGATGACAAATGCATTTGTGCACTTTGAACTGCCAGTAACAATTTTATTGTAGGATATACTTTGAATAATTCCTTTGCAAACAGCATGATTATATATTCATTACAAATGGAAAGTCTTCTGGAGGACCCAAGCCTCCAAATTAATGGTATTTCAATAAATAAGGTGGCATTAATTCAACATACTGATTGTCCAATTCATCTTCCTCTAAGCTAAAATATATCATTGCTCTCTAATTGCAATTCCCAGCCATGCCATCCTCTTCATCTTAATTCTAAATGGTCTGCACTTCTCAAATCATTTGTGGTGCACTGCACAATTCTCACCCTTAATTGCATGAATATTTTATTTTTGGAACAACACAGCTCAGCAACAGGCTTCATCTTTTCTTTCCTGCCTGAGTCTCTATTAAAGTAAAGCATTTACAGAAGCTCTGTGAGCAGGGAGGGAGCCTGAGCTGCCTCTCCATGGGCAGCAGCTCCCAGGGCAGCCCCAGAGCCCATGAGCAGAGCAGAGCAGAGATTAAACTGTGCCCCTACAGAGCAATGCTGAGCACAGCCCTGATGCAGCACAGAGCAGCCCTGATCCCTCCTCTGAGCACTGCTATTCCCCAGATGTTGCACTTCCAGCTCAGCCTTGGCAGGAGAGTCTCTGTGGCTGCAATTCAAGTCCCAGGCCTGAGCAGCTCCAGTGTTTTTTCTCACAATTGACACTTTCTGATGGCTTATGGACAATTATGTTCTTGGTTTTACAACCACCACCTCAAACCAAGGAGTCCATGGCAGATGCTTCCCCATTCCACCACTGCCAGGAGGCCCCACACCATCAACTGTCTCTCAAAGCAAATAAGCCAACATAAAAGCACAGTTTGTTTAAGAAAGAATAAAAAAAATGCCTGAAATCTTACTTACTAGGAAGTCTTCTTCACAGTACACCTTGCCATTGACATTGTAGAAAGCTTTTCCTCGCAGTCTTCTCCCTGTTAAAGCACAGGACCATCAGAATTTTGGTTTTCATCCCCAAACCCAGGTGTTCAGGATACAAAGTGAAAAGCACACCCCCTGTCCCTGTACCTGTCCCTGGGCTCTGTTCCTGGCCCTCTCATCCCTGCAGGGCCCGTGCAGAGCCAGGGCTGAGGGTCAGGGCCTTGGCTCTATCTGGCCTGACCAAATCAGGTACCAAACCTTGCCTTAGGTGCCTACTAAATGTCACCTTTGAGTGCAGGTTATGGAACCCAGCTGATAACAATCCCTGAAAAACTTGCAATCCAGGCTCAAAATGGATTTTGGGGAAAAGGCTCCTTTGCAAATTGAGACAATTTTCTTGGCAGGTAAAATCCCAGCAGGTTCACATCCCCTGCAATCCACAGCAGCAGCGTTTGTCTCCAAAGGGCAACATAAAGGATTCTGCATATGGGTGTTCCTGCCACCCTCAAAAATATCAATAATCAACCCCACAGCAGGTGTCTGCAACACTAAAGCAATACAAGGCACACATGATGGAGGGAAGGGCAGTAAAATCACACAGAAAACAGGAGAGTTTGTATTCAAGTTTTGATATTTGCCATTTCATTAGCCCATGTGGAACTCAAAGCCTGTGACAGTCATTAACTGATGGCTCCCTTTGACTGACAAAGCCTGTGACAGTCAGTACCTGGTGCTCCCTTTACAGTGAAGAAATGCACAGCAGACTCCAGAGAGTCCCAACAGAAAGGATTCAAAGCAGGAATTCAAGAACCACCAAGCACAATCAGTTTGTAGATTCAGCAGATCAGAGCTGCTCTGTTGAAAGCAGTGCAGCTTCACCAGTGTAAAACCAGAGAGTGAGAAGGGAAAGCTCATCCCAGCTCACCTCATTCCCACTCTCCAGGGTCCCAGTGGCCAAAGCTCTGGGCTGTGGGAGCTCTGGGCAGCCCCTGAGGGCAGCAGCTGCTCCAGGCTGTGCCAGCAGCCACACTGGGCAGGGCAGAGGGCAAGAGGAATTCTTGATCCAGATCACTGCCAGAGCTTCACCCCATGGAATGAGCCTGGATGTGTCCTGCAGCTCACCAGGAACAGCACCCATCTCCTGGAGGGTTTGAACAGCACCATCTCCTGGAGGGTTTGAACAGCACCCATCTCCATCTCCTGGAGGGTTTGAACAGCACCCATCTCCATGGGGGGTTTGAACAGCACCCATCTCCGCGGAGGGTTTGATCAGCACCATCTCTATTGGGGGTTTGATCAGCACCATCTCTATTGGGGGTTTGATCAGCACCCATCTCCTGGAGGGTTTGATCAGCACCCATCTCCATCTCCTGGAGGGTTTGAACAGCTCCTATCTCCTGGAGGGTTTGATCAGCACCCATCTCCATCTCCTGGAGGCTCTGACACCCAGGGCCAGCACACTGAGCCGGCTCACAGGGGCAGGAGTGCTCCCCATGGTTTCCATAAACAACACTGAGGAAAATATGATTAATTTTCAGTGTTTGGAAGGAAGAGCCTTTTACACATTGCCACTGTGATGTGATCCTGGGAAACAGCGTGTGGCACAGAGGAGTTGGGATTGGGCTGATGCTTTTGGGAAATCACATGCTGCATGTGGCTGTCTGGTGGTTTCACTGTCGTGGCTGAGGGAAATGCTTCCTTTGTGTGCACATTCTTGGGCTGTGGATCTCACAGGCTGCTGTCTCCATACTGCTGGTAGGTGGAGTCTGCTCTTGTTTGTCTTTCCAGCTGCCTGCTGGCTCTGGTGGGGACCAGGACCCTGGTGACCTGGGCAATGTGCTCATCCCCTCTGAGAGTCTCAGGTAAAACTGGGCCATGCCTGAGCAAGGCACAGGGCTGGGACAGCAATCAGGGGACCTTGGGACTCTCCCAGCTGATGCAGGAGCAACCACATCTAGATCTTCCCTCCTGCTCGTCAAAGCACCTTGGGACTCTCCCAGCTGATGCAGGAGCAACCACATCTAGATCTTCCCTCCTGCTCGTCAAAGCTGTTTTTAAACCTCTTTAGGGAAAGGTAAAGTACATGGAATGAAAGGAAAAAGGGAAAGAGGCCAGAATGGCTTTGTAAAGGACATGTGTCTGTCAGATCCAGGCTTGGCACACAACTTGTCTTCAGCTGGTGGAGATGAAGTGTCCACCCAGAAGAGGGTGCCTTGGATGTGCCAGAGCAGCTCTTTCCCTGTGCTCAGCTGGAGCTGGGTGTTTGCTGCAGGGGAAGGAGCTCTGCCCTCACCCCAGCACACACCCACTGTGCTGAGAAAGCAGCAGGGCAGATCTGGGACAAATCCCAGCACGGGCTGCTGAAGGATCTCTGCAGGAGAGCAAGGTGCCAGTGCAGGAGGCATCAGCATCTCCCAAGACACTGCAGATGGGACAGGAAGACCCCAACATCCCACTCTGAGGCCCAGCCTGCCAGTGCTGAGTTGGTGGGAATGGCACAAATTCTGCTCCCGTTCTTTCCTTGGCACAGCATGGAGCCAGTGGGGTGAGTGCTTCCCTGGACTGGGATGGAGGGGGAAGCCTCTGATCCAAACCAAGAAGGCAAAGGCAGTGCTCTGGAGGGCCTCTCAGACACATCAGGCCTCAGCTGCCCTGTGCCTGGCCCCACTGTGAGTGTCCCCATCAGCCCTGCCCAGCACACAGAGCTGCTCTCCCTGCCCTACACCTGCCACCTCTGCAGCACACTGCACTCCCAGCAAAACCTTTCAAAACTGAGGGAAAATACCATTTCCCCCATTTTTTAGCTGAAAAAGAACAAGACACCTATTAGGGAACTGACTTGCCTAAACTCATAAAGCAGGCAAGCAGCTTGCTCACATGATAATGACTATTACTGGCAATGATTAATAGGATTGACAGGCCTTTTACCTTACAATAATTTAATTCAGGGACTGTACAATAATTATCTCATAAACAAGAAACAGCAAGTTATCACTCAAACAACCATGGTTGCCTATATTGGCTTCTACATTCTGCCTTTTAGAAATAAAGGCAAAAGTGTAGGTTCCACTGCCCTCTGGAAGGGTTGACTAAATGACAGCACTGAACATGGTCAGACACCACCCTCAGAGTGCCTGGGCATCATGAGCAAACTGCAGCCAGGGAAAAAGGGCTGGCAACTGCAGCCGGGGGACAGGAAACCCCAGGAGAGGCAGTGCTGGTGGCCCCAGCCCCAGGGCAGCAGGGTGGGTGCAACACCTTGATGTTGGATGTTGGGAGGTTGGGAGGTTGGGATGTTGGGATGTTGGGACGGTGGGAGGTTGGGATGGTGGAATGTTGGGACGTTGGGATGTTGGGACGTTAGGACGTTGGAATGTTGGGATGTCAGGATATTGGGATGTTGGGATGCTTGAATGTTGGAATGTTGGGATTTTGGGATGTTGGGATGTTGGGACGTTAGAATGTTGGGATGTTGAGATGTTGGGACGTTGGAATGTTGGGATACTGGGAGGTTGGGATATTGGAATGTTGAGATGTTGGGATGTTGGAATGTTGGGAGGTTGGGACGTTGGAAGGTTGGGACGTTGGAAGGTTGGGATGGTGGGATGTTGGAATGTTGGGAGGCCTGGCCCAAGCTCCAGGTGCTGGACAAGGGGGCTTCACCTCTCAGGGTCCTGGAGCAACTGGGGGCCCTGCACAGCACCAGCCTGTTCTGTGCAGCTGTAATCTGTTCCTGTCAATTAGGCAGGAATTACAAATTAAACCCCCCTGATGTTCCCTTGGCCAGCTGAGCCAAGCACCTGGCCAGCCAGGGAAGGTGACATCACCCTGCCCACTGGCACCCAGGCCCTGCTGCTCGGCTTCCCTTTGAATGGCTGTGTCTAGCCAAGCCTGGTTACTATTTGCTTTCATAATATTGAAACAAAAAAAGTCAAGAGCTTCTGACAGAACTTGATGCAACTTGCTGCCGGCTCATTAGAATGACAATGAGCAGCCCAGGCAGAGTTCACGGGGTGGGGTTTCACAAACCCTGCCCCTGCATTCCCTGTCAGACCAGTTTGCAGCAGCAGAGCAGGGAATGCACAGGGGAGCCCCCGGCTGTGGGCAGGCTCCTGACACCAGCAGCAGCTCTTGGGGGGAAGCCCCTTCTCCCCTGAGTGCTTTCAGCCTTGCTTTCCCAGAGAACACAAAGGTTTTGCACTGCCCGTGACAAACCAGCAACTTCCATTTCCTGACAGCTCCACCTTGCACCAGGCTGAGGGATTCCACCACCTCGGGTGGGAGGCAGAGACCTCACAAACACTCCAGCAAACATTCAGATAATCTAGCAGATAATTAAATGAAACCTAGAAATTACTCTATCCCAAGGACTGATCACAACTGGTGATTGCAACCAACATGACAAACAGCCAAAAGAATGCAGGTTTGTGGAACTCTTAAATAAAAATTAAAGCAGAACCGTCTCAAAGTGTTTAACAGTGGTTTGGACATTTAACCAGTTTATAAGTCTCTGCTATTTAAATGTATCAATTACTTCCTGCACAATTTTTATCTCCTACATGTCATAAACTAAAAAGAAGGAATAGAGAGCTGCTCCTTTATCAAAGGAACAACTCAAAGACAGCTTGCAAAAGGAAAAATGACCCCCAGTTGACACAGGCTGTCCACAAGTATTCTCCCCAGTCTCCACAGTGCTTTGCTGGGTGGTGAAAGCACACCAAGCCAGGAAGCCAAGACAGAGTAAAAACTTTTCTCCAATGCTGTTTCCAATGCTGCTCCAGGACTCCAGGGAAGAAAATGTGAACGAGCCCAGGTTTTACAGTCCTGGGGACACGGCCCAGCAGAGCACTGCAAGTGTCCTGCCCCCTCCCCTCTAGGCTGGGAAGCATCCTCTGAGCCCTCCCTGCTGCTGCTGGCCCTGGCTATGTGCCTGTGGGGAGGTCAGTTTATCAATCACAGCCTGCACTGGGAGATCTCCTGTCTCACACAGGATGGATGCAACCGGATCAGGGGCTGACCCCCCTGGCCCTGTAAGACAGGAGATAGGAATGTCTCACTGTCACAGCAGGGTTATTAGACCTAATTACTGTTTGCAGCATGCTTTGAAGTTGAAAAGTGCCAAGCATTATTATAATATTTTAAGTACTTTGATGATTGAAAACACACAACCCTTTGGTAACCATGATTTAGTAGCACTGTAGAGTAAGCAAGTTCATGTGAGAAGCTGCATTGTCTCCGTGCCTGACGCTGCTCAAACACAAACAGCTCCCCTCTGACATCATGGGAATGCTGCAGCCCCAGCCCTCCTCCCAGATAATGCCTGCTGCATCCCAGAGATTACAGCGTGCTGAAAAACCCACAGCACAGCAGCCCTCACCACCAGCACCCCCAACAGCCATGGGCCCCTTTAACTTCATGTGGGAAAGCCTCAGTGTGAGAGGGGACAAAGAGTGGAGTGACTGATAGTGTCCTGTTATTTCTAATGTCACAGCTGTGTGGAACAAGGACACTATTTTAGCCACAAAATGTAATTAAACCTTCCCATATGGAGTACAATCCAAGAGTTCAGTGGTAGGTGCCAGTGCTAAAGATAGGAAATTCGTTAAAGCAGAGCTAATTAACAGTCTGAACAGCCCACGTTAACACTGTGGAATATCACTTCAGAGGCTGCCACTCCTGTTGGCTGTGGCCATGGCTGTGCAGCACAGAGGAGGTGAGGGAGCTGCAGGACCAGGCAGGGTGGCTGTCCCTGCCCTGCACAGCTCCAGGGCCCTGCCAGAGCCCCCAGCACGGCCATGCCTGATCCTGCTGGCCAAAGGACACCCAGGAGCTCCTGACTTGTCTCACAGCAGCACAACACATTCACAGCATCCTTCTTTAACAGCTCTTTCTGGAGGAAAAAAAAATTCATCTCACAAAGATTCTCTCCTTGAGATTGTTCCTCCTTCCTGCTTGATGAACTGTCAGTGCTAAGGGGACATGCAGTGAGATCTCTGTGCTCTGGGAGCTCTGGCCCATGACTTGCTCAGCTTCCTGAGCGTGGCAGCCCGAGCTCTTCATGCCTGGCTGACCAAAGAACTGTGCCTGTTTTAGTTAGCAATATTAAACATGGACCTAATTGCTTGTTAACTGCTTCAGATGCCATCTCTGCAGTGACTGATGTGACACCAGCACCAGGACTTGTCTCATCCCAGCACCTCAAGTGACAGCCTCCCAAAGCCTTCAGACCACAGTGACATGTAAACACACACACACACACACAGAGGATTAATGCACAACATTTGCTCAAATACTTCTCAGCTACCTTAACAGTGCAGGAAAATTCCCATGTACTGCCCAAAGCCCCGTGCGAGTGGAACGAGACCCAAGGTGGCTCGAGCTGAGCAAATGCTTCTGCCTGCCCACTGCCCCCCTTGCCAGGCTCTCCATCCCTGCTCAGTGAAATGTGAATTTTTGCCAGGCCAAACCTGGCTATTGTTTTGCAAAGTGCCCTGGCTCTTGGTCTGGGGCTGCTTGGATTCTGAGCTGCTCTGTGGTGCACCAAGGGCACTTTCCAAGCCCAGGGTGCTCCCAAGGTCCTGCCCACAGCAGCATCCCCGTGGGAACCCCTGCCCAGCAACCCCTGGCACACCTGCAGCAGTGCCTGTCCCCTCCTCTGTGTGACACCTCCTGATGATGAGGAACTGGGATACACAGAACTCAAGAGCTGAAGAGCAAGTGGAACCTCCAGAACCCAAACCAGTTCTCCACAAACCTCTAGGCTGGACAGACACCATTTCTGAACAGTGGAAGCTAAATTTTAAATCACCAGATGAGTCCAGGAGCTGAAACTTCAAGAGAAATACCAAGTTTTACAAAACCAATAAATAATTGAAAACATTAAGTAATAACAAGCCACCCCTGCTACCTCCTCTGCCCAGACACCTCTGGCTAAAACAGGAGCAGAATTTCCCTCATGAGAGTTGTTTCCTTTTCAGCAGTAGAGGAGGCTTGCCTGCCTAGGAATTGAGGATGTGCCAGAAGAAAATAAGAGCTTCTAATACTTTTTCTTTATTTGTTGCCATTCCTCCTTTACTCACATGTGAGTTTGGGCCTGCAGTTCCCCATCCCTCCCTCTGGCTTGCACAGAGCTTTCCTTCCACAGGGCTTCTGCCACTCCACCCACTGTGAGCAGGGCAAACCGAGGCTGCTTTAGCCTCTCAATTACTGTTAATTAAATTTTTCTCCTCGGGCTCCTACGGGGGGCTCACACAAAGCCACGGAGCACAAGCTCTCGGTGCTGGGTCCCGTGGTGGAGCTGCCAGCGCAGCCAGGGTGCCAGGAGGGGACTGAGCTCCAGCCCAGCCCCTGGCCTTGGAGAGATTTCCATCCCCCACTGCCAGGGCCCCCTCCCCTCCTATAATGCTCAGGCTTTGTGAAAGAAGGGGTGAATTTCTAGGGTTTTCAGGGGTTTTAAGATAGGGGAAGAAAAAAAAATCAATGCCAAATTCCTTTGAATAGAAGATACTGCATGTTGGCAGAAGCCACTTTTCACAGACTCCAGCCGTTTGAAATCTGAAACACTAAAAGTGGCTACTGTGGATGTGCTGTATTCTTCTTTTCAAAGCAATCTGGCACACAGTTTTGCTCCCCTGTTCCAGGACCCAATCCTGCATTCCTTTCACGCTCAGACTCCCATTGACTTTAAGGAATGCAGGATTGGATCCTAAATGTGTGCTTTGCTCACACAATAGCTCCTCATGGTTACGATCTATTGAGAAAGGCACACTTTAAAAACCATTTGGAATTGCAGGCTCATCCACCAGGCCAGAATGCCTGTAAAGATCTCCCATTATTTCAGGAAAAATGCTCAGTGTCTGGACTGCACACACACACACACTCACACGTTTTCCTGGTTTCAGGCTGCAGGCACAGCTTTGCTTGAGATGCATCAAAATATTTTGAGCACTGACCTGATAGCTCCTAAAGAAACCACGTGTAATTTTAGGTTATAAAAAAAAGCAAAACTCCAGGGAAAGAAAAAAAAAAAAGCCACCAAAGCAAACGTGTAAGCAGCTGAATCTTAAGGTCGGTTTTTCAGAGAACTTTTGTAAAAGCCTCTAAAGACCTGCACTGGCTAAGACAAAACAGAGCCTTGCACTGCTATTTTTGAGGATGCTGTATATTGAGTTACAAGGCTATTACGATGCAAATCTCAAATGTACAAGCTTTTTACTCGGCCATAAACACAAAACAGTATACATTGTCCTTTCAGAAGAAAAGGTTTGCTGCTAAAATAGCAGAAGCCCTACGTAAATAACCAACATTCTTTCTGCCTGAGGTCACTGACTTGGCCTATTCAATTCCAGGCTAGTCTGGGATTTGACAATCTAAGCAGGGGAGAGGCCCTTTCCTTTTTTTCAAAAGAATGCTGGGATTTTATTTGAAATTTAAACTCTTGCAAACAAAAGGTGGCATCGTATGTTGGAGGCCTATGAAGGTGGAGTACAGGATGTGTATTGTTTTCTCCCTTTACATAGGTTCTTTCAGGAAAGAGTATTCAGAGTCTGTGAACAAATTCTAATAAAATATTATCATCAGGTAGGCAGACATAGCAAGATATGAAGACTTTAAAGAGATTAGGAGATTCAATTTTGAGAAATATTGTAGCGGAAAAAGCATAAAAATTGTTAAAAACCATAAATTTTAATTTTAAATAAATTATTTTCAATTTAATAATTGGAAAACATTCTCTAGTTGAAGTCCCTATACCAATTCATATTTGTACACCAAAACTGAGCTTTTCAGTGTGAATTAGCCGTGGCTACAGAGTCAGCATTCATTCTCCTCTCCACCCCGTGGCTCTGCCCTGCCAGGCAGATGGTTGTTCACTGTTTTTCCTCCCAATTACCGGTGCCCAGCTCTTACTTGCACTCTCACAAAAGCACACTCTGGTGCCATACAATTATCATCTATCTCCTCTGGGCTGTTCTGCAGGCTGTGCTGCCTGGGCTCACAGCTGTGCCCCAGCACATAAAGCCCAGCACCCACCACTGACCTGTCTGCAGCCCGAGGGAAACCCCACACTCTGCTCTGCACTTTACTCAACCTGCCACCATGACCAAGGGAAAAAATTCATTCTCTTCCCTGGGCTTCTGGCCCGTGGCAGCCTGGAAGGGAACAGCTCTGTGCCTGGGAGGGGCTCCTCTGCTGCATCCAACCCTGCATCCAACCCTGCATTCAGCCCTGCATCTCTGCATCCAGCCCTGCAACCCTGCATTGAACCCTGCATCCAGCCCTGCATTAAACCCTGCATCCAATCCTGCAACCCTGCATCCAATCCTGCAACCCTGCATCCAGCCCTGCATCCCTGCATCCAACCCTGCATCCAACCCTGCATCCAACCCTGCATCCAGCCCTGCATCCAGCCCTGCATCCCTGCATCCAACCCTGCATCCCTGCATCCAACCCTGCATCCAACCCTGCATCCAGCCCTGCATCCCTGCACTGCACATCTGCTGGGACTCGGCCCAGCACAGCCCCCAGTGGCTGCTGGACACAGAGGGCACACACTGAGCTGTGCAGGGCACACTCTGGGCTGTGCAGGGCACACTCTGAGCTGTGCAGGGCACACTCTGGGCTGTGCAGGGCACACTGAGCTGTGCAGGGCACACTCTGGGCTGTGCAGGGCACACTCTGGGCTGTGCAGGGCACACTCTGGGCTGTGCAGGGCACTCTGGGCTGTGCAGGGCACTCTGGGCTGTGCAGGGCACACTCTGGGCTATGGAGGGCACACACTGAGCTGTGCAGGGCACACTCTGGGCTGTGCAGGGCACACTCTGAACTATGGAGGGCACATTTCTGCCCCAACCTTGCTGCATGCCTGCAGCTGTCAGCCTCCAGCAGGATTGTGTAGATAGATAGCCAATATCTTTTGTTACCTTGCTGGAAAACCCCACCTTTCTTGGCAGGGTATCCATAATCTCCGTGCCATGTTTACTCTAGTGTGGAATTCTCTCTTCCTTTCTGTCTCCTCCTACTCCTCGGTCAGGTTATTTAACTGAAAGGTTGCTTAAAGCTGCAGGGACAAGAAGCTCTCTGACCTCTGGCACTCTGGCAAGCCATTCCTGTGCAGACTGTATTATAAACTTAGCAGATACTTTCAAGCTTCCATATAATTTGCTAAAGTTTAAATTGGCAGATGTTTCCTTTCTCTCCCACTTACATATTTATTCTATCCCATACCACCCATCAATTTCAGGGTTAACACATAAATTATTTCCACAGAGCTCTAACAGAAGAACTTGTGCTGAAAAAGGGTTTGCAAAACATAAGCCAAGTATATATTTAAAATCAGAAATACAACTGCCTGCATTGATCTAACAGCTACTTTGGGTCTATATATTAACATATGTCTTAAAATATATTACTTAACAAGCCAGCAAGTGGCAACACAAGAAAACGTAAAATAAAGCTCCAAGCGTGCTTCAATTTAATGTTTTTTCCCCCGGGGCTGGGTTTACAAACACAAAATCCCCCACCAAACCATGAGAGGCCTCCCCAGCACTAAACAAGCTGGGAGGGCAGGGGGTGTAGCTCTTCCCCCAAGGTAGTTTCCACTGTGGGAAGCTTTCACCATCCCATCACAGCCTCTTGTTCCTTATCAGCCAAGAATTCCAGATTTCCAGCTGCTGCCTGTAAGCCAGGGCTTAAAAGAGTCCTTGTGTTATCACACTGTCCCGGGGTCCAAGTGCCAGCCCACTCTAGGACAGAGTAAATCCATCCCCATGGTGCAGCCCACTCCATCCCAAGCCCTCCAGGCAGGACACAGCCATCAGCCTCCAGCAGGAGCCACCACGATGGCAGCCACAAGGATCCCTCTGTCCTGGCATCCTGGGAGTTCATTGGGAAGGAGCAAACAGGGCTCACACAGCTCCAGTGTTCCCAGGAATAACCTCTGAGCCTCCAGCAGCACTTCAGGCCTTCCTGCACCACAGGTTGCATCATAACTATTATGTTTAATAGCCCCACTGGGCCAATGCTTCTCAAATTTGTCTTGAGATCATTTATATTTTTGGCCTCTAAGCGGTCCCTGTGGCAGAGCCCCACAATTTCACTGTGCATTGTAGGAACTGTTCTCTTTTTTTGTTTTGAACCTCTGCTGATCTCAAGCTTCTGTTGCATCCTAGAGAACAGAGCAGCCTCTGCAGTCATCACCACCAGACTAAAGAGCTCTGCAAGTCAAAGTCTGAAACTTCAGCTGCACCTGGGTATGAATGGGATGCACATCTCCAGCACAACTGTTGTTTTTACCTAGCAGCATCCTGAGACTCTGCTCAGGTCCTCCTTGTACAACACAGCTGTGGGGACACACAAATGGAACTGAGTCCCTGAATCAAAGTTCACACTGTGGGATCTCCCTGAGGGGAACAGGACCAACCTCCCGAGCTCTGCACTGCCCCAAGGTCCTGAGCAGCCTTTGTGAGGGGTGAGCTGCTGAGAAACACAATGGGAGGCAATTCCTATGGGAATACATCCAAAAGAAGATGCTACTGTGTTCCAATAAGACTAAAGGAAGAAAAGAAGGAAGAAGATGGATGTTTGGTCCTTTGTCCTGTGGACATTCAGAGCAGGGCAAGCACCCACTGGAGGCTCCACCTGACAGCCACCAAACTCTGGGTGAGGTTGTTGGACTGAGGGTACTGCAGACCCCTCACCATTGCTACCAGGCTCTTTCCTGCAAGTCATTATTCTCCATTCAAGTTCAGCCTCAGCTAAAAGTCCCAGCTTAGCCAGGCTCTGGAGCAGATGAAGAGAAATCTGAACAAGAGCTGGAAGAGCAGGCAGGCTGCTGAGTGTCATCTTCACATGCAGTGAGCCGCGGCATCGCCTCTCCTGGCACACAATAAAGTATGCTGAACAAAAGGAGTGGACACAGCCCAGTCCTGTGGCAACATGCAGGAGAGCCTCAAGGGAGATGAGCAATTTCCCCCCTAAACTCTCTCCTGTGCTGTCTCACAACAAGAATGGATTTGCAGAGGCAGCACCGTGTGAGTCAGCAGCAGCCCAGCAGCATCGCAGGCGCTGCCGCTGCTCCTCCACAGCCAGCAGGGCTGGGCTGAGCCTGGCCAGAGAGCTCAGCCAGCACCAGCAGCACCCCATGCTGCTGACACCAGCTCACAGTGCTCAATCCCCCTTCCCCTGAGAGAAATCTTTGCAATAAAGCGAGATTGTTAAGAGCCACAGTGCCTAGAAATGGCATCTTGAGCAAAGCTTAACCCTTTTCTTCATGGGACAATGGAAGAATGTGCCAGGGACTGTCCTTGGGTCCAGAAGCACAAAGAAAACTTGGAGAGGATAGTACACAGTGAAAAATAAAAGTTCAGAATGACAAAGTATTAAGGCATCTGCTAGTTTTGAGGGACATTCTTTGGGTTTAGATTATTTAGCTGTAAATTTAAAAGACCTGCACAGAGAACAACTCTCCTGTTGCCCACGCTGGTGAACAATTACATTGATGTTAATAATGTTACTTCAGATTTATCCTGGGTAACTTGGAACAAAACCTCACTAGGGCCTTAGATATGTGTTCTAGACAATATTCCAGTATTCTTTGCAAATACTGCAAAGAAAAACAAAACAAAACAAAATCACAGTTGTACTCAATTACTGAAACGGACTGGGGTTTACTCAGCCAATTTGAAATCTAATCAAAGATCAGCCCTCCTTGGGTTGCCCTTGGTATTTTGTGCTGGACTGACCACAGCTTCCTGCAACAGGTCACATTAGTACTAAACCACAAGCAGCTCCCAAGCCAGAGGGCTGAATAGGTACAGCTCCTGACAGTACACTCACTTCTTTTGGCACTCAGGTACAATAAGGATATTGTTCCTTTAATGCTTAGCTTTCCTTTTAAGAAGTATGTGAGATTTCAGCCAATTCTCCACAACGATTAGTTCAGGATGAATGTACTTAACTCAGGATTCAGCTGGAAAGAGCCCAAGTAGATGCAATCAATTTTCTGCTAAATCCACTTCCTTCCTCTCTTCTCTACCCAGCATGAGACATCAGCTCTCCACTACAGCCACTGGTGACTAAGACACTGCAAACCCCTGCCTTCAGCCATGCTCCTATCAAAGCTGGTCACTCTTTCTGGCTTCCCCTGCTTTTTGGGTTTTGCATTTCCTGTTCACTTGCTCAATATTTGGGCTGGGGGAAAAAGGCTCTAGAAGCAAATATGAAGAAGCAGCTATACAACAAACCACAAACATCAAATGCTCCTGTGACCCCAAAGTTCATCACTCACAACTGCACAGGATCAGCTGCAGAACTGCACTGATAAAGGACTTTCCCCTTTGTGCAAATTTTGAAACCTCCTCAAGGTTTCAATGTACAATCTGCCAGCTCCTGTGCTGCCATCTCTGTATGTGAACCAAATTACCTTCACCACCATCACCCAAAGCCCACAGGACTCCAGAGAGAGCAGCCACAGGCCCCTGTCCATGGACCAGGCTCACACAGCAGGGCCTGAACAGCACACTGGAACAACGGGCATGATTTGCTACTTGAATCTAAACAGGGTAATAAAAAAATAACATCCCTTCAAAAACAAGGCTTAGGAAACATGATCTCTGGCTTTCACCTACATATTTTCTTAAGAGATTAAGTAGATGATTTCCAGCCTTATTTTCCCAAGTGCATAGATTCTGCTTTGTTAAATAACTCATGGAATCAGCAGAACAAGTTCTGGTGGCTGTTGTGTTCTTTAGGCTTTCTTCCCCTAGTCCAAGGGACTTCCCCTAGTGCTCCTCTGCCAGTAAAAGTTGTTTGCACATGCATTCCAATACATGTACATTTATATATTTATAAATTATTTACATCCACATGTGAAGTATTTTCTTCCTGCACCCTAAAGGATCATCTTGAACACTTGTCTGGGGGGCTTGCACCCCACTTTGGAGACTGCTGCACTGTACTGTTAATACTGATTCAGCAAATTGTTTCCATGGGTCTGAATTTACACTGCTATGGTTCCTAAGGTCAGTAATCCAGTGACTCACTCAATAAATTATTTGCATTACTTCCAGGAAAAATTTTGCAGGCAGTGCAGTTGGAAGAGCAACAGTGCAGAGTACCCAGGCAGGCAGGGAAGTTGTGTGACTGAAGTCCTGTACCTAATTTAATGGCAGGACATGGCACACTTGTGTTTCAGAGCACACTGACAGACAACTGCTGAGATGTGACAGTGAGTAATCAAAAATGACTGCTAAAAGATTGCTTTTAAATCTGCACTAAATGGGACACCTTTCACTCTGCACAGGCACAGCCAGAAGAGCTGGAAGGTGTTGGTGGCTGTGTGCTGGCACAGTCACCACACCAGCAGAGCCAGCCCTGCTGGCTGGACTCAGAGCCACTGCTCAGGCTTCTTACAGCTCTTACACTTTCAAAGTGCCTCTCCTCCAATTCCCTGCCTGTTTCTTGCCTGGCCCATCATTCACTTTTACTACCCCTACTCCAAACAGAGTGTGAGCTCACAGGCGTTTGGTAAACAAAGGGTTAATGCTGGAAGGGTTTAGGGAAGAAAAAATCAACTTGAGGGCTGGTGGAGAGGAGGAGAAAGCACCAAGCCCATGGGGGCATCCCGAGCAGGGAGCACTGCTGGAAGCCCTTCCCCAGCTCTGCCTGCCTGGCCCAGGGCAGGCACAGGGAACAGCAGGAATGGATGGCAGGGCCAGGGAAGGGCACAGAGAGCAGCAGGGATGGCAGGGCCAGGGATGGGGATGGGGGAGCAGCAGGGATGGATGGCAGGGCCAGAGCAGGGCACAGGGAGCAGCAGGGATGGATGGCAGGGCCAGGGAAGGGCACAGGGAGCAGCAGGGATGGATGGCAGGGCCAGGGATGGGCACAGGGAGCAGCAGGGATGGATGGCAGGGCCAGGGCAGGGCACAGGGAGCAGCAGGGATGGATGGCAGGGCCAGGGAAGGCACAAGGAGCAGCAGGGGATGGATGGCAGGGCCAGGGCAGGGCACAGGGAGCAGCAGGGATGGATGGCAGGGCACAGGGAGCAGCAGGGATGGCAGGGCCAGGGAAGGCACAAGGAGCAGCAGGGGATGGATGGCAGGGCCAGGGAAGGCACAAGGAGCAGCAGGGATGGATGGCAGGGCCAGGGAAGGCACAAGGAGCAGCAGGGATGGATGGCAGGGCCAGGGATGGGGATGGGCCACAGGCAGAAGCAGTAACAGCACGTCAGGAGGTGCACAGGGCCCTGAACAGGAAGGGGAAGGAACACAGGGTTTGTGCACCCATCAAAGGAGCCTGTGGACACAATTAGAGCAGGACAGTGCCCAAAGCAGTGAGGGATCCTCTCACCAAGCACCCAGCACTGCTGTGCCACTGGCACCCCATGGCATGAACGGGCAGAGGAGAGGCAGGGTCTCTGTCAGACTTGAAACCTGGTCCTCCAGGCCTGCCCCCAACATCACAAGGCAGGAAGCACTCAAGGGGGATTTTGGGAATGGCTTGACAGGGCCCCAGTTACTTCAAAAGCAATGGAGTTCACCTTGGGGTTTTTAAGCCCATTGCAGAGGCCGTGATGGTCACCAGCCTCCCGGGCACCCTGTGCCCCAAAGTGCCTCTCCCAAACAGCACGAGGGAACCAGAGCACTCGACAAACCACTGGGCAGAAGATGCTTTGGGAGGATGAGCAACACTTCCTGCCCCACAGGCCCCTCCAGCCATGTCACACACAAACACAAAGCCACACTGAAGCCACATCTTCACCTGTCACTTGGCTTTGCAGGACACGGGACAGGGACTGAAATGCTCTTTGCCACTTTGGTGTAAAGGGTGGGTTATTCATTGCCCTGGAATAGCCATTGTGAACACCATGCCAGAAACAGTAAGGAACTATTTTACTCTTTTTTTTGGTGAATTTCCTGTTATTTTACCTGTGTGAACCCTCCACATGGATGCCCTGCACTGAGCCTGACACAAGTAAAATGAAATGCTGAAGCCCTGAGCACCCAGCACCCCAAATCAATGGTAGAGGTTATTCTGGCCCATGACCACAGGACAAAACCTGTTCTCAAGTCCCCAATGTCCGTGAGAAAGGGAGTGGGAGGCCCAGGTGTCCAGCAAACACTCGACACCATTTCCAGAGGAGCCTCAACACCATTCCCTCCTCACTTCTTGCCTGCCCTGAGCCTGCAGGGATGTTTGGGACAGGCAAGGAACACAGAACCACACCTGAAGTTACTGCACTCCTGCTCTCTCCATGCTTGAAGAAAACAATTCTCATTAATTTGAAGCCAGGAGAGCAGGTGGGCCCCCACAAGAGGGTGGGTCAGCAAGAGGGGACAGCCCAGCACTGATTCCAGCCCAGCACCAGGAGCACAGCCCATGATCTCTGCTCCATCAGACACCAGTGCTGGGAGCTGCCACAGGGAGCCTGATCCCCATAAAGGGAGGAGCACTGGGTCTGGATGGGCTGGGCACTGAGCATGGTGAGGCACAGCAGGGCCTGCTGCAGGTTCCCTTTCAGAAAGCATTTACTGTACCTAACTCAGGACTGGGGGATCAAGTCTGCAAGCATTGCTGTTGCCTGTTTTTACTTGTGTCAGCTCAGTGCAGGGCATCCACATGGAGGGTTCATGCTGGTAAAATAACAGAAAATTCACCAAAAAAAAAAAAAAAAAAGTTCCTTACTGTTTCTGGCATGGTGTTCACAATCAAAGCCATATTGCAAAATTACAGGGAAGAGACTCACCTGGGGCAAACCACAGGGTTACTGTCAGTTGATGGGAGAAGCTCCTGCTGCCCAGCTCAGAGCTCCCACTGCCCTCCATGAACTCTGACTACCCTACACCAACTGAAACTGGATTTAGCCATGAGTGATGATAAATCTAGAAAGTCCCAGAAGTTTTGGTGAAAGTCAGGATTTTCAGGAAATGAGATATTTATTGGAAGCAAGGGAGAAAAATAGCTTTCTGGCCAAGATTGAATTTACTGAGATTCTTCCTGTTCTGTGTTTCAAGGGAGTGAGGCAGCGAGGGGTGGTTGGAAACAAGAGCTCTTCGTTACCTGGGTTAACACGAACTAAAATTTTCTGAGAAGTCCAAGGAGAGGAGAAAACATCCCCTGCTGGTAAATAACTTTGACCTGTAGAAGTGAATTTACCAGAACCAAGCTGGTTAGTCTGTAACAGTAAGTTTATAGGCAGGCAAAGCATTCAGGTCATGTCAAATACCAGGGGTTACCAAAGCACTTTCCTTGGTGCCCAAGGCCAGCCCACTGCTGCTTTAATGGGCCAATCCTCCCGAGTCCTCTCATTTAAATGAGAAAAATTTATGGTTGTTTATGTAGGCTTCACGCCAAGCCTGTTTCTCTGATAAGTTTCTCTGGTGCATTTGTGTCTCACATCCGATTTAGAGTCCTCTGAATACTGGAGACAGCATTCCTTGGATACTGAAAATAAATTAAAAACACAACATTGGGCTTGGACAGAGGAATGGGAACGCTTTTGACGTGGCCCAGGCACTCAGGGCTCTTGGGAGCAGTGCTGGGAAAGCAGGCTTTTAAAAATCTTGCATTAGTACATTTATTTAATGATATATAATCCTCAAACTGGTCCCCCATAAACTGTAAATATGCATTATTTGAGCAAGTAATTAGTTTCAGTAGCATGCAGTAGCAGCTGTATGGTTTGGCTGCCAGACACTGCAAGTGTTTCCTCCAGCAAATGCATCCATTTGTGATATAACAATAATTGCTGAAAGATTTACAAAGCTTCTCCCTTCTCCAGTGCTTTGACCTCAGGATCTCTATAGAATGTCAACACATGGAAAGCAGCAGAGCAGCACCCAGGTGAGGGAGGTGAGCAGGATTATGCCCACATGGGCCAGGCCAGACAGGAGAAGTGATCTGTCCAAGGGGACAAGGAAGTGGGGCCAAACCCTGTCCTCTGCCTCTCTGGGCTGATCCACCCCTGGTGACCACCAACCTACCAATCCTCTCAGCTAAGAATTTTTCCTCTGTCGTTTGCCAATGTCCTCTGCCAGAAGAAAGCCTCAAACACAAAGTGCTGAAGTCTGCTGCAACTGTATATTTTGTAAGTGTGAAGACAAACTTAAGCAAAACAAGAAAAAAGATAAATCTTGTTTTGTTTTGTACATGGCAAGAATCTTATGGGAAAGAGCTTTTCTAGACCCACAAGAAGTCAAAGCATCCTTAAGGTGAAGAGTGGCAGTGGAAACCTTTGATCTGTAAAATGAATTTGCAAGGTGAAACCCAGGCTGCTTTCTGGTGAGAACTTAATGTGTTTCCAGGCCATACAGACAACTCTCCCTGGAAATAAGCAGTTAACAAGAATTGAGGATGAGATTGGAACCCAGCCTGGACAGGGGGCATGGCTGAGGAGCAAAGCCAGAGCCCCCCTGTCAGACAGCACGGGAAGTGAAGGAGCAGAAGCAGCAAATACCAGATTTCTGCCAAGAGCTCCAGTCCTCCTTAGGCTGGGCCTGCAGCCTGGACTGAGAGCTGGCCTGGCAGGAGGGCAGAGGTCCTGTCCCTGCACTGCCACAGGGAATGACAGCAACAAGGCCAAGACTAGAAACAGCAGGAAAATGTGTAATAGGAATAAGAACAGGAAACTCTTCTGAAGTTTGGAAAAGCAGGTTTGCTGGTGAGGAAGGACAGACTGAAGTCTCCATAGCTGCAAAGTGGTATAATCCTGCTTCCTTAATATGGGGATGATGAGCTCCCAGCAATCCTTAGGCACTGGGAATTCCAGGAAAAGCCAAAGATATTCATAAAACAGGAAATTACCAGGGTACAGTAAGATTTCAAACAGTGCCAGAGGAGCTCACTATTTTCTGGAGAAAAAGGTACTGACATGCAGTTAAGATCTTACTAAAGTCATCCATTGTGCCTGTTTGAGATGGAAAACAAAAGATGTAAAACTGTGAGAAAATTTGAATTCTTCAGTAGCAGAGCAGACACAGCAGAGCAAATGCAGGCACAAAGAAGGAAAAGACAACACATGGGGAATGGAAAACTTCCCACAGTTTGGCCTCAGAGACAAAAACTGAAGCTCAATCCTCCCAACCCAGCAGGAACACAATCAGGCAATGGTGGCCCACAGTTTGGTCAGTCAGGAGCAGCAATGGTGAGATCAGCTCTGGGCAAAGGAAAGGTGCAGAGTCACCCAAATGCCAGGAGAAGACCCAGATGATCCATGGCTTTAGGACAGGCTAAACACACAGGAGCCTGAATGTGTTTATACACATAAACAGGTTTTGTATGAGGATAAAATGCACTGAGACAGGCACCAGGCAAGAAACCATCAGCTGGTTGCGGGCAGGAGAATGGATTCCCAAAGTGCTGAAGGACAAAACTGATAAACTGCATGTGTGGACATGGAACTAACTTTTTGGTGAAGAACTGATGATGATCTATATTACATAAGAAATTATTTCAGAGTTTAGTTTGAAGGTTTAGTTTTCAGATGGGTAAAGATGAAGGACACCACTGAAGCATTTTTTGCACTTGGCAAAATATAGAGGGAAAACATACAGGAGAAACAGTTCAACAGAACTACAGGAAACCACCCTGTGTTTCTCCTTTAATTCATTCCTTTCTCCACTTTTTCCTTCCACCTGTTTTTTTGTAACAATTAGAGATCACAGAACCTGGAAATGGGAAACAGAAACATCTGCTGACAGAGTCAGTGACTTGCCTGTGTCTGTTCTGGATTATCTGGATTTCTTCCCTTTTGAGAGACCAACTCAACAGCAGCCCAAGGGAATCTCTTCCTTTGTAGAAACTGAGGTGTGTTCCAAGAAAACATTTTAAATGGGTAGAGGGGAAAGTAAGAAAGGAAAAAAAAAAGAGTAGAAGGGAAGACTAAACACCCAAAAGATGTGGGTTTAAGAGAAGACCATTGAGACCTGGATAAAAGATGCCAATAAGGAAATGGGGAAATTTGACATCTTGTTACTCTAGACCATAGGTGACATTTCAGACCCACAAAACTATGCAAAGAAATGATTAGATTCTCTGGAATTTTTACAGAAATAAAAAACAAAGAGTGAAACCTTGTTAAATAAGAGCATATTTTTTGTACTTTACGTGTTTTCCAGCCCTTGAAAGGATCACAGGTGCCATCAGTGAATGGTTCCACATTATGAGTACAAAATGTTGTGGAAGGAATACATCTATGGTCAGTCAATGAACACAGAAGAAAGTTTCCATCACAAGTTGCCAGGCAACCCCCACCCATTAAAAGCCATGTATTTCCTGCTGGAATCATTAATAGCAGAATGCAATTACAGCCCTTCAAGGAAACAAAGAGACAGAGACAAACCAGCAGCCAATTATTGATCACATGCCCTCTGATCATCAGAAATAGAGAAGCATTTCCCAGTTCCCTGGCAGCCAGGTACTGATCCCACCACCCTTCCCTGGGGCTGAGCCTCCAGCTCTCCCCACTGCTGCTAAAGAGAAGAGTGGCACTGTACCAAGAGACACCCTCCCCCAGCCAAGCACATGCATCTTCAATATCTGGGATGCCCCCATGGAACTGAAGCAATCAGATGAGCCACCCCTAAAAAATCAGGTTCCCTCCCAGAGCTGAACTAAATTTAAATTAGACACAGAATTGAAAACATCTCATGACATAATGTTTCCAGCATAGTATGTAGAAGGGACCCAGCAATGAGTGTTTTATTTCCAGCCCAGCACACAGATCAGTGCCCTGCTGGGCCAGAGATGGCCCCAGGTAGCTCAGACAGCAATGCAGAGAAATACAAAATACATCCTAAAATGTAAAACTCAACTACATGAATTTTAAATAAAGGAGAATTTCTTGTGTCTATCCCATCTCAAACAGTTTTGATGACCCTTTTCCCTCCCGTTGTTTTTGTTCTGAAGCCTGGGATAATATCAGACTAACCAAAGAACAAGATAAAACATTTTTCTAGCAATCAGTACCCAGAGGTACCTGGGCTCTTACATGGGCTGGTATCCAAGTTTGACTTTAAATTCAAATTAAGATTATATTCCTTTGCTGAGACTCACAGTCTTGCACAGGGGAGCCCAACCATGTGAAGGCAGCTGCCATCTCTGCCATCCACTGCCTTTTCACAGCGAGCACCTCCCTGTCCTGAGCTCTGCCCTGGGGTGGGCTGCAGACACACTGGGAATGGCTTCACATCCATCCGTCCTGATGGGGGTTAGGTGGGGAGTGTGGGGCTGAGCACAGGCTGTAACTCACCCCAGAGATGCAGAGTGACTCAGGCAGAGCTGTCTCAGTGACACCAGTGCCTGCCCCAGGCACAGCCAGGGCACAGACACCAAACCCAACCTCCCAGCTCTGCACAGCGCTCGGCTCTTCCTGGGAATCCCATCTCTAAAGATCTGCCCCACACACAGCAGCCCTGCTGGCAGCCCCAGTCACAGCCTGGAAACCACCAAACCCCCAGGCGGCCCCAGGTTCCATTCTCCAGCCACGGGCTGGAGCTGGATGAGCTGGGTGTGAGCTGAGGGGTGGGGAGGGATGTTCCTCCACACAGCACTGAGCCCCTCCTCAGCCTGGCCCCCAAGCACCAGAGCCAGTGCCTCTGGCAGGATCACAGGCCAAACACCCCAAGGCGTCAGCCTGCTCCAGGCCAACAACTGCGGTTGAAAATGGCAGGAAAAGCACACAAGGACATGAGCTACCCAGCAGCCTGGCACTGCACAGCCCTCACAGCAATGCCCACGAGCCCCTCTCCACCAGGGCTCCTGCTGGGTTTCCCTGATGCCCAGAAGAGTTGCACAAAGTGGCTGCAGAAAGATGAGCAGATTCTGAACCTGCAGTAAGTCAGTGGAGAGTCAGCCATGAGGCACCAAGGGTGAACCACTGACACAAACACACACGTTTGTACCACTGTGATTACCAACCTGAACGCTGGTGGACAGACACTGCAGAGCTCACTGATTTGACACTGAATTTTGTTTCATTTTATGGGAAAGTCACATTTACAGACAGTTTAATTTGCAGCTACAAAGCAAGCACTGGCAGTGTGCAATTTGGATACAGCGACTCATGCCAAACTTATAAATACACTGTGGGACGGAACAAATAGGAATTGAAAATGAACCTTCCACTGGGAATTTGGGTATTTAAAAAACTCACCAACTGCTGGAAATATACACCAAAGGGACACAGCTTCCTTAAGATGTTCTGTGCCTTACTGCCACCAAGAGCAAACAAAGGTTCAACTTGGGGCAGCAAATACGCAAGAGACCAATTCCAGTGTCACAAGGAACTTCTCTGGGACATGAGCAACCTCCTATTAATAGACATCTACACCCAGGAGCACTGAGTGGCCTCAGACAGAAGTGAAAAGGCAGGTTGTGACTGTGGCCATGAACTGACTCCCTTTTCCCATCAGCTGGGGGCACGGGCTGGTTCAGAAGTGCTCCCAATACCCTCAGGGTAATAATACCAATAATAACAACACTGCCACTGTGGTTGTCCCACGTGGGCCTTTGAAACCAGCAGCTCTGTCAGCCTTCCCTGGGATCCCCTCCCAGAGACCTGGATGAGCTTGTAAAGGCTGAACAAAGGCAGCAGCACTGCCCATCATCACCTGAACTGTGACACCTTCACCAGGTGTCCCTCAAAGCTGCAGTGCTGCCTGACCCCTGTGGGTGCTCTGGGCTGGCCAGCAGCCACCAGGTGAGAGCTGCACCCCCTCACATGCTACAGGTTGCTTGAAGCTTCTGCTTGATCTTACCATGATTTTCTGTGCCTCAAAACCAGCAGCAAAAGCTCCAATTAAGATGAATCGCATGCTCAAGGGTTTGCTTCCACAGAGGAGAGCAGAACATGTCCTGGTGTTTATGGTGAAATACATCTCAGCTTTGAGAGTAGATCCTTCCAACCCTTAGCTCTGCAAAGTGCATTCCCTCACCAAAGCTCATTCCCTCACACCCTCTGAGTTACAAACAGCAAACTGATACTCCTCATTGTAAAGATTCCTCTTACTGTAGTTTCTGCCATCATTGCCTCTGGATTAAAATTTTCAGCCTGAAAAGACACTGTGGATGACTTTATGATCTGCACACTGAAGGTGCCTGGGAAATTCTCTTTTTTAATGAGGATCAACCAAAGTGCATTAATTCCTGCAACTGTTCACCTGCACTTAGATCACACAAGCAGTTTGGCATTACAGCAATTATCCTTCAAGAAATCCTGTCATGCCCTGAAATACTACCAGGAGGAATTAGATGATGAGCTGTTCAGGCAGATATTTTTCAGCTCTTGTCTTCCATAAGCAAAATCTGCAACTGAACTCCTGCCAAAGCCAAGATTTCATACTTAGCAGAAGGGACAGATGATGTTGTTGCCTGAATTAATATCTGTTATTTAAAATTCAGCAAAGCAATTTTACATATGACTAATATAACATATTTAAACAAATCTAAGTGCTTTGCTGAATCAAGGCCTAGAAGAGATTCTGTTGGTGTCAGGGCTGAGACAGAATCTGCATTTAAAAACCATCCTAACAAGCTTCAGTTGTTTCTTCTAAGAGATTGTGAATAAAGATCTACATTGAAATACTTGATCTCAGGAAATCAGATCACTTTGGCTTCTACCTTACCTGAAGAGAATTCTTTGACCTCTGGATAAAAGCTATCTGAGGAGCATGGCTTTAGGCAGAATGCTGTAGAGTTCACAGAGATTTGGCAAAAATCTCCTGACAGAGCAAGGATCTGAGATGCTGAACTTGCTCAGTTACAGGAGCAAGGCTCAGGCATCCAGCACCCACTGAACACAATGAGAGGCAGAAAAGCAGCACACAGAACATGTCCAATAAGTCATCTACTCCTCCTTTCCATTTTAATTCTAACCTCAGCTTACTGCTGAACTCTCCTTTTGTGAGGAGATCCTGTACAACTCTGAATCAATAAATTACTGAGGGTTTTTCCCAACATTGCCAGAACTTCAGAAGACAATGAAGAGACTTTCCATCTGAGACATTTTACCAAAAGGTCTAGAGGGGACAGAAGTCTCCTGCTTATTTACTGTGCACCTGAAATACTTTCTCCTCTTTCCCCATCCATGTCCTCAAAGAGGGACCCACCCTCACTGCAGGAGACCCCAATAGCCCCCATTCCATCCTTACACCTCTACACTGGCGAGGCTGGAGCCCCCACAGATGTGCCCAAGGCTGAGAGGCTGGGTTTGGGTTTCCTCTTAATTCCAAGCAACACAAACCCCCCAGCAATGATGTGATAAACAATGGTGGTGATGCCTTAGATTCCAGATTCTGTGCTGCTTTGGTGTGTAACTCTGAGCTTCACATCAGGGGATGGTGAGCTCTGTGCACAGAGCAAGGAGACAAAACAATTCCTGCTCCAGCTGGGGACCAAGGACAAATGACCCAAATCTCAGCCCAAGAGCACAAACCCCGTGGGCTGGAGAGAGAAAAACAAGGATGGCACTGCATGGGCTAAAGCTGGAATTGGACAATGAACTGCAAGATGCAAATGGAGCAGAACTGATCCAAGGGAGAGACCCCGGGAGCGCTCGTGCATTTTGGGACCATTTTGGTTCATCCTGGGTGCAGCCCTGGCTGGGCTCTTGTGCTGCCCAAGGTGGATCCATGCAGGAGATCCTGTTAATAAATCCCTGCTTTGTTCTTTGTCTCTGTCAGCCTCTGCTCTGGGGCAGCCTCTCAAGGCATCAGTTTGAGTGGGAAAGGGCTCTGGGAGCTCCTGGGGAGGCTCAGGAAGGGCTGGCCTGGCACACGCTGCCCTCTTCAACCAGGACACCCTGACAGATGGCACCTGGCACTGGAACTGAAGATAAACTCAAAGAAGTGCCTAAGAAAGGGCTCTGACTCAGGCAGAATTTCCACTTCTCTGCACAACTGCACTTGTCTTTGCTGAGTTGAAAACATTCCCTGCCAAGTGATGAAATGAGGCCTTGGAGGCTCCATCATTCATTATCACATTTCAGCCTGAGTGGTCTCCAAACCACAACTTTTCCCAAGGGTTTGAAATATTATTTTATTTATTTTTTAATTGTAGCTGGTTAAGTATTGAGCCCTTATCTAAATCAGATATCTTCAGGTGCAGAATTATTTTTCTTTGGTTATTGCCTTTTATTTTCTACAACCATTCAGTTGAAAGTAAAACTGAAAACTGCTGGAGATGACCTCAGATCATTCTTGTTATTTGAGGGGAAAAAAGACAGACTGAAAAAAAGGACAGACAGGCAATCTTGTGCTTGTATTCTCACATTTCTAATTTGTGTTGTGATGGCATGGCCAGGTTTAGGTGCTGGGGGGCTCTGTGAGAAGCTGCCAGGAACTTCCCCTGTGTCCAGCAGAGCCAATTCCAGAGGCTCCAGGACTGACCCACCCCTGGCCAAGGCTGGGCCCCTCAGTGACAGCAGCAGCACCTCTGGGGACACTTGGGAAGGGGGAGGAAACCCCCTGGAACTGCAGCTGGCTGAGAGCAGGGAGGATGTGTGAGAGGAGCAGCTCTGCAGAGCCCAGGGCAGGGCAGGAGGGGCAGGAGCTGCTCCAGAGGCTGGAGCTGAGGCTCCCCTGAGCCCGGGGTGCAGCCCAGGGAGAGGCAGCTGAGCCCCCCCTGCAGCCCTGGGGAACAGCAGGGACCAGAGATCATCCCCTGCAGCCCTGGGGAACAGCAGGGACCAGAGATCATCCCCTGCAGCCCTGGGGAACAGCAGGGACCAGAGATCATCCCCTGCAGCCCTGGGGAACAGCAGGGACCAGAGATCATCCCCCTGCAGCCCTGGGGAACAGCAGGGACCAGAGATCATCCCCTGCAGCCCTGGGGAACAGCATGGACCAGAGATCATCAGAGATCCTGAAGGATGCAGCCCATGGGAAGCTCTCAGGCTGCAGAAGCTCAAGGAGCTCACTGTCCCCTGTGGGAGGGACCCCACACTGGAGCACAGGAAGATGTGAGGGGCCCTTGCCCTGAGGAGGAAGGAGCAGCAGAGACAACCTGGGATGAGCTGAGCACAGCCCCCATTCCCCATCCCCCTGCACCACTCAGGGCAGAGGTGGAGAAAGCTGGGAGTAAAGTTAAACCCAGGAAGAAAGGAGGGGTGGGGAGAACCTGTTTTAAGATTCAGTTTTTATTTGCCATTATCCTACTCTGATTTGGTTGTTAATAGATTTTTTTGGAGCTCTCCCTGCCCTTATCTTGACTCACAGCCTTTCCTTATCTCTCCTCTCCCCATCCAGCTGAGGCGGGCAGGGACAGAGGGGCTTTGGTGGGCACCTGGAGTCCAGCCAGGTCCAACCACCACATAAACACACACAGAACTACAGCACAGACAGGTTCAGGCAGAGAGAACCCATGGGCTTCTCTACTCTGCTGTCAAGGCTCAGAAGGAGCAGCAGTGAGTGCTGTGACCTCTCACCTAACAAAGATCATTAATGATCACCCAATTACCTAAAGCTTGGCTCAGCTTAAAACATTCTCCAAAGGGACATTTGGTCTTAATTTAAAAACAAAAAAGAATAGAGAATCTGCCACTTCTTTTGCTGTTTTGTTCCAGCAGTTAATCATCCTCATTGCAGACGAACTGTCTTTGATTTCCTATTTGAATTGTGTAATTTCAGCCTCCAGGAAAGATTTCTCTTGTGTTTGTCTCTAGTACATATGAGGCCACTTTCTAATGCTGTTTTATGGTTCATATACTTACAAGCTCCAGCCACATGACCCTCCCACAATTTCAGATACCCAAAATACACTGAGCTCTCATGATTAGCTTTTCTCCAGCCTTTAATCATCTATTTAAGTTCTTCTGGGCCCTCTCTGGTTACTCTCACCCATCCAAAGGTGGGCATCAAACCTACAGCTCAGGATTCTCACACAGGTCCCAGCAATGTCACAAAATGAACTCCCTGGTCATGAAGTGCAGTCCTCTGAGAAGCTTCCATTTGGTTTTGCCTCTGAGCTCCTGCAAAGCCCTTTCAGCCCCATTCTCAAGGGTGCAGCTCCCACAGACAGAACCTGCACACCCTGGTCCCAGGGTCTGGCTCTACTGGCACTGTACCAAACCACTCTGGGCTTTCCATGGGTTGCACAGCCCAAAACACAGTGAGAAATGAAAGAGTTAATGCAACACCCTGCTCCCAGCTGGCTCATGTTGATCCTAGCTCAGAGCTGAGAGGAAAAGCTCTGCTCTGGACCCACCCTTGAGCTGAGCTTTGCTCAGATGTTTCAGCTGCCTGAGCCCCTCTCCAGTGCCCAAACTCTCCCCTGCCAACAGGGCTGTACCAGAGGCTGCAAACATTCAATCCAAGCCCTTCCACTGGTGAACTATGCTGGTGGGGCCTCCAGCCCAGAGCAGCACAGAGAGAGGCTGAGAAGACAACCTGGAGCATCTCCCTGTGCTGGGGTGACTCACGGGAAGCGCCTGAATCACCAAATTCCAGGGAGCCAAGGGTGGGGCAGGCAATGCCTCAGGTGGACATGTCTCAAGCTGCCCCGTGGTGGGTGAGCACTGGCCACACACACCTCTCCACAACAGTCAGAAAAGGTTGTTATGTGCTTCAATAATTGAGTTGTGTTTGTATTTTGCTGTTAAAATACACTTCTTGTCCCTTATACATTTTTGTCAGGAACAGTGACCTGCACACAGAACCCCATGGTAGCAAACATGCAGCTTGAGTACTTAAAAACAACATTTCTGCCCCAGAGAGGAAGCTGGAATTCACCCATGCAATTAGGTTAGGTTAATGCTGTGGATAGACATTATCTGATATCCTATTTTGTAATCCTCTGCTAAGCAGGATGCTGCTCACTTTGGGAGCCAGCAAAACAGCTAACTCACAGTCAGACCTGAGCAAAGCCATGAGCAGTCCCTGAGGGGCTGAGATGAGTTCAGCCCTGCAGCTGGTAATGATCCAGAGTCATTTAGAAAAGTCACTAAATTCTACATTCAGCTTGAAGGTTTCTTTAAACCAATATTTATCAGTACAAATCTCAGGAGAAAAGACAAAAATTCTCCTGTCAGAAGTGAACTTTACAATGTTCTTCTGATTATCAACTGATTTGGTTCTATGCCAATAATACTTTACTCTTTTTCTAATCCTTAATTAATCCTTTTTAGAAACAATCTGTGTTCAGCACATTCTGCTTAGAATAAATCCTTTGCTGTGTATCTTTATCATAACAAGATCTTCCAAATCCAGGCAAATATTTTCATATATAAAGAACCTCACTAGATGAGTGCATAAAACAAGAAAAATCACCTGACTCCTGAAAATTGAGCTCTCACACTTCCCTTGAGCTTGGTGGGAATTTGTGAGCTCTCAGCAGTTGCAGACAAGACACTGAGGAAATCTCCAACTTAAGTTCACAATGCCTGACTTAAGGCACACTTCTGAAAATGCTGCCCTGAATTTTCCATTTCCCCTGGCAAAGCCAGGGTTTCCCCAAATCACACACAGAAACATCTCTTTCAGATTAAAAGGGAAACCTAAAAAGGTCCTGAGAACAGCAAGGAGGAAACAGTGATTTATCATCTGGTTTTCCCCCACAAAAATAAAATCTTGTAATAGCATAAGACATTTCAACACACAGTTTCTATTTGTTCTTGTCACATTCAACCGTAAGTGAACAATTTTTGAGCACTGTGTATACACAGAAATGACAAATACACATGCCTGACTAGACTTGCATTTGCAAATGAAAGTGACAAAAATATGGTTTTGGCCAAACAAAATTACCTTTTTTTCTATAAAAATGATACATGCACAGTACAGTTCCATAAACACAAGTGATTTAAAGCACACAGTGCTCCTAACAGCCAGGTTGAAGCCATTTTGTAAATGCAGCCCTTCAAACAACCAAACACTCCTTTTCTGGGCTGCTGCTTAGGAAAACACCACTGAGCACTTACAGATGGCAAATAAAAACCAATTTTTGAAGCTGGAGCCTTGTGTGGGAAATGTGCCTGGGGAAGCAGGCAGGATGAGGTCTCACTTCGCCCACTGGTTCAAAAGGAAGGCACAGAAGAAGGGCACAGCAGATGTGACTTACCACAGGAGCAGCAGGTGAAGCAGTTGGTATGATAGAGGTTGCCCATTGCTTGGCAAGCCTGGCTCGCTCCATACACACCTTTTCCACATTTTATACAAATACCTACAAAGCAGAAAGAGAATCAAAGTTAAAATCCTCCACAGCTCCTAAGAACAGCTCCAGGCTGTTGATTCACAACACCCAGGAGACCCCCACCATTGATACCCTAAATCAATGAGCTCCTCACTCTGAATAGATTCAAGTACCCAAGAGAGCAGCAGGCGGCTGCAGTGAAACAAATGCATGGAAATCAACCCAAAATTAAGGGGGGGGCCAAGCCTCTGCTGGTGTTTCAAAGCAGGGAGGCTGAGGCTGGCTGCAGACAGAAACCCAGAGGAGGCAGGTGCAGCCAGAAAGGACAGAGAAATCCACACACTCTGCAAACAACTCTGCCAGCCCAAGGAATAATTCAGTGAGACCTTCACAACAAAGTGCTCCTCCACATGACATTCAACAACCACTGATAAAACAACAATTCAGTCCAACCCAAAAGATTTCTCCTTGGCCCTCTCCACAAACACAACACCAAGCACTGCAGTGAAAGCCACTGGGAAAATGGATCTGTCAGTCACACCTAGGAATTGTTTCATTCCCTGTGGGCAGAGGATGTAACCTCATCAACACAACCTGGCACCTGACACCCCCAGCAGCAAAGCCTCTGCCTTCCTTCTGGTCCCAGGGCAGAAATTCAGGCTGTGCTTCAGTGGGCTCAGAAATTCCCCCTGATGCCCACCCCTGCTCCCGGGGATGCCAGGGATGACTCCCATGGAGTCCTCAGGAGGCCAAAGCACCAGGAGCCAACAAGTCAGAGCTCAGCTCTACACATGGCAAACTCACAGGGAAGGTCATGATTTTAGTCAGCTCTACAAAGGGGTTTTTTGGGAATGGTTTGGTTTTGGGGACTATTTAAAGTTATTTCCTTGAAGTTTTGGGGTTGTTTTTTTTTTTTTTTGAGAGTCTTTTGCCTGTGCACTTATTTCTACCTATTCATACCCTCTCTAAATTCAAACCAAGGAAGGGAATTAATTCAAGGATCACTTTGGTTTTGTATCCCTATGAAGAAGAACCTAAACTCTGTGGAATCCATGTCTTCCTCTCACACAACTGGGACTACTGATTTTTAAGTTCCTCTGAGGTGTCCACAGGTCTCTATTCAATCCTAGCAGGACAGCCCATCAGGACAAGGCTGGTGATATTTTTAAAATACTACAGTAGAAAATAAAGACAAAGATTTTTTTTTTGTTTCAAACGGGTCTAAAGAAACTGCTGTGTTCTTCTATTTCTACAAGTGCATACACAAGCTTGGCATTAATCATTGGCACCCACAAAACTGCTAATACACCTAAGAACTGCAGAACTACAAAACCAGGCTTTTATTTTTCAGAATTCTCCCCTGCTGTGCACATTCTGTGTAACTACATGCAAAATAAAAATGCAAGTTCTATGGGGGAAGATCAGGATATCATGAACAGGCATCCCTCTCTTGTCCTGGGAGACATCTTTCCATGAACTTCTCCAGTGTGAGAGCTTCCACAGGCTGCAGTCCTTCAGGAGCTGCTCCAGCCTGGTCCCTTCCCATGGGTGCAGTCAGTCCTTCAGGATCTGCTCCAGCCTGGTCCTGTCCATGGGTGCAGTCAGTCCCTCAGGAGCTGCTCCAGCCTGGTCCCTTCCCATGGGTGCAGTCAGTCCTTCAGGAGCTGCTCCAGCCCAGCTCTCCTGTGGGCTCACAGCTCCTGCCAGCAAAGCTGTTCCAGCTTGGGCTCCTCTCTCCACAGGTGCTGCCAGGAGCTGCTCCAGTGTGGGGTTCCCAGGGTCAGAGCCTCCTCCAGGCACCCCCTGCTCCTGTGTGGGGCCTGCAGGGGGATGATCTCTGGTCCCTGCTGTTCCCCAGGGCTGCAGGGGATGATCTCTGGTCCCTGCTGTTCCCCAGGGCTGCAGGGGATGATCTCTGGTCCCTGCTGCTCCCCAGGGCTGCAGGGGATGATCTCTGGTCCCTGCTGTTCCCCAGGGCTGCAGGGGATGATCTCTGGTCCCTGCTGTTCCCCAGGGCTGCAGGGGATGATCTCTGGTCCCTGCTGTTCCCCAGGGCTGCAGGGGATGATCTCTGGTCCCTGCTGTTCCCCAGGGCTGCAGGGGATGATCTCTGGTCCCTGCTGTTCCCCAGGGCTGCAGGGGATGATCTCTGGTCCCTGCTGTTCCCCAGGGCTGCAGGGGGGGCTCAGCTGCCTCTCCCTGGGCTGCACCCTGGGCTCAGGGGAGCCTCAGCTCCAGCCCCTGGAGCAGCTCCTGCCCCTCCTGCCCTGCCCTGGGCTCTGCAGAGCTGCTCCTCTCACACATCCTCCCTGCTCTCAGCCAGCTGCAGTTCCAGGGGGTTTCCTCCCCCTTCCCAAGTGTCCCCAGAGGTGCTGCTGCTGTCACTGAGGGGCCCAGCCTTGGCCAGGGGTGGGTCAGTCCTGGAGCCTCTGGAATTGGCTCTGCTGGACACAGGGGAAGCTTCTGGCAGCTTCTCACAGAGCCCCCCAGCACCTAAACCTGGCCATGCCAGCCCAGGGCTACACAACCTTTCCAAAACTGAACTGCTTCAGTTTAGAGCAGCATCAACACAGCCATCAGTGTGAGCTGTGGAGTGGGATCAGGTTAATTGGGACACTGGCAAGTTTAAAAAAAGCAGTTTTCCTGTACTACAAATTCCAATACTGAAATGGAAAGACCATTCATTAAATCCCAGGGTTTATTGGTGTTTATACCTTTAACTGCCTCATTTCATGCCATGAAGGGAGATTAGCTTTTCATTTAGCTAGCTCAACATTCTGGCACAATGTTGCCATTTTAGACTATTTGTCAAATGAAATTATGAATTTCAAAATTCAATACATCCATTAATATTTTTTAAAATTTTAAACATGATGTCAGAATTTAGGGAAGAAAAAACTATAACTTTAAGATTAACATTAAGTTTACCCAAGCTAAATCTAGTGAGACAAACTAGCTGCCATCCAGATCCATCAGTTTATTGCAAACTTGTTAGGAAAATGCCAGTCCTTGGGTGAGCTCAGCCCTGACACAAGAAATGGAAATTTCAGAACATTTGTTGCCTTATCCAAGGCTGCCAAGTCTATTCATTTATTTGTAACCAAATGTTATGGACAACATCCTCTATTTGCCATGAGTTAAAGGTTAACTGATCAGAGATGGGTACTGTGGACACTGTGCCTGGCAGAGGTGTCCTGTGAGCCAGCAGCTGCAGGAATTCCTCCCTCTGGGCAGCAGCACAGAGCCCAGGCCCTGCTCTCTGTCCCAGCACATCCCAGGCTCTGCAGGGCCCTGCCCAGGAGGGGCTGCACAGCCCCAGGGTCACACCTGGGCCAAGCTGGTGCCACCTCAGCACCACACCCTGCTCCGAGTCTCGGTTCTCTCTTGGCTGTGGGGACAGAGGAAGCCCCTTCAGAGCCCCCCAGCTCCCTGGGCACTCCTTGGCCGCCTTCTGAATGCCAGCCCTGGCAGCTGTTGATGATCTGCCTGCCTGGTAGGTTATGCCAACTCAACTACATTTTCCCATCTACGCTTAAAACTTTTCAAAGAAGAGCAGGAACCCACAGTCTGTAACTCTGGCAATTCTGTCTCTGGTCTCTTGTGCACAAATCTACTGCAGCCCAAACTGCTTTGATAAATGCAGGTTATTACCTCATTTCTCTGACATTGCTGCACTGAACCATCAGAAGCAAAAGAAGGATTTATTGTGGATGCTAAACTTGCACTGGCCTCTCCAAGCAAGTGATTAGTTAGGAGCAGCTGTCAGTTTGTTAACTTGTTTTCTCCAAGAGAGCAGTCATTAACTCCAGGAAGGAATGACCACAGAGATGATTAGCATACTAAAAAAGTGTATGTAAAATTCCAAAAGGCTATTTTGGAAAATATATATGCAGCTGCAGTGTGAGTTTAGTGTGAGCTCATAGCTGCCAAGGAGAAGCCCTGATTACATGGCTGCTCAGGTCTGCTTTTCCACCAGCCACAGCCCAGACTGCACACTGTGGGCTTGTGAAGCCCTGACATAACAGCTACATCACTTTTCCCCCCTCCCCAGATTTAATTCCAAGGCTTGTTAAACCACCTATGAAGAATGTTCTGTTGCAGAGCAACCGTGTCTGGTTTCTGACACTTCCCTTGACATGATTTCAGAGCAACTTCTGCCTTTATACAATTCCTTGCCCCTCCTGACAGCTCAATTCTGAGCAGTCAGCTGTACCCAGATCTTTAACACAGCAGCTGCTGTTTCTGCCCAGGTCATCAGCTCTCCAACAGACCTGGTGTGTCTACCCAGAAACATACATTACAAGATGCTGCATTTACTCAAAGTTGCCGTGAGGTTGGCTGAGGCAGGAGCAGGGTCACAGCAGTCCTGGCTGGGGTGGAGAGAGGTTCACACCCTCACTGAGCACTGAGCCAAACAGAGCAGAGACTGAACAAACACTCTGTGGAGCACAGCAAAGGACCACCAACAAAATGGTACTGGGAAGAGAAGGAGCTCCCAGAGCCTCCCTGCTGCACTCCAGCACATGGCCAGGGCTCCCCACATCTTCAACCTTGCACTTGGCTGAGCTGGATCACATCAGTGAGAACATATCCCTGGACATGGGGCAGCAAGCCTCCAGCCCTGCATGGCAGCACAGACACAGCTCCTGGGGAGCTCCCACAGCACAGCAGATCACACTGGGACCTTCTGATGTGCTCAGGGACCTGAGACCAAATGCAATGCATTATAATTACAAAGGTATCAGCAACAACCTATTTTTCAGCCTGCTGGTACTAGTAAGAGTTCCCTGCAGTAGCCTGTGCATTCCAAGAAGTTCAGTTTGGGACCTGTACATCAGATCCAGTAATGCTCTTTTGGCCATGCCAGCACAGGCTGCTCCTTCATACAGACTTTACCAGGCAGCCAGAATTAGGGAAATATCCTGATAAATGCCATGCATATCATGGCAGATATTTAACCACCTTTGATCTCAGACACAGGTGGAATTCAGCCTGTGCCTGAAGCCATCCTTTTATAACCTGAAAGGTTTAGCACAAATGCAAGAGAAATGGCACCACGTGGCCTCTGAGCTGCAGCAGGCAGCAGCTGTGGGAGCATCCACAGCCTGAGCCCCACAGCCCAGGGATGAGCTGCAGCCTCCCTGCTCTGCAGCCCCACCATATCTCAGGATAACTGCTACATGCTGCCTACAGTAGGAAACAACCAAGCCCTGTCATCAAGAGTTATGGTAAAGCTAAAATTAACAACTAACACATGGCACAGATGACTCCATCCCTGCCTCTGCCGTGCTGGGAAAAGGGCGGATGAACATCGTGCTGAGCCACTGCAAAATCCCCTTTTCTTCTTTCAGACAGGAAAACCATCTCTACACAAGCCCCACACAAGATTCTGTACACCTGCAGCCCATCCATGGCACAGGGGCAGGGAGATGGACACCCACTGCCGTGGAGCAGGGAGAGCAAACAAGGAGGGAAGCCTCAGCTGCAAACCAGATGCCAAACTGCACCAAGAGCAGAGGGCTGTGAGGGGCTGTGTCAGACACCTGCAGGTGCCAGGGGAGGGGCTCCCACACTGCCTGGAGCCTGTGATCCCACACAGGTGCTGCTCTCCTGTGAGATGGGCTCTGCTGAGAAGCCAGGTGAGCAGGGCAGCCCCAGAGCTGCCCCCAGCCCAGGCAGTTCTGCCCCTGCTGCTGCAGCACCTGCTGAGCTCCCGGGCAGCTTGGATCCAAGAGGTGACTTCAGGGGAGAAAAATGCTCCTTTCCTTCCAAGAACCACGGGAGGAGGGATCTTCCAACACACACACACGTCACCCCCGGCAGGCACAGGGAGGAGACACGAGGCACCTGCAGGGGCAGAGCCGGGGAGGAGCCCAGGAACCCGCCCAGCCTCTCACCGTGGGCAGCTCTCACTGCAGGGCTTGCATCTGCCACCTGCCAGAAACATACACATGGATTACAGTCCTTACAAGGATTCGGTATCTAATGTGAAATCTGGTACACACAAGTTATAAATAAATACCTGGACATGCTCAGCAGCAACACCCTGTGCTGGGAGTGATGGAGGAACTGCCTGGCTGAGCTACCAGCACTGCCTCTGCCCCAGGAAGAGCAGGACACACCACAGCTTGAATTAAGGTTGAAAATGACAGGCTAAGAACAGTGAGAAATGCTCAAGTAAATGTTTTAGGCTCTCCTGCCAAGCCCCAGCCCATGCACACCTGACCCCATCCAGCAACACAGCCCCAGCTCCAGGCTGGAGTCCCCATGTGCTCCCTGCAGTGACTGTGCTGGAGGGAACCACACTGGAGGAACAGGGGCCACAGCACCTAACACAAATCACAGCTTAAGCAAAGCAAGGCAAGAAGCAGCCTGTGCACTGTGAAACTTCTGGTTGTTACTGTTAAACCTTGTTGTGATTGCCCCCAACCTTACTCTCGTCCTCAAGGAATAATAAATAAACTATTTAGGCCCTTGAGATATGCATCTGCTGACTTAAAAAGATCTCCATCACTTCAGTGCCTGCGTGCTACAGGAGGCTTTACTCAATTAATACACAGGAGTGATGCATGTGTAGAACTTTACTCAGAAAAATCAAAATTTGAAATAATTTATGTTTGGTTACAAGTGCAGCAAAGTTCACATTCACTAGAAGTTTTGCAGAAGCAAAGTTCTAGGTTCTGGAAAACCTTTCATTACCTCTACTCTGCCTGTTGCTTAACAAGGCTTGTGTGGGACAAAGCAGCTGGGAGAGGTCATGGCCACAAAGGAAGGCCCTGGGAGCAGTTCCAGGAGTGACAGTGCCAAGCCCTACCTGCCTGAGGGATGAGCGCTGCCAGCAGGACTCTGCTCACCTGAGAGCAGCCATAGGTGCTGCCTGTCCTGCTCTGTCCTTAACCCTGCTGGAGTTTCACACACAGGGTGAGGTAATGGGCAAGTGTTTGGGAGCACAGAGGGCCACAGAAACAATTCACAAATGCCACCCTCCCTGGTTCAGCAGCTCTGAGGCCAGGGCATGTCTGTGCTGGTGAGTGAAGCCAGCTCCAGGCCAGCAGCGCAGAGGGAGAGGCCACGGAGCCGCTCTCAGCCCCGAGCAGCAGCTGCTGCAAACCAGAGGGGATTTGCTGCTGCTAAAGTCCAGCCACCCATCACACAGGGAAAGCCCAAAGCCAGCACAGCAAATGCTTATTGCTTCCTACAGAATGTGAAATTACTGCTCTGAGGCATGAAATGACTGCCAGTGTCTGCAGGGCCCAGCCCTGGTGCCTGAGCGATGGCACAAGGCCGAGCACGGCCCATCCATACCCACACCCTCAGTTACACTCTGCTTGCTTTAAAATATTCATTCCTTGCTCTGGCTGCATTCACTGCATGGCAGTTCCAGGGTAATTCATACTCCTTATCTGGCATTTACAGAGAAATCTTTAGCCACTGAGGCACTGAAGCAGAAGACAGAAGAGTTCCCCTGGCTGCTCCACGGGCTGTGCAACTTTGGGTGGCTTTGTCTGGGATTCAGAGCTCAGCTGAGTGATCAAGGCTCATGCTCACATTGACAATCACAGCACAAGGGGACCTGCAAATAACTTCAGCACCAAAGCAAAAATAAAGACAGAAAAAAATCCTGTTTCTAAAAGTAACCTTGTGATGACTGGGATTGTCAAAGCAAGGAGACATACAGCTGGGGAGGGCACCACTGGGAATGAATAACTTGCAGGGAAAGCCTGTAAATCAGACTTTCCTGTCCTACAGCCCCTCCAGTACTGAGCACCTGAGTGTCCTGCTGTGAACATGAGCCCTCCTACAGCCAACAAGACCCTCAGCTCCAACCACACTTACTCTGCCTGGAGCACAGTGAGTGTAATGACATTTATAATGCAGCCAGCTGAGGAGTGCTGAATTTCCAGCAGGGTAGTACAAGCAGAGGAGGAGAGGCTATGGCCAAAAACTGGAGCTGGTCCAGCTGCTGGCAGAGGAGGACCCAGCAGCACAGCTGCCCAGAGCCAGCAGAACTGAGCCAGGCTCCTGCAGCACTCCAGACTCATCAGATCCCACCAGCCAAAGCTCCACAGTGCTCCTGGGCAAATTCCTGTTAGGGAGCTGGTGTGAAGCACCAGGGGCATTGAGCCCAGCTCATCTCTCAGACTGACAAGGAAGAGGGCAGACCTTCACTCTGCACATCCCAATACTATGGGCAACAGAAGAAGTGGAGCTTCACAGAGGGGGAGATAGAAGAGATTTTCCAAAAAACTTGTACTTGGTTTTTAATTATCATGGATACTGCAATTTATACCAGTTGCTGGTTAAACCAGCTGGGATCACCTGAACTCTGGGGTGAGATGCTTGGCCATGCCATTACTTCAGACTTTGGCACAATGCAAAGTCAGATTATAGACCTTTTATGTATTATTTAAGCTTTTATTAAGTTTGATTTCCCAGTGACAGGTTTAGAGACATTGAGACAGTTTTATTACAGCAAATAACAATAAACTAAATATTTAGAGCTCATATGGCCATTGTCTTTCCTACCTGTAATAGTACATTTGCCCACATATTGCAGATTTTTTCTATGTAAGTGACAGGGTTCACAGTACAGAACCAGCCACAAAACCTACTGCACCAGCCCCCTTTTCCAGTTTTGATGTTCTTAGTCACCTTTAGTTTCTGTCTTGGCTCTTTTATATATTAAATGTGTCACTGACACCTCTGTGGTCTTCAGACAAAAAACCTTCTGAGATGACATGGAAAAGACAGAAACAATTTAAATACCTCAGCTTACAGAAACTGTGCAAGCAGGTAAGAACAGTGATACTGAAAGCAGGGAGGATGCAGCCCAAAAACCCTGAACTCCAGAGATGTCAGAGCTGCAGAGCTCAGCTCACAGAGCAGCCTGGAGACTGCACATTGCATTCCCTGACACTGCAGATGAGTCATCACTGTAATATATGGCAGAAAAAGGTCATATATCACAGCTGCCTTGCTATTTCACATGGGCTCATGGTTAAACAAGGAGACTAGTCTAAAAGTTTCCAGGTGCACTTTGCTATTTTCTTAGATAACTCTCTCTTTCCAGCAGGAGCATGACAGCCTGGAAAAGGCAGGAATTACGTAACCACCACGCTACAAACTAAGCAGCTCCCAGCCCCCAGGGCCAGCACCCACCCCACACAGGTGCTGACACCTCTCCCAGGTCACACCTGCCCCAGGGAGGCCCTTCAGCATGCCCAGAAGCATAAATGGGTTTGCTCAAACACAAACATGCTGTAGGTAGGTATTACACCAAGGTAATAGTGAGAAAGACTGAACTATTCACTTAAGCTGGAAGTGAACTAAAAATCTGTCACCTCAACCCTCTGAACCAGTTTTTTCTCAGACATTTCAAGTCCAGTGACTCAGGAATGCATTGAGAACATCAGGAGGAGGAATGTACCTTCCTGTAAGGCACAGGAACAACCATTTCAGAAAGTAATTTGCCACAGGTTTCTCCCACCTTTAGTCCTGAAGGACCTGGTGAGCCTCAGCTTGGTGACAGTGAGAAGCTGCCCCTCTGAGCTGTAGGGAGGTGCTCAGAGCAGGCAGCCACTCTCTCCACTCACACAGGAAGATGCTCAGACTGTAGGAGAAGCCTGTCCTGATCCAGCAAGCTGAAAACCCTTGGGACAGCTGCTCAAACACAGCTTGAACGACATGTAAACAGGATATTCTAATTTTGCCTCCTCTACCTTTGGGAAACAGCAGCACTAAATGCTGTAGATGTGGGCTCATTTCCTGCCTGTGAATTCAGCTGGGGGGAAAAGTAAAAATCAGAAAATCAACACTGCCCATGTGCTCAGCTGCTCTGCAAGGCTGACCCAAGGTGGGCAAGGGGCTCTCCAGGCTTTTGTCAGACTCCTGTCTGCAATGATTCCTGCAAGAGGGCAACTCTGAGCTTCCCACAGCCATGGGAGAGCCTGAGCTCCACTCTCACCTTCAGGGACTGGCTCCCCCCAGCACCACCCAGAGCTGCAGGAGTGGACAGCTCTCCCTTTGACACTGAACCTTCCACTGACACGGGCAGCAGCACGGGAGGCCATGTTCCAGCAGCTGAATAAATCCAGCACCTGAATAAATCCAGCTTTACAACCCTCAGTACCATAGAAAAAGATGCCACACAGTGTAAAGTACTGATAGTTAGCTTCATCTTGGTGGGATCTCTACTAGGTCAGGTATCTTCTGTCTGGACTGCTTTGACTTTTTGCTGGATCAGATATTGTCAGTCCTGGATCAGGTAACAGTCTGCTCTCCAGCAGCTGGAATGAACTCCAAGGTATGTGTCTGTCTGGCTAATTCAACACAAATGTGAACACACACTTGATCCACATCCAAACAGTATCAATGAATGATCCAGAAATGCACAAATATTACACCCAGGACCATCCCTCTCCCCTACTTTGACCTAGACTGTCATCTTGACATCAAACAGGAGCAAAGTGAGTATAAAAGGGCAAAAATTGGGGGAAAAAAAAGGAAAACCAACAGTGCTAGTTTTCTCTGATGAAAAAGGTATGAAATGGGTATGGTCACAACACCCAGCTGGGAAGCACATGTTGAACCTGCTTGTGCCCCCAGTGATGAGCTCTCTCCCTGCCAGTGACAAGCCAGCAGGCAGAGCTGGCAGACTTTTTTTGCCACCCACCTTTTCTGTTCTCACAGACTGACCAGACCAGTGACACAAGTGCCTGGCTGCCCTGCAAAACTGGACACTGAGGGACAAACTTCCAAGACACTGACTTAGCCTGAAGAGTCCCTGGCAGCCCCCACCTGTGCCAGGGTTTGGCATCACCTGCTCTTTCCACAGCCAAAGCCCTGCAGAGAAACCTGCAGCCACCCAGCTGAAGTGCTAAGCTGCTGCTGCTGCTGCTAGAGAACACAGAGCCCTTGGCACCAAGATGCAAACAGGGAACCACCCTGGCCTCAGTGGCTCCTGTCAAAGAGCAATTTGCTTGAGGGGGGAAGGATTTCTCTTTGCTCATGATCCCTGTGCACTGAGCCTTGTCCTCACAAAGCAGCTGCAGGACCCAGCCACACATCACAGGAGCTCCCAGAATTACCTTGGTGCCTTCTCCAGGCTCACCCTCCCCACTGATGGCAGACAGGCATCCTCTCCTCAGGAGGGTTTTTGGAAGATGGACTCTGTTTCCTGGAAGCTCAATGCCAGACTCCAGTCCAAGGGAGGAACAAGACTCAAAATGCTCTTCCCACCCATTCCTGGCACCCCAACACCCAAACAGCTCTTATTTAGTAACTCATCAGCTCCACCACCCACAGCCATGAGACAGCAAAGGAGTTGTGGCTGAATTTCTAGCAACTCCTACAAAAACACAACTAAAGCACAGTTGAAGAGCAAACTCCCCTGGTATAAATATTCTTTAAAAGTCTTTCTAGAAAAACAGCAAAAATCACCTCCTCAACTGCATAACCAGGGAAAGAGTGAGCATATAGAAAAGGGTAATTTTTCACTTTGTTAGTTACAGTAAACATCTCCAAATAAATGTGATCTTATGAATTTCATCAGCCAAACCTCCCTCCTCTGTTTTGAAAGGTTACATGAAGTGATGAAATGTTAGTTAATTTATGTGTTAAAGGACTGGCTAAAAAATAACAGAAACCTATAATCTTTTCATAATTATAAGTCAACACTTAACTGATATGAGAAGCTCTATTCATAGCCACTAAAAGGAGCATTCATTCCTCTTTGCATCATCCCTTTACCATTTTGTCTTGATGCAATTTTCAACAGCAGGTGAAACCACTAAAAATTGGAAACACTGTGAGAAATTTTCCTCTATCTGGTTTTAATTAAAACACTCAGCAGAACAAAGAAGTGATGGAGAGGGGCAACCCTTTCCACCTCAGCTGCTGCCTGTGACCCATCCTTGGAGAGCCCAGTGCAATGGCAGGGCTAAAGCAGGGGTTCCCACTAGGATCATGCCACAAGCAATAAAGGATCATTCACATCTGATTATGAAGTATGTGGTAGTCATTTGGTGCCCTTTTAGGTTTCAGGGCATCCACCTGAGAGGTGGGCACTGGAGGGGCTGCCTTTGGGAAGCCTGGATGAGAGCTGAGCTCCCCACAGGCTCCCAGCACACAGAGGGAGCTTCCACTGGGCACTGGCTGGGAGCTGGAGTGTCCCCCCAGGACACCAGAGCCAAAGCTGGCACACCCCACTCCCAGCCCCTGCTTCAGACACAGCTGCTGAGGGCAAACTGCCCACACACCGAGGCTGCACCAAGCCCACGGGCAACCAGGACATGCAGGCAGCTCCAGGGTGCCCATGACCCAGGGTGGCCCTCATCCACGATGGTCCAGGGTGGTCCTGATCCACAGTCCATGATCCAGGGTGGTCCTGATCCATGATGGTTCTGATCCTTGATGGTCCTGATCCATGACCCAGGGTGGCCCTGATCCATGATCCAGGGTGGCCCAGGGTGGCCCTGATCCATGATCCAGGGTGGTCCTGATCCACAATCCATGACCCAGGGTGGCCCTGATCCATGATCCAGGGTGGCCCAGGGTGGTCCTGATCTATGATCCATGACCCAGGGTGGTCCTGATCCATGACCCAGGGTGGTCCAGGGTGGTCCTGGTCCATGATCCATGACCCAGGGTGGTCCTGATCCACGATCCATGATCCAGCATGGTCCTGATCCATGATCCAGGGTGGCCCTCATCCATGATCCATGACCCAGAGTGGCCCTCATCCATGATCCAGGGTGGTCCTGATCCATGATGGTTCTGATCCATGATGGTTCTGATCCATGACCCAGGGTGGTCAGCCTGAACTCCAGCTCCAGTTGCTGTGGTTTCCTTTGCCAAACACCCAGCCTGGACTCCAGAGGGCCTTCCTGCAGAGCTGCTCCCAGCACTGGATGAGGCTGTGGCTCCCCACCTGCAGGACTTGGCTTTTCCCTGGGCTGAATTTCCTGAGGTTCCCATTCCCACATTTCTGCAGCCTGTCAGGGTCCTGCTGAGCACCAGCACATCCACTCCATGGGGGTACAATCCACAGCCTGGCTAGAGGGGCACTCTGTCCCATCATTAATGAAGATGTCAAACACTGCTGGCTGCAGAACATGGACTGCTGAGGTGCACCACTGTCACCGACATATTTTATGAACAATTCTTTTGTTAGGATTTCTTCTCCTGAGAAGCTGAGAGGCCTCAGAAACTAATAAACAATAATTATCTGCTGCTGTGGAATGCAACAGGTGCATCTTTGATTGGTCTCATGTGGTTGTTTTTAATTAATGGCCAATCCCAGTCCAGCTGTCTCAGACTCTCTGGTCAGTCACCAGATTTTATTATCATTCCATTCCATTCCTTTCCTTGCTAGCCTTCTGATGAAATCCTTTCTTCTATTCTTTTAGTAAGTTTTTATAAATCATTTTCTTTTAATATAATATATATAATAAAATAATAAATCAGCCTTCTGAAACAGGGAGGCAAGATTCTCATCTCTTCCCTTGTCCTGGGACCTCTGTGAACATTGCAATACACCACCAGTGTCTGGCTCCAACTCAGCCTCATCCTGCAGGTCACACCTGAGCTCAGCCACTTTTCAGTCCCTCTCACAGCCTGTACTCACCAGTTTGTCCAGAGGGATGCTATGGGTGACAGCATCAAAAGCTTTACTAAAGCTGAGATCAAGCACCACTGCTGTCCCCTAATTCCCCAAGATTTTCATCCCAGAAAGCCAACCCAGCACCTCTGGCCATGTTTCCCTGCAGTTCCTTCCCCTCACATACCTGCAGAAGCACTCCCTGACTTCCCTGGCTTTCACCAGGGCCAGCTCCAGCTGAGCCTTGTGTCTCTGGATATTCCCCCAGGTCAGCTGTCCCTGCTTCCACCCCTCACATATCACACAAATCCTTTCCATTTCATTCTTCAGAGCCCCTTGCTCACCCATGCAGGCCTCTTGCCACTTCCTGCATGTCAGGATGGACCATTCCTGAACCTGGAGACTGCAAGCCTTGAAAAATCAGCCAGTTTTCCTGACCCCTTTTCACTTCTCCCAACCTACTTTAGAGCTCCTGTAAGCCAGTAAAATGCAGAATTCATATATGAAATATCCAAAGTCAGTTCAGTCCACAGAAATGCTCTCTCCTGTTGTAGGTACTAGAGAGTCTGGGCTTCAGCTTCCAAGTAAATCTGGCCCTGTCTAAACTCACAGCAAAATGACATGGCTAAGTAAAGAGCTACCTGTGAATATTTACACATTAAATGCCTACTTAGAGATTTAACTCCCCACTGGGTTCTCTTTGGACTCAAAAATAAGCATAAATGCATTTCTGAGTCTGACCTTTGATCAGAACATTCAAGATCCATGTGTAAATCACTCAGCTGGGATTTTTCCTTCTCATGTGTTAAATCACTGCAGCACAACCTAATGCAAACATTCCCTTAATTGCACAAAAGCCCTTTTGGAATCTCTCCTTTCACTGTATTCACCAAGAAATGGGTTCCTCAAGGCTTCCTTGCAAAAAAACCAACAAAGCAACTAACACAACCCACAAAACTTATCTTTTGAAAACTAGCTAAAAGAATTAATTTAGTTGTTGGGGGCTTTAAAATTTATTTCTGCTTAAAAAAAATACTAGAGCCTTTGTTTGCAGATGACTGTAACCTCTTCTGTAATTATATCCATGAAAATAAGGGCAGCTTTTACCAAAATCAATGATGAAACTCTTTACTGTGCTTTCTCTGTAAGAGTGAAGTACAGAGTTGGTACTGAGCTGGTGCCTGCACATCCCCTGCTTCTCCCACTGGTGCCTTTGAGAGATGAAGGATTTTATAATTCCTCCAGAGGAGCCAATTGTCCCTCTTAGAGAAGGAATCATTGTTGATCCTCAATTACAGCAGACTGTGCCTCACTCTGGTACCAGTCACAAAACGTCTTCTCTGGTTGTCTCCCACCCCTGCAAGAGAGATGTTTCTTCAAGCAAAGCAAAAAGCAAAAAAAAAAAAAAATCAACCCTGAAGAGATCACTCCAAATGGTTGTTCCCCATTGGTTTTCATCTGGTGGAGCCACAGCTTTTGTCCTGCAGTGGAGCTGTGACTCAGGCTGGCAGGAATGGCTGTGCAGGGAGGAACACACATCCCTTCCCTGGCCCAGCAGGCACAGGAGTGGCCAAGGAGGAGCTGCTGCTCCCTGTCCTCTGCAGCCAGGCTGAGATCCCAGCCAGCACCCAGCCCTTCAGAGCTGGCAGCAGGAGCACCTGCAGCTCTCCAGCTCAGCCCTGAAATCCTGGCTGTCCCCAGGCTCCACACTCTGCCCCCTGCACGACACTTGCCACCACTTCTTCATGACCTGATCCCGGAGCTCTCACAGAACATCTGAACTGTTTTAGTCCTATTGTGGACTGTCACCTGCTCTGACCTCTGTTCTCCAGCCTGCACAGAACATCCTTAGCTCCCTTCCTCCCTCTCTTAGGTGCTTCCAAGCTTGTGCCCTGCCCTGGGCTGCAGCATGAGCACAAACATGGCACTGTTTGCTCCCCAGTGGTCACACTGCGCCTGGAGTCAGTCTGACTGAATTCAGACCCGAGACAACACCTACCCTTGTTGACTTAAGTCAACTGCTTGGTGAGCAACTGCAAGCTGCATGGTCCAAAAATTCAAATAGCAATTGATTTGCAGGCTAATTGGACACTTTTGGGCACTTTTTCTGGCTGGTTTTTTAGGGAGAACAGTAGAGTTCCAGCAGGAAAGGATGTATGAAGAACTGAGCCTGCACCAGCAGCACATCCAGCTCCCAGATCTTCCTTCAAAGCAAGAATTAACTCTACTCTTTAGGGAGATTTTTTTAGACATGGTTGTCACCTGGGCATGCAGCTCTTGTCTCTGGAGAAGGGCACACTCTCATTCATCTCACTGCACTCCCAATCAAATTTACAACATGCACAAGCAAAACTGAAGCCATGACCTAACATTCCCTCACAGCGCCCCATCATTTGGTTCCCTGATCAAAATGAAAATGGCCCAAATTAAAAACAAAGTGATTTTATTCCACTTTCAGCTCAGCCATGTGCTGGCAGTTCTGGACCAACAGACATTGCCTTGAAATGGCAAAACCCCAGAGAACACTTAGGGGGATGCAAATACACAGACATAAGCTTCATAATAAAAGTGAAATAATGCATTTCTCAGAAACTTAAGCAAATATTACCATGTACCTGCCAGAACTCTCAGCAGACTCCCTCTTTTTCTTTTTTTTTTTTTTTAATCAAACTTCTCTCTTGCCTTTTCCACACTGTATGGGAACATTAAGTTAGAATCTCCCCAAGTGAGCAGCCAGTTGCAGTGGGCACTCCCAGAGGGACTGACCCTCTGAAGAGATGTTCCTCCACACACACACTGCACATCTCTTCCTCTCTGCTTTCAAATATCACAGCAAAGTTCACAGCGACCTTGAGGACCAGAGCAGCCAAGTCCTTGAAGAAGCCCACACAGACCTTGCACTTGGATGTTGAGAGGGAACAGGAGTCAAAGCAGGGACAATCCCACCCCAAAGAGCAGAAGAGAGGAACTCTGACCATTGGGATTAGCCAGTGCACGTCACCCTTGACCAAGGACAGGGGCTGAGAGCTGGAGGAAGTGACACCTGGGGCAGGGCTGGGAACTGCCCATGCAGGCACTGACCCAGCTGGGAGCAGAGCTCTAAATCAATGCTCACTATTCAAGGGGTACTTTGTCAGAAAAACGAAACTAAGTCCTTCCCCCCTGACTTGAAATGCATTTTTCTCTGACCTTGCAATAATCTCACCCCAGGCTTCCCAATTCTGCCAGTCCAACCAAGCAAAACACCCAGTAATTTCAAAGGAAGCTCTGCCACAAAGGAGTCCAGGATTTGTCCTTCAGCTCAGGGGTTTTGTTTTGTGGGGTTCATTTATTCCCCTCTGGTGAGTTACAGAAGTCAGTCAGAGTGAGATGTGGTGTCCAGCCAGGGCTGGGCCACCACATGGGTTTGAGCTGCTCCCTGCTCCATCCTCCTGCCGCCCCCATGGGGAAGTCAGACAAAGCCCCTGGAGGTGGGAACAGGGTGGGAAGCAGGGAAAGGCAGAGCTTCACACACTTGGCACACCAGGAAGCTGATTTGCAAGTCTGCACTTGGCACAACTTCAGAGTGTTTTCTTTGGGACGGGCTCTGTGCACCTCCCCTTTCTGGGCTGGTTCTTCACCAGCCTGGATTCCTCCCAGGTGGGAAAGAGGGGCTGGGAAAGCCTTTTCCCAAAGGAGCCACCATCTCTGTGCTCTTACACAGCATGCAAGGCTATTCCAGCCTAACCCAAGCCATCCCTTCTCTTTATACATTTTCCTAATAGGTCAGGGGGGTTTCTTGGGTTTGCTTTGTTAAAAGGTGTGCTCTGGCACTCCAGTTATTCCACCCCATGTGGAATTGCCCCACTGCTCTCAGGCAATGTGGGATTTGGTGAGTGAATGGCCACATCTGCACTCTGCCAGAAACTCCTGCAAGGGGCAAACCTCATCCATGCTGGGCTCAAAGCCCCAGGCCCAAAGCTGCTGGAGCCCTGGCTCCTGAGAATTTCAGACTTTCTGTGCTGCCTGGCACTGACCCCCAGGAGAACACTGCATTGACCTGAGGACGTGGAGAAGGCTTCCAAAATGGAATGACAGAACTAAGATCATGGCTATGTAGTTTAAATAGAAGTATGTAACATCACATGGTAGAAAACTCAGAGTTGAAGGTTTTAGAATATAGTAACATTTACAAAACAAAATGCTGTGGATTTGAGTTCTGCCCTCTCTCTGAACTGGCAGGGATCAGCTGCAGATGCTGCTGCCCCACTCTCCATGAGCAGCCAACTCCCCAGCACTGTCACTGCCACCACCCTCACACAGGAGGCTCTCCCTCAAAACCAACACATGGAAAGACTGGGAGATTCTCTTTCCAGCAAAGCAAAACAAGCTTTTTTCTAATTGTTTGTGAAACAGCACCTGAGTCTAGCACCTGGTGACTGCCAGCATTTCAGACATTAAGTAAGAATAGGCTGGACCTTTTATTTTGCTGCAAAAAAAGAAAAAGGAAACCAAAGGAATAAAATGGAAAGAGCCCTTAGAGCCCCAGCACCTCACTAAGCACAGGCAGTGCCAGGGGGATCCCTAGAACAGGAACAACTGCAGTTCATGTGCATCAGCCCTGTCTGTGCCTGGAGCTGAGCTGTACATCCTCTCCAGCTCTGGATTCCTTTAAGGACCCCTGTTCTGGGCAGATGACAAGAGGAAAAGCAGAGGATGCACAACTCACATCTGGACACAGCCTCCACCCCAGCCTGAGAGCGGAGCAGTCTGGGAGCTCTGGGCCCAGAAGTGACTTTGTACAAGCTGGAGAACTCACAGTCCCACAGGGCTGGCTCCACCTGCTCACAGTCACCCATTCCCTGCAAACTGTGCCTCAAGTATTCACCTGCTGCAGTACCAGGTTCCCAGGCAAACAGCACACAGCTTGTACAGAGCACAAAGCAGGGGGGACACCTGGGACCACGCCATGTGGGCATGGCTGGGAGGTGCAGGGGCCAGGCAGACAAACACGGCCAGGGAAAAGCACTGGTGTGAATTTCCTCACTGCCTGATCTCTGTGCTGTATTGGAAACAGCTCCAGATGACTCCCAGCTGTCAGAAACAAATCCATCATGCCACCCATGACTTCAACAGGACTGTCACTCATGAGGCAGCCCTGGGTTTATCAGATGTGCTCCATCTCCTAAATAAAACTGCAAGAATTCCAAATACCTTGCATTAATTTTATTTTGAGATGTCTTGACTGCTGAGCCCCCCAGGTCTGCCCCCAGGTCATGGGGGGTTTCCAGCACAGCAAGTGCATCACTTGCTCTGCACCACTGCAGCTTTGCAGGGCTGCACTGCCAAGGCCCAGCCCTGCTCCAGCCAGGAACAGGTACAGCAGGCCAAGAGACTTTGCAAAACAACCAGCTACTGACATACACTTCAAAAAAATTACATGCTTATTTCTGAAACCAGCTCCAAATATGGGCTCTAACACACTTGATTGGTGTGCAGGTCTGTTTTCTATTGAGTGTTTAGATTTGGGAAACGTGGCTTTGATTAAAAATAGGCAAAGCCCCAACTGCAGAAAATTTTCACATAACTGCCTGGCAAAACCAAACCAAAACAAAAAAAACAGAGCTGCAACAGTTATTGCCATTCATCAAAACCTCTGCCTTGCTCCCTGAGGAATTGCCAGTTTGCCTCACCTACACCTGAGAATGCACCTACATCTGGGATGCTCAAGGTAAACAGCAACTGCCACAACACAGAAGAACACAGAGAGTCCAAGATTTTACCAATTACAGCTCTTTCCACTGCCTGCTACACAGCTGTCTTGCCTTAGCTGAGATTGCACTCCAGTATCTTTTGCTTCTTCCCTTTTTCCTGAAACAAAGCCCAAAATCAACATGCTCTCCATAACTCTGCTGGTTCAAAGGGAAGGGAAGGGACAGGTGAGAGCATCCACAGACAGGGTCTGATCCTGCTGCATTTCAGGGTGGTGACAGGAACAGGCAGGGCAGCAGGAGCAGCACGGGCCAGGTCAACACACTCCTGTGAGCAGGGGAAACCAGAGCTAAGTGACAAAGTTTAGTCACTATCCCCTTGCTCAGAACCACTCTGTCAGTGATTATTTTCCAGTCATTCAACATTTGACCCAAACAAATGGATTTAGCAGGAATTTCACACCAGCAAAACACAGAAAACCAAGATCCTGCTCTAACACTACTGAAGGCAATGCCACATCCACAAGGGCAAGAGAGCAGAACAGCCACAGCAGCAGAGCCCTGGGCTGGCTCAGTTCAGCCAAGCCCATGCTTGCTTTATCACAGTCACTATCATTCCTCTCCCACCTGGTCAGAAACCCCTCCATCCCAAAGGTTTCCAACCCACACATGCTGCAGTTTTGCCCTTGCAGAGACGCCCACAGAAAGGAGCCTCAGATCAGTGGCACTGAGATTGGGGACATCCCTGAGCTGTCCTGCACCAGCACCTGACCCAGCCACACCCCAGGAGGAGCGGCCCTGCCTGTGCCCCCTGGGGCAGGGCCAGCACCCAGGGAGGCTCAGAGCTGCAGCAGGACCACCCAGCCCAGGAGCTGCAGCACAGGGAAAGGTTTGTGCTGTGGCCACCAGAACAAAAGGGTATTTCCCATGCCTGGGAGAGGCCACAGGCTCTCCTCAGACCACAGGAAATTTGATCCAAGCCAGCTGGAGCATCTAAACATGCACAACTGTCAAACTGCATTTAGGAATGGCTTTTTGTTTCTCTTTATTTTAACTTTGAAATTTTCTAATTTTTTCAAGTGACCACATTAAAGGAAGAAAACGTCTTGTTTTCTCTTTCCAGGAGTTCTGAGGTGTCAGCAGTGAAACAGTTCACCAATTAAATAAATGTTTGGATGGCTGGGAAACAATGAAAGTCCCTAGCAGTCCTTCCACAACAGCCATCTACTTTTCCAAAAAACTGTAAATACATTCTGAACTGAAACAAGCTTTGTTCAGCCAAATTCTTAAAAGAGCAATACCACACATGAGACAAGACCTTTTGTAACCTATTAAATACCTCCTGGTTGTCCATTTAATGCACTCCCTACTTCATGACAAGCTCTGATATTGCCACTCTGTACCACTGCACCCTGCCTTCACTCCCAAACACACATCAACCCTCACAGGCACCAAATGCACTTCACTGCTGCTGCCTGCAATTAAACACTTCACAATGAAGGCTGGAGACCATCTCCTGGGGGAGATCATTGGGTATTTGTGCTGTCATTGCAGCCCAATCCCATCCCTCTTTCCAAGGCACTTGGTTTCCATCCCTGGACCTGAGGAACCCAATTCTCTGCTCAAAGCCCATCAGGGGTCCCTGAGCCCCCCTGCACAAGGGCAGCCCCAGGGCAGCTCAGCCCATGATGGTTTTTACCAGGCCAGGCAGAGCTGCCACTGCAGCCCCTTCCACAGCAGCAGAGGGTGGGACAGGGGGACAATGGCACAGTGGCCCTTGTGCCCAGCCCCAGCCACACAGAAGAGAAGCTCAAACCCCACTGCCCACAGGCCTTCATGCAAAGCCTGCCAATAAGAAATTTCCAAATCTGAGATGCTGGAGAAGAAGTGTCACCCTATACATATACATATATATATATATAATTATATATATATCACCCTATATATAAAATAAATAACACACATACAACCCCATATCTAATAAATAACACATCTGTCACCCTATGTATATAATAACATATATAACCCTATATATAATAAATAACACATATCTCTCTATATATAATAAATAACACATATATCACCCTATATATATAATAATAAATCCTCACCCCCAGCCAAGTCCCTGTGCAAGCCCCTCCACATTGTGCACAGGAGTTCTCAGCTGAGCTTCACTGAGTGTTTGTGCTCTGGGTGCAGGGTTTGTTCCTTCATCAGTCACAGGCCTTTTCTTAAAAGTTTGCTGGAACCATAAATGTGACTTTAGAGATTCAGTAAAAACTGCTCCAAGAAACAAGGAATGAAGTTTCAGACAATGTGAAATACTCCAGCTGGAAGAGATACATGACTTGCTTGGCTGCTTTTTGTGCTCAGTCTCAGCACAGTAACAAGCAGGGCTATGCTGAGAGGGAGCCAGAACAACCCAGTGAGGTTAATAAGAAGAGATAACACATACCACAGAATGGAGCTATCTGCTCCAGTGGAAAATAAAAAAGAAAGCAGAAAACCCACTTCCAGAGAAAGCACCCACACAGGCACATTGAAAATGGCATAAGAGTCCAGCCAAACAGCACATTTATTGGTTGATCATTGGCACATTTGCTAATTTTATTCAGAGCTGAAGTTAATAAGCCAGCAGGAATCCTGCTGGAGCCCCAGAACTGTCACAGCCCTGGAGCAGCTCCAGGCAATGCCACATCACAGCCCCAGGTACCCTGGACCCCTCAGGCAGCTGAACACAGCCCTCCAAAGGGAGCCCTTCCAAGCTCATAACAAAACTTACAGACCATGCACGTTCCTGCATCCCATCCTCTGGCTGCTTCAGCTTTGCTTTACTGCACACAGCCCTGTCCCAGAGGAGGCCCTTTGTCCAGGGTGGGCACAAAAATCAACCACCACATCACACTCCAAGACACTCAGTTTCTCCAGCCACAGAAGAGGAAATTATTGAACAATCATATTAACTATTTAACAATTATACTAACAATCAACCAGACTCTACCAAAGTGCTGTGAAGCTGCCCTGAGATATTTGGGGCATATGATGTAGGTAGAAGGCCAAGTGTAGAGCTTATTAAATACCTGCATAAACGTTCTGATCTTAGTAAAACTACCTGGCTTATCACTGCCAGTTTATTTTCTTTCCATTGCTGAACAATCCTATTACATACCTGAAAATTACTTTGCCAAGTTTGGGCACTTTTTTAATAATCATTTTATCATTTTTAAAAAATAATCACTTTAGGATTAGGCAAATTCTCTTCCATGGAGAATGTTTTCTAAGCACCCAATATCCACACAGCTAAGAGCCATTACATCCTAATTCATTAACTGTGGATATTAAGGATTTCAGCCTAGACCTGCTGCCATGAAGCCATCAGTGGTAGCACACAAACTTGTACCATTTACACATTTTAGATGTAAAAATTATACAACTTCAGGGATGTTTTCCACTGAAAAAAACCCAACTTCAATCAAGTTCTAAACTCAGCTACTTTGACAGTTAGCTGTTCCTCCACAGCAGGGTAGCACTGCTGTTCTGCAAACTGAACCCATTAAAGTCACTCAACTGGGATTTCCTCCCAGTTTTCACACCAGCACATATGAACCCCCAGTGAGTGACTGGAGCTCAAACAGGACATTCACACCCAAAAATCTCTGGGGAAGATCCAGCATGGAGGTGAGGGAAACAACTGCCAATGCAAGTTCCACTCTGCCACAGAACCATTTTTGACTTCCAGTGTTGCTCAGGATTTCCCTGACCCACCTGAGAGGGCAGAGCTGATTGGGTTGGGGTTTTTTGGGGGGTGAGGGGGTAGGGCATGGTTAAAAACCTGATGTTACTTCTGGGATTTATCCTTGAGGGAAGCACCACAGCCTTGGCCTGGAGCTTGTGAGAGCCCAAAAAGCTGAGCAGGAGCAATGAATTGCTCAGTGTTTCTCACAGCATTCCCACTCCAAACCCAGCTGAGCACAGGCTCCCCTCAGCCCCTGCCAAGATTCCCTCCCCTCACCCTGCTGGGCACCCACAGGAGCATCCCCAGACCTGGGGCAGCGCAGGGGTCACAAACCAGGCACAGCACGGCAGCGCTCACACCTGCACCACCCCACAAACCTCTGTCCTGGGACCTCACCCCAATCAAACACGTGGCAGTTCTTTGGAAAAAGGGTTTTTTCCTTGCCCTCTTACACACAGTGCTTTTACTTTTAACAGAGTAAAAGCATGAGAAACAAAAAGAAACAAAAAGACCATTTGCTATCAAACCATATCCCATCCACAGCCAAGTGTCCTGCAACTGAAGATAAGAAAATGTTTGTCCCCATTCATAACATAGGCTTCCATCCAAGTTACAGCCATCCAAATTCTCATTTCATGTTAATTGTACATGTTACATTTTCCAGTATCTAATAAAACAAAACCACACATACTCCACAACTCTCCCCTGCTGTTATTATATCAATTCCCAGCTTCAAGGAGAGTCATAAGGATGTGCATGGCTACCAGGGACTGCAAGAAACCATCTCAGGAGCATCCCTCATAGTACATTCAATGCCACAGACAAAATGCCCTTTTCCCAGCTCTGTACACTTGTTACCCCATGCTTTTTCCATGTCAGTTCCTTCTACTTTCTCTCTCCTCACCTTTCTACTCTTCCTCCCTTGGATGATGTTCCAGCTACAGATTTTATCACTCTGACCATGATTTCCTTGGCTCATTCAGGGGACAGGCTCCTGGTGGCCCCGAGGATGCTGCCACCCCACAGGGACCCCAGCAGCTCCTCCTGCCCCTTCCCCCTGAGCACCTCCTTGGAGCCTTTCCTGCTCTTTGGCCAGAAAAGCCTGACCACTCTCAAATCAGCTTCAGCAATGGATTTTCCAGCTGTAACAGGGAGATTATAAAAAAGCAGAGCTCTGAGGTACACGGCCTGTTTGAGCATTTCAGGGATCCCACCATGGGAGTTTATTTCTGTTTAAATGTTTGCCTGTCAAAGGCTGCTTTTTCCCCAGGCAGCCCCAACTGCAAATGCTGAAGGACATCAACTGCTTACCAACACTGAGTGAATTTCTAAGCCCAGCAAAAGAGAAATATAAAGTAATTACCAGACAATAAACCTCTGCTTATCCCCCAAATGATATGATGTATCAATGATTACACCTTTACTTTGATGGAAACAGGAAAGAACTAATATTTCACAGAGAAACCTTCAGGAATTCCTAAGACTGAAAAGAACTCCATAGCAAATCTCTCAAGTGTTCTACTCACCAACTGCAAGCTTATCTTAAATTTCATTCAAATTTTCAAATTTCATCTCTGTGTAAGCTTTTAGAGACTTACCACTGTTACCTGTCTTAATTTTGATCTCACTTGCATAAACACCCTTCCATCACATCAACCTGCACACACAGAACAAGCACAAACATACAACTCTGAATCCATGAGCATATTGTAGGGCTCAAATCCAGATTTACATGGCTGACTATGCACAAAAAGGGCAGAGAGCCTGGATGGGTCTAGAGATTTATTTCCTCCCTTCACCCAGTCTTCCCTTCCCTCACCTGCCAAGCCAAAGGCTTTTCAGCCCCGTGTTATCAGCACTGCCTCTTGGTGGTGCTCCAGCCAACATGTGCTGGTACTGCTGGGTGGCTTTCTGGCAAGAGAGAGCTCTCAAAAGTCCAGGCCACCCACCAGGGCTGTGCCAAACTGAGGAGTGCATTATTAACAGAATCCAGGCTTTGTGTCCCCAGAGACAGCCCTGCTTCCCCTGGCAAAGCTCCTGCAGGATGAGCACAGAGCTGCCCATGGAAGGCAGGGAAGGTGGCAGCTCTGGGACAGGATCTCCTGTTCTCACTGGGGAGCAGCACACGTGTCTGAGCTCTGTTCTGCACCTCAGCTGAGGGCAGGGGGCTGAGCTGGCAGCCAGGGCTGGGGCAGGCTCGGGGTGTGCAGGGATGGGGAGCAGCGAGGGCACTGCCTGCACAAGGGCAGCTGAAGGACAAGGCAGAGCCGCAGCCTTGCTGCTCTCTCTGGATTGGCACAGGGAGGCAGCTGCACTCCCCACCTCCCCAGGACCAGGCACCTCCTGCAGCTTCAGGAGAGGCCAAGGTGACAATGAAGTCACTTCTGGTGCTGGATTCCATCACCAGGGCCAAGGTGAGCAGAGCCCTGGCGGGGGGATGGCTGCAGCAGTGTCTGACTGCAGCCCTGCAGCCACCCTGCACTGCTGGCACCACTGCACAGAGAGATCTGCTGCAAAAATAGCAGCCAAGCAGCCCAAGTGCTTTGGGACCTTTCCCTGCCTGGCAGGTGACAAGCCACAGGTTTACAGTCAGTCCCACAAGGATGCATGACTTGGATGGGTGTGCCAAAATACAACTTTAACCTCACACTTTTTTCCAACACCTAAACATCAGACTGATGCATTCTGCAAAGAAAACAGATTTTAAGACAGTGCCTGAGCTCATGACTTTCCAACACCCACCAATGTCCTGCTGACACCTCAGGATGAACATTCCATTTAAAAAACATGCCTGAAACAACTTCTACCTCACCTCATATCAATGTTCAGCTCAAAAGAGTTATGAAAATGAGTGAAAGTACTTTTTTATTACCTCACTTCTCAGCATCTCCCACTAAACCAAGCACATTTACCAAACTGTCATACAGGAGGTCTCAGGGGTGGAGGAGGAAGAGGTTTGGAGGGAATGCACAGGAAGCAGCTACAAGGGAACAAAGTCTCACAGCTTTACCCAATTCAGCTGCTGCCAAAGGAAGGGTCTTGGCTTCCTGGAGCCCTGTCTGCACCCTTGGGTCAGCCCCAGCCATCTCTTTGACAAGGATGAGCTGGAGCAGCTCACCAATCCAGCCCCAACAACCCTCCCTCTTCTCCCTCCTCCTCTGCAGGCTTTGTTTCTGTCAGATCAGTGAGTGCAGGTGGCTGCAAGGTGTTGGAGGGAGCACGGGGAGGTGGAATGGTGCTGTGCCTCACCTGTGCAACTGGGCAGGTGCAGAGCCTTGCTTTTGGCAGCACTGGCATCTTTATTCAGATTAAACCAAGGGTAGGAGGGCATCTTCCTTCTCCTCCAGATGCACTGCAGCCTGGCAGAAGGAAGGGGAGGGTGGAGAAGCTGGAGCAGTAAAACAAAGCTCCCAGCACAGCACTGTCAGCCTGCAGAGCAGCACAGGAGACCTGAGGGCTTGCACCCTGCTTGCCTTGGCTGCCCCACAGCCTCTCTGGAGATCAGACCCTGCACTTCTCCCCCTCTCCTATTTATCTGTCCCAGACTATGGCTCCCTCCTGAAGCAGAGAGGGAGGGGTGGGAAAGCAGCCAGGGCCTGCCAGCACCAACCACACTCACACAAACTGACCCACAGCCAGCATGGAGGCAGGGCAGGGCTGCTCCTCCTCCAAGCAGAGCTGGCCAGTCCCTTGACCTCAGTTCTAAAATAGCACACTGCTCAATTTCTAATTTTACTGGGGGTGTGGGGGCAGGCAACAACACAACATGATGACAGGACACAGAGCACAGTAAATACCTGGTGTCCTCAAATCAGCATTTACTCATTAAACAATTGAGCTCATCTAACTAAGAAGCAGTAAAGTATCTCTGTCCCTTCTACTTTGTTGGACCTATTGGCTCAACACTTCTGCTCTCCACAGGCACCAAAGAACACCCACCACTGCCTCTGGGGTGCCACTCACCAGTGCTATGCAGACAGCTCAGCATGTACAAACTGCAGTGAAAACCAAGGCATTTTCCTTGCTTCATTTTATTAAGACACCCTCAAAGTCAAACTAAAACCAGACTTCTCCCTGTTCTGTTCTCACTCTCCTTCACCCTGACCCAACAGCCTATGGTCAGCCCTGCCAGCCTCTCATGCACTGGCTCAGCCAAAACCCACATGGATCATCTGAACCAAAAAGGTGGGATCAAATCCACCAGGATTTATCAAAACCTCAGCAGCTCACAGAAATCAAGTTTCTCTTCCAAAGCAGCCCAGTTTTCTGGGTTTCATCTGCTTCCAGGGTGCAAGTCACAGTAGTGACTCCTCGGTGCTGCCACAGCAGGAGCCTCCAGAGCAGCACAGAGGCTGCCCAGGCCCAGGCACTGCTCATCCTGCACTGGGAGCATCCCTGCCAGCAGGGGCACCTGCAACAGCCAAACTCTGAGAAACACAAAAATCAATCCCCAGCACAGACTCCCCACGTTTGCTCCTGGAGCCCCTGATCGCACCCTCAGCTTTCCCAGGCCACTGCAAACACCTCCCAGAGGCTCAGGACAGGTAACTTGTTCTTACTCTCACATTTTATTCCTGAGTCTCCCACCGCAGACCGTGGGAATGTTGAGGGTAACATTTCCTGCAGCAGTTCGTGTGTTACAAGCCCCACGCAGCCTCTGCCCCCTCCGAAGGGAGCCACAGCTGCCCTCAGCAGCGTCCCCCAGCACCGAGCCAGGTGCCAGCACTGCAAACATGCCGCGGGTGATCCATCAGCTTCCTTATCAGCCCATGACGGGTGAAGGAAGGCAGGAAAAGCACTGCGTTCAGCCCCCTTTGTCTGGGCACAAAAGCTCGGAGAAACTCTGCCGCTGCAGTTTACAGAAAGGTTTTCCTGCTAGAGAGGCTGCTGCTCACTCAGCTACCTGCACTGGCCGGCCCAGGTCTCTCTCCCAGACAATGAAGGCAGCCCTGCAGCTCCTTCCCTCCCTGCAGAGCACCCAGTGCTGCGCCAAAAGCACCGACTGAGTCAGGGACCGAGGTGACACACGGCTCCATCCTCATCAGGAGCGCACGGGGCCGGCAGCACACAAAGCACGGAGGTAACCATTGCCTCAAAGGCCTCGGATGGGGCTGGCTCATCCTCACCTTCCCAGGCCTCTCCCTCCCTGCGCTGCAGGAGCTCTGACATCCCCACGCTCGGGCAGCGAACGATCGAGCTGCTCCCGAGGGCTGCCCGACCTGCGCAGGAGAGCCACGGCAGCATCTGCACACCCCGGGATCAGCTCTGTGAGCCCGGGCAGGATTGCACACCCCGGGATCAGCTCTGTGAGCCCGGGCAGGATTGCACACCCCGGGATCAGCTCTGTGAGCCAGGGCAGCATCTGCACACCCCGGGATCAGCTCTGTGAGCCAGGGCAGCATTGCACACCCCGGGATCAGCTCTGTGAGCCCGGCAGGATTGCACACCCCGGGATCAGCTCTGTGAGCCAGGGCAGGATCGCACACCCCGGGATCAGCTTTTCACAGGGGTTTTTAGCCTTTGCCATCCAGTACAAAGTAAGGCAGCAGAGCCTAATCTAACTACTGTGGCTATAAAACACGTGCACTCATCCACATTTCAAGAACATACACATTTCAAGAAGTTACTTTTCTTCCATAAAAAAAGCAACAAAAATTCAGGAGGCGACCAACAGGCCGACTTAACCTCAGCAAGGGCCAAGGGCTTCCCTGTGGTCCCAGGGATGTCCCTGTGTGCTGAGCACACCCTGCAAGGCCTCGTGGGGCAGGAACAATGCTGGGCTCCCACAGGTACTCTGAACTAGCACAAAGATTTCATTGAACCAGGCACTAAGAACTGCCCCACCAGCCATACTCGTCATCTACAAACGCTACCACAGATTGAGGATCGCAAACACCACATCCTCTGGATGGTGGAGGCTAGCAGAGAAGCTTCAGCATCCCGTGAGGAAGGGAGACAAACGAGAGTCGCTGTAAGCCTCGGTACACAAGCAGCTCTCGTCACACGTCAGGCACTCATCTCCCAGCCGCACGTGGAAAGGGAAGCAGCAAACATCCCGGCAAAGCGCGTTAGGAAGAGACGGGATAGAGTTCACATACCGGGAGTGAACTACGGTGCAAGCGCTTCGGACACCAGACAGGGTCTGTGGCCATGTGAGACTTCAGCAGGCACCTGGTCCAGAGCAGCCCCGGGCATCGCACTCCCGCCTTCTCCCGGCTCGGCAGGCCCCGCGCACCGCCGCCCTCCAGCCGCCCGCTCCCCCCGCCCCACTCACCGAAGTACTCCTTCTTCATGTGCATCTCCAGCTCCTTCTCCAGCTCCAGCGTCAGCGCCTCCAGCCGCCTCTCCGCCTGGCTGGGGCCGCTCTCCCGGCACGGCGTCACCTGGTAGGGGAGCTTGAATTTGGGAGCCGAAGCGGAGCCTTTGGTGGGGCTGTAGGCGTAGGGAGGCGGCGGCTCGGGGGCGCCGGCCGGGTGCTGCGGGTCGTGCCGCGGCGGGGACTGGGCATGGATGCGGTGGTACACGTCCCCCAGCTCGGGCACGGCGCCGTCCTCCGGCAGGCCGGGCCCCAGCAGGGACGAGCGGGGCGACGGCAGCTGCAGCTCGGGATAGGCGCTCATGGAGCCCCGGGAGCTCCGCGAGCTCTGGCTGGAGATGCTGGAGCGGGGGCTGACCACGGCGGGGCCGGCCGAGCCGCGGCCCTCGGGGCCGCACAGGCTGGAGCGGGGGCTGGCCAGGGCGAGCCCGGTGCCGCCCGCCCCCTCGGGCTCGGCGCTGCCCGGCGGGCCGTACCTGGAGTCCGAGTAGCTGGAGCGGGGGCTGGCGGTGCAGGAGTACTGGCTGGCGGTGCTGGAGCGGGGGCTGGCGTGGCGCTGGTCGTAGCCCATGCTGATGCCGCTGGTGCGGTTGCTGCTGGGCTTGCTGCCGCCGCCGTCGTAGCCGGTGAGGCTGGCGCGGGGGCTGGAGTGTTTGCTGGTGTCGCTGGCCGTGCTGGCGTAGCTGGAGCGGGGGCTGAGGGCGGCTCCGTCGTACTGCACCAGGCTGGCGCGGGGGCTGCCGTACTTGTCCTGCCCGGGCACCACCAGGCTGGAGCGGGGGCTGGAGAACTTCTCGTAGGGCAGCGCGACCGCGCCGCCCAGGCTTGAGCGCGGGCTGGAGAACTTGCCGTGCTCGGCGCCGGGGCCCGGCGAGGCGGCGGCGGCCAGGCTGGCCCGGGGGCTGGCGGCGCCGAACTTGCCGTCCGGGCCGCCGGGCGCCCGCCCGCCGCCCTTGGCCACGTAGCCGCCCTCGTAGGCGCTGCCCGCGGCGTAGCGGTAGCCCTCGGCCGAGTAGCGCTTGCCCTTGTCGGCGAAGCCGCTGTAGCAGGGCAGCGCCACCTCGGAGCGGGTGCACAGCCCCTCCTCGCAGCACGGCGGGCCCGCTCCCGGAGGCGGCTCGGCGGCGGCGCGGCCGTTGGCGCGGAGCGGGGCGGCTTTGCCGCAGGGGGCGGCGGCGGGGAAGCCTTCGGCGGGCGGCGGCGGCGCGGCGGTGCCGTTCATCTTCCGGCCCCGCTGCTCCGCCGTCATGTGGGCGGCGATGACCCGCTTGGTCTCCTCCAGGTCGGGGTGCAGCACCAGGTCCCGGCGGCCGCCCCGGCCGTACGGACCCTCCGGGCAGGGCTCGTACAGGGACAGGTCCTCCATGAACTTGGTGGCCTTCAGTGCCATGTCCTCCTCGTACTTCTCCATGCTCTGCCGGAGCCCGGCGGCGCGGGGCGGGGAAGGGCGGTGAACTCTCCGCGAAAGCGCAGCCCGGAGCGGAGAAAGAAGAGTAAAAAAAAAAAGCTAAGAAAAAAAAAAAGCTAAAAAGCAAAAAAAAAAAAAAAAATCCCCAAATCCAGCAACACAAAAAGCAGCCCAAAAGAAAGCCCCTTCCCGCGGTCCTGGCGGGGCAGCGGCGGGACGCGGCTCCTCGTCCGGAGAGCTGCAAGGCGGCGGCCGGGCTCGGGGCGGTCACCCGGGCGGCATCCCCGCCGCGGCGCTGGGCTCGGTGCGGCCGGGCTGCCCGGCGGAGCGCGGCCGGCGCAGACGAGGCGCCCCTGTGTCACTTTCCAGCCTTAAATAAGTTGCTCGGTCCAGTCAATGGCGCGCTGCGCGGAGGAATTTGCGCTCGGCGGGTCCCTGCCCCCGCCGCCCCCGGCGGCCGCCCCGCGTTGGGGCCGCGGCCCGCCCGCACCCCCGGGCGGGGGCGAAGGCGGCGGCCGGCCCGGAGGGGCTCTGCGGCGCGGCGAGCGCGGCGCGGGGCGCGGCGAGGCAGGGACTCCTTTGTGTGGGGCAGGAATGCGAGGAAGGAGACTGGGCGCTGCGTCCCGCTGGAATGTAGCTAATGCCGGAGCCAAACAATGATTTTCCCCGAGTCAGTCAGGGAGAGGGCGGCCGCGGCGCTGCTCGGCGGCGGGGTCGGCAGCTCCCTCCTCGGCTGGGCCGGCCGCGCCCGGCCCGGGGCCGGCGGCGGGCGGTGCCGCGGCGGTGCCGGGGCTGTCACCGCGCCGGGGGTCCCCGCGCAGGGCTCGGCGGCCCCGAGGAGCCGCGCACGGAGCGCCCGGGATCCCGGCCCGGGGGGGCTCCGCCGCCCGCGCCCCTCGCTGGAACTTCCCGGCAGGAGCCGCGGCCTCGTCCCGCGTGGGGAAGGGGCGGCTCTGCCCCACCTGCGGCCGGGGCTGCCCCGCACGAACACCGGCATCGCTGCGGGGGCCGAGCGGCGGGAGCAGCCCCGCACCTGTGCGGAGTCCCCAGCGCCGGCCAGGTGTCTCAGCTGAAAGGACTTGTGTTTGTAGCACGGCAGCTGAGGGTTGTTGCCAGTTATTTATTAAGTCTTAAAAAAAAAAAAAAAAGGCAGCGCTAAGACATATGATAAACATATTATTGTGGCCTAAAGCAATCTGTGAGCTGACGGGAGTGTAAAGAAGCAGCTACTGTGCGTGTGACTGCAAGAGCTTCATCTGTTGATCGGTGACGAACACCCCGGCGCCGCTTGCTATTTGCATCTGTGTGCTCACGGGGAAGGCTGTCAGAAAACAACCCTCAGAACCGCAACTGAACGAGACCCCCGATGCTAAAACGTAGCCTACAGTTTTGTGGGGTTTTTTTGTTTTGGTGGGTTTTTTTGGTTGGTTTTGTTTTTTTTTTTTTTTTTTTTGCAACTGAGCTGCAGCTCCCTGGCAATCATTTGTGTTGATGGCAGAAATGCTGACAAAGCCCTAACAAGAGGTATCTGACGGGTGTCCTTACACTGCTGGGTGCTGACACCCTGCAAGGAGAGAAATACGGCTCAGGTTTGAGCTATAGGCACTCTGTGTGCCAAGAACATTTTATTCCATTATCAGACCTAATTAAACGTTAAAAGCAACTGTGTACTCAAAAAGGTCCCCAGCAGTGGAGGGCAATTCGTTGGCAATCTGTTTTTTTGTGTGTGCAGGGGTGGCAGGAAAAAAATCCAACAAACCATGTAAATGTGCAGAGCAAGACCTGAAAAACAAACCTGTTAGGCATGACAGAGGCAGTCCACATCCATGCGGATGTACATAAGCAAACACCACCACTCTTGGGAATCGAGTGCTCTTTTCTGTGTTCATGTCTTTCATTACACTTTTTGCCCATCTCCCAAACAAGCTGTTACCACGTGTGGTACTTGTGGAACAAGTTACATTTCAGCTGTAGCCCGCAGGTGTGTGATGGTGGAAGGCACCTGTGCAGCAGGGTGTCCTGGTGCAGTCCCTCGCTGCTCCTGCTCCTGGGATGAGCAGCAAACACTGCCCGGGGAATGTGCCCTGGCTGTGGGGGCATCCCAGCAGCAGCTCCAGTCCCTGAACCATTCAAGCCACAGACCCTGGTAAAGCGGTCAGCAGAGACACAGACTGAGCACATCCCTTCCACATGGACACATCCCTTCCACATGGACACATCCCTTCCATGAACAAAGAGAGCTCCCTCCCACAGAGCACACGGACACCAGCTTTACCTTGAGCCTTCAGCTGCCCCACCTGGGATGAAGTTTGTTTGTGGCAGTGGGCACCTCATGACCTGCTGCCCTCCAGTGTACTGCTGCAGACAGTGTACTCCTTCCATCGTTCCTGGGGCCTGCGTGAGGCTGTTCTCTCCTGTTACCGACTTAGCACCACTTAGTGTCCGTTTTTGTAAGGTTGTTTTCCTGAGAAACTGGGAGAAGCTCATGCACAGCTTGGGAGGAGGTTGGCCCATCAGAGCACATGTCAAGAAAATGTACTCTGTTTTAAGGGCATCTTGTTTTATTTTGGGGGTTTTTGTTTGTTTTTTGTTATTTTGTTTTTCATTTGTTTTTGTGTTTTTGTTTTGGTTTTTTTATTTGTTTGGTTTTTTTGGTTTTTTGGGTTTTTTTTTTGTCTGGTTGGTTTTTTATTTAACCTTACAACATTTGATAGCTTTATTACTAATCTGACAGAGAGGATAGGACATGCTGGGAAGCCCTGCCATGTGCTTATGTGAAGAAGCCTTTTGGGCAGGTATCCCTACAGCAGGAACTGCAGAGCTGAAGCTGCAGCTCACACTTAGAGCACCAGTGTCTTTCTGTAGCTCTGTCCTTCTGAGCCACATATCTGCCCTTGCTCTGCCTTTTGAGGCCACTCAGTTTCTGTGCTGGTTCTGCTGCCAGCAGGTTTCTGCACTAAGTCTATTGGTACTTGAGTCATAAAAGCATGGACTTTGTTGGGTATGAACTCATGGGAAAAACATACAGGGGAGTCTAAGGAAATGGCCCTTTTTAGTAAGCAGTGTGGATCAAATGGCAAAAATCACTCACTTTTACTGTAAGAAAGCTTATGCTTGGTGAGTGACATCCTGGTCCCGTGTTCCCATCTTGTACCTGCTGCAGGGGCAATGCTTCTGGCCCCTCTTCACCAGGGAGCTGTTCTTCTGTCACACACAGGAAGAAACTCACATTTGTCTGCAGTACAGCCCCAGGTGTGGGCCATACAGGTGGAATAAACGTGCTTGCAGTGGTACAGAGCACACACAGCACTGCTGCATTGCTCACAGAGGGACCATCTGTACCAGGCTGTGCAAACAAAGGCTGGAGTTAAAGCTGTTGTTGTACTGAGCAGCCCCATCGTTTGCTTCACAGTTAGATACATGAAAATCCAAAATACTGGGTAGTTACAGCTTGATAATCCTGATGTGGTTTTCTCCCTACCTAATTTTCAAAATACTTGCTTAATTATAGCAACCAGCAGTAACATGTATATACTGCAAAAAGACTGACACTTCTGCAACTTAAGAGCACAAGAGCTGTGGGAGTGTTATTAAAGCTGAACTTCATGTCATGGTTTGGTGTGGTTATCCTTATGCCTGATTTTAAGTTATCTTAGTAAATCAGACATTAAGGAAAGCCAGCTGCTTCTGTTAAATAAACTCCATTGTCTAAGACTTAAAGAGAACAAAATATAATAATAACTCCACAGCCAGGTGGAGTCATTGATCTGTGAATATCAGCTGGCCAGGCCTCCCAGGCAGAGCTCTCGGGGTCCTTGGCATTGCCAGTGTCTAGAAGGGAGCAGCACCCGAGCCAGCAGGCAGGGAGGGCTGCAGCTCTGCCGGCCTTTGCTTCCCTGAGCTGCAAACAGTTCATTACCAACCAGGCAGGGAAGCTGTCAGTGTGAGAGCTCCCCGTGGAAACTTTAGCTCGGGTGAAGACAATGGCAAAAATCCCCCGACTTGTGTTGTGGTGTGTGTGTGTTATATCAGACCTGACACAATGCAGGAGGGAGTTCTTTGTCTCACTTCATCAACTGAGCAATCTGAAGCTGCTCTGCAGATTTGCCTACTGAACTGGATGCTACCTGCTTTTTTCCAATTTATTTCTTTGCCTCCAGCATTAAGAAATCAATGAAATTACACCTGTTTTCCACTTTTAAAATGGATCAGTTTCTTGGTAAGGAACGTAAATGATTATTCTTTTATCTCTGGTCTGTTTTAAGTCTGATGAAAAAAGAAAAAACAAAACCAAACCCAAACAAACACAAAACCCAAGAAAAGTTGTGAAATTAATTAAAAAATTATGCAAAGAAGTGTTTATATGTTGGGATGGGAGACTGAAGCTTTGATTTTCTTTGAAGTGGTAGCTGTATTGGGTTTATATTGGTTTGTTTTGCATGTTTGGATCCTGTATGTTAATTTGTGTTGTAATACTTTTACGTATAAGCCAACATTTTGGAATATGAAGTTTGGATATTAATATGTATGTGGACTTGGGTGATTTGTTTGCAAATCACTCTGTTCTGACCTGTATTTTAAAATTATCATTTGCAGTTGATTGCAGCTTCTAAAAACTGCAATTCTAGAGTGTGTTTTAGGGCACCATCTTCTGGCAGACAGCACACACTGTATTTGAATGGCTGCCCTCGCTAGGCACAACTATTTAAAATATTTCTGACTAACGCCACTCTGCAGGCTTACAGGTCATTTCTCATTCTAAATCTGCAATAAAACACTATTTAACATTTTTAACATTCTTTTTATTCACTGCAACTGCAGCTATTCACTGTGCTGCACAAACATAGCTTGGGACAGACCCTGTAAAATTCCAGTCACAACAGGCGCTTTGTGAACGTGCTGGGGTAGACAGACAACATCTGTCCAAGCACTTATGATTAATGCACCATATATGTATCTTATTTCTTTTATAGCTCCATCTTCCACTTCTCTTACATATTTCAGATAATCACACTTCTGTCCAGCACAGTTTAGGGGCTCATACTTTGGAGCTGCACAGGGCACTGGCCATAATTCCTTGCACTCACAGGACACAGTCACTGTATATTCCAATGCAATCAGTTAGCAACCACTACATTTGCATAAATCCCTCATTTACTTGGCCAGCTCAGTTAGCAGTGCACCCACTTAGTACTTTTAAGGAGGTCTGAAGTTATATAGCTTCTGATTTCAGAGACTTGCAGGAGCTACACTTTCTCTTGATGCAATAAAAAGAAATCCTGATTGCAACCCTGCAAACCTTCATCCAGCAAAGGAATCCGAGAGCATTAGTCACTGAATAAAGGACAGAAACACTGCATGAGGGCCAGGCTGCCAGACACACAGCCCCCTCTGCTCTGGTGTGAGGAGTATCAGCCTGACTGCATGTACCTCTTCATACCCATTAAAGAAGTGAGGCAGGCTACGAGCACTGACCTCCTGACCTGGCAGCACAACACACTTCAGCTGGGATGAGAAGGTTCATTTCAGAAGGAGGAGGACATTGGTCTGTTGAGAACACCATTACATTTCCATTTCATTGTACTTTAGAGGCATTATAGAGGTGCTACTCATTAACTGAAACTGATGAACAAATGTGCAAGGATGAAGCTGCTCCATGTGTAACTAACCCAGCCTGGTCTCTGCACTCTGCATCCTCTGCACTCTCCAGCTCGTGGCTCCTCTCAAATCCCCAGTAATGCTGCAGTCCAGTGAGCCCTGTGTCCCAGTCTGGCCCTGCACTTACCCAGCAGCAAAGGTGGCAGTCCCACACCTCCAAAGCCAAAGTGCTGCCACAGAAGCTGCTGGGGGTTTGTCTCCTCCAGGATTGCAGGGCTGGAATTGCTCAACCTTTGCAGGCATCCTCAAGTGCTGGACTGAGGACTGGCAGAGCAACTCCATATAAGTATCTTCTCTTCTGGAAATTGTTCTGCAGACTTCTAACCTTTTCTCATAAGAGTGAAGGAGACTGCCAATGGGAGAGATAAAGATAACAAGTATCTACACAGCAATTACCTTCTTTCAATATAACAGATATCAAGCTGTATCTACAAGTACAGGTAATTACTTCATCCTGTTCCTCCCCTAAAAAGCATCAAGGCCTCCAAATCAAAGCATTGCCTCTCATGTACATTTGTCTGCAGGTATAAGCTTCCTGTAGTCATTCCAGAAACAATCTCAGGCAAGCAAAAAACAGATAACTGACAAGTGTACAATTTGCTGTATTATCCTGATCCTAGTTCCTGCTTTCTTGCACATTCTGTATTTTAGATGCACAAAATGGAGGTTTTTTTGTCCTTTTAGCTGCAAAGAAAAGAAATATGTCTACCACAGAAACAGAACAACACCAAATCTATTTCCCTTAATTCTGTGTTTATTCAGTTTTCTAATCCAAATTTAAAATTTTGGGGCAGTAGAAGTAAGGCTTGAAGTAGGTATCAGTGGTATCTACAGACTGAATACAAGCTGATTTTATCTTCTGAAATCTAATAAATGGTTAGCAAGAGGTCTTTGTTGTAAAGGTCAGAACTTGAAATGGCACATCAGTCTGCTCCCAGCTGTCAGAGGCCAGAGGCCAGGAAAGGATGCACCTTTCTCTGTGGTTCAGCTATGGAATGGTTTCATAAAGGAAAGCTAAAATGTCACACACAAGCACCACAAACACTAAATGGTCACCTACAAGTTGCAGTGGCTCTCTAGGAAATGGGCTGGCACAGGGCTGTCACCAGGGCCCCAGAGCTCTTTCTCCTGAATCTTTATCATTTGCCTCATCAAGGTGATTCAATGCTTTGGGAATTCCTTCACCCTCCCTCAGAACAGCTTCATGAATCTCTGGTTAACTGCTGTCAATCATTAATGGTCAATATTCCTTTCCATGCTCTGCTGCAGAAAAGGGATATTGAATTAAAAGCATGCACACTAGGTACATTCTGTAATAGTCTGTATTTTCTTGTCCATACATGGCACTCAAATTCACTAAGTTAAAAATGCAAGCATCAAGAATTGTCTCTATAAAAGCAGCCAGAAACGCTTATCTGCATTAGAGAATTTTGCATGACTATAAGCAAACAACTTGAAAACCCTGTGTGACAGCAGAGCCAATTTATATCACTGCAAATAGCAGTTTGTAGACTGATTTAATGAGCTGGGCTCCAAAATTGTTAGTGAAGACAGAGCCTACATTAGGTTGCTGAGCCAAAGCACTGGGAAGAATTTCTCCTCCATTTTAACATTTAGATCTTGTGCCTTGCAACAGTACCTCCTTCCATATGACCATTCCTGCTATTAGGAGTTGAACAAATTGTCATTTGAAAAATGGAGGGCTTTTTAATTACTTGAAAACTTAATTAACACTTCCATTTTTATTTTTTTTTCTAAAGAGCAAAGGAAAGTTGAAGCTGGAAGATTCTACATTAATACAATGTTGGTGCCTAGCAGCCAATTAAGGACACATACTCCACCAGTTCTGAAAAGCAGCTTTTCATTTTGCACAGCAGCAGTTTGCATTTAGTGGCTCATTCTGTATTGCCCAACTTGCAAAGAACTGACCAGAGCAGCCAAGAGCTGTCCCATGTTCTGTGGGAGCAGCCTGTGGAAAGGAAATACATTACAAATGCTTCACTGCCAAGGGTGTGACAGGAGGGGTGCAGGAGCATTCTCAGGAGCATTGCCCAGGCAGGAGCAGCACAACTGCACCTTCCAAATACATCAGCAGGCCATGCCTTGTGCAGCCCATTCTGGCCCTTCATGCTGCAAACCAAATGATGGCACCAGGTTAAGAACAGTAAACAAGCAATAACTTGGGGAGCAGCCAGGGAGACAGAATAGAACCCCCCTGGTTTTTTTCACCTTTGAATCTGTCAGGGACATTTCAGCCCAGCTCATACTCCACTCAACTTCCAACTCACATTCTCAACTTCAGTAAAACCAGGTTACCAGGATTATACTCTCTACTGTGTTTAAAAAAAAAAAAAAAAGTTAGAAAGTGAAATAAAGCAGTAATTTTATTTTTAATAAAGATTAAACCCAAAATATGTCAGCCTTAATTTTTGGAAGATGTCATTAGACATTAAATTCTCATGCTTCACCTGTTTATGGCAAGAAGTTTTCCACTGTAGCACTGCAATCCTTCCTCTAACACCTTATTTACATCTTTCCCTCACTCTTCACTCCTGCCAGCCAAGCAGCAACTCACTCAAAAGGATTTCACTGTGAACTATTATGCCTCCAAACAAGCCACTGCATATGACTGTTACTGCCTAAAAGAAGAAATAAAACATTAATTGCCTCGTAGAAGCTGTCTTGCACAGCATTGGCAATTTTACCACAATGATGAGCTGGCCTTTGTTTTTTAACACTCTCCTGTAAAACTCACATTTGCTTTACAATTCTCTCAGCCTGCAAACTGGAACAGACTAAACCTTGCTGCTCAACTGCTGTGCTCTGTAAGGCTCACTGCACACTCACCCAGGACTGGGAGCAGTTTTGGGTCCCTGGCACAAAAGTGGGAGATTCTTTTGGTACAGTGACAGAAATGGCCAATTATTGCATTTTGAAAACCAACAGTGACAGTTTTTTGAGAGTTAGCAACACAAATGCAATAGGATTTAAGGCACTGATTCTAAACATGACACTTTTGTCCTACACACAAGGTGTAATGTATAAAATCAGTTTTCTTCCTTCTGAAGGCATGATGTGGTGAAAGTGTGTGTGTGTGGTGGTGCAACTGCTGCAGCTGAAGAGCCCAATAATTGATTGTCCAAGGAAAAAAAAACATTCACAAAAGTTTTATTAAAAAAATTCCCCTTTCACCTCAAACAAGTGAAGCTTAAGTTCTGTACTACTAGGTTATGTTTAGAAAAATGGAAATAATACAGTAATTTTTGAAGGCTATACATTGTAAAATCCCATAGTCAGCATAATTTTGGACTGTGCAAGCAAATATAGCAAGTATTTCAGATGTTATTTATTTGGTCCATCAGATGTACAGTATAGTAGTAGTATCTGAGTTTACAAAACATCAAATATAAATAACCTGAAACTGTAACAATACACAAAAATTTGCTTCTTACATTGACATACCAGGCAGTACGAGCTGAAAAACTGGAGTAAATTAACAGTTTTACAGTAATGTACATAGTGCCAGCTGATGTTTAAGAACACTGTTAGAACGTGGCACTAATTTGCTTTGTTGGATTTTCTTTACTTGTTCAGGGTGTGAAAAATGTTTAGGACTAGGCTAGAAATGTTATTTTTCAAGCATCTGTGATTTTGTGAATGCTGGAGGTGGAGCAGTCACACTTGCAACATGGCCTCAGAAAGGGATAAGCAAATATGCAGGCAGGCCACTGCTGGGAAACTTTAAAGGTAATCACAGAAAAATAAAAAACGTAATTGCTTAAAATGTGGGCATCTGGTGATGGCCCTTTCATTAAACAAAAGTAGGGTTTTTTTGTCCTATTGTATAATACCTAAAAGGTATTTACACAAAAATACCATGCTGTTTTCATGTTTAGGTAGATACTTATCTGTAGGTATTCATAGACTACGTTTCCACTACATTTAATATATGGAATACAGAAAAACCTTTCTGAGTCTATTGATACGAGAGCTTTATCATCGAGAGAAACAGACACCAATTATTTCAGCCAGCAATTTGGTTTCCACTTGAACCAAGGCCTTAGAGTTAGTCTAGTTCTGGACATTTTTCACATCCCAGCACAATTTGCTGTTACAGTATGACATTATGTGAATCACTTTGCCAAGGGGCCTTTGGAGGTTCCCCAAATGCTCTTCATCTTGCTCTTAGCTCAGCACACGCTCTTCGCCCCGACGCACTCGCACCCTTTCTCTTCAAGTTTCCTCTTGTGGCTCCTGCTCTCCTCCTCGCCCAGGCTGCTGGCAGCCCCCTCATCCTCAGACTCCACGATCATCAGGTCATCCTGCTCCTGCTCAGCCCGAGATCTCTTGGCCCCCCCACACTCACAGCCCTTCTCCAGCTTCCTCTTGCGGCTCCTGCCCTCCGCATCCGCAGCGTTGCTGGAAGTGCCTTCGTCCTCAGAGTCAACAATCACCACATCCTCCTGCTCTGGAGCTGCAAAAGAGGTGCCTGGGATTCAAATGGATCCTGCAGTGGATGCAGTCTACTCTCAAAGCAGTTTTCCTACATAAAAATTGGACCATTCTTTATCCACATTCTTTGCCATGACACTGCAAGTGTCACCGTTGAAATGACACGGATAAACGAGTGACACACTCCAGGCATTCCCAGAAGTTAATAATAATTTTATTTAGGAACCCATTCCTTTTTATACTCTAGTTCACTACAGGTGGACATGATTGGTCCTTTAATCAAAACACCATCACCACTGGTTAATAAGGAAACAATTTGGTAAACAACCTTATGGGAAAACAGCTTGTTAAAAACCACCTGCAGATTATTTACAATTCTTTCTCTCCAGCTCCCTCAGACCAATTAATGGGAAAGTTTATCTAGCTTTCTCTCTCTCTGACCAGACTGTCACATCCACACAAGAGTATCTCTAATGTCCCTGAAATTACTATAAAATATGGTTTTCACACTGGTGTTCCTTCTTCACTACAGGTGTGGAAAATAAGCCAAAATTATGGGAAATGCATTAGTTAGCATGACTTTTTTTTGCATGTACAAAGCCAAAGAATTGCTGTTGTCTGCAGCAGTTGCTGGGAAAAGAAGTTTTGCACACAGCAAGCTCTAGAGCAGCCTCTCCTTGCCCTACTGCACTCAGCAGAAACCCAGGAGAGGCCACATTCCAGGAGAGAGAAGTATCAAAGACAGGGAGAAGTGGAAGGGTGAGCAGACTTACAGAGCTAAAGGATAACAATGGATAGTATGAAGAAGGGGAGAGCCAAACGTGAACTTTCAAGACATCTAGTGGATTTTGTTTGGTTTTAAACACAAATTCACTGTAAAAACTTATTAAATTATGCAATTTTTAGGAAATTTTAGCAATACTCTTAAAATTTAGTTTTCTTTCAAACAAGAGGGAAGGGACTACATACTTTGTGTCTTAAATCTGTGCACATATCTTACAGGCAAAGGAACACCATGTAAGTAACAATTTCAAAGTGTATGTACTAGAAACTTCTGTACCTTTTGTGCCCTTTGTAAAAATTGTAAATGTGCATTTTTCTATTCAGTATTAGTTATACAGAGAGGCAACTTAAATGCCTTTTACTGTGCATTGGCAAAGTTAAATCACACAACTGGAGACAACTTTAACTGGACTGCACTAGAGAAGGACTGTTTTGGTTAATATTGATTAGTGCTGATTACCTGTTGATGTTGAGGGTTGTGCTCCATCATCACTACCATTGCTAATGTTCCTGGATGTTGGTTCTGATGGTTTAGGGCCAATTCTTTCAGGGGTATCACCAACAACTTCAAATTCTACATCTTTTTCTAGGTCTTCACTGCAGAAAAATACACATGCTTTTTAACAGCCAGAAAATAAAATCCTGTCTTTTACACAAAAAACCCCAACCTATTCAGGTATTAGAACACACTGCAACTGTGACAAAATGAGAAAACATACTGAAAAAGAGAAAAATCTGTTCAGTCCTCTTTTATGATTTATGCTTTGTCTATTCCTAAACACTATTCCACCCAGTGCTACCAACTCCAAATGCTTAGGAATCAGAAAAACCATTGCCTGAGCTTGTCCTTCTTCCTTAACAGCACAGCCCTCCTCCCACTGAACATGCAGTGTGAGTTTCTGTGTGTGTCTGTTACTTCCCCAGGGTTCAATATACACCCCAGAGAGTTCAGAGGGACTTCTGAACACAGGTAGGCAAGGAGAGGATCTATTATCCCAGCAGGCTGGGGCTTTTGTGCCTTTCTAAATTTTAGGGGTTTTTTTAAAATGCCAGTTTCTTGCTTGTTGGTTGCCCCAAATGTTAATTTGTTTTTGCAATGTATTCTTATGTTGTGTAACAACAAATTACTGAAATAAACCTCTTTCAGTTATTGTTATAAAAAACAAAACCACAACAAAACAAGACTACAACAAAAAAGACACAAGACAAAACCCCTTAAACTATAATTTCATAAAAAATAACCTTTCCTCTTTTGCCTCTATATTTCCTTTCAGCAGCTTAATCTTTGAAATTCGTTGATGTATTTAAATTGTGAGTGAAAAATTCCCTGTATGTACACAAAACATTGATTTCAGAATCCTTACCTGTGAAGCACATTGATTAACAGAGTATAGTCCTGCAGGAAGTCATCTGCCTGTAGTCGACTGCCATTCCGAATTCCAAAGTCTGATAATTTCCTGTGGTTATTTGCTACAAAAACAGTAAAAACCTGCAGTGTACAGAGCTATTTACAGAAAGATCTTTACATCTGAATAAATAGGGAGTACTCCAGAACTTTTATGTAGGAACATATGATTAACATGCAATAGCTATATTTAAATTAAAAGCTGACATTTAAGCCTATTAGGAGTTGAAGCTACTTATGATGTTTGATTTATTTACTCCTCATGCCACCCTGTTCAAGCACTTCACAATTACTGCATCTGGGAATATTTTGGAGGTGCTTTCTGGCATCATGAGCAGAGCAGCACCTATGAGCCAGCAAATGCAGGGTACCTGTCCCTGAAAGGAATCCTGGCATGCCAGCTGAGCAGTGCCCTGTGCTGGAAAAGCTGAGCTGCACGTGCAGCTCGCACACAACAGCCCTGGCTGTCCTCAAGCCACTCCAAACACTCACAAACCCTCTTCAAATACGAGTGCACAGGGTGAGCACTGCAGCATCTGCTACACACCTGCTCTGCAGAGTCTGTTCCAAGGGTTTGTGTACTCTTATCCCAGACCCTCAGGAGCATACATACCTTCTGTTTCACCTTCTTCTGAAGAGATCAGGATAGTTCCCTTTCCATCTTCTATTTGTACATCTGGTGCTACCATAGCAAATTTTTCTTTCAGTATCTGAAAATACAAATATATTAAAATATATTCAATCTCTGACTTAAAAAGATTTACTAAAAAAAGAACCCTGAATTATGTTGATTTTATTATTCTGGCTCATTGTCAGGCATCTACTGAAAACCTACACTTTTTTGTTCACTTCCACAAACAAAATTGTTATATTTTGAGGTCTGATACTTACAGGTTCATTTAAGCTAGAAAATTTTTGGAATACTTCATAAAATGACAGAATTACAAATCAATTGTGACCACAACTGTAATGTAGCTACTGAACATTCAACTGAAATGCAAATTTCTTTTTTTTTTTGCTCTGAGATATGAATAGGTTTTAGAACCACCAAAATTTACAAAATACAAACATTCTTTTACAAGACATACAACACACATGGACAAGAAGCATATTGGATAATCAGCTCTTCTTGTAGAGAGAGAATTATATTTATATTTACTATGCATTGAGAGAAATGTATAGTAAATATAAACAGCAGATGCTAGGTCAAAATACACTGTATATATTGTATAATATACTACAGCAAATACCTAATTTTAAGAATTTACAGGATTAGATTTGAAATGACAGCTACAGCTGTAGCTCAAGATTTACCTTATCCTGGAGTGTCAACACAGTAACTTTGTGTGTGTTAAGTTTCACAGTCACTTCTGGCTTACTTGCACATACATAACAATTGGGATTTGGTGGATCCAAAGCACAAGGAACCAATAGCTTCTTCCTGGGATTTGGCTGCTTGTTCAGAAAAATCTTGAGGACAGACAAAAAGAAATCAGGTTATTCTGGAATGACCAGCATGTCTAAAGCCTGTTTTCCTGCAGCTTTCTTGTCCTGGTCTGACAGGCTGTCCTGTTTCCAGATCCTCTCTGCTGTGCCTGCTGAGCAGGAGTCCCAGTGCAGTGCAGCCCGTGCTGACTGAGCAGCTCCTGCCAACAGCTCTGACACCAAACAGCCACACTGCAAGTGATGCCTCTCTCTCCTATCCAGCTGTAAATTTTTATTAACTCACAGGAATTTATTGATCCTTCAGACCTGTACTTCTCTTTTCATTGTGACTGAAAGTTCCCAGCATATTCAGAATCTACTGAAGCAACAAGGGACAGTAAAACTACACAATAGTAAAAAAATGTTAAATGTAACTTTTAAACAAATAATAAATAGCAGGAAAGCAAAAGCATTTTGTTCTCACTTACCGTTCTACACTGATCTATTTTCCCCGATAAAATCTTCAAACCCTCCAGCACTATCAGCCCAGCTATCACTGCATTGGTAGTAGCTATAGCTGGGATAATATTTCCTGCCATTGCTGCAAAACAAACCAGTATGCAGATTTTTAACAGCAGAAGAAAACAAGAAGATTGTAATTTAAATAAAACAATGTTCCATTTTATCCTTACACTTGATATCAAATCTGCTCTTCATATTCATTCCAAAAACATGCATCCTGAGGTTTGCAGCAGCAGTGACAAAATCCATGGCAGAAGGGTCATCCTAAATAGAAGTCAATATAAAAAGCATTTAAAAATCAGATTACTCATTGGAAAGAGTTTGCTACACATGGTTCCTAAAACCTTAAAAACCAGAATTAAAAAAAAAAAAAAACCACCCAAAACTTCCATTTCAAAGTCAATGTACTTTCTCTTTCAGATGGTGTACTCAGAGCAGTACTACTTTAAATACTAACTACAGATTCTAAACATGTATTTTAGTAGCAAATTAGTATATCTGTACTAATAAAATGCCTTGTACATTATAAAAATGTTTAAATCCTAAGTCTTACAATGTTTCAAACATTTTCAACATTGAATTTTAACTGTGAATCAGTTTCAAACACTGGGTGTTTCAGAAAGAAGTGTTTGTACTATTGGTTGTTGTAATATTCTAATATTTTGCCCCCACCTCCCCTATTTACAGACTATTTTTTATGCCAAATGATAACTGACTGGAAGTGATACTGTGTGTGGTGATAAAAGAGAAAATTCTTGTCTTCAACAGAACTTGTGTTGCACACCCATCATCAGCTGATTGCTCAGAACCTCAGTAACCCCCAGCTCCTGACACCTGCCTAAGAGCATGTATTGGAAACAGAAAAGGGAAAAATGAAGCTGCATTATTTAAGTATTTTCAAAAATCCAAACACGACAAATACTTGTGAATTTGTGCTTTTATGAGCTGGAGAATTTGGTGAATTAAGTTATTCACACCACAGCAGTTAATCCCCACCCTCAGTGAGTTACACAACATGGTGTTTAAAGAATGAATTTGTTTACATATGGAAACTGTTTCCATGAGGGGCCAGATAGTTTTGTGTTCAGTAGTGTCACTTTTGAAGGACACTGAATGAGCCCAGCTAACACTTGCATTACACATGTAGAGCTCAGACATTGCAAACCAACCTTATCCCATATAAGTGCTTCTCCATCAGCCTTCTCAGCCAGGTGAAGACTCAGGGTTTTAACACTCTTTGAAAACAGGTCTGCATAGCTCCTGACATTGAGAACCTGCTGATCCTTCAGCACTGCAGAGCTCTCATTCTGCTGGTCAGGTATGTTTTGCTCTTTGGGGAAAAGGAGAAAAAAAATAAGATCAGGAATATTTGTAAGTTCCACAGAAGTTCTCTCAAATAACTTTCCAATTTCAGCAGAATTCAGTATATTCTAAATGGAAGAACAATATCCTTAACCTACACCAGCCCAAATATTTTATAACAAATCTGCATTTAAAACTGCAACTATAGCTATGCTATCAGTCACCAACACACACACACAAATTACAGCAAACATAAATTTTCAACCAAACAACTTGCAGAGATAAATCTTATGAGATAAGGGCTTACAGTAAAGTGTCCTAGAATAAGCTGACATAATTTTATTAAATGTGTATTTTCTACAGCCAATACTGAGCATCTAAAACAACAACTGCAAACAGTCTTAGAGAAAGTGTTGTCTATACAGAGAAAACTTTGAAATCTTCAGGAAATGTAAAGAGTTAATATGTTCATTACCAGATCTCAACTGTGGCAGTAAAAAGAAATGTAAATATCACAGAGATGCATTAATAAACAGCAGGCATTATTTACAAATGTACAGTAGGAGGAGGGACAGTTACCTTGCTTTTGTACCTCAGCCCAGTCCAGTGGCACTGGAGGCTTTCTTTTCCTCCACAGCTTATCCATTGTCAGCAGATATCTAATGTCATCTTTGAAAAGCTGGAAACATGAAAAAAAAAATCAAATGAAAGGGGGGAAAAAAGACACTAAAAAAATCAGCATTACATTGATGAGGTTTTGATTTTCTCCTTGACAGTATTTTCAATGACATAAAAACAGATTCTACAATCTTATTCCCTACTCTCTAACACTCATTGCATAGAGCAGACATAGCTCTGATTTATCTGGGGAGGAGTAAAGTGAAAAATCAAGAACCAATAGTTCAAACAGTGGTTTACCTGTCTACTGAAGCCATCCCTACAGTTCTTTGTAGGCCCTCTCTGAGACAAGTGAATGAACAATGCCAATGGATTTCCAAAGAGAAGTTATTGCTACCTATGAACATTACATTCAAGCCCATTTCCTCTATTTATCCACTTTCAGTAACTATTTAGAACAAAAACTCCTAAATCAGTTTGTCTTTTCTTATGCCAGAGCCTGATAATGCACAGATGACTGATGGCTTTTAGGTGATCAGATTGGTTCTGATTGTGCCCAGTGCAATTCCAGAGGTCAAACAGACCCTTTCCCAAGAAAAGTAACTGCAGTGGAGATTTGTCTGCAGTGGCCAGGCTGCTGCAGCCATCTCCACAGGTGCAGATGGAATCCTTCAAAGAAGCAAATGTTGCAAGAGACCAACACAACAACAAAACTGGTGGATGTCACAACACATAACTGATGGCTAGCATTAAATATCCAAGCTCAAGAACCTCATGCATTTCAAATAAAGACATTATTTGGTGTAAAGAACATACCTTAGTAAAAAGTTTAACTGGATCATAGCCAGTGGATTTAGCCCACTCCTTAGTTGAAACACGTTTAATCTCACCATCTTCATTGGATGCTAGTGCTCTGGCTTCTGCTTCTGCTGGCTCCCCTATTAACAAAGTGATAACCAATATTTTAAATTAAAAAAAAGAAAAAAAAAAGAATCCTATCCAAATATTACCCCCAGAGTCAATTACCAAAATTATACAAGGAGCATAAAATGGCTTTATAGCACCCAACAAAAACTGAATTAGGCACAGTGGCTTGTTCCTCTTTGCCTCTGAAACTGCAACTCATCGACTTAACCTGGTATCACCCAACTCCTTTATTGGCAGAAACAATAACAATTGTTTCCCACTAATTTTCTTCACATAATGCTGCTACTCCAGAAATGTCTTACTACATCCTTTTAGTAGTCTCTTTTCTGGTTGAAGAGTCTTAGTTTGGTTGGGTTTTCAAAACAAACATAAAAATCGGTTTCCTCTCTCTGGTTCTTTTTAAGCAAAAAAAAATCTCTATAAAGACGCTAATAATTTTCTTTATTTCCCAGTCACATCCAACAATTGCTATCACGATTTCTAATAATCAGGTTGATGTTTTCATAGAACTATTTATTAACATGTTGACAAAATAAGAAAAATCAACTCAGAGACCATCACTTTATGTGTAAATTTGGGAATGTTTCCCCTCTTTCACCAATGCCTCATTTGCATTATTTCATATTTATCTGCTTCATATTTATTATTTATGGCAATCTACCATTGCCCAGTCATTCTGTATTGCAAAGCTTTCTACTACTTTTTCAAGTTAGGTCTCATCTTTTTGACTCTGAGTGACTTTGCCTAATCATCTGTGCTGAACAGCACACATCTCCCATCTGAGACTCCTCTAAACACCATTTACCTTCATCATTCAAGTAGTTTATCAATTTCAGGATCTTCAGTCTTTTTTGTCCCTTTGGCTGCTTATGTCCCTCAGGCTCCACTCAACAGTTTTTGGAACTGCTCCCTGGACATTCAGAACAGCCTAAACCAGACACACTCTACACAGGCTTGCTGATTCCTTCCAGGGACCCACAGAGCCCTGCTGGGACAACTTCCCTTATAAATATTGCATTAACTCTTCCCTGGATGTCCTGGTTTGGCCTGGGAGACAGTTAATTTTCTTTCTAGTAGGTGGTCTGGTGCTGTGGTTTGGATTCTGCAGGAGATAATGGTGATAACAGGCTGATGTTTCAGCTCTTGCCAAGAGGTTACTCCAAGTTAAGGACTTTTCAGTTTCCTGTGCTCTGCCAGTGAGCAGGAGCACAAGGAGCTGGGAGGGAGCAGAGCCAGCAGAGCTGACCTGAACTGAGCACAGGGATATTCCAGACCTCAGAACATCCTACTCAGCACAGAAACTGGGGGAGGTGGCTGGGAGGGGCTGATCTCTGCCTGGGGACTGGCTGAGCAGCCACTGGCCAATGGGCAGTCACTTGTTTGAGTTTTATTGCCCCTCTCTTTATTCCAGCTGTGATCAATAGTATTACACATTTGTTTCATTTTTAGTGGTTCTCCCTGCTCTGGGCAGGGCAGTGAGTGAGGGCTGTGCAGTGCTGAGCTGCCAGCTGGGGTCAAAGGTGGACAGTGCCACCCTGTGTGACCCAGCACCCTGACTGTGGGCAGTCTGTCACTGCAGACACCAGGCTCCAGCTCAGCACTCTGTGACTGCCCTGCTGTCTTTACTTAAATAAGTGGCATTGCATTTGCTACCTGCCAACTACTCCAGCCATTGTTTTAAGTGACTATATTGCCACTCTTGTTAAGACTCACCTATTTCATTCTGCACTTCCTGTAGGAACAACCTGTCCAGTGATCACTATCTGATGTTCAAAGAATTTGAAGAGTCGGAGGATCCTCTAAGCTCCCCCTCCCAAGTCCATTCATCTATCAAAGGATCCAAAAGAAGCAACCAACAATGATGCTTATTCACCTCATAGTAACTATGATAACTGTCCTTACAGAAAAATAATCAATAGCTATAAAAATATCACTCAAAATGGACATATTTCCTATGTAGATTAATGCTGAAGTGTTGCAGGCTAGAAAAGTTCAAACACAATTCCTGAAGTTTCCTTGCAAACCCTCAGCTAGAAGTGGGAAATGCAGAGTGACCACAAATATCACTCAGTACTCTGTTCAAAATACAAGCCTCCCAGAGGCCAGAAACAGAATCTTCTTTAAAGAAAATTGAGCTGAACTCTCTAACCTTAAGAAATGTACAGAAAGGAGTCATAATCTCTGAAACAGAGCATTTCAGTAACAGGGTAAGCCACCAGCTTATATCACACTCACAGGCAGCTTCAGGATCAGCTCTGTCAGGAGAGACTTCTTGATCAGCATCTTCTTCTCCAAACAACTGGCTATATAATAATTAAGAACAACAACAAGACCAGAATTTCAGCATATGTGGTTAAAGACTCATGCATTTGCTAATTGATATATATTCATTTTATGATTCTTGCTTTCAGACAGACTGCCACTTTATCATTGCTTTTTAACATGTTGGGATTCATCACACGTGGATTTAACACGGGCAACACAAAATACCCAATACAAAAATGAATTCAGCCAAACAGTTTTCTGTATAACTCACTCAGCAGCTCACCCAATATTCAGCCTAACATTTACACTGCAGTACTAAATGCATTTTTAGAACCTCTAGGATATCCAAGATTCCAACAAACTTGTTAAAACATGCATTAAACTGAAAAATGTGCTTACTTCATACAAAGATGAATAATAAAGCAACCTCAACCTACACTGCTGCGCCAAACTACTCTGCCAGGTTTTTTGTGCTATTAAAGCAAGGCCCAAATACTAATGAACCTTCCATCTTTATAACTACCCCAGCACCCAGGACAAGGAACCAGAGTTTTTCACCATAATCTATCTAAATCAATTTAAAATGAATTTAAAATCCATTATAATTTTTTTTAAAGTGTGTCAATTTTATTTCTTCCTCTGTATGCTTAGAAACCAAAAGAATGAAGCATAGCACCTGTTTCTTTAAAGAAGTCACTTACTTGAACAAATACTTGGCCCACACAATGCAATGGATAGGCTCCGAGGGCGTGTTTCGGATGGTGCAGCCTGGGAAAGTTTTCTGAGTTGGTTTAGGCTGACATTCATAACATTCTGTCACTCCCTGGTGAAAAATGAAGCATTTACTTGTCACTCTGAGAAGGCTACTGATCATTTGGGCTATTAACAGATGAGCTGTAACTCTATCTCCAAACACCCACTCCCTGCTGTCTAAAATAGCCAATGACAAGAGTGACACCCCACCTAACCTTTTTGATAACAGTTACTTGTCCAAGGTAGCCTGCAGTTCCACTCTCTATAAGAGGAATATCAGCAGCCAGACACATCCTGTTCACATGGTTACGGGCAGCTGCAAATCAAGAGGGTTTTAAAGAAAAAATTTGAATAGTTAAGAAAAAAGAAGTTTTGCTTCTCCAAATTCAAACTAGCATCCTATGCACTTATCTTTAACATACCTTGTTTCTCTATAGAGCACTACACCATTTTCACAAAGCCCCATTTCCCACTCTCAGAAGATACATGGACATTAATGAACACAGCAAACCAGCTGACTACAGCTGCCCTGTACCCACAGTAGCCAGCAGTTCCCATGAAGCAGAATTAGCAGTGCACATTTCCTTTCAGAGCACCTGCAGAAGCACTAACCACCCCTTCAAGCCTCTAGCAAAGCCCATGAGGCTTAGTGCAGCTGCAGATGGGGCAGGAGGATGCTTGTTATTCAAAGGACACTGCAGCAAGGAGCAAGCAACATGTGCAATATAAAATCATAGTGAAAACTTCACCTCTGTTATCCAGAGCATTCATAACCAACGTAAACTGGCGGAAGAACTCTACGTTATAGTCAGGGCTATGGAAAACAAAAACAACATTTCAAATGGCACATCCAAGCTCTTGGTTATTACTGCACAACAGAAACTCTACACATGCAGCCAACGTGATAAATTACACATTTTTTACATTTATAAATTTAGCTACCCTTTAGCTGCCCCATTTGTCTTCCACCCACTTTAAAGCTGGGTGAAAGCATGAATTTTATGCTGCTGGAAGGAAGCTACTGCAATTAGTACTAATTTGACCAATGAAACGGGCAGACAAGGGAAAGTGATTAAACTACTCTGACCTAATGAGTAAATTGGCTGAGCTGTGGTAACTGACCTTAAAAACCATCAGCTGTAGCTAAAACATGCACACTGTAATTACCACAGCTCATCAGACAGTGCATAATTCTTTGTGCTGTGACAGCTCCACTGGTTTGACTGTGTGGCCGTACCCTGAGGAGCCAACATATGGGACCTTAAATCCTGACACTTCAGTTATCTTTATGTTGCATTTTTCTGACTTAAAGAAGAAGGTGGAGAAGAAGAGAGAGAAAAGAGGAAACAGGATTAACAGTTTCAGGAGAAGGAAGCAGTGAGTCAGTGTTTCACTGGCTAATAGCAACATCAGAGTTCAAACCTCCATGGTACAGAATATTAATTTTTTTACAAACTGGGGCAAATATAAATTAAAACATGGGGAACAGATAATGGAACCCTACATAATCTTGTACTCTACTCATTGGTTGCAGATCATAAAGACTAAATTTCAACAGCTTGGGGCATATATAAATGACAGTTACCTACACACACACAGAGGACTTAATTTTCTTAATCACAGACTCAAGATTCACATGTCTCTTAATTTAAATATTGCTCAAGACTTCAGGACATCCTTACAGAGTAGAAACTCATATGGCAAATGTTGCCAATAAAATGAAAAACAGACACAAACAAATTTCTACAGCTTACTACCAGAGCTTAAAACCCATGCAAAAGCCACACTCCCACTCAAGTGCATGGTAGTTCACATTTACAGCTATTTCTCCTTATTGAGAAAGCTTTGTAAAATACCTTAAAGCACACCATTGCAGCATTTAAATAACACAGTACTTGCAAATCAAACATGTAATTAGAGCTTAAAACCAAACATACTTCATGATGCTATCATGGTAAGCTATAATATTAGCTTCTGGACAAAACTGTAACACGCTTTCCTTGGCAACCTAGAAACAAAACAAACAAAAAAAGAAAACAAAAAAAACACTTATTATTTCTTCCTTCCTTCTAAAAGACAGACTTGATACCAGCTGTGTATTGAGTAAGTTGACTACCTTAAGAAATTTAAATACTTTAATAATGAAATGATGTGGATAGCCATGATCAGCCAACCAACACTTACCTCCTCCCAGCAGAAACTAAATTGTGACATGTTTCTAACACTATCCATAAAATAATACTGAGTAATGAGCTTGAGCTTTGACTTTTTCCTCACCTGTGATTTTGATCTTCCAACATGTTTCTTCTGAAACAGAAACTGTCTGTTGAGATTGCTGACATCAATAGTATCCAAATCAATCTACAAACACACAAGAGAGGCATTTCATAGGAACAAAAGGAACAAAACCAATAACACAGTTTGAAGAAAAGACAATTGGCCAAAATGCAGAAACTTCACAGACCCTTTCTCAGCCCTTTCAGGTGTCACATCAGACCTACAGCACCTGAAGAGGCACAAGTGGCCACCTATGGCTGCTGACAGGGGACCGTGGCAGAAGTGCAGGACTACATGAGAACAAAGTTTCTGCAGAGATCCCTGCTGAAACTGCAGCCCCACACAGTGAGCAGAGATCCCTGAGATCCCTCTGCAGTTTCTGCAGAGATCCCTGCTGAAACTGCAGCCCCACACAGTGAGCAGAGTCACCCCCAACGGCCCTGCTGGCACAGGATGAGGATTTCAGCAGCAGCTCCTGAGGAGCACAGCACAAGCTCGGGTGGGAAATGCAGAAATCCATCAGACAGGTCCGGCCAGCCCCTCCCTGCCTGCCCCAGGCCCAGGAAAGGCTGCTCCAAACCAACTGGTCCTTCCACTTCCCAGAGCATGGCTCTGAGCACCTCCATCAGGGAATCAAGGGCTGCTCAGCCATCTCACACACACTGCAGGGCAAAGCTTCTACTGCTGTCCCCAGGACTGACTGCCTAAGTGCACATTAACAAATTATGAAATCCACTTAGAAAAAAAGAAATCCAATCACACAATCAAAAAGTTTAAAAACATACAGCACAGAGCACACAAAGGATGCCATGACTGTAATTGCCTAACAGCTATGCTTACATTTATTAATATATACACAGGAACAGCATAAATTCCAGTACCTTTAGCCCTCACAAGAATTAAGAAGATTTAACTAGAACTTTGACATTTATTCCTAGCTTTGTTACCACTACTTTTTGTGCAATTAAAGATCCTTTGACCAACAACTCTTGTTAGAAGTCTTCTCCTGTCCTTAACATTTTAATGAGGAGAGTGAGAGTTTTTCTGAGATATTTCAGAGATTTTTCTGAGATACATCAGAGATATTTCTCCCAAATTCCCACAGGTAATGCTGACATACTCAGCACAGTAACACCTTCAGCTACCCAGAGAGCACTCAGACTGTGCAGTGTGAAGGTTAAATGTGACCTGCTCAGGCTGCTCTCACAAGCTCCTGACTTTACTGACCAAACCTGAATTATGAAAAAAGCTCGGTACACACTCAGTGAACAGCTCTGCATGAGAGATCCAAACCCCAGCATTAATCTACCTCTTTTCTCAAGGGAGTATTTTCAACTGAAGGACTAAGTTTTAACATACTAAAAACTGCAATAGCTACAGAGTTTATTTGAACAGTTAATAAAAGCACCCGTGCATACAGAGCAGACAAAAAGATACAACGTTTTGAAAATATATTCTAGAGCTGAGAGTGTAAACATTGCTACCACTGTAACACAGTAACTACCCATGGCCTTGTCTCTTTTCATGAAAACAGTATTTGCATAATTCACATTTCTACCTCTGTTCCTTCCTCAAAAGACACAGGTTGCTTAGTCCACAGCCAGAAAGCCCAAGAACTTCAAGGGAAAACAATAAAGTGCAAAACTCTGTTAAAACCTTCACTACCCAGAAAGCTTTGAATATTTCAACTGGAGAAGATGACAAGCAACATCAGCTCCTGCTGAGAACAAGAATTACAATTAAAGGGAGCAAAGGGAGTTCTCCAGAGGGAAAACTTGAGACCACTAGACCTCAACAGAAGCTCCAGTCTAGCTAAGAATGATGAGAATTTCACGGCTCACTTATAAGACAACTACACTGCTCCCATTTTGGTAACCTGGAAGAAAAGGCATCATCACTTAACAACATTTACTCATGCTCTTAATTCAGACCTGGATCTGAAAAAACATAATTTTCTTCTTCATTCACAGGGCAAGAGTATGCCTTTCAACACTGTACTTAAGTCACATATTAATTAGTTGTCTGCTATACAAAACTACTGATTTTATTTTAGTATTAATATTCTTTAAAAAAAACCACAACTTGCTTATAAAAAGTATTTTCAGATGTTCAATTTTGTTAATATTTAATAACTGAGGAAAACTCTCAACAATATCACAAACGTTGACAAAAGCACTTTATTCTGCTAATAGCAAATTCCCTCTTTGTGTAACAAGTCTTCTTTTGCTCTCACCTCGTCTTGTACCCACCTGTTCCCTGTTATCAAAACATTATTTATGTGTTGCATGAAACACTGCCAGCAATATTGTCATATGAAGGCAGATCCAACGTGTATTTAATTTAATGGGGTCCCCCCAGTCAGCCTGCAAAGGCAATGCCAACCCCCAAACCATAACAAGGAAAACAAAAAGCACACCCCGATGAGATTCATGCCTAATGACAAACTGGAAAACCAGGAGCTTTAGGCTCTGCTGTGATGAACTGCAGGAGTACATAACTGACACAGCAGAGCAGCGGTGAAAAAAGAGAGGAACAGTGCAGAACAACTCCTCTGCAGTTATTTATTTCCCTGGTGCAATGTTCAAATTGGACAGGCTCTCAAACCAAAAGGAAAATTTGGAATTAAACATATTCTACAAGTTTAAAAAGCATTCCAGTAGGAAAGCCCAAGCTGTAAGAACAAGGCAAACCAGTAACTCTTTTCTTCTAGAAGCTGATAAGGTTTCAGATACAAGCTGCTATGCTCAACAAGTCTGGCTGCAAACCCAAACTCCTCACAACCTGTCACAAAACTCTCAGATGTGACTCCTGGGCACGTTACCAAAAAGGTATTGAAGGAAACAGACCTCTGCTCTAGCTGGATGTAAAACCATGTGCCCTTCTTTACTACAATAAAGGTCTGGACACCACGCAATCGTAGTTTCACCAACAGTATTTCTCTCGATCTCTTTTCATTACTACCCTCTCACATCTGCCCTTCCCGCACGTGTTCACAGATTAATATCTGGAAGCAAAAGTGAAAGCAGGAGCCCGCGGGAAGCGCCAGCGCTGGCGGGTTTACCTCCCGGGATCTGCAAGCACAGTTCACCTCTCCCGGGGGTTCCTCGCTGCGATTCATCCCCGGACCCTCGCCCCCAGCACCGGCAAAGGCGGCACTCGGCACAACTAAACACTTTCAAGGCATCGCCGGGCAGCGAGCTCGGCACAGCGCGGTCTCCCGGGCGGTTCCACCCGCGGGCTCGAGGGGACGTTCGGCCTCGCCAGGAAGGGGCCTGAGCTCGGCGGGGGAAGGAGGAGCTCCCGCGCCCGGCGGGAGCCCGGGCTGAGGGGGGCGGCGATGGCGCGCAGGCCGCGGCCCCTTTGTGGCGCCCGGCCCGGCGGTGCCGCGGCGGCTCTGGCGGGCCGGGGCGCTTTCAAACCGCGCACGCACCGCGGCGGCGGAGCGGCCCCGCCGACACCGCGGCCCCCGCGCGGCACTCGCGGCCCCGGGCTCGGCCTCCCCCCGCCCGCCAGCCCGCCCGCCCCGGCTCCCGCCCCGGCATCGACCCGCACCACGTAAATGTTGCTGAAGCCGGTGAGCACCAGGTTCTTGAGCAGCTCGCAGCCGATGCCGCCGGCCCCCACCACCAGGACCCGCGCCTGAGACACGGCCTGCGCCAGCTCGGGGCGCAGCGGCCCCGACAGCGCCGCCGCCATGACGGACACGGCGGCGGCTCCGCGCGCCTCCTCACGGGCCCGCCGCGACTGAGCGCCGCCCGCGCGCGCGCAGCGCCCCCTGGCGCCCCGGAGGGCCCCGCGCTGCCCGGGAAAGCCGCGGCGGGGCCGGAGAGCCGCGGGTTCGAGCCCCGCTGCCGCCGAGAGCCCCGCACTCCTGGTGCAACAGCGGATCATTATTTGTTTTGATATTTTTTAATATATAATAATATAATATTATAGTTTAATATTATATCATTATTAAATTAAATTAAAATTAGTTTATTAAACTATAATATATAAACAATTTTAATATTGAACTATATATAATATTGTCCAATATTAAAATTGAACTATACATATTAAATATATTTATATGTTTAAGATTTCTTTGTATATTATGTTATTATGAAGAGAGCTCAAGGAGGATTTGGAAAACGCTCCCAAGCACACAGCAGGATTCATGGGGTGTCCTGAGCAGGGCCAAGACTTGAAGATCCTGATGGGTCCCCTCCAACTCAGCATATTCTATGATATTTTAGTTATATTTATTTCTTATGTATTTTTACATTATTATATTTATTTTTATGACTTCACCTAAGTTAAGTAACTTGCCCCCAGAAGCTGACATGGTAAGCTACAATTCTTCCTTAAAAACACAGTTTTGCCAGCATTCCATCACTCGTGTAATTTTCTCTCCTGCCCACCTCCCCTTATTTTAAACCCACAATTTTAGTGCATTAATTTAACATAAACATAATTAATTATGTTGCAGAATTAAACTTGTACAGAATGCTCTAAGGAAACTCAAATTACTTTTCCTTCAGTCAGTAAAGATACTGCAGGTCAGCCTAAGCCAACAGGGAAGGCACAGGAGAATGCAGATGGTTCCAAGCAAAGCTGCACAAAATCGCCCTGCACCGAGGCAGGTGCTGAGCCTGCCCCAGTTCTGTACCTGTGAGAACACAAGGGTTAACTCATCCCTGCACCTTCTCCCCACACAAACCCATGGCACTGGCACAGCTCATTTCAGCACACAAATGGAACCTTTCCTTCACTGGAGAAACACAGAAAAGCTTCATGTTGGCCAGCTGCAGGGACAGCAAGGCCCTTCAGCCACTGCCCACCGAATTTCCAATCCGTGGTCAGATCAACACAGAACTGCTTTTTAAAATCAGGCTGGCATTAAGTTCTCCACTGCTAAGAGTTTCTAAAAACTGATTCTGTGTGGCTGATGGATACTAATAGTATATAAGAAAGGCTTTCTCCTTTACTTCTTTCCCAAGTGCTAAGAGCAACTAGAACTGTGAAACAATCTCTACACTTCAGTTTCCATGTGTAACTGAAGTGTGCAAATTTTGCCACATTTTAGAGGCATGCTAATATCCTTCAATCAGCTACTCTTGGAAATAATCACAATGCTGTCAAACAAATTTAATTTTTCACCACATCTGAGGAAAATTTTTTTATGCAATTACATACGTGTAAAAAAAGAAACCAAAACACCCCAACAGACTTTTGATCTATGCAGAGAAATACAGTTTATTTAAATAATCTCTGATCTGGGTCTTCTTGTACAAAAATAAATTCTTCAAGAGGGGTTTGATGATTTGTCGGCCAACAGCTTCTCTCACATGTGTAAACTATAACAGTTCCAAATTCCACTGACAGATCTAAAAACAAAGCAACAGAGGTACATAAGGGTATGAAAAGTGACATAATCAGGGGCTAGTGCTTACCACTAGACTTCAGTCTTTGCACAAATTAATTCAGTCTCCTCTGTAAACAGCATTTTCTAATGTTAAACATTTTAAAGGCAGCCAAATCAGAATTTTCAAAGGGATTTTTACATGTCTGCAATCTTATCTCACAGCATTTATTATTTTCCAAGGCCTCCTTTAAGAGGTAATAAAGACAGATACTCCCATGGCCACGGAATTATCCCTACTGCAGTTATTAAAGTTCACTAGTGAGCAACTCAAGCTGTAATCAGAGTCTCCATGAAGAAGAGTTCTCTCTTTGCTCACTGAAATCTGCAATGGAGACAGCAGATTCTCTGATCTGTGGCTAAGCACGTGTGGGTAGCTGGAAATAACCCAAATTGCAGTACACTGCACTTTCCCAAAAAGGAGACTGCTGGAACATTGATTCAGCCAAGCCAAGCACCTGAGTCACTCTGGAGCATGCTGACCAGCGTGGGCATCAGCTGGAACTCAAACACTCTGCTGCTCCCACAGGTACTGCAGGCTGGAATACCCTGCTCCAGGTTGGCTGGAGGAGATGTGATGAATAAAGGCTGGCCACCCCAGGAGTATCTGAGAGAAGACAGGGAGGAGAAAATTATCATTTTTTAAATATCTAAATTTGATAGGAAATCTTATGTGTTGGAAACAGTGTTCTGGAGTTGCTGAAATCTCTGAACCTGCTTCAAGCAAAACAACGGTGGTGAGTCAGAAGCTTCAAAGGAGTCATGAACCAAAAAATAAAGACAGGGAGGGGGAAATCCTTGGTAGGTTAATGCTTGGAAAACCTTAAGGAAAGAGCTGGATTAAGAGGAGACAAATGCTTTAAATGGACACCTCCAAAATATGCTGTACCAGAATAATTTCATTAAGCAAACTTACACTTCCCAGAAAAATGGAATCCTAAACAGTGGCAATAAAAGATAAAATTCAACAAGATTTAACACCGAATTGGTCCCAAGACCACTGCAGCTATGGTGCAGAAGTGATGGTTAATTTGTAAGAGCTATCAGAGCTTCACAGCTAGCAGGAAACAAAGACCAAGGATGGTTTCCACTGAATGCCAAGCAGGAGATTCTGTGCTCTGCAGGCAGGGGAAATGGGAGTCTAAGAGCATTGACAGTGCCCAGGGAGGGCAAAGGGAGCCTATGGAAAGATTGTAACCAGGGACAGCCCGGGGAGCAGCAGAGCTGGCCTTTTAGAGGAATGGCAAATTCAAAGAGGACAATACTGCAAAGGGACAGACCCAGTGAAAAGCTGTCTGAAAATGCTACTTGCACTCTGCATTAGAAAATCTCCTGTATAACCCTTGACAATGAATGAAAGTTTCTCATGTTTCCTTTCTGTCTAAGCAGCCACTCAGACTTTTAACTCCTCATCAAAAAGGGCCCAGTCATTCCACCTGGTACTGGAAAGCTGGTGAACAAAAGCCCTGTCACTACACTGAGACAGCCTGACCAGACAGGCAGCACTGGACTCCCTGGAACAGCTGGTGTGATCCATGAAAACCTGTATTTTCTGGTACTATGAATGATTTATGATTTACTCTTCACTAAATCCCATCCAGAATTAACTCCTCTCTCAGAAAGAGCAGCTACTTTGAGGTTACACCTGCTTCTGCTCTAGGAAAAACATCAGATGTACAAGACCTGAAGAGTGCTGGGTGCTGAGGGGAGTCCACAATGAGCTGCAGCTCTGGGGCTTTATTAACAAGAAATTCCCTGCAGGACAGACATTAGAAATTCCAAATAGATAACAAAATTTCACAGGAGCAGATAGCCTTGGAAATGTATCAGAACAGCAGAGCACTGTGTTGCACTTCTACCTCAACACTGCCTCTTGGAAACCTCTGTGCCTGGATTTCAGTGAGGCTCCAAAAACTCTCAGGGTCTCTCCTCATCAGGTCTGAGGTCTAAAGTCTCCCACAGCCAGAGCCATGGTCTCTGCTCCTGCTGGGCTTTTCATCTACTTTAACTTTGTATGAAGAAAGCCCAGCCAGGGACTGAAGGCTGACCAGAGACATGGCAACAGCATCCACAGCACCTTTTTTTAAATTATGGAATTAAAACACACACATCTTTCCAAAGAAAGAATTTATTTTGATGTACCAACCATCCATGCCAATGATTTGTATCTCTCTGTTACAACCAGATTATCAACATACCTTAAAATCTGTTCAGGACATACAGATATTCTTTTCATGAATTTATGGAATGTGTGATCCCAGTTTTTGACTTCACTCTTCTCATATTTTTCATTACCATCTTCACCTGAAAAACTGTATGAAAACAAAAAACAAACTGTCCAGTGACATTTTCAATATGACATGTTTTAAACAAGAAATGGTTACTATAAATGTTATAGTAACCATGTTAAATTATACTAAATACACTGAAAAAGATATACCTGTTCAGAGAAAATTCCTGTTAAGAGGTTGCAAGTGAACATTTTGCTTCTAGTTCTTTGGTTTCTGGTGACCTACAATTTACTAACAGTGTTTTCAACTATCACATGGGAACCAAATCCACCAGATATCTGCTGTATTTCATCAAAAATCCTAGTAACTTCTCAAACATTTTTGTGGTTCTTAAATTATGATGTTGTCTTTTTCTATTTTGAATCAAACATAATTAAAGTTCCACAATTTTATAGAGGTCACCAAAAATCAACAGGACCCCCACTGCTGAAAAGTCTTCTGCATCTTCTATGCAGATTCTGCAGTTGACAGCAGCTTTAGCTACAAACAAATCCAATGCTGTCCCCAATCCAGGCACAAGAGGCCAGAAGTCCTCACTGTAACCCCTTAGTTAAATATTTCACTAAGAGATATTTTCAGTAACCACGCTCAACAACTGTTTTTCAGGCAACCTTTACTAAACCTTCAGGTGTCTTTCCATCAGCCAGCTCTCTAGCCAAAATCCCTACAAAAGTTAAACTCCTAAAAATGCTACTGAAATGGAAGAAAAGCTTTAGGCCTGTAAAGGGGAAAGTGTGGAATGTCATGATCTAAAGTCCTGCCATTTGGCACAGATCTTGCATCAGAGATTAACCATCCACTGCACCTCCTGGAGCCCATGAACACGGCTCAGTCACTCAGAAGCAGCTGAGCTAAAAGCACCTTGGAGTAACTCCAGCTTTGGCAGCACTGGGTGCACTGCACAGCGCCCCAATGGTTCCTAAAGGAGCTTCCAGCCAATTGTCACCATTCAGGTTTAGTGAGAGTGCCATTGAGATTCTCAGCCAGCATACAGGAAAGCACACAATTCCTTCAGTTTCACCATGAACTGCAGACCTGTTCTCACCTTTCTGCCATCATCTGTTCCAAATCAAGACACTCTCTCTGCTGATACTCCTTCAGTAGCTTATCTGCATGATCCGTATCAAGGAAACCCATGTAATCTTCCTCCTCCACAACATTAATGTAGAAGGGCTGGAACACAGGAGCTGAACCAGCCATTGCCATCAGCATGTCCTCACTGGCTGCAGGATGTGTGTCCTGGGCACCGGGGCCATCCATGTCCTCACTGGCTGCAGGATGTGTGTCCTGGGCACCTGGGCCATGGGCAGGCTCAGACAGGTGGAGCTGCTGGAGCTGGGATGCACACTCCACCTCGCTGCTCACAGCTTCCTTTAGGCCAAGCAGCTCCAGAGAGGCACATGCAGGAGCCTCTGCTCCATCACAGGCTCCCCAGTCATCTGCATCCTCACACCAATCCTTTGCAGCAAAGGCTGATTCTTGTTTCTGAGAATCAAATAAAAAGGGGAAGAGAACATTGCCAAGGTCTACCACCCTGATGCATTTCAAATTCAGCTTCTCAGAGATGGGAGAACTGAGACCTTAACCTAATGGTCAGTGTTATTGCACCTACTCTCCTCACCGTGGTACTTCCCAACTCACCACGTTTACCTACCACACCAGCAGTTATGGCAAAACCACCTCACACTGGTGAATCTGAGCAAGAATTCATCAGCCTTTGAGTGGCCCTGGTGCCTCCTGCTGCCATGCCCTGGCTGTGGCACAGCCCCTGCCAGCTGAGGGGCAGCTCCAGATGAAGCAGCTCCTGCACCCAACAGGAATTCTGCACCCAAAGGGCAGAACACAGAAGGAAATAATAATAACACCTCCATCATTTTACCAGAGTAAAAGCCCATTTACCACAGGCCAAGATTCCACACTGCAAATGCACCACCTGAATAAACCCTCTCTGCCCACCTCCACTAGTGTGGTGCCACCCTACTCTTCCAACCTGCTTTAGCCATATGCAGTTTTTCCTCACAAGTATATTAATAATTATTGAGTCACATTAATTCAAAAGCTTATGTTAAATTTAAAGAGGACAATTTAAAAGAGCAAACAAAGAAAACAGGTTAAAAATCCAAACCTAAACATTATAGCCCATCCACTTGAAGTTGGAAAATAAAGTTTAAACAGCTGAACTTACTAGATTATAAAGTATCACTTTTGGCCATACAGCTGGACTGCAATGTCCCCTTTAAAACCAGCCTGGCATAGATCACAAACAGTAGCTTAAACACTCTTTAACTGTCTTATAGTAAACAGCGTAGTGCAGTGACAAAAACTCTGTGCCCACGACTTCTCCACACAAGCCAGGACGTGGCTGGAAACCATCACAGAGAGCAGCTTCTAGAGGAAGATCCCGGTTATTTAAACAAGGCGATGCAGGGTGTGCAGAGCGTCCCCCCGGGCAGGCAGAGCTGAGCTGTACCTGTGTGACGCTGAGAGCTCGGCTCTGTTTATCCTGGGCCTGCGAGTACTGGGAGCGCAGCACCTTCCAGCTTCCATGTGCCGGGCAAAGAGAAACACAGGGTGAGGGGGACAACTGACCAGCGGCAGGAACAACAACCACAATAACAACAGTAATAACAGCAATAATAACAAGCACGATAACAGCAATAATAACGACAGCGCCGATAAGCGGCCGGCGCTCACCTGCGGGCGGCTCCCCAGCAGCGCGGCGCGGCGCAGGCGAACACGTGGAGCGCGCGGTGCGCGGGGCCGCGCTCCAGCGGGCAGTACACCTGCACCAGCAGCAGCAGCGCGCGCCCGCACCGCGCGCACCGCGGCGGGCCCGCCCGCACGGCCGGCACCCAGTCCTGCAACACCGACACCTCCGCTCAGGCCCGGCCGGGGCGGCCGCGCCCCCCGCGCCCCGGCCGGGCCCCGCCAGCCCAGCCCAGCCCAGCCCCACCCCGGCCCTACCGCGGTGCCGCCTAGCTTGTTGGTGGCCCACGCGGGGAGCGGCCCGGCCGGGACCGGCCCCGCCATGGCGGCGTCGCGCAGCCCCAGCAGCACGGGCTGCCCGCCCGCCATGGCCCCGCCGCCGTGCGCGCACCCGCCCGACCCGCCGTGCGCGCGCCCGCGGCCCGGGCGTTCCCCTCACGGCAGCTCCGAAGAGCCTCGGCCGGGGAACACGGGCCCGGCCCTTCCCTGCCCGGGGAACATGGGGTCGGCCCCGGACCGGCTCTTCCCTGCCGGAGTCCCGGCACCGATTCACCACACTGCTGCGCTGAAAGGCACTGGGTGGCAAATCCACGAAGCGAGCAGCATGACCAGCCAAACTTTCCACTCTTTACAGCTTTTAGCAAACAGAAACATTAATATGCATTGGTTACAAGGTACGTAGTTCCCCTATTAATTAGTATTCTCTCTTCTATTGGTTAATGAGTGTCTCGCCTCTCCTGCTGATCACTGCCACGCTCTCTCTTTCTCCTCCTTTGTCTCGCTGCTTTCCTGTGGGCCGCTCCGAGAGTTGGTGCTCCTGACCTGCCCCTGTAAAACTGCCACAAAACGGCTTCCCCCACAGCTTTTTCCTTGGAACCAGTCTTAGCCTAAGGCACTGTTTACTGCCTAGAGTTAGGGTTACACCTAGAGTTAAAGCTAGGGTTAGGGTTTTGAAACCACAAAGCCCAGAGCTCCAGGCACACTGCAGCTGCAAAAGGCATCCCAAGGGGAACACAAGACTGCCACAACCTGGCTTCCACCACAGCTTTTCCCTTGGAACCAGCCTTAGCCTAAATTCTCCTTTACCTGCTCGGAGCTGATTCCACGCAGTTACTGAGTGGCCTTGGTTTGTTCCTTGTCCTCGTGGCTGCTGAATTCTGTGTTCTCGGGTATCAGTGGAAATCGGTCTCCTGATCTCTGTTAACTTCCCACGGGGCTGAGATCATTGGAACCTGTCCAGCCCCAAACCTTAACAAGGCAATGCTGCTGACCAGGAATTTGTGTTTCTAACAGCTGCACATCACTTAGAGCTTGTTGGCCGCTCTGTTTCATGGATTAAATCTCCCTCCTTGTTGATCAGGTTTGTAAGGTACAAGTTATCAAACAGCAAACAACATGGTATCTTAATAAAAATTTGCATATTTCACACTTAGCAACAAGATGATGTGAGAAGAGGGACTGGCACAGAACAAATATACTGACCACCTTGGAAAGGCAATTCTAGTAATTATGGATAATTAATAAACTTCAAAAGAAAAGATGAAGGCTTTTATTGACAGAATGTGAAAAACAGAACAGCAGCAGTTCTTGCAGAATAGTGTCAGTAAATATACTGCTGAGAATTTCTTCTACGATAGCTGCATCTGGGAATCTGAACCAAGTGACCATGAATACTGAAGCTAGGAAATAAAATGAGGTTTGGGACATAAGGTAAGGATCTGCTGTTTAAGTGTGGCCTATACTCTGTGGCCGTGGTGTCATTCCTTTCTCTTTAAAAGTGTGTACCAGTCTTTATATTTGGGCTTTAAAATCCACAGATGGACAGAACACTTCCTCTCACACAGTCAGAAACGACTTTGTTCTCATGTATGCCCAATGTGTGCCTCCCTTCTACCCAGGAGTTATACTGATGGTTCTGCATTCCCAAAGACACAGGATTCCTTCTGTCATGTCAGGATAATGATTTTTGTGAATGTACAGGGACTGACACATTGATTCAACAAACGCACCACTAATGGACATAAAGGCTGTGTCAGAGCAAAAGAAGGGAAGGGGTAAGAAATGTGTGGAGAAGTGGCAGCATGGTTGCTGCAATTAGCTGTTCCTAATTGCCACAGCTGGAGTTTTTCACAAGTGATGGAAAATGCAGAAAAGGGGGTGGCCAGGTAGTGCAGATGGCACTGCTTGAGATCCAGAGGTGTGCAAAAGCAAGTGAACCCAGGGGTGAGCAGGAAGAAGAGGACACCTGCAAAGGGTCAATACCTGCAGCAGGAGCTTGGGCTGTCCCTGTGAGAGCCCCCTGGGTGCTGTGGGATGTGGGAGCTGGGCAGCAGTGCAAGGGGTAGTTGGAGTGGGGCTGTTTGTTTGTTAATGGCCATGAGGAGAGCTCTCCTGGCTTCCTGGATTCCCACATTGTTCCTCTGTATCCTGCTTGCCATGTAACCTGGCAAAAAGCCACTTGCCTCCCGGTGTGCCCTGAGCCCTTCCCCAGCTGGGGGAGCCTGGGGGTGCACACTCTGCACATCAGCAGATCTTCTCTCTGGTGCTGCTGAGCCAACAACGTGCAGGGAGCACCACCAGCCTTTGCTCCCCCCTCTGCCTCTGTGGGCATCTGTCCTGCCAGCAGTGCATGCTCCTGCAGCCCCTGGACTGGGCAATTGCCAGGAAGGAATGAAGGACACCCAGTCACACCCCAGAAGAGTCTGTGGAAGAGCCTTAAGCCTCAGGTCCTGCACAGACACCTGAAAAGATTCATACCTGAAACCATTTGTGTGGAAGAAAGAACCTGGGCACGTTTCTGGCTCCTCGCGTGTGCCTTGACCTCTCGGAATGAGCCTCCATCAGTTAAGTGAAAGAAAAGGAAGTTCCAAAAAATCAAAGCAACATTTATTTAGAACAATTCACAAAGCAATAAAACAGGTAGAGATTTTCTGTCCTCTTTTGTGAGATGTCAAGCCCACCTCACAGGCGTAGTTTGATGGATGCTCTGCTGCCTACAAGCTATTTCCAGTTAAAGAAAGCAGAAAGAGTCCCTAGGAAGGACAACTGGCCATGCCTTTCTGCAAGAAGAAGGGAATAAGCATATAAAATATTCTGACACTTATGGTATAGTCTATATATATAATTTCTTACAGATTTCAGTTCATTTGCCCATTCCCACCTCAGTATTCAGTTTTGATTTGCCTTGAGTAGGTACCATGGTCTGTCTGGACCTGGACAGATTGTTTTTTTTTTTTTTTCTGCTTGCTTCATTAAATAGTGATTTTCAGTCTGACAAACATTCTGAATGCCCCTTGTTTCTGTCCCTTCACTGGGATTAGGACAGCAGATTACACAACAGTGAGTTAGGAGGTGATTATTACTCTGTATGCTGACAAACTCATTTTGTTTGACTTTCCTTTGGGCTTTAAAAGCAAACGGTGCCCTCCACAGTTCTTATAAATCTGTGTGTTTTCTCCTTCCAGTCTGACTTTGTTTCATGAGCTGTGCCCAAAACTGCACTCTGTGTTCTTTCAGTTTCTTTGCTGCCTTTTGCTCCAGGTCTATTGCCAGGTATTTTTCCTCCAGGTCATACTGAGGCCAATGGACCAAGCCCTCTCCGTTGGGATTTCTGGAAACAACAGAAGGACAAGTTAGCTCTCCATTTGCCAATCTATTGCTGTCTGACTGCTCAGGTTCAGAGCAGTTCAGAAAACCAACAGGTGAGCCCAGCTGATGTGATTCTGGTACCTGAATAAATGGACAGTATTTTATGAAAATGCTCATCAGTGGAACAGCAAAAGTGTAAAAGTTGCCATTCATTTTAGATCTAAAACTCCATTGCAGATGGAGTAACTGCTCTTTAGATTTTTTCTTCCTCATTTCTGCTGGGTTTTATTGGTTGTTTTAAGACCAATAAGAAGAGATATTGCTTCAATATTTCTCTTAAATTCTGTCAAATTTCTAGAAGCAGCATATAAGTACTGCTTCAGGCAGGTAAGTACCTTCTGGGCAGCACAGACTGAACTTGAGCTGTAATTAGCACTGTGATTCTCACCCATTTTTAGCAAAGTTGGTCCAGTATCTCATAACAGTCCTGCTAAGTTCATTTTCTTCTTCTGTAGCCCCTCCTGCAAAGGGAGAGATGGAAGGGCCACATTAGAAAGTAACTAATGAGTATCAGCTGTATCAATTGCAACACTTCTCCTGGTTGCCCTGTTTTTCTAGGAGGTTTTTCTAGGAGAGACCTGCAGATGAATGATGTAATGAAAAGTATCTGCTACTGAAGACAGAAGATGCTTATGCTCATAATGATGCTTATGATATATAAGGTATGCTTATAATAAGTATAATGTTTTTGAAGCATATAAGAGAGAAATTCTATTCTAAAGCCCTGCAGTAATTGAAATGAGACATAATGAGGGTCTAAAAGGAAGATGGAGTACATATGGGTACATTACCAGCTAAGAATGGCTTTCCAAAGACAAAGGCAATCTCAGCTCCATGATCTGCTTTTACAAACTCTGGTACCAAACCTTCCGCGGAACTCAGCCGATGTTGGAATTCATAAAAGTAGACTGGGTTGCCAGCATCTAGAGGATACAGAAAAGTGCTGGTTTGAGAGCTGAAAATACTGCTCCAGAGATGATAAACTTTCATGAAAAACTGTTTTGGTTAAATAAAAGCACTGTCAGTGCTCTGGATGGTGAAAAGTGCTGCACACTGTCCACACCAGCCCCCGACAGAATTGTACAGCTGTTCTGAAGCTGCTGGGTACCTCTGTGGTATCTGGCCACTTCCACAGATGAGATGACAAAGTAGACATCTCCCATTGCATCCAGGAGGCCATCTCGGACCTGAGCAGGGCTTTCTGCATCCCCCATGTACTCCTTGTACACTCTGTCAACAACTTCAGATGTAAGGCCCTGAAACAGCAATGAAAAGTATTATAATGATGATGAATGTTACAAGGAGCAACAGCAGTGGGTGAGTGTGGCCTCTGCACATGCCTGGCTAATCCTCAACAACAGCTTTCAGAGAAAATCCCCAGCTGTGTCAGAGTGTGGCTCAGAGCTCAGAGTGAAGTTCCACAGCTGTGGATACAGGTGATCTTGGGGAAAAGAGGGATGCAAGATCAAAGGATCAACCACCTTTAGATAAGCGGCAGTCAGTGATGCTGACTCTTCTCTCTTCTATGGAAACACCTTCACAACAGCACAGAAATCCTGCTGGATTTCATAAAATCCATTGATTGTTGTAGATAACCATAATTTCTCCCGTTCAGTACAAGCTTGGGCTCTGCATTTCCAAGTTCCTGGTGGATGTTTGTGTCATTGAATGATCCTTGCAAGTACTGGCCCTGCTTCTAGAGTCCTTAATTCTTACCTCATAATCTGTACTTTTCTATGGATTAGCTTCAGGAGAGCACAAAGGCACCACAAAGCCAAGAGATTTGTAAATTACAGGGAAGCAAAACCTCGAGAAACCTGAAGGAAGGTGTCAGAGCACCCCAAACCTCTCAGGCTGTCCTTTCCAGTGCCCAGCTACTGCTTTAGGAGGTTGTGTCCCATAGGTGTCCTGCCAGACCTGCTGCTACTCTGCACGTCTTGCATAACTGGGAGGATCTACAATATCCAAGAGACCTTGTTTATGGACCTGCATCACTGCTGGATTCCCACAGAACTCCTTTGGAGGAAGATGGACATTTAGGCTGGAAATGGAGAGGGTATTTGCAGTCACTGGAGGTAACAGGAATGCAGCACATGTGTGCCTGTTTCTGCCCCAATTCAGGGAGCTGTCCAGCACAATGGCATTTCCCTGTGAAATGTGTCCCTCCAGGGGTGAAACCAGCCTGACCAGCCAAGCAGCAGCACTGGCTTATTCTGAAACTGGTCTCTTACCTTAATGAATACTGCTAAGTTGCTCTGTAAAATTTGACGTGCAACATCTTTATCCAGACCATCCACAAAAGGAGGAAATTTCATCATCTGTGTGATACAGAGAATCATACTATTAAAGAAGCCTCTATTTACAAAATGATGTTTATATATCAACTTTATAATTCTCTTACCATAGGAAGTAGATATCCAAATTCACAGTTATTTAATCCTATGATGTATGGGACAGCATTGATTGATTTTTCTGAGAGTAATTCCATGGGACTCTTTGGAAAAAATTCACCATCTACACATGCACTGATGAAAAAGAAATCCTGAACAAAAAGAGAAAAAAGAAAGCTTCATTAGTGCATTCATTTTGCTTCTGAAAGTAGTTCAGATTTTAACTGCAGTTCCAAAGTGAAGCCAAAAGAAAATACAAAAAGTAATGATATCCATGCCATCTTAACATTTTCTCAGACTGATCTACTGCTCTAGGAAGGAGGTTCTGTGAAGATTAACATTATATTTCTAATGTTTGTGAAGCAGAAGTCATTATGTTCAATTTACATCTTTCCTTTTTGAATTATGGCCATGGATTTGTGGAACAGTGGGGGAAAAACCACTTCTGTATTGAAGTTTCAAAAGCACCTAAGCAATGTGATAAGAACTTTTAAGTTGGACATAATATATAGTTTGATTTTCAGGTTCTCCAGAATCATCTGTGCCATTTTCTGTTCCTTGCCCTGGTAGAGCACGACAGCAAACCACAGGCAGCTCCAAGTGCATGCAGAATGAAGGGCAGGAACCTGTTTGCACTTTTCCGGCGAGGTGTCATTGCAGATCTGCAGTGCTGTCATGTCCTGAAAAAGTCAAGAACGTCAGATTTTACAACCTTCTTCAGGTTCTGCTAATATTACAGCCCACAAAGAGTATTCTCTGGGATGAAAAGATCTGAGGTGTCATTTAAATGCAAGAAGAATCATTTCACCTACCATTTTTTGAGTTATCTGTAGTAGTTCTTCTTCTGTTTTTCCTCTCAAGCATTCAACCATTGCAGCTGAACTGGATTTTTCACAGCCAGAGACAGCAGCAATTTTCTGCAAGCAGTGAGAACAAACAGTTTTGGACACATTTCCTCTGTCTGGCTCTGTGAGACACCGAGTGCAGCAGGAGCAGCCAAAGCTCCTGCACAAAGGGTGCTGGAGCCTGGCTTGTCCCAGCTCCTGAGAGAGGGCACTGGAAGCCCTCACAATCCTTCACACCATGGGCTGGGAAGAAGAGGAAAAATCGGACTGCAGGTTTTTTTGATACAGAAATATTCTGAGACAATGCTGGTAAATAACAGGCTGGGCTGAGAAGGCTGGGTGACATAAAGGAGTTAGAGAATAAACCATCTGCAACAGGGAGCACATTCTACCACTCTCAGTGATGTCTTTTTGGCTGGAGCAAGAGCTGTCATTAGAGACAGCTGTCTCTCTTATGTCCCAGCTTCCAGGTTCTGGAAATTGTTCCTTGCAGTTGAAGAGAAAAGAAAGGGCTGGAAGCCTGTAGATCTCAAAGTAAAAAAACCCAACTGAATAAAGTCTTGTTTATTTGCACACTACAGGCATCAAACAGGAGGGGAAGAGAAGAGTATTCAGAGTCTGATACTGGTTTCCAGCCAAACAGTATAAATTCAGTTTTTTGGAAGACACTACATGTTACAACATTCCTGGACTTTTCATTCTTTTCTCATTGGGAAATTTGGGTGTTTGAAAAGCAGCACATCATTAAACATGTACTATTTGCACACAGAAATACTGTCTTTAATGACTGCTTTGATCCACAAGAAATGTGAATTCACATGATTCAATATTTTGGACTGAACAGTGTAATATATGCAGAACTATGTGGAAAAAGGAATTAAAATTCCCACCAGTACCCACCTGTGCATCCTCCTTAGGCTGGTCAGTGAACAAGCCCAGGGCTGCAGTGCCACTCTCTGAAATGGCCTTGTGGAACAAGCCCTTGGCCAGGGGAGATAAGACCTGTGAGAAAGCAAGGACAAGCATGACAAGCACTGTGTTCTCCCCTGGCATTTTGGGTTTCAGTATCAGCAGAGGCCATTGGGAGCATTTGGAAAGGCCATGTGCTAAGAGTGTCCCTGTGCAGCCTCTGGCCATAGCCCAGCTGTGCAAAGTGCTTTGGCAGCCCTGGCAGGGATGGGGAGTTCAGGGCCTTTCCCTCCCCCTGCCCTTTGCTCCCAGGGCCTCCCAGCACCGCCCTGCAGGGCAGGTACAGATGGGATGTGCCCAAGGCAGGCTGGCTCTGCTGCAGAAGGGCAGGAAAGAGCTTCTGGCCCGAGGAAGCAGGGATGTGTATGCCAGGTACAAGGAAGCCTGGCTGGGCTGTGTGAGCTGTACCAAAGTGGCCTCCTGGAGAAGGAGAGACTCACAGCCAATGTGCTTCGTGTTGGAGTAAAGATTTTACACAATCACAGGGTCACAAACTGCAGGGCTGCACCAGCTACCAGAACTATTCACCTCAATCACTTTGCGCTGTCAAAGCAAACAGAATTGGGCAAGAGTCCACAACTCCTCCTAAAGGACTTTTCTCATGAGATTAGACCTTGAGGGTTGTTTACATTGGGAAAAAAACCCAAACGGACCAAAATTTAATTCAACAGATGAGTAATGACATTCTCTTCCTTAACCACAACATTTGAGCATGAAAATGACACATTTTTGTCATTCAAAAGCTGTGTTGTTTTGCCTTGTTGTGTTATCAGAGACCCAGGTGATGTGTCACTGTAACCCCGTCCCTTTTCTCTTGCTGACTTCCCATGCAGATACTGAAAATGGATGGAGGGGATTTTTTCCCCTAAGTAATTACAATTCAATATTACTGTGAACTTACAAGAGCAGAAACACTGATTCCTCCTGCAGATTCTCCAAAGATAGTGACAGATCCTGGATCTCCTCCAAAATGCATGATATTTTCCTGAATCCACCGAAGAGCCGCCACTTGGTCTAAATATCCCCAGTTACCTCGGGCATGCTCATCACCAGTGCTGCAGGGAGAGAACAGATTTGTTCAAGTGCTCAATGCAAGCCAGGAGGCAGAGGAAAGTACAATCTGTGGTGGGAGAAATCATCTGCCATTCTCTGCATAGAACTTCCCTCCACGACTGACAAATGGATGGCTGGGGCATCGCTGAGATTGGAGCAGCAGCCCCACAAGAACAGACCTGGAAGCTGCCTTGGCACTGGAAATTGTCCCCAGTGCTGCAGGTGCAGTTCAGAAATGTTTCTTTGCATAAGCAAGTCTTCTGCACTTCTCTTTACAAGGGCTTTGCACACATCCTTTTAGAAATCACTTAGGAAAAACTGAGATCAACCAACTTACCTAAAATATCCAGCAATACCTAATCTGTACTGAATTGCTACAACCACCACATTGTCAAATGCTGCAAGTACTGAGCCATCATATGATGAAGCTGCTCCAAAAACTAATCCACCTCCATGGATCCATACTAGGACCTGGAAAAAGGAACACAGGATCAACCCAGCACAGGTAAGAGCCCCCAGTGAGAAAAACTAAATATAGCCCAAGAAACAACATTTGGTGCTATTTCACTCCTGATTCTTTCAGAATACATTTCACAAATTGTAGAAATCATTCAAATCTAAGGCCTGCAGGGCTACAAAATGGCACTGCTTTTGTTAAATGCTTACAGTGTGTCAGTGCCCTGTGACTTTGGACAGATCCTTTGGATTAAATCAAGCACTGCTTAGCTAAATGGCAATACAATTTTACTTGTAAAATAGAATTGTCTGTCTCTTTAATTCCAGCTAATATTTGCTGGGACAAAGCATGTAAGTTGTTCATCACTACAAAAGTGGCCCTGCATGTCTGCTTATGGCAGAGGTTGAAGTTTCCTGTCAGATAATTTTCCTCAAGTTGTTTTAAGGATTTTGCTTACAGGCAGCTTCTCCTCTTCTCCTGTAGAAACAGGTGTGTAGACATTTAGGTACAAGCAATCCTCAGATACTTGCAGAGCAACTTTCTCTTTTCTGTTGGTAATCAAGTCTGAAAAATCCTGTCCTTGTACTTGGTCCTGTAGACACCTGAATAAATACAAAAGTAACAGGCAAGCTGAAACTAATTAAATCCTGAAAGCAGTGAAGAGAAGCTTTTTTGTACTTCCACAACAAAGTGCCAAGCAGAAATTGATCTGCAGCAAACTTTTAGATTGGTATGTGAAATACATATGAAAATATAAATGAATTATTTGAAGTCTCCAATCGCTTTTTCCATTGCAATGGCAGATATTAGCCTTGAGACACTGAAGAAGGCCAGTAGGACAAAAGGAGTGAGTGAGACATTTACAAGGTAGATTGGAATTGCTGTGCATTTCCTATGTGCCCTTTTAAGCACTTGACTCGGCAGTTTCCCCCTAAGGCTGTGTTCCAGCATTTCCTCAGCTCCTTTCTGTCCATGCTCCAAAGGTTTCCAGGGATTGGTAAGGGATGGCCAAGTGCTCCTGAGGCAGAGCATTGTCTGTAGGTGCTGCTCCATCTCAGCTCATCTGTGATGCCTGTCAAACAGCAGCTGCTGGTACAGAGAGCAGCTCCCAGAGTGTCTTTAGAAATGCATCCACTGGGACAGCTGCAGGTGCAACGAGGGGGGGCACCAAGGAATTTGCCTTCATGGATGGCCCTGTGAGCACATCAGTGTCATGGAAGTGCCCAGAGTTTAACATCATGAAAGGTTCAGTGGTTTGGTCATTGCCTTACATTGGTGGGTAGGAAGTGGCATCTCTGACACCTTCCCATGGCTCAGGTGGCTGGGGTTCAGAAAACCTCAGTGCTCCAAGTGGAGGCTTAGCAAAAGGAAGTCCCAAAAAGACATTTACAGTCCTGTCAGCTGTGTCCACTTGGAATTGGTACCCTCGGACTCTCCCGTATTTGGTCTCTGCTTCTGGTTGTTCTGTGGGACAGCAGCACAGAATCACATCACTGGTCTGTTTGTAAGCAATTGCTAGATTTGCTACTTAAATATACACCTTTTGTGCACTTAAACAAGTAGTTTTTATACATAAAGCTTCAACAAACTCTCATCAGCTTTGACACTATACTGTCTTAATATGCTATATTATTTTACTCTTTTTTTTTACTAATTTGATTACTCGTGTTTACTCAAATAAATTTTACTAGTGTTTACTCAATTAAATTTTAATTTTATTTTTAATTTAATTTTTATTTTATCTACACACTTTCACTTTTATCTTTATTAAATCAGTAGAGCTGCCATTATTACAGCCTTCATTTTGATTGACCTGTATGTCCATCCCTTTCAGGTATATAATTTGTATTGTCGTACCACACACGCATTGGTGGTTGCATAGAGATTTTAATTTTTTTTTTTTCAGCCCTGGGTGGTTAGATAAAAACCCATTTTAAGATCTGTGTGCAAGTTCTAACATCAAATACAGATGTAGTACTGTGGCTGCTCAGCCTCAGCAGGCAAGATTTTGGGACAGGGATTTGACTTTGCTTATTGCAAAGGAGGCAAGTAAAACAAATGACTGAAAGCAGATTAAAAACAGAAATGAATTTTTGCTTCTGCAGCTCAGTTTGTGTGTCCAGCTCAGGCCAGGGATTGAGCCCAGCTTTGCCCAGGATGTTTGCCTGGCTCAGTCCAGGGTTTGTGTCCATCCCTACTCAAGATTTGTGCTCATTTCAGCCCAGGGTTTTTGCCCATCCCTGCCCAGGGTTTTTGCCTGGCTCCAGCCAGGGTTTGTGCCCGGCTCAGCCCCAGTTTTGTGCACATCCCTGCCCAGGGTTTGAGCCCATCCCTGGCCAGGGTTTGTGCCCTGCTCCCAGCCCAGGGTTTGTGCTCATCCCTGCCCAGGGTTTTTGCCCATCCCTGCCCAGGGTTTTTTCCCATCCCTGCCCAGGGTTTGTGCCCATCCCTGCCCAGGGTTTGTGCTCAGCTCAGCCCAGGGTTTGAGCCCATCCCTGCCCAGGGTTTGAGCCCATCCCTGCCCAGGGTTTTTGCCCATCCCTGCCCAGGGTTTGAGCCCTGCTCTCGGCTGGCCCCGGGAGGCAGGTGCAGGTGCCGTGTCTCCTGCAGGTGCCCTGGGCAGTATCCCCGGTGTTTACCTGTGGCCAGCAGCGCCGTGCCGCCGAGGCAGAGGATCCAGGCCAGCAGCGCCGTGTCCCTCGCAGCTGCCATGGTGCCACTGGCACCGAGCCCGCGGGCCGGGCCTTTATAGGCTCGGCCTGGGCCGCCTTACGCAAGGCAAACCCGGCTGAGGCGAGGCAGCGCTCGGGCTGCGAGCCAGGCCGGCACTGCCGGGCTGGGCCCGGGAGCGGGGAGCCCTCCTGCCCACGGCGCTCCTGCTGCCTCCCCAGCGCTCCTTGGCCACGGCATTGCCAGAATCCCGGGCCCCGCGGGCTCCAAGTGCTTTGGAAACGGCCCGGCATTGCCGGGAGCGCTGTCCTGCTGCTGCAGCACCTCCGGCTGCGGCTCCGGGGGAGGCTTTGCTCAGCCTGCCCCGCACACACCTGCAGGACACCTCGGCTCTGCTCGCTCACATTCACTGCCTTTGGGTGCTGAGATCTCCGTGTGGGAAACAGTCTAGCCAAGACCAAACCTATAGCCCTGCAGGTGTACTTTTACTGAAGTAAATGTGGAGTCATTTTTATTCTCAGAAAAGCATTTTTCTGACAAAACCCCCAATACTAGGAAAACCCCAGCTTTTCCTGCAGGGTGCAGGAGGCAGCTGTGACTCAGTTCTGTGTGTTCAGGGATGTTTGGAATAGTGTTGCAATGCAGTAACAACCAGAAAGAGATGAATGTTTAGCTTTTGTCAAGTTGGAGCAATAGTAAAGGGTTGTATTTGGGTGGTAACTCTATATCTAATGCCTCTGGAAAATCCAGAGGATTTATTTCAATACATTGCACACCTATAATTGAAGGATGATATGAAAAGGAGAGAAGAGAATAGCTGAGTAGAGATTTTCTGCTCACATTAACTAAGAGGTTGTGTTGGTTTTATGCAGGTATTAGGCTCTGCCTTTTTCTTCTTTTTTTTTCTGACTCAGTAGCTCTTGCCCCAGAAAGTTTGGCAGTTTTGCAATTTCCGATCATGTGAATTCTCAGTTGTCAGAACGAGCATTTCAAAGACTCTGATGCGTTTCAAAAGCTGATCTGATGACAGAATGGTTTGGATGTGAAGAAACCTGCAAGCTCTACTCATGCCACCTGTGCCATGGGCAGGGACACCTTCCTGTCCAAGCTGGCCTTGGGCACTGCCGCGGGTGGGGCAGCCACAGCTGCTCTGGGCAGCTCTGGGTGCCAGAGCCTCAGCACCCTCAGAGGGGGGAATTTCTTCTGTGCATCTGATTTAAACCTACCTTAGTTGGTTTGAAGCCATCCCCCTTGTCCTGTTGCTACATGCCCTTGGCAAATGCCCCTCTCCATTTTCCTTGGAGGCTGCCTGGGGCTCCTGCAAGGGGCTCTGAGGTGTGCCCAGAGCCTTCTCCTGTCCAGGCTGAACATCCCAGCTCTCTCAGCCTGTCTCCACAGGAGAGGGGCTCCATTTCTCCAGATCCAGTCCTGCTCACACCTCTTTTTACAGCTCAGTGGCTTACAAGAGCCACAGTCTTCAAATTAGTTTAGCACATCTCTTTTGCTCCTGTTAGTGCTGAGTGCTGTGGCTGTGCTTGTGCACTTTACTCCAAATGCTCCTTGTGCACTTTACTCCAAATCTTCCCCTGTGTATTTGCACAGGTGTGATTTACAGTGCCTGGAGATAAACCCCAGCCAGCTTTAACCTGGCTGCTCCCAGGGCAAACGGGTGGCAGGCACTGCAGGTGACCCCAAGCAGTGCTGGCTGTGTCTGCAGCCTGTGCTGGGTTTGTGGTGGCTCCTGAGCTCTGCCCCAGTGCCCTGCCCGCCCTGCCAGGCTGTGCTGGGTGCAGCTCCTGAGGCTGAGGGCACGGCCAGTGCTCACTGTGCACTGCCAGATGGGCAATGCTGTGAGTCTCAGCTGCTGAGAAAACAATGAGGACTGTAAACTCACGGTAAATTATACTAAATACACTGAAAAAGATATACCTGTTCAGAGAAAATTCCTGTAGAGGTTGCAAGTGAATATTTTGCTTCTAGTTCTTTGGTTTCTGGTGACCTACAATTTACTAACAATGTTTTCAGCTATCACATGGGAATCAAATCCACCAGATATCTGCTGTATTCCAACAAAACCCCCTTCCTCTAATAATTTCTCAAACATTTTTGTGGTTCTTAAATGTGATGGTATTATTTTCAATTTTGAACCAGCATAACTAAAACTCCACAATTTTATAAATGTCATCAAAAATCAACAGGACCCCCACTGCTGAAAAGTCTTCTATGCAGATTCTGCAGTTGACAGCAGCTTTAGCTACAAACAAATCCAATGCTGTCCCCAATCCAGGCACAAGAGGCCAGAAGTCCTCACTGTAACCCCTTAGTTAAATATTTCACTAAGAGATATTTTCAGTAACCACGCTCAACAACTGTTTTTCAGGCAACCTTTACTAAACCTTCAGGTGTCTTTCCATCAGCCAGCTCTCTAGCCAAAATCCCTACAAAAATTAAACTCCTAAAAATGCCACTGAAATGGAAGAAAAGCTTTAGGCCTGTAAAGGGGAAAGTGTGGAATGTCATGATCTAAAGTCCTGCCATTTGGCACAGATCTTGCATCAGAGATTGACCATCCACTGCACCTCCTGGAGCCCATGAACACGGCTCAGTCACTCAGAAGCAGCTGAGCTAAAAGCACCTTGGAGTAACTCCAGCTTTGGCAGCACTGGGTGCACTGCACAGCGCCCCAATGGTTCCTAAAGGAGCTTCCAGCCAATTGTCACCATTCAGGTTTAGTGAGAGTGCCATTGAGATTCTCAGCCAGCATACAGGAAAGCACACAATTCCTTCAGTTTCACCATGAACTGCAGACCTGTTCTCACCTTTCTGCCATCATCTGTTCCAAATCAAGACACTCTCTCTGCTGATACTCCTTCAGTAGCTTATCTGCATGATCCGTATCAAGGAAACCCATGTAATCTTCCTCCTCCACAACATTAATGTAGAAGGGCTGGAACACAGGAGCTGAACCAGCCATTGCCATCAGCATGTCCTCACTGGCTGCAGGATGTGTGTCCTGTAGAGTGTGAGAACCTTGGTAGAGTTGAAGCAGGGGAAGGCAGGGTGGCTCTGGGGCTCTGCTGAGCTATGTGGGGTAGCTGGTATGTTGGTGTTGCTTCGGCTGGTGCTGGTAAATGTTTTAGTTTGCCTCTTCAGTGCCCATGCTCAGGAGCTGCTGGTTTCCCACGGGGCTTGGTGAGAGGGTGTCCTGCTCTTAGCCACTGAGTGATGGGGTGCCATGTGGTCAGCACCATTTTTTTGGCAAAGGCAGGTTTGTTTGCTACAGTCCCCACGGTATAATACTCCTGCATGATTTTCCCTCCACCCTTTGCTTGGCGGAAACCCCTGCAAGGGCTCTTCCCACGCTCTGAAACTTACAATTGGCGTTTGGAAATGTAGAAAGGCTCAGAGAAGCTGTGTCAGTGGCAGTTTCGGGGAGGGCTGTTGGCAGCAAAGCATCTGTGGTGTGTCACAGTGTGTACCAAGCAGCCACGCAGTGCTGCCCTGCCAGCTGCCACGCTGCAGCTCTGTTATCTTCCCACGGGGCTGAGATCATCGGAACCTGTCCAGCCCCAAACCTTAACAAGGCAATGCTGCTGACCAGGAATTTGTGTTTCTAACAGCTGCACATCACTTAGAGCTTGTTGGCCGCTCTGTTTCATGGATTAAATCTCCCTCCTTGTTGATCAGGTTTGCAAGGTACAAGTTATCAAACAGCAAACAACATGGTATCTTAATAAAAATTTGCATATTTCACACTTAGCAACAAGATGATGTGAGAAGAGGGACTGGCACAGAACAAATATACTGACCACCTTGGAAAGGCAATTATAGTAATTATGGATAATTAATAAACTTCAAAAGAAAAGATGAAGGCTTTTATTGACAGAATGTGAAAAACAGAACAGCAGCAGTTCTTGCTGAATAGTGTCAGTAAATATACTGCTGAGAATTTCTTCTACGATAGCTGCATCTGGGAATCTGAACCAAGTGACCATGAATACTGAAGCTATGAAATAAAATGAGGTTTGGGACATAAGGTAAGGATCTGCTGTTTAAATGTGGCCTATTCTCTGTGGCCGTGGTGTCATTCCTTTCTCTTTAAAAGTGTGTACCAGTCTTTATATTTGGGCTTTAAAATCCACAGATGGACAGAACACTTCCCCTCACACAGTCAGAAACGACCTTGTTCTCATGTATGCCCAATGTGTGCCTCCCTTCTACCCAGGAGTTATACTGATGGTTCTGCATTCCCAAAGACACAGGATTCCTTCTGTCTTGTCAGGATAATGATTTTTGTGAATGTACAGGGACTGACACATTGATTCAACAAACACACCACTAATGGACATAAAGGCTGTGTCAGAGCAAAACAAGGGAAGGGGTAAGAAATGTGTGATAGAAGTGGCAGCATGGTTGCTGCAATTAGCTGTTCCTAATTGCCACAGCTGGAGTTTTTCACAAGTGATGGAAAATGCAGAAAAGGGGGTGGCCAGGTAGTGCAGATGGCACTGCTTGAGATCCAGAGGTGCGCAAAAGCAAGTGAACCCAGGGGTGAGCAGGAAGAAGAGGACACCTGCAAAGGGTCAATACCTGCAGCAGGAGCTTGGGCTGTCCCTGTGAGAGCCCCCTGGGTGCTGTGGGATGTGGGAGCTGGGCAGCAGTGCAAGGGGTAGTTGGAGTAGGGCTGTTTGTTTGTTAATGGCCATGAGGAGAGCTCTCCTGGCTTCCTGGATTCCCACATTGTTCCTCTGTATCCTGCTTGCCATGTAACCTGGCAAAAAGCCACTTGCCTCCCGGTGTGCCCTGAGCCCTTCCCCAGCTGGGGGAGCCTGGGGGTGCACACTCTGCACATCAGCAGATCTTCTCTCTGGTGCTGCTGAGCCAACAACGTGCAGGGAGCACCACCAGCCTTTGCTCCCCCCTCTGCCTCTGTGGGCATCTGTCCTGCCAGCAGTGCGTGCTCCTGCAGCCCCTGGACTGGGCAATTGCCAGGAAGGAATGAAGGACACCCAGTCACACCCCAGAAGAGTCTGTGGAAGAGCCTTAAGCCTCAGGTCCTGCACAGACACCTGAAAAGATTCATACCTGAAACCATTTGTGTGGAAGAAAGAACCTGGGCACGTTTCTGGCTCCTCGCATGTGCCTTGACCTCTCAGAATGAGCCTCCATCAGTTAAGTGAAAGAAAAGGAAGTTCCAAAAAATCAAAGCAACATTTATTTAGAACAATTCACAAAGCAATAAAACAGGTAGAGATTTTCTGTCCTCTTTTGTGAGATGTCAAGCCCACCTCACAGGCGTAGTTTGATGGATGCTCTGCTGCCTACAAGCTATTTCCAGTTAAAGAAAGCAGAAAGAGTCCCTAGGAAGGACAACTGGCCATGCCTTTCTGCAAGAAGAAGGGAATAAGCATATAAAATATTCTGACACTTATGGTATAGTCTATATATATAATTTCTTACAGATTTCAGTTCATTTGCCCATTCCCACCTCAGTATTCAGTTTTGATTTGCCTTGAGTAGGTACCATGGTCTGTCTGGACCTGGACAGATTGGGTTTGGTTTTTTCTGCTTGCTTCATTAAATAGTGATTTTCAGTCTGACAAACATTCTGAATGCCCCTTGTTTCTGTCCCTTCACTGGGATTAGGACAGCAGATTACACAACAGTGAGTTAGGAGGTGATTATTACTCTGTATGCTGACAAACTCATTTTGTTTGACTTTCCTTTGGGCTTTAAAAGCAAACGGTGGCCTCCACAGTTCTTATAAATCTGTGTGTTTTCTCCTTCCAGTCTGACTTTGTTTCATGAGCTGTGCCCAAAACTGCACTCTGTGTTCTTTCAGTTTCTTTGCTGCCTTTTGCTCCAGGTCTATTGCCAGGTATTTTTCCTCCAGGTCATACTGAGGCCAATGGACCAAGCCCTCTCCGTTGGGATTTCTGGAAACAACAGAAGGACAAGTTAGCTCTCCATTTGCCAATCCATTGCTGTCTGACTGCTCAGGTTCAGAGCAGTTCAGAAAACCAACAGGTGAGCCCAGCTGATGTGATTCTGGTACCTGAATAAATGGACAGTATTTTATGAAAATGCTCATCAGTGGAACAGCAAAAGTGTAAAAGTTGCCATTCATTTTAGATCTAAAACTCCATTCCAGATGGAGTAACTGCTCTTAGATTTTTTCTTTCTCATTTCTGCTGGGTTTTATTGGTTGTTTTAAGACCATTAAGAAGAGATATTGCTTCAATATTTCTCTTAAATTCTGTCAAATTTCTAGGAAGCAGCATATAAGTACTGCTTCAGGCAGGTAAGTACCTTCTGGGCAGCACAGACTGAACTTGAGCTGTAATTAGCACTGTGATTCTCACCCATTTTTAGCAAAGTTGGTCCAGTATCTCATAACAGTCCTGCTAAGTTCATTTTCTTCTTCTGTAGCCCCTCCTGCAAAGGGAGAGATGGAAGGGCCACATTAGAAAGTAACTAATGAGTATCAGCTGTATCAATTGCAACACTTCTCCTGGTTGCCCTGTTTTTCTAGGAGGTTTTTCTAGGAGAGACCTGCAGATGAATGATGTAATGAAAAGTATCTGCTACTGAAGACAGAAGATGCTTATGCTCATAATGATGCTTATGATATATAAGGTATGCTAATAATAAGTATAATGTTTTTGAAGCATATAAGAGAGAAATTCTATTCTAAAGCCCTGCAGTAATTGAAATGAGACATAATGAGGGTCTAAAAGGAAGATGGAGTACATGTGGGTACATTACCAGCTAAGAATGGCTTTCCAAAGACAAAGGCAATCTCAGCTCCATGATCTGCTTTTACAAACTCTGGTACCAAACCTTCCGCGGAACTCGGCCGATGTTGGAATTCATAAAAGTAGACTGGGTTGCCAGCATCTAGAGGATACAGAAAAGTGCTGGTTTGAGAGCTGAAAATACTGCTCCAGAGATGATAAACTTTCATGAAAAACTGTTTTGGTTAAATAAAAGCACTGTCAGTGCTCTGGATGGTGAAAAGTGCTGCACACTGTCCACACCAGCCCCCGACAGAACTGTACAGCTGTTCTGAAGCTGCTGGGTACCTCTGTGGTATCTGGCCACTTCCACAGATGAGATGACAAAGTAGACATCTCCCATTGCATCCAGGAGGCCATCTCGGACCTGAGCAGGGCTTTCTGCATCCCCCATGTACTCCTTGTACACTCTGTCAACAACTTCAGATGTAAGGCCCTGAAAGAGCAATGAAAAGTATTATAATGATGATGAATGTTACAAGGAGCAACAGCAGTGGGTGAGTGTGGCCTCTGCACATCCCTGGCTAATCCTCAACAACAGCTTTCAGAGAAAATCCCCAGCTGTGTCAGAGTCTGGCTCAGAGCTCAGAGTGAAGTTCCACAGCTGTGGATACAGGTGATCTTGGGGAAAAGAGGGATGCAAGATCAAAGGATCAACCACCTTTAGATAAGCGGCAGTCAGTGATGCTGACTCTTCTCTCTTCTGTGGAAACACCTTCACAACAGCACAGAAATCCTGCTGGATTTCATAAAATCCATTGATTGTTGTGGATAACCATAATTTCTCCCATTCAGTACAAGCTTGGGCTCTGCATTTCCAAGTTCCTGGTGGATGTTTGTGTCATTGAATGATCCTTGCAAGTACTGGCCCTGCTTCTAGAGTCCTTAATTCTTACCTCATAATTTGTACTTTTCTATGGATTAGCTTCAGGAGAGCACAAAGGCACTAAAAAGCCAAGAGATTTGTAAATTACAGGGAAGCAAAACCTCAAGAAACCTGAAGGAAGGTGTCAGAGCACCCCAAACCTCTCAGGCTGTCCTTTCCAGTGCCCAGCTACTGCTTTAGGAGGTTGTGTCCCATAGGTGTCCTGCCAGACCTGCTGCTACTCTGCACGTCTTGCATAACTGGGAGGATCTACAATATCCAAGAGACCTTGTTTATGGACCTGCATCACTGCTGGATTCCCACAGAACTCCTTTGGAGGAAGATGGACATTTAGGCTGGAAATGGAGAGGGTATTTGCAGTCACTGGAGGTAACAGGAATGCAGCACATGTGTGCCTGTTTCTGCCCCAATTCAGGGAGCTGTCCAGCACAATGGCATTTCCCTGTGAAATGTGTCCCTCCAGGGGTGAAACCAGCCTGACCAGCCAAGCAGCAGCACTGGCTTATTCTGAAACTGGTCTCTTACCTTAATGAATACTGCTAAGTTGCTCTGTAAAGTTTGACGTGCAACATCTTTATCCAGACCATCCACAAAAGGAGGAAATTTCAATCCCTGCGTGATACAGAGAATCATACTTAATTAAAAATCTTCTATTCACAAAATGATGTTTAAATATCAATATGGTTAGTGTCTTACCGTAGGCATTACCCATCCAAATTCACAGTTATTTATTCCTATGATGTATGGGACAGCATTGATTGATTTTTCAGAGAGTAATTCCCTGGGACTCTTTGGAAAAAATTCACCATCTACACATGCACTGATGAAAAAGACATCCTGAACAAAAACGGAACAAAGAAAGTTTCATTAGCGCATTCCTTTTGCTTCCTAAAGAAGTTCAGATTTTAACTGCAGTTGCAAAGTGAAGCCAAAATAAAATTCAAAAATTAATGGTATCCAAGCCATCTTAAATCTTTTTCCGTCTGATGTTTTGCACTCGGCCGAAGACTGTGAAGATTAACATTGTATTTCTAGTATTTTTGAAGCAGAAGCCATTATGTTGAATTATATCTTTTCTTAGTACAATATGGCCATAGATGTGTGGAACAGTGGGGGAAAAACCACTCCTGTATTGAAGTTTCAAAAGCACCTAAGCAATGTGATAAGAACTTTTAAGTAGGACATAATATATGGTTTGATTTTCAGGTTCTCCAGAATCATCTGTGCCATTTTCTTTTCCTTGCCCTGGTAGAGCACGACAGCAAACCACAGGCAGCTCCAAGTGCATGCAGAATGAAGGGCAGGAACCTGTTTGCACTTTTCAGGCAAGAATTCACTGCAGATCTGCAGTGCTGTCACGTCCTGAAAAAGTCAAGAACGTCAGATTTTACAACCACTTCAGGTTCTCCTAATATTACAGCCCACAAAGAGTATTCTCTGGGATGAAAAGATCTGAGGTGTCATTTAAATGCAAGAAGAATCATTTCACCTACCATTTTTTGAGTTATCTGTAGTAGTTCTTCTTCTGTTTTTCCTCTCAAGCATTCAACCATTGCAGCTGAACTGGATTTTTCACAGCCAGAGACAGCAGCAATTTTCTGAAAGCAGTGAGAACAAACAGTTTTGGACACATTTCCTCTGTCTGGCTCTGTGAGACACCGAGTGCAGTAGGAGCAGCCAAAGCTCCTGCACAAAGGGTGCTGGAGCCTGGCTTGTCCCAGCTCCTGAGAGAGGGCACTGGAAGCCCTCACAATCCTTCACACCATGGGCTGGGTATGAAGGGGAAAACCTCTGACTGCAGGTTTTTTTGATACAGAAATATTCTGAGACAATGCTGGTAAATAACAGGCTGGGCTGAGAAGGCTGGGTGACATAAAGGAGTTAGAGAATAAACCATCTGCAACAGGGAGCACATTCTACCACTCTTGGTGATGTCTTTTTGGCTGGAGCAAGAGCTGTCATTAGAGACAGCTGTCTCTCTTATGTCCCAGCTTCCAGGTTCTGGAAATTGTTCCTTGCAGTTGAAGAGAAAAGAAAGGGCTGGAAGCCTGTAGTTCTCAAAGTAAAAAAAAAACAACTGAATAAAGTCTTGTTTATTTGCACACTACAGGCATCAAACAGGAGGGGAAGAGAAGACTATTCAGTCTGATACTGGTTTCCAGCCAAACAGTATAAGTTCAGTTTTTTTGGAGATACTACATGTTATAATACTCCTTGACTTCTCATTCTTCTCTCATTGGGGATATTTGGGTGTTTGAAAAGCAGCACATCATTAAACATGTACTATTTGCACACAGAAATACTGTCTTTAATGACTGCTTTGATCCACAAGAAATGTGAATTCACATGATTCAATATTTTGGACTGAACAGTGTAAGATATGCAGAACTATGTGGAAAAAGGAATTAAAATAACCACAAGTACCCACCTGTGCATCCTCCTTAGGCTGGTCAGTGAACAAGCCCAGGGCTGCAGTGCCACTCTCTGAAATGGCCTTGTGGAACAAGCCCTTGGCCAGGGGAGATAAGACCTGTGAGAAAGCAAGGACAAGCATGACAAGCACTGTGTTCTCCCCTGGCATTTTGGGTTTCAGTATCAGCAGAGGCCATTGGGAGCATTTGGAAAGGCCATGTGCTAAGAGTGTCCCTGTGCAGCCTCTGGCCATAGCCCAGCTGTGCAAAGTGCTTTGGCAGCCCTGGCAGGGATGGGGAGTTCAGGGCCTTTCCCTCCCCCTGCCCTTTGCTCCCAGGGCCTCCCAGCACCGCCCTGCAGGGCAGGTACAGATGGGATGTGCCCAAGGCAGGCTGGCTCTGCTGTAGAAGGGCAGGAAAGAGCTTCTGGCCCGAGGAAGCAGGGATGTGTATGCCAGGTACAAGGAAGCCTGGCTGGGCTGTGTGAGCTGTACCAAAGTGGCCCCCTGGAGAAGGAGAGACTCACAGCCAATGTGCTCCGTGTTGGAGTAAAGATTGTACACAATCACAGGGTCCCAAACTGCAGGGCTGCACCAGCTACCAGAACTATTCACCTCAATCACTTTGCACTGTCAAAGCAAACAGAAATTGGGCAAGAGTCCACAACTCCTCCTAAAGGACTTTTCTCATGAGATTAGACCTTGAGGGTTGTTTACATTGGGAAAAAAACCCAAACGGACCAAAATTTAATTCAACAGATGAGTAATAACATTCTCTTCCTTAACCACAACATTTGAGCATGAAAATGACACATTTTTGTCATTCAAAAGCTGTGTTGTTTTGCCTTGTTGTGTTATCAGAGACCCAGGTGATGTGTCACTGTAACCCCGTCCCTTTTCTCTTGCTGACTTCCCATGCAGATACTGAAAATGGATGGAGGGGATTTTTTCCCCTAAGTAATTACAATTCAATATTACTGTGAACTTACAAGAGCAGAAACACTGATTCCTCCTGCAGATTCTCCAAAGATAGTGACAGATCCTGGATCTCCTCCAAAATGCATGATATTTTCCTGAATCCACCGAAGAGCCGCCACTTGGTCTAAATATCCCCAGTTACCTCGGGCATGCTCATCACCAGTGCTGCAGGGAGAGAACAGATTTGTTCAAGTGCTCAATGCAAGCCAGGAGGCAGAGGAAAGTACAATCTGTGGTGGGAGAAATCATCTGCCATTCTCTGCACAGAACTTCCCTCCACGACTGACAAATGGATGGCTGGGGCATCGCTGAGATTGGAGCAGCAGCCCCACAAGAACAGACCTGGAAGCTGCCTTGGCACTGGAAATTGTCCCCAGTGCTGCAGGTGCAGTTCAGAAATGTTTCTTTGCATAAGCAAGTCTTCTGCACTTCTCTTTACAAGGGCTTTGCACACATCCTTTTAGAAATCACTTAGGAAAAACTGAGATCAACCAACTTACCTAAAATATCCAGCAATACCTAATCTGTACTGAATTGCTACAACCACCACATTGTCAAATGCTGCAAGTACTGAGCCATCATATGATGAAGCTGCTCCAAAAACTAATGCACCTCCATGGATCCATACTAGGACCTGGAAAAAGAAACACAGGATCAACCAAAGCACAGGTAAGAGCCCTCAGTGAGAAAAACTAAATATAGCCCAAGAAACAACATTTGGTGCTATTTCACTCCTGATTCTTTCAGAATACATTTCATAAATTGTAGAAATCATTCAAATATAAAGCGCCTGCAGGGCTACAAAATGGCACTGCTTTTGTTAAATGCTTACAGTGTGTCAGTGCCCTGTGACTTTGGACAGACCCTTTGGATTAAATCAAGCACTGCTTAGCTAAATGGCAATACAATTTTACTTGTAAAATAGGGTGTTGTGTCTCTTAAATTTCAGTTAATATTGGCTGGGACAAAGCATGTAAATTGTTCACCACTACAAAAGTGGCCCTGCATGTCTGCTTATGGCAGAGGTTGAAGTTTCCTGTCAGATAATTTTGCTCAAAGTGTTTTAAGGATTTTGCTTACAGGCAGCTTCTCCTTTTCTCCTGTAGAAACAGGTGTGTAGACATTTAGGTACAAGCAATCCTCAGACACTTGCAGAGCAACTTTCTCTTTTCTGTTGGTAACCATATTTGAAAAATCCTGTCCTTGGACTTGGTCCTGTAGACACCTGAATAAATACAAAAGTAACAGGCAAGAGAATTCACTAAATCCTGAAAGCTGTGAAGAGAAGCTTTTTTGTACTTCCACAACAAAGTGCCAAGCAGCAATTGATCTGCAGCAAACTTTTAGATTGATATGTGAAATACATATGAAAATATAAATGAATTATTTGAAGTCTCCAATCGCTTTTTCCATTGCAATGGCAGATATTAGCCTTGAGACACTGAAGAAGGCCAGTAGGACAACAGGAGTGAGTGAGACATTTACAAGGTAGATTGGAATTGCTGTGCATTTCCTATGTGCCCTTTTAAGCACTTGATTCTGCAGTTTCCCCCTAAGGCTGTGTTCCAGCATTTCCTCAGCTCCTTTCTGTCCATGCTCCAAAGGTTTCCAGGGATTGGTAAGGGATGGCCAAGTGCTCCTGAGGCAGAGCATTGTCTGTAGGTGCTGCTCCATCTCAGCTCATCTGTGATGCCTGTCAAACAGCAGCTGCTGGTACAGAGAGCAGCTCCCAGAGTGTCTTTAGAAATGCATCCACTGGGACAGCTGCAGGTGCAACGAGGGGGGGCACCAAGGAATTTGCCTTCATGGATGGCCCTGTGAGCACATCAGTGTCATGGAAGTGCCCAGAGTTTAACATCATGAAAGGTTCAGTGGTTTGGTCATTGCCTTACATTGGTGGGTAGGAAGTGGCATCTCTGACACCTTCCCATGGCTCAGGTGGCTGGGGTTCAGAAAACCTCAGTGCTCCAAGTGGAGGCTTAGCAAAAGGAAGTCCCAAAAAGACATTTACAGTCCTGTCAGCTGTGTCCACTTGGAATTGGTACCCTCGGACTCTCCCGTATTTGGTCTCTGCTTCTGGTTGTTCTGTGGGACAGCAGCACAGAATCACATCACTGGTCTGTTTGTAAGGAATTGCTAGATTTGCTACTTAAATATATACCTTTTGTGCACTTAAACAAGTAGTTTTTATCCATAAAGCTTCAACAAACTCTCATCAGCTTTGACACTATACTATCTTAATATGCTATATTATTTTACTCTTTTTTTTTACTAATTTGATTACTCGTGTTTACTCATTTAAATTTTAGTTTAATTGAATTTAAATGTTAATTTTTAATTTTTTAAAATTTAATTTTAATTTATTCTGATGTATTTTCATTATACCCTAATTAAATCAGTAGAGCTGCCATTATTACAGCCTTCATTTTGATTGGCCTGTATGTCCATCTCCTTCAGGTATATAATTTGTATTGTCGTACCACACACGCATTGGTGGTTGCATAGAGATTTTAATATTTTTTTTTTCAGCCCTGGGTGGTTAGATAAAAACCCATTTTAAGATCTGTGTGAAAGTTCTAACATCAAATACAGATGTGGTACTGTGGCTGCTCAGCCTCAGCAGGCAAGATTTTGGGATAGGGATTTGACTTTGCTTATTGCAAAGGAGGCAAGTAAAACAAATGACTGAAAGCAGATTAAAAACAGAAATGAATTTTTGCTTCTGCAGCTCAGTTTGTGTGTCCAGATCAGGCCAGGGATTGAGCCCAACTCAGCCCAGGGTTTGTGCCTGGCTCAGTCCAGGGTTTGTGTCCATCCCTGCTCAAGATTTGTGCCCAACTCAGCCCAGGGTTTTTGCCCACGCCTGCCCAGGGTTTTTGCCTGGCTCCAGCCAGGGTTTGTGCCCGGCTCAGCCCCAGTTTTTTGCCCATCCCTGCCCAGGGTTTGTGCCCATCCCTGCCCAGGGTTTGTGTCCAGCTCAGCCGAGGGTTTTTGCCCATCCCTGCCCAGGATTTGAGCCCATCCCTGCCCAGGGTTTGAGCCCGTCCCTGGCCAGGGTTTGTGCCCTGCTCTCGGCTGGCCCCGGGAGGCAGCTGCAGGTGCCGTGTCTCCTGCAGCTGCCCTGGGCAGTATCCCCGGTGTTTACCTGTGGCCAGCAGCGCCGTGCCGCCGAGGCAGAGGATCCAGGCCAGCAGCGCCGTGTCCCTCGCAGCTGCCATGGTGCCACTGGCACCGAGCCCGCGGGCCGGGCCTTTATAGGCTCGGCCTGGGCCGCCTTACGCAAGGCAAACCCGGCTGAGGCGAGGCAGCGCTCGGGCTGCGAGCCAGGCCGGCACTGCCGGGCTGGGCCCGGGAGCGGGGAGCCCTCCTGCCCACGGCGCTCCTGCTGCCTCCCCAGCGCTCCTTGGCCATGGCATTGCCAGAATCCCGGGCCCCGCGGGCTCCAAGTGCTTTGGAAACGGCCCGGCATTGCCGGGAGCGCTGTCCTGCTGCTGCAGCACCTCCGGCTGCGGCTCCGGGGGAGGCTTTGCTCAGCCTGCCCCGCACACACCTGCAGGACACCTCGGCTCTGCTCGCTCACATTCACTGCCTTTGGGTGCTGAGATCTCCGTGTGGGAAACAGTCTAGCCAAGACCAAACCTATAGCCCTGCAGGTGTACTTTTACTGAAGTAAATGTGGAGTCATTTTTATTCTCAGAAAAGCATTTTTCTGACAAAACCCCCAATACTAGCAAAACCCCAGCTTTTCCTGCAGGGTGCAGGAGGCAGCTGTGACTCAGTTCTGTGTGTTCAGGGATGTTTGGAATAGTGTTGCAACGCAGTAACAACCACAAAGTGATGAATGATTAGCTTTTGTCAAGTGGGAGCAATAGTAAAGGGTTGTATTTGGGTGGTAACTCTATATCTAATGCCTCTGGAAAATCCAAAGGATTTATTTCAATACATTGCACACCCATAATTGAAGGATGATATGAAAAGGAGAGAAGAGAATAGCTGAGTAGAGATTTTCTGCTCACACTAACTAAGAGGTTGTGTTGGTTTTATGCAGGTATTAGGCTCTGCCTTTTTCTTCTTTTTTTTTTCTGACTCAGTAGCTCTTGCCCCAGAAAGTTTGGCAGTTTTGCAATTTCCGATCATGTGAATTCTCAGTTGTCAGAACGAGCATTTCAAAGACTCTGATGCGTTTCAAAAGCTGATCTGATGACAGAATGGTTTGGGTGTGAAGAAACCTGCAAGCTCTACTCATGCCACCTGTGCCATGGGCAGGGACACCTTCCTGTCCAAGCTGGCCTTGGGCACTGCCGCGGGTGGGGCAGCCACAGCTGCTCTGGGCAGCTCTGGGTGCCAGAGCCTCAGCACCCTCAGAGGGGGGAATTTCTTCTGTGCATCTGATTTAAACCTACCTTAGTTGGTTTGAAGCCATCCCCCTTGTCCTGTTGCTACATGCCCTTGGCAAATGCCCCTCTCCATTTTCCTTGGAGGCTGCCTGGGGCTCCTGCAAGGGGCTCTGAGGTGTGCCCAGAGCCTTCTCCTGTCCAGGCTGAACATCCCAGCTCTCTCAGCCTGTCTCCACAGGAGAGGGGCTCCATTTCTCCAGATCCAGTCCTGCTCACACCTCTTTTTACAGCTCAGTGGCTTACAAGAGCCACAGTCTTCAAATTAGTTTAGCACATCTCTTTTGCTCCTGTTAGTGCTGAGTGCTGTGGCTGTGCTTGTGCACTTTACTCCAAATGCTCCTTGTGCACTTTACTCCAAATCTTCCCCTGTGTATTTGCACAGGTGTGATTTACAGTGCCTGGAGATAAACCCCAGCCAGCTTTAACCTGGCTGCTCCCAGGGCAAACGGGTGGCAGGCACTGCAGGTGACCCCAAGCAGTGCTGGCTGTGTCTGCAGCCTGTGCTGGGTTTGTGGTGGCTCCTGAGCTCTGCCCCAGTGCCCTGCCCGCCCTGCCAGGCTGTGCTGGGTGCAGCTCCTGAGGCTGAGGGCACGGCCAGTGCTCACTGTGCACTGCCAGATGGGCAATGCTGTGAGTCTCAGCTGCTGAGAAAACAATGAGGACTGTAAACTCACGGTAAATTATACTAAATACACTGAAAAAGATATACCTGTTCAGAGAAAATTCCTGTAGAGGTTGCAAGTGAATATTTTGCTTCTAGTTCTTTGGTTTCTGGTGACCTACAATTTACTAACAATGTTTTCAGCTATCACATGGGAATCAAATCCACCAGATATCTGCTGTATTCCAACAAAACCCCCTTCCTCTAATAATTTCTCAAACATTTTTGTGGTTCTTAAATGTGATGGTATTATTTTCAATTTTGAACCAGCATAACTAAAACTCCACAATTTTATAAATGTCATCAAAAATCAACAGGACCCCCACTGCTGAAAAGTCTTCTATGCAGATTCTGCAGTTGACAGCAGCTTTAGCTACAAACAAATCCAATGCTGTCCCCAATCCAGGCACAAGAGGCCAGAAGTCCTCACTGTAACCCCTTAGTTAAATATTTCACTAAGAGATATTTTCAGTAACCACGCTCAACAACTGTTTTTCAGGCAACCTTTACTAAACCTTCAGGTGTCTTTCCATCAGCCAGCTCTCTAGCCAAAATCCCTACAAAAATTAAACTCCTAAAAATGCCACTGAAATGGAAGAAAAGCTTTAGGCCTGTAAAGGGGAAAGTGTGGAATGTCATGATCTAAAGTCCTGCCATTTGGCACAGATCTTGCATCAGAGATTAACCATCCACTGCACCTCCTGGAGCCCATGAACACGGCTCAGTCACTCAGAAGCAGCTGAGCTAAAAGCACCTTGGAGTAACTCCAGCTTTGGCAGCACTGGGTGCACTGCACAGCGCCCCAATGGTTCCTAAAGGAGCTTCCAGCCAATTGTCACCATTCAGGTTTAGTGAGAGTGCCATTGAGATTCTCAGCCAGCGTACAGGAAAGCACACAATTCCTTCAGTTTCACCATGAGCTGCAGACCTGTTCTCACCTTTCTGCCATCATCTGTTCCAAATCAAGACACTCTCTCTGCTGATACTCCTTCAGTAGCTTATCTGCATGATCCGTATCAAGGAAACCCATGTAATCTTCCTCCTCCACAACATTAATGTAGAAGGGCTGGAACACAGGAGCTGAACCAGCCATTGCCATCAGCATGTCCTCACTGGCTGCAGGATGTGTGTCCTGTAGAGTGTGAGAACCTTGGTAGAGTTGAAGCAGGGGAAGGCAGGGTGGCTCTGGGGCTCTGCTGAGCTATGTGGGGTAGCTGGTATGTTGGTGTTGCTTCGGCTGGTGCTGGTAAATGTTTTAGTTTGCCTCTTCAGTGCCCACGCTCAGGAGCTGCTGGTTTCCCACGGGGCTTGTGAGAGGGTGTCCTGCTCTTAGCCACTGAGTGATGGAGTGCCATGTGGTCAGCACCATTTTTTTGGCAAAGGCAGGTTTGTTTGCTACAGTCCCCACGGTATAATACTCCTGCATGATTTTCCCTCCACCCTTTGCTTGGCGGAAACCCCTGCAAGGGCTCTTCCCACGCTCTGAAACTTACAATTGGCGTTTGGAAATGTAGAAACCTGTCAGTGGCAGGTTCGGGGAGGGCTGTTGGCAGCAAAGCATCTGTGGTGTGTCACAGTGTGTACACAGTGTGTACCAAGCAGCCACGCAGTGCTGCCCTGCCAGCTGCCACGCTGCAGACTGCAGGGGACACTCCTCAGTGCTCGGGATGCACAAGGGCAGCTAAGGGCGCAGCCCTTTCCTTGGGAGAGCACAGGGGAAGGAAGGGAGTAGGAATTCAGAGGGTAATTAGTCCAAAGCTTTATTAGGAGCCATGAAGAGCTCCCAGCCTCAGGGCTTACCACTCTGAAAAGCCCCAAGACAATCAGAGCAGTATCTTTTATTCAGGGGTGGTACCAAAGGAGGGGGTTTAACTACCCATCAATAGGGGATCAAGGGGGACTGAACTGGGAGACAATTGACAACTAGAACAACCTTTCAGGAAACTTAATTGGAGGGATCCCTGAACCTTGACCAATCATTCAACACTCTTCATGGAAGTTTCTAGAGATGAGGGCAGAGAACCAAGTGACAGACGAGGCACTGGGGAGGGGATTTGAGGACTGACAAGGAAGTCTCCAGTGAAATGGGCAGAGCGGGGATAGGATTGACATTGGGGAAAGGAAGGTGTCTTAGTGTGAAACCACAAACAGGGGAAAAATCAGGAATAAACAAAATAACACAACACAACAGCAGTGCTCTCATGGTGTTCTGCAGGGAGACGATGATCCCTTGTGTCTCTGGAAGGCTTTAACTCTGGCAGGGGTGGTTCTGAGGGATGAGCGGCCCCACTTCTTGGTACGGCAACTGCAGGAGCTCCTGGTGATGTAATTGCCACATCTGCCCATGGAGGCAGGGCCAGGGGCAAGGCCACGCCAGGAGTGATGCTGGCTTGGGGACAGCATCACTGCCCCCCGATGCAGGCTGGATTGGGGCTGTAGGTACATTCCCCCAACGGAGGCACGGCCGTGCTCCATGGAGCTGGGAATTATCTTTGGGGCCAGGCCACCTGGCCTCAAGAGGAGGCGGTCCTGGTGTGCGTGCGGTCACAGGGGGTGCTAACATGGCAGTGTGGGGCAGTGCCGGAGTGGCTGCTGCGTGGTCTGGCCCCACAGAGAGGGCGGCATGCTCGGCGTGCTATTGCCTAGACCGGCGATGCAGCCTTGGGCGGCCGGAGAGCGACTCAGCTGGGCACAGCGGTCCTGAGTGGGCACTGCGGCTGTGCTTGCCTGCGCTCCAGGCTGAATTGCCCAATCCAGCGTGCCACCTGGCCAGGCACCAGCTGTCGCAGCGGCGCGGGCAGCGTGTGGCGTTCCCCGTCTGCTGGACCTGGACCCCGCCAGGGCCGCGCCACCGGCCGGGGCACTGCCTGTGCACGCCGAGGTATCGGCTCCGCGTGGGCTCTCGCCACCCACCGGGATTCAGCTGTCCCTCCGCCCTCGCCACCCCTCTGGGATGTTTGTAATCATCCCTGTGGTGCCTATTCAGCGCCTCACAGTGCAGTGTGGCTGCTTTTCGCAGCACGCAGTTCTCACCACACATCTTGGTTTTTATCCATCTTATTAAATTCAATATCAGTTTCCAAGGCCTTAGGATTTTAATTGCATTTCTGTTTCTTTTGTAAGCTGCATCCATTATATATTCACCAGTTTGTGTCCTTGTATGAATATTTTATGCATTCTCCTTGGTAGGTTCCAATCCCCGATTTTCAGTTCATATTATCAAATCTAATAAATTCTCTTTTTCAAAGTCATTTCTTTAGTAAATGGGTCCATACCTGCATTGCTGGATGTTCTTCCATGGAGACCGATCCTCCCATGTTCTCTGGTGGAGTCTTCTTCTATTTAGAAGGGGTATATAAAAAAGAAATCCAGATTTTTAGAAGCTTTTTGCCACAAAATAGACCTGGCCACTCTATAAACTGGGTGGATCTTCACGCTTGCCCCTATTTATATCTTGTTATTTGCTGGCCTGGCCAGTCTCTGCACTCACCTTTTGATTATTTCTTCATCTTCCCCCCTGGCTCTGCCTGCACATTGGCCTGCCTGCTCCCCTTGTAGCCACAGGAGCTGGCTGAGTCGTATCACGTCGGGGACACCACAATTACCTTGGAATCCACGTGTGCCGTGGGGTCGGTGGTGAGACAGGGATGACACACCCCCAAAGCTCCATGTGACAAACTCTGTGCTTTATTGTTTGGAGCCTTCTTATACAGGGAGTTCCAAACTCCTGGGTCAAGACAGCTCATGGGTCTGAGTCTCACACAGCCCAGCTCCTGAGCAGTGAGGTGCCTGCAGTCCAAGATGGAAGGTGAGAAGTGAAGGTGCCTGTCTCTAAACCCAGGGACTCCAATGCCACAGAGCTGCTGGAGCTGGTAGCACACTCCACCTGCTCACAGCTTCCTTTATCCCGAGCAGCTCAAGGGAGGCACAAGCAGCTCTGTTAACTTCCCACTGGGCTGAGATCATTGGAACCTGTCCAGCCCCAAACCTTAACAAGGCAATGCTGCTGACCAGGAATTTGTGTTTCTAACAGCTGCACATCACTTAGAGCTTGTTGGCCGCTCTGTTTCATGGATTAAATCTCCCTCCTTGTTGATCAGGTTTGTAAGGTACAAGTTATCAAACAGCAAACAACATGGTATCTTAATAAAAATTTGCATATTTCACACTTAGCAACAAGATGATCTGAGAAGAAAGACTGGCACAGAACAAATATACTGACCACCTTGGAAAGGCAATTATAGTAATTATGGATAATTAATAAACTTCAAAAGAAAAGATGAAGGCTTTTATTGACAGAATGTGAAAAACAGAACAGCAGCAGTTCTTGCTGAATAGTGTCAGTAAATATACTGCTGAGAATTTCTTCTACGATAGCTGCATCTGGGAATCTGAACCAAGTGACCATGAATACTGAAGCTATGAAATAAAATGAGGTTTGGGACATAAAGTAAGGATCTGCTGTTTAAATGTGGCCTATTCTCTGTGGCCGTGGTGTCATTCCTTTCTCTTTAAAAGTGTGTACCAGTCTTTATATTTGGGCTTTAAAATCCACAGATGGACAGAACACTTCCTCTCACACAGTCAGAAACGACTTTGTTCTCATGTGTGCCCAATGTGTGCCTCCCTTCTACCCAGGAGTTATACTGATGGTTCTGCATTCCCAAAGACACAGGATTCCTTCTGTCTTGTCAGGATAATGATTTTTGTGAATGTACAGGGACTGACACATTGATTCAACAAACGCACCACTAATGGACATAAAGGCTGTGTCAGAGCAGAACAAGGGAAGGGGTATGAAATGTGTGACAGAAGTGGCAGCATGATTGCTGCAATTAGCTGTTCCTAATTGCCACAGCTGGAGTTTTTCACAAGTGATGGAAAATGCAGAAAAGGGGGTGGCCAGGTAGTGCAGATGGCACTGCTTGAGATCCAGAGGTGTGCAAAAGCAAGTGAACCCAGGGGTGAGCAGGAAGAAGAGGACACCTGCAAAGGGTCAATACCTGCAGCAGGAGCTTGGGCTGTCCCTGTGAGAGCCCCCTGGGTGCTGTGGGATGTGGGAGCTGGGCAGCAGTGCAAGGGGTAGTTGGAGTAGGGCTGTTTGTTTGTTAATGGCCATGAGGAGAGCTCTCCTGGCTTCCTGGATTCCCACATTGTTCCTCTGTATCCTGCTTGCCATGTAACCTGGCAAAAAGCCACTTGCCTCCCGGTGTGCCCTGAGCCCTTCCCCAGCTGGGGGAGCCTGGGGGTGCACACTCTGCACATCAGCAGATCTTCTCTCTGGTGCTGCTGAGCCAACAACGTGCAGGGAGCACCACCAGCCTTTGCTCCCCCCTCTGCCTCTGTGGGCATCTGTCCTGCCAGCAGTGCGTGCTCCTGCAGCCCCTGGACTGGGCAATTGCCAGGAAGGAATGAAGGACACCCAGTCACACCCCAGAAGAGTCTGTGGAAGAGCCTTAAGCCTCAGGTCCTGCACAGACACCTGAAAAGATTCATACCTGAAACCATTTGTGTGGAAGAAAGAACCTGGGCACGTTTCTGGCTCCTCGCGTGTGCCTTGACCTCTCGGAATGAGCCTCCATCAGTTAAGTGAAAGAAAAGGAAGTTCCAAAAAATCAAAGCAACATTTATTTAGAACAATTCACAAAGCAATAAAACAGGTAGAGATTTTCTGTCCTCTTTTGTGAGATGTCAAGCCCACCTCACAGGCGTAGTTTGATGGATGCTCTGCTGCCTACAAGCTATTTCCAGTTAAAGAAAGCAGAAGGAGTCCCTAGGAAGGACAACTGGCCATGCCTTTCTGCAAGAAGAAGGGAATAAGCATATAAAATATTCTGACACTTATGGTATAGTCTATATATATATAATTTCTTACAGATTTCAGTTCATTTGCCCATTCCCACCTCAGTATTCAGTTTTGATTTGCCCTGAGTAGGTACCATGGTCTGTCTGGACCTGGACAGATTGATTTTTTTTTTTTTTCTGCTTGCTTCATTAAATAGTGATTTTCAGTCTGACAAACATTCTGAATGCCCCTTGTTTCTGTCCCTTCACTGGGATTAGGACAGCAGATTACACAACAGTGAGTTAGGAGGTGATTATTACTCTGTATGCTGACAAACTCATTTTGTTTGACTTTCCTTTGGGCTTTAAAAGCAAACGGTGGCCTCCACAGTTCTTATAAATCTGTGTGTTTTCTCCTTCCAGTCTGACTTTGTTTCATGAGCTGTGCCCAAAACTGCACTCTGTGTTCTTTCAGTTTCTTTGCTGCCTTTTGCTCCAGGTCTATTGCCAGGTATTTTTCCTCCAGGTCATACTGAGGCCAATGGACCAAGCCCTCTCCGTTGGGATTTCTGGAAACAACAGAAGGACAAGTTAGCTCTCCATTTGCCAATCCATTGCTGTCTGACTGCTCAGGTTCAGAGCAGTTCAGAAAACCAACAGGTGAGCCCAGCTGATGTGATTCTGGTACCTGAATAAATGGACAGTATTTTATGAAAATGCTCATCAGTGGAACAGCAAAAGTGTAAAAGTTGCCATTCATTTTAGATCTAAAACTCCATTCCAGATGGAGTAACTGCTCTTAGATTTTTTCTTTCTCATTTCTGCTGGGTTTTATTGGTTGTTTTAAGACCATTAAGAAGAGATATTGCTTCAATATTTCTCTTAAATTCTGTCAAATTTCTAGGAAGCAGCATATAAGTACTGCTTCAGGCAGGTAAGTACCTTCTGGGCAGCACAGACTGAACTTGAGCTGTAATTAGCACTGTGATTCTCACCCATTTTTAGCAAAGTTGGTCCAGTATCTCATAACAGTCCTGCTAAGTTCATTTTCTTCTTCTGTAGCCCCTCCTGCAAAGGGAGAGATGGAAGGGCCACATTAGAAAGTAACTAATGAGTATCAGCTGTATCAATTGCAACACTTCTCCTGGTTGCCCTGTTTTTCTAGGAGGTTTTTCTAGGAGAGACCTGCAGATGAATGATGTAATGAAAAGTATCTGCTACTGAAGATAGAAGATGCTTATGCTCATAATGATGCTTATGATATATAAGGTATGCTAATAATAAGTATAATGTTTTTGAAGCATATAAGAGAGAAATTCTATTCTAAAGCCCTGCAGTAATTGAAATGAGACATAATGAGGGTCTAAAAGGAAGATGGAGTACATATGGGTACATTACCAGCTAAGAATGGCTTTCCAAAGACAAAGGCAATCTCAGCTCCATGATCTGCTTTTACAAACTCTGGTACCAAACCTTCTGCGGAACTCGGCCGATGTTGGAATTCATAAAAGTAGACTGGGTTGCCAGCATCTAGAGGATACAGAAAAGTGCTGGTTTGAGAGCTGAAAATACTGCTCCAGAGATGATAAACATTCATGAAAAACTGTTTTGGTTAAATAAAAGCACTCTCAGTGCTCTGGATGGTGAAAAGTGCTGCACACTGTCCACACCAGCCCCCGACAGAACTGTACAGCTGTTCTGAAGCTGCTGGGTACCTCTGTGGTATCTGGCCACTTCCACAGATGAGATGACAAAGTAGACATCTCCCATTGCATCCAGGAGGCCATCTCGGACCTGAGCAGGGCTTTCTGCATCCCCCATGTACTCCTTGTACACTCTGTCAACAACTTCAGATGTAAGGCCCTGAAACAGCAATGAAAAGTATTATAATGATGATGAATGTTACAAGGAGCAACAGCAGTGGGTGAGTGTGGCCTCTGCACATGCCTGGCTAATCCTCAACAACAGCTTTCAGAGAAAATCCCCAGCTGTGTCAGAGTGTGGCTCAGAGCTCAGAGTGAAATTCCACAGCTGTGGATACAGGTGATCTTGGGGAAAAGAGGGATGCAAGATCAAAGGATCAACCACCTTTAGATAAGCGGCAGTCAGTGATGCTGACTCTTCTCTCTTCTATGGAAACACCTTCACAACAGCACAGAAATCCTGCTGGATTTCATAAAATCCATTGATTGTTGTAGATAACCATAATTTCTCCCATTCAGTACAAGCTTGGGCTCTGCATTTTCAAGTTCCTGGTGGATGTTTGTGTCATTGAATGATCCTTGCAAGTACTGGCCCTGCTTCTAGAGTCCTTAATTCTTACCTCATAATTTGTACTTTTCTATGGATTAGCTTCAGGAGAGCACAAAGGCACTACAAAGCCAAGAGATTTGTAAATTACAGGGAAGCAAAACCTCGAGAAACCTGAAGGAAGGTGTCAGAGCACCCCAAACCTCTCAGGCTGTCCTTTCCAGTGCCCAGCTACTGCTTTAGGAGGTTGTGTCCCATAGGTGTCCTGCCAGACCTGCTGCTACTCTGCACGTCTTGCATAACTGGGAGGATCTACAATATCCAAGAGACCTTGTTTATGGACCTGCATCACTGCTGGATTCCCACAGAACTCCTTTTGAGGAAGATGGACATTTAGGCTGGAAATGGAGAGGGTATTTGCAGTCACTGGAGGTAACAGGAATGCAGCACATGTGTGCCTGTTTCTGCCCCAATTCAGGGAGCTGTCCAGCACAATGGCATTTCCCTGTGAAATGTGTCCCTCCAGGGGTGAAACCAGCCTGACCAGCCAAGCAGCAGCACTGGCTTATTCTGAAACTGGTCTCTTACCTTAAAGATTAGTGGTAGGGTGCTCTGTAAAATTTGACGTGCAACATCTTTATCCAGACCATCCACAAAAGGAGGAAATTTCATCATCTGTGTGATACAGAGAATCATACTTATTAAAGCAGCCTCTATTTACAAAATGATATTTATATATCAACTTTATAATTCTCTTACCATAGGAAGTCCATATCCAAATTCACAGTTATTTACTCCTATGAGGTATGGGACAGCATTGATTGATTTTTCAGAGAGTAATTCCCTAGGGCTCTTTGGAAAAAAATTACCATCTACACATCCACTGCTGAAAAAGACATCCTGAACAAAACGGGAAAAAGGGAAAAGAAAGCTTCATTAGTGCATTCATTTTGCTTCTGAAAGTAGTTCAGATTTTAACTGCAGTTGCAAAGTGAAGCTAAAAGAAAATACAAAAAGTAATGATATCCATGCTAACTGAACAATCTCTGATTTTTTGCACTAGGAAGGAGGTTCTGTGAAGATTAACATTATATTTCTAATGTTTGTGAAGCAGAAGTCATTATGTTGAATTATATCTTTTCTTAGTACAATATGGCCATAGATGTGTGGAACAGTGGGGGAAAACCACTCCTGTATTGAAGTTTCAAAGGCACATAAGCAATGTGATAAGAACTTTTAAGTAGGACATAATATATGGTTTGATTTTCAGGTTCTCCAGAATCATCTGTGCCATTTTCTGTTCCTTGCCCTGGTAGAGCACGACAGCAAACCACAGGCAGCTCCAAGTGCATGCAGAATGAAGGGCAGGAACCTGTTTACACTTTTCAGGCAAGAATTCACTGCAGATCTGCAGTGCTGTCACGTCCTGAAAAAGTCAAGAACGTCAGATTTTACAACCACTTCAGGTTCTCCTAATATTACAGCCCACAAAGAGTATTCTCTGGGATGAAAAGATCTGAGGTGTCATTTAAATGCAAGAAGAATCATTTCACCTACCATTTTTTGAGTTATCTGTAGTAGTTCTTCTTCTGTTTTTCCTCTCAAGCATTCAACCATTGCAGCTGAACTGGATTTTTCACAGCCAGAGACAGCAGCAATTTTCTGAAAGCAGTGAGAACAAACAGTTTTGGACACATTTCCTCTGTCTGGCTCTGTGAGACACGGAGTGCAGCAGGAGCAGCCAAAGCTCCTGCACAAAGGGTGCTGGAGCCTGGCTTGTCCCAGCTCCTGAGAGAGGGCACTGGAAGCCCTCACAATCCTTCACACCATGGGCTGGGTATGAAGGGGAAAACCTCTGACTGCAGGTTTTTTTGATACAGAAATATTCTGAGACAATGCTGGTAAATAACGGGCTGGGCTGAGAAGGCTGGGTGACATAAAGGAGTTAGAGAATAAACCATCTGCAACAGGGAGCACATTCTACCACTCTTGGTGATGTCTTTTTGGCTGGAGCAAGAGCTGTCATTAGAGACAGCTGTCTCTTTTATGTCCCAGCTTCCAGGTTCTGGAAATTGTTCCTTGCAGTTGAAGAGAAAAGAAAGGGCTGGAAGCCTGTAGTTCTCAAAGTGAAAAAAAAAAACTGAATAAAGTCTTGTTTATTTGCACACTACAGGCATCAAACAGGAGGGGAAGAGAAGACTATTCAGTCTGACACTGGTTTCCAGCCAAACAGTATAAGTTCAGTTTTTTGGAAGACACTACATGTTACAACATTCCTGGACTTTTCATTCTTCTCTCATTGGGGATATTTGGATGTTTGAAAAGCAGCACATCATTAAACATGTACTATTTGCACACAGAAATACTGTCTTTAATGACTGCTTTGATCCACAAGAAATGTGAATTCACATGATTCAATATTTTGGACTGAACAGTGTAAGATATGCAGAACTATGTGGAAAAAGGAATTAAAATTCCCACCAGTACCCACCTGTGCATCCTCCTTAGGCTGGTCAGTGAACAAGCCCAGGGCTGCAGTGCCACTCTCTGAAATGGCCTTGTGGAACAAGCCCTTGGCCAGGGGAGATAAGACCTGTGAGAAAGCAAGGACAAGCATGACAAGCACTGTGTTCTCCCCTGGCATTTTGGGTTTCAGTATCAGCAGAGGCCATTGGGAGCATTTGGAAAGGCCATGTGCTAAGAGTGTCCCTGTGCAGCCTCTGGCCATAGCCCAGCTGTGCAAAGTGCTTTGGCAGCCCTGGCAGGGATGGGGAGTTCAGGGCCTTTCCCTCCCCCTGCCCTTTGCTCCCAGGGCCTCCCAGCACCGCCCTGCAGGGCAGGTACAGATGGGATGTGCCCAAGGCAGGCTGGCTCTGCTGTAGAAGGGCAGGAAAGAGCTTCTGGCCCGAGGAAGCAGGGATGTGTATGCCAGGTACAAGGAAGCCTGGCTGGGCTGTGTGAGCTGTACCAAAGTGGCCCCCTGGAGAAGGAGAGACTCACAGCCAATGTGCTCCGTGTTGGAGTAAAGATTGTACACAATCACAGGGTCCCAAACTGCAGGGCTGCACCAGCTACCAGAACTATTCACCTCAATCACTTTGCGCTGTCAAAGCAAACAGAATTGGGCAAGAGTCCACAACTCCTCCTAAAGGACTTTTCTCATGAGATTAGACCTTGAGGGTTGTTTACATTGGGAAAAAAACCCAAACGGACCAAAATTTAATTCAACAGATGAGTAATAACATTCTCTTCCTTAACCACAACATTTGAGCATGAAAATGACACATTTTTGTCATTCAAAAGCTGTGTTGTTTTGCCTTGTTGTGTTATCAAAGACCCAGGTGATGTGTCACTGTAACCCCGTCCCTTTTCTCTTGCTGACTTCCCATGCAGATACTGAAAATGGATGGAGGGGGTTTTTCCCCTAAGTAATTACAATTCAATATTACTGTGAACTTACAAGAGCAGAAACACTGATTCCTCCTGCAGATTCTCCAAAGATAGTGACAGATCCTGGATCTCCTCCAAAATGCATGATATTTTCCTGAATCCACCGAAGAGCCGCCACTTGGTCTAAATATCCCCAGTTACCTCGGGCATGCTCATCACCAGTGCTGCAGGGAGAGAACAGATTTGTTCAAGTGCTCCATGCAAGCCAGGAGGCAGAGGAAAGTACAATCTGTGGTGGGAGAAATCATCTGCCATTCTCTGCATAGAACTTCCCTCCACGACTGACAAATGGATGGCTGGGGCATCGCTGAGATTGGAGCAGCAGCCCCACAAGAACAGACCTGGAAGCTGCCTTGGCACTGGAAATTGTCCCCAGTGCTGCAGGTGCAGTTCAGAAATGTTTCTTTGCATAAGCAAGTCTTCTGCACTTCTCTTTACAAGGGCTTTGCACACATCCTTTTAGAAATCACTTAGGAAAAACTGAGATCAACCAACTTACCTAAAATATCCAGCAATACCTAATCTGTACTGAATTGCTACAACCACCACATTGTCAAATGCTGCAAGTACTGAGCCATCATATGATGAAGCTGCTCCAAAAACTAATGCACCTCCATGGATCCATACTAGGACCTGGAACAAGAAACACAGGATCAACCCAGCACAGGTAAGAGCCCTCAGTGAGAAAAACTAAATATAGTCCAAGAAACAACATTTGGTGCTATTTCACTCCTGATTCTTTCAGAATACATTTCACAAATTGTAGAAATCATTCAAATCTAAGGCCTGCAGGGCTACAAAATGGCACTACTTTTGTTAAATGCTTACACTGTGTCAGTGCCCTGTGACTTTGGACAGATCCTTTAGATTAAATCAAGCACTGCTTAGCTAAATGGCAGTACAATTTTACTTGTAAAATAGGGTTTTGTGTCTCTTTAATTTCAGTTAATATTGGCTGGGACAAAGCATGTAAGTTGTTCACCACTACAAAAGTGGCCCTGCATGTCTGCTCATGGCAGAGGTTGAAGTTTCCTGTCAGATAATTTTGCTCAAAGTGTTTTAAGGATTTTGCTTACAGGCAGCTTCTCCTTTTCTCCTGTAGAAACAGGTGTGTAGACATTTAGGTACAAGCAATCCTCAGACACTTGCAGAGCAACTTTCTCTTTTCTGTTGGTAACCATATTTGAAATAAACTGTCCTTGGACTTGGTCCTGTAGACACCTGAATAAATACAAAAGTAACAGGCAAGAGAATTCACTAAATCCTGAAAGCTGTGAAGAGAAGCTTTTTTGTACTTCCACAACAAAGTGCCAAGCAGAAATTGATCTGCAGCAAACTTTTAGATTGGTATGTGAAATACATATGAAAATATAAATGAATTATTTGAAGTCTCCAATCGCTTTTTCCACTGCAATGGCAGATATTAGCCTTGAGACACTGAAGAAGGCCAGTAGGACAACAGGAGTGAGTGAGACATTTACAAGGTAGATTGGAATTGCTGTGCATTTCCTATGTGCCCTTTTAAGCACTTGACTCGGCAGTTTCCCCTAAGGCTGTGTTCCAGCATTTCCTCAGCTCCTTTCTGTCCATGCTCCAAAGGTTTCCAGGGATTGGTAAGGGATGGCCAAGTGCTCCTGAGGCAGAGCATTGTCTGTAGGTGCTGCTCCATCTCAGCTCATCTGTGATGCCTGTCAAACAGCAGCTGCTGGTACAGAGAGCAGCTCCCAGAGTGTCTTTAGAAATGCATCCACTGGGACAGCTGCAGGTGCAACGAGGGGGGGCACCAAGGAATTTGCTTTCATGGATGGCCCTGTGAGCACATCAGTGTCATGGAAGTGCCCAGAGTTTAACATCATGAAAGGTTCAGTGGTTTGGTCATTGCCTTACATTGGTGGGTAGGAAGTGGCATCTCTGACACCTTCCCATGGCTCAGGTGGCTGGGGTTCAGAAAACCTCAGTGCTCCAAGTGGAGGCTTAGCAAAAGGAAGTCCCAAAAAGACATTTACAGTCCTGTCAGCTGTGTCCACTTGGAATTGGTACCCTCGGACTCTCCCGTATTTGGTCTCTGCTTCTGGTTGTTCTGTGGGACAGCAGCACAGAATCACATCACTGGTCTGTTTGTAAGCAATTGCTAGATTTGCTACTTAAATATACACCTTTTGTGCACTTAAACAAGTAGTTTTTATACATAAAACTTCAACAAACTCTCATCAGCTTTGACACTATACTGTCTTAATATGCTATATTATTTTACTCTTTTATTTTACTAATTTGATTACTAGTGTTTACTCATTTAAATTTTAGTTTAATTGAATTTAAATGTTAATTTTTAATTTTTTAAAATTTAATTTTAATTTATTCTGATGTACTTTCATTATACCCTAATTTTATCAGTAGAGCTGCCATTATTACAGCCTTCATTTTGATTGACCTGTATGTCCATCCCTTTCAGGTATATAATTTGTATTGTCGTACCACACACACATTGGTGGTTGCATAGAGATTTTAATATTTTTTTTTTCAGCCCTGGGTGGTTAGATAAAAACCCATTTTAAGATCTGTGTGCAAGTTCTAACATCAAATACAGATGTGGTACTGTGGCTGCTCAGCCTCAGCAGGCAAGATTTTGGGACAGGGATTTGACTTTGCTTATTGCAAAGGAGGCAAGTAATACAAATGACTGAAAGTAGATTAAAAACAGAAGTGAATTTTTGCTTCTGCAGCTCAGTTTGTGTGTCCAGATCAGCCCAGGGTTTGTGCCCCTCCCTGCTCAGGGTTTTTACCCATCCCTGCCCAGGGTTTTTGCCCATCCCTGTCCAGGGTTTGTGCTCAGTTCAGCCCAGGGTTTGTGCCCATCCCAGCACTGGGTTTGAGCCCATCCCTGCCCAGCGTTTTTGCCTGGCTCCAGCCAGGTTTTGTGCCCAGCTGAGCCCCAGTTTTGTGCACATCCCTGCCCAGGGTTTGTGTCCAGCTCAGCCCAAGGTTTTTGCCCAGCTCAGCCCAAGGTTTTTGCCCATCCCTGCCCAGGGTTTGTGCACATCCCTGCCCAGGGTTTGTGTCCAGCTCAGCCCAAGGTTTTTGCCCATCCCTGCCCAGGGTTTGTGTCCATCCCTGCCCAGGGTTTGAGCCCATCCCTGCCCAGGGTTTGTGTCCATCCCTGCCCAGGGTTTGAGCCCATCCCTGCCCAGGGTTTGTGCCCATCCCTGCCCAGGGTTTGTGCCCTGCTCCCAGCCCAGGGTTTGTGTCCATACCTGCCCAGGCTTTTTTGCCCATCCCTGCCCAGGGTTTGTGCCCATCCCTGCCCAGGGTTTGAGCCCATCCCTGGCCAGGGTTTGTGCCCTGCTCTCGGCTGGCCCCGGGAGGCAGCTGCAGGTGCCGTGTCTCCTGCAGCTGCCCTGGGCAGTATCCCCGGTGTTTACCTGTGGCCAGCAGCGCCGTGCCGCCGAGGCAGAGGATCCAGGCCAGCAGCGCCGTGTCCCTCGCAGCTGCCATGGTGCCACTGGCACCGAGCCCGCGGGCCGGGCCTTTATAGGCTCGGCCTGGGCCGCCTTACGCAAGGCAAACCCGGCTGAGGCGAGGCAGCGCTCGGGCTGCGAGCCAGGCCGGCACTGCCGGGCTGGGCCCGGGAGCGGGGAGCCCTCCTGCCCACGGCGCTCCTGCTGCCTCCCCAGCGCTCCTTGGCCATGGCATTGCCAGAATCCCGGGCCCCGCGGGCTCCAAGTGCTTTGGAAACGGCCCGGCATTGCCGGGAGCGCTGTCCTGCTGCTGCAGCACCTCCGGCTGCGGCTCCGGGGGAGGCTTTGCTCAGCCTGCCCCGCACACACCTGCAGGGCACCTCGGCTCTGCTCGCTCACATTCACTGCCTTTGGGTGCTGAGATCTCCGTGTGGGAAACAGCCTAGCCAAGACCAAACCTATAGCCCTTGCTTGGGTGCTGCTGTGCATTCTCTCTCTGCCTTCTCTTACCTGGTACTGTTTGGGTTCCTGGTAAGGGAAAACTCTTTCCATGCAAATTGGAACTACAGGAATCCCTCCTTGTGGCTCAGCTCCCACACTGGTGGGCATTCATGCCTCACTAGTGACACACAAGCTACAGGAGGTGTCCTTTGCTGCAAAGCCAAATATCCTGTACTCTACCTGCTGCTTTCTACTTTTGATGAATTTATCTTCTATAACCTGATCTTTGCTGATTTTACTAGAATCCATATTTTCCCATTTACTTTCCTTTTATTTTCCGCCTTGATTACTATTTTAATTTCCAAGCTTTTCTCCTCTTTGTTCTGCTCACTACTTCTCTCTCAAGTACCTACTCTGCAACAACTCTGAGCCCACATCCCATCCACAGGCCTAGAGAAGCAGCCATTCTGAAAATGGTGTGTGTGCAGACCAGTTTCTGTGAACTCTACCAATCCTACTTACAGTAGGATAAGATAACAAAAAATGGGACTTTAGATCCCTACAGCCTTGTCTGGAGATACTTTGGTAGATCTGCAAGCATGGCATATATGCTTTGCAAATGTGGAGACTCTTACTCCAGTGACACAGACTAGTAGAATCTGAGGACAGTGCTACATACCTGGTGAGTATGATTCTTGAATCCTGTTTGGCATTAAATTAAAGAGATTTTGCAGCTTGCCCTCAATCAGTGAATAATGCATAAGTCTTAATGTGACATAATTCATAAGTAAATAATGCACAAAGGTCAATGGAAAAATCCTGCCTCATGATGACCTTTGCCTCTTTGTACTGTAATAAACAGCTACCTGTCCTGATTTCAATAGCTGAAAAAAAATGGACAAATATTGTGGTAATCACATATTTGTGAACAGAGAGAGATATAATTCTCTCCCAGGATTTTCCTGGGAAGCTTTGAGAAGCTGTGAGAAAGCTCAGAGAAAACAATTCTTATCTCCATTTGCTGCAGCTGTTGTTGTGCACATGTGGAATGTGTTATGGAGATTGTTTACCAAAGAGTGGTTTCTTAATTGGACACTGGTGGTGGTGTTTGGATTCATTGACCAATTGGATCCATGTGTGTTTGTTGGGACTGTCTGTCAAGGAAGATGGGTTTTTCATATAGTATAGTACAATATAGTATAGTATAGTGTAGTACAATAAAGTGATTGATCAGCCTTCTGCAATCACTGACTCAATGCTCGTTATTCCCTGCTCAGGGGCTCACTGCTACAATAAAATATCACCGCCCCTGCTGAGGATTCAATGAAACTACAGAATATAAAACTTAGAGCTAAAGCCTCTGAAGTTTGGAGAGCTTTACCACATGCTAAAGAAACAATGTGAATCTCACCTCAGGAGCCAAGAGTGTCACAGTGCTTATCTCGACATAGAAATCAGTAAGATCTTCTGACATTTTCCACTGTGATTATTTTTAGTGCTGGCCTGTGCTAGGAAGTCAATTCAACTGCACTTCTCTGCATACACAAGATGAGTGTGTATTCTGTGCACACCCATACAGCACTGCCTGTTTATCTCCTTTTAAAGGAAGTGACACAACATGTCAAAGGTTTGTGCAATGAAGATTTAGCACAACTGTTTTGAAATTATATTCCCCTCACACAACAAAGGAGGTAAGAAGTGAGGACAGATGCTTAGGAGGAAGTTTTGCTTACCAAAACTGCAGTGGTAAAACAGTCTGACCCTGCTCCTGAGTTCTGCCTGGCAACAGAACTTGGGCAAGAAAATGTAGAAAATCCCACCCTACTTCTTCCAGGAAGTAACTGGGAAAGAAGGGATGGGTAGCTACTTGCTGTAGGACATTATTAGCCATGAACAATAAAAACTTCTTCCAGAGATATAGAGGGAAGCTGAAGGGAGGGGGAACAGATGTTCATTGCCCTGTAGGACGTGTGGAGCTGAATCACTGCTGTGAGGCACCAGTGTGACCAGGAATGTGGCTGGGATTGTGGTAATCACATAACCTCTGAACAGAGAGAGACACAGCTCTCCCAGGATTCTCCTGGGAAGCTGTGAAAAAGCTCAGAGAAAGAATTAAAACAATTATTATCTCAATCTCTGCACCTGGAAGGCAATCTCTGTTTGTCAGAGATGTTTACAAGAAGGAGTTGTCCCTTCTTGACCAATAGGTGAGAGAAGATTCCTAAAGGCCAATTCAGGTCTTAGGTCCACCATTGTTTCTATAAGAACTATGGATTTCTAATAATAAAGTGCTTTTCATGCCTTCTGATGATGGAGTCTCTGTATCACCTTTGTCTGTCCCCAATACCCCTTTGGTGATATGGGATAGCTGGAGCAGCCTAGGAGCCAGGTACAGCAAACAAAGACATGGCAGAGAAGTGATTGGCAACTCTGCCATGAAGAGTGCAAGGCTTGTTCTTGGCAGCCAAAGCACCCTGGAGTGGCCCTGGGACAGACCTAGGGCTGGCAGTGAGGCTGTGAGCCAGTGCAAACAGGGACAATGGCACAGGGGACAGCCTGGAGCACACAGAGAAGCACTGGGGAAACAACAGAAATGTTAATCCTTGTAGGGGAGCTACAACTGAATTTAAAAGCAGAGAATTGTGGGTACTAGAGAATTTTTCTCCCTTTTCTAACATTTGGGAGAAATCTTAATTCCAGCACTATTGTTACAGGTTAAGTACCACAGCAGTCAGAACTATCCTGTCTCAGTTGTAAAACCAACAGACAAAGCAGAACCTTCTGTATTTTCATCTTCTTTCCACAGAGGACATTTCTGTATCTACACCACACCAAAGCTTCTGTACCACCAATAAACTTGGCATCAAGAGAATCTTACTCACAAATTGGGTGTTCATTGATTTCCCTTTATTAAAACATTGCTGCTACATTCTGTCTTCAGTCATGGGGAGTGACAGAAAAACATGAGTACTGGGGAAATTTGGTAGCTGTATTTGACAAGTGAGGATCAACTGGAATTATTACAGTGAATAATTGCAGGTATGACAACTGTGAAGAAAAGGTGAGGGAAATGCAATTTTATCCTCAAATATACTTCAATTAATTTTTAATATCCTAATATTTTGCATATTATGTGCATGTTTAGACTGTAAACTATAACTCTAATTTAAACTTCTTATTTTCTGTGCTTTTGCTATTTGTCTTTTCAAGGATCACTTTTTTCCAGAATTCTACCTTCTTTTCTTTCAACTTTCTGTCTTTCTTTTGTTGTAGATTTATCTGCAAGTATTCTTCATCTAGGTTGTAAGATGGCCATTCAACCAGACCCTCTCCATTAGGATTTCTGTAAGCAAGAGGAAAGAAGAGTGAGTGCCCTTTTCAGCCACAAGGGAATTCAATCACATGAATTAAGACTGAATCAATTAAACCAGCCAATTCCTCATAGAGTCAGTGCAAAGCAGCAATATCTGTCATGAACTTCATGATTCTTACCCATTTCGAGCAAAGTTAGCCCAGTACTTCATTAGAGTTCTGCTGAGGTTCTTCTCTTCCTCTGTAACCTCACCTGAAAGACAAAACACAGAATAGCTACTCTGTGTGGCACAAATCAGGACATGGCTCCTACAGCAGCAGAATTCCCCTCTGTAAATATGCTGGCAATTGCAAAATTCCAACGTGGCAATTGCAACACCACTGGCCAACATCACTCCTACAGCAAGCATCAGGGTATTTCAGCACTCCTCATGAATGACTTCAGCATCATTACCCCACTGTAGAAATCTGGGAATTTGGGAACAAAGAAATAAGGTGATGTGCCTGTAACCTTCCAGGAAATCAGAGCAGAACCAAAAACCCCCCATGTGTCCTGCATCCCAGTACAACTGCAGGAATGGGCCACATGGCTGTGTTTCCTGGATCCCATTCTAGTTTTGTGGGACTGAAATTCTCCCTATTATTCAGAGCATGACTGTGCAAAGATTTCTTCATTCTCACACAAGATGGTGCCACTCCATTTCTCTTAAAATACTTTAAGAGTATTTCTTTAAATATAGTTACACATAACATAAGCTCACTGTATCACTAGGTGGGAATTATTTCAGTTCCTGTGTGTTTTTAATTATAAATGCATCTCAATACACTAAGAAAAATGTTTGGTATTTTAAAGCCCTTGATAAATTCAGGCAAAGGGGAAAAGAGCTGTTCAGTGTTTCCTAGTGCCAAAGGTATGTAAGTAAAAAAAAAAAAAAGGAAAAGGCTCTGGTAACAGATTAACAAAGGGCTTTACAACATAGCTGGATTGCTCCAAAGTTCAATGAAGTAAAAGGAAATACTTTCATTTATGTAGGCTTTAACCTATATATTTGATCAGACTATGAACTACTGTGCAAATCACAAAAATAAAAGCAGAAAAAATAGTGAATTCACTTAAAATAAGCAGAATTTTTGTGTCTCTGTCAAAATAAGAACTGTTCCTAATACGTTCCACAGGAAAGAAAATACTTCATGCTGAATACTACTGTCTTAGGCATATGTAATTAAAGGATATTGCTGGATTAATAATGTTCCTTAGGAATTGGCATCATGTTTCTTAACTGTTCAGTGATTGGCAGATTCATTGGGAATATAAAAATGTGGGATTCTGACAGAGGGAACTTCCAGAATCCCATGGGAATTTTGGGAGTACACCCTTAATCCTCCCTCAAATGGTTCCATTTGAATAAATGCTCAAGTATTAATTGAATTGTGAGGCAAAACAGTCCTAACCATTGGATCTTCACACAGAAAATGAAACACTGGAATTCCAAGCCTTGCTCTGAACATGGCTGGGGTCACTTCCTGCAAAAGAAGCCAAGTCCCCCATTCTCCAGAGCCTGACAGCCCATGGGATTTCCTCCAAGGAGGAGACACTGGCCTAAACTCCCCAGGAAAAGAAGAGATCCTGGCTTTCCTGCTTCCCAAGCACCCTACAAGTTTAATTGACCTTTCCTTCAATTTCATTTTCAGCCAAAGCCATTTGGCAAATTCAGCACAGTGCTGGGACAATGGCAGTGAATTTTCTAGGAAATATCCTATTTGCTGAATTGCTGACAAGATGTGGGACTGTGCTTCAGACCAAGCAAACTGTAAAGGAGAGAAGCTGGAGAAGATGGTTAAATGCATAAAACCAATTCTGCCAGGAGAAAGGGTTATGGCTTGGTCTCACTGCCAATATATGCACTTTAATCTGATGGAAATTAATAGAACACTGAATAGAAAAATGCCAGGGCTACAGGAGTCATTCAGGAGTGAGTGGTGTCTGTTCCTTACTGCGGAGCTGGATGTCCCCAGCCAGAAATGGCCCCCCAAAGACAAAGCCAACTTCATCCCCATGGTCAGCCTTCACATAGTCAGGTTTGCTGTCCCTGAATGCACTGGCCCGGTGCTGGAACTCAAAGAAGTAGGTGGGAGCTCCAGACTCTGCAAGACATAACATACAGGGAGTTACAGAAGAGATAAATAAACTTCAGCTGTCATCAGCTGTTTAAAATACTGCTTTAAAAAGAGCTTTATACTGGGCACTTTTCTAGTGTAATTGTTACATTCAAATATGTACTTTTACTTTTAATGCAAAATTAAGTGCTTAGCTTACACAAAAACCCCCAAAATTGGAAGATCCACTCTAAGATAACATACAGAAAACAAAATATCAAATTATTTCCACTTTGGAAAATCTTGGCATGACTTGTCTATACCTACACACCAGAAAATTTACAGACCACAGAGCTGCTGACTTCCCAAACAGCCATGGGCCAAAGGACAAAAGTGCTTTGATATGTTTTAATTTTTAAGCCTGTATACTTCAGTTAGCAAATATTTACCTGTGTTATCGTGCTCTGCTCTCAATATATTGTGATTATGAGCACACTTGCACAGAGATAAGGGACACAATCCTGCAGACCTGTATCATTGCTCCCAGTGGCAATCTCAAGAAGGGCTACCTACATATGACAGGATTTGTGTCTGCATCATTTGATCCAGCCTGCAGTAGGGGGTTTGAGTGTCCCACTGCTGTTGATCAGCTTACCCTTATGATAATTCAGTGCTTTAATGGCTGGCATGACAATTGCCATGTCCCCCAGCAGGTCCAGGAATCCGTCCCGAAGCTCTGCAGGGTCCTCTGTGTCTCCCAGATATTCATCTAAGATCATGGGCAGAAAATCTGAGGGTACATCCTAAGAGACAAGAAACAAACAGACAAACAATCACTGTCTGAATGAACACCTAAATTTGCCATCTTTTAAACTTCAGAGTTTCTGCAAAGGCACAAATGTCCAGGACAGCACCCATGCTGATGGGAAACAAAACCTATTCATGCTTTTTGTGGGCAAAAAAATACCAAACAAACCAACCACCTCAGGTCAAATTTGCTCCAGATTCATAAAATTAAATTATTAAATTAGGGTTAAAAATCTACAGGAATAAGTGCAGATCTAGCAATTTTTCCTGACAATATCTTCAGCTTCTGTCTTCATCAGGAGAAGAGAGATGGGAATTACAAAAGTAAATTCTCAGTCCTTGAAAGATTTATGGACCATTAGACAAGAGGACAAGGCCAATGGGATCTCCAAACAGTGTAAATTTTCAGGGTTAGAATTTGCTGCTTTAGAGATGCGCCTCAAAATGAGGAGTGCAAAGTAACTACTTTAAAAGCTACATTTAATGTAAACATACTGAAAAATACACCTTGAAACTCCCTAAGCAGGAGATTAGCCATAAGATTCCTTAACATTAGGGAAGCTATTACAGTAATCCCACAAATAGGTAAGATAAAAGTATTCTTTGAGGTCTAGAATGAAAAAGGCATTTTCCCAAATCCCAGGTCTGGCTCAATCCTGTTTCTGTGTAATTCCATACACCCTGGTCCTGTCAACTTTGCTGGGATTCTCCCCAAAGCCCACCATGGCCTCAGCCCTCAGTAACACTATGACTCAAGCAGTAAGACCCAAATCTGTTACATACATGAAAAAGAAAATTCACTTCTCAAATTAGATTAGTGCAGCAGTACTTACAATCATTGGTAGAAAAACCTCTACAGTTGAGGCAATTGATTTTCTATCTCCTATTTCCCTCAAACCTTTCATTTTTGATGTCTGTACAGAGAAAAAAACCAATGTTATTAGCTTACCATTCAATGTCTCTATTATTTTAAACATTGAAACTACATTATTCCATTAATTCTTACTACTGGTGTTTATTTTTAAAGCATCATATCATATGCAAAAGTGCAGCACAATGCAGCAGCTGTCTTGAAAAGCTTGTATTTACTGCAGTAAACGTTGTCTTGGTGAAGGTTTCAACATAAACCACTCCTAATACATAATTTATCCTTAAATCAATGTTAAGAAACTTGTTAGACTAGAAAACACGAGGGCAGAGTTGAAGCAAAAAGCTGCTTCTGTCTCACAGGCTTATTGTCATTCTGCTGGGGGAGATCTTAAAAGTCACTGGCAGTCTGTCTCTAGTCCAATTGTTTGAGCCCTTTGAAATAAGACTAATACAGTGTTCTTCCTCTTTTACAGCATTACATATAACAACTCTTCTGTCTGCAAAATAAATTCAAACAGATTTCACTTTGCATGGTTCTTCTGGGACTTACAACCAGCAACAGCTGCTTCATAGAGTCAGAACAAATGCTTGGTACTACACAAAGGAAATATTTAGGAAATAAAAGAAAGGGACAAGAAAGGAGAGGACACAAATCCATCTCCTGCAGTTTTTGTGCACTGAGAGCATTTGCTCATGTTTTGGAGGCACCCATTGAGTTCCCATGAGAAAGGAGAATGGGCTGGGCACCTGCATTGTGCCCTCACTCTGCCCCAGATGAGATTTTCAGATGAAAACTCTTTCTGCAGGTTATGATACCAAGGGGAAGCTGGTTGAGGTGATCAGTGGCACATTTTTAAGCACACTGTGTATCAACCCTGACTACTGAGCCTTGGGGGAAAGGATTGGCTTTACTTGTCTTTCAGGAACAAGTCCTTGATTGTTGCATTCTTTTTCCTCTCTCTGCCTGGATGAGGGATCAAAACCGTAGGATAAGAAAGCACTGTACAAAACTGATGTTCCAGCTGATGTGTCCATGCAGTTTAACTTGCAGGATGAAGCCTCTCTTCAGACCCAGTGGTTCTGGGTCACTGCAGAGCCATGATCTAAGCAATGTTTACCTTGTATGTATTTCCATCACTGCAAAGACTTGTCCTATCACTTGACACAAACATTAAAAACACATTAAAAACAAAGAATAGACATTAAATCACCGATCTAATGTTCCAGCCAAATTCATTGTTGGTGACTCCTATCATGAACGGGACTGCATTGAATTCTTTTCCAGCCAATATCTCCTCAGGTGGCTTATGAAGAAACACTCCATCCAAAACTAAGGGTAGAAATGAGATTTCCTGAAGGAAGAGGAAAAAAAAAAGATCAAATTAGTTATTAATAGTATTTCCAATTTTTTCTTCAAATCATGTAAGATGTCCACACTGAATATCCAAAATGCAAAAAAGGGCTTTAAGAAATCCAAGTACCTACAGCCACTGTAACATAAATTCAGTTTGGCACAGGAGTGTAAAATGCAGGCCTGGCTGGGTCAAGTGTAGAGGAATGTAATGGGTTCCTGATCCTGGGCTCTTCTGACATTAAAACACAGGGATGCTCAGGCCTTGCTCACAACTTCACAGGTGCTGTGACACTGCCAAACTTCCAGAAAGAATTGATGTGTGAAATTGCTTCAGCATTTAGGGAGTATTTTGACAAAAGATAAGAAAAATCAACTTTGGAACGGACCATCAATGAACTCTGGTCAGAGGCTGAGCTAAAGTTTTGCAAGTGAGCCATTAAAAAGTTCTGTTGCCATGAAGTCTCACCTACCTTGCTGTTAAGGACTATGTGCTCTGCTTCCAGCTTCCTCAAGCAGTCCAGCAGGGAGAGGGAACTGCTTCTATCACATTTGAAGATTTTGGCAATTTTCTGAAAATTATCAACAAAGACAAGCACTGTTATAAAATCATTATACATGCTGCTGTTAAGAGCTTCTTAGTGGCAGATTTAAGTGAGCTTGATAGATCTTTGAGTATTTTGTTTTACTGGAAATGCTACAGTTTGATCACAAAGTGAAATCATTCTGGTGTACTTCTCTTTCTTGTTGTATTTCCATTCACTGTTTTTTCAAACTTTGCTGTAGAGATAATGCAAGCTTTAGCATAAACCAAATAAAGAAAGAAAATACAAAAACATTTACATTATTACTGTCTGCCATTACAGGAAAAGATATTAAAATCACTTATAGAAAGTGATTTTATTTTAAGTTTGGGGGTTTTATGTTGTTTTATATTTAATTAATTTACTTCACATAAAGGCCCTCCTTAAAAAAACTGTAGGTCAATAAAAAACTGAATTCTTCTTCTGGATTCTTGTCAAATTTTCCATAATAAATGCCAGAGTTACTGTATCAAGCACAGTGGGTATAGAAATGGACATTTGCCTAGCTTGATATGTGTGTGACTGAAATGCCTTTGCCAGCCCACAGCTGTTACAATCATACAGTGTCCAATCTGTTTCTAACACCAAACAGACCAAAATTCAACAGGTGTGCTGCAACAATAAACTGGATCAACTTTGTTGCATGGTATACAATGACATTTTCCCCTTTTCTCTTTTAAACAAATTATCACATAGAAGTATCCTTTAGATATCCATATATATCCTATATAGATATTTAATATCCTTCTATCCATAGGAGAAGCCTATTTTAGGCTATAAAGACTTTAAAATGAAAAAAAAAAACGAGCTTACCTCAAGATCTGTTGAAAGACGTAAATCTTTACTGGGGGGAATTATAATTCCACTCTCTGCTATTGCTTTATGAAAGAGACCCTTAGATAAAGGAGATAACACCTGCCAAGAAGGGAAGAACAAAAAGTATTTATTCTAGATTAACATCCTTACCTTACAACTTTATGCTAATTATAGTCTATTAACTCCTGGATTCAGTTGGGAATTATACATCTTCATTTGCTAAATCTCCAGATTTAGCCCAATGTGCTGTTAAACTTACTGTCAAAAACCAGATTAAGCATGAAATGTTACATTAATTAAGCTTTTGAAGACTTTTATTTTTATCTACTATATACCTACATGTGCAAAAACAGAGCAAGATCCTGCAGATATCCCAAAGAGAGTGACAGAAGCTGGGTCTCCACCAAAGTGCTCGATGTTTCCTTGCACCCACCGAAGGGCAGCGACCTGGTCCAGGTACGCCCAGTTCCCAGGGGCGTGCTCGTCACCAGTGCTGGAAGGAAAGCACAGAGCCCTGCTCAGCACAGTGACAGTGGCACAGCAGAGCCACCTCAGAAAGCACAGAGCAGTGGCACAGTGACAGAGGCACAGCAGAAAGCACAGAGCAGTGGCACAGTGACAGTGGCACAGCAGAGCCACCTCAGAAAGCACAGAGCAGTGGCACAGTGACAGTGGCACAGCAGAAAGCACAGAGCCCTGCTCAGCACAGTGACAGTGGCACAGCAGAAAGCACAGAGCAGGACTGTGACAGTGGCACAGCAGAAAGCACAGAGCAGTGGCACAGTGACAGTGGCACAGCAGAGCCACCTCAGCACTCTGTGCTTGGTGCAAAGTGACCTACAGCCCCTCAGGGTCACACCTCAGCCCGACTCCCTCCATTCTCTGCTCACCCCTGCTCAGGTGCACCCCTGGCCTTTACTCTGCCTGAGTTTTTGCTTTACACAGCAGAGGATGGAAGCAAAGGCCAGAACAAACATCCTGTCCAGCACCAAATAAGCCCAGCTATGATCTGATAGGCTGCAATCACATGACCATGCAGATGGAATGTACAGACATTTCTCAGGGCTCTGAAGTCCTGATGTTGGTGAATTATGTACATTTAAACCACTCTAACAGTGGGAAGCTGATATAGAAGTTCAGCACATTTAGCAATCAGAACTTCCCATGCTTTAATCATGACAGCAAGTACTTTCTACAGAGTGAAATAGGTGTTCTTACTTGAAGTATCCAAGGAGTCCCAGTCTGTACTGAATTAATACCACCACAACATTCTCATAGGCTGACAGTGCAGAGCCATCATACCGAGCAGCACCACCAAATATGAAATTGCCTCCATGGATCCACACCATTACCTTGGAAACAAGAGGGTGAGACACACCTTTATGCACTGGTTTGCAGATTTCACTTGAAAAAGGAAAACAACATCAGAGAATTAGGAACACCAAATCACCGAAATACGATGGCTGCTGAATTTCAGATTGGTGGACTTGGAATTTCACATGCTAATATTATTTCTGTTTGTGCAGCATCACATTTTCAAAAGCAGGAGCAATCATTATTTGCAAACTTTATAAAACACAAGTTTGTTCAATGGTTTACATACAGGTAACTTGTCCTTCTTGCTTGAGCCAGCAGGGCTGTAAACACTGAGATATAAACAGTCCTCAGAAGTTTGGAATGCAAGGTGCTTTTCTTTAAAGTTTTTTTCAGCTGTTTTCAACAGGGACAGATCTTGAGGACAGCTTCACCAAAAAAAAACCAAACCAAAACAAAACAAAACCACAATTATTAGTACTAAACCTGCAATAGCATCAAGGTAACAACAGTAGAGAAAACTTCTTTTGCACCCAGCTGAATCCCCACAGGGTGCTTGAATTTTGTCTTATCTATAATCAGTGAGAGGTGCAGCCTGTAAAAGCACATCTCCACACCTGTACTAGAAACACTCCAGTACTGGCAGTGTATCCACCACCAAATATCAACTCCTCAGCAGAAGGAGGCCTCTGCACCCCAATAAACAGAGCTCTGACCAGCACGGGCAGGCTCTGCCTAGAAATGAGCAGCTCTCACAGCGGTGGGTAAGAAGTTGCATCTCTCACACCAGTCCAGGGTTCAGGTGGTTCAGGCGGAGAAAACCTCAAGGATCCAAGAGGGGCTTTTGCAAAAGGAATTCCGAGGAAAACATTTACAAGCTTGTCTGTGCCCTTCACATTTGTCTGTGTTCCTTTGAGCCGTCCAAGTGCAATGGTCACTTCTGGCCCAGCACCACTCTGTCCTAGGTAACACAAAAGGTAAAAAAAAATTAAATTGCATCTTCATAATTATCACACAGACTTTTCCATTAAGTATTTTTTAACTGATTGTTTAATTTAGAACATTTCAGGTTATTCCTTTCAATTTTGTTCAGTCTTCATTTTGCTTTGGTGGAGTGACAGACACCCCCCGCCAAACCCCCATGCCAGTGTCACCTGGAGCCAGGTAGGGGAGGATTTTGTCACCCTGCAAGAGCAAATTTCAGAGCAAACAGCAAAACCATTAATACTTCCTAAATTTACCATTCAACAAGATCTTAAAAATATTTTGTTTAGAGAATTCAGAAATGTTGCTGCTTTCTACCTTTTAAAAAAGACAGAAAGCTTTATTTTCATTAAATCATCTGAAAAAGTTTCATCTCACAAAACCAGTAATTTTTGCATCATGAAGGCATTTTGGCAGATTGGTAATCAAAGCAGAAGAGATTTACGGCCTTTATAAAAATCATTGGAACTTGGTGCAGTGGCTTCCCCAGCAGCAAGAACAACACCAGCAGCTCGCGGGGCTCACCTTCTGCCCCGCACACGAGGAGCGCTACAAACCCAAACCAGGCACAAAGCGACGCGATCGGGCTCGCAGGAGACATTGTCACCCCGGCCGGGCTCCCGGGGACCCTTCCTGCTTTATGCGGAACAGGAGGGGACAAAGGTCCCGGCGAGGGCACCCGGGGCACGGAGCGCGGCTGAACTGCAGCGTGACCGGCAGCAGCGCCTCCTGAGCGCCAAAAACAAACAGGAGAGAGAGACAGATCCTGATCAGGGATACAGACCCTGATTATCGATACAGACCTTGATTATCGATACAGCCCCTGATTATCGATACAGATCCTGACCAGCGATACAGACCTTGATTATCGATACAGCCCCTGATTATCGATACAGACCCTGATCAGGAATACAGAACCCTGATTATCGATACAGCCCCTGATTATCGATACAGACCCTGATCAGCGATACAAACCCTGACCAGCGATACAGACCCTGACCAGCGATACAGACCCTGATTATCGATACAGACCCTGATCAGCGATACAGACCCTGACCAGCGATACAGCCCCCGATCATCTATACAGCCCCTGATCAGCGATACAGACCCTGACCATCTATACAGCCCCTGATTATCGATACAGACCCTGACCAGAGATACAGCTCCGACTATCGATTCAGACCCTGATTATCGATTCAGACCCTGATTAGCGACACAGCCCCCGATCATCGACACAGCCCCCGATCATCGATACAGCCCGCTTAGCGACACAGCCCCTGATTATCGATACAGCCCCTGAACAGCGACACAGCCCCCGGTCACCGGCACAGCCCCGATCACCGGCACAGCCCCGGTCACCGGCACAGCCCCGGTCACCGGCACAGCCCCGGCGCCGCCGCCTCGCAAGGCGGGAGGGCCTCAGCCGGTCCCGGCAGTGCCCAGCGCCGATCGCCGCTCATTCCCCGGCTGTCAGCGCCACCGGCAGAGAACACAGGGCGAGTCTGAACACAGAGTTTAAATGCTATAAAGTTCTTTAAAACCCCCTAAAAACAACAAAAATATCACCAAAACACCGCAACAAGCAAAACAAACAATAAAACCCCCTAACTTGACCCCCACCCAACAACCGGGATTAGACTACAAATAACTAGAAAGTAACAATAAACAAAGAAGAAAACCAAATCAAAATAGTTAATTCTTGCCTTAGTCTCCTTTTAGAGGGGTGTATGAAGCCAAAGTATGTCATTGCCACACTCTACCACTCCAGTTTAAATCTGCGCGAGGTTCTTTTGTTTGACTTTTCAGAGTAGGGAACAGATGAGATAAACAATTGCATCGGAGCATCCTCGGCAGCGCCGGGCACAGGCGGGCACTGCGCCGCCGACTCCATTCGCCTCCAGCCCGGTGCTGCGGCCGAGCCGGGCTCCGGGGAAGAGCCCGAGGAGTCGGGCCCGCCCCGGGCCCTGCCCGCCCCGGGCCCTGCCCGCCCCGGGAGCCGCCCCGGACCCGCCTCGCTCCGGGCCCGCCCCACTCCCGGCCCCTCCCGCCCCGGTGCGGCGCCGATCCCGCTCCGGGCTGGTTCCGGTGTCGGTGCCGCCATGGTGGGTCCGGGCCCCGGCGCGGCTCCGCTGGAGAACGCGAACCCGCTCATCTACCGCCGCTCCGGGGAGCGCCCCGTGACCGCCCGCGAGGAGGACGATGAGCTGCCCGACGCCATCGACGACCGAGAGATCTTCGATATCCTGCGGGAGCAGCGGGCAGGGCAGGGCAGGGCCGGGCCGGGCCGGGCAGGGCCGGGCAGGGCGGGCAGCGCCTCTTTCCTTAACGCGCACATCTCATCCGCTCCATCAATGACCCCGAGCACCCGCTCACCCTGGAGGAGCTGAACGTCGTCGAGCAAATGCGAGTGAAAGTGAGATCCCGCCGGGATGTGCTGCTTCAGGCGTCCGATGATATAATATAATATAATATAATATAATATAATATAATATAATATAATATAATATAATATAATATAATATAATATAATATAATATAATATAATATAATATAATATAATATGTTTAAATAATAATAAAATAATAATTAAACAAAGAATGTAATATTTAAATATTATAATATTTAATAATATATAACGCAATATTAATTAGATATTAAATAATACATCATCATTAATGCATATTATTTGATAATTGATTTTAAGTATAATAATAGATATAATAATATATAATATATTAAAACTATTAAATATATATAAAATAATATATATTAGTTATATTACATTATACATGTTAAATAATCTATAATATAATGTTTAAATATATAATATTTAAATATATTTAGAACAGTTATAATTTTAATAATTATAACATGTGTATTATTATATTCTATATTTTTAACATATGATTTACATATTAATGATACATAATATTTTATAATGTTTAGATACATCCGTAGTATGTTACAATATTTAACTGTATTTAGAGTAGCACCTGAGCACAGCACTGCCAGGTGCCAGTGAGCCCCGTGCCCCAGGCTGGCTGGGGTTTGGGTGTGAGCAGCGCTGTCCCCGCAGGTGGACGATGCCCAGAGCACGGTGTCGGTGGAGTTCACGCCCACCATCCCTCACTGCAGCATGGCCACCCTCATCGGCCTCTCCATCAAGGTCAAACTGCTCCGCTCGCTGCCCGAGAGGTTCAAGGTGGGGATCAAAGCAAAAGTGGGGGAGGTGTTTGGAAAAATTTAAAAAAAGGAAGAAAAATGAAAGAGCTAACCAGCTTGCAGTGAAAAATAACGAGAGCTTTTTTCATTTTTTGTGTGAGGGACCCTGCAGGAAGCAGAGAGGGCAGGGGGTGAAAAGCAGCCCACAGTTCTGGGGGTTGTTGGGGTTCTGGGGCTGTTGTCTGAGGGCAATCACTGCATGCTCTGTTTCAGGCAGGAGGGCGGCTCTCACCCTTGTCTGGAGCAGCTTAGACACCTGCAAATGCAGAATTCTCTGCAATTTTAGACTTGTATTTTATTCCATTATATAGAGTAACTGATAGTGGCAAGACTGTCCGTTCTCCCTGCTTTTTGTTACTATTTCATTTTTATTAGTTTGAACTTAATCTTCCAATATTTTGTTGAACTCATGCCCTATTTCTTGTGTGCTGCTGTTTCAGCTGGATGTTCATATAACGCCAGGAACACATGCCTCTGAGCACGCAGGTAAGGCTTTTAGTCCTCTCTTGTGTGGTCTTCAAATTTGTTTAATCTTGAAAATTAGTGAGGAGAGAGGTTCCCACAGCTGCAGAGCATCTGCTTAGGTCTGGGAATTTCTGTGCAGATCCTGGGGGATGTTCCAGGGCAGGAACACTGAGTATCACTGAGATTGGGCTGCAGTGTTCTTTAAACATCTCCTCAGGCTCTGCTCTCAGGCAGTCACTGATTATGTGCCTGAGCACTTGGAAGAGGGGAGGAAATTGGGATTTCTTGTGTCCCACCTGAGGAGCAGCTGCTGTGACAGAGACAGAGCCTGGGGTGCCTTGGCATGCCCAGCCCTGCAGCACCATGGAGCTGTGCTCACCCAGCCTGAGCACACCCAGTGCCTCTGTCCTGATGTTTCCTGTGGGTTTTTCCTGCAGTTAACAAACAGCTCGCTGATAAGGAGCGGGTGGCAGCTGCTTTGGAAAACACTCACCTGCTGGAAGTGGTGAATCAGTGTTTGTCTGCTCGGTCATGATTGCCTGCTGAGGAAATCATTGGTGTTCTGATCTACTCAACTAATTTTGTATATAAGTGGTGATGTTACAATTTACATACAACTGTGAGCAAAATAAAATCACTTAAATTCTCTTCAGTTGTTTCTTTGCTCTTTAAAAAAATACTATGCTTACAGACAGCTACAAAAATACAATAGAAATTGGTTTCTTAATTGTGTGAGTCATTGCATAGGTACAATTTTCCATTAAAAATATTCTTTCAACCTGTTTTTAACTGGTTCCTCACTACTAAAAATAAGTTATAAGCTACACTTTAGAAGTGGATTTTGCACAGTGGACTTCACAAGTACACCAAGATAACTTTTAGTTAAAATCTTTACATTCCTGTGACAGTTTCAGACTGTTAATACAGTTTTACTTTCAGACATCACAAGTTGTAGAAGCTGGTGTGTGCAGAGCTGGAGGACATGTAGCAGTAAGTGTCCACACTTCCAAATCATGTGTCTGGTTTTAATTTACTTAGATTAGCCAGATGTGGAGGGCTCTTCAGACCTGTGTAAAACACGATTTATTTTTAATTACTACTTCATTGTGGTAGGAAATGAAGGAGATTTTATTTGTGCACCTGCAATATAGGAGTCATTACCAGTTCTCAGTATGAACAGCCCAGCAGGCTCTGCTGGAAGACTGTCCTGGCAGTGTTTGACAGCTAAAGCACAAGTTTTGCTCTAAATGCTTTGAGATTTAATGCTCAAACCCAGCCTATGCTTCTGGTTTGGGAACCGTGGCATTCACTAAACTATTGTCTTTGGCAGACATTGACAATAGAAGAACTCATTAAGAATTCATTTGAATTTTTGTAAAGGATGTCTCTAGTCCTGGACCACATGGAAAAACAAGAACCTGTTGAGAAATCCTGTTGGGTATTTTGGCACATACATCTTGGGTTTCTGTGGTTGAAATGGCTCCTGAGGTGTTTGAAAGTCTCTTTTTTCCCAGCCCCACGACCAAAGAAGCCAGGATTTGTCAGTTCTGTGTTTATTTTCTCTTATCTGTTCCATTCTTTCTCTGACCTGCTGAGATCTGTCCAGGTTGTGGCACAGTCCCTGCCCTTGGCGTGGTGTTAACTTTTTATATTACAAACTACTGTACTTTATTGACAATAATTTCCCAATACCTATCCCCTATGTTAGACAGTCTGTGTCTAAACCAATCCAAAAGTGTCACCATCCCAGCAGAAGATGGAGGACAAGAAGAAGGAGAAGAAGGACAGGACATTCCTCCATCTTGCCTCTTGAGCCCCCATTCTAAAACCCCAAAATTCTACATTTTCACCCTGTGATAAATTCACTAACACTCTACTCAAACTCTTGTGGCTTGTAACTCTTCACACAAAGTTGATAATTGTTTCCATGGGTTAAAAGCAAAGGCACAGGTGGTTTTGACTCCATGCCAAGGTCTCTCAGCCCCTGCCAGGGTCTGGAATCACCCAGGGCAGCCAGAGCCATGTCCTGGGTCCTGACACATTCACCCATTGCAATGTTGCCTTCTTTGCCATCAGTTATCAGGAAAATTAGAGGTACACTTTCTATAAATACAGGCAGTGCTCAGCAGTTTGATGGCAGTGCTTTGTACTCCAGTAGCATTTTCCCTGGGAGGGTCTCAGATGCTGTTTGGAAAGGGTGAAGCTCATGGACATTGTGTAAAGCTCAGCCTGGCAGTCCAGTCCAGTCCAGTGCTCCAAATGTGAGTCCAAAGTCACCCAGCAAAGCAGGAGAGGACAAGGCCAGACCTGCCCAGGGCAGAGCTGAGCCTCCCTCTGCACAGGGCTGCAGAAAACCAACTCTGCAGGAGCTCAGCTCAGCTCTGCTGGGCTCACTTGGCTCAGCAGCCTCTGAATGGGCAGCACTGCTGGGATGTATGAATGAAACTGCAAATAAAGACAGTATTTATGTAATATTAGTGTTGGGCAAGGAACAGAAGGACCCAGCTTTGCTCTGCCTCTCCTGTTGAATCACTGAACTGATGAGTTCTGACACTGCCAGCATTTGCAGCACAGCTGAAGCTCCAGCCAAGGCAATGCATGCAGGCAGCTCCTGGGCACCACGCTTGGGTGGGTTGATTTTGCTTTCTGGTTTTTGGTGGCTTTTTACAAAGAAAATAAATTTTGCCCCCAGATTTTGGGGAAGAAGGAAATGCAGGTATGTGCCAGGGGGAAAACAGGAGGATGACTAAGCTGCCAACAGATTGCTTCAACCAGCACTCCAAACAGAGAAGGGATCAGGACATGGAGCTTTGCTGAAGCTCTCTGCTTGGCTTTCACCACTACATAATAGTAGTGTGAAATAATTTATTGGGATGCTGGCACTTGCCTCGTGAAGCACACTGTGCTCAGCAGCCCTGGGGAGGCACTTTGGACCATTTGCCTTCTCAGAGAAGCAACAGAATGTGTTTGATGGTTTATGTTTATTGGTAATAGTTGGGGGATGATTTTTCAGTACGGGGGATCTGCTGTGGGTTTTCAAAGCAGAGGTTTGACTTCTGCTATTTAGGGATGGAGAAGCTGGTTGGTTTAGATCTGCTGTGTTTGTTTAGGTGATGTGGGTGTTGTAATTACCACAGAACCAACCACAGTGGCTTTGCTGAAGGCCCCAGGCCCTCCTGTCCAGGCTCCTTCAGCTCTTGCTGATCATGTACCACCAGTTCTGGTGAAAACCTCCCTCCCTGCTCTTGAAGATCATTAACTGGTTCCTATTGCATGGAGACAAAGTGGGAGAACAAAACACTAATTTGTTAGAAATATTTCTTTTCAGATGTTTATTATTCCAAAACTCCACCCCTAAGTTTAGCCTCTGGAATGCTTTGTAATAGGACACATTCCATGAGAAAGGATGACCCTTTGGAGCAGCTGTGTTGCATACAAACAGCCTCATTCAAATCCAGGAAAAATGCCAGGAGCAGACATCTGCTGTGCATTCCTGAGCTCTGGGCAGAGCCTTTCAGGGCAGCCGGAGATGGCATTCCCCATTCCCAGTGTGCTTCCAGAGCAGCTGGAGATGGCATTCCCCACTCCCAGTGTGCTTCCAGAGCAGCCGGAGATGGCATTCCCCATTCCCAGTGTGCTTCCAGAGCAGCTGGATGGCATTCCCCATTCCCAGTGTGCTTCCAGGGCAGCTGGAGATGGCATTCCCCATTCCCAGTGTGCTTCCAGAGCAGCTGGAGATGGCATTCCCCACTCAGGGTGTGCTCCCAGGGCAGATTGATGGCATTCCCCACTCAGGGTGTGCTCCCAGGGCAGATTGATGGCATTCCCCATTCCTGGTGTGCTCCCAGGGCAGATTGATGGCATTCCCCTCTCCCAGAGTGCTCCCAGGGCCGGTGTCTGTGCTGTCCCTGCTCTGGGCTGTGTCTGAGCCCACAGCCCGAGGCAGCTCCTTGGGAGGGGCAGGATCCCCCCAGTGCTGCCCCATGGCTGAGCCCCTGCATCCCCTGCATCCCCTGCATCCCCTGCATCCCCTGCATCCCCTGCATCCCCTCATCCCCTCATCCCCTGCATCCCCTCATCCCCTGCATCCCCTGCATCCCCTGCATCCCCTGCAGCCCCTGCAGCCCCTGCATCCCCTGCATCCCCTCATCCCCTGCATCCCCTGCATCCCCTGCATCCCCTGCATCCCCTCATCCCCTGCAGCCCCTGCATCCCCTCATCCCCTGCATCCCCTGCATCCCCTGCAGCCCCTGCATCCCCTCATCCCCTGCATCCCCTGCATCTCCTGCAGCCCCTGCATCCCCTGCATCCCCTGCATCCCCTGCATCCCCTGCATCCCCTCATCCCCTGCATCCCCTGCATCTCCTGCAGCCCCTGCATCCCCTGCATCCCCTGCATCCCCTGCATCCCCTCATCCCCTGCATCCCCTGCATCTCCTGCAGCCCCTGCATCCCCTGCATCCCCTCATCCCCTGCATCCCCTCATCCCCTGCATCCCCTCATCCCCTGCATCCCCTCATCCCCTGCATCCCCTGCATCCCCTCATCCCCTGCATCCCCTGCATCCCCTCATCCCCTGCAGCCCCTCATCCCCTGCATCCCCTGCATCCCCTGCAGCCCCTGCATCCCCTGCATCCCCTGCAGCCCCTGCATCCCCTCATCCCCTGCATCCCCTGCAGCCCCTGCATCCCCTGCATCCCCTCATCCCCTCATCCCCTCATCCCCTGCATCCCCTGCATCCCCTACATCCCCTGCAGCCCCTGCATCTCCTGCATCTCCTGCAGCCCCTGCAGCCCCTGCATCCCCTCATCCCCTGTATCCCCTCATCCCCTGCAGCCCCAGGCTCAGCAGTGCCAGGGAAGCAGCTCAGCAGCTCTGTGTCCAAGGATGCAGCTGAGCATCCATGGAGGAGCTGCACCCTTGCATGGCATTGCTGCTGGTGGCCCTGGGCTGGAGCAGTGTGTGCCACTCACTGGCAGTGTTAATTAATGAAAGCTCTATGTTAATTAATGAAAGTATTTCAGCATTCTGGCCATGCTCAGGAGTGATGTGTCTGCATCAATGGAGGGCTTTGATAAAGATCTCCCTCTGGAGCTTTGATTTAGAAACTCTGTGTTTTACAATTGTTTTTTATAGCTGTTAAAAGCATTTCCCTTTGGCCTGTCAAGCAGAGAACTGCACCACTTTCCTTCCTTTACCAAATGCACTGCTTGGCATAAATGCAGACTGAAGAAGTGGCAGAGTCAACGTTTATCCATAGGCAAAAGAAAAGTTTGTAGTAAAATCTCTCTGATGTTACTAAGTAACAGCAAAGAGAACCAAAGTAGGGAAAGTTGAGGTGTGTTTGAGTTTGCTGGTCTCAAAGCCAGCAACATTTAATAGCACATAAAGTTTTCATTCCACAAAATGCTAAAAATACAGGGCATTTCTACAAAATCCACAAATAGCAGAGAGCCCTCATTTTGTCCAACACACTTGGGTAGCTGCAGAAGACATTCTGTCACACTCTGAGACTGTTTTACCTCTTTCTTATTATTAACTCATACATTTATTATGTCCTATCTCTGAAGAGCTTTTGCATCCTGCTGCACCCAAGTTATCTCCATTCCTTAACTTTTCTTTTGAGGCTCTAAGGAGCAGCACTGTCTGCAGTGATGAAGACATCCTGGTTCTTGGGATGGATGGAATCCTGCTCTCCCAGTTTCATTCCCCCTCTGCTCAGGCTCTCTTGCCAGCTCTCATTGGTTTGCTGCCTTGCAGCCTCTCACTGCAGCCCCTTCCCTCAGCGAGGCTCTCGGACAGGAGCTCAGACAGACTCTGCTTCCAGAGCAGCACAGGAGGGAGAGAACAGGCCAGAAGGTAATTTCCACTAAATCTGTGGAAAAAAAATGACCTGGAAATGAGGAGCAGCTGCTGCCAGGGACCTTTGGGAAGAGAGAGAGGTGGCAGGGATGTGCCCCACCTCCCTGAGCTGCCCCTGCCCTCACACGGGGCTCTGTCCTTCCCTTTGTGGGAACCCAGAATGTCCCTCTGGCTGTCCAGGACACCCAGGACCCCTGGCACAGAGCCCAGAACACCTGTGGGTTTGATTATGACCCATGGAGCAAATTACCAACCTTAGATGAAGATCAGCAAGCCACAACAGTTTAGGTAGAATAATAGTGAAGTTATCACAGGGTGGAAAAGTCGATTTTGGGGTTTTTGGTTTGGGGATTCAGGGGGCAAGATGGAGGAATCTGGGGGTGGGTGTCCATCCTTTCTCCTTCTTCTTCTTGGCCTCCATCTTCTGCTGTGATGGTGGCACTCACAGATTGGTTTAGAGTAGAAGCTCAGTGTCTAACACAGGTGATGGGTATTGGGAAGGAATTGTAACCATTGTACAGGTAGTTTTTAGTATAAAGACATAACCCTGCCCTGGGGGCAGGCAGAGTGCCTGGAACTGTCCTGCTGGATGGGCCTGGCAGGGCAGGAGAAAGAATTTTATAGATAAGGAACAATAAACAACCTTGAGACTGAGAAATGAAGAGCCCTAACTGCTTCTTCAAGCACTGGGCTGGGAAAAGAGACTTTGAACAATCTCAGGGTCACTGTGAGCAGCCAGAGATCCTGAACCTTGGCAGGGACAGTGAGCTCCCATCACCTCGTGCTGAGCACTCCCTGCCCTCCTCCCTCCCTGCAGGGCAGGATCCCGGGTGGGCACAGCCCCAGCCTGGCCCCGTGCCCGCCCTGCCTGGGCTGTGGCACATCCCAGGCACTGCTGCCCTGCTTGGGGGTCACACACAGCAGGAGGAGGGGACAGCCACTGATAACCCCATAAATAACCCCACGTTTCAGGCTGCCAAAGCCCACTGGGCAGCTCTGAGTGCAGTGGCCCAGGGTCTGGGCACAGCGAGGCACCCCTGCCAACCCTCCTGGAGCTGACCCGGCCCTCATTGTGCTGTAACTTGGAGATGGGGGTTTGTCAAGCACTTTCCCCCCAATCTACCCAAATTAGCTCCATCTGGGCTCCCATCAAATGTGCCACACGTGGCTTTGACTGGAATAACCTCAGGAGGTCGTCAGGAGCTTGCTTAACCCTTAAAGCTTCATTGTCCCACTTTGCTAATGGGAGAGCTGCACATGCTCTGCCTAAGGATTATGGAGGTGTCTAAGCAGCAAAATACTTTTTATTTTCCCTGCAAAGTGACAAATAAATCATCCACGTAATCTGAAATGCTTGCAGAAAAAAACAATCAATGCCAACAGATTCCATTCTTTTCCCCTTTTAATACAAGTCACAGTTTTAATACAACAAAACTAGTTTTTATTACTGAAAATCAGAAAACGGTTTCACTAACACTGCAGCCAACTTAAAAAAACCCAACCAAGCAATTGCTTTTTAGGCAGAAAGAAAATAATTAGGGCTGAGTCACATAAATTCTTTCTCTTCAAATTTGTACTGACTTATTTTCATAACAACACATTTATGCACTGGGTTTTTTGAAACATAAGTCAACATTGTAAAGAGTCTGTCAAATTCTTTAGCAATGCTTCTTACTAATGACAAAATTGACTGGGAGCCTGAAACAGGAGCTGTTGTTTAAAAAATTTCTTCTCCTTTCCACTTACCATTTTAGGTCTGATCCTGACAACTGAAGACCTTTAACTGAGGTCATACTCTGGATTATATTTTTAGTATACAAGTGATGAAGTTTTGTCACATTTATCTTTGTTTGCAAGGACAATATTGGGCCATTCCTAGTAAAACAAGAGAGTGAATTTATTTTTTCAACCAAAAAATAAACATTGTATCAACTTTAATTTCAGTCATACCTGCCTTCCTTTAAGTGCATGTGTCATTTGGGTGCACACAGTTCAGTTCATCTGGAGTTTAAGCCCTTGGCTGCACAGGAGAAGTACCTATGCAGGTACCAAGTCACACAATTAACTGTTTTTCTGCATTTTATGGCTGAATAAATAAACACTGCAGCTTAGATGCAAGTTCTGTACACATCAGGTAATGCATCATGTTATTGCAATATATTCTGCTAATCCTTAAAACCGCAGGAATTTCGCTGGGAGCATTGTGAAGCCGGTGCACCTTCCTCTGACATTCTGCTGCCCTGCGGGCTTCAGCCTCCTAACCCTGCTCGAGTCTTTCTTTCCCTGCTACAAAGGAATTGCGTTTTCCCCCGGCTGGCGCGGCTCCCTGGGCAATCCCAGGATGGGCGAGCCTCAAACCGCGCCTTGGTCCAGCTGGAAGAATGAAAGCCAGCCCGCAGAGCGGCTCTGGAGTACACAAATAAAACAGGATGCCAAGGAGAGGAGAGCTGCCAAGGCTGTGATGTAACAGCCCTGATCAGCCGCAGGCGGCTCCTGCACCGGGAAAAGCGCCCGGCACCGGAGCCCCGCAGGGAGCCCGGGATGGCAGAGCCGGAACAGCTCGGGGGCTCCGGGATGGGATCGGGATGGGACCGGGATGGGATCGGGATGGGATCGGGATGGCAGAGCCGGAACAGCTCGGGGGCTCCGGGATGGGATCGGGATGGGACCGGGATGGGATCGGGATGGGATCGGGATGGGATCGGGATGGCAGAGCCGGAACAGCTCGGGGGCTCCGGGATGGGATCGGGATGGGATCGGGATGGGATCGGGATGGCAGAGCCGGGACAGCTCGGGGGCTCCGGGATGGGATCGGGATGGGATCGGGATGGGATCGGGATGGCAGAGCCGGAACAGCTCGGGGGCTCCGGGATGGGATCGGGATGGGATCGGGATGGGATCGGGATGGGATCGGGCCGGCAGAGCCGGAACAGCTCGGGGGCTCCGGGATGGGATCGGGATGGGATCGGGATGGGAGAGCCGGCAAAGCTCGGGGGCTCCGGGATGGGATCGGGATGGGACCGGGCCGGGCTCCCCGCAGCTCTCGGGGCTCTCCGGGCCGGGATTTGTTCGGGTTCCCCGCAGTTCTCGGGGCCAGCCCAGCCTGGCAAACCCCGCTGGGCAGCGCCGCGGGCTCGCTGTGAGACCGCACCAAGAGAGCGAACACGGCCGGCCAGCCGAGAGCGGGGAATGAGGAAATGGGGACGGGAAATGGGGAAATGGGTATGAGGAAATGGGGAAATGGGAATGGGGATGGGAAATGGGGAAATGGGGAAATGGGGAAATGGGGAAATAGGGATGGGGAAATAGGGATGGGCATGGGGAAATGCGGACGGGGATGGTCCCCGGGCGGGCCGCGTCCCCGGCAGGTGGAGCCGCAGGTTCAGCAGCGCGGAGCGGGTCCCGCCCTCGCGGCTCCTGCAGGGCACGGCCAGCCCGGGGCACAGGGCACAAACCCGGCCCGGGACACAGACCCTACCCTGGCACAGACCCTGTCCAGGCACAGACCCTGCCTGGAGCACAGACCCTGGCCGGGGCACAGACCCTGCCCGGGCACCTCTGCCCATCCCTTGGCTGCGCTCATCGCCCTCACCCCGGGCTCCCAGGCAGGTTCCTGCTGCATTATATCGGCTTTTCTGCTTGCACTTGACCAAATCCCTTCAAAAAATCAGTGTATAACATCCACAGAAGCTCTGTCCCTACATCTAGCAATGGGCTGTTCTTACAACAGGATGTCTTTTCCATTCATAAAACCTTTTTATTTCTTTTTCTTTTCTTTTTTTCTTTTTTTTTTTTTTTTTAAGCTGACACAATTTCAGCTGAGCTGAGATACAATTTATTTCAGCTGACTTAGTAATTATTGAAGCATTCCATTTTAATCTGGGTGATGGTTAATGAAATCTGCCATAAAATCGTTTGTGGCTTTAGTCTTTGTAGAAAAACCTCACAAATATGTGATAGATATGGAGAAATAAATAGGAACAATATAGAATGCATTGTTATTTTCTGTCACAGCTAATCAAGGGAAGCCTATACATCAACATGGCTTGATGGTGCCAGGATGACAGACTCATTTCTCCAATGAACCATTTTCTTCTTATATGGCAAAAAAGCACTGCATCTGTATGACATCATCTAGAAAAATCCTCCTTCCTGAAGAATACTATATTCTTTTTTGTTGCTTAGCTACGTGCTGCTGTTACCTTAGAAGGCTGTAGATTCATCTGAGTGATCCTGGTGGAGCTGGTGTGCTTGAACAGAGGAGTGAGTGATGCAAATTTATAACCCTTGTAAAGATATGAAAGAAAGGACTGAGTGTGAAAGAAAGGCTTTGCAGCAAAGCAATTTTCTGTGTATGTCATATTTTTTTTTGGCAATAATTCTTGAATAAAGAGCAATTTCACCCCACGGCTGGGGGTACACGAGCAGGCAGAGCCTGACTGACACACACGTGGTGTTTTTAACGTGAGAGTCTGATGCCAAGGCAACATTTGCCTGATTCATGTTAATGACTGCTGTAAGCGTAGAGGAGGGAAAAGAATGTTGAGGCCTGATCTCATTCCCAAAACTGTGACATGGAAAAATGCCATCAAAAGCTGAATTCCACTGGCACCAGAGAATGGGATGATCACTGAGTCTTTCCCTGAATGTAAGAAGCTTTGATGACTTGGGAAATGAAGTGCCTGAAGCCCAAAGGTTTACACTGTGATGTGCCTGTCAAAAACACCCTGGCTGGAAATGCCTGAGACACCCGGGGCTGGGAGCTGAGCAATCCCTCCCTGCCACTGCCCAGGGATTGGCAGCTCAGGGTGCCTGGGTGAGCTGGGCTGGGCTGGGCAGGGCTGAGCTGGGCTGGGCTGGGCTGGGCTGGGCTGGGCTGGGCCGGGCTGGGCTGGGCTGGGCTGGGCTGAGCTGGGCTGGGCTGGGCTGGGCTGGGCTGGGCTGAGCTGGGCTGAGCTGAGCCGGGCTGGGCTGGGCTGAGCTGGGCTGAGCTGAGCCGGGCTGGGCTGGGTTGGGCTGGGCTGAGCTGAGCTGAGCTGGGCTGGGCCGGGCAGGGCAGGGCTGGGCTGGGCTGGGCTGGGCCGGGCTGGGCCGGGCTGGGCTGGGCTGAGCTGAGCTGGGCCGGGCTGGGCTGGGTTGGGCTGGGCTGAGCTGGGCTGAGCTGAGCTGTGCTTTGCTGGGCTGGGCTGAGGTGAAGCCTCACTGAAGGCTCCACTGCGCTGCCATTCCCTAAATGTGGGGTTTGCCTCTGGGAGGATGAACAGGAAATAAAGTTATTTCTTACCTGCTTCACTGTCGCTGGTTTGGGTGCAGGATGTCCTTGATACCCGTCAGGATTTTGCAGTTTTGTCTCTAGGACTGACAGACTTCTAGCACTGGATTTGGGTTCAGATTAATCTAGTTAGGGCTGGCTTTCAAATTAAGATCTGCATTTGCTTTCACACTAACATTTTTCAAATCTACTGCCTATAAGGCCCTTTACATAAGAAACACATTTCATACCATTCTCTTAGCCCAGTCTAGGCTCGTGCTTGCTCTCTGTATTTAACCAAGGGCCTAAACACTGACCATTTTATATTTTTTGAGACAGTGGTGGATAATGAAGCATATCGTGATTATAATAATTACGTGATTTCTCAAGAATAGAATCAGAATGAAATTTGAAAACTTAAAATGAGAAAAAAAAATAAAAAAAGAAAATTCTTTTCATTCTTGTAGAACTCTACAATTAGAATTGTGGAGGTTTTTACCAAAATGTCTTGTGCAGCAGCAGAGGCAAAGCAGGAAATGTGACATTCAAAAGAAGCAGAGATTCCTTTTACTGCTATGATGCAAATGTGGAATTTGCCAAACTCAGCACATTCCAACTGGACGAATTCTGAGTTTTTCCTGGAAGAAATGATAATATCTCTCACATCCAAATTCCCACACACTTTACATGGGTGATTCCACCCACCACAGGAAAAGACACCACAAATTCTGCACTGGCTTATAAAGAAGTACAAAGCTTTTCCAATTCAAATTCCTAAGTGTCCCCTGTGACTGTAATTTTTTGTCCCTGTTTCAAGGTTTCATTTCTGGAAATGTAAGGAAAATGGGGTTTCCCCTCAAGGGAGACAAGAGCAAGCTTTGTCACCCAAAGCAGAGGGACAGCTCTGTTTGATTCTGTCCCCACCAGGAGCTCACATCACCTGCAGGGGTTCTCAGCCTTGCAAATGCACATTTGGACACAGAACTGAAGGCATTTGTGTCAAAAAAGATACATTAAACATTCCTTGTCCCCTTTTTCTTATCTGGTACACAGAAGAGGGCAGCACAGCTGAAGTTTCACTCTGTACTGCCATAAACACTCTCAGCTGTGTTTCTGTCCTGTGTCCTTTCTCAGCAGTGCATCCCCGTGGCTCTGAGTGCTGGAAACCTCCTGGGTGTTTCCTCTGAGGACCACAGGGCTGCTCCTCTTACAGGTTTTCAACCCAGGGAGACTTTTCCTTCTCCACCATAATTTTCATGGGAATGTCTACATTATGACCACTCCATCCAGATTTTCAGAGCTGCTGACAGGTGACTTTTGAAGACTCTGTCCTGCAGGTGTATGGAGAATTGAGCTCTTGGGCTAGCAAGGGTGACTTTAGGCTGTTTTTACCCAATGTCCTACCTATCAAATGCTTAGCTCCTCAATAAAATAGAAGTAGGTCTGCAAAAATGTTACTCAGTGCTCAGCTGACAGTGTAAACAGATGCTAGGAATTCTTGGGATTAACAAAGGAAGCAGAAAGCCTCATTCTCTACAGTGAGAGTCCATGGGAACATGTAGTTTGAATAATCTATGCTTCTAATCTGTGCTTTCTGTCCCTAATGTCCAAAGAGATGTATTAGTTAAGATAGAGAAGGGCAAGTAGGGATTATTTGTGTTTATACACGGAGTGAGGAACCCCAGATTCCTAAGCCACAAGAGAAAACTACTGCAGAAAGCTCTAGAATCACTGCAGGCATGAGGGAGACCTGAGGGAAATCTTATTTTCTGCTTCACCATACAGTAAATGGGGTGGTCTATGTGTGTTAAAAAACAATTAGAAAAATATACAGAAAAATCCTCCATCAAGAGCCTCTGGTGGTTGTGTGTGTGGAGTTTTAATAGTGTTTACCATGTCCTTATTGTCCATTCTTCTTTAGATACTGCCACAGACAGCTGCTGGAAAGTGGCTGTAAGTCGAGTCTGACCCAGGATGGCTCCTGTAATTTGTTATTGTAAATAGACTCATCCTCTTGCCAGGAGCTATTGCTGGCAAACAGTAAATCTTCCTTTCTCAGTTTGCTCCCTTAGCACTACATGATTCCTGTAAGACAGACACTTACTTTGGCCCCTCCCTAAACCAACTGTCTGTAAATTCAGAAACCTTTTCATGGTCTCTGAATTCCAGATATTTCTCGTGAAGGGGCTCTGACATCCCCCCCTGAAGGAGAATACACGGTGCAGGAACTGTAAGAGGATATTTGGCACTCCAGTCACAGGGGATGATGTATGTCCCACACATTGGCTATGACAGCTTCAGTATGAAAAAGAGGAATTGGGGGTGATTAAAGAAAACAATTATGGAAATGTCTTAGGTCATGTTCTGCTTTTACTCTGCACTTGAAATGCAATAGGGGCAGGCAGCTGAGCACATCCAGTGGGTGCTGTGAGCCCAGGGGATCCCAGGCTCTGCCCCCGCTGAGAGGGAAACTCGCGGCTGAAAATCTAAAATAAAGTGGAGCTTTGAGTTAAACTGAGACAGAATCCTTTCCCCAAGTGCACCCCAAGATATATCAGGGGTTTACCAACAGTCTGTGGACAGGAAGAGGAGGAACTCAGTGGGCACAGTGAAACTGGAGCTGCCCCTTGTGCGGGTGCTTTTTTCCGGAGCCGTGATTCACCTGGTTCTGCTGGTCACCAGCTCATCAGGGCTGGAAGTTTTGTGGCTTACTCAGAGCAGTGAGAAATTTGGAGCACCTGAAAGATGAACCATCTTTCCAGTTACTCTTGACACAAGTTATTTTTTGCACTCCTTCGCAGGAGTTTAGGAAGTTCTTTGCTTTACATTATGAGCCATGGACTTAAAACTGCCTATTTTATCATTCTCTACCTGAAAATGCAGCAGTTCTGCATTCTTTTGCAGTGATCTTTAGAATTTCTGGTTTGGAGCTGAGAGGAAGCACAGCAGCCATGAAAGGCCTATTAGTTGTGCAGCTGTAACAATGGATTTAGTTGGGTTTCTGCTTGCATTTCCCCCTTGGCACTCTGTGTGAGCTTTCTAAGCTGCATCGATTTCTATTGACTCCAAAGCTCATATTTCTCACATTATTGTTTCAGTCCCAATTCATGGCTACCACTACTCAATCAAAAATATCACCTGCCATTAAATCCAAGAGTAATTCTTTGGGGAAGCTTGCCCTGGCTGCAGGGCTGTGCTGCCTTCCCTCAGCACATCCCGAGGCAGGGGCAGCGTGGATGTGGCATTTGTCACCTCCCCACAGAGGAGCCTGTGCAGGGCTGAGAGCTCCACCTCTGCTGGTGATTGTACAGCTCAGAGTCCCCTGCTCTTGCCCCATACATTAACTGCCAGACAATGGAATATAAATAGGCCTCATGGGAAAAGGTCTGATACAAACTGAACCAGTTAGCCCAGGGCTGTTCAGCTCACACTAATCTGTGATTTTAAGGGTGATGGTGAGGAAAACTTAATACCATATTTGTACTATATCCTACTTTTTGTAGGATAATGAAAAAAATGTTGTTTTTCATTTCCCTGTATCTCTCTCTCTTGCTTAGGTTAAAAACCCAACATATTTCATGCTGCTGCCCCTGTCTCTTCTCCCAGTGGCCTGAGGGTGTCAGTTCTGTAATAAAAACAATAATAAATGCTGCTATTTCTTTCTCAGTCCAGGTATTTGGGAGGCAGCCAGGCTCACACTTCTGCAGGAGTAATGCTTCATGTAACTTGGCAAGAACAGACCCTTGTGGGTATCTCTACCATTTGTATAGAAATAACTTCACCCACACAATGGCTGAATAATCAGACTTGAGCAGTGCAGATGAGTTGAAAGGTAGGGAGGAGAGAAACCCACAACTTCAGTGTAGAGCCACACTGAGAGCAATGCTGACCCCCAAACCTCACTGCTGCTGATCCAGCCTTTGGACTGTTCAAAATATTCCTTTTACTCCCAATCAGTTGTGAAAGAGTTCTGATGTAGGACAGCAGTGATCACAAAAGTAATAATATTAATTGGATGTAAAAAATAGAAATGCTATTTATAATATGGCATTTGACCTTGAACAAACACTGATGAGGAAGACTCACATAAAGTTCATGAAACCCCCAAATTTTTCTTTTTTAACCTGAAAATTCAAAGGGGAGGGTGTTAGGTGTTAGGTTTTATATGCTTGGTTTAGTTAAGTTTAGTTTAGTTTAACTTAGTTTATCACTGCACCCCCTGCAAAGTCTGTGCTTGTCATTTAGACCATGAAATGCCCCCTGCAGCTAATACAGAATAAAGGAACTCTTTGGCTTTGTTACCCCAGGAAGACATAACTGGAAAAACAGGATCAAACTGCATGTTTTACATTTTCCAGATGATGAAATGTACTCAGGCCAAGAGAGTGCACTAGAAATGAACACTGGTACTTCTCAAAAGCTTGAGGAAAAGTGAGAGGGAAAAGAAACAGAGAAATAATACAACAGGAAAGAGATAACAGAAAACAAGAAACTGGGTGTATTACAACAGTGAAATGCAAAAAAAAGACACCTTAAGTGGAAAGTCTATGAAATTAGGAAAATTAAAATAATGCAAAGATGAAATGAAAATGAAAATAAATGTAATCCCTTTTTAAGAGAAAAGTAGAAGCTTGAACAATAGAAAATAAGGGTAGAAAAAGCAAGGCATGAAAATCTCTTTTAAATAGAAATAAATTCCAGTTCATGAATCTGTTAGAATCATGGTGAGGCAGAAGTGGAAATGGAGGGCAGGTGAGAAGGAGAAGATCCTAAAGCCCTTCAAAGAAACTGGAAAATCACCATTTGAAGCCTGTGGACTCATATGCACCTCACTGAAATCAGTGGGGGTTGCCACAGTAATGTATACATGAAAATACAATAATTATAATAATTACCAGCAAATAGGAAAATACAGTAATAATTACCAGCACCCATATGCTATGTGAAGAGATATGTTTCTCAAGTGATTAACCTGAATTATCAGGTAATTCCTTCCAGCTTCACAGAACAGCTGGGCCTACAAAGATCAGGGGAGATGACCCAGCTGGTGACCCCAGCGATCCCCCAGGGATCACAGAGGGAGCAGGAGCAGCCTTGGCACCGTGCTGCTCTTCCCTCCAGGAACCAGCACAGCCCCAGGCCTTCTCACTTTCCAGTAAAGGACACTGCAAGAACCCAGTGCCAGGTCCTGGGCAGGATCCTGTGACCATGGTGGTATTCCATAACCCTTAATTCATTACTTGTACCCGGGTGCTGGCAAAATACCCCAATGTTTGCCATGGAATCCTGAATTTTCTGTAGGATTTCTACAGGGTATAACTTTATTTTCAATCCCTTTTCCTGCTGAAACACTGTTCTCTCAAGGTTTTTATTCACCACTTTGACATATGCCTTTCCTGTTAGTTTTCCTGCAAATGGTCTATCTCACATTTACATCAACAAAATACTCATAATTCTCACCAGCAGAAAGCTTGATTACTTTTACAGGATTACAGGATTACTTTTTCGGCCTGTAAAGCAAAATGCAGTTTCTTTGAGTTGTGCCAATGAAATCCCCATTTTTAGTGTGTTTCCAGGCCAATAGTGCTCTATGTGGCACAGAAGTGGTACTGTCTCTTTGGCTCTGTTGCTTCTCAGATTTCTCTTTTTTTCACACAGAAAATAATTAAAAACACCCCCACTTCATATGTCAGCTTCTGAAGTGTGACCCTGACACACAGCAAAGTCTGGTGCAAAAGACATAAAAACTCCCTGAGAATAGTTTCAGGTGACAATGTTAGGCAGAAAAACCCCAAATTTTAAGGAAGCCAGCTGAAGACCAGCCATATCTAGAAGTGTATTTACATAATTAATTGTCTATAAATTCAGAATCAAGGCAGCTTGGCAGATTCCAGTTTTTCCAGCTGAAGTATCCACAGTGTAGTTCCAATGCTACCCATAATTTATTTACCATATGGTTCCAAATGCCAGCCAGAGGTTTCTAACTCGGTTCAGTCAGCTGAAGCACACACGTTTTGCCTCCAAACTCTGTCTGTTTGAACTGACAAGGCTATTTTGGTTGCTGTTTTGTGAGACAGGCAGGGACAACTTGCTGCAAGCACTTGACGATCTTTAACTGCCACGTTAACGCTCCCGACCGCAGTTTATCAGCGTGAAGCGGCCAAAACCACCCCAAAAGTGTGGACTGGAGAATTATAATTGGCTCCTGAAAATAACAGGATATTCACCCACTTAGCCCAAACCCACAGGGTTTTCTTTCCCTTACTTTATTCCCTACATCTCTGGCTTGGTTTCCATCACCTCCCTGCCTCTTGCCTTCTTTAACCTTGTTTCTGCCGGTGATTTGGAAACCTAAAAGTGACACGAGTTCGATGGCAGCCGTGGCTGTCCGGAGGCACGGGGATTTTCCCGCTCTGCCGGGGCTGTAATCTTTCGGGAGCAGAGGCCGGGGCTATTTTGGCCGTACAATGTCTGACATGTTTCGGTTGCTAGGTAAACAGCGAGCTGTATACACGGCGCTGGGTGAGCCATGCAGGGGACGAGTATAGTTATCTGCTGAGTCCTTTCTTCACCCGATCACATGCGCATGACTGTGCCGCTCATGAGATAAGACTTTCACTGTCTCGCTTTGCTGCTCAGGTGAAAGCGAGAGGAGAATTTGACCTTTGTGTTGCTGCTGGCCTCTCGAGCCGCTCACCCCGCACGTGTGTGCGTGTGAGCCCCGCACGGGCAGCGCTCCGAGCGCTGGGCAGAGCCGGCACAGGGGATGCGAAGGGTGCGGGTATTGCCATTAACAGCACCGCAGAACGCCCAGCTCCCAGCCGGGACAGAGCCGAGGGAAGCTCCCTGTGCGCTCCGTGCGCTCTCACACGGGCTGGGAGGGGAAACAAGGGACACACACACAGCAAATGCTGCGGGCATCCCCCCCGGGGCAGTGGAAACAAAGGACACACACAGCAAATGCTGCGGGCATTGCACCGGGGCAGCGGAAACAGGGGACACACACAGCAAATGCTGCGGGCATTGCACCGGGGCAGTGGAAACAGGGGACACACACAGCAAATGCTGCGGGCATTGCACCGGGGCAGCGGAAACAAGGGACACACACAGAGCAAATGCTGCGGGCATTGCACCGAGGCAGCGGGAGGGGAGCACCGGCCGGCGGGGCAGGGCAGGGCAGGGCAGGGCAGGGCAGGGCAGCGGGACCGAGCCCGGCAGCCCCAGGGTTCGCACAGCCGCGCTCCTGGGCCGGCCCTCGCCTCCCCCCGCGCTCGCTGCCGGCCCAGCCGGGCCGACGGGCGGGACCCCCGCGCTGACAGCGGAGCGGAGCCGATCGTGCCTCCCCCCACCCCCGGGGGGCTCCCGCCTCCTCCCGGGCTCCCCGCGCCGCCACCGCCCCCGTACAGCGCGGCGGAGCCCGCGGGGGCGGCGGCGCTGCCGAGGATGCGCTGGCGGAGCGCCCGGCGAGCGTCACGGCGGGGAGGGCCCCGCGCCTCCGCCGGGACATAAAAGCGGAGCGGGGAGCGGTGGCGGCAGCAGAGCTCGGGGAGCTCCCGTGGCAGCCACCGGGGAATCCCTCACCGATCCCTCACCGCGCCCTCGTTCTGCGCAGCGCCCCGAGGTAAGCGCGGCTGCGGAGACAGGGGCTGTGCGGGGCCGGGGGCTGTGCGGGGCCAGGGGCTGTGCGGGGCCGGGGGCTGTGCGGGGCTGCGGGGCTGTGCGGGGCTGCGGGGCTGTGCGGAGACAGGGGCTGTGCGGAGACGGGGGCTGTGCGGGGCCGCGGAGCTGTGCGGGGGCTGTGCGGGGCCGGGGCTGTGCGGAGCCGGGGCTGTGCGGAGCAGCGGGCGCTGACAGCCGTGCCCTGCCCGCAGCCCGGGCTGACAGCCGTGCTCTGCCCGCAGCCCATGACCCTGAACCGCGGGGACAAGCGGCGCGGCAGCACGCCGTTCGCGGCGCAGCAGCACCTGCACCGCCGCAGCATGCCCGTGGACGAGCGCGACCTGCGGCCGCTGCCGCCCGAGGAGCTGTCGGGCTTGGTGCGCTGCACCTCGTACAGCCCCGGCGGGCAGCACCGCCAGAGCTGGGCCTCCGACTCCTCCGACTCCGTCATCTCCTCGGGCAGCGACTCCGACGGCAGCCTCTACAAGGTGATCCTGCTGGGCGAGCACGGCGTCGGCAAGACCAGCCTGGCGCGCATCTTCGGCGGCGTGGAGGACTGCGCGGACGCCGAGGAGGCCGGTGAGGGCACCGCGGGCTCGGGGGTGCCGGGGAACCCCGGCTCGGAGCCTCCCCTACGGCCACCGGCAGGCGTGGAGGAAGAGAACTCCTTTTGCTCAACTCTTTTTATTTGATTTTCCATAGGAAATACATACGACAGATCAATTATAGTTGATGGAGAAGAAGCGTCTCTGGTGGTGTTCGATATATGGGAGCAGGTAGTTACAGATCTTTCCTCATGCTTTTGCTTTATGGCTTGGTCTGTAGTTCTCTTAGGCAAAGAAAAAAAATAGAAATGGAACAACTATGCCTATTTGTTCAATCAGATAAGTGACATTAAAAAATTAGAATTCATACTGCCTTTTGTTCTCTCTGCAATTAATTTCTTGTAGCTAGGCAGGCAGTTTAAAACCCTGAATAGAGCTGAGTGAGATTCTCTTAATGCTTTAAATAATCGGTATTTTACATGAGCAGCCCAGGGAATTACTGTAAAATCGAGATTGTCAATCTGATCAGTGCAGACCTGATATTATTCCTGGAAACAAGAGAAATTTATTTTGTTTTGTATTTTAAATAACAAAATGTTTGAAATTTTGGGGAGATTGGCTTACTTTTACTGACTTTTTATAATAAAGCTAAGAAAAGAATCTTTAAGGTGCTTACAGTAATAAATGATCCCTCAGTGTTGAATAGATTTTTCACCACAATAAATCCATTTCTTGTCTGTTGTTTCAGGATGACAGCCAATGGCTCCAGAACCACTGCATGAAAATGGGAGATGCCTATATTATTGTCTACTCAGTGACAGACAAAGTTAGTTTTGAGAAGGCTTCTGAGCTAAGAATCCAGCTGAGAAGAGCAAGGCAGACAGAAGATATTCCTATTATCCTTGTGGGAAATAAAAGTGACCTGGTCAGGTCCCGGGAGGTCTCAGTTGATGGTAAGAGACACTGAATTTTCCAAGTGCTGTCTCAAGCAGTAGCAAAGGCTGTGCAGGATCATGGCCAGCAGGAATGTCTGGGTTTGATGTAGAAAAATGTGGGATTTGAGGATCACTGGGGAAGTGGAGCCAGCTGGCTGGTGCTGCAGGGCTTGGTACCACAGCAAACACTGGAGGTGGCTGTGGGGGAAGATGTGTGGCTGTGCAGAGCTGCAGTGGGAGAGAAAAATGTATCAGCAGCTTCAGCACAGGACTACTAAAGCCAGGCTTTAACTGTATGGTGTGTGTGCAGTGGCACTTGCCGGGCTCAGGCTGTGACAGTCGGAGCTGTGACAGTCGGAGCTGTGACAGCCTGAGTGTGCTCTTCAGGGGACACAGTGCCATGCCACAGAGCCAGGCAGCCTCAGGACAGGGGATCCCACACAGCCTGTGCAGCCCTTTCTGCTGCAGGTGACTCCAGCACATTCGAGCTGCGCTGGTGGGACCAGGCTCACACAACTCCAAAGTCTTTTTGTGCTCTTCATCTGTGATCAGTGGGAATCCTCTCAGCCAGCTCCAGCTGGCACTTGGGTACCTGGAGCACAGGAACCAATGCCAACACCACAGCCTCGATTCTGCTTATTTAAAAATTTTTGAGGCTTTTTCTTTGGCTGGGTTTTGTTTAGTTTTGGGATGAGTATTTTTGTTTTCCACTGGAAAAAATACTCTGAAATATTGGTGCCTTGATGATGAACCATCTCTCCCTATCTGGTTTCCATGCTCCCAGTGTTAAATTCCTGCTCAGGGAATTGACTGGAGCTCATCAGGAGATTACTTTTTCAGGCTGGGGCAGGGCATGATTGACCTGTCCTAGTTCTGACATCTGTACTTTCCTCAGGTTTACAACACTGCCATTATTTGCCACAGTTGACTGTGGAAATTTGTGCTGCAGCAATGTTCCAGGGTTAAGTGCTTATGCAGACCACTGAATATCTTTTATTTCAAATTCAGCCCTGGTCAGATTCAGTGGTGCACAACTTTGTGACCTCTACTGATGTGTTCAATGACTTGACCTTGTGGCCTGTATCAGCTCCACTTCTATTGGTGTGGAGAACTCACTTGTTGCAGCAAGACAGAGGTGCAGAATTGCTCAACAGCTTCCAGAATAAACCCCATTTCTTTCTGTACACCACTGTAGGGGGTCTGTACCCAAAGTCAGTTTAATGCAAAAGGAGGAGACTCACACTGCTCCATATCAAACCACAAGCACGCTTCCCAGGGCCTCTCCTAAACCAGCTTTAGCTCTTACACAGGCTGCCTGAAGGGCTATTGCTGCCATGTATTCAATTCCATTGATCAGATGAGATTTCTGACCACAGCACAACAAAACCAAGGACAGTAAGGGGGCAAAACCATGAAAAGCAAATTTGGGTTTTCCTATTTTGCAGTAAAGCTCTTTCATGGCATTGAAGGCACTTGGCTTACTTAGAGCCAATTCCTGTTTTGTCCTGCTGACAGCACGTTTGAAGAGAAAACCTCTCCACTGACCTTCCTTTCTGTCTGTCTGTCTGTGCAGAGGGCCGGGCCTGTGCCGTGGTGTTTGACTGCAAGTTCATCGAGACCTCGGCAGCTCTGCACCACAACGTGAAGGACCTGTTTGAGGGCATCGTGCGGCAGATCCGGCTGCGCAAGGACAGCAAGGAGGACAACGCGCGCAGGATGGCCAACGCCAAGAGGAGGGAGAGCATCAGCAAGAAGGCCAAGCGCTTCCTCGGCAGGATTGTGGCCAAGAACAACAAGAAGATGGCTTTCAAAGCAAAATCAAAGTCTTGCCACGACTTGTCGGTGCTATAGGAGCCCCCAGGGAGGGACGGACGAGCCCCTGGTCCCTGAGGATCCCCGTGGGGACGGCAGCTGTGGCTGCTCCAGAGACTCTCGTTAATGCCTTAAGGTGCTCAAGCAAGGCTGGAAGTTACACTACAGTGCTTCATTGATAAATGGTTTAAGTTTCAGTGTGTGCAAGTAAATGAACTAACTTGAAATATGAGGCTCGACATGCCCACTGTGTACATATGTTCTATATCTTCTTGTCTTGTGGATACCAGAGATGCAAAGATAAGAAAGGATAACTATCACCATAGACTTGTCTCGTTTGCAGAGCAAAACTTCAACTTGTACGCAGGCTCGTACACTCTTTTTAGTACAAAGCAAGCAATGATAAATCTTTTTAAACTTAAATGTGGGGAGGGTGGAGTAGAACCACAGTAGAATGGGAGAAAACAAATTATATATATATATTTAAATACAGAACAGATATCATTTTATTAAGTTAATTTGCACTTCCATTAACTGTTATTCAATTAATTGGTTACTTGTTTACATGCAGATTTTATAATAAAATATTATTTCCTGTTATAATAAACCGTGTTTTTTTCTCATAGTGTGGCTAAAGAATGAGAGAACAGTATTTTTATATTGACCTTTTCCCACTGTACCAAATGTTACACACAGACTGAAGATTTACATGTGATAGAGTTCTGGAACAAGATGAATTGGGAAAATCCTCTGTCCTTTTCTTTAATACAGGGTTTCTTTAAGATGTAAACCCCGCTTTTATGAACACTCTACTTCAACAGCTCTTCTTGGGAAGGGAGCCCCTGACCCTTCATATTATTGTTCATCCTCAACCTGGTTCTCATCAGCTCTAGCAGGAGCAGGGCTTTATATACTGCCTTTAGTGAGATTGATGTGCTGTGTTTCTATTGATAAATTGAGCCCTGGAACGTTTGAAGTCCTCTCCTGCCTTGAAGGTCTTGTGTTACAGCCAAGAAGCAAATGCAGGAGGTTGTTTTTTTCCTTTTTGGCAGCAGTATAATTGTCCAATGTACTCCCACTCCTGCAGATGTGGTTCCAAGTGGTTTCAAGAAGTTCAAAGCAGGCTGGCAAGGGTGTTTGAAGGAGTTGTGGGATTCAGTTGTGTACAGTGGCCTTCAGTGCTGCTTTTGTGGCAATTTAGTGTGTTGTAATAGCTGTTTTTCCATGATTTTTCCCTATTTGCTATTAATGAAGTTAAAACCAAACACATTGCAGTGCAAGAACTGGAACTGAGGGCATTTTCTTTATAAATTCTGCCTTATAGGATACATTCTCTTAAAAATAATCCATAAGCTCTGTTCTCAAACCCCATGAAACACACATTCCTCTGCCTCTTTGCACTGTCCCTGCCTGAGCTGAGTTCATTGGAGATTGTTCCAGCTGCCTGGGAGCCCAGCTTGCCCATGGCTTTAGAGGGACTGAGCTTCCCCAAAGCTCTGGGAGGCTTCCTCAGGTCTCACAGCTTTCCTTGGCCTTCCAGAGCTGGGGCAATCAACTCTCCATGGAGTTATGCCAGGGCTCAGGCACTCCTCAGGGAGCAGGGCAGGAATTCACACGGGGAATGCAAGAATTAGCAAATTAGCAGCTCCTGCTGTGCTGCTGGTGAGCCTGGCTGGTCACATGCCCAGTTTAGCTGGTGCTGCTGCTAACAGGTCACATTTCTTGTCAGGTGTTGCCTTTGTGCTCTGAGTGGTCTGAAGTGAGGGATCCTGTCCTGCAGTCAAAGCTAACATTTGCCTGAGCAGACACTTTAATTGGATTTGGCTTTATTTTTCCACTAGCCTTGCTTCCTGGCAAGCTATTTTCTGTTACATATCTATCTTTATCTATTATATATCTATTATTATCCATTTTGGGACATCTGACTCTGTCAGAGTATGGCACCAGACATCTCTATACATGGCAGCTTTTAATGTCAGCACCAAAGAAATTGCTCTGATCCTGACAATTCTCCAGCCAGAGTGCCCAAATCTGCACATCCCTACTGAGGCACAGGCCAAGGACAAAACTGTGTTGGCAAAGCCTCAGTCTTCTGGTTGCCCTTTGCTTTCACAGTGAGCAGGAAAGGACTGAGCTGTCTGATGGATTTATGGGATGAAATCCTGTCCATAATAAATCCAGGAATAGGATGCACACCCAGAGTGTAAGATTGGGCATTTCACAAAGTGACAATGATGTGTTGCATCTCTGCAGCTGCAAAACCTCTCCAAGGCTGTGGTTACCAGCTGTGATTTCTGCACACTGACCTATAAATCCCATGGTTTTTACTGTTCATGAACTCAAAGGTCAGTTTAGGCCAATTCTTAAGCCGGAGATAGTTTTGAGGAGCTCTGGCACATTCCTAGTGGCTCATTTCAACTGTAGAAGAGAATTTGTATTTTGGACCTAGATCATATATAGGCACTGTGAGACAATAAACTGTGAGCCACTCTAAAGAAACATGGGCTAGTCTAGAAAATTTTCTATCAGTTAATATTGCACAATAAAATATTTATTCAAATCTTCATTGCACTAATTTTTTCATTCATTCATTTTTAAGTTTCTTTGTACAGGTATTAGCATAATTCAACCATGGCTCTTGAGAAAGGGAAGCAGCTCTGATGTTATATTGCAGCTCTGACAATAATATGCTCCAGATCATACTCTATGCTGTAGAAGTATTATCATGAGTACTATTTTGCAGAGATTTTGAAGCTCCTGGAAGGTATTTTGCCCAGAAAAAAAAAATTATTGGATGCAATTTAGTGGAATTTCCAAGCAGACTTTTTGGAAGTACAATATGCAGCACTAGATAAAAACCAGTAACAGGCTGGTAAATGTCTCTAAAAACCAAATTTCTTCAAAAGGTTATCTGTATCCTCAAACATTTGAAAGTCATCTCTAAGTTTTTGTAATTTGAGATGTTTTACTGGTGGGGTTACTCAGATTCTTATCATTAAAGGGCTGAATCTATTATGTGAAAAAGAGTGAGTCCCAGACAGCAACATTTTCTCTAATTATTACCCAAATAGAACAGAATATAAGGGGTAATGTGTGAGTTTTCTTAGTTTTTGCCTGTGCACATCAGTTTTAATTTGGAGAGACAGCTCACACAGTTATTTAATCTTTGCTGCTTTCTCTGCTGCTGCCAGCTGAAGTTCCTACTACTGCTAATTGTGGTGGTGGATTCTGTGCTGGCACAAATCCATCTGGAGCAGCCAGTCATTAACAACCCCAGTGCAAGGACATTGCCTTTTCTATGTGACACACGTGTTAGGAAAACAAATCAAACCCTCTGTGCCTGCTGTGCTAAACTAGACTCTGTACAGTCTCCACCATATGAAAAATGTGGAAAATAGCATCCCTCCACCTGCCAGAACCACGAAGCATAAAATCATGTCACATAAATATAGACAAAATGTTATCTGCTGGGGAAGACTTGGCCAAAAATGAAGTTTTACTCAGAAGCATTTTCTCAAAATAGGAGTAGAAAAACCAGAGCATGATCTACATAGTAACATTGCATAACATCAGCATTCCTCACTGAGAAGGAAAATAGAGTGAGTTGACAGTGATTAAGAATGCAGTGCATGACAGAAAACTGGTGAGATGTAGTCTAAAAAAAGGGAGTTAATACTTACTCATATCATGCTGAAATTTACTTCAAGGCTTTTAATGTTTTTGAAAGACAATACAGATTTAATTTCAAGTACATCACAGAGACCTGAATGAATCTGCAGTTGCAATCAAAGGTGATGTCTGTGCCTCCCAGGAGGTTCCTTTAACTCATTATTTCCCACAGGACCTCTGGCATTGTAAGGGACACCTTGACTCCCTCTTTGCACAAGGGAGCACTGAGCACCAGCACCACTGAAGATACCAATCTCTAAAGATTGAAATAGCAAATTGCATCTGCTGTCCTCGTGCTCTGTGCCACAGATGTTGAACAGAGAAGTAAAAGAGGCAACAAATCCCAACTGAATGTCTGCAAATAACATTTCTGTAGCCACTGTTCAGAATTCAAGAGGAAACAATATTGTTTAACTTAAAAATGTACTAAGGATTCCCACACTAGAGAGTAGGAAGCAGACTAAAAATTTTTTTCACCAACAAAAAAGTATCACAGAAGTGATAAGTACCACAGAAATGTTCTGCCACTGGTTAACATGGCAGTTGTATGTCTTGAAGACTTTCCTCTCTCTTGCTGACTTCTCCCCCTCCCCTTTTTTCCTAATTATAAATGTGCTGCTGAATGAATCATTGGAAACCAATTAGAGCCTACAGATCTTTTATTTTTCATTTCTAATAACTCCCATATTTATCACAGGAAATGAAGAAAATATTAATCTGATTTACAATTTAGTGCTCAGAGACAGAAATAAATAGAATATGTTTGAAAATATTAATTTTGCCACTCTGCTATAAAAGCCCCACTAAGTTCTTACAGAGGGTTGGAGAAAGGAAAGGATTTGGACCACAAGTGTTCCTGCTCAGAACAAAACAGTAAGACCCAGGAAAATCTCCTCAGCTTGTTGCTGGCAGTGAGTCCCACTTCATCAGCCTCACTTTATTAGCATAAATGATGATGATGTTGTCAAGCTTGCAGCCCCACTGAAGGCTGAGACCTTTTCTTTGGGAATGACAGTTTTCAGTTCAGGAGATGCCTTGGCAGAGGGACAGTAATTTTTGTCACGTTTAAATTGGATTATTGTAATATTTTGTGCTTAACAAAGAGCTGCAGGTGGGAAATGCAGCTCTGCAAGAGGAGCTGGCAAAAGGAGCAGAGCATTCCCATGTGGGGCTGGGCTCCCTCACTCCCCAGGGCAGGGGTGGCCTCAGATGGTGGGAATGACACTGCACCAATGGCAAAGGTGCCTCACCTCATTGCCTGTCTCTGGGCTGGCTGCAAAGCTTGTTGGACATGCCATGGGTGAATTTGGAGTGGAATTCTATCAGTTCTTCTATGATAGGCGAGGAAGCATCTTGGAAGTTAAGTTGTGAGTGGTTGGCCATGCTTAGGTAGAGATGTGCTGGGTTTTCACCTGCAATTTACTCTTGACAAGGCTATGTAATTGTTTTACTAACATCTCTTTGTGAGAAAGAAACATAAGTGGTCTATGTGGTTCCAAATTTGTGGGAATCCACAAAATTAGAGAGTTTGGGGAAAGCTGCAAAAGGCAGGCCTCAGATACAGCAGAACTGTGATTGGAGCTGAGCAGCAGTCATGAGATAGGTCAGCAGAAAAATAAAATTATTTAAAAAGTAGAAAAGCAAGGACAAACAGGACAACAGTCTGTGTATTAACGCTTGTCTAGAATAACTCCCTAAACTACAGAAAGTTTATCTAGCAAGATATTAGGAAGTTTGAAGCTTAATAATGGAGCTCTGTGCATTGTGTTTGAAGGCTTACAAGCAGGTATTGTATTCGAAATAAGCCAGCATTGTTTTAACCAAAGAAAGGGATGTGTGCTTATAGTGGTTGATAGAACTACTGTCAATGTGCTTTGCTTTGTGTGATTGGGCAAAAAACTTATAAAGTGAGTTGTAACATTAAGTTCTTGGTCTGCTGCCTGGAATGTGAGCTGCTGGCATCTTCCCATTGTCATGACCATGTAATGAGAGTGATGCTGGAAAATAAAACAGCTCAAGGCACGTTCCCAGCAGTCCTGTCCTGTTTGTGATTTGTACATAGTGCCTGGCCAGCGATAAAATTTGGAGTGGAGAGCAAACTCTCCACTCCAATTTGGAATTTGGTGTGCTCCACAGGAGCAAACTCTCCACTCCAATATGGAATTTGGTGTGCTCCACAGGAGCAAACTCTCCACTCCAATTTGGAATTTGGTGTGCTCCACAGGAGCAAACTCTCCACTCCAACTTGGAATTTGGAGTGTTCCACAAGAAGCAGCTCTGCATTTCTGGTGGCAGGGACGCGTTGCAGGTGCTGGGGCCACCACAGCTGAAGGCATCTGGCACTGTCTGGGACCTGCAGGAGGTCCTGCCTGTTGGGGAAGATGGAACAGGAAAGCCTTATAAATATGATTGTCTGGGAAAAGATTTTGAGAATATAGAAACTGTAAGCAAGACTGAAATGAAAGCAAGCTTTGAGATCCCTCAGTTACTGAACAACTGGAAAACAATGGTGTGGCCAGCTGAAGGTGATCCCCTTTTGATGGAACAACACCCTCTGCTTGCAGACAGGCCCAAGGGTCAGAGCAGACCCTACAGCTTGGCAGAAGGGGTCCAAAGAGGAGTTTTTAGGGTTTAAAATGTAACACAGTGTGGTAATGTAATGATTCTTATAGGCTGTATGGAAATGCTATAGGATTTGTATCTTGTACTAGACTGGTTAGTGAGAATCAGAATATTCAACACAGAAGAAAATTTATTGTATTGTAATGGGAACCTCACTCTCTTACCCCTTTTACTCTCTTATGCTTTTGCTCTCTTACTCTCTTACTCTCTTCCCCTCTCATCCTCTCTCCCCCTCTCTTCTCTCAGTCCTGCTCTGAGCTGTGGCTGGCAGCTCCCAGCAGGGCCCTGCCCCCAGGCCCTTTGCAATAAACCCCAAGTTCCTGACCTGGCTCCAGAGATCTCTCGTGTCCGTCTGTCCTGACTGTCCTACCCCCCTACTCCTACACCTGCCCTGTTCTTCCCTCCTGCAGGCCAGGGGTGCCTGACTGGACTCTCACACACAGGGAGCTTTAAATCCATGATTTCCTTCCAGACCCCTGGAATTCAGAGGGGAGAGCTCACCACTGTCCTCAATGAAAGCAAGAATGGAGCTGTGGGTACCAGCCAGGTGCTGAACAACTTTCTCACAGATATTTCAGCTGTGGGACACCTTTGTCCCATGCTTTTCATGTCAGCTGCAGCTTTGTCCCTGCAGCCTCCATGGTGGCACACTGTCACCCTGGCACTGCCCTGCTGCTGCTGCTGCTGCACGACTTTCTGGGAGTCAGCAGCTGAACACCAACCTGGGCCCAGCTCAGTGCTTTACATAATATTATCTGGGTAAAAAAGGTCACATTTTGCTGCACTTAAGTCCCTGATTAAGCCAGCATAGCAAATTAAATTACTCTCTTCCTGAATGTCAGGGCTGTGGTTGCATTTGCAAGGCAAAGGGAATGCAAGATTTCCAGCTAATCTGTGTATGGAGAAAAGAAAGAAAAACTTATGGAATCCAATAGTCACCTCTCATTTCTACCCTCCAGGCATTTTTTCACTGGAAATAGTTTTGGCTATTGAATATTGTTCTTCTGCCCTCTCACTGCTCATGAATTCTTGGATCTCTATCCTTCCTGCCCAGTCCCATATAGAAAATCTTCTCAGAAGTCTAACACATGAAATCTCAGGGAAAACAGGTAAGGTGAAAGATATGAGCAATTGCAAAGTTTGCATGATTTTGAAAGGCACTAATAAAAGCATTTTATTCAACAAATCAACATTTCTGTGCAGGGTTTACAGCTCACAGTCTGCAGCATTTTGGTAGCCCATTAAAGTTTTAAAAAAATCTATGTTATAGAAAACACAGAACTATTATTCTTCACAATAATAAAGGTTTCCTGTGTTTTTCTTGATACTCTGCAACAGATCTAAGTCTGTAGCAAACTGTACAGAAGTAGAGAAAATGGAAACTAAAAAACCAGGCTGTTCCAATCTACCTTTTTGTCATTACCAATAATGAGCTTTCACTTGTGAAATCACACACTTTATCATACTCATGTGTATGATAAATACACAACAAATGCATCTACATGTGGTCATTACTGCTGAACTGGTTTTCTTCCTCTCTTCTTAGGTAGTAATTTAAAAAATAACAATGGAGGTGGAAGTTATAGCATAGAAATGAATAAACATGGCAATCAGGCAGCAGACAGCACTGAGTGAGCAGAGGATGCCTCCTGCACACCTGTCTCATGTTCAGTGTGAGGTTTTCAGAGCCTGCAGAGCTGTGGGATCCCTGCATTCTCCACATTTATCCAAAGGCTGAGCTGGCCAAGTACCAGAGCAAAACTCCTGAACAGCCAAGTCCAGCAGCACAAAGATTTAGCTGCAAATAAACACCACTGTCCCTCCTACCTTCCCAGGGATTTCATTAGCAGAGTCTCCAGCTCTGTTTAGAAAGGTTTTGGGGGTTCTAGAAAACACCACATTATGTTTAAAAATACATTTACATTATATATATAAAACAGGTGTTAGCAGCTTTTTAACTGACAGTTTTATACTCAGCCTTCAGAAAATCAGTAGTAAATTAAATTATTATTTAAGTTTTACAAATCTTGGCTTGGCTAGTAATTGGTTCATTTTTAATTACTGAGTAAATAATTCGAGAACCAATCTTTATTATTTCAGTCCCAAAGTAACATTCTGCCCCTCAGGGGTAAGATGGATTAAGGGGAATTGCATTTTAACCACTGAAATTGTGAGCTGGTTGACTTTCTCTTTTTTTGCTGGCTTGGACTGTGACCCCTTTAAACTCACCCTGCTCTTACCTGCAGTGTGAGTGAGGACATCTCCAGACATTGAAGTGAGCCCTGCATTCGAGTGTTTTTCTGGCTTTTCTGCTTTTTAATTTCTTTTTGAATGACTGCTGCTGATACAGTATGCATCTGAGGAGTCTGATGGAGAGCAGGTGTCAAGTCCAAAAGAACAAACCACAGGCAAATTTTGACAGGAGTTTGGATGCTGTGAATGTTGTAAAGGCAAATTAGTATTTTGGGTGGTAACTTCAGGTCATCCTTGGCTGGACAAAGACTTTTAGTGCTCTCATTAATAAATATATAGTCATTACAAAAATCATGTCAGTATTTTGTAGCTTTGTTTTCAATTAGGAGCTTGTAAGCATTCAAGTACTCTAAATTTTCACTTTTGTGCTGAGTGGGGTAAGTTTGGTGGCAAGTTCCCAAAATGAAGTATTTCTGTAAAATGACATTTATTGTACATTGAGTTTTCTGCAACCTTTAATTTAGGTGTTGTGGCATTCACATTCTCTGAAAAATCCCTTTGCCCAGGGTTTTTCTTCTGGGAAGCTGAGAAGCCTCAGAGAAAAGGAAAACAATTCTGATCTCATTTGCTTCTCCTGTGTTGTGCTCATGTGGAATGTGTTTGGAGATTGTTCACCCACAGGTGATTGTTCCATTGCATTCTGCTGGGAGTTGTTTTCACTCTTTGGCCAATCAGGGCCAAGCTGTGTCAGGACTCTGGAAAGAGTCACAAATTTTCATTATTATCTTTTTAGCATTCAGTAAGTATCCTTTCTGTATTATTTAATATTGTTTATTTTGGTATTCTTTAATATAATATATTATCATAAAGTAATAAATCAGCCTTGTGAGACCATGAGTCAGATTCATCACTCCTGCCTTCGTCTGGGGGAACCCAAATACAATGGGGGTGTCACAGTCAGACTGAGCCTGTGCTGGCACCCACTGCAGACACCCAGGGGACAGAGCAGGGAGGGAAGCACTGACATGAGCTCTGGGTGCAGGTGATTTTCCATCCCAGGGCAGAGCTGGAGGGTTTGTGATGCTGCAGCTGGAGGATGGAGAGCACACACAGGAATCCTGCAGGTCCAGGTGCTTTGGGCTGCCAACTGCTCCCTGCCCAAAGGGCACAGCCAGGTCCAGGGCTTCTCAGGCTGGGGCAGGAAAAGGGAGAACAACCAGAGGAGCAATAAAAGCATCACTTGCATTCCTGGTCTCTGAGCTGCCCCAAGAACAGCACGAGGATTGCTTGTCATGGGCATATTTTCTGAAAAATCCTTTGCTAGGATTTTTTCTCCTGAGAAGCTGAGAGGCCTCAGAAATTAAATGTAAACAATGGTTATCTGCTGCTGTGGAGTGAAACAGGTGCATCTGGGATTGGTTTCATGTGGTTGGTTTTAATTAATGGCCAATCACAGTCCAGCTGGCTCAGACTCTCTGGTCAGTCACAAGATTTTGTTATCATTCCGTTCCATTCCATTCCATTCCATTCCTTTCTTTGCTAGCCTTCTGATTAAGTCCTTTCTTCTATTCTTTAGTATAGTTTTAGTATATAATTTTCTTTTAATAGAATACCTATCATAAAATAATAAATCAGCCTTCTGAAGCATGGAGTCAAGGTTCTCATCTCTTCCCTTGTCCTGGCACCCCTGTGAACACCACCACAGATTGCTGACTCCAACAAGGAGCTGTGCCTGAAGAAGACCAAGTGAAAAGTCTCCCAAGTGCTCAGGGAGGAGTCTGCTCTTCCATGCCATGGTGGGAAACTTCCTGCATCTCAAAGCATCACCTCCATCCTTCCTACTCTCCCCTCCCTGCTTCCCCCAAGAAAGCTATTTTTAATTCACTGATTGGAAAGCTTTGTTTCCAAACAGCAGGATAGAGGTTTAATTAAAACTCCACCTGGTACTAACATAATCCAGCAAAATCCATCCATTTCAGGAAATAAATCCTTGATGAGGTTGGTTAAGCCAAGAGATGCAGTTTGGGCAGTTTTCTGCACTCTTCCTTGAATTGTGCTGTATTTCTGGAGAAAACTGCCCAAACCACTCAAATCTCTGAAATGTTTTACATGACATTGGAAATGCTTATTAAGGTCACTTGGTGGATAATGGACAAAAAGCATTGATTGCATTTCAATGGGGTTTTTTTGTCATTTCCACAAGGATGAACAGTAAGAAAATCCTGAGCTGAAATTCCCAATTCTCCTGTCCCTACCTGGGTGGCAGAGAAGACACAGAACCTCTGATGTTAGATGAACACACAGCTCTGTAATTCCTTATTCAACTCAGTCCTGTTTATGCAAATAATGTTATTAGGATCCCAGGACAGGCCCTGCTCTTTTCTGGGGAGTCAGCAGATCCAGACCCTGCTTTTGGAATCAGCAGCACTTGTGTCCTGTCAGCAGAGTGCATTACATGTGTAAAACTGAAGGAATATTTCAGAGGCTGTCAGGTTAGAGTTGTGTTACTGCTACACCATGGGAAAAACAAGAATAGAACTTGGTATTCATCACCTCACGAAAATGACAGGTGCATTTGCCTTTAATAAACAAAATAACTGCAGGGCAATTTCTCTGAGACACAACCACACTGGGGCAAAGACATGAGCAACAGAGTTCTCCAAACTGATCAGAGCCAAAGCCAAACAATTCCCCCCCTGGTGAGGAACAGTCTGAGCATTAAAGGTGAATGTTATGGGGTTTTCCCTTTTCTTTCACCATTCAGACCCATTCCAAGGGCATCTTGGAGAATGGATGGTTCTGGATCCAGAATTGTTGCCTGATGAGATTCCTCCAGTTCTCTCATGCAAACAGAGAATACTTGGAGGGCTGTCCTGAGGCTGGGAATAAGGAAAAAGCTGAATGTCCCCAAGAACTGAGTGGGAGAACGATGGTTCCTGCTGAGCCTGGCAAATACAATTTGTTAAACACCACCCCAGTGAGGACACTGAGCTTTCCCTCAGACCTGACTGTAGCTGCATTTCCTCTCAGCAAAGATTCAGTACCTTGAAAAAGCACAAATGGGAAAAATACTTCTATTTTCAAGGGTATTTTGGACAAAATGGCAAATTATGCAGAGAAAGAATTTGAAACCTGTACCTCATGTTATGTGTTTTGCACAGGAATGTTTTGACAGATGGATGCATTCAGACAGAGAAATTAAGAAAATGAACCCAATAAAGGTTTCCTGATTATTTTTATTTCCAACATCTCAAATATTTGAATGACTAAAAGCAAAAGTATGTTTCTATGTCTGGGAGGCAATTAACAACAACAAAACTGTGGACACGTCTTTCATTCTATTTGATTAAAAATAGAGCAGAGGTCAGAGCCCTACAAAGACAAATGCTTGCACCACACTGTCTGCTGCAGAAGGGCTTTGCTGAGCTCAGAGGAGCAGTTTTAATTGAAGAAATCAAACATCTGCTGGGGTTTTGAGGAGCTGACCTGCCCCAGCTCTCTCTCCCCCACCTCTTTGCCAGCAGTGTCACAGACATCTTTTATGGAAAATCCTTTCCTTAGGATTTTTCCTCCTGAGAAGCTGAGAGGCCTCAGGAACAAAATGTAACCAATGGTTATCTGCTGCTGTGGAATGCAACAGGTGCATCTGGGATTGGCCCATGTTGGATGTTTGTAATTAATGGCCAATCACAAACCTTTGTTATCATTCCTTCCTATTCTATTCTTAGCCAGCCTTCTGATGAAATCCTTTCTTCTATTCTTTTAGTATATTTTTAATGTAATATATATGATAAAATAATCAATCAGCCTTGTGAAGCATGGAGTCAGATGCTTGTCTCTCCCCTCATCCCCAGACCCCTGTGAACACCCTCACACTGCAGGAGCATTTCCTGCTCCCCACAGCCCTGGCTGAGCCAGCTCAAGGCCCAGCACCAGGAGTGGGGCTGGAGCACAGCCTGGATGCTCCTCAGCTGGGAGGTGCCACCCTCAGCTGTGACCAGCATTGCACAGCAGTGTCCCAGAGCTGGGACATCACCTCAGCTCTCCCTGCTGGGAGCTCTCCTGCACAGGCTGGGGTGTGCTGAAGGATGGACCACAACTGAAGCTGATGGGCAGCTTTACTAAAGGCAGTTTCATTCTTGCTCCCTCCCTCATTTGCTGACCTTGTGCTTGATGCTACTTGAATTAAATTCACAGTAATTTGTTCATATGTGTTTGCAGAGCTGCAGTGACTGAGCAGGACATCCACTGCACTATTGCTCTTCTTCTTGTGCAAACCAATATTTTCATTGCAGAATAATTTATTTAAAAGACATCAGGATAATACCAACAAATTAAAATAGTGCCCAGTATTTATATGAAAACAGAAGAAATCAAAAGCATTCATCCACTGTTGGATTTAGTGGTTTTATATCATGGGAATGGTCAATTAAATTTATTCAACTCTTTTAATTTAGTTTATACCAGGGATGCAATTAAGCCAGTTTTCTGACACTGAGCCAGAGAGTAGGCACAGCTGGCTTTAAAAATATTTTTTCTACATATTGTTTTACCATTCACCTTCAGTAAACATAAGCATTTCCACACAACTCTAATAATTTAATTTTAATAAATAGTATTTACAATAAATATTCTTCTTTAATGCTCCATTCTGATCAAATTGCTATTTCCAATATCCTGGTACAAATGAGCTTTTATTTCACCCTGAAATCCCTTTCATGGGGCTGTTTAAGGGTCAGGCTCCAGGTGTGTGGCTGGTGCCAGCAGAACCATCATGAGCCTCATTTATGGGGAAAGGTTCCAGTGAGGTGCCAGCACAGCCCTGGGGAGCTCAGCCCCTCTGGAGGGAGCAGGTGCCAGCTGATAAACTCTGATAAACTCTGATAAACTCTGATAAAGCCTCCCCTGGCAGACACCTCTGTTCAGGGCTGCTCAAGGGGGGTTGCTTTTCTTAGTTAAAACTCTGAGCCCTAAAAAGAAACAATTTCTTTGAAGCTGTAAATGAAAAAATATTCCAGAACCACGGTAGGTTAGAGTTAGGCCTTCTAGAAAGAAGTCAGTGTTTCTTTCCTTTACTCTTTCTTTTGACTGAAGGGTGCAAGGGTAAATTTAATGGTCATGGTTACCACTAGATGTGTGCACAGTGGGATACTTGCTGCCAGGGGAGCAGGCAGGAATCCTCCCTATTTCTTGTTTAGGTGCTGTATACTCCTAGTTCATTTATTATTTCATGGGGGCAACTATATGTATTTTAATAAAATTTTAACATATTATTTGTATCTTACTTCATTAATGTATTTTTATTTTTTTTAGTTATTTCTAAGAAAACCAGAAGATTAAAATAGGGTAAAAAAATTATTCTAGTTATGTTCTTTTGTTTCATTTCAGAGTGTCTAAAATAAAATTTACTGCCCATTTATTGATTATTTCCTTTCCATACCTGAAAATAGAAGCAGTTTGCTTTTAGTAATAACTTTGCTGTGACACATACCTTAGGATTCCATAGAGTAGATACTGTAGGACTCCAAGTACAGCAAAATATCAAACAATCACAAAACCCAGAATGGTTTGTGTTGGGAGGAGCCTTAAATCCCACCCAGTGCCACACCTGCCATGGCAGGGACACCTTCCACTGTCCCAGGCTGCTCCAGCCCCAGTGTCCAACCTGGCCTTGGGCACTGCCAGGGATCCAGGGGCAGCCCCAGCTGCTCTGGGCACCCTGTGCCAGGGCCTGCCCACCCTGCCAGAGAGGAATTTCAACAGAAGTCCCAGTTAAGAGAAGGAGTAGGATATTATAATAGCTGTGGTCTTGTCACTGACAAGAAATAAAACTGCATTCACTATTTCAACCTATTTTATCAGTATTAAAATAAGAGAATAAGCTTTTAGTGTTAAGTACAGCTTTATGATCCCAGCTATGCTTCATTCTAAAGATGGAAAGTCCCCTCCAATAGAAAAATCCACTACAGGGCTGTCATCCTCCTATGAGTAGCTGCCTTATTCATGTGCCTAAAACTGGATATCTGCTCAAGAAATGGGTGAATCATGGCCTGAATCAAGAGTTATTCTACTAAATTGAACTCACACTGCTGTGAGATCAGAACAGAACACTGAGGGACCCCTTCTGTGCTTCCCTTTTGTATTTTCATGCAAAAGGAGTCTCAGGCAGCGAGGAGAGCAGGGGACAGGAGTGAGGTGCCAGCTGCCTGTAGGTAAAGGAGGGGCTGAGGAAAGGTGCTGCTCCTCACCTGGAGGCAATCTCTGTGGCAAAGCCCATTTGTGCAGGTTGCTCCTTGCTCCTCACCCCCTGCCAGGGCACACTCACATGTGGCAAGGCTGCAGCTCCCAGCAGTGCAGTGATGCTGACTGATCCCTGCCAGGGCCACCAGGGAAAGGGCAGGCACAGCTTCACTTCTGGCCTCTCTCAACACACTGAGGTCTCAGCAGGGGCCAGCTAAACACAAATATTCAGGAATTTAGGTGGTCAGACAAGACACACCTTCACAGTAATAATAATGGGATATTTGGATCATTACACTGTGACCTGAGAGGACCAGGGGGCCAAAGGAGTCCCTTGTCCCACAGATCCTCCTCCTGATCATAAAAGGTGTGAGCTGCTTTTGTCCCTAAGGTACACAGTGAACCTGCTCTGGGAGTTTGAGCCATGAACAGAAAGCCCATTGTTACAGTCCTATAACACATCTCTCCACAGCCAGCTTATTATTGCATCTGCTCCATAATTAGATATAAAAGGGTGCAGGATGACAAAGGCAATGTCCCAGTAAAGCACAGAATTATGAAAATAAGGTGATAACACTGTAGGAGATAATAACAAAGGCTTACAAAGACTGAGATAAATCTCACAGCTGACAGAATATTGAAGCACAGCCACTCTCTGGCTTTGCAGGAGTGAGTTTGTCTCACTTGGATCTCACCACGCTTCCCAGGAGGGGAGGATTCATCCCAGGGAGCGTCACTGGCATTTCCTGCACTGCTGACGTCTGCCTGTGTGGTGACATCAGCACCACAGGAGCAGAGCCTCCATTTCCTTGCTCTTCACACCTCCTGCATATTACAGAAAGATTTACAGCACTCCTGTGAGGTCTCTTCATCCTTACAAAGAGTTAGAGAAGCAGCCCATAATTATTCATATTCTTTTTTCCCTCTCCTTGGTCGTTCACGATACAGCAAATAGACACAAGTTCTTTGCCAAATTTTTCCTTCTGGGCAGGGAAACTCTGTGCTGTTTTGACCCATTTTTCATTGGTCAGGCATCATATAAATGTACAATGTAGAGTTTTATCCAGGATTTGGTGAAACCCCTGTTTCCTTCATTCAGAGGAGTCTAAGCTTTCCTCTCACTGCTTACTGAGCACAGAATTGTTAACCCAGGCAGGGAGTAAATAAAAGGAGGTAATTTACAATTCCTGTCTTTCCTGTGGGTCATTTTAATACAAATAGGGACCCATATCTGAGAATTGTATTTTATACTGATACACAGCTATGCCAGTAACGGCATAGCAGTGTGTAAGTAATGGCATTTGTGTCAAGGGTCCCAGTGGCATTATTTTATTAAATGGAATGAAATGTTTGGGACTCCATTCAGAGCTTTCCTTTATGCTTTTTGCCAAGGATGTAATCTGTGGAAAAACTCAAAACCAAACCATGGAAATGCAACACCTATCAGTCTCCCAGGTCAAGTGTTCTCTGCTTCCTCGTGTCCTCTGATGGCCAGGGCTTTTACAAACAAATGTTTCTGCAGTGATGGCACTGAGGTGAATTTCTTCCACATGACCTTTAGGGTGCACAGTGCTGTCACCTGAGCAGCCACCTGTGCAATCTGCCTGCCTGTTTAATTGCCCTAAGACTTTATTCAGACCTGATTCAAGGTCCATGGTGATTATTCAGATGATCATCAACTAAAAACCCTGAGGGAGAAGTTTTCAGAAGTGCAGGGGTATCTATTTCTCAGTTTTTATTCTGACCAGCTCTCAGTAACCTGCCAGGTGGAGTTTATTAAAGCACAAGAACTTGGCTGTGGTGGATCCTGTACCAGGGACCAAGGGCAGCTGAGGAGCTCAGACCAAACCCAAATGCACAATTACAGCTTGGTCCAGAGCTCGTTCCTGAGCATTAAAAGCTGCTCCAGGTTAGCAGATGAGTTCAGGTAACTGACACAAAGGCATTCTGGATGGCAGGTGAGTCACTGGACACTGGCACTACCCAAGATGAAATCCTCCATGACAGTCTGAGCTTATCCTTCCACTGCCAGAAACAGCCTGGACATTTCCTGAAGCACAGCCAGATTTCAGCCCTTGGGTCACATTTAAAGGGAAGATTAAACACACAATGTTGTGTTTGGGTTTTTAACCTATGCACACATTTCCGTCGTGTAGGAGCATTTCTGTTCTGTTCTTAGGGGCACTGTACAAATAAAAAAGCAATTATTCTGATTAGAAAGAGGAGAAAGGAGGACTAAGGTCTGCTCTAATACCTATCAATCAACTTCAGAAGAACAGAACTAATTTTCAGGGAGTTAAGGCACTGAATGAGTTTGGTATTGGTTTCGTTGCTGAGAGGGAAGACACAATTCTGGTTATTTGCAATTGATTTTGTCTGAATTAAGAAGGTAATTTATCTTTTAGGTTTTTATGCTGTTATTGACAATATATCCACTAGAATATGTGGAGGAAGCTGAGAGGTGTGGTGGCTCAATCTCAGTCTCACTGTGTCCCTTGGGCTGCCATGAACCCCACTCAGGACCACACAATTATTGTTCTCCCCTCATTTCCAGTTTAGGAGCACCCCAAAGTCCATGAGATGACTCCACTGTGAACCAGGAATGAGCCAAACAGGCTGAGCTGGCTCACCTGCACTCACAGTCTGGTGCTGCTGACCTTTCAAACCCATCAAGAGAAACTTCAATCTCAGCTTGCTGTGAGCTTTCCCTTCTGCTCCTCCAGGTCCCTGGGGCTGGTATCCAGGAAATGCAGGAAAAAGCAGCTAGTATCAAATAAAAATATATTGATTTTAATATCTCTGTCTTGAGCAGCCTCTTGTGTGCTTTATATCCAAAGAGTCTTTTATACTGATAACATTTTTGAAACAGACTGAGAATAGAGAAGTTCAGTTTAAATAAGGGACTATAAAAGCTTTGTCTGGTCTTTATTTACTTTAAAAAATTATTTCAATGCTTAAAAGGAATATTTGGAAAAGGTTTTTCCTCCAAGAAAAATATCAATAGAAACATGTAAACATTAAAGAAAATATCACAGAATAATTAAAAAAAACTCCTGAGAACTTGGACCTGAATTTGTTGCTGTGGTAGCTCCAATAAATCACAGTTCATGCTCTCTTCTGCTGCACCAGCTGGGTCCCTCACAGGCAACAGGCACCCAAAAAGCTCCAAAGTGTTCCTGCTCCTTCCACATCAGAAGAGTTCCTGATCCTTGTGCACTAAAACAAAGAAGTAGCATATCAGGGAGGTAGGTCCACAGAGGAGAGGAGAGATGTCAGAGAATCTTTCTGGAAGGCTCTGAGGGCCTCCAAATATGTTCCTCACTACCTGAAGCTGTAATTTTTCAGTTTTTAGTCAGCAGCCACATTTTCAATGAAGATTTTTACATAGCCAGCCTGTCTTGAGTTCTACAATTACTGTGCTTCATAACCTTTGCACAATGAATGGTGGAAAACAAACACAATCTTCTACATTTGTAAGGACAAGTGCTGCTGACTGGAGTCACTCATTTAAAATATAGTTTGAAAACAATGTCTAGGGGGTACTTGAGTTCTCATAAGGCACAGGGAGATTTTGGAGAAGGCATCAATCACTATTATTCAAAAAAACAAAGTGCCCTTAAATTTCCTCTTCCTGCTCAATCTTCTCATGAAGGCTGCAACCAAAACAAAACAAATGCCATTGATTCTGTTTGCCTTTTAATTCCTAACAACCAGTTTGACTGCAGTAACTGCCCTCTGCTAGAATAACAAATGGAAATTCTCCTTGCCAGCCACAAGCACCATCTGCCATTTCATAGGTGCTTCAGTGACTCATTAATCTGTACTTAAATTGACTTTGCACAGAACACTGCCATTTCATTGCTGCTGTGCTTTGCAGCAGCTCCTCAGACCCTTACAGTCAATGCTGAGAATGTCAAAAGCCTTGAAAACTCTTTCCAGGTTTGTGTAACCTTTGCTGGGGCTTCATTCCCTGTCTTGCATTATTTTCCTCACCTGTCCTCTTCTGAATTCTGAACAGCAATATCATTAAAATATAACTGTGCTATTTTTCAGAGACTGAAACTAAAGGACATTTTTTAAAGGGGATTGTAAAATGTTTTTATGAGCTAAAAGTGAGTTTGGATTGTGTAATTGTCCAAGTGTGAGTGCAGAGTTGAGTTTTGTGCACTGAAATAGATATTAAATGCATGTGGAAAAGTATTTCTAGAGATATTTTGGATCTTTCTTGAAAGACTACTCAGAAAATATTAATGGAACTTCTTTAAATAACAAATTGATACCAGTTTGCCTTCTCCTTAAAATTACTTACAGATACATCTATTTCTGTAAACTTTATAGCTATTGAATATAGACAAAATCCTTAAGGTCATATTGCTTAAAAAAGCCCAGAAATTCTGATGACAACCAACCCATATCTATCAAAAATGTGGTTTTATCCACGTCCCTTTCTCTTGTGTTTGTCATGTCCTGTCAGACCTGAAGCCTGAACCTGGAGCTCCCAGGGTGGAAAAACCCAGCAGCCCCAGGCAGTTCCAGAGCTCTGGGCAGGGACTTTGCTCCAGCAATGGCAGCACCTGCAGGTCTCAGCTGGAGCCTGGTTTTGTGTTCCCATCACCTTTTTCTGAGGGAAGGTGAGGAACAGATTGAGATAGGACAAAGACTCCCCCCACACCTTGTTCTGTTTCATTTCCCTGTATTTTAAATATGTTTTTAATTAAACATCACATGGCCTTTATTAGTAGTAGCTGATAGAAGTTTTCCCACTGCTCTAGTACCACCATGTGTATTATAAAACACATCTTAAAAATGGGCATTTGGAAAAGATGAAGGTGACCAGCCAGAATTTATGAATTCCATGGGCATAACCACAGCAGTAAAAGATGAAAAAAGGCAATAGGACCAAAGATGTCTTTCTTCTCTGCAGCTCTTAACAAAACTTAGCAAAGTAACAGCAGCCTCCCAGCTCCTTTCTAAAAAGGGACATTCCTGTGTCTTCTCCTACATTCTTTTTGCAGACCACACACATTAATCTTTGTAAATTTAGTCAAACATTTCATTATAATAATTTACTTTATATAAGTTACACTGTTTTTATACTAATGTAGTGTAGAAATTATTTGCATTACCAGAGAGAAGACAAGAACAGAACATTAGGAAAACCCACAAATATAAAATGCCTTCCCTCCCCAAAGATAATCACAACCATCCATGTGGGAAGGAGAAATACCATGCTTTATTCTTTGGGATTAGGGCATTCTTTTAATTTGCCATTTGGCATTCTGAAGGCAGTAAACAAAGAGAGAAAATATAGAAACCATGTGACTGCTTGTTCCACAGCCTTTTGCACGCTGCTGCTGGAGCCTTGCTCTCAGATGTCAGTACAAAGCTGCTGCTCACTGATGCTCAGTAAGAAATGTCAGGGAAGAGATAAGCAGGCTAAAAGGAGACTATTTTAGAAACATGGTCTGTTCTATCATTAGTTCTATAGATAAACTTCCCAACATGTTTTTGAAGAGCAAATGTTTTTCCTTAGCCAAATGTAAAGTCAAAAGGAGACAGTGTTTTATTATGGAAGTGGGGGTGATTTCAGGACCTTCATTTAGGGGAGAAACTTTAAACTCGTCAGGCTGGTGGTTTAAGCTGCTGCTGTACTTAAACCTTTATGTTAAAATGATTCTGCTTGTCAGAAAAATGGGGAAAATAGAAGTCTGAATTTTCAGGGCATAAATCAGAAGTAGAAAGGAGATGATCTATCTTCATGTAAGCATTCAGATGATATGGAATGGTAAATAAGGTAAATTGGTAAATAAATTACCAAATTCTTGCTAAGTCTCAGTTCTGCAACAAAAACAATTCATGGAATCATGGAATGATTTGAGCTGGAAGGGCCCTTTAAAATCCACTGAGTCCTGCAGTAGTCAGGGACATCTGCAGTGAGATCAGACTTCCCAGAGCCCTGTCCTACCTCACCCTGAATGTTTCAGGGAAGGAGCATCCACCCCCTTTCTGGGCAGCCTGTTCTGCTGTTTCACCACCTTCACTGGGAAAAATTTCCCCCACCTTTAGTTGGAAACCAATTTGGAAACCCTTTGCCTTGTCACCCCTACTGAAGGGTCTGTCCCCATCTTTCTGCAAGCCTCCTTTAGGTACTGCAATGCCACAAAAAGGTCTCCTCAGAGCTTCTTCTTCTCCAAGCTGAGCAAGCCAAACCTCATCAGCCTTTCTGCCAGGAGAGGGGCTCCAGCCCTCAGATCATTTTGTCACCTTCCTCTGGAGCCAGTCCAGAGTGCCCTCCTGTGCTGGCCCAGGGCTGGGGCAGCTCTGCACGTGGGGCCACACCTGAGCACAGGGCACAGGCAGAGTCCCCCTGCCCTGCTGCCCATGCTGGGCTCAGCCAGGGCAGGGTGGGCTCTCCAGGCTGCAGGGACACATCACCAGGCAGGGACACATCACCAGGCAGGGACACATCTGTGCAGGGACACATCACCAGGCAGGGACACATCACCAGGCAGGGACACATCTGTGCAGGGACACACATCTGTGCAGGGACACATCACATCTGTGCAGGGACACATCTGTGCAGGTACACATCACATCTGTGCAGGGACACATCACCAGGCAGGGACACGTCTGTGCAGGTGCACATCTGTGCAGGGATACATCACCAGGCAGGGACACATCTGTGCAGGGACACATCACCAGGCAGGGACACAGATCTGTGCAGGGACACATCACCATGCAGGTGCACATCTGTGCAGGGACACATCTGTGCAGGTGCACATCTGTGCAGGGACACATCTGTGCAGGTGCACATCTGTGCAGGGACACATCACCAGGCAGGGACACATCACCAGGCAGGGACACAACTGTGCAGGGACACATCACATCTGTGCAGGTACACATCACATCTGTGCAGGGACACATCTGTGCAGGGACACATCACATCTGTGCAGGGACACACATCTGTGCAGGTACACACATCTGTGCAGGTGCACATCTGTGCAGGGACACATCACCAGGCAGGGACACATCACATCTGTGCAGGTACACATCTGTGCAGGGACACATCTGTGCAGGGACACATCACCAGGCAGGGACACATCTGTGCAGGTGCACATCACATCTGTGCAGGTACACATCACCATGCAGGTGCACATCACATCTGTGCAGGTCACATCACATCTGTGCAGGTACACTTCTGTGCAGGGACACATCACCATGCAGGGACACATCACATCTGTGCAGGGACACATCACATCTGTGCAGGTGCACATCTGTGCAGGTGCACATCACATCTGTGCAGGTCACATCACATCTGTGCAGGTACACATCACATCTGTGCAGGGACACATCACCATGCAGGTGCACATCACATCTGTGCAGGTGCACATCACATCTGTGCAGGGACACATCACATCTGTGCAGGGTCACATCACATCTGTGCAGGTGCACATCACATCTGTGCAGGGACACATCACATCTGTGCAGGTCACATCACATCTGTGCAGGTGAACATCACATCTGTGCAGGTCACATCACATCTGTGCAGGTCACATCACATCTGTGCAGGTGCACATCACCAGCTCATGTTGAGCCTTCAGCAGCACCCCAAGCCCTTCTCCCCAGGGCTGCTCTCCATCCTTTCATCCTCCCCCTTGTTCTGACCCTGGAGCCAGGGGCAGGACCCTGCACTTGATTCCTGAGCCCACATTTCCTGAGCTGGTCCCTTGCTCTGGGATCCTCATCCCTGGGCCCTGTGGTACCTGAGGGGCCCTTTGTGTTCACTGTCCCAGCACAGGGGCTCCAAACAGCAAGAGAGAGCATGGCACTCATCTGCTGGAAACATTCCAGAGAGTTCAACTGGAGGGATTTGTCAGAAAAAGCTCCTCTGCATTAACTCTGTATCTGCTTGTGGTCTGCTGATGGCAGAGAGCAGCACAATCAGCTGCACCACGTTTTACCTGTCAGTGTTTGCAACACAGAAAATGTGTTTGGACCACAAAGGACAAGAGATGATTTTACACCACCTTAGGCAGCACATGATGGACATTATCAAAGACTGGAGGGGTGACAGACTAGATAATATTCCAATTTCTTGAGCTGATCCCAAAAAGGCACACTCAGTCTGTAGATCACCTTTACCTGCCAGCATATATTCAAATGTTCTAATTTTTTTCCCAATAAAGCATGTTAGTTAACATATTTTTAGAAGTCCTCTTAGTCACATCTAAATGCATGCCAAAGGGATTTAATTTAGACTGCAATTAATTTTCCTCTCCCCTACACAGCAAGTACAAATGGTATAAAAAGCTCCTACATGAAACAGAAAGTATTTTAAAGCCAGCAGAGATGTCAGGCAGTCATGATGTGAGGCAGCAATCAGCAGAGAATGTGACCTATTTGGTTCTTACTCTAGTCCTTGCTTTGTTATAAATCAGGAGTAACTCCACCGAGCTCTGGTTTATTATACTGATGGAAATGAGCTGTAAGCCAGAGAATAATATTCTTGATTAATCACAAGAAATTTCTTTCTGTCTGAAATACTTAGTTGTCTTCAGTGTGAAGGTTTCCTCAATAAATTCTTTTGGCTTGCATTGGTCATGCTGTTCTGTATTATTTTGCCACAGAAGGTGGCTTTTGACAGCAATATTTGTTAAATTGTAGACTTTGTAAAGGGTCTGCTGTGCAGTTCCATATGTTTGCAAGACAGGAAAAAGTCACTTCCCACCACAGCAGCAGAGGGATTCATAGTGGGAAGGCTAAATTAGTTTTAATGGGTATTTGTCATTTGCTCCAATCTGGAACAAAAGTCTTGAGAACAAAGGGAAAATGGGTAGAGAAATGGAGGGCTCCAACCCACAGTGCTGCATTACTGACATTCCATACAACAGAGCTTCCTTAGAGCCCTTTGCTAAATACTGCAGCTGCTCCCAGTGCTGCCCCTCACATGGGCTGTCTCCACTTCCACAGCAGTGCAAATGCCCTGTACTGGGTGATTTATTCATGCAGAACCCTCCAAGCCATGCTGCACGACTGCCCTGGACCTGCACTGGCCCTCAGAAGAAGAACAGGGTCCATTTTTGTGGTTCTGCTGATTCCCCAGCAATGTCAAACCCCATGATTCCAACAACAGCACCGAATTTGCATTTAGCAAATGCTACCTGATTTCATAAGCCACAAACAGTTGGAAATTCTTCACAACATCCAGAAAATCCCACTTACATTGGCAAGGGCAGAGTGTGGCTGGGTTTTGGCCACAGAAAGAGCTGCCTCTAGTGTGGAGCACAAAAACCATTTAGCAGCTGTTTCATGCACACACAAAGTAACAATGGGACTGTTTACTTCAAGGTACATTTCATTTTGAAAGAGTGAGGAGCACAGTGTTAAAATGTAAAAAGGCAAGAATGGGCATTGTTCACATCAGGAAAACTCAGAGTTAAACCAGCACTCCAAGCAGAACATGTTTGGTGGCTACTTCCACTTTCACTATAGAAATGGGAGAATTGGGTTGCACTCAGAGCAGAAGATGAAAGTTTTGAAATATTGCCATCCCTGAGTGAGAGTCCTTGACCTGAACTGATGTCTGAGCTGTTGCTGGGCTTCTTGTGCCAGAACTGATCTCAGTGAGGACAAAAGGAAACCCCGTGAAAAATTCCATCCCAGCTGGGGGGGTGCACCAATATCTGTGCCCTGCATCTCCATCATTTCTACAAAACACTGTATTTTGTTTCCATTTTGTACCTTTGGTGAGCCACCAGGAGATTCTGCTGGCACAAGGAGACACGCACAGGTGCCTGAAAATGTGTCCTATTTACTGCTGGGCTCCTTCCACACATCACACACACAAACAGAACAGAAACAACAGCAAGTTCTTTGACCCCACATTCTCAGGTAAAGTTTCCTGTCTGACAGTTTAAGAATAAAACCAGCAAGGAGCTGTCTGTACCTTCCCCACACATTTCCAAGGCACAGCCTGTGAGAAACATCTCCAGCTGAGCTAAAGGGTTTAAAGAGCAATAACTGGAAAGAACCTCCTGTGCCCAGAGCCTCGGGCTACACTTTAAAGGTTTTCTGTGCAATCATCAAAACTTGCTGTTCCATCACAGCCTGATCAAAACTGTCAGCAGATGGGTGAGTGAGAAAGACAACAAATACTGCCAGAGTTGGTGGGGAAGACAGCAAATACTGGAAGAGCTGGAAACTTTGAGCCTCCAAGATGGGGCTGGTAAGGAGCACAGAAGGCCCTTGGGTGCCTCAGAGAAAAGGTTCTGTCAATGTTCTCTCTCTGGAGTCTCTCATTTACAGGAGGTAACCAAGGCAGCCCCAAGATTTAAGAACTGAAAGGACATCAGTTTAAAAACAGAAACCATTAAACAGGCAGGGAATGCAGGATCAGCTTGAACACAGTGATGATGGGAAGGAACACACTGCTCTGCCTTTTCCACCTGAAAAAACCACCAAAGTGCCACATAAAATGCCTATGAATACACTGCATTTAATGGTTTCAGACACCATGATGAACACAGTGATGATGGGAAGGAACACACTGCTCTGTCTTTTCCATCTGAAAAAACCACCAAAGTGCCACATAAAATGCCTATGAATACACAGCATTTAATGCTTTCAGAGCAGGCAGGTGCTCTGGAAACAGGGAACACAAGTGTGTCTATGCAAAGGATTTGTCCTGCTGGACCCCAGTGGGTTTTAGATGAATTCCTGTGCCACCAGAGCCAGCTGCAGCCCTCCAGCCTGGAGCAGCCTTTGGCCTGGCTGTGCCACTTTCAGACCCCCTTTGTCCTGGTTTGGGCTGGGGAAGGGCTCCTTTTCCTCCTGCAGCCAGTGCAGTGCTGTGGTTTGGATTCTGCAGGAGATAATGGTGCTAACAGGCTGATGTTTCAGCTCTGCCAGTGAGCAGGAGCACAAGGAGCTGGGAGGGAGCAGAGCCAGCAGAGCTGACCTGAACTGAGCACAGGGAATATTCCAGACCTCAGAACATCCTACAGAAACTGGGGGAGGTGGCCAGGGGGCAGGAATCAGTGCCTGGGGATTCACTGGCCGTTCATTGGTGGTGAGCAATTGTAGTGTGCATTGCTCATTTTGTGTATTGTTTTTTCATCATTGTTATTATTTTCCCTTCACTTCCTGGCCTACTAATCTGCCTCTATCTCAGCCCACTTTTTCCCTGGCTCCCTTCCCCATCCCACTGAGGGTGAGGGGAGCAGTGAGCAGGCAGCTGTGGGTGCCAGCTGGGCTAAAACCATGACACTTCTCACCAAACACTGAGTTATGGTACAAAACCCTCCCACAGGCTCCAAGTCACCCTTCAGAGCATATGTTCAGAGACATTCAAGGACACAAGATATTTCTTTATCTGCAGAAGGTAAGATACAGCTGGGTAATTCTCTCTTGGTTTGTATTGAAGTGTTGGAACAATTATAGATCTGAAGTCTTAGGAAAGAGAAGTCAGTTTTCTATTTTGAGACCCTGTAGAGGACAGACAAGCATGTGAACTAAACAGAGGAATGTTTTTAGAGGCTCAAGGATGTACTGTCTCTTTTAGAGTAAGGCTCTAGCTTTGGAGAGCTGTTTGGATGCTGCTTCCACATAAAGAAAAACTCCTGAGCTCCCTGCACTGCAATGGTGATGAAACCCTGAATAACCAAATTCACACACAGCAGGGAAACAAGAGCACCCAACCGAGCAGCTGCCACATCACAGAACTGCTTGGGTTTGTATGAAAACAAAGCTCTTTAGTCATTTGTGATGGAAGATTCTCCCTCAGGTTTCAAAGGAGCAGGAGCACAATGCCTTGGCATTACTCACTGGGTGCAGCTCCAGCTGATCTCAGTGATTCTGAGCGAGATTTTCGTGACTCCAGGCTGGAGCTGTACCCCAGCTTGCATCCCAGTGCACCTCCCACCAGATGATGCTGCCCTGATCCATCCTACCCTCACTTGTGAGTAAAATCCAGGAAGTTTTACTTTATAGTAAATTATTTTTCTGAATCTGCAGACCATCAGCACAGCTGAGAATGCACAGATTGTTGTCCTTGAAAAGCACTGCCTGATGCTCTGTGTACACCCACACAGTGCCCCAACACCAGTGGCTGGGATGCTCTGTAGTGCAGTGAAAGGTCTTTTTGGAAGTTCATTTTGTGTGCCTGCAGCTGTTTTGTGCTGCATGACATTCTTGAAAGACTAAATCCATGCTAACATAAGGGCCATAAAAATTTTTGGAATGTGAAGTTAAAATATAGATGTATGGGATGGGGATTAAATAAATTTATCTGGGTTTTTTAAAGCACCTGCAATTTGGAACTGTGTCAACAAACTGCATATTATTCTACATCAGTGGGAAAGAAAAGAGGAAGGGAAAGGGAGCAAAAATACTTCGAGAAAAATTACTTTCCTTTAAAAAACCCCTACAAAATAATAAATGTCAAACATTGCAGGAGAGAAATAAAAAGGTGAAATGTCTGCTCCCCAAAACAGCATATCCAGCCTGAGAAGTTTTTAATTACATGCTGTGTTGCCTAAAGAATTAATGCTTTGGCTGGGTCTGTAGTAGATTCACCTTCCTTGGACATTCTGCAAATGACATTTTATACAGAGAAAAATAACTCCAAGATATAACAGCAGAACAGGAAAATGCAAAAGCAATAATGGAAAGAACTGGGAAGGCAGAGTAACCCCAGCATTTAAGGAGCTAACCCAGGTCACAGTGCCCTGTTTAAATGCACAGCACTGCACTTTGTTACAACAACATGCTGGTTATCTCTTCATATTCTTTATGCAAGAGCATGGACAACTTCTATTCATTAATTCTTAATTAAAAGTGCTGGCTGGTGAAGTGCTCCTCAATGTATTTTTCACTTATTTTTACATTTCCCTGTGCTATGCAGGGCTCACCACCACAATGGGAAAAACACTTCAAAAAATCCCAATGCTGAGAGAGTCATTTAAGTGTTTTTATGGAACTGCAAAAGAGTTTTTTTCTGATGGCAAGCCAGCTGATGGCCATCACTTGAGATCCTTGTTTATGTTTTAGATAAAGGCTGAGGTCAGAGTAGCACTCAGGGACAATGACCAATCTGACAGGTGCTTTCTTATGTTCTGGGAAGGCTGTAACCAAACTACCACTGAACATGTGTGAAAAATTAAGCAACTAACACCAAAAAGAAAGCTTCAAATGAAATAAGATATCTTTCCAGTTTTCTAATCGAATACTGCTCCTCTGATATGTAAAATAGAGCTGTCCTTCAGCTGATTTCCTTTGTTCCAGCAGCAGTTTAACAGTGAAACACATCCTCCAGATAGCTCTGGGTAAACAGATAGAAAAACACCAGGCTCTCCCAACTTCTCTCTCCTGGTTGCTATAACTTTTGTACTGACACAGCAACCTGATACAAATCTCACCTCTGGTACAAAAGCAAATCATCCTCTGCCTCCGCCTGATAACAGCAGTGCCCATCTTCCCTCATTCAAGAGTTCAGAGAAATTTCCGTGGCTTTCAGGTATTAGTCACTACAGAGTCATTACAGAGAGCTGCATCACCAGCTCGACAGAAATGTAGGAGGGAAGAACATTCAAAGATAAATCACTGTCCCCCCTCCAGGCTCCTTCAAGCCCTCCATCCCCTCCCACACCTGACATTCCAAACTGCAGTCAGGGATCACTGGTACAGAGGTAACCCAGCAAAGTCCTGAGCTGCAGGAGAACTGCAGAGCACCGGGGAAGGGAAGGGCAGGGGGGCAGGTAGGAGGCACCAGTGACAAATTGCTGTAGCCCAGTGTTGAGGCTGCCCTCGGTGGGGAAGCTCTGGTCACCCTGAGTCAGGCTGACATCATCCCTGCAGCCTCCATCGTGCTGCAGGGCTGAGGAGCTGCTGTCAGCCTGTCCACATGGATCCCTCCACTGGAAATGGGAAGGGGGACTTCCCTAAATCCAGGTTCTGACAGCTCTCCCTCCTGACTGCCTGCAGCAGCCAGGAGTGTCCCTTGCTGTGTGGGGTGCAGCCACAGTGTCCCCAAGCCCCAGGTGAGGGACAGGAACGCAGGCCAGGCCCTGGCCCAGACCCAGAGCAGTCTGATCTTGGGGTGACTGTTCCTCACCTGCCTGCAGCCCCTTCCTCCCTCTGCCCCTCAGCAGAGCAGCTTTCCCCTCAGAGCCTGGAGCTGTGCCTCCCCTCAGAGCCTGGAGCTGTGCTTCCCCTCAGAGCCTGGAGCTGTGCTTCCCCTCAGAGCCTGGAGCTGTGCCTCTCCTCAGAGCCTGGAGCTGTGCTTCCCCTCAGAGCCTGGAGCTGTGCTTCCCCTCAGAGCCTGGAGCTGTGCCTCCATTCAGAGCCTGGAGCTGTGCTTCTCCCCTAGAGCCTGGAGCTGTGCTTCTCCTCAGAGCCTGGAGCTGTGCTTCTCCTCAGAGCCTGGAGCTGTGCGTCCCCTCAGAGCCTGGAGCTGTGCCTCCCCTCAGAGCCAGGAGCTGTGCTTCTCCCCTAGAGCCTGGAGCTGTGCTTCTCCTCAGAGCCTGGAGCTGTGCGTCCCCTCAGAGCCTGGAGCTGTGCCTCCCCTCAGAGCCTGGAGCTGTGCCTCCCCTCAGAGCCTGGAGCTGTGCCTCCATTCAGAGCCTGGAGCTGTGCCCCCCCTCAGAGCCTGGAGCTGTGCCTCCCCTCAGAGCCTGGAGCTGTGCCTCCCCTCAGAGCCTGGAGCTGTGCCCCCCCTCAGAGCCAGGAGCTGTGCTTCTCCTCAGAGCCTGGAGCTGTGCCTCCCCTCAGAGCCTGGAGCTGTGCCTCCCCTCAGAGCCAGGAGCTGTGCCTCCATTCAGAGCCTGGAGCTGTGCCTCCACTCAGAGCCTGGAGCTGTGCCTCCCCTCAGAGCCTGGAGCTGTGCTTCTCCTCAGAGCCTGGAGCTGTGCTTCCCCTCAGAGCCTGGAGCTGTGCTTCTCCTCAGAGCCTGGAGCTGTGCTTCCCTCTCCTGAAGAGCTTTTCCTGACAGGGCTTCACTCCCCTGCCAGGCACCTGAAAGTGAGCACTGAGCCCCGAACCCCAGGCTGTCACCTGTGGGTGATCAGTACAATCATTACACACCCCTGAAAGCTTAACAATGACATTGAGGTGTCATGGAAAATGTGCTACAGATCTGTCCCAGGAACTCCCCAGATTCTTCCTTGGTTCCTCAGGACCTTGCTGCCACTGGTAGTAACAAAAATGGGGTTGACTGAAGGCACAGAAATACAGAAAAATACACAAATTCAAGAATACAGAAACATCCTCGTGGCAAGAAGCTGCTGTAATTATTAAGCAGTAATTAATAAGAAAGGCAGCTTAATTCCATGTTCCTGGACCAGCTGTCATGCACTTGCAAAAGAATTATAAATGTCTTTGATAAGTTTCTCTTATTTGCAGACAGCTCTATGCTAGACACATCCTGGGTCAGCAATTGTCATCTGATTGTGTGAGTCAAAGATTTGGGGAATCAGTCTCCAGGAAATTGTGCCTTAGCAACACTAAATTGTAATTATGGAGAACACCCAGGTGCCATTTTCCCTCCAGTACTTCTGAAATGAGTTATCTCCAGATCATTTCCAAGGTAATTCAGGAGACCCTGATTTTCAAGATCATTAAGCTCAGATGAGCTGAGATTGTCCCACAATCCTAAATCTACTCTGTGCAATCTTAAATTTACTCATTGTAAACCCTTTGGATTAGGAACATTGGCTTTGATGCTGTAAACCTGGGATTAATTTAGGCTTATGAATAACCCCATTAAATTCAGCCCCTTTTTGTACATTTGCAGAAATGCTGCTATGTGCACAGTTTTATTATGAAAGGTTTGTTATTTGCTGTGTGCTCCACACTGGAAAGCAAAAGGGAAAGGTGGCAGCAGGGGAACGTGGCCCATCTTAATGAGGGGATCAGAAACAGCTCCAGGTGCACAGCCAGGGACAGCTGACAGGCATGGGGCACCTACTTACAGGAAGGCTTTAAAACCATCTACATGCCTGTGCTTTGGGCTGACTGTCTGGTTGTTCTCCCTGGCTAAAGGAGAAATGCTGAACTCCACACTTTTGCATTTTGACCCCTACATTCTTGGGAATAACGAAATTCAGTGCTGCATGTGCCCAGGGTCTCGCTCCAGCCCTCACTGCCCGTTCAGCAATGACAGAAGCACAGGGCTGCCCAAAGCAGAGTGAAGCCTGCTGGTTCATTGACTGGGGCTCCAAAGGGAATCCCTCAAGCATGCAAAGATTCAAAAGGGGTAGGAAAAGGTTATTATTGTTACAATCTTATTTTAAGCATGGATTAGAGGCTGCCCTGCCTTTCCTCATAGGGCAGCAAGTAATGCAGTGAGGGGAGTGAGCTCCCACATACTTTGGGAATGCAGTCAGAGGGGTTAAGAGGCATAAAATCTAAACAAGATCACCCAAGAAACACATTGATGCATGAACAATAGGTGTTTAAGTTAGAATGAGGCCTCCATCAGGGCCTTGCCCTGGTGTTTTGAAGACTGATGAGGACCTGCACACCTCCCATGTGTAACGGTTCCTTTCTCCTCTCCTTCTTAGGAGCTGCTCTGCATCCACGGAGTTGAAAGGGTTTATGGCTTATAAAAAGAACTGACAAGCTGTATTTCATGAGGATTGTACAGTGCAAACACAAGTGTTTGTAGCTGCATTGCCATGGAAACAGCAAGAAATGGGTTATCATTTTCTCAGAGGTTGCTGTCCATCCTTCCATAGACTATCTGGCATAAAAGGGTTTATTGCTTTTCACCAGTGCAGCACTGCAGAAATATTTTTAGCTCCACTAATTCAATTTCATATTCAAATCAATCTGAAAATGAGTTACCTTTCAGTCTGCCAAAGGCTGTCAGGCAAAGCTTTCACTGATTTGGTCTTGCTTTGGCTTGTGATGATGGAAAGATTACACCATGTAACAACATGGAAATGTGTCCCAAAGTTCTAGAATTCCATTATTTCATTATTTCATTTCAATTTCATTATTACTCATTTGAATTTGATACAAAATGTTGTTCTTTGGGGAATTGTGGAGGCTTGCACTATCTCTTCAGAGGTCTGAATAATAACATCATTACACATTCAAAAGTATCTCAAAGCAGACTGAAAAAAATTGCATATAAAAGTCCTGCAATGTTGCAGAAGACATGTTATATTTTAAAAATATGTTATATTTTTCACTAACTGATGCAGGATCTTTAGATATTCATTCACAAATCCAGTAAAAGCCAATAGAAACCAGTGAACTTCAGTGTCATAACTACCCTGATTACTGATGCCCAGAACAAACCAAGCCCAGCACTTCTGACTCCCTGATGCCTTCTGTGGCCAGCAGACCACAGCTCAACATTTTGGATAAAATAAACTGCTTCAGAAGCCTCTGCTGGCACAAGCTTGGCACAGCCTCCATCCCAGCTGCTCTGGGAGCAGCCCCTGCACTGCAGGGAAATGCCAGAGCTCTGCTGTCCCCAGCTTCCTTCTGAGGCCTGCTGCCACTCTAAAAACAGCAACTGAAAAAAAGGATTAATTCATCTTTTGCTAGAAGAAACCCAGGGCTGCTAACACCAGAGACAAGGTTTGTTCATACTCAGTACAGGGCAGTGCTCTGAGCAGATGATTTCTGTGGGGCAGTTTCATTTCTATGCCTGCTTATTCTGAATAGCAACTTCCTGCAGCTGCCAGCAAAATTTTAATGCTGTTTCTGAGGGACCCTTTGTCCTTGAGACTTAACCATTCCAATATTTTTATTATTATTATTTTCTTTAAACTTGGAATATTTCCATTTACATTAGTGCTTTACCCATGAATCCAGGTTCAGTGGCAAAGTAGATCTCCATTACAGTTTGAAGGGGAGCTCCCTCAGGGCTTTTTAAATTTTTTTTTTATTTTCCAATTGATCCTGCTGAAAATATTTATGTAGCACCAGAGAGAGTTAGTGACAGAAAAAGTCAGGCAGAGGTAAGGAAAAATACAAGGAACAGTCTGAAGCTGTAGTATGACTTCTTCAAGTACTGCTCAGAACATCTGAGTACAGAGAGGATTTTGTTGATATGGATTGAGGAAACTTCACATTTGTGAAACAATAGAGTTCTGAAAGATAAGGCCAGGAAAACAATCTTTTGCTTGCTAATAGCTGCTTGTCTCACAGCACCTGGATTTGTGTCCCTGCCACCCTAATGCTCACCTTAATGGAGAGCCCTTCAGCCTTTCTGGGGAGGGGGCAATGCAATTATCTCATCCTACAGAGGAAAGGACACAGCAGAGTCACTCCCCCGAATTCCTGCAGGCAGGCAGTGACTCACCTGGGGATCATTCCCTGTTCAGTGCTTACCCATCAGCTCCTCCCTGGAGGAACAAGCTCCTGACACCAATGGCAGAAAACAGATTTGCTTTCCAGTGCAGGCAGACTGGCTTAAGAGAGGGATTTGCCCTTTGACTATAAACCAGTTGGCTTCTCACATATAACTCAGATTTTTGATTTTTATTTGATTTGGAGCATTAACTCTGGGTAGGTTTTTACAACACTATTGCATTCCTTTATACTTCTTTTATAATTATTTTCATGGGATTATATCTCATGATATTTCACTATGTAATTAGTCACAATTCCCCAAAACACCAGGGATATAACACTGTAGCTTACCTGAGAACTGAACAAAAGCCCCAGCCCCTGGCCCAGTGAGGAAAGAAATGAGTTCTGGATTAATGGTGCTGCCCAGGCCCCTCTGAGGGCCAGGAGAGGACAGAAAGCAGTTTGGGCACTCCTGCAGCAGCACAGCAGCACCAACTCTGGAATAAACACTGTTTCATTTCCTCCTAAACTTGATCCCAGAACCAATCAGCCCATAACAAGCGTTATTAAGCAAGAATACTGAGCCAAATTGTTGAGCTGGGCAGGCACACAATACAGACATTACTGCCCAAACCATCTTGTGTCAGATTTCCTGATGTCCTCACCATGATGCTCCTGTCCCAGCTCCCCAAAGGGATGTGAGGGCAAAGAGTTGGTGATGTTTCAGAGCTGCAGGAACATATGGTCCTGGATATTTATAGGAAGAGCCCTGGGATTTCCATGCAGGAGGGAAGCCTGCAAGCTGCCATCTGGGGCTCTGGAGCTGTTTTCAGTGGTGGGGACAGCAGTGGCCAGTGGTGTCCCCAGGGGCCAGTGCTGGGTCAGTGTGACTGAGAGTCTGATCTGACACACACAGGGCACCCCAGCTCATCTGCAGGGGATGCTGCAGCAAGGTAGAAAAGTTATAAGAAAAAGGCCTCATAAAACCAGGCCTGCTCTGTTGCTCCAGCTTGGCCTTGTCAGGGCAGCCCTGTGCAAGTTCCCATGTGGAAGCAATCCTGGGGGAGCAGTTGGTTAACATAACATAATCTAGTTCAAACAAACAGCATCTGTATACATTTCTTTTACACTGTTAGATAGATAAATATTGTTACTGACCAATAAAGTGATTGGCAAGAAAGCTCCTGACCAACTGGAATCACACACGAGATCTGTAAAACTGCATAAAAAGGAGTTATGTGAATAAAGAAGGGGCTTTTTGCACCATGAAGAAAATGGAGTCCATGTGATTTATTCCCATAGGTGACACCAAGCTGAGGGTGCAGGGACACCCTGAGGGATGGGCCCATCCAGAGGGCTTCAGGTTTTCCTCTGGAACCTGTGAAACTGAGAACAGTGCCTGCAACCAAGTCCTGTTTGAAGGTCTCTGTAGACAAACTCTCACGGTGTCATTTGACATGGGATCAATGCTTGTCAGAGGAATTTATAAATAGAAAGCAATTTTAGCTCTGTCTTTGTAGTCCAGCTCATGGAAGAAACTCAGAGCTTCTGGACAAGACTGAGTACTCAGCTTGTTGTGGTGAGGCATCACTTCCAGAGCAGAGAGGCTCCCAGGTTTAGAGCCAGCACAGCCACATCCTGCATGGGGCAGCTGGAGAATGAATTTTGTGCCTCCCTCTAACTGAAGACACAATTGACAGACACAAAAAAGGAGGACATTTTGAAATTTTTATTTTTTAAACACACTAACTGTCCCCTATTGTATTCACCTCTCCTCTTCTTGTTTCCATTATTTCTGCTAATATAGCACCAGGCTTTGAGCAATCAATTAAAAAAAAACTTATTGAAAAGTAACACAAGAGTTTTTTAATATATATGTGTGTATATACAGAGAGAGATATAAAATATAAAATACAAATTAAAAATATACAGTATAAAAATATTTTATGTAATACATATTATAATATTATAATGTATGATATAATATAGAATATAACCTATAATTTTAATTTAAATAAGTATTTACTTATAAAGATATATATTTATATTTACATATCTATAAAGCACAAGCTGCCTGTGCAGCTCCACAAAGAACTTTAACCATTTTAATGCCTTTCACATCCTTACAACTTTTCCACATTTTTTTAGTATAAATAGTCAGATGAATATTGTATATACCTGCACAGATATATTGTATATATCTGCACTGCAGATCACAGCAGAGCTTTATACAAATGGAATTATTCATAGCAAATTCTAGTAAAATTAAACCAGAACATTTGAAACATAGAAATTATTATTTTTTTCATCAATTTGAGCTGTAGCAGCCTGAGTTTGGGGTTGTTGCTGGGAGCAGGGACAGGCTGCTGTACAGTGACCCCCTGGAGGTGCTGATAACAGGGATGGATGGGAATGGGAACCTGCCAGATCCACCCAGGACTCTTATCAGGCAGCACTCAATGAGCACAGGCAAACGTGAGAATGCTTCTTAAGTCAGGCTGTGAAATCAGCATGGACCCCAGAACTCTGAGAAAGAGCAATAATTAGGACTCAGCTGCACCATCTTTGCTTCAGTGGGAATCTTCCCGTGGAAGTGGCTCAATGAGAAAAACCAGTGAATCCCAAGGTTTGTTTTGCACAGGACTTGGAAGAGCACTTGAAGTTTCATTGATTTTGATCTACAAGAGGCATAATCACCCATGAAGTAATAAAAAACCCTTGAGGAAAAGCTCAGAGATCAGCAATGGGGAAAACTCTAAAAATTATGAAAGACCTTGTTAATATAATTGGAGATGAATATACACTACCTGAATATTCATTATTTATTTCTCATTTCTCTTTCTTTTAACATCTTGTTTAATTTATATTTCCACAAGGCAACTCATTATCACATTCTTTATAAAATATATGTTACAAAAACTCTCAAACCTCTCTAAACTACTTTTTTCTGCTGAGTAGTGATCAAAGAATATACATCATTAAAACAACCTTTCTACCAGCTGTATTTTTGTTTGAGTTTTTTAATTCACTCTCAGTGTTCCTGTTTGCAGGAAGTGAGATCATCCCAGTGAAAGCAGAGAATATTAATGACTCAAAGACTAATAGGCTAATTGCTTATGGGATACTGAGCCAGAAGGCTCAGGTATCAAATGGCTTTTCATTTAATACTGGCAGAGACATCTGAATGATAAGCAGGGAAATTGGAGAGATAACCTTGCAGGAGGGCAGTGTGGGTGCCAGCCTGTGTCCCCTCCCTGCTCCCAGCTTCCTGCAGTGCCTGCAGGAAGAAATTCCCACTCCAGATCCCTGCTCTGGGCAGGCTGTGGCTCCCTGCAGGGACAGAGCCCTGCTGCAGTGACATGGGCACCTCTGCAGGATCCTGCTAAATACCAGTGGCACTCTCTGAAGTGAGCAGCCCAGCACACAAATCCCTTTTACACACAGTATCCCCACACACAGCCAATTCTACAGGAACAGACAATTCTACAATTAACACTGCACTGACCCAACAGATCACTCAAACTTTGTTATCCTGACTTTCTTGAAATTAGGTCTGGAACAGATCTTGAATCAGAAGAGCAAATTCTTTCTTGTCAAACTTACAACATCACAGACCCTGTGGTAGACAGGACAGTTAAAGAACTTCTGCTTCTGCTAAAAATATTTCCTTTGGCTCAAGAAGTTCACTCGTATTTCTTTGCCATTTCTTAGCAGCTCTTGTAACATTTTCCTCAATAAGGTGGATGCAAGCTCTCCACATTGTCACCAAGGGCTGCTCTCTTGTGCTGTCAGTGAATTCCTGCCCTGCAGAGCATGCTGGGTGCTGTGTTAGTGACCAGAGATGTTCTCTGCTGCAAAGGCTTCCCAGAAGCATCTCCCACAGTGATTATCATTGCAGCCATGGTCTCCTGTCTGTTCTGTACATGGAGCAAGCCCAGACACATTGTTGAACAGTCCAATGAACTGGGAAAGCAATGGGGACTCACATTTATAATCTATCAGCCATGAACAACAGGCCCATATTTTAATGAGTTTTATTTTAGGCACACACCTGCTGGCCAATGCAGGGGTAGCTGCCCTGCCTGTGACTGTACAGAGGCACAGTCTGGGCCTGGAGGGACTGGAAATACATTCACAGGATTTGCTTTTGCACCCTTAAATATGTATTTCAGTACATTCTGGGCAAGCAGTCCATACCTTTGCTGCTGTGGGAGGTGGGTGTGAACCATCTGTGCAGGTGTGCAGGCAGATTTACCTGCTCTGCATGGGCCTGTATTTGAGATACAGTCAAGAATCTGTGCAGGTACAGACTGTGCACCCAGTAGTGATGGGTGAGTTACACCATGGATAATCATCTCTGGATGTTAAAAGCATCCCAGATCATGACATTATTCCAAGACCAACATCCACAGTGAGACACATTTACACACAAACTGTGAGGGGGAGAAGGGGAAAAAATTGCTCTTTGCTTTTAAAAGCACTGCATTTCAATCAATGCACATTTCTATGCTGCCTGTAGGAGTAAAAACTTTATTAAAGTATTAGTTTTCAGAAGATTTTAACAGCATGAGCAGTGGGCAAACTAACTTGGATATCTACACACCTCTATGGACTTCACAAAATACCAAGTTTGTCTTGTGGCTTTTACTGCAGGTCAGAGTTTTATCCTGCACATCCAGGTCTGACAAGGTCTACTTTGCATTGGTTTCTGAAGACGTGGCCTGCTCAGGTTAGAAAAATGCTCTGAAAACTAAGAGCAGCTTCAGTAAGATTGACAGCTCTTTCTCACAATCTCAGTATTTCTCAGTTGTTTTTAGAAGAGCCTGTGAGGGCCCAGGGCCAAGATAAACCCAGCTCAAGCAGAGCCTGGCTCCAGGCACCCCTGATAAGTATCTGACCCGTTAAGATGTTGTCAGGCTTATTATAGAAGGTGCAGTGTTTGATCTCAGAGGGGCCAGATTAACACCCCAGCCTGGAAACTTTGCTGTGACAGGCAGCTGTGGCAGGAGTGCTGACACCCCCGAGGGCAGCCCCTGCACTGGCCCACAGTGCTCATCCTCTGGCCAGCTTAGGCACTTCTCCACACACAGCTGTGACACAGGGAAGGGCAGACCTGGCTTTGTTCCCACTAAAGTCAGTGATAAAATCTTTGATTCCACTGGGAGAAGAAGCAGGCTGGTTGTATGTCAGATTATGGCTTTTTCTGATTTAGAAATGGGGTTACTGAGAGGTGTTTTAAAATTTTTTATTTGATTTTTAGTCTCATGTGAAGGCTGAGACAATACAGATGTTATAATTCACTATCACAATCAGAACAATACATCATTACAACAATTACAATACACTAGAAGCATTTCTTGGCCCATCAGTTTTTGCCACACCATGCTGTAAATGCCTTAAAGCCAATCATCTAAAATTACCCCTCGTGGGTCCCACTACCATGCATTTTTCACAGTTCTGTTTCTCCAAAGTATCCAGTCTTACTTGCAAGGCCATCCTTTGCAACTTGTGTCTAGTTCCATTTCTCTCTCAACAATGTCTGTCCTTTTCCATGGCATTTCTAAGTCAGCATTCCTTATCTCAAGGTTTCATACAGATGCACACTGTGTGAGCTTTCTGTCAGGCTTGGAGAATTCTCTCCAAACCCTTTCCCACAGTTGTAGTTGTCGTAGTTGAGATGGTCACAATACAAAGCAACACACTCCATTTTCAGAAGGCTTCAAACCTGTTTTTATTCTAGCATACATGCTTTTCATACATTCTTACAAAACTCATAAGATTACACTTTACTCATTGGTCAGGAAAGACAAAGGAAGTGTGCAAACCCAGGGCACTGGGAATATTTCTGTGTCTGCTCTGGGGTGCCCTGACCCCCAGGGCAGCACTGACTCTGACCCTCACTCATGGAGAAAGTTTCCCAGGCTTCAAGATAGACTGGAACCCACAAAAGTGTGCAATAGATTATAGAGAGCAGTGTAGGTGAATCACTTGGTGAGAAATTGAGGTTTTGGGATTTTCAGTATGTTGTGGATGGAAGCAAGATGGAGGGCACAGGGTGCTGTCCTGGGTTTCTTCTTCCTTCTTCTCCATGGGTTTGGGTGGCATTTTGTAACTGGGCAGAAAAGTCCCCATTGTGGGCTCTGTGGGATCAGTTATTGGATTAAAAGGGAAAATAATCCAGGTGTCAGCTCTTAATTGGATAGTTTAGTCTTAAAGCCCTTGGAACAAGAGATTGTTGGCCATTTTGTGCCTGCTAATGAAAAGCTGCCCAACTCACAGCAGTGAGACTGTTTTACTGATAAGAAATAATGAACACCTGAGTGTGAACATGAGCTACCCCAAGTGCCTTCAATCCAGACCCAGAGAAACCCACAACTGGTGCCTCCACACAAAGTGCTCATTGGAACAGGCAGTTACAGGTTTCTCTTATTTCTCCTTTCTTTCTTGGTTTCTATGTCAATGACCTTGGTAGGAAATTCTTTCGGGGTAAACATGGATCCTCTCACCAAACTTCTCCCTGGCTCACAGAAGGGGCAGGAGAACCTCTTGCAGAGTAGTCTGATGCTCTGTCCCAGAGCTGAGATCAGAGCTGGAAATCAGATTGCAGTGGCACAAACCTTGCCCAGAGTGAGCCAGTGACTCATTCCTGGGAGCTGCTCCTGACAGCAGCCACGAGCACAGCAAGGAAAGCTGACAGCCAAGTTCATTCCCAAACTCTGCTGATGGTGGAGCCTTCAAAAGTGTCAGTGACCCCAGACAGGCCCTGTGGGACCTGGTCTGCAAAGGTACCACAGGGTCTTAGCCAGGGACAAAATAATTTCAACCTCGTGAACCAATGGATTAAAATTTGTTCTCACTAAAGGGTTATGACTAAAACCACAGCCTGAATTCAGCCAGTAGCTGTTTGCATACTTGGTCCTGAAAAAGATTTAGGGAACATGTGTTGTGATAGACAAAAAGTTGAAAGTTACACTTGCATTGCAAAGTTGGTATTTTTAGATGGGGTAATTCACAGATCAAAGTGTCTAGCAGAAGAGATTAGTGTAAACTAATTTCTCCATTTAAACCTCAGGCTAGATAGTAAATTCCAGTAAAAAAAAATACAAAATGCCATTAGTGTGTTTTGTAGAGTAAGTCTGAGTTTCTCTTGGAATTGAAAACAGAATTTTACTGTGTTTTCAGCTCAGACATTAGACTAACTCAGCTAATAAATACTAGAATAGTGGCAGCTCCTAATACAAGCTGTAGAACTAGAAATGCTATTTCTAACAGTGGATGCATAAAAACCCCAATAGAAATACCCGCATGATGATTTTCTTTTAATTACATTTTTGTTCAATCAGCTCTGTCCATAGTTTGCTCTTACTGTGCTACCATATGACAAGGGAGGTGCCATTAGTACCAAACTGCCTGAATATGGCAAACCAAGTTATTATTCCCAGATATTTACCAGCCTGTGCTCTGATCCTGCAGAGCACTCCTGCCTTTCTGTGGCATAAGATCTAACAAGTGTTATTTAGTAAAAGTTCAGTATGGACTGTAAACCTGAACATTTTCTCTTCTGAAGATTTAAGGTAACCAGGTATGGGGATTTTGGAAGGAGTTTTGAATGAGTTAGAGATGGAACTTTTGAATTGTTTTTGATGTTGTGGTTTATTTTGTTATTTTCTACATAGGTAGGAAGGGTGAGTTCTGCTCACATCTTTATTATACGGTTTAGAAGGTCACAAGACCCCTAATCATAATATTTTAAAGGATTTATTGATTAATAGAACATTGCTAATAAGGTTACTTATATTTTTTACTTAATCCTTAAATATTTTGTCTTATGGATTTATGATACAGTGTAAGCTTTTTAGTTAATCATGTTATGACACACAAATTTATAGTACTGTATTTTAAACTTCTTGTTTACCTTTGTAACTACTTAACTATTTTTATTTTTCCTACATCTTAAATTTTAAAATGCAAAACATTTTTCTTCTTAAGTTATTGTGTCTTTGTTTTAAACTATAAATCCACATTCTTGCTTCTATAACCTAAGTTTAGGAGTTTTTTTCAAGGTCTTTGATTAAATTCTGTGTTTAATTCTAACTTTTGGTTTCCAGGTTTAAAATTCTGAGAGTTTCTTGCATTCCAGATTCTAACAACCAGGGTTTCTGAAAATTCCTTAATGACCCTGTTGGGCCTTGCTTTCAGTGTTATAAATGTTTTTGTGTTTTTTCCCTGTGTGTAGGGCAAAGAACACAAGACCTTCTGAGGAGAAAAAAACCCAAACCCAACAATAAAAAATGTCCCTCGCCAAACCAAACCAAACCAAACCAAACCAAACCAAACCAAACCAAACCAACAAAAAACCCCAAAAAACCAAACCCCACCCCTCCCCAAAAAAAGAAAACCCAAAAACCAAAAAAAAACCCCACCAAAACAAAAGAAACAACCCCTCCCCCTGCCAAAAAAACCCCAACTCTTGAAAAAGGCCCTTTATTCTTACTGTAAAACACATGAAGCAGGGTCACCACTATGGCCTCACCCAGGGTGTGCATTAAGCTCACCTCTCCTAGAACTCACCTTTAATATTTTCTACCTCCTATTTAGCTCACATATAATTATTTACAACAAAGGCCATAAATGTGGCCTTTGTGGCCATCAATGGGTGTGGAATCAAAGCCCCAGAGATTTTTTGCCTGTCCTGTGTTTTAGAAGGGATGTTTGCCATGCCTGGTGTCTCTGCAGGAATATCTCACAAACAAATCCTGAACCAGCTTTATCACCATGGTTTTTCCCCCGTGGTTTTCCCCTGAGGTGAGGATCCACACAAACCCAAAGCAGATGGAGAAGATGGAGAGTGGCCTGCTGCCAAAACAAGAGCAGGCAGAGCTCTGCTCAAACTTTCCCAATCCCTTCTGCTGCAATTAATAAAGTACTGAAATATCTCCCTGCTCCTACTGCCACAGGACCACTGTCACTAAGCATTTGTGATGGCAATCTGCTCCTCAGTCAGGACATTTTGACACTGACACTCTGCAAAGACAGAGCAGGGCAAAAGCCCCCATTCCAAACAATTCACTGCACTGGTATTTCTGCTTGATCAGGTGAATCAAACACCAGAGCTGAAGAGATCCTACAATGTAGAGATAAGGACTGGATGAAGCTCCAGGCTGGAACTCTGATTTACCAACAATAAAATGTCCTAACAAAATGCCTATGTATCACTGAGAGTCTGCTGGAATCACAGCCAGCCATTATCCCTCTCCATGGAGCTGAAACAGTATTAAAATAAAAAGAACAAAACAAAAATCTTTCCGTTTGTCTAATCTAGTTTCCAGGTAACTCCACTTTTCTATGAAATCCAGACTGTTCCCTGTTTTCCTGCCTGGAAAAGAGCACAATGTGATATAAAGCTACAAAAGGAAAAAGTGAAATACAAATATTTATTTTTTAAAAATTAAAATTAAATTATCTCCTTCCTAAAATATAGCCTTAAGCTCCTGGAAATTAGTGTTTAGTTCTTCCTCTACTTTAATCAGGTAATTTGGCTGTAATTGAAGAAGCAAGTGATGCTGCAGAATAAATAAACCAATGGGCCACTGCTCTTGTTAAAATAACCTGAATTATTTCTACAGTCATGCCCAGGAGTAGGTGGGGCTGTGAATAGCCTGACTCCTGGTGAAAGCTCTGCCCCAGTGGTGGAATCCTGCTGGCTGAGGGTGAAGACCTGAGCCCTGGAGATTCATTTTCCTTTGGGTTTAAGTGGCAGTGACAGAAGCCATTAAACCACAGTGTCTATTCTCTCCTGGGACCACATGAGTCACTAATAAAGGCAGTGAAAAAAAGAGATGATCTTTTAGTGATTCTGTAATGCAGTACATCCTTATTGGTTTATTTCTGTGTAAAGCAGCCTTGCCTTGCTGCTGATGTCAGTGAAAGGGTAAAACCTGGGATTTTTGGTGTCATCACTGAAAGTGCTAATGCTCCTAAGCAGCAGGTGAGTGATAACATCCTGTCGGTGAGGTCAGCTGGAACAGGCTGTCTTTAGTCCCTGCATGTCACCTTCAAGGACATTTTAGCTTCTGACAATAGTGGCATAAGGTAAAAGAGAATATTCAGACCCAGGTACCCAGCACACTCTCAATCAATAACTTAATAAGCACAGGCTGGCAGCTATCAAGTATCAATTTTAGTACAAACTGTTCAAAACACAAGGTGTTAATTCAGAACTGAGCTTTCAAATAGTTTGTTTAAATGTGAAAAGTTAAAATAGTGTTTTATCCAATGTGCAGATTACAAAAGGACGGAGTTTGGTGCTGCTGACTAAAAAGACATTTTGTCCTTAACATGTAACACAACCTATTGAATCCCAGCTGATTCCAGGAAATACTCTGCAGCAAAACAAGAAAATGGCAACATTATATCCAAGGGATATGGTTTTAATTATGAAAATCCATTTTCATCTGGTGGTTCTACTGCCTCAGGAGCCAGTACTTTTCAAATGCCTGAGAAATGAGCGTTACCTGTGTCCCATGGGTTACTCCACACGTCAATCTCCCTGCTCAGATGTCACTCCTGGCTGCCTTCCTCCCTTGGGTCTCTCTCACAGGATGGGCACAATCTGGGCAGCAGGAAAGCACCAGCTCTCAGATCCACTCACACAAGGATGTGGGGAAAGCCCTGCTGCAGCTCTCCATCAGATTGTGTTTTCATGCACTCCAAGCCTGCAAACAAAGAATCCAAATGGGTTTCCCATATTCCCAGTGGGAAATGTGTGGCCAGAGCCTGAAAGCTTGGAAACAAAGGGAAAAGATTAAAGTGCTTTTAAAAAAACCACACCAGCACACTTATAAATGGCAGTGATACACAAAATGCTGGGTTCGAATCAGGCAAATTCCTGAATGGAGTTTAGATAGTTAGATCCCAAAGTCTGAGGAAGAAATCCATTGCACTCTCCTAAACTAAATGAAATTAAATTTGTGTTACTCTCCAGAGTGCTTAATTACATTCATTTCAATGAGCTTAGCTCAGATTTCTGAAGTGTAGAATTTGAAGGGTAAATTTGTAACTTCCTGAGAAAGAGAGAGTTTTCTCTCTCTGGTCAAGATACCAGTCACATTTGTGTAGAAAAAGTTCCAAAGAGGAAAAGCATTCTGACCCTCCTGCCACTGAGAGCTCCAGAGAGGAATTCCTGTCTCTGATGAGAGGAGCTGAGGTCTCACAGTGCCTGGGACAGAGACCCCCAAACACGCTGCCTGTCCTGAATTCTCTGCAGCCTTCACTGTGACACTGCAGAGGTTATTTCACAGGGGCACACAGGAACACAAGGGTTCAGGTAATTGCTATTAAAACTAGGGAGGAGGTTCCCAGCCTGTGCTAGAGGGGTTGGGATTAGACAACCTTTAAGGTCCTTTCCAAGCCAAACCATTCTGCTATTCTGTGTTTCTATGTAACTGCCATTAAAACTGTGGCTGAACTAACTGGGGTAAACAGTAATTGTTTTCCACTTTCCCATAAATCACACAAAGCCAGAGATGGCTATAGATGACCCCAAATACAGTCCCTAGCAGAGCCAAGGCAGCACAGGGTGATGCTCCAGAGCATAGCTGAGTTTGTTTGTATGAGCTGTGTTTACAGAGCACCCTCAAAGAGTGAGAGGGATTCTGTTACCATAACCTCATTTACCATCTCTGAGACAAATGCTGACTTTGTAGAGAGAGCAGAATCATTCTGGCTTACCAAACAGTGACACAATTTTCCTGAGGTCTGTGCACTGCCTTGATGCCAAGCCAGGCACATCTGAAGGTAAATCACCACATCCAAGACAGCTGGGAATTTAAGTGTCCATCAGATTATTGTGGTATTCAGAGAAATTGTCCTTACTGCTTCTGATCTGGATTTTTCATTTGTAGTCAGCTTTTCTTAGTTAGGAGATACTCATCCAATTGCTTTACTGTTTTTTGTTCTCCTTCAGAATAATGTTTATCTGAGGAGGACATAGGCTAGGTAGAGAGAATTAAGGTCTTAACTTAATTTGAAGGTTTTCATGCTTAATTGTGATATCTGAAAAAAAAATTACTAAAGACATTGAATTCTTAAAAGCACTAACAGCATCCAGAATTGTAGAAGAAAGGCCCAAGGAGAAAATAGGACCATAACCCTGGCTCTTCTCTGTAATTTTATCCTGCCCATTTTTCCCCTTTTGGGATTGAGGACAGCCCTACCTACTGTACTCACCTGGAGAATTTCAGGTTCTTTCCTCTGGAATGAGAGAAACATCATTAAATGCCAGTCTTTTGAATTCTTGGCGGTTACTGGGATGAAAATGCCTTTTGCTGCTAATGATTTTGTCACTATCTCAATTACCACAGAGGCCAGATGCCAAGCCCTGCCCAGGCTGCATTCACTGCTCACAGCACAGCTTCACTGGATGCTCTGGGAGCTGTGCCCTGGCCAAAGGCAGGGGAAGGAGATCCTCACCTGCAGTGAAACCTTGAGCTGAGACACATGGATGTCTTGGGCAGTGATGCTAAAAATGTAACACGTGGTCCTTAAACCCAGTCAGGTACATGGGACATCTGAAGCAGAAGTTGTTTTTGTTCCATGCATAACTGGGCTATGGACAGGTTCATCAATAACAGCACTGCTCCATGTTTATCAATATTTCTAATCAAAGCTAGGTATCTATTCCATAAACTGTTGGAAAGTTTCAGCTTTGTATCAAGAGGCAGAGAAATAAATGATGAAGAATATTTTGGATTTGGCAGTAAAGGCTGTTCTGGCAAGAGCTGTAATGTGAGGGTTTATTCATAGCTGCAGCTGGGATCATTGATATGTTATTTACTCTTCCTTACACCTTTATTTGCACACCTTGCTGTCCAATGATTAAAATAGCCAAAATCAATAAGGCAAGCTATTGGAGGAACAATTCTGTTCAAAAGGACGTGTGGACTTTGTTTCCTTAATGGTGCTGGGGAGGTTGTCAGACCCACCCAGGAGTCTGAGCTGTTTCCAGTAGCACCTGGATGCTGCCAGGTGAGGAAAGAGGATGAAAAAGATGTTGATGCTCTGGAAACATTTATCACACTCATGGTCAGCCTTAAAGGCCACAGGCTTTTTGATAGCATAGCACATTTCTCTATTTCCTTTTTTATACAAAACCTCAAGTGGACGCAGCAATGGTTGAAAGAGCACCCAGGGTAAGAGTGAAAAGGTTTCCCATGTGGTAAAAGCACAAATCTGGAATTCTGGCTGGAACTGAGGCAGTCTCTGAGGGAGATGCTTTGGCACCCTGCCAGCAAGCACACAGGCACTCATGAGCTCATGCTTGCTTTCTTCCAAAGCACAGTCTAGAACTCAAACTCCTTTCTGTTTGCCCTGGTAATGTGTGCCCAAACAACATTAACACAAGAGCATAGATTCTTTTCAGAGTAGATAAATCACTGGTTAATAGGAACTGAATGCAAGGGAATACCATACAAAGGAACTTAAAGAAATCTAGATTTTTCTTTTCTGCCAATCCAGTAGTACACCTTTTAATGTAACTTACCACATCTGTACCCTATCTCAGCCTTAAAGTTTGTTAGCATTGATGCTTCTTTTCCTGAACTGCTTAGTACAGATTCTTCCTTTTCAAGCTCCTTAATTCAACTTCCTTCCCTCTAACACAGTGATTTGCATTTTCCACCATTTCAAATATTCTGGACACCTAAATTCCAGGTAAAAGAGGTGGGCATCCCTCCAACCCAGCATAGCTCTCTGCTGTGATGGAGCTGTTGTAGCCCTTTACAGTCATTCTCCAGTGCAAAAAATGTCAAGAATTGTAAAAGCTACTGCATATGCAGACAATCAAATGACAAGATTGTTTCAAAGGAGGTGTTACACACAATTGACCAGCTTCCAACACCCCAATATACAGATTGCAAAACTATTTCAGGAGCTGGGACATTTTAAAAAATCAAACTAAAGAATAATGGCCAAGAACATTATGAGAGAATGCACATGGGAAATTCCTATGATTCTATTATTTTTGAGGGCAACATGAAGATAGAGGTTTCTGGCCTTTAATTTCTGTCCTTAAATGAAATTATCAAAATTGGTAGATCGTTCTTGCCTAATTTGAGATCCTTTTTCCATAAAATTCTTCCTTTGTGGGTTATTTATTCCTGGAAAGGCAGACTACCTGCACACATTTAGATCAGTGGAGAGCATTCTGTGGCACTGTAAGTATGGCAAAAATTATTAGAAACCTTTAGTGTGGTTGTTAATTCCTGCAAAAATCTATTCCTGATTACAACAGAGAAAATGTACTGTAACCTACTAAAAGCATGTGACAAAAAGAATTTTCTTTCACACAAAACAAGTATTCTTTGGTAGCCCTTTCCTTTGTTTTAAAATTGAGTTTTCATAACCAAATTGAGAAAGAGTCCCTTAGTGAGAACCAGTAGGAATGCACCCAAGGAAAAGCTGAACAGCTCCTGCTGGGTTTAAGGCCTTAGCAGCAATTGCCCCTGATTCCCAATGCATTCCTGCCTGCCTGGCTGGGACAGCTGCACCTTGGGAATTCTCCATTCTGTGAGTCCAGGCTGTGGCAGCCACCTCATCCAGATTACACTGAATGTCACAAACATCAGAATTTCAGTGACTTCTCCTCCCCAGGAGCTGCTCTGCAGCCAGGTGAGCCTGGGAGGAGCTGTGAGAATGTCAGCCTGGGAGGAGCTGTGAAAAGTGCCAGGCTGGGTGTGAGGACCAGGCTGCCCCTCCAGCACCGAGCTCCAGCCCTGCCCTGCTCTGGGAGCTGCTTCTCCCCAGTGATTCACCCGCAGTGACATCACCAACCAGTTTACCTTAAAGCCCCTCCAAGTAAGTTGGACAGGAATGCTTTTTTCCAGCCTCTGAATCATAAATAGCTGTGACAGCAGATGGGGAATCTGCCCGTGCCGTTGTGAATGAAAGAGCCATCTGTGGGAGCAGTGCTGTGAGTTAAAACTGTCTGTGTCACATCAGGCTGCCCCAGGTGGAGGGAGGCTGGCACCCAAATCACCCCCAGACAGCCCCAGCTGCTAAATCACTGCCAGGATGCACTGGAGAGCGTAAGGTCAGCAACAGGACTGTGACCACATTTCTTTAGAGACAATTGCAGTGACAATCAGATGGGATGATTCATTCCTGAGTATAAATAGTGTCAAGCACTCCAAAAGCCCAGTCCTGAGCAGTTCCAAAATCAGGACTGGAAGGAGCTGAGTTCTGCATTCTCAGGAAGTCTCCAAGGGTGCACTCACAACTTTGGGTGCTGGGAGCAGGATTAGGCACATTGGCCTAACAGATTTTGGGTTGTTCCTTTTGCCAATCCAAAACTTTCTTTCTTTGAAAGATCAATCCCAGTCTGAGATTCAAAGGGAAGCAGTACACTACTCCTTCTATCATCTCTTCATGTTGGCAAATAAGAAGAATTCTTGACTTGGTTTGGATCCCTTTTTTGTCCATTAGCTTTGAAAAGATTTGTTGGACATGTAAGTTATATTTGTAATTTGAGAAGTACTAACAGGAATTACAGACACTGCTTGAATCATATGGAATCCATGGAGACACATGGCTGAGACTTTTCTTGTAGTCCTCTGATCATCCTTTCTCTGCCCTTATTTCTACTTTCTGATTTAATAAAGGTGGGGGGTGTGGGAGGCTAGCATTATGCATATTTCTTTAAATGAAGTTGGATCAATGCAACACTAAAAGTCATTATTTTGCTCCGGCTTCAAAATCTGTTTCCAGACATCACATGACATCACCTGAGACATGAGTCATATAGACATTGTAAGAGTTCTTTTTGGCAAAGTTGGAATGACACAGCAGAGTCTGCATTTTCAGCTGTTGCTTCTAAATCTATGCCTACAGAATATCAGACATTAAAAACCATAGATCATGTGTGTGCAAGTAAGGATTTATTCTTGTGGGCTTGGTATTCTATAAAAGACTATTGCAGTATTTTTCCTGCAGTTTTAAGTATTTAAGGAACAGTTGAACATCTTGCTCTGGAAAGCCCACACTGAAAGAGTCTCTAGGAAATGCACTGATGTGCAAGAGCAGGAAATGCACTGGTGGAATGCAAGACCAGTAGAGTTCCTGTGATTCTCCTGGTCAGAGTGGATGGCAAGGGTGGAAAAAGCTGATGTTGCTCCCTTCCCTAGTGACTGGTCATGTTGGGATTTCACCACTGCTGCAGTTACAGTGGAAGTCCCACACAAACACTACACTGAGCAGCTTTGTTCTTTGTACACCTTCCAGAGACAAGTGGGGAAGTTAAATATTTGCTCTACTATCTCTAATGCATGTCCAGGGGTGGGCTGGGATATTCACAGGACACTTTGCTAATTTGGCAAATTATATTCTCTTAACTTCCCTGATTAATCTGCACCTGCAGGGATGTAGGGCAGCACCAGACTCATGATCAGAATGGTACATTTTGACTTTAAAATTTCTACATCTATGAAATAAGAGTGTTCTTCACAGTGAACATTTCACTGGTCTGTATGATTTGCCTACTCTCCTGAGCTTCCCAATGCCCAGACTCCAAACCAAAAGAAACTGGTTTCCCACTTTGTTCCCTAAAAACTGAGGACTATTTAGATATATGCCTATATATTTATTTAAAAACCCAAACAAGCAAACAACAACAACAACAAAAAACCAACCAACCAAACAAACAAAAAAAAAACCAAACCAAAAAAACCCCCAAATCCTTAGACATGTTAGACATGTTATTCAGAGAATTGCATGTTATAGCCCTGCTTTCTTGGCAGCTTTCTCTTAAGGCTGTTCCATGCATTCTCACTGATGCTGGTTTTGCTACCTTGCTTACAGCTGCTCTCCAGGCCACAGCACAGTTTTAGGAGAAGCAGCTTTGTTAATCTGACATTGTGCCATGGAAGCTGTCTGTCACCTTGTCCCAAAACAAAATCTCCAATGTCCCCATGTTGCTGCTGAGCAGCTGCCTCTGTGTTTGGTCAGTCACCTGCAACTTCAGCAGCATCTAGACAGTCAGTTATTTTCTTGTCCTTATCCCTGTCTTGCCAGCTGTAATGCAGGAAATAACTGAAGGGACTAAATCTTGTCCAAGACCTTCTTTTCTCTTGCATCTCAATCTGGATTAAGCGTGTTCAATGTCCCAACACTACACCATTCTAATTATCTGTTTATACACTTTATTTCAATTGAAAAACACATTTTGATAATGAAAACTCTTTATGGAATTTATCTACTTAATAATTCCATTAGCAAGCTTTTTTCCTGTACTATAGACTCAAGTACATGCACTGATAACTGGGTGGAAAAACAGCTCAAGTATATTTAGGAGAAACTGGGGGCATAATGTCAAGGGTTTCCAGTGGTGGTATCCACATGCAGAGAGGAACTGCAGAAGACAAATGAGTTACTAAGCAAGCAGGAGGGAAGGAGAAGTTTGTCTCCTTTTGCTTTGTAGATTGACAAATAAGGGATGAAATCACAAAACTAAGATATACAAGCTGTTAAAAACAAGTCTACAGAAATAGCAAATCTTGTTTGACAGACTTAATGAAATTGATTTAAGGGCAAGTGCAGAGGACACAGGAGGCTGACCAAGGCAGGAAATAACATAATCCACATTCAGGAAAGGACATCTCTTGCCTTACAGCCTTGTGGAATATCAAGTGGAGGCAACAACAGGATAATACTGAGAAAATAACAGTAAAGTATGAAAAAGGACTAATGGCAGGAGTCTGGAATGGGCCCTCATCTGAACCTGCACCACAGCACTTTTCAGCATCTGTATCACACGAGTCTGAGGAAAACAGCCTTTAATTTATCCTGCATGCTGACCTTTGCCTCTGGCCTTGAAGGGCCAAGTTGTTGTACCTGCTATTAAAGAAGTCATGGCACCTTAAAATAGAATTAAGAACAGATTGCCAACATGTTTTTTTTCCCTGCTGTTGTCAGTGACCTACAAGATCCATTTATAAATATTGCTCACTAGTTTCTCCAGGCCCTTACTCACCAGAGTGGAAAGGTTAAGGACTGTTACTGCTGCAGCACAGATGAAGAAAATTATTTCCACCCAGAGAAGAGGGCAGTGACCTGTTTTGCTCTTATATAGCCAACTGCTATCTGTGCAGAGCTTCCTTGATTGTCCTTGATTAAGACCTCATATCTGTTTCCATGAAAGGCAGGCTTAAAATGCAAAATTAGGAAGGGCTGCTGGATGAGTTCATTTGAGTTTGAAGCTGGAGCATGGGGTACTACCAAGCCACAGCAACCATTCAGGGCAGGTTGAGTGTTATCCATCTAAAATGTTATTTCCTACATTATTTCTATGTTCTCCCTTCCTTGTTTCCAGGGTATTGAGGGTTGGTGTCTGGTTTCCCCACTCGTGGGACAGTTTGGAATGTACCAGCCATGGGGTCCACTCTCCTTGATGACCCTCAGCATCTCCAAGGGCTCAGATCCAAAGGAAGCCCTCCTGTGACACCTCTGGGACTGACACCACCTGCCTGCTCAGGAGATGGTGAGTTCCTCTTGGAATGAGGCCATATTTTCATCTTAGATGAGGTGTTCTGGCCCTGCTTGTAACTGCAGAGAACCAGAGCTGATCTCTTCTAGGCCATGCTGAGCTCCCTCCTCAGACTGGGCACTTTCACTCTATGAGTGTGAGAAATGCCAGAACAAAGCCCCCTTCAGCTCCTGTGGGCCATGCTCACCCCACATGAAGTGTGCAGGATGTAAACCCTGCCTGCCTGAGCTCTCAGTGCCTCCCTGAAAAGTCAGCAATACCAGCCAGCAAGGCCCACAGGGAGGAAACCAGCATGGCCAAGGAGTCATCCAGACCTAGGGCAGCACAGCTTGGTAGAACTTGAGGGACACTTGAATCTCCCATCTTTGGCCTGCTCCTCCCAGCCACAGTAGGAGCCTGCCTGTGGGATGAGCCTTCGGGGCTCCTTTGCTCAGCTGGGCCACTGCACCCCATGCCACCTGCTTGGGACAAACCTGCACATGAGGAAGTCCTGTCCTGGCACTGCTCTGGAGTGACCTGGCAGTCCTGGTGGTGGATATAAATGGATAAGGACACCAAAACATGGAGAAACCCCACAGTAATTACTCAGGGCCGGATCCTCAGTGAGGACACGTTAGCTGTAGGGACCACATCTGTTGTGAAATTCCATTATTCCATGAGATTTCTTTTGCAGTAGGGTCCTGATCCCAGGTTCCACATGAACTGGAAACAGATGAAGCTGCACAATGGTCTGATAAACAATTTGCCAGTTTAATGAGCTTGGGATTTTTAATAGCTAATGCACTGCAGCGGGTTTTGGCTGAGTCTCTAAGATGTTTCAAGGCCCAATTATCTCTTACAAGGTCAGTAGGCACTTATTCTTAAGGGCCCATGATTCAATATATGTTTGCATTTTATGCTCTCTTTAATGTTTTAATGTTTGTTATAAAAATTGCCACAGTGATTCATCTGCATGTATTTCTTCTTTGTTTGGAGGGGAATCGTTTGGAGTAGCTATTTTAAGGGTTGTTAAGTGGAACAATCTAAGTGTGAACACTCTGAAAAGATAAATGGAAACATTTAATATTTATGCTCTGCTATTCTACTGTGTCTCAGTCACGTAAAATCAGATCACTATCCTACAGCTCTTGTTTTAAAAAGACAGCACTGAAAGAAATAAAACGTAGCAATAATTGATTTGTTAAAACAAGTGGTGATAAACAATTCAGAGGCACAATTCTATGACACTTGCAATGCTGAAAGTGTGCTGAAACCATGCTGAAATCAAGAAATACAAAAGAAAAGACTTTTCTATTCTCAGGCATCTATTTCACAGTGAGGCTGCTTCAGCCAGAGCTGCATCCAGGACTTCCTGAAGGTGCAGTTCACATCTCCTGGCAGCAGTGTTTGCTTACAGAGTTCCCTCAATTTTATACACAATTCTCCCTCCACAACTGCTTGGGAGTTCACTGTCCAAATCTGATAATCAGTTCTTGTGTTAGCAAAAAGGGCCAGTGAAAGGCAGCACAAAATCTCCTTGCATGGGCTTTGCTGCAGAAACCAGGCAGTTCCAAACACAGCCTCCCAGCACTGCAGGCTGATCCCAATTCTGAGAGCAATAAAACTATGGATATGAATATGCATATTTTACCAAATCAGAGCTGTACTGCCTCCAGCACAGCTGAGAGGTACCAGAGCTCATGGAGCTCGTGGGCAGTGGCACAAGGACCCCACAGAGCCTCCCTGAGTGACAACCAGAGCTTCACCTCGATGCCATTCTCTCTGGGAGACTTCTTCCAGCCTCGAGCTATGAGATGAACACAATTAAACTTGTCTTAGTGTCAACCAGTGTGAATTTACATATTGCCCATTTCCAGAGCTAGCCCTTTTTGAATCTTAGTTCTCAGTCCTTAAAATTCAAGGGTTAGGGTCCACTGTGCTACACAGACAAAGGGATTCCTTGTTAAGAGCATTTTGGATCTAGCTCCCACAGACAGACTGATCAGTGCATTTATAAAGTCTATAATAAGTGTTCAACTTCTGGCATAACTTGGTATCTGATTGAATTCTGAAAGACTATTTTTGTCCTTCAAATTGAAACTAACAGATCTATTTATCATTTCCCTGTAGGTTTTCAGGAGTGTAACAGAGCTATTTTTTCCTGCTGGGAAACATTTGCCAAACGTTTTTGACTGACAATAAGTTTTATAGGTGCAGACATTTGCAGGCAATACATGAACTAAAATTCACCATTTAATTGTTTCAAGTCATTCACCCACTTCTAACATTGTCTAGTAGTATCCCATATTAGGGTTAAACCTTCATTCTCAGAACTGAAACTTGGCTGCTAAATATAAACTTGAGCCTAATCCAAGATCTTGCTTCAAAAATGTTGGTTTATACAGCTGACTGTGCTAAGTGGGGATGGAAAGCTGTTATGCTGAAGAAGTTCTTTACTATTTTAGAGCAACTTTACCAGCAATTCCTTTGCTGTATCTCTGCCTGTCACATTGCTGGTCACAGCTAAAAATACATGGAATATTTTTGCCACTCTCCCTGGGGCAGTAGGTGAGGGCAGTGAAATGTTCAGGGGTTTTCACAGCTGACATTCTCTGTGTCCAACCACATTCTTGGCTGGGAAGGAGGCTGGGTGAAGAAACACCAGCAAAAATAATCCATGAAGACTGAGATGAAGATAAACTCCTCACTTGTGAATAAAGGTCTGTTAGAGCCCTGAGAAGACTCTGCTCTCCTCAAAAGGTGGGGAGACACCCACAGCACCTGGTGTGACACTCGCTCACATGGCAGCTGCTTCCTCCTTCTCCTCCTTTCCTCCCCCTCCTCCTCCCTGCACTGGGGTGCAGCTTGGCACTGCCTTTAGACTTTGATCCATCTGCAACTGCAACACCTAAAATCTTTTAGGTTGGAACAGACCTTTAAGATTGAGTTTCGCTGCTGGGTCCACACCAAACCAGGTCCCTGTGCTCAGATCTTCACTTGTGCTTGGCTATGCAAAAAAATCAAAGGTGAATTTAGCTGCCAGCTGGGGATTTCTACTCTGTGAATATTCAGAAACACTTGCACATATTTCCTTCCACCCTATTCCAAAATTGGCAAAGGAGATAGTTATTTATATCTTGCTGCATGTTAATAATGACCAAAAAGAGCTAGAAAGTTTGGGTGAATATTAATAGTTATTAGTATTAAGACTTTATCAGATGGGACCTCCTTCTGTTAAGAGCTACAGCTCCACCTCAGTCTTATTACAGAACTGGAGTTTAGTCTCCAGGTTTTCAGACAAGAATGTGCTTCCAGATGGAATCACAGAATGGTTTGGGTTGGAAGGAACCTTAAAGCTCATCCCAGCCCATCCAGTGCCATGGCAGGGACACCTTCCACTGTCCCAGGCTGCTCCAGCCCCAGTGTCCAACCTGGCCTTGGGCACTGCCAGGGATCCAGGGGCAGCCCCAGCTGCTCTGGGCACCCTGTGCCAGGGCCTGCCCACCCTGCCAGGGAACAATTTAGTCCTTAAACCTGTTACAAATCCACCCTCTTTTAGTTTAAAGCCATTCCCCCTTGTCCCCAGTCCCTCTCCAGCTCTCCTGGAGCCCCTTCAGGACCTGCAAGGGGGCTCTGAGCTCTCCCTGGAGCTTTCTCCCCTCCAGGTGAGCATTCCCAGCTCTCCAGCCTGGCTCCAGAGCAGAGGGGCTCCAGCCCTGGAGCATCTCTGTGCCCTCCTCTGGGTCTGCTCCAGCAGCTCCACATCCTTTTTTTGGGGTCCCAGAGCTGCATGCAAAGAGCCAATTTGATCTTATGCTCTTCCTATTTAGTGTATTTGCTCAAGACAAGATCAAAGGAGAAGTTAGTGTGGTCTCCATGGCAGCCTAATTAGGCAGAATTTGTTCCCCTTTTTCCCACATAAGGTACCTATTATTAGAAAATAGCCTTGTGCCCCTGAGGAGAAAAGCAGCACTGCTGTGTGTGGTGCTACAATAGAACATCCTGATCACGTTGGCCATGGGTAATTCACTGTACTCGGTCACAGTACAACAGGCTGGGTTCTTAAACAACCATTACAGCCAAAAACGTTTTCACCCCTGTCTCTTCAAGCAAGAATGTCCCTTTCCTACCCCTTGCTTCTTGCTCCTGGTTATCAGCTATCAACTATCAGCTGGGAAAATATTCTTCTTTATCTCCATAGTCCAGGACCAGAGGGAAATGAGGATATTTGCTTAAATAAAGTGCTACACTGAGAGAATTTTTTCTGGGAAGCTTTTTAGCAACTTTGTAAATTTATGGACCACAAAGGAAATCAACAGAACTGATGATCAGTGTTTATGAGATGTATTGGTTTATAAACTGTACAAATCCAATAAGGTTTACTCAATATTGCAGTGAAATGACCCATTTGTTTAATCTGATAAGCAAAGTGATCTGTAGCTAAACTCTTCACTAAATATCTCCCTGGTTACTCCTGAACTGTACCCATGGAATGCCAGGCAATGGATAAGCATCCTCAGAAATTAAAGCAGCAGCACCAGCACTCATTTCATATCCCCTCCCTCAGTAATGAAATTCAGTAAGAAGCACTGTTGTTCTGCATTGTACTCCACAGCTCTCAAGCATCAGGTAGAAACCACTAAAAGCATAAAAATGTGAATTTACTTGCCTCATGTACTGATCCAGAGGTTCAAGTGGCCAAGGAAACTCTTCTGCACTGATGCCAGGCAGGTTTGCTGCAGCTTTGTCTCCAAAGACTCCGCCTGTGACCTGGAACAACACAAACACACTTTATGTGTGTCCTGACTGCAGGGAAAAGCCAACCAGGTTAAACCTAAACTGTCCCCTTTGCACAGGTGCTTTGGGGCAACCTTGGTGCAGCTCAGCTGAGGGGTGGTGACTCCTCAGGCCAAACCAGATCAGTCACTTCACTGCTGTTTGTCTGTACCTGCACACCTGAGGGAGGAGACGGGAGGATTTCTCCTCCAAACCCACTGAAGTGCTTTTAACAAAATGGGAATAGCACACACATGACAGCTGCTAAAGACCCCTGGGATCTCTAGATGGGAGGAAAACTTGTGTTTTGGTGGGAAAAGTAAGTGTACCCCTTTCTGAAACAGCTCTAGCATGCATCTCTGTGGCATTCACATTCTCTGAAAAATCCCTTTGCCCAGGATTTTTCTCCTGGGAAGCTGAGAAGCCTCAGAGAAAAGGAAAACAATTCTTATCTCATTTGCTTCTCCTGTGTTGTGCTCATGTGGAATGTGTTTGGAGATTGTTCACCCACAGGTGATTGTTCCATTGCATTCTGCTGGGAGTTGTTTTCACTCTTTGGCCAATCAGGGCCAAGCTGTGTCAGGACTCTGGAAAGAGTCACAAATTTTCATTATTATCTTTTTAGCATTGAGTAAGTATCCTCTCTGTAGTCTTCAGTACAGTATAGAATTCTTTAATATGATATAGTATCATAAAGTAATAAATGAGCCTTCTGAGACCATGGGGTCAGGTGCATCATTCCTGCCTTCGTTGGGACATTCCCTACAAGTACAATACATCTCTTAACAAGCTCCAGTGTATGGGAGGTTGATTTTTCAGCTACATGCACAGGAAATCACCTTTTCAAAGGGGGGAGGTTCATGAGCCAGTAGGAGCTGCCCCTGTTCCGTGAGGGTAACAACCAGAGAGCCTCACACTCTTGCTGTTGTGAAGAGAAAAGCTGAACTGGTTTCTGTGCCAGCCTTCCTGCTCCCTTCCACCCTAAAGAACACAGGGAGTGACTCTGGGGTGTCCTGTGCAGGGCCAGGAGCTGCACTCAGGGATCCTGGTGGGTCCCCACAACTCAGCTGCTTCTGTGGGTCTGTGAATTTTGTTTCTTTTTTTTCGGTACTTGTCAATCCTTTCCTCTTGAATCCACCAAAAAAAAAGGTGGATTCTGGCACCAACAACTTTTTAATCACAGAAGAACATTCTGCCTGACTAGCCCAAGGTAGGAAATACATTGAATGACATTTCAGAGTGAAGGTTGCTGTGCCAGAAAGCAGCAATCACATATTCCCAATGAAAGAGGGACTTAAACAGAGAGAACTCTCTGGAGTCAAGCAGCAGGAATTCAAACACCCATTTTGTCCCTGGTAGCAGTTAAGCCCCTTCTCTTTCTCTAATCCTAAAGGTGACCATGATCAGCATGTTTCTGTGGAAATCTCTCTAAATTTTCATCAGAAAAGTCAGTTTTACTGCCTGAAGGGAATGGCTTTCAATGAATGCCTCCTGTGCTTACAGAGGCACTTTGGGGCAGTAGAGGGGAAGTTCAGCTCCTTTGTGCTGGGTTCACATTTGAAGGATGCTCCTTGGAAACTGAAATACAGGCAGCCAGCTGAGATTGCCTTTGAGAATGAAGACTTCTCATTTATAATTAATAGGAAATAAATATCCATCCTGAATGGTTTAGAAGAGTGTTTTTGTACCTTTGTACCAATGAAGGGAATTTTATATGAGGGAATTTCCCATGTCTTGTAATAAAGGGGGGAAAGCTTTCTTATAATTGAGGCTGATTTCAGAGTTTTGAACTTGTAAAATAATTTAATCAAGTACCTGTAGGTCTGAACCTATTTTTTAGTAAATCTTAACTGGAAATACAACTGATATGCAGCAGCTGATAGGGCAGGGAGACAGTGGAAGTGCATCAGCACTTTCTGTTTAGGCTTGGTACTGAACCCTGCACAGAAATCAAACTGAAAACCAAAAAACCAAAAACATATAAAGGGAAATTAAGAGTTTTCAGTCACTTTTGGAACCAAAAAATCCAATCTAGAAAAACAAACAAACAAAAAAAGATCACTAAAATCAGGTAGAAATATTGTGCAAGCTAATTTTATAAACCTGTGGAAGCTTGAGAGGCTGCTCTGTCCCAAGAGGTTTCCAGATAAAAAATAAGCTGCTAGGTAGGAACTCCTTTAAGTTAATCCAAGGATTTTTCTGGGGACAGGAGGAACTAGCACCTTGAATAAAAAGGTTTCACAAAACAGACAGAAGCTTGAAGGGAAAACTTTGATGAAATTTCAATCTTGCTTACTGAGAAAAGGACAAAATTTAATTTAAATGCAGAGCATTCAGAACAAGAGGGACACTTCTCCTCCTTATCCAGGGATCCTCACTCTGAAAAAGAAACCTCATGACTTGAAGACAGTTTTAACTTTTTTCTAGCATATATTTCTGCCAATTCTGAGTGAAGTGCTCAGGAGAGAAAATACTGATATCTTTCCATGGCACAGGATTCTGAACATGCTGTGTCAGGTGATTAAGGAAGCTAATCAGGTACAGTTTGCTTTACATTTTGTTGCAGGGAAATCATCCCCAGCAACATCATCACTAATGTACTTGACCAACAGTTTTGATGCAGTTGGATAAAACTTCCCCTAAGGGATATTCAGGGATTCTCTTTTTCTTATGAATATTCATTCCCTTACAATGGTGATACTTACAAATGAACCAAGTCTCTTATGAATACTTGGCACACATTTTAGATGGAGCCTTTTGGAGAATACTGTTTTCTTTAGAGAGAACTTGAGCAAGTCTGATTCCATTTCAGAAATATCCTCAAGGGCATTAGTGTAAATAGTGGAATTCACATTAATTGTGGAATTCACATTAAAAAAATAGACTTTCTTATTAAAATGCACAGCTTGGGTTAAGCAAACAGGAAATGTGCAACAACTCCAGTTTGGCATGAAAGATCAAAGGAGCCTGAGTGATAGATTGGAGGTTCATGGCAGGAAGGAAGCAAGTCAGTTGTCATTTCCAAAACAAGATCCTTGCTGCACAAAATGTAACCAATTGAACTACAGGGCCTCAGCTGATAATTCTGATGACATTTCCTCATTAACTAAAGCACACTGATCAGCCCTATGGCATTTCCTTTGGGCAGCCAGGTGCTCTTTACTCAATGTAACAAAAGCTTCCCCAGCTGCTTCACCAAAGCATCTCCAGGCCATCAGCATTCTACTGAAGCCATTCAGGTGGACTTCCTATTTTTAGCAGTCCAGAAAGCATATTCTGCCAGAATTACCTCAGCATGCAGGCAGTGAGCAGTCAGGGGAGCTGAAATGGCATTTGTTAGAACCCAATCCTGGCTGTATCAAGTGTCAGATGTTCACAGGGATGTGCTGATGGTTCTGACAACTCATCTCAGCCTCCCGTGCAGAATTTCTGCTTTCACAGTGGAAATGTGCAATATTCACCCAGACCCAGAAATAACACCAGCTCAAAAGGGGCCAAATGAGACGAGTTTCCAGTCTAAAAGTAGCTTGAAAAATGAGCAATGAGTGATTAAATAAACAAACCAAAAATGAGAGCCACTATACACAAGGAATGTAAACATGAAGCATATTTTTAAACCTTTTTCCATCCCCAGAATGGTGCAACACCTTAAATAATGCAAATGTTTGCTCTGGAACTGAGGAAGAATTTTGTAAGCACCATATTGATCTTTTCAACTGATGTACAAATGCATTTGTATTGACAATTTTCTGTTAGCAATCTGCTCAGGAAACCAGCAATGATCCCTTAGCACCCTGTTTGGGAAGTTAGAATATACTCCCAGATCTACACATGGATACACATTTTCATTTTGTATGTGCCTAAAAAATACATATATTCATGGTCCCATTTCACAAAGATAGAACTAGTTGGCCTTATAGAAATTTGTAATGAGAAAATGCATACTCAACTCCACTGGCAACCTTGACACCTGAGTTTAAGTGAAAAGTCAGGTAATTCAAGTGTAATTCACCCTGACCTTTTGGATAATCACCTGTTTAGAGCAGAGATTCTTTGTTTTGCCTGTGCAGCTGGGATCCCAACAAAGTTTACATTCCCTATTGAGGCATTTGCATGGGAAACTAATCTAACAGTACTTCTACTACTTCTAGTACTACTGCTAGTATTTAACTGGACCTGTAGAACCTCCACATCACATCAGCTATTGCTCTAAGGTAAAATGAAAGATCTTCTTTTGAGTTACTTGTAGACTGCTTTCTTACAGGATTGAAGTTTAGGCACCTGTGCAGTTACCTATTTATGTATAACCACTTGTGCATCTCAGCCTCAAAACATATTTTGAATCTGGTGAACAATTTCACATTAATTGCAAAATCTAATACTATCAACAAGTTGAGTTTACAAGGCCCTTGCCCAAGAGAACCAAAACCCCAAGCAGCAGTGTCCAGTCTGTGTGAAGAGCTCCAGATGAGCTGCAGAACACTCTGAGTGTCACTCAGCCCAGGACAGGCAGCTGGGACACCCTGGGTATAATGCAGTGAAAAGCTGGTGAAGGGCAGCAGAAAATCCCAGGAAACACAGGAAGGATTTGGGGAATTGCAGGGAAGGTTGTGGGAGATGTGGGAGATGTGGGAGGGCTGGAGATGGCACGATGAGATGAGATGAGTTATGAGATGAGAAGGATTTGTGTTTAGAAATTGGTGCCTTTTTGGCCTCACCAGCTCTGGCTCAGCACCTGCCCTGCAGGTTCCAGGTGAACAGAGAGCAGGGAGGAAGGGAAAGGACAGGAGATGAGCTCCATTCCACCAGCACAGAAGGGAGAGCTTGCAGCCAGAACTCACCTTTTGCAGCACCAGATCATCCCCTAGATGATCTAGATCTGTGTCCCATGAGGATTTTCTGGTGTCTAGCAAGAGCACACTCCCAGTGCAGCTTTTCCAAGGGCACACTCAGCTCTTCCTGTGGCATTTCCCCCCCAAGTAATACAGATTCATACCAAGTTTCAGCCTTTTAAAACTCACTTCAAATCCACCAACTACAGGAAGTGAATAGTTAGACAACCAAGTTACATCAACATCTCCTAGTGAGAGTGAGAATATTTGTTTTTCTTGAAGATCTGTTTTGGTGATCTGCATCAATTCTTACCCTGGTATTGTTTTTCCAGTATGAGGTACATTTATTGCCATTGAAGATCTGTTTTGGTGATCTGCATCAATTCTTACCCTGGTATTGTTTTTCCAGTATGAGGTACATTTATTGCCATTAAAGATCTGTTTTGGTGATCTGCATAAATTCTCACCCTGGCATTGTTTTTCCAGTATGAGGTACATTTATTGCCATTGAAGATCTGTTTTGGTGATCTGCATCAATTCTTACCCTGGCATTGTTTTTCTAGTATGAGGTACATTTATTGCCATCCTGCCTGTGCAGCCAGTGCCTGGAAAGGAGAACATTTTACACAGGTGGAATTTGAAGACAAAGAGCATTCACTATTTATTTCAATTAAAAAATTGCATCCTAAAACTGTAGATTCACAGCCATTTCAGACTTCAATAAAATCACATTGTCACTGAAAGAAAAAAATTCAAGACATCTCCCTTTTCTTGAGCAGAGCAAGCATTCACAGACAAGCACTGAATGAGATCAGCAACAAGAGCATTTGTCAGTCTGCTTTGGGGAAAGGATCTTTTCCACACAAACTGGAACTTTGCCTTATCCTACAGCCTCCCTGGCAGCCAGACCCCACCTTGGGCTGCTCCCCATCACCCACTTGCCTTACTAGGCAAAGTGTTTCAAGCATCCAGAGAGGGCCCACACACCCTGCTTGGGTTCCTCACTCTGTTTTCTTGCAAAAGCTGCCAATTTAAACAGTTCCTGTTCTTAGCTGCATCCACATCACTCCTTCTACTGCCCCAGCACAGCTGATGTGCCAAATGTGCAGTGCACAAAATCATCTTAAAATGATATTAAAAACAAATGCTCAGGTGTTTCAGGTGGTCACAGCCTATTCCAAGGGAGCCCTTCACTGCTGTCCATGTAAGGTGGTGACAATGCACAGGTCCTGAAAGATGAAACAGTGCCCTGGAGGGAGTGTGATGAGTCAGTAGTTCTGCCTGCACAGAGTGAATTTCACATATGGAAGTAGAGCTCAGGAATTCTTGGATAAAAAGTTTAGTTAAAAGCCCATATTTAGTAAGCAAAGCAAAAGAAGAAAGAGTAAGAATGTACAAAAATAGGAATGAATGAGAATCCAGTAATGTTAAACAGCAAAGTCACTAAAATACCTTGCACTTTCAGGCTGGCAATGTGTTTATATTATAATTATAGCTGGAGTCCCAACAGGTACAATATGAATAGAAATAGCACAGCAAGAAAGACTGAGCCCTCACCACTCATTCCCAAAACCAGCACATCCTCAACATATCAAAGTAATCTTTTTGGAAAAAAACAACCCAAAATCACTTTGAAGCACCCTCAGACAAAATATTGATTCCACACCACTTAACAACTATGAACCTCACTGGTAGAATTCTCTGCTCAAGCCAGAGCTTTTTAGTTTGGAGTTTACCTGAAGAAGCCATGAGAAGGAGATACATCTGTGGGGAATACTGCAAAAAGGCCTCAGAGAAACAAGATTTATATAAATATTGTGTGCAAGATACCAGAGGGGCAGAATTGCTTTGGTTATTGAAGTAAAGTCTTCCTGTGGCCACCAGAACTGCCTGAGCAAGCAATTGTCAAGATAGATCATTGACATATTTATGTATTTATATACTTGATATTGGTATATATATAGCAAATTATATTTGCTATAATTTGCGTGATATTTAAATGAAAAATGAAAATTTAAATGCAAAAAACCCTCCAAATTTTCTACATTTTGTGCTTTCAAATGTTTCCCTTCAAGTCATAGCACCACTGCTGCAGGAACCAAGAGCTGGATTTACTTTTGCGTTCAAATTTAGGATAAAAACCCCTCAGTTTCAAAGATTAAATACAATTCTGCATCTGTGTTTAAAGTTACCAAGTGAGGTGTGTCTCTAAAACTGGGCAATGGACTTTTTGTGGAACAAAGATCAGTCTTAGAGAAGATCAAACCCTGAGTAGGAGCCCTTGATCCTTCTCTCCCTCCTGCCCCTTGGCCATGCACTCATTTCAGGAGAAAGCTGATTTGGAAGGCATTGGAGAGGTAACTGCAAGGTTCCCTTCCAGCTGCCAGGGCTCCTGCCAGCCCCAGAAATGCCCCAGAACTGTGGAGAAACAGAGGCAGCCTGTGTGCCCAGGGCTGCTCCAGCCCTTCCCTTTGCTTCCACCCTCCTCCTGCTGAAACCCTTCCATGGACAGGAAAACATCCCAGGGACAGGGAAACATCCCAGGGACAAGGAAAGATACCAGGGACAAGGAATCATCAATGGACAAGGAATCATCACAAGAACAAGGAAAGATCCCAGGGACAAGGAAACATCATAGGGACAAGGAAAGATTCCATGGACAAGGAAACATCATAGGGACAAGGAATCATCACACAGGCAAGGAAAGATCCCAGGGACAAGGAATCATCACAAGAACAAGAAAAGATCCCAGGGACAAGGAAATATCAAATGGACAAGGAAACATCCCATGGACAAGGAAATATCACATGGACAAGGAATCATCACAAGAACAAGGAAAGATCCCATGGACAAGGAAACATCCCAGGGACAGGGAAACATCCCAGGGACAAGGAAAGATCCCATGGACAAGGAAACATCAAATGGACAAGGAATCATCAATGGACAAGGAATCATCACAAGAACAAGGAAAGATCCCAGGGACAAGGAAACATCACATGGACAAGGAATCATTGCAAGAACAAGGAAAGATCCCAGGGACAAGGAATCATCAAATGGACAAGGAAACATCACATGGACAAGGAATCATCACAAGAACAAGGAAAGATCCCAGGGACAGGGAAACCTCAGTGCCCACCAGCAGCTCCCTGGAGGGGCAGCAGGGCCAGGGCAGGAGCCCCCTGGGCCGGGCAGGATTTGAACATTTGGTGTCCAGGTGCTGCAGCCAGCCCTGCCTGGGCACCTGGAGCCCTGGGGACAGCCAGGCCAGCTGAGGGCCGTGCCTGGGCAGTGGCACCACCTGACCCCCACCTGAACCCACCTGGATCCCACACCAGCTCCATCCCCACCCAGCCCTGGGCTGGGATGCCAGGCAATATTCAGTTTTATGGATTTATCACCATACCAGGTAATTCCTGGTGAGCAGCTTCAGCCCAAAAGTCCCAAATGGAAGGACTTATCAACACAAAAAGGCAAGCAGTCAAATAATCAGACATCACAAGTTAGTGGATCCCCAGTGTAAAATCAGATTTCCTCAGTTGCTTTTCTTGCCAGTGCAGCTGGTTTTCTGTTCACAATAGGATTAACAGCAAAGAAACAATTACTGGTTACACTGAGGTTCAAAACTGAGTAAATTTCAGTTCATAATCAGCTAAAGCCCCAGTTCATCCATTATGTTTTATAAATAGCAGTTTATATTTGTTATTTGGGATTTGTTATATGAATGGGAAAGGAAGAAAAAATTTAAAAATCAGTGTAAATGGGAGATTAAAAATTTTAAAATGGTACATTGGAAAGGTTGTAAGAGACTTAGTTTAAAAAAAAAAAAGCTATCCCCTCAAAATATTTTAATCTATTTAGGTTGTGATACATGTGTGCAGTAATAAAAAAATAATTTAATCTACTATAAAATTTTCTCAAACCAAGGCAAAGGGCTACTTGCATCTCTTAGTCATTACAGTTTGTTGACCCGTTTACACGACCAAAAAGATGAATTTTGGTTTAGATTTAGGATAAAGATGGGGATGACAACAAGCACAGGCTGGGTACTGTCACAGGCTCTGCTGGTAGAGCAGGTCCAGGGGCTGTGGCAGGAGCCAGGAGGGCACCCCAGGCTGGGCCCCAGTGCTCCCCAGGCTGGGCCCCAGTGCTCCCCGGGCTGTGCCCCAGTGCTCCCCAGGCTGTGCCCCAATGCTCCCCAGTCTGTGCCCCAGTGCTCCCCAGGCTTTGCCCCAGTGCCCCCAGGCTGTGCCCCAGTGCTCCCCAGGCTGGGCCCCAGTGCTCCCCAGGCTGGGCCCCAGTGCTCCCCAGGCTGGGCCCCAGTGCTCCCCGGGCTGTGCCCCAGTGCTCCCCAGGCTGTGCCCCAGTGCCCCCAGGCTGAGGGCTCAGTGCTCCCCAGGCTGTGCCCCAGTGCTCCCCAGGCTGAGGGCTCAGTGCTCCCCAGGCTGGGCCCCAGTGCCCCCAGGCTGAGGGCTCAGTGCTCCCCAGGCTGGGCCCCAGTGCTCCCCAGGCTGTGCCCCAGTGCCCCCAGGCTGAGGGCTCAGTGCTCCCCAGGCTGTGCCCCAGTGCTCCCCGGGCTGTGCCCCAGTGCTCCCCAGGCTGTGCCCCAGTGCTCCCCAAGCTGGGCCCCAGTGCTCCCCAAGCTGGGCCCCAGTGCTCCCCGGGCTGTGCCCCAGTGCTCCCCAGGCTGGGCCCCAGTGCTCCCCGGGCTGTGCCCCAGTGCTCCCCAGGCTGAGGGCTCAGTGCTCCCCAGGCTGTGCCCCAGTGCTCCCTGGGCCGGGCCTCAGTGGTCCCTGAGCTGAGGACTCAGTGCTCCCCGGGCTGAGGGCTCAGTGCTACCCAGGCTGGGCCCCAGTGCTCCCCAGGCTGTGCCCCAGTGCTCCCCAGGCTGGGCCCCAGTGCTCCCCAGGCTGAGGGCTCAGTGCTGCCCAGGCTGTGCCCCAGTGCTCCCCAGGCTGAGGGCTCAGTGCTCCCCATGCTGGGCCCCAGTGCTCCCCAGGCTGGGCCTCAGTGCTCCCCTGGCTGAGGGCTCAGTGCTCCCCTGGCTGGGCCCCAGTGCTCCCCAGGCTGTGCCCCAGTGCTCCCCAGGCTGTGCCCCAGTGCTCCACAGGCTGGGCCCCAGTGCTCCCCAGGCTGGGCCCCAGTGCTCCTTGGGCTGAGGGCTCAGTGCTCCCCGGCCTGGGCCTCAGTGCTCCACAGGCCAGGGGCTCCTGGCTGAGCCAGGGCAGCCTGGCAGCCACCCCAGGTACCCCAGGTCCTGGCAGGGAGCACTGCCCCCCGGGTACCCCAGGTCCTGGCAGGGAGCACTGCCCCCCGGGTACCCCAGGTCCTGGCAGGGAGCACTGCCCCCCGGGTACCCCAGGTCCTGGCAGGGAGCACTGCCCTCTGGGTACCCCTGGTCCTGGCAGGGAGCACTGCCCCCCGGGTACCCCAGGTCCTGGCAGGGAGCACTGCCCCCCGGGTACCCCAGGTCCTGGCAGGGAGCACTGCCCTCTGGGTACCCCTGGTCCTGGCAGGGAGCACTGCCCTCAGCTCAGGGACACCCCAGACTCACAGACTGTCCCTCGTGGGCTGTAGCTGAGGGGATTTCCCTCGTGTGGAGGAAAGGAGAAAGTGTCAGGCTATGAGCTCCAAAGAACAGCTCCAGGTCCCACACCCAGGAGCACCAGGCCCTGCAGGGAACTCCCAGAAAAGGACTTTTTGTTGGCTCCCTGTGCTCATGTCAGACACAGCCCTGCATCCCAGGAGCTGTGGGATGTTGGAATGGCCCTGCCAGCTGGGCTCAGGAGCTGCAGGGCTGCCAGGGCAGCTGGGCACACACAGGCTCTTCATCCCCAGAGTCCTCCTCACACCCAGCAGCCACTGAGGTCAACGTTTTCTGGGTGAATACCCAGCAGCCAAATGTCTGGATGCTCCAGGACTTTGGTCAAGCTATTTCTAAGCAGAGTTCCAGAAATAGCACATGGTTTTATTTACTGTGGAGCAGTCCACATTAATTTGCCAAGTGCCATTACATAACAGCAATTAATTACATTATTTCCTCATTACTAGATGTGAGCATAGGCTGCTGCCACAATGTGCTGAATGCATTTCTGTAGCTCTTCTCAGTAGCTTTGAAGGGAAGATAAACGAGGACCAGCAGAGTGCCTAGATTAACAACAAATGATAAATCCAAGCCCCTTCATTGAGCCAAATTAAATATTCTGTTGTAGGCCTTGACCTAATTCCAGCTACTGGTTGTTTTTCTTGTACTTTTTCATTAAACAGAATTTTTAAAATATCTGGGTCTGTCATGAGAATAGGTTAAATGCTTCCTTTAGACATACCTTCAGAAATTACTTTGCAAGCTATGGATAGTTTCAGAAGGCTTCAAAAGTTGGTATGAGATTTCTTGGAATCAGGATTTAGTTTTTTATTTAAAGAGAAAAAGTCATGTTGTTTAGAATAGTGATTTACCTGCCTTTTAAAAACTACATGCTATATGTGCTTGCAGACAACTCCAGATGTTATTGCCAGGACCTGGTCTTTAGGTTTAACTTTTTAAACTTCTCTTTGGTTATTCTTGTATTTTAGTACACTGATGTGTCCAGAAGGTATGTGTAAGGTATGTGTTGTATACCCCCTGGCATACACACTATATACTGTACTGTACTGTTTTATCAGAATTGTAGCACCTTTCAAGCATTTGTAAAGGGCAGTCAACACTGTACTGAATTACTTTAAAGTAATTAATTTATTTAATCTTGTCTGATTTAGCAGCCTTAAAATCTCCTGAATTTTTTTTTGAGCTTTTTTTTCTCTCTCTGCATCTTCCCTGCAATAAGTAATCTCTCCGTCCCTAGGATTCAGTCTCCTGCATTAGAAAAACTCCAGTGTGTTCTATCTCAGACTCAAAATCAGCCCTAAACAGCTCTGACCTGTTTTACCCCTGTATCACTGTCAGAGAGGAGATGTGCCAGGCTCTGAGATGTTTCATTATTCCCTCAGGGAATCTAACCTATCCTAGAATAAAACTAAGATTGCACAAGAAGGACCAAACTCTGTTTTCAGGGCCGATGGACTCACTGGACAGGTCCAGAGTCTTGGAAGTGAATGTGTGTCCATAATGGTGTGGCTGGGAGCAGAATCTGGCTAAAGAGCTGCTCTCAAAAGAACAGTTTTGCCAGCTGGTTACTAAACTGGGTGCTAAACTGAGTCTCTCCTATGCTCTTAAAATGCTTTTGGCCCAGGAAGGCTCCAGACAGGTGTAGGTGTTGGTGTTGATGCACTTGCTGAGCAACAAACCCAGTGCCAGGTCTGCCTCCACAGGCAAAATCCCAGCCATGAGAGGACATAATCATGGGAGTAAATAGGTCCATACATGCTAAGTCACTTAGCTGTACAGCTCTAAAACCCCCAGAATATCTGCAGTGTCCCTGCCCTTCACAGGCTCCCAGGGCTGAGGCTGGGGTACTCCAGGATCCTCCCTCAGCCCTGCTTACCTTCCATATCACAGTTTGTTTATTTCTCTTGTGTAACCCTTTAAAAAATGTATTTATTTTTATTGGTCTCACAGATTATTTGATTTTATTCACGAATTTCAGCACACCCTGACCATCACAGCCCTTTTTAATGCCCTTGCAAGGCAGCACTGCCACCTGATCCCTGTCCTTGCTCTGCTCTATTTGCTTGATGGTAAAACATTCCACAGCTGGAGACCTCATACCAAGGACTCCCAAACTGCCAAAACAGAGCCTACTGCTCTATAAATATCATTTCCTCAGTTCAACTCCCTGGAAGAATTTTGCATACAGAAAGAAGAGAGGGGGCATTTTTAATGCTCCCTACCATCTGTAAGCTTCTAGGGGTGTGTGACTTTGCTCATGATCAGAGTTCATAAGGGATGTACAGATAAGGCTCTCCTAAGACACACACTCAGCATTGCAAACATCAGATTTTGTATCAGGTATCGAATGAAACTGGCTGTGTATTTGGGGTACCTGCAAGGGTGCAGACAGAACTGTGTCCATGCAACTTTAAACAACCATCTCTGTATTCCAAAGGACCATCCTGAGGTGACCTTTTAAACCCCCACTGATTCATGAGAGAGATAATTGAAATTTGTGCCTATTCTGATTAATCCAAACCAGGCAAGAAAAAGCCTATCCAGTGACCTCTGTACTGCAGTTGCTTTTCCAAAAAGCAATGTTGCAGTTGACAAATAGGAACTTATACTGAGCAGTTTTGTTGGAATGGGCAGTGACAGGACAGGCTTGAAGGCAGAATAACCTGATCTTTCTCTGAGATGGCATCTCAGGCAAAGCTTTTAGCATAGGGGCTGTCAGCACAGGGGAGCTTACCCTGATTCTTCTTCTGTCATATGAGTTATTCAGCTGACACCAAGCAACATTTACCCATCTAGTCCAAAGAAATATGAAAAACCACTTCATAGGTGTAAGCACATTTTTAGGCATGCTTACTGTAAACAATTTTGCAAGGTGTTAATTAGATTTGCAGGATGTGAAACAAATATAATCAGAACAGAGTATAAGGTACAGAGCTCAGTCAGAACAAGAAGAAACTGTAAACTCTAAGTATTCCCTATGGAAAAATTGGAGTGTTTTATTTTAACATGTCAGCATTGAAAGGAAAAAAATCCTGAGACTTATGACAGCAATGAATGCAGAGTCCACAGTCAGAAGGCCTGGAAAATCTGTCCAGTGCTCGAGGGGAAGGGAGACAGTGAAATCACATACACTCTAAAGATCCATACAAATTAGATAAGCAAATTCTTATTTTTAGCATTTGCCCAACAGCAAAGACAAGGGAACAGCACATATACAACTCAGAAGGGAGGCAGTAACCTAAGCTAGTCCAGGGTACTTTGAGCAGTCAAGTTCCAGAGGCAGGAGGTGCTCATGGAACTAAAGAACATGAACTCCTATAGCTGAAGAAAAATTGTAATAGCCAATCAAACAGGAAGCAAAACTCACATTTTTCTGTCCCTACCTTGCTACTCCAGGAGGGATCTTGCAAAATGCCAAGGGTCTTTTGCTCAAAACTGAGGGCCAGAGTAAATCAAAGACTTCACTTGCTCAGAATTATGAGAGTAACTTGGCACTTAATTCTCATTAAGCTGTCATGAAAGTCAAATGGGGTTTAGGAAGATAAACCTTGGAGGATCCAGGCCTTTGGTACCCAAAAAAACTTGGGTTTAATTGAAAATCCGCACCAAAACAGTGATTCTGAATTCTTTTCAACCATCTGGAGATGCCTGGTATTTTTAGTTTTCCCTGTTTTTCTGAGAGAGGCATAAAGATAGAACAACTCTGTAACATAGGGAATATGGAAATCAGTCTTGAGCTCTTTCACTCTGACATATTTAAAGCAAAAAGAATGAATAACACCCATTTCCATAGCTCCTTCCTGAGCAGCTGCCTTTGCCAGAAAAGGAGACACCACCACCACCTTTCCTGTCAAGGAACCTCTCAGGACAAAAAAGGAAGCCCTGCTCTGTTCTGTGGGTGATAGGAATAGATCTGGCCTTGAAGCCAGTTGTAATTCCACAGCAGCTGAAGCTGGTGGAAAAGGGACACGGATTATGTATTTTAAATATATATATATATGTGTATATATATATGTGTGTGTGTGTATGTGTATATATAATTGCATTTTATATTTTACAACATATTGGAGAATTTAAGATGCATGTCCCAGGGTATAAGGCAATATAGGAGATTTGCTCCTAGGAGCTTATCTTGCCCAAAAGAAATAAAATATGATCTACACTAGTTCATGGTATAAACAGAGCTAGATTGTAATTCTCTGCACTGATTCAATTCTGTTTGTAAGTAAGGAAAGCAATTAAAGATGCCATTAGCTGGTGATGAGTACATTTCCATCCTCCACATGACTCTTACTTGAGCATCTGTGTTCTTATGAGCAATCCTGTGATTAAATTCATGATCCCTCTGAAGATAATCTCCTAATTTCTGTTTGCTTATTCTCTCTGAAGATTTTTGTTTGTTTGAAACCTGAAAATGGTGCAATAAAGTGTACATAACCTAAAGTAGAGCCACATTTTAGAAATTATATAAATTGATTATGTTCTCTGTTGATTATGGTCTGTGTTTAAGGCAAAGAGTTTTGCTAGGATTGGCCAAAGAGATTTTCAGACTCTTACTGCTTTAGGCACTGGAAGACAAAAAGGAAACACTTTGTAAGAAATCTGAACAATAGCAGTAAAAACATTTTCCAGAAGGGAATCTCCTGGGGTGGGAGCCAGTGTGACCCACAGACTGCTTGCAAAAATAGTCCAAGGAAAATCTCTGTACTTGACTTGGAAGAGATCAACAAATGGCAGCTCTGGGAAAGATGGGGTGTTTATTAGCTTTTGTCATCACCCTTTTTAAAAAGACTGGTTGCAATAGCAGGAGCCAAACATAAGTAGCACCAGTGAGGGAAGGGTAGGATCTTAACTAGAAAAGGAAAAATAAGGATTAGGGAGATTTCATATAGGCTTGGAGAATTTTGTCATCCTGATTATTTAATGAAGTCACTGAAGCAGTGCTGCAGCTCATAATAGTCCTCTTTCAAAAATATTTCATGAGGGTACCAAGGGGAAAAAGAAAAAGAAACACAGTTCTTATTCTAAGAATGTGAAGCAATTAGCAGCTAGGGAATTATAAATTATACTCATTAATTAAAATTCCTGGGAAAATACTGACATATTTTCCAACATTTTATCAAAGCATGTGGGAAACCCATAGACTCACAGGCATCATGGATTTACTGAGAACAAATTCTGTCAAGACAATCTAATTCCCTTCTTGCAAAGACAACCAGCCCTGGGAATGGAGAAAAAGCAGTGGGAGGAAAATGTCTGGGCTCCAGTAAAGCCTTGGCTGCTGTCTCCTGCAGCATCCACACAAGGAAGTATCCTCTGGATGAAGTTCCTGCAGGACCTGTGCAGGGAAAGGGCATTGAGACTGCAACGTTCAGGGATTCAGAGAAAACTGAAGGACTTGTGCTGATGCTGTCCCAGAAGTCCTGTTTGTGATCTCAGTGCTGACTTGGAAAATGGAATAGAGAGTGTCCTTATTAAATTTGCAAATTCCAGTAAGCTGAGCCTGCAAGTGCCCAGGATAAATTAAAATAAATAAATAAATAAATAAATAAATGTCTGAGAAGAGATGCAGGTCAATAGGAAGAAGTGCTATACTGGTCCAAACAGAAATAGTCAACTTCAAAAACACGAGGAGGGAAATAAATGATGAGGGAACATAAAGGCTGAACTTGGGAGCCTCAGTGACTCACACTGGATGTGAGTCAGGGACCCAACACTGCTAATGCAGGCACAAAAAGGGATGTGGCAGCCTGAGGGGTTTAAGTGAAAGTGAAGGAATCTTCTACTCTGCTTTGCAATGGTGCCACATCTGGGCCCTGGTTTTGGGGCCATTCTTCAGGAAAGTTGTTGCTGGGTTTGAGAAAATTCAGAGGAGAGCTACAATGAAGGACCTTTTAAATTCTGTGCAAGAATGAACAAAATGGGATTGTCTTGCTTAAAGCATTGAAAACTGGGAAAACAAATAAATACCTCCCAGATGGACAAGAAAAGAAAAAGAGATTTAATTGCAGCAAAATAAAACCCCCAACAATGTTCAGGTTGGACATCAGAAAAGGTTTCCAAGGATAATAAAGAATTTTAAGAATAGTTCACCCTGGAATATTTTAGTTCCCAGCACTGAAGGTCTCTGAGGACACTGCTGAGGAAAGGCACAGGGCAGTTTTCTTGTCCTGTGGCTGAGGGATGAAGCTGGGGATAAACTGAGGCTTCCTAGAACAACTCCTTGGGACTTTCTAGAATGCCTTGGTCTCCAGCTGCTGAAAAATCTCCATTCTGGAGTAATGATAAGCCCATTTGTATGGACATTTTTTGTCTCTGAGATACCCCTGAACATCCTCCTGCCTGTTTGCTGGAGGAGGTTCTGTCCACACCACCCCCAATCTCTAATGGCTTTATTTAAACATATTATCTTTCAATAACAATCTTTATTTAGCTAATTTTAGGATATGGATAAGAATTATCCAGTATATTGCTTTTACAAAACATAAATTCCCTGCATAAATGCAACAAAGTGGATATAAACTCAATGGAGCCATGTGTGAAGATACTTGGACACAAATATGTTGTGGAGCTTGAACAGACAAAAAAGGAAGCCCTGTACATGTGTTAAAGCAGTAAACCTTTGTTATTCAGGTGAAAAGAAAAATATGAAAACTTTGGTTACTTTGGGAGTGACTTTACTTGAAGCAGATACTCTTTCATCTAATAATCTCATACATGGATCAAGCCTCAAGTGCCAGAGCTTTTCCATAAAGTCAAAAGGGAAAATTTCACCTTACATCATGCAGAACAGGTAAAAGCAGTATTGCAGCTGCACAACATTTTCTTTGAAAACTTCACTATTAAATGACACTAGGAAAAAACCTCAAAACACCAAAGTTGAAAAGTTACTGCTGCACATACAAAAAACGTCTTTCTATGTTAGAGATCTTCTTGAATTTGACCTAAAATTATTTCTTTTGCTCCTTCCTAGGAGTTAGGAATCTTCAATAAACACAGTGACATGTCAATGTACTGAAACATGTAATAGCTTAATAATTTTCTCATTTACCCTATAAAGTTATTCTACACATCCAGAAGCACTGGTTTAACAAAGTAAACTCTTCACATTTTTACATTTTAAAAGGATCCTTCCAGAAAAACCAGAAACCTGTTGATAATAGGATGGCCTATTTGTGTGTTTGTAGTGAGTGTATCTCTCTCATAGCTGATGGTCTCACAAACAGCCTATTCACCTGGATTTTCCCATTAAATCCCTGGGGCATGATTCCAGCTGGGTTGAGAGCAGGTGCCTGGGGCTGCACTTGGTGCCTGTGCTCACCGTGGTGCCCACTGAGATTCCCTTCCCAAGCACTCCACAAGTAGATTGGCTCCTAGAAGCAGAAATACTTTCCAGGAAGCTGCTGAAGTAAGGAAAAATTCAGGAAAATTCAGGAAGCGAGTCCCAATTCACCTCACTGAAGTGCATGTTGTTCATTTCAGAAGAATTTATTGAAGGTCCTTACATTTAAATCTGTTTTAAAGATACTCAGAGTAACTGAGCTCTCGGCGAGCATCGTTCTCTGGGTAAGATTGAAATATTATTGTTTCCAAGCACCAGCCAATCCCAAAATGATAAACACTTGATCAGCTCAATCCCAATCCCCTTTCCCCTGTGCCCCCAGCCCTGTGACTCCCACTTTGGCTGGAAAGCACAAGCAGGAGTGAGGAGCTGGCACCCAGGCACTCCCAGTTTGCTGCGCCTCCTGCACTGCTGCATGTTACAAACAGCACTGGCAGTAACTGAACACCTTCCATACAATCCCCCCAAAACTGTGACAGGAGAACACAGAAAACTCCAATAAAGGTGATGAGATACAAATCAAGACTGTTAAAATACATAGGATTTTGGGTTTGTCTTCTTGTGTCAGTTAGAGGTTTCTGTTAACCGTCACTCTTTTTTTTCTGAAAAAGCAAATGAAATTCTTGTTTATGGTTTGATCATGGGTCTGAACACAGGCAGCTGGAGGAATTAACTGGGCTTCTTATCCAGGATCTGGCCTTCTTTTCTAAGTACTAGCCAAACATTAATTCTGAAGAGAACAGGAGCTTCTTGGCATCATGGCTCATTGAGTGAACTAAGAAATCCACTCTGGCTGGGCCCTGATACAAATAGACCTGGCTGAGCTACAGTCTGAGCACAGCCAGAACTGATAAAGGACAGTGACAATCTCTGATGTCACCATTGCTAAAGACACAGCAAAACACAAAAAGACTCAATGTACTATAAATGTGGTGCAGATTCCCCAGGCTGGGTACAATAATATCAAAAAGAGAGACTTAGTTTCAATAACCCTGGTTAACCCTGGTCTCTTTTAGCACTAATGAATTTTTAGTGATCATTCCTGCCTCATGTAGGGAACCTTTCATGTGGTTACAGCAACCAGCTGAGCTTCTTTGAAAAATCATATGGCTGATAAAATGGAAAAGACTCTGTTCCAGTTAGATACCAGCCTGTTGGCAGCCATGGGCTATTTTGGGAATCACACTTCCAATGCTGCACGTCAAGACATCGACTTCTGCCAAGGATACAGCTTGATGGGAGTTTAAAAGGACTTCAGATTTTCTACCCAGATCTTAAAAAAACTATTTCTGTAAAGCTGCTGGAATAAAGATTATAGTAATCCAAGGGATTTTCACTATTCTGTAGTGAAGAATATTACATGCACCTTTTTATAGTATTTGAATATAATTCAGCAAGGTACTTTAACAAGTGTTTACTGCTAGTATATATTTCAGGATATATGCATGTGTCTTGCTGAAGGCAAACCTAAATTACTGAGGATAAACTTCTGTGTCAAATTTTCAAAAGCTTTTCATTTTACTGCTTGATCAAACTGGTGTGTTGCTAAGAGTCAAAGTGTAATTCTGGAGAAGAATTCCAGCACCTCTGCAGGTCTCCAACCTTCTAAAAACTCCACTGCTGGAAAACAAGTTCCTCTGTGAGGACTGGAAAAGATGGGAGGGCTGCTTTCTATCAATCTGTGTTCTTCACCTGCACAGATGCTCACCTAGACCACTGCATTCACTCATTTCTCTCCTGTGTTCTCAGATGTCCCTGACTGTGGCTTGGCTGCTGGCCCTGCTGAGCAGAGTGTGGCACTCAGGGTGTCCCTCTCCTCCCCTCACCAAGCACAGATTTTCTCTTCTAAACAGCCTTCACTTTTATTGGAACTTAATTATGAATCAGACTTCCACATTTTTTGTCAGCTTTGGCTAAAATTGTCCCATGGGTATAAAGCATCTTCAGGGAAAGACAATGATATTATTGCTGAGAGTATGATAATATAAATCTCATTTTCCTAAGAAGCTAAGCTACACAGAAAATGACTGTCAGTGATTTTAACTTTCATGACTTCAGTGGAGCTCTTCCAGGACTTCAGCTGATTTCTTTATCTCAGGGCAAATCTGGGAAAGAATCATTAGACTTGTTTCTTTCTTTGGCTGAGAATATCCAGTGATTGAAGTCACTGTCCTCAAAGACAGCATTTTTACTATCTTGTCTAAGAAATTCCAGGGACAGTGACCTCCAGAGTGGAAGATCTTTCTGCTGTTGTGCAGGTTATCCAGAGGCACTGACAAAAGACAGAAGGAAAAAGGTCCAATGTGTACCATGGGAAGATTTTCTGGATCCAGTTCCTATTCTGCTTTTACATTTTTACCTTTCCTGTTGGTGAAAACAGCTTAATAGTCCCCAGAAAATGTTTATCTGGACACAAAACCTGAATAGTGCCTGACACTCTAGCAGGTCTCAGATAAGTGGGTACCTGTTGTCTGCTATTTTTACTGAATTCATCAAAAATGCTCCTTTTCTGATTTGGAATGGACTGGAACTAAAGAAGAGGGCTGACAGTTCAGACTTAAGGACCAGTGCTAATAATGGCTCTACAAATGTTTCCTGGGGCTTCCAAGCCTTGAAAATAATAGAGTATTTATTTGATTTTCTTTTTAAAAATTGTGAATCGTACACACTTAAGAGGCAAACTTGTAGATCCCTTTAATGACTTTCCTAGAAGCCTAGAACTGTGTTTTGTGTACAGGTTCTTGTTTCTAGAGGTGAGACTTTTACAGGAGTCATTTGAAATTGGTGGCTGATTCTTGTTGCACATTATCAAAACAACACTGAGCTGTGAAAAATACCAAAATTTCTCCCAGATGCAACCATGTTCCTGGAAGCTGCTTTCAAACCTATTTTTGGAGTTTCCATGTGTCTTGTCACACCATTGAGTGCTGCAGTTTTGCAGGAATGGTCTCCCATTCCCGCTCCAGTTGGATTCGTGCCCAAGTGCACCAACGTGAGGAGCAGAGGGACAAAGCTCTGCCCTCAGTGAAAGCAATGCCAGCAAGCTCAAGAGGCCCATTAAAATAGAAATAGAAATAGTTAAGACAAGTGGTGCAGCCACACAAAATTTTCCTGGCAGGGAAGGAAAGGGGTGCACTGGAGCTGGGACAGGAATGTCAGGCCCAGGATTCCCCTCCTGTGGTGATCTCACTGTAAACCCCACAAGGGGCTGCCTCCTAGTAATGGTTTAGCTGCAAAATATCATTTCCCCTCATTCAGAGAGGATGACAGAAACCAAAAATGACCTTCTCCTGTTCTTTTCATACTTCTACAATCCAGTTGTTTCAGTGAAACCTTCAGAAAGGCAGGATATTGGGAATGGGTTTCCGCTTGCCCTGTCATCCTCCAATTTGATGTATACTTCAGCAGCCTTCAGGATTAGGCCTTTTGATACTTTGGAGTTTTGGACACAATAGGTAAGAAAGGCTGATTTTTTCATTTCAGCTATTGGGAGTGTAGACTTTTGCAATTATTTGATGGCCTGGCAGTAGAAAATGTGATGACTCACAGAAGGGAATGAGAAGAAGCAATTGTCTTTCACGGACAAAGCGAGTGAAATGACACAAAATGGAGCTGTATTTCAGAGATTTCCATAGCAACTGCAAAAGCAAGTCATTTGTACAGATTCAGGAAGATCCACAAGAACAGACCTAAGACAGAAAACACCTTGAGATCACAGATTTGAGAAGGTCACAAAGAGCTGCCTTCTTCCTCCAAAACGCCCTTCAAACATTGGCACCTAACAAACACAAAGGAAGCAAACAAGCCATCAACCAGACAGAAATCTGGACTCAGCTGCTGATTCTTGCATTGCTGTTGTCTCCTCTCCCTGTTCCTGCCACCAGGTCTGGCAAGACTGGGATGAGAAACCTGGAAAGGAATGGATTGCTCCTTCTGGGAGCTGTGCCTTCCCTTGGGCACCGGTGCCTGGGGTGGTCTCCAGATGGCTCCTGCCTGGCCCTGACCCCTCTCCTGCCAGTCAGAGGCTGTGAACAGCACCTAGAAATGGGGTGAAGGTACCATTAACTGGTCATTAATGATGTCCTCATTATGCTCTGTGTGGCAAAGCTGTCCCATGGCAGGGGCTCAGCAGAGCCTGCAGCTGAGGGCAGCCCTGCAGCCCCTCCCGGGTCCCACTGTGGGATATCCCACACTGGAGGCACCAACAGCCCAGGAAAGGGACTGGGACCAGTGAGTGGGACCCTCCTCCCTGCCCTGCTGCCCTCAGCTGAGGGGTCACTGGCAGCCCCTGCAGCCCCTGCAGCCCCCAGCAGCGTGGGGAGCTGGGCTGTGGCCAGCACTCGGTGGCTTTAACGAGTCACACTTCCCTCACACCCAGGGCTCCAGCCATTTATAGCCACTGCCAGATTATGCAAGGATTCCCAGAACACTGCAGACTCCAGTTGGAAATTCTATCTGCATAGCCTGGAGTATATCAAGCAATATTTTTTAAAGCCCATTGTTGGCAGAATGAGCTTCTTGCAGTTAAAGCTATAGAAAAGCTGAGGTAAATTTGGATAGACTTCACACAATAAAGAAGTTAATTTTGTTTCATTTGTCAATTTTGATAATTTATGTCTTTTAAAAAAATCCCAAAATGTTAGTTGCATTTAAAAAAGCCTGAAAGCCCAACACAAATGGCTCATTTGATTGAAAAGTGAGATCTTTCAAATGTTTGAGACAGTATATTTTAGAAAGTGTGAGGGAATGTGAATAATTTGGACAAGAATACCTGAATTTCAATATTTTAATGTCAGTGTGCTTTCAAATTTCTGACAAAATACAGTACCTTGCTATCTATTCAGCCCTGGGATAGGAACTTCCAGTGCAATCTTGTTTTGTGTTGCAAACGTTACAAATTTCTTACACTTCCATGCTGAAAATACCAAATAATAAACCTGGCACTTAAAATACTTCAGTGATATTTGAAAACCTAATAATCCATGTGAAAAGCCACTTATTAGCAGAGCCACATGGATATAAAAGTAAAATACATATTTTATAGTAAAATACATATTCCATGTTTTCAATGGAAACATACTGCAAGCACCTGCATCTATTTCTTTTCCCCCAACTCTTGCACCATGTAAATTTGAAGTACTCTTATGCTTTGAAATCAGTCAGCTGGCAGAGCTTATTCTTAATTTTTAAATGGTTTGTCCCTCCTGAAGCAGAAATAGCTGAAAGTCAGGCTTAGGAAGACCCATTGTGAAAATTTGTTTTGTCAAAAGCAAAATAGATTCATAATTTTATTACAAAGGTTATTATCACTGAGCCATCACAGGCTTTCACTGCAACATCAAATACAGACACAAGCTTGGGTCAAGTCTGTTCAGAAATACAACCAACAGTGATCATTTTCATGCCAGTGCATTCATTAATTTCAGAAATGGATTATTGATGGGATGTCCCAATCTATTTTAGACAGTGAAGCAGTGAAACTGTTCACTGGTTTGTTGGTTAACCAATCTATCCAAGAACAAATTGTACCCTTCAGTATGAAGTGAACTTTGTAGTCTAACAATAAATACAGCTACAGAGTCTGCACAGTCATCTTCAATAACAGGCTCACTTAGTAATACACCTGGGCTTAACTGTGACATTTCATTAAATGTCTTAAATGTGCTACAAAGCAGAGTTTATACAACTAGAATTAAAAAACCCAACATCTGTGCTTGATTTAGAAACTGGGAGTTAACAGTTTCCTATCACCCTGTTAATTAATGCAGGACTCAGATCTCTGTGCCTACATGTCAGGTCCTGGAGTTCAGTCCATTAAAAATATAAAATAATTGGGAAGAGGGGAGAGAAGAAAGGGGGTGGTTTCTAGACTCCAGCATAATGTGGAAGGGATTTCTGTGGTATTTTTGTTTAGCAATGTCACCTGCACCTTTAGTGTCACTCAGGTTTTAACCTGGGAAATGCCATTTTTCTGTCAGCCATCTGTGGAGACAGTCAGGTGAGCTCCTCAGTGGTGTCCCCAGTTATCCATCCAAAATGGGCTGGGCTGTACAGAAACCCTCAGGCGTAACTTCAGAGGCAGAAAGGAGCCAGATTAGGCAGTTTTAATTACCCAGGAGTGGTTGGTGGAGCCTTTCTCCCCTGAGCCCTTCATTTTTGAGCCTCCCATGGCCCACGCTGGCCCTGGCCCTGAGCCTTGGGGCTCTGCAGTGACTCCCCAGGCTGTCAGGGAGCCCATTTTTAGCTATCTGGGACAAAGTTAGCAGCGTTGCTATTCTCACTGGGCACAGCGTGCAAGATCTATTCCCACACTAGGAGAGTATTTAGTAAGGTCACAAGGATGCCTCCTCCTTATCAAACACATTCCCTGGAAACTTGGCAGGGGTTTCGTTTTACAAGAATTCAGGCACAAATTAATGGCATTTGTTTGAGACTTATTTAAATTTCTCAGTGTTTGTGCAGAAAGAGATTTGCATTACCAACCTATAACAGAAAATTTGTTGTCAGCAGCTTTCAAAGTCTAATTTTGCCCTCATTAAATTGATTTTGAATCCATTTAATTGACCAATTTTGGTAGAGTTGCTTCATGTTTGTACTAGAAGCATGCTGCATTTACACTACTAAGATTTCTTTTGGTCTATTTAATCACTTCATAAGGGAGAAAACTGAGCTCTTTACTTCATTTTAAAGATGATAACAATGAGGCTGGAGGCAAACACAGAGTGATACGTGCAAGGACTGGATGCAATTTTCCATGTTCAAAGAGGATCTTATGTAAACCAGAGACACAGAAGCGTGAGAAGTGTGGCTCAAATGAAAACAGAGCCCTGCAGAAAGACAGGACTTGGTCAGAACACTGTGTCTGTCTGCCTAACAGCCTGTGGGAAAGGAGGACTCCCCCAGACTTTGTTTCTTGTCATTTCCCCCACATTCTCCAGTGGGAAGTGTCTGTGTGTGCTGGGCGTGTTGCCAGGAACAGAGAGGTGTAAATTGAGCACAAGTGACCGCTGATGGTCCCCCAGAGCTCCCAGACCATCTGTGCAAGCACAGGGGCTCCTCAAACCCTGCTCCCAGCCAGAACAAACTGTGGCCTCACAAGGTGGAGTAAAGAGCTCATCACAATGCATCCAGTGGAGAAGATGTGACATGCTGGCTCCTGAGGAAAGCCTTGTTTTAGGGAAGAGTCTTTTTTAGAAAAATTTATTAAGAGGATAAAAAAGAAGAGCAGGAGTAGAGTTATCACCAGCAAAAGCTGAATAGAGCCTCAATAAATAGCTGAGGGGGCTCAGACCACTCTGAGAATGCAAGAATGTGTATAAAAATCTATTATGGATCTTTAAAAATACTGCCTTTAACTCTGTATCCTGAAAGCAGAATATCCACATCCCATATGCAATATAAAATATTTGCTGTGGCATCATCGGCTGGGGTTTGCCCATTTGTTATGCATTGAGGATCCTCCTCAACTTCCTCAGCCTCAGCCAGAAATTGGAATGTGGAGATGGATGGTTCATTAGTTTCAGTTCATAGGAGAAGGCCCAGACACCACCTTGTACAAGCCCTGTCAATCTGAGCCCAGGGATCAGCCCGAGTCCTTTCCCAGGCAGGCAGAGCAGGCCCAGGGCAGCAGAGCTCTGCTCCCACTCTTACACCTTCATCCCCACCATGCTGGAATGGCATTTACATAACATCCTGGATTTGCAGAACATCCCGGCCAGAAGATGGCATTTGGGTAAAACCCCACTCCAGAAGCCGAGCAAAATAAATCCTCCCAGCCTGTGTGCCACAGTAAAATCTTCCAGCACAGGGCAGACACCTTTTGTCAGAGGCTGGCAGTCCTGCAGAGAGCAGCCACACTTTGGGAACTCTCACTTCTGCCTCTGTGACCTTGAACAAGTGTTGTCTGTTGACAAGGCTTGTCTGGGCCTCAGTTTGCTGCCTGAAAAACATTTACAGGGGCTCTTGAGGATGAGGTTGCACAGCCCCGAATACAATGGTATCGAGGATGAGAAAAGTGGACAAACTTTTTTGGAAACACATCTTTCTACTTCAACCATAAAAAAAAAAAAAAACCAAACCAAAAAAAGACCCCCTCAACTGCAGCAGAGTTCAAGTATGGGGGTGGAAAAAGGCTGTGATAAGAGAGAGCCTCCCAGCTGTGCTGTGGGCAGTGAACCTGTCCTGTGACTCTTGCCCAGCCCTGCGATGGCAGCGCAGCCTCCCGGCCCAGGGCAGGGGCAGCAGCCCCGGGGCTGGAGCTGCCCTGGGCAATGCAGGCCCTGGGAGGCTCCCCAGGAATGGCACAGTTATATAATCCCCAGTGCAGGGTCAGAGCCTGGCCTGGCTCTGCTCACGGGAGCTCAGGGCTCAGAGCCTCCCTGGCTGTCAGTGGCAGTGTCAGCGCTCGGGCCAGAAATAACCCCTGACGGATGGCAGCGACGCTGCACAGGCACCCAGGCAGCTTTTTATAGCAGCCCTTGGACTGCAGATACCAAACCTGGGCTATTTTGGGCACACAGGCTTGGGGAAACATTCGTGATCTTTAGCTTGCATGACTGCTTTTGCACACAGGTGCTGTCGTGGCTCTTCTTGAAGATAGGGAATATTTTTATCCCACTGGACATTTGTACTCACAGAGGGATAACTAACCTAGAAAATGGAGACTGTGCTATCACATGAGGTTTTCCAAATTGTTGCTGGGGTCCAAAGGACTTGTCACTTCAAGAAGTCCTAAGATGTCTGATGGCTTGATACTCAACCTAACTGAAAAGAACAATTTTGAATTGAACTAACTGGAAGTGAAATGTAACCATGGGATGACTTTGATGTATTTCCTCATTTAATGACCAGGACAGGATATAGATACACACACACACACACACACACACACACACATATATATATATATATTAGTAAGAGAATGGGATGGGGCACTAATGGCTGATGTCTAATTCACCCTTCTAGCAAATAGAAGTTTACTATTTATTGATAGTGCAGATGTCCTAATCCAAACACATTTTTTTTTTAATAGAATGTACCTGTGGCACAGCTCTATCTACCATCCTTAAACAGCTCTAGAATCTCCTGTGTGGGCAGAGCCCTTGCTGTGTTTCCTCACATCAGTTCAGTACAGCAGGGTAACAGAACAGGAACATTTTGGCAGCACCACCTGCTTTAGTCATTACTACCAACATTCTATGGAACTGTATTTCTGATATTTACCATTGTAGTGGGAGCCAAATCTCAGGGAAAGGTGTATAGATGGTAAATGTTCTGTAGCTTGGGGAATGCTGGCCAGATCAGACCTAGTTTACCACAGGACATACAAATCTTAGCATCACTGGTAAGATTTTTCAAAGGAAGATTGCAATTTCCGTGACAACCACATCATCTGCAGCTGATTAAATACTAGTTCAAATTAATAAATAAATTTTTACCTCGGAAAACATAACACCAAGAGAGACAGGAACAAGCAGACACTTTGGAGGGATACATTTAAAAGAGAGAAGAGGCCTTGTAAGCTGCCACATCTGGACTTGTGTCCAGTGTGGGCTTTGCTGCTGTCCAATGGCTCCAGCTCAGGAAGTCTCTGCTGCCTGCACCTGGCACCACTCACAGAACAGAGAGCAGCCTCTGAATTGTCCAGGGCAGACACAGAGTGGGGAGGGAAAGAAATACTGCAAAACCAAATCCATGGCTCAGCACCAGAAAAGCTGGAACAGGTCCCCAGCTGTACTTTAAAACTTCTCATTGAAGCTTCTTGCTCATGTTACCTTTCAATATCACTTTATAGCCAATCTAGGCAATAAATGCACAAGTAAAAAAAAAACCAACCAGTGTTATGAACACTATGCCAATAATTGAAATCATTTTAAAAGTTAATTTCACAAGAAGTCTGTGAATAAGGCCTTATTTCCTCTGGAAATAAATCTGGTCCCACATACCAGTGCATTAAGGCTGCTTAAGGCTGGAAGTAGGGTGATTCCAACTTGTCCTATTTTAACAGAGGATACCCAAGGTATGCTTTAAGACTTCAGAATGCAATTCATTTCCCAATTACTTTGGAAGGATTAAAAACCTGACCAGATTAGATCCAAAGCCTGGGCAGCAATTGCTGCAGCTGAGTATCTTCATATACCTATGAATCTCAGCTGTTCCCTGATGGTGAAATCCCCTGGTCACCAAGGAAAACTCAGTCCTTCAGCCTTTCTCCCCTAAGGCACACTAATGAATTTATTCATGGACCTTAATCCAACTAGGAAATTGTTCCTCTGTACATAATCTCCCTCTCCTTTAGCATTTGACCATTTCAAATGCTGGAAGAGGGACTATGACCTTCAATGGAAACACTAAAATGAAAAGAATAAATGAAAACAAAAGGATTGAAAGGTTACTACACTTATGGTTAAGATAAGGGGTTGAAAATTGCTTTTTATTTTAAAAGCTGACCTACAAACTACATCCATACATCTGTGTATGGGTGTCCCTATGCTTTAGCAGATTTCTTCTTTACCTTTTCCAGGTCTCCACAGTCTGGTCTGGCTCCAGGGAAAGCCCACTGAAGATTATATATCTTGTCGTGCTGTACTGCCAAAATGGTTTTATTTGGGAAAACAACAGAAAATAGGCCAAACTAAAATTAATAGAGAGTCATTCATAACTTACACTGTCAACCAGAGCACAGGCATCAGAAAAATATATAGTAACACAATGAGTTGATTTGGGTGGGAGAAAGTTCCCTTCCCTTCCCTTAGAAATTCAGCAGTGATTTTTAATCCTGCCATTTGTCAGAAAATGTACTAAAATACTGCTAAATATGAAAGCTTAAGAGAGATGCAGCCATAATCAGAGAGGAGCTGCATGGTCATAAACCATCTTTCTCTCAATTTATTAGTGTTATAAAATCTGACAGAAAATGAAAGTGCAAGAAATTCTTTTGCTGAACATTTCTAGTGTGGGCTGTCTGCTGAGGAGTGACTCCAGGCTCTCCACAGCAGCCCCAGCAAGTCAGGGTAAGCTGTAATCAGATATTGCAGATTAGCTCTGTTCCACAGCCTCCTGTGGGCCAGCATCTCTGAGAGGAAACCAGTCCAGGGCACAGAGATGCTCTGAGCTGGAGGCAACGCCTTCCCCTTAAATAAAAATGTGCAAACCTCCCTCAGGACACAGCAGAGCTGGGGCGAGGATCCCAGCAGTGATCCCAAAGCAGGGATCTCAAAGCAGGGATCTCAAAGCAGGGATCCCAAAGCAGGGATCCCACCTGACCCCAGCAGTGATCCCAGTACTGACCCCAGCAGTGATCCCAGCACTGATCCCACCTGGTCCCAGCAGTGATCCCACCTGATCCCAAAACAGTGATCCCACCTGACCTCAGCAGTGATCCCAGCACTGATCCCATCTGATCTCAGCACTGATCCCACCTAATCCCAGCAGTGATCCCATCCAATCCCAGCACTGATCCCAGCAGTGATCCCAGCAGTGATCCCAGCAGTGATCCTGACCCCAGCACTGACCCCAGCACTGATCCCACCCGATCCCAGCAGTGCACAAAGAGCAGCAGCACAGCCCTGGAGCCCAGCTGGGCACCGCTGGCCCCTGCCCACGGAATTGTCCAAGGATGGCTCTGCAGGTCTGAAGAGGACACAGAGAGCACAACGGGACAATTCACGCCTCTAATGGGCGCTAATTCCCTGTTTATAAACAGGCTGTGGTTCACACCTCTCCTCTTACCAGTGCCCTGCCACACTTCAGAGGGTGACGGCTGCAGCCACGGGAGCTGATCCACTCCAGCCAAGCCTCCCACTGCATTACACTTGTGAGACCCCAATGCAGCAAGGATTTCTCCAGACTGATGACAAGACAATAGGTCAAAACCTTGATTACTTTCTTTTTCTACTGTCTTGACTGCCTGTTTTTACCTGGAAGTATTATTTATATACTGAAATACATAAGTTTTATGATTTTACATTACTCAGAGAAATAAGCAATGAGCATTCTTGAACACACCCTGACAGCAAGTTGGCAAGAATTCTGAATTCTCTTCACTTCAGCATGAAATAATGCCAAAAAAGGTGAATACCATTATGTAAGCTAGAGGCAACTCAGAATTAATGTCTGAAATACCCTTGTAATTTAGCTTTTAAAGGAGAAAAGGAAAACAACTATCAATTAAAGATCAAAAATATCGGGCTGTTGTTGTTTTAGTATCTAAGTGTTATCAATCTGTTTCCAGGACTTTCAGAAGTCCTTGGTGCCAGTTGTGAGCTCCATGGTTTGGGTGCAGTGCAAATTGTCAAGCACATTCTCTTTAGGGAGCTTTTCTCATCCCAGTGTGAGGGGCTGGGGAAAGGACGCTGCTGACAGAGCCCAGATGGGTGATAAAACACATCCAACACTGACTCAGAGGCTCCACAGCCCAGCTCATCCCCGTGACTGACAGACAGACAGACAGACAGACAGACAGACAGACGCTGGTGTCACTGACATTGGGCAAAGGCAGGGAGGGCTCCCAGTGGTGACTGAGATCTGAACAGCTTTGGGTGCCTGGGCCACCTGCACCCACAGCCAGGGCTGTTCACCTTCCCTGAGCTCACAGAGGGAAAATCCCCCTTCCCAGAAATCAGCCCAAATGGGCTTTTCAGCAGATGTCAGTGCAGTGTGGGTTAGCAGATTTCTAAACTCACAGATGAAACACTGGAATCACAGTAAATTACATAGTTCAAAGTATTTCCATAATTAGAACTACAAATTCTGAAGAATGTTCCTAATTAGAACTGCTAAAGAATCTGTACTAAAAAATGAATGCACTGGAAACCCATTTCTGGTAGGAGCTCTCCAGTCCCCTTGCTGGAAACCAAGAGCAGCCCTGCAGGCCAAGCCTTATTCCCTCATTGCAAAGGGTGCAAAGCCTGAACTATTTTGTCTTTTCTCAAAACCAAGCATCTCTGCACACACCACCTCTGCTCCCCTTACCTCCAGATCTCAGCAGCAGATTTCCTGCCTCTTTTCTGGAAGGGCTGGGATGTTTTTAGTGGAAGCAGGCAGTGCTCAGCACCGTGTTTCCAGCCAGCTCACCTGCTCCGAGCTGGGAGGCAGCAGCAAACTCCCAGCTGCTGTTTGTTTCCTGGAGCAAAAAGCTGGAAATTTGCCTTTGTTCCTGTGATTGACACAGAGTTTAGACATTCTACCCACAGCTGACATGGCTTCTTCTTGTACTCAGTTCAGCTCTTTCATTTCCACCACATACCTGGAAAAAAAATTAATTGTAAGGTGCCAGATGAGGAGCCATTTTTGCCTAAGTGGAACAGTACAAAAGAATACACCCTTGCTTCTAGGAGGAATTGATTGAAAGGTAGGCTGTCAGCCTATTAATTGCAGAACAGACACAAAAATTTAGCCAAAATAGATAAATAATGATATTGCATTTCATTTAGACTGTAGTGAAATGAGCTCCCTACTTTGCTTTCATATGCAATCACACCTCTAAAACAGAATTATTCTAGTTTGGTTGGATCAGTTATTTGAGCATTCTAGACAAATGTTGAAAGCTGATTAAAGTTGAACAGCTACTACTTCTACTCTTTTTCTACCCTGTGTTTTGGCCACAGCTTGGCTCTGTTCCTTCATTGGCCAGGGGGACACAGCTGAATGCTGCTGCTGTAACTCATTTTTCACCACCTGAACAAAGTGCTTCTGTGTTTTCCTGCCTCCAGCTCCAGCACTGCTCTGTGTGGTGGATCAGACTCAAGAATCCCCCATTTCCATGAGTACAAGTAACTGGAATGCTGGTTCTTTAGCAGGCCACTTCTGGCTGTGGTTATTCATAAATATGCCTTCAAAAAACCCAACAATATGGTGCTGCAATATCAAACACTGTTTTTCTGCTTTAGAGATGGCAAATCTTGCTGTGCATAAACTCTGGAACCAGAATGCAGTGGGGACATATCCCAGACAGATATTATTTACCTTCAAATTAAAGTTTGGTGTGACAAGCACTGCTTCTAACTGGGGATATGACTTTAAGATGTCTTTGGGAAGTTTAGTTAATACTTTCAGCAGAGAAGTGGAGCACTACCACTTTTATACTCAGGAGGAGATAATTTTAAAATATCCATAGATTAAATTTAAAAAAAAAAGGCAAGGAAAAAGCTTCAGTCTTTAAGAGAGTATTGCTGTTTTTCAAAAACATGGAAACTTTTATTCTGCAATTAGTTTTAAAAATACTCTATGGCAGGCACAGATTCTGTTCAAGTCTCTCTTGCTTTTAAGGGGGCTGGGTGCCCTTCTGTAGGATGGCTTAGAGACTTTAGTAGGATTTCAGACATTTATGGTAGCAGAGTGTGGTGGTGTTCACAGGGGTCCCAGGATGAGAGAAGAGATGAGAATCTTGACTCCATGTTTCAGAAGGCTGATTTATTATTTTATTATATATATTATATTAAAAGAAAATTATATATTAAAACTATACTGAAAGAATAGAAGAAAGGATTTCATCAGAAGGCTTGAAAGGAAAGGAATGGAATGATAATAAAATCTTGTGACTGACCAGAGTCTGAGACAGCTGGGCTGTGATTGGCCATTAATTAAAAACAACCACATAAGACCAATCAAAGATGCACCTGTTACATTCCACAGCAGCAGATAACCATTGGTTACATTTAGTTTCTAGGCCTCTCAGCTTCTCAGGAGAAAAATCCTAGCAAAAGGATTTTTCATAAAATATGTCTGTGACAGCAGAGGTTTTGGCTCTACTCTTCTAACAGTGAGGGCAGGGCAAATAGGGATAGCAGGAAATTCCCACTGAAATGCAGGGACCCATTCTGCTCAGTCAGCCTGGGCTTTATGGATCTCAGGCACTTCAGCTGAAACTTTGAAGACATATGCAAGAAAAACTGGATGACAAATGGGTCTTTCAGCTGTTGTTCCAGTGGACAGAACTTTACCTGGCACTTTCCCATGCAGATGCCCCACACCTCCAGAACACAAATGCTCAGACACAGCTGCAGTACAGAAAATCCCAAGTGACAGGGATGCACTGCCATTAGCAACAGTGTCAGAATGGTGTCAATCCTGCTCAGAGAAACATGCCAGAAACCAGCCAGGGACTGCAGTCCTCAGCTCTCCACTAAAACAGAGGTAATCTTGGATGCCACACAGCAGCAAGCAAGTTGAATGCATAAATTTGGGTCCTTGGCTGAGATTTCCTCCCTGGTCCCCTGCAAACCCAAAGCACAGAGTCTGAGTGCCCAGCAGAGCAGGCACTGCAGCCACTGGCACTGCAATTATTGGCACTGCAGCCACTGGCACTGCATCCCCTGGCACTGCAGTTATTTGACAGCTGTGGATTAACAGAGTCACCCAGTTGTTCAGAGTCACCCATCTGTGCTTCAGCTGAACATTTCCCTTTGGAGCTGTCAACCAGGGATGTTCCTCTTGTTCCATTTCTTTTTGTGCACAACTGTTGGCTTGAATCTGCATTTTGAGCTAAATGCAACAAGGCAAACCCTATCACAGAATTAATGTTCAAACTCCTTTGTACATTAGGCTAAAGGAATATTAACACATCCCATTCTGTGCCATTTCCAATGCCTTGTAGCAGATAAGATTATCTCATTAATCCTGTTGTGCTCCCTCCCAGGAGGTGAAACACTAGACAGAAGAACACAGAAATAAGGGGGTTGAAAAGGGGTATCTGACACCAGAGCATCAGAGCAAAGCTGTGGATGCAGCGAAAGCCTCTGAAAAGCACAAATTTGAATCAGGGATCTTCACATTCTGTATCTCCCACCTAGACTCACATATAAAACCAGTTCTTTTTGACCAGTCTGAAGTGTGGTAGAAAACAGACAGGTTTCATTCACTGCTGCAGTTACCCCCTAACTTTGCTTCTAAACAATTCACAGTCCTCAGAGCCTCAGAAAAAATTGTGACAAAAGACAACATTTTTTCCTAATTCAAAGAAATACAAAAAAAAATTATAGATGTACTTTAGGCTCTCTTATTGTTGTATTTATGAAATATATTTGTTTATCTGCATAAATACACTTTAGTCTATCTCTTATGCAGATATGATATTTCCTCCCCACCCTCCTTATACTTTCATTTTGACATCAATTATTAGTTCAGAATACAGCAACGAAAATAAGACATTTTATTTTTGTTTTTTATTGATACAATTAGTTGTATCAATATGAAATAAGAAATGCATTGTGGTAAAATTTAGAATTACACAAGCCACATTTCCACACTTACTATTAAAGTAATGGGAATTCTGCAAAGCTGGAAAGTGGAAATTTCCATCAGGGCTCCAATAAAAGGAAGAGAATACTGTGAAGAGCCTCTGTAGCAGTTTGGATGTTCAGAGGTTCAGCTGCTTTCTGCTCACATAAACAAAGCTTTAGTCAGTCACATCTCCTGAGTGTAACTCATGGCTCCCCATTTTGTGCTTTTACAACCAAAAAATGCCTTCACACTGGATGAACTCTTTTCTCACAAAATTTGAATGGTAATAATGGGATAGAAGTAACAAGCCCTGGAGAGTAAAGAGCAACACATGAAACATAAATAGAGTTGTCATCAAAAGTGTAAAAAATACATTATGAAAATTGACATGAGGGTTAAATGCCAGAGATGGAAACTTTAAGGAGAACCTATCAAAGGGGACAGAGATAAAGCTTCCACACCAACCATCAGCTGCAGACCATCAATCCTTGCCTGACACAAGTGGATTTCACTCAGCTACTTGGAGTTTTCAGTGTTCTAGAGAGAGCTGTTATACTTCAGTTACACTCAGTGTTGCACAGAGATTTTGTATTTGAAAAGGGAGATCAGAATCACACAAAGAATCACTTGGCTTCAAGATTTCTCCCTTTTCTACAAGTTTATAGTTAGCATTTTTTAAGCTGGACTGTCTGGCCTTTGGACACAAACAGATTTAGAAGACAGGCTGTCTGAAAGCTTCTCATGGATTTCCTTTTTCCCATAGAATTCCAGGTTTTGTGTTCTCACCCAGCCCCTACGCGCTTTGGAACTCAGAAGGAGCAGTGATTCCTAGCAGTCACCTCCTAACAACAGGGACAGCTTTCTGTCCTTGTTACCAGGACAAATCTGTTCTCAGATAATTATTTCACAGTATCATTGGCATAAACTCCCTCAGCTCCCAACACCCAAAGCTGTGAACATCCTGGCTCTGCAGTCCCAGCCTCTGCAAGACACCCACAGTGAGAGACAACTTGGAGTTACTGCTTGCCAAAGACTTGCTGAAAGCCCAACAAAGTGTTTGGGGCCAAATTATTGGAGGAATAATAATGATAATGATAATGACAATGATAACAATGTTTTACATTTTTATATTATAATTATGATGGTGGTGAATGAATGATGAATGAAAGTTCCCCCATTTTAGCCAGTTCCTTTAATCTTGAGACACTAAAAAACAGGAACAACCTGATGCCATTGGTCAGCTCAGCTCTCCCAGCAGTAGGTAACTCCTTGGAATTACCAGGCAAATTAGGAAAATGTGCTGTAACACCAAAAAAGCCAAACCCCAAAACATCTCTCAGCCACTAACAGAAGTCAGCCTGTGGCCAGTGGCCACTCCCAAAGGGGTTTGTAAAGCTCTCCCTAAGGAATGATCCCTGTCTGTACGGGCAGGAAGCAGCACATTCCCAACCCAGCCATGGCAGGGGTTTCTTCCCAAGGGAAGATGAAATAAATGTGCCCTTGAGGGCCAGTGGCACTGTCATGTCATGGTTCCACCTGAATCAGCCTGCTCAACTCTTAGACAGAGAAACTTTTAAAGTTAATACCTGGTTTTATATAAGCTGATCCTGAATAAGCCATTTAACTTTAAAAAGTGCTGATGGAAATTCTGAATTGCCTTTTCATATGAAATTAAGATTTTTCATCCCTACCCTGAGGGAGGGGGGAAAGTTTATTGAAGGGTTTATTTTCCTCTAATATTTTGTTGATTACCTCCAAACATTCCAGTTTTTATCCTGTGAAAATCGGCATGTAAGTCCCTGAAATGTGTGACTAAACAATCCAGTTTATTTAAACCAACAGAAAATTATTGTATGTCTCATTTTTAAATTAAAATTAGAGGTCTATAGGCCATTGAAAAGCTGTGAGTGCTTTAAAACTTCTTTTTTTTTTTAAGAAAAAAACTTTTCATAAATTAAAACTTACCACTTTATATCATTTTAGTGATTGCCCTAATGCTGTGACTTGGCAGGTTATAGGCTTTGCAGACAACTTGTAAACCTTCCAAGCAGACATCAATCACAGAAGTGATTGCACGGTCTTTATAAAGCAATCTGAGCAATTATGCTGCAATATAAAAATCTATTTCCCCTATAACCAGCGATGAATCAGCTGTCCATTAATGAATAAAGATTGTGAATCATCATCTTTAAAAGATTTAAGATGGGGAAATGTAACAGCTTCTTAAAATTGTCTCCTGAGCTTGTCTGCTCCAGCGCCTGCAGGGCTGTGGTGGTTGAGAGCCACTGGAGTTTTCCCAGTGTCCCAAAATTAACCTGATGGGCAGCTTGGAACTCCCTTCCCAAGGCCTCTCCCTCAGTGTGGGAATGTCCCCTGCTCTCACCTGGGCTGGGTAACATCACAGAACCACAGAAGCCCAGAGTCCCAGAGGCCCAGGATCACCCAGGCTGGACCAGACCTCTGAGAGCATCAGGTCCAGCCAGTGACCCAAGGCCACCCTGTCACCAGACCATGGCACTGAGTGCCACATCCAGGCTTCCTGAAACACCTCCAGGGACACTGCCAGAGCCAAAGGGCCTCCTCCAGCACAGCATTGACAACCAGCTTTAATTTCCTGTGAAACAATTCCCTCCCTGCCATAGCAATTCAACACGGTGTGATCAGAGGGGAGCAGCCCACGCTGGCTGCTGACTAAGGAGGGGAGCAGCACCAATTCCTGGAAAAATTCAGGGAGCTAATGGTGATTGGCAGCTTTGATCAGAGACAGCCACTGCAGGCACAGGATCTGTGTTTTATGGATGGGTATGACTGCATTCAAACCACTAACATGAGGAGGCAAGATACACCATGGAGACTTTCATATAGAATAAGCCAAATTTACTTCTGCTTGCCAATGTACTTTCTGAGTATTTTACATTCTTTCCTCACTCCTTGTGCTGAGACTTGTCTTTATCCATTTTGTGTGTGTATGCTTAAAGGATTTATACTATGTATTATTTTTAATCTCTTCTTTTTATAAGCATTGTGTATGATGTAAATCAACACATCCTTTGCCAGAGGGAAAAAAGTTTGCAAATCCACAGAGACCAAAGGAAAAGACCAGCATGCAAGAAGTACTTCAGTAATTTTGAAAATAGCACAACACATTTATTTTTCAGGTCAGTGCATGATTTTCTATTACTTTCTTTTCCTTAATCAGTCCTGGCTTACACTACCCATAGTGTAATTAAGATCATTAATTTAATCTAAATCTGAAATAGATTTTTAAAATTCAGTTTGTGCTTTCAGCTCGGATCCTACACACACAGCAAGCCAGCTGAATGTGAGGTGGTAGTTTTGAACTGTGTGCACAGGATTTTTGCTGCAGTCTCCAAGTCTTCTGAACTTCATAAATATGAAAAATCTGCTTGGACAGACTCCCATTCACACTTGCTTGGTTTTGAGGGAATGGTGTTTGCTTCCACAGAGGTTGAGGGTTTGGGGGTATTTTTAGTTTTTGAAGAAGGGACCAAAATTGTAATAAGGCACAACTCAAAGGATACAGTGGTTTTGAGCTTCAGGTTTCCTTTTTCTGACTTCAGAATACTCTAGTTTAGATAGTCTAATTTTGCCACAAAATTCAACTACATAGGTACATCAGAAATTTCCAGTTTTAGGGAAGTCAAAGAATGATTTCTAAAATAAGTGTCAAAAAACACAGGAGGAAAGACAGACATCACCTCGAAGTTATGCAAGTTATGCACATTAACAGTAGAAATGACAAGCACAAGAAACACCACAAAAAAAGAGTAATTTTAGGTACTGCCTGTGTCCTTCCCATTAGGGTGGTGTAAGTGAGTCTAAAAAAGCATTTGCAGTTTTGTCTAAATCCAGCAGCCACCCTGATCCCCCAAAAGCCAGGTGAGAAACAGTTGGGGAAATCAACCACCTGTCTGGCCATCATCACTGCTTCTTTTCTTAATGCAGTACTGTGAACACAGAAAAGTCTTCTTTATCTTCCAGACACAAATATCAGATGCTTTATTTAAAAAAAAAATTATTTGTAGCTGACACAATTTCTCAAAGTTGAAAGTATCTCTTGAAGTAGCCCTCTCAGAAGATCGAATTCTTGGCAGAACTCGATGAATTTTGTAATGCTAGGTGTGAACAAGAAAAGCAGCTCCTGTCAAAACATTTCACTCTTCCATTGTGAGGAGGAGGCAGCAGGACTTTCCCAAGACCTGCTGAGCCCCGTGGCTGAGCTCAGAGCTGGGCACTGCCAGGGCTCTCAGGTTTCATCTGTTTCTAGCATGGTCTGACCTCAGGAAACTTCCTCACTCCACTGGGTGCCCTCTCTGCCCTTTATTCCTTTCTCAGGCATTTACAACATATTTTCTTGTATGTTTTGCATGAAGAGAGGTGAGAAAATTGGGATTGTTCAGCCTGGAGAGGAGAAGCTTTGGGGTGAGCTCAGGGTGGGCTTGCAGGGCCTGAAGGAGCTGCAGGAGAGATGGAGAGAGACAATTGCCAAGGGCTGGAGGGACAGGAGCCAGGGAATGGCTGCCAGTGCCAGAGGGCAGGGCTGGATGGGATCTTGGCAATGAGGAATTGTTCCCTGGCAGGGTGGGCAGGCCCTGGCACAGGGTGCCCAGAGCAGCTGGGGCTGCCCCTGGATCCCTGGCAGTGCCCAAGGCCAGGCTGGACACTGGGGCTGGAGCAGCCTGGGACAGTGGAAGGTGTCCCTGCCATGGCAGGGGTGGCACTGGGTGGGCTTTAAGGTCCCTCGAGCCCAAACCCTTCTGTGATTTTATGATAATGTAATTCTTAAATATCAAATGAATAAATATCCTAGAAAAATGTCCTCCAGCTCCCCCTCGTTGCCTGATGTCTCAGGGTGCTCACCCTGCACAATGAGCTTTGTTCCTCAGTGAGGAAAGAAGAAATCAAGACATTACTTAGGATATTGTTTCATGATAATAAAACTGACGGGTTTGACATCCAGCCATGCTTGAAATGTGCCAATAAGGGAGGAATTAGAGCAAAGTCTCCATGCATGCCCAGCTCCAGAGCTCCAGTTCTGTGTTAGCAGCTCCCACAGGAATTAGTTGTGGCCTGATGCAGTGAGTCTTTACACTTCCTTGAGGGCAGAGAGTTTGAAGGATTTATGCATTTTCCAATAGCAATCCTGCTTGAGACAGTGCAGTCACTCATCCATAAATTTACCTCACCACTTCAGCACTGTGTTGATACAGGAGACAAATCTACCTCTTACACATGAGGAAGACTGGCAGTGGTTAATAAGACTTTAATTTCATGCAAGCCTCACATGGAGATAGCTCAGAATAGCAAAAGATATCAGAAATAATTTGTTTATCTCACCGTATACACTTAATTTATTTTCCTTAGCATTAACTGCCCTCATTTTTCCTTCCTTCTCTGCTTCCAGTGGATGCTGCCTTGAATCTCTTTTTCCAGATGGTTTCTATCACCCTTATGTTGTTTAAAGGTTCAGAACCAATTAGCTAAGGCTTTGCTTTCATTTCACCAGCTCAAAATTTCTGTATATCTGATCACATTGTTCCAGCTGTGATCCTAATGAGCTAGAATTTCTCATTTTGGGGGCCCCTAAATTCTATTTATAGAGTCTTTTCCAACAATGAATTCATCTGTTCAGAAAACAAGGTCGGACTGTGCTCAAAAATAACTTTTAATGAGCCATGTCAGCAAATACCAGATAAAGGTAGTGCTGAAAGAGGGAAATGAATACTTCAAGCTCATTTATGATTTATGAGTTCAGGGTTGAAATGGAAGTGGCACGTAATAATGAACAATGGAAATATCTCTTGTTTGGAAAGTGCAGATGAATAGAACTTTGGGCTTGAATAAGTTATTAATAGGTTATTGATCCAATCTATTTCTGCTACAAAAAAAAAGAGACTGAAGTTCAAAAAGTGGTCAGCAATAAATAAAAATATACTCCATCAGCTGATAGCCAAAATTGAGATCAGCCATAAAACCAGAGACCCTTAAGCATCTCTCATGGGTATCTCACACTGCACATGCAGGTACACTGTGCACATCCAGGGGGTCCCACTCTTACCCCTCCCAAGTTTTCCCAAGGAGAGGTCAAGTGACTCTGGACAGAGTCCCAGGGTGCCATGGCAGTGAAAATTTATGTGAGCTCAAGGAGAGCACAACACTGCATTTCCTACTACAGGCCAAGGAATCAAAAATCCTGTGATTTTTTTTGGAGGTGGACATTTGCTTTCCCTCTACTTTCCCAGTAGAATTGTCCTATTGACCACGGGGTCTGACTTCTGTGCAATGCCTACATCATTTGGTTTTAATTCAACACCACCCTGGGAACCAGAGCCAGCCTTTGCTGTGCTCCTAAGGAAATGTCAGAAATTCAGCCATGCCTCTCAGCTCATGGCAACGTCCTTAGAGCAGCTAAAATGTCACCAAGGCGAGAAAACCTCCTTTGGCAAAAATAAAAGTTTAAATGGATGCATATTCATACCTCTCCTTTTTCTTCACACAGCATAAAAATCATATTTTCATCACAAAAAATGTATTTAAAGCAGGAAGATCCTGGTGCTCATGGCTGCCCAGGATCCCAGCCTGCCTCCAGGTCTTGTTCTTCCTCTGCAGATCAAGTGATGGGTTTAGCCACACTTACACAAAAATAATACATACACAGCTGCAGCAATCAGGTGGTCTGGGGAACAGTACAACCTGTTCAAATTTATTTGGTAATTTTGTTATATTTTAGCTACATATGTGGGCTCCTGCCACAATTTGCAGCTTTCACAAAACATAATTGCAAAATACAGCTGGAGGAGAGCTGTTTGATTTCAGCTGTTGTTTGCTGGGTATTTTGCAATAAGGACATAAAATAAGAGCAGGTTCACCTCTTGCTACATTTCCTGGGTTACATTCTTCCTCTTGCTCTAATTAACATCCAAACTTTACAACTCCTGACCTCTTCAAAAATGTGTAAAATAGCAATAGAAGGTTCTTACACTAAGCTGGAAAGGAGATCAATTACATCCATAACTGGAAAGTTTTTGAACTCTCTCAGCAACAGAAGTTTCGTGGGAGATTGTTTTCATCAGCAGGATGAATAAAAGATGAGTTGGCAGGTGAATCAAGTAGAAATATTTATTACTAGCATGCACTGAGAATGACACTAGAATGCCTCTAAAAGCCTGACTGGGGGAAAAAAGTAAATGAAAAAGCCATTTAAAAATTAACTCTCACTCCAGACAAGGAAATGAAGATAACCAGATAAGCAAGCACACCATGTGATTAAAGAACCACACACACAAATTGAAGTCAAAACAAAATTGAAGCCAAAATGAAATTGAAGTCCCTTTTCCTTTATGTCACATGGTCATAGAAGGGCAACAATGTCCCATTGTTTCTGTGGGATTCACAGGTTTTGGGGTTTTCACCACAGAAACTCAGACTATAAATCTAAAGATTTCAGAGACACAGGGCTCACCACAAAGTCATAACAAAAATAAATAAATCCCTTTTTCAGCAGTGTTAGGGTTTTACTACTATTGCCATAGTTTCAATAATACAGCAATTACCTCTTACTCATAAACTGAACTCTGCAAGTGTGCCTGCTTTGGGAATTCACAGGGGATTTCACAGCAGAGAAAAGCCTGACAAAGAGCAGGTTCCTGAATGCATGGCACATCAGAATTAGGACTGGGTGCGCTGATTTTATTTGTTTTACATATGCTTCCAAACAGTCAGAAATAACTATTCCAACTTTTGTTTTTAAATAGGATGAAGCATCATGAGCCCCAGCCCTGGAAAATTTTAATCATGACCTATTATTTCCTCTGAAAATCTGGCCAAATGACTGGATTTCACTTCTAATAGAGTGAGAGCACAGAAAAATCTGGTTAGTAAAGACTCCAAATGGGTTTGAGATCAGAACCCACAACTTTGCCCTGCCCCACCACTGCCCAGCATCTTAATCCTTCAGTAGAGTTCCACTTATTGTCTGGTTATTTTATTTTCATGGTAAGTGGTTAGAAACAGACTCAAACAAATCCCAGGCTGAAGTTTGGGATTACACAAAAGCCAAAGTTGGTCTAAGAGGACGATGCAATACTTTTATCAAATAACAATGAGGACAAAGTTATTCCTCTGTCCCCCAGCACTTCAGATGGGGATTATGTCCTGTGTTAATTCTGCATTGCTGTGAGAGCAGCAAATGGGAGAAGCTTTGCTATGGAATTGTGGATTTTTCACATGTGCACCTGGCTGAAACTACATCTGGTTGCACTCTGGAATTCCTCACCCTCCTCTGTGGAAGAAAGTCATGTCTCCCTTTTCATATTGCTCTAAGATCACCATGTTGTCCCTTTTTCTTGATGTACTTGCTCAGAATAACAACCACAAAATGTAATACCATGGAGTAACAGGAATAGGAGGGGGAGAGGGATGTGGGGAATGAGACAGCAAGAATACACAGAAAATGCAAGTTTTGGTAAGTTGCACCCAGTGCAGGCAGCTGTGTCCAGAGAAACAGAACTGGAGATAAAAGGGTAAAGGGTGGGAAAACCCTCATTTTACTCAGGAGTGCCAGGTGACAAAGAGGCTGGAGCAAGACATCTCTGTGAACACCCAGAGTAAAGATGCATCCCCATTCCTCCAGGAGCATTCCAATGCAATTCCCAGACTAGAAATTTGTCCAAATCAAAATGTTTTACCCTAAGCTACAGCATGGTCCTGGGGCAGCAGCTGGAGCTGCACAGCAGCAGGAGGAGACCCTGGGGTTGTGGCTGAGCAAACATTTCCCCAGCTCTGGCAGCATCTTTGCCTCTTGTGCAACTGCAGCCTCTCCAGGAAGCTCAGGCAGGTGTGTCCTGGCTTCCCTTGGTTGTTCTTGTACCTCACAGCGCCAGGACAAGGAGACAAAGCTTCAGTACCCTAAGGGTACTCAGGCCATTCAAACTTGGGCTTGAAAAAGAATTAAAGTCAATCAATCAAACTCTTGCTTAGATTACCCTGTTTGTAAGTTTGAAGTACTGATAAATCACACAGAATTTTTAAGGTGTGTGTAGGTGGTTGTTGGTTTTTCCCTCTATTTTCAAGAGCATCTGAAATTTATGTTATGAAAATTAAGAACAAGGAGAGACTGGTCACAGCACAGCAATCCTTCTGCAAAACTCAGGTGACATCGTCTGGCCAAGCCCGGCTCTGCAGGTACCAAAGCAAGGATTATCCAGTAAGGCACTGAAATGGGAATTCTGCTTGTCAGGAAAATCAAGACAGAAATGTGGAGTGTGAAGTTGGGCTATGAGAGCCACCTCAAAGCAACCAAGTGCATTTCAGAGGGGGCAAACAAAAGCAAATGAGCACAAACAGGAAGGGCCCTGCCCAAGGCTCCACCCTGGGAGCCCAGAACCCCCTGCACTGGCAGCAGGACCCTGGCTCCTAAAGCACTGCAGTCACCTACAGGTGGGAAGAACTTCCACAGGGAGAACCTGGTGTGGGAGAAGTCAGAGTCTGAGCTCACTACCCACCCCAGAACAAGCCTCTAAAGGACTGGCTCCAAAATTTCAGCAGGGAGCCATGGGAAGTGTGCTTTACGACCCATATAATTTTAAACATTGCCTGCTGACCACAGTTTCCCCTTCTGCCCTGCTTAATTAAAAAAAAACAAACAAACAAACAAACAAAAAACTCATCAAGCCATGCAGTTTTTTTCTTTTTAAGAAAAGTGCCAGATAAGTTCCCTCAACCCAAATAAAAACCATAATTATTCTTCTCTGGCCCAAGTGCTGGCTCTCAGTCACCTTTTTCCTGAGGATGTTAAAGATCTTCACTTAGAGCATCCCCAGTGGAGGCCCAGCTCCAGCAGAGGTGCCCTGTGTGCCCTGTGCTGCTGGCACAGGCCTGGCTGTGATGTCCCTGAGCCACCAGCACAGAAATGACCTTGCCCAGCTGACAAGTGCAGAGATCCAGCAGGAGCAGTGTGAGCCAGTCCTTCAGGATAGACACAGGGTCTGCTAAAATGGCAAGTGTTCTATTGGACAGTGACAATTTGAAGGTCAACATCCCCACCACAGATACAAGAAGGGAAAACATTTTTTCATGTCACACCATGCTTTGTAACCCCAAGAGAAGCTCACACCTGGGATTCTTCCCTTTCTGCTTTCTATGGAAGTCCTCAGCCTGTGGCAGCCTGTGGCAGGGCATGCACCAGCAGTGGGACAAACTGAGCCCTGACAAAAACTGAGCTCTGCCTCTGGTTCTCGTTACAACTACAGCTCTGACAGAGAACCTCTGCTCAACTTTGTACCAAAAAACTCTTCCTCAATTTTAGATACGTATCTTCTTCTGGAAGAAATCAGTCCCAAGCAATTTTCTTTTCTTTTTACCTCTCCAAGAACAGATAAATTCCTCAGAATTAATGGGAATAAAGTTAAGGTCAAAGACTGAGTACATGAACACTTGGCTTGCTATTCCAGGATTTATTGTTTTGTAGGTGTTGTACGGGGGTTTTGCATTATTTTAAGACAATTACAACAACATTTTGAATGTTACAGTGATGCTTTAACTGCTGATGAACACATACATATCAAAGTTAAAATAACTTTCTGAAAGTGTCAAATTAACTAAAGCCCAGTTTGGATATTTTAGCTGGTGAACTCATGTCCCCAAAGCTACCTGGTTAATTTGATGGAACTTCAATGGTGTCAAGATGTCTTTACTTTCATTTATTAAGAGTTGTTTTTGTTGTGGAAAACCCCCAGAGCTACAAACACTTCAGCAAACTCCAGTTGTTTACTTCTACCCCAGGTTGAACATTTGTGCTTTTTGACCTGGAACCTGGCACATTTCCCTAGGAGCTGCATTCCAGTGCAGCAACCAAAACATTGCCTTTTATCCATTTAATAAAGACTGGTTTCAAGTGAGAAAGGAGTAAAAGGAGTATTTGTACTTACAAAAACAGTTATTTCCCCTCACCAACTACAAAAAAAGTTACAAAAAAAAAAAGATCCTCTCCCAACTCCAACTACATTATGGAGGTCTGAATACTTAAATACAAATAAGCATAATAATTTTGGAGTACTGAAGAAAAAGAGTGACAAAGGTGTATTTGAGCACAAGGTGTAAGTTTTAGGGAAGAAAATAATGTTTTTCCTAGTATTTACATCCATGCTTAACCTCAGATATTTTATTTAAAAGTCATAATGCCCATAATGTTAAGGCACAGAATTTGTGTGACTGCTATTGACTATTATGTCTCTTACTGCTGTGGAAATGAAGAACACAAAAGGCAAGCAGAACTATCTAACCTAAACCAGAATGCCTGCAAAGATGTTCATTCCAACAGATTGTCAATTTTGCAAGAATTGCATCTAAATGTTCTCATAAATCTTCACATCAAGCTTGCAGGAGCAAGTTAAGGCAGTTAGTTTGCTCACATAAAATTTTTGACTCTCCAAGTGACAAAATACTATTTTTATTAGTGCCAGTTAGCTCTGATTGCACTAATTAACGAAGAAATTTAGAGATGAAAATACCTATGATCCAGTTCAAATGGGTACAATTTTCCTCCCCACCAGTGTATGGTGTAGATATTACTGAGAATTTAGCTTGACTGAATCTGGAACTTTGTTAAAATACATTGGATGGAAGGCACAATTGAATTGCTGTCAATTCAGGCAATTGCAGGGTGCAGTAAGCTGTTGGACTCATGTTACTTACCATGCTTGTAGTGGGTGAATTCATCACAAATCATTTTGCTGTGTGCACACTGTCACAGCTCAGCACAACCTTTAATTTCTGCAGTGACTTTAAGACGTGATTATTTCCTGAGTAAATATGCACACCTAATACTGCAGACAATTGAGACTGGAAGGAATTGTAAGAAAATGCAATATTTCAGCACAGTGAGATATTTATTCTGTTCGAGCAGCTCTTCAGAGCTGAAGATCCCTCAGGCTTGCTGAGAGAATCCCCCTCATTTTGATCAGGTACAGTTCTTTTGGAACACCTGGTGCCAGCTGTCAGAGGTCACAAGAGGAGGGGTGACAGAATTGTCACCTTGTTCCTATGGCAGCGTGGAAGTCGAAATGAATCTCAGTGCTCGTGTGGCTGCAGCTGCTCAGCTGTTTGATGGGATGAGTGACACAGCCCGGGTGCCACAGCAGCTGCCTGGGGTGTGGCACCTCCAGCTGGCTGCTCCTGTCACCTGGGTGTGACAGCTACACTGGCAGAGTGATGCCCAGGGGCTCTGTGGTAACAATCCACAGCTCTGTCATCTCACAGTTATGGGGTATCAACTGAGACCACAAAACTCAGGGTTCTGGTAAGAATGCAGAATAACACCTCGCTTACCTGAAGGTTGTCTTCTCCATGTGCTTGGCATCTCAGAGGATCAGCTTTGGGTTTCCAGAGCTCTCACACACTTCTACATGACTTTTCACCCTGGGGTTTTCCCATCCTCATTAGTCCTAGTTCACACTCATTTTGTGGAGGGGGAGGATTTCTGGCAAATTCCCTGAGTGCTTGCCCAGGGCAGTGGTGGAGTCACCACCCCTGCAGACATTTAGAGCCATGTGGTGCTTAGGGACACGGTTCAGTGGTGGCCTTGGCAGTGCTGGCTTCACAGCTCGATTCAATCTTAGAGATGTTTTCAGCCGAAATGATTCTAAGTATGGATGGATTGCCTCCACTGACAGCAACAAACTCCAGGGAATATGCAGCTGAATCCATGATTTGTATTTAAAAAAACAACCAACCAAACCAAATCAAGCTTTTAACTAGTTTAACATCATCCTTTTTCACCACAGGTAATTATAGTGCTGCATGTCAAAACTGAGCAAACCTACTGTGAAATGGGGAATAACTTTCTGATTTTTAGACATTCTCCAAAACAATCACCACCAATTTGCAGGTGCAGTTACAACCTACACATAACAATGTCTCCAAGACTTACACGTGATGAAAAAGTGCCACAGTGACTCTTTCAAGAGATGACTTCACCACTGGATGGTGAAAAGAAAAGAACTTGGTGTTTATTTTGACTAGACACTTGCTGCTTTGCTACACTACTCTTGCAGCAGCAGTTTGGCTCTACATTAAATGTTTTCTACACTACCTTCATAAGACAAGTCTCAGTTCACACCCCTTTGATAATGGTTTAGCACCTTTGTGCCTCTGGCTACACTGCTGCTAAGTAATTTCTCAAGTTAGAGGTAGCTGAGAAATGCTTTTTCACTACTTTATGGCTAAATTTCAGGCAGTGGAGCCTGTAACTGATCTCACAAGAGGATTTGTAGGAGCAAACAGAGCCCAGTGAAGCCAGAAGGGTCCAGGGGTGCTGCTGAGGAGCTCTCCCCTCCTCAGCCCCTGCCCTGCAGGCAGAGCAGCCTGTCCTGAGGTTGACACAGGCCTGAGCATCCCTGCCTGCCTTTGCTGGCACAGGAATCTCAGTCCCCACAGCAGCAGCCCAGGGGGTGAGAGCAGGGCACAGGGCACCCTTTAAAGCAAGCTGCACCCCAGCACCAGGAACTTCACAACCTCTCAGCATCTGGCACAAACCCAAGGTCTGCTTGCAGCCCTTATCAGCCAGAGCTCAGGGGCACATTTCCTGAGGTAAATCCTGGTTGGCTGGTATCAAGGGGAACAGACCTACCCATTGAATCTGCCTTCAGGTTGAATGGCTGGATGTATTCCAAAATGTACTAGACAAACACAAAAAAATAGCAGTAAATTCAAAAGGGGTTTTTTAGGGATACATTTAGTGATTGCAATTGTAGCACTTAATTATAGTCAAGCCTTAATAGTCAAAAGCATGAATATTTTTTAACAGGTTTATCTTCCTTCTCTTTCTAATCCCATCTTCAAAACAGATTATTAAATGCCTGAAAAAAGCACTAAGAAATTTTATGTATAAGGAAAAGTACACAAAGAGCCCCAAATCCAAAAATGCTTCCAGTTTAGGCCTCAAGACCTTGTCTACTTGAGATAATGAGAAAAAAAAAGAAAATCAAACTTTTTAATTTACTAAACTGTAGGAGGATAATGTTTTTAAGTGAATTTAAGAAAAAAAGCAATATTTTTATTTGCTCTTCTGCACCCACACGAGTCCTTACTCAGCAGCAAGAACAGTAAACAGGTCTATATTCCCAGAGTGTAAATCCTTGTGGGAAACAGTTCCTGTGGAGTGTAAACAAGGAAGAGGCACCAGAGAACACCACATGTAAAAGCTTATTTGCAGGCTTGGATGGCACTCTGGAAAGCTCAGTAGAAAGGAAAACCATTGTAAAATACACTTTTTGTGTGTGTTCAGAGACTAAAACATACATTCATTAGGGAAAATAACTCTGTACCTATAAGGAGAAGCAAGAATGAAAGATTAAACCTGTTTTGGAGAAGTATCAGCACTGTTATCTCTTCTAATTTAAATCTGGAGAGAAAGGTGCTCTCTTTTGCTGTATTTACTTTTAGGTGAATTTTTGAACTTCTAGATCTGACAAACAATTTAAATTATCAATACTTTAATAAAGAGTACATTGTTTAAGCAAAAGACTCAAATGCTTAAGTCTAGTACTGTTAAATCCTGAACAGGGAACTGTGAAGGCCCTCGTGTTTGAACTCTAAGCTGTCACACAAGTCCACAAAGAGAATATGAGTTCCCACTTGAAAAGAACTGCACAAGAAGGTACAATTTTTCCCTTGCTTTAGGAAGAGAATCAGGAAAGACATCTGACAATCCCAGGGGCTCTCTGAACAGCCTTCTTTCATGTTCTTTTATAAATATGGGGCAATTTGTTAAAATATCTGACACATCCAAAAAAGGTTTGGTAGTTAATTTATTTAATTCAGTTACAGTGCTTCAACAGGATGCTACTCACTCTCCACAAGAGCAGAGCCTGATACTCCATGCAGCTACACCTATTAGCCATCTCCATTAAATTGTACCAGTCTCAGTGAAATTTGCCTTGTTTGTTCATTGGAAAGTTTTACCAGAGGTTCTCATGGAATCAGAACTGGTCCACAATCTTTAGTTCAATCACATTTCAGTGAGGTTTTATGAAAACATTTTTCTTCAGTGTATACAAACCTGGAAACCCAGGGAAATTTCACCTTTTAGAAAGTTATTTTCAAAGCCAGTAAGTAACAAAGATTGAGGAACTTGCAGGCACTGGTAGCAGCTGGACTACCAGAGAGCGAGAGGAACGGTTCAGGATCGACGCTCCCTAGTGGGGACTGCAGCAGTGCAAGGCTCTACTCGTGGCTCCTGTAGTAATCTTCAATGGTTTCTGAGTTGAAGTGCACCACGGTGACGGTGATGTCGTCCCTGTACATCCTGGCCAGGTCCTCGGGCAGGGTCAGCATGGCAGCCAGCTTCTCCGGGTCCACCTCGCCGTACTCGTTGCTGCCGATGGCGTGCCGGATCAGATGGGTGGCCGTGTTCTGGTCCAGGGAGGCCAGGCCTTTGCTCTTCCTCTGCAGCAACAAGTTGTGCATGTAACCCAAATTAATGGGTTTCTTAAAAGTCAGTGGTGGTTTTTGCATGTTGAGCTCTGTAAGGTGTCCAGCAACAAGTTTTACAACCTTCTCGTTACTCAGCATCTCCCACAGCCCATCTGAAGCAATAACGAGAAACTTATCCTTGCTTCTTAACTTGTGGTATGTGACTTCAGGCTCTGCAGTTAAATAAGGGGGGGTATGGTAGTTTGGAGGAACGTACTGATAAATGTTTAGAGCCTCAACATCGCAGCTGTTCTCGAGAATGCTGTGTTGCAATTCTTTACTCCATTTTAATTGCACATCTCCAAAAGCTCTGGAGGGCATGAGAATCCCCAGCAATCTGTCATTCACAAATAGGGTTTTCTCCTCAGATCTAGGATGCTCTCGCTTCAATCTTCTGATTTCAAATTCATCATAGGCATTGTGGTCTCGGGTTAGAGGCAGAGTAGACCACGTTCCATCTTCTTCACGGACCCCTAAAACCGCCCTGCAATCACCAGTGTTTGCCACATGTAGGTGAACGCCATCAATGTGAGCTACGCAGGCTGTTGCACCGGAAAAAGCTACTTGCAGGGCAATATTTCTCATCAACTCATTTTCCTGAGGAGCCTGAACTTCCAGTGATATGTCTGAGTCTAACCTTTTGAATGCACAAATCATGGCTTCCTCCAAACTAAACCCCGGCTCAGTGTCCAGGTCCAGCAAGTGCTGCCAGTAAACGCGGAGGTTCTCAAAGTACTGCGAGGTGATTTCCCGGTACTCCACATCGCTGGGATGCCTGTGCCACTGCAGGATGGGCCGCACTGGTTTCATGGCCTCCACGGCCAGCTCGATCTCCTCCAGGCTCTGGCGGGGCATGAGGGACACGGCGATGTAGTGCAGCAGCCTCTCGCTCACGGCCTGGGCGCAGGCGGCGCCCGCGTGGCCGTCGAACACCCCAAACATCATCCCCGCCGTCTGCAGGCACGTGGCCGCGCTCCGCCGGTCCTCGATGGGGCTGTTGGAGGCCAGCTGGTTGCTTTCAAACCTCAGCACGGAATTTGCATTCTTGCCATTCAAATCCAATGTTCTGTGGCATAGTTCGCCTGCTCTGAGTATGTCGTTGATTTGTGCCGGAGACAACTGGAAGGAAAAATGTTCTTCTTCGGTGGAAGTGTGCCGGAATGCTTTGGGAAAGGAGAAAGTTCTGTCTAAGCTGCAGCTCCCAGCAGGGGAGGGACGTGTTTTGGAGAAAACGAGCTTCCATTTGGTCTTGTTTCTGTTTGGGATACAGATGGAGTACCAACGTCCTTTCCCTTGTAAAATAATGCTGCTTCTGGCTGAGCTTAAAATCCAGGATGATACAGTTCTTGACATCATAAGTCACTCCAAAAACGGAGCACCTTCCTTCAGTAACACGGAATGTCCTTGCAGCCTGGAATATAAATGGAGGAAAGGGAAAATAATTAGAAAGTTCATAGGAAGCTTTCCATATAGAAGTTCAAAAGCATATCTAGAGCTCTCAGAAACATTGAGAACTTCTTTCCAAAAGAGATTGCTATGGATAAAGGCATCTTAAAAGTGATACCATTTCTGTCACTTAATTATAACTAAGGATATGGCTGCTGCTTTTAACTCATCAGAAAAGATGATTTTTACTTTCCAGACAAGCTTTTTTTCCTCATTGTGGCAAGAATAAGAAGAAATGGCAACATTACAAGAAACATTATTGGAAACTGCACAATGAAAGGCCTCATCTAACATGACACAGAACAAACAGATCCAACGAGCTTGAAAATTGGGACTTAAAGTGACAATTGTTGCACAACTCTCAAAAAGCCTGCTAGAGTACAACTCTATTAATAGACTCAAAACTTCAAACCCAAGAGAAGATAAGTACTTAAACCCTGTGGAAGGACTGTGGAGACATGTGGCCAGTTAATGATTTATGTGAATTACCATGATCCTCACAGCTAGAACCAGCCAGTCTACCTTTCCAATTCTGTTACAGCTTATAAGCTCAGCTGTTCTTTTTTTTTACCTTCAAGGTCTTAACCAGGCAGGCAGGATCTTTTACACAGCTGAAGGCAAATTCTACTGCTGGTTAATTAATGCTTTTTTTCCAGCATTGTGCACTCTGGTGCAGTGAAAGGTATAAGACATTGATAACTTTTACAGGTTCACAATTTGGCTTGTTCATTTGGAGGGCAATTAGAACAAGCTGCAGGAAAGATCTCTGCTGCCAACAGCACTGAAACCTCAGGCACTTCAGCAGCTGAAGCTCTTCAGTTGCCATGGGGGAGGTCCTCACATTGTCTCCTGCTTTCAATAAGGTATTCCAGCTGTGGGATAGTGCTAAGTACAACCAGATGTTCACTCACAAACAGAATTTTGCCCCATGGATTTAAAAAACTCACTGTATGGCAGCACCGCAGGTACAATTACTCCCAAAAGATCCCATTAGCAGCCACTGAGAAAAGAGAGTTCTCTGTGAGCTTTCAAACACTTTGAGGTGGCCTGTGACACCACTTGCTCAGGCTAAAGACACTACATGCTGCCACACCAGTTTTTCAGCAGCACGCTTCACAAGAAATAACAAGAAACCAGCCAGATCAGATGAGTGGAAATGTTTCCAAGAAATCAGCAGGAAGTAAAAGTCACCTTGAGCCATTCTAAACAGAAGGCCTACTGATACAACCCAAGAACTGCTAAAATCCTGTTTGGAACCCAAAGCAATGTGTCACAAAACATTTCTGAAGTGTGCTACCCATACTTAAAGCAGAAAAGAGCAGAAAAGCATTCCAACAGACCCCATCATTTTGATTCTGGCGACCTGGTGAGAACAGGCAAAGACACAGCATAATTTCACTGCTGATGTCAGGAGAGGAGATGGAAAAGGCAGTGCCAGTTCCCTGTCCAAGGCTTGCCTGCAGTCTCCTGGGACACTGCATCTCCCAAAACACACAGTGCCTTTTGTTGTTCTACCAAAAGAATGCAACCAATATAATAGGAAGACAGCTGACACTACCAACTCCAGCAATAGCTAAACCCAAAAAGCACCTACAGCACAAGACAAGACAAGGTTTGCCAACCTTTTTCAGTCCATTCACCATTCTGTTTTTCCTTTATTCTTTTCCTGTCCCTCTCAGCTATGAGACTGAAAGAAGGATGACTTTCACATACTTGATCAGAAACAGAATTGAAACAGTGTTTAAAGAAACGTGCCCCGTTCCCCCCGGCGGGCTGACAATGCGAGGCAGTGTGGTTTTCCGCCCAGTAGCAGTCACTGACACCGGTTAGCCCTGCCCTCGCCTAAGGTCAGGCAGCGCTGACGAGCCCTGGAGCTCCTGTGTGCCAGCTCCTGTGTGCCAGCCCTGCTCTCTGCGCTCCCACCCTCGGGGTCCTCCCAGCCGCAGTGTGCAGACGCTGCTGCCCAGGACGCCCCCGGTAGCGGTGCTAATTAAAGCGGTGTGCTAAAAACCATTATGTAAGAGCCAATTATTACATAAACTCGCTCCCGCTCCAGCGCCGGCACTGCCTCCCCGGGGACGCGGTGTCCCAGCGGGGCCCGGCCAGCCCCGGCACGGCCCGCAGCTGCCGGACCGCACAGCGCAGCAGCGCCCGCTTTTCCCAGCGAAAGAACAGATACCCGATACATTCGGATTTACAGCCTCTCTGAGATCCCCACATTCTCCTCACTCATCCTCCTGACGCTGCCCACACCCATTCTCATCCCACACACATCCGGCACACACCGACCGCTGCCGCGCAACCTCCGCACCGCCCCAGCCCCACGCACCGACACACAGACCCCCTCTGCTCCCCAACACCCCCAACACTCCGAACCCCCATACCCCCGTCCCGCACTAACCCCTCTGCTGCCGCACAGCCGCACCGCACCCTCACACAGCCCGTCCCCGCACACATACCCACCCGGCCCCGCACAGAACACGCCCTGTGCCCCGCACACACACCCCTCACCCCGCACCCCACCGCCGCCGCGGCAGCCCGTGCCCCGCACAACTCCCACCTCCCGCTTCCGCACAGTCGTCGCTCCAGGCCCGGCTCCACTCCCTGTGCCCCGGCACGGCTGCCCCGGCGGCCGCCGCTTTCTGCCCGCCCCGTCCCCCGCCCCCGGCGCACCCACCGGCCGAGCAGCCGCCAGTCGAGCCCGCCGGCCCCGCGCTGCCCCCGGCGGGGCTGAGGGACGGCGCTGACCGACAGCCCCGCCGCCCAACCCGCCCTGCCGCGGGTTCCCGTCAGGACACAGCGGGGCGGGCGCGGCCCCGCCCCTCCGCCATGTTGTGCGCGGCGGGCGCGGCCGCCCGGGCTGAGGGGCCCCGGCCCCCCTCGCTGCCGCCACCGCCCCGCGCACGCTGCCCCTGAGGCGCTGAGGGGGCGCGGGGCGCGGCCCTGGGCAGCCCAATACCGAGAGCAAAAAGGAAGCGAGTGACACGTGTCCGGAAGAAAAAAAGCACCAGCAGGGGTTTCTTCCTCATTTATAACGCTCAAAACCACGCTGTTTCCTTGAGGGAGGACCCCTCGGCTTCTCTGGTTTTTTTCCACTACGATTCCAGACCCTTCAGCGCTGAGGACACCGGCTAAAGGGGCTCAAAATCGCAAAGCTCTTTCGTAATTAACTCGCCATATAAATTATGGAGAACAAAAGAGCTCATTTTGCTGACTCCCCGGTTTTTTGGTTTCATATGACTGCTTGTCTCGTTTAACATTTCCGCTGAGCGGTTCTAAGCCCGGTAACGAGGGAAGGAATGGGCCCAAAGTGCACGGAGGTTAATCAGTAGTTACTGATGTTAACGCCGTGGTTACTCAGTAGCCCCTGCTTTAAAACCTCTAACAATCATTTTTGCGAAAACAGAGGCTCGCAAGTCACAAGAGGCTTTGATACTAACAGTGTATTTTTGTTTCTTGTATTCAAGGAATTTTAGTTGAATACTGTGGTGCAAGTATCCTAGATGAGATGAGCATGCTCCCAGGTTATCTCATGTGGAAAGCTGCCGATCATCCTCAATAACTCTGAGCTTTCACTTGTTTCTTGTTTTTATTAAAACAATGAAACGATAGTTTTATGTCACGTGGAAGAACATGCAAAAAAGTAGGTCATCGTAACAAAAAATTTCAGAACAGTATTTTAGCAAAAAATATGCAAAAAAACCCCAACCCAACAACCAAAACCAAACCACCTTAAGTTTGACATAATTATTTTATCTGTCTGACAAATCTGAGCTGAAAGAGGACACCCATAGCAGCCCTTACCTGCATCTCTCTGCTCTGTGCAGTGCTCAGATACACCAGAAGCAGCTTCGGGATCTCCCCAGGGAATGGGCACGGCTGCCAAACTCCTGGAGCCTTTGGGCATCGTGCCAGGGATGCACAGGCTGGGATTGTTGGGGTGTCTGTGCAGGGACAGGAGCTGGACTCAATCACCCTTGTGGGTCCCTTCCAACGCAGGGTACTCCATGATTTAATGATTCTTTCTTCTGCCCTACCAATTTTCAGCTTTTGTACCATTTACAAAACTGATAAAGCCTCACACAGCAGCCTGAAAAGAAGCCTGACTGCTCTGAGTTTCCTGTGATCCCACCGTGGTTAAATGCTTCTCTTCAGCTGAAAACTGTAACTTATTGCTCACATGTTCATGCAGTAATTTCCTAAATTCATATGCATAAAGCTGAAGTGACTTAGGAACCATGTAAATGAAGGTGAAACAATTAACAGTCCTGCAGGAGATGTCCCTTTCACTCCACACTTTCTAAACACAAGAAGGAATACCATATTGAAGGTACTTGACTGGGCTGAATATCAACTTGAATTGAGATTTAGATTCTGCTTTGGAGTGTTTGATTATGCTGATGAACTAAAGTGATATATAATTGAAGCAAAAAAAAAAATAGTAGAAATGCTACTCTCTAATATCATCTGAGGAAAGAAATTGTATTGCTCAGGCTTGCAGTGGTTTTGCCTTTAGGAATATCAAACAAAAATGGCAAATTTCTGTAGCAACGATGCTTGGTTGCCATAGTGCTCTGTGCTCTTAATTTGCATTGAAAAAATTAGAACTCTAGTTTCTTTAAAAAAAGCTCAGATTTGGTTTTGACTTTGCTGGTTATAGGTGAGCAAAGTTTAGTCCTGTGCCAGAAGAAAATCCTTACTCGTATTTATAAGAAAATGAGTTTAATTCCAGGTACTGTATTAAGGTGCAGCTATATGTTAAAGTATAGCAGATCCTATATTTAGACTTTTTTCAAGGAACAATCTTATCTGCTGACTTGTACAGTCAGCAGCTCTGATCTTCTGTATAAATACATTTTTGAACTCATTTCTGTGTTCTTGTTTAGGCCAGACTGCACTATTTGGGGTTTCCTTCTTTCCCATAGAATGTTATTTTTCTCCCTGCTTGTTCCTTTGGAAAACTGGCTGTGGCTACTTGGGTGCAATTTAAACATCTTCTGCTTCCAGAGGCTGCACACAGCTGCCCCTCATCCCCACTGCCTTCACAGCAGGTGCTAGCACGGATTACCTTCTGTGACCTCATTGATATTCATGAACAGTCTGGGACTCCTGATGCTTTGTAAACATTTCTTGTTATGGGGACACACAAAGATCACAAGCACCAAAGAAGCCAGATATAGATAACAAGTTAAGATAACAAGTTAAAATTGGACTAATATTTCTAATAAATAGCTAATCCTTTTATCAAAAGGCTGACCACCGGCAAAAAGTTTGAATAAAAAAAAAGGTAGTAAATTACTCCTAAAAGTAGTTTCCTAGTTTTCAGAAGTTTTTCTGCAATAAAGAGAGTCAGCCTAGTGATACAGATCAGAAAATAGCAATAGATCCAAACCCTTTGGAAACTTGTGAGCATGCAAAGGAAAGTGGCTCCTTTAAACAAACTGTCTCCCTGGCCCATCTCAGTGAACACAGACTGAGTTTTGTGCTTTTTGCACAAAAAGCTCTACAGTCTAATAACCAGCTTTTGGAAGGGAAACAGCACCAGCCCACAAAACACCTTCCTGCTGAGCACCCTTAAGAATGTCCCATTTGCTGGCTGTATCTAGCCCTGTGCATAATGACATTTCATCTGCTGTATAAGACATTTTGGATTTTCACAAAAGGCAAATTGGCACCACAGTTGCAGAAATCTCTTATTATAAACACACCAACCCCACAAACAAATGGAGAAATGAAGGAGGCTCTAGGTCTGTTAGAGCAACTGCACTTTCTAGTTTAGGTGCAGCTGTTTCCTGTCTGGTCTTCCTAAGTAATCTAAACCAAACACTCAAATGCTAGGAAAGAAGGCAAGCTGCAAGAAACATCGATGAACAGAGGTAAACACCATGAACAATGGTAGGAAAGGTGCCATTCCAGCCCTCCAGCTTCATGTAGCCTCTCCTTGCAGCAGAGGCTCAGCAGTGCCTGCAGTTGCAGGGGTTAATCTGAAGACCCAGTTTAAGTCAATGTAATTGCACTGGTGCAAAGGTCTTCCCAGTTGCTGTAATGGGATCTGAATGCCACATGGATCATTTTTATTGGATGTTGCTTAAAATGGTTTTCGTTAAACAAACAAATGTTCATTAAGGTTCTGTGCCACTGTGAAAGTAAATTTACATTTCTTGGGGTGAGTTTTCTAGTCCAGGAAAGTCTTGTGTCTTGGGAAGAAGTGCTCATGTGTAAAAAAGTGATTATATTCCTTTCCTCTCTGCTCCTCCAACAGACAAACAGGGTGAGCTGGCTCCTCAATTTTATTTAATATTCCACTGTGTCAATATGAAATTAAATTATTTGTGTTACTATGTCGCTGTTCACAACCTGGAGTAAGATGCTGAAATTTTACTAAATGTCAAATGCACTGCAGGTAGCAGCAGAAATGGAACATCAGAGCAGTGAAAGTTCCCTGCCTCACAGCTGAGCAAGTTGGAAACAGTTCTGTGCAAGTCAGTCAGGTTCTGTCCTCTGCTGTGCTTTCCTCAGGGTAAGTGAGAAAAAGTGCAAGATCCCCACCCTCCCAGGCAGAGCAGAGTCAGCCCTTTGATGCTTGTGCTGTTACTAAATGGTCACTTCTGCATGCAGAGGAATTCAGAGAGGAAAGCAGCTACACTGACGTATAACACCCCATTTTCCTCAGGCTTATCTCTGTTTTTTCCTGAAATGCTTGCATTTTTATCTTTCTGACCTTTGAACTCTGCCAAAAGCACCATATGGTGTTGAGGTACCTTGCAAAACTTTTCCCCAATTCTTGTATTTGGATTAATTTACCCTCATCATGAACATATCGTTATAAATCTGCTACATCATAGCAACTGTATGATGGAAACTGCCTAAAAATCTTTCTGTTTGTGAGAGATTGGGGAAAAATCCCAAAGTTGAACTGTAACTACAGCTATTAAAGTTTAAAAGCTAAAGTTAAGAGAGTGCAGCTCACCAAGCAGAGGATCTCTCTGCTCAGCAGTGAAATGAGGAACAAAAAATTGTAACTGGTTTATGGAGTTTCTTTTGTCAGACTGATTTTTATCTGAGGAAGGAGTTTCAGTGACTACATACACAGAACCAGCAAGGGCTTTTCAATGGCAATCACTCATATCTACAACTTGTCAGAGTTAAATTCTCTCATCTGTTGTATTTTGATTGAATGGGCCTTAACAATCGTTTTAAGCATTGTGGCAAGAAAGGGAAGGAGAGCCACTAGATGGCATTTTTAATCCATCACATTTAGGACAGCAAGTCCAGTTGCTGTCCTAAACGTGAGGCCTCTGTTCTCTCAGTCAGGATGGTTGCAATCCCAGGAGAAGGTAAGTGAACTCTTGCTGCAATAATTACAGTCAACTCCCATTTTTCCTTCAACACAGCAACTTGGTAAAAGGTAAGGATAGCTCTCGTTTTAGAATTGTTCAGTCTCTAAATGAAGTGCATTGAATAGGTGTTTATCCAATACAATACTTGTGGCTGTTATTAGATGATCATGGTCTCAAGAAACAACAAAGGATATAAAAGTATTTATTTTATATTTTATTTTACTTCCCTGTAGTAAAAAATAGATCATGTTCTTGCATCCAACAACTGAAAAAAACCCAACCCAACCCAACATACCCTGTAAACAAAATCAAATTTATTTCTGCAGGAAGGTACAGTTCAGCTTCTCCCTGGAATGAACACCTTGGGCAATGCAGCATTTAAAGCTCTTTGCAATGGCTGAGCTTTTACAATAACTGTGTAAGCTAAACATTATCCTTGTGCTGCTCATGGATAAACCACCCTCAAAGAAGCTTAAGTACTGTGTGCAAGGTCACAGCAGACACATCCTGGGCATAAATAAACTTCTTTTTAGATTGAGGGGTTGGAACTGGGGAAAACTGGACAAAGTTTCAGCACACAAGCCCTCTTTACCTCCTGTGAGAGACAGGGAGCAGAAACCTCTGCCTATGCCTAAAATGAGAGGAAAACACTGCAAGTGCTGCTCTGTGAACACCTGTACTAATATTAATGCAGCAGTGCTGGGATAGCTTGATTATGCTACATATGGTAAATAATATTGGTTATATTTTAAATTTGCCCCTAATAAATGTTTTTTTGGCTATCAAAGTGTAAGGTGATTTGAAAGACTTTTTGCATTTTAGAATGCATCTCTTACTGTGAATTTTAACAGTGACATAAGATTACTGATAATAATTTAACTCTGGGCAAGAAGTCATTCAAGGTACACAGTAGGTTAGAACTTAAGTGAAAGGATTAAGCTGAAACAGAAAGTGTTAATCCTAGAAGATAGTAAGAACTGTGATATAAACTAAAAAGAGGTGTCAGAAATAATTTCTAGAATTTAAAAACATGTCCACAAACTTGAGAGGGATAACTCTTATCTGTACTTAGAAAATTCCACAGTAGCTTAGGGAAGGTTTCTGTAGAACTGAAGATAAACAGTCAAAGCATTCCTTGATCCAAAAGAGATGCAACTGTTGAAAACAACATAATTTCTGTTAATGAAAATCCAAGAAAAATGATGCTGTAAAGTAGGGAGAGGTGGGCCTTCTCAAAAAGAAGGATGAAGATATGCACATGTGATTTTAAAGTCTCATTTATTTAATTTGTTAAAGAAATTAAGATACATTAAATAGAGTTTGTACAATACCAGTTTGCATTACTAGCAAAGTTCATAATACATTCATAATAGCTAAAACCATTGCATTTTGTAAGCATTTTCCATTGCCTTCAGCATCTCCTGGATAAGGATCTCCCATCTAAAACAATGCTGAATTAGCCCTCACAACAGCCCTGTGAGGTAGAGGTCAGTGTTACCCTCTTTCTACATAAGAGGAAACTGAGAAACAAAGTTTTAGGTCAGTGTACCAGAAAAACCATGGAGATTTGAGGAGCAGAACTGCAGTCCTTCACTCCTTGTACAGTGCTCCACACCTCATGTCATCCTTCCCTGGAGAGAGGGGAGCAGGCACAGCAGCTGCTGTTCTCCCTGCTCCCCACTTCCCTTGGCCTTGTACATCCTGATTTCTCCATCTCAGCTGATGCAAAGTGATCAACATCAGCAACTTCTACCTGAACTACACAGGCAGAACAGGCCATGTGAGGCCCAGAGCTCAAGGAGCTGGGAACTGACTGTGGGTAGTCACAGAGAACATCACAGTATTGAGTACCAGAGTCAGAATTTTGTCCCTAAGTTGCAGAACCAACACGTGGCTGTTCTAAAGCAACTTTTGCAGAGGTAAAAGGACTCAGGAGTGCTGAAGCCTTGTGTGTGCAGGGAGCATCCCTGCCAGGCAGCCCTGGAGCAGGGAGGGTCTGTGCAGCAATGCTCACCCAGGGCAGACAGGATCTACCCATGTCAGGTCCCTAAAGGAAACAAAATACCTGGTCTCTGTAGGGCAGACACTGAAGGAGGTCATATTGCAGAGCATAGCACTGAGCTGAGGTAGAATCTGAGCAACTGAGGAACACCAAACACACCTGGATCACTACAGAGGAACTCTTCAACCAAACTGACCCTGACCAGGGCACTGTGGTCCCGTGTCCTGCATGGGCTGAAAGGACAAATACCTAAAGAACATTGCAGTAAACTGCTCTGCTTTTTAACACAGCATTACATTGTAAGATAGCATCTTAGAACAGTAGATTTAAAATATGTAGTTAAGTTTCATACCAGGGCCTATCTGAGGCGAGTAAAGAACTTTTTTCTAGTGCTACTCACACGCTGTGTCATCAGGAAGCAAGAATACAGTGAAAGCAATCTTTAAATCAGAGCTCAGCAAATGGTAACAGATCAGTAAGGGAAATTTAAGTCCAGTTTGTCCAAAATTCTTGATTACTGTTTCCTCATGTATTAAATGAGACAAGTAGAAGTTGTGGCCATCAGCACTAGTAGATCACTACACAATTTTCCCCTTTATATCAAGTTGGATTTTGATGTCATTTTAATTTTATAAAGTTTCAGATCTTGGATAACAAACCTAGTTCTCTCAGTTATCCTTTATATTAAACAGTGCTGGTTAAAAAGATGCCATTTCTCCAAAGAATGAGCACTTCAATTAAAATAGAAAGCCAGAAGATTGTCCCTGTCCAAGCAGAGGGTTCATGGAAATGTCTGCCTTGTGTGTTCCATGAGTGGTCTGTAGACCAGAGTTTCTGTTTAGAGTATCTCACATCTGGAAGCTCTTGGATATCTCAGGGCCATCATCAGTTTTCTTCAGGCCTTGAAGGAAGCTCGAACAATTCTCCCCTTCAGAGGCTGAGGGGGGCGAAAGTTATTGGCCATTTGGATCCTCTGGTCTTCCTCACCAGTGAAGAGCAGCATGCGGAATTTCTCCAGCTGGAAGTTCAGGGGAAACAATTCACTGCTCAAGGGGGCAATCAACAGTAATATTTTTTTTTAAAAGGACTAAAAGGAAATATACTGAATATTTTAATCAGGAACAGGTTCAGTAATTTTAATGGAACAGGTTCAAGCAAAGCTCCTAGAGAGTATTAACAGAAATCAACAGAAGCCCTGAGGATTGAACAGGCTAAATATTCAGAGACTTTTAACTTAGCCTAATTTCAAATCAAAACAGTCTTTGCCTGCTTATCCAGCATTGAATGCTACCATAATAGAGAGTATGAGAAATGTACCTGTTTGACAGAGATTCTTATGGGTTCTTTCAGCACTATCCATGTCACGCTCTCATTAAGGGGTGGGGTTGTCAGAGAACCAAGGTATGTCCAATAATCTAGACACATGGGCAGGAGACATTTAGGGTTGAAGCCTCTAAACTGAGCTTTTGTTCCCTGGGGAAAAAAAAATAGACTTGAAATTTATCCTTCTACTTTTAAGAGCAGGTAAAATAACTTTTTTTGAAAGAGAAGAAAATGTTAAACTAAGATTAAAAATAGGGGAAAGGAGAATTCTGTAAAGGTTTGGCTGCCTTATAACTGTTAGCCAAAAGTAGATGGCAAGTGTGATGCCTAATGCTGGCTTACTGGACTTTGAGATCTTGCACCATTGTCTCTACCAAAATTCACCTCTTGTCACAACAGGCCCAAAAATAATGCAGGAAATGTGTTCTGTATATAGTGTTCAGAGTGAGTATAGATAATATCACAGCAGAGTTCCTGGTTTCATTACTTTCTCATCTATTTTAGTAGGAAAATTTAAATCCTATAGTTATTGTCTGCTATGGTAAATACTGTCTTAAAAAAAAATCAAACCTTCAAGTCTAAAATTAGAGGAAGGTGGATTGATAGAGGAAGATACATCAACCAAAAGATTGGTAGAAATAGAAGGGGGTGCTGCCTAAAATAGTGATTGCCTTAAGTACCACAGTCTAGAGCAACATTCTTCAGGCTGAAGGATCATCCCAAAGGGTCTCAGTCACTCAGAAAACACCTCAGGAACAAACTCTGGACCTCAGTGAGATCATCCCTGACAGAGCTCTGCAGCAAAGACAAACAGGCAGCTTTCCCTTGTGCCAGCTGAGGCTCAGTGGAGAAGGATTATTTTGTTGAGTCTAAGAGCTGAGTCTCAAGGGTCAGGGAGCTGTGGATTTTAGAATTTTTGAGAAAGGCAGAACCTCTGGATGACCAGTGAGGTCAGCATGGCCCTTGTGATGCACCTGAGATTTGGAAAATTATATGAACTTTGGAGAGGAAAAAGAAGCTACAACTACAGTTCTGTTCTAGTTATGGGAGGATCTGTGGGCGAGTGATTTTTCATTTTTGTCTCAAAGATGTACATGAGCATAATTTTTAAAGGCTATCCCAGAAGCAAATTTAAAGAGCTTAGAACTTACTTTAAATTTTACCATGTACAAAGCATCAGTGAGTCTGTTCATACTGGCATGTTCTTTTCCAATCTAAAAGAATGGAATAGACAGGTTAAATAAGAAGGACTACAACTATGCTTTAATTAGGGGTTGCTTTCTTACTCAAATCTTAACATTCCTACCGAAGTTTTCAGCAATTTGCAATGCATTAATGCTTCCAGTAAGTCATCTGTTTTCCTTAAGCACTTCTTAAATATGTGGCATAGTCCTCAAACACTTTACAGCATAATGCTTTTTATCATGTAAACATGCTATTTTTGCAATTCTTACCTCCAAGAAAACACCAACTACTGCCAAGCCATCTGGAGCTGCTGCTGCCTCTCCAAATGTTGCATATTTTCTGGCATTCCAATGTACTAAGTGGAGCTTTAAAGAAAAATAACAAATAAGAATTAAATTAGTGATCGAAGTTATCAACGTGGTTTCTCATTGATAGCACTAACAGTTGTTCATAACAGAACAGTTTTGTGCCAAAGGCATTGCTGGAAACATAAAGTTCAATCCTTTGGACAGGTCCATGAGTGTGGGCAGGAACCCGGCAAATTTTCTGTAGCAGCCCACACGGGGGTGGCATGGCCAGGCTTTGGGAGTGGGAGGATACAGGGGTGGCTCCTGTGAGAAACTGCCAGAAGCTTCCCCAGCTCGTGATCACAAGGAAGGGACCAGGCTGGAGCAGCTCCTGAGGGACTGACTGCACCCATGGGAAGGGACCTGGAGCAGCTCCTGAAGGACTGACTGCACCCATGGGAAGGGACCAGGCTGGAGCAGCTCCTGAAGGATGCAGCCCATGGGAAGCTCTCAGGCTGCAGAAGCTCAAGGAGCTCACTGTCCCCTGTGGGAGGGACCCCACACTGGAGCACAGGAAGATGTGAGGGGCCCTTGCCCTGAGGGGGAAGGAGCAGCAGAGACAACCTGGGATGAGCTGAGCACAGCCCCCATTCCCCATCCCCCTGCACCACTCAGGGCAGAGGTGGAGAAAGCTGGGAGTAAAGTTAAACCCAGGAAGAAAGGAGGGGTGAGGAGAACCTGTTTTAAGATTTAGCTTTTATTTGCCATTATCCTACTCTGACTTGGTTGTTAATAGATTTTTTGTTTTGCTGTGTCAGTAACTGGTGAGGGAGCTCTCCCTGCCCTTATCTGGACTCACAAGCCTTTCCTTATCTCCTTATCTCTCCTCTCTCCCCATCCAGCTGAGGAGGGCAGGGATGGCTGATCTACCTATGGTGAGCAAGGAATCAGAATCCTAATCCTGCCCCCACTGCAGACAAAGTCAGGTGACAACATTATTTGCATGAAATAATCCCATCTGTGAAAACACATCCTTACCTCAGAGGGAAAAGGTTTTCCATCAATGGTGTGCTCTGATCCCTGGCTGTGAGTGGTGCCCCAGTGGAAGTGGAACTGCTTTAGCCGGAATGGATTCTGAAAGGGCCCTCCACTGATTGCTGGGCAGAAGAACAGAAAAAGAAATAAAAAACAGGAGAAGAAAGTTTAAGCATTCTGGCTTTTTAGCTTCCTGCTAGTAAAACTAAGCACTGTTGGCACAATAGTGGAAAAAAGGCAGAAGCCTCTCCAAGCTGCCAGCATGCAAAAGATACATCATCCAGGCATTTAAGAGGGGTGGATTTACTAATGGAGAGCATCAAAACTCATTTGAAAAAAATGGAAATTAAAACCACTGTGTGGCTACCTGTACAGAATTTGTAGCTTCCTTGAAAGAGCATATTTGACACATGAAGATGTGGTAGCCACCATTATGGTCATGCCTTTCCTGGTAAACACAATAAATGCAAGTGGAACAGGTGGAGCAGTGCTGGGAGAGGGACCTGGGGGTGCTGTGGGTGAGAGCTGGTCCTGCCCCAGCCCTGAACCCCCCTGCCCTGGGCTGAGCCCAGTGTGGGGATTCTGCCCCTCAGTGATTTCCCATCTGCAGAGCTGCCCTAGCCTGGGCCCAGCACAGCCAGGACCTGGAGCTGCTGCAGAGAGCCCAGAGGAGGCACCAGGATGAGCAGAGGGATGGAGCAGCTCTGCTGGGAGGAAAGGCTGGCACAGCTGGCATTGCTCACCTGGAGAGAAGGCAGCTCCAAGGAAACCTTACACCCTGAACATCAGCTAGACAATTCAGATAAGCATTTCATTCTTACAGCATCTTTACTTTCAGTGAAGGTTATCTATATTCCATTTCCTTTAAATACCTGATCCCATAAAAGAGGAAATATAATAGCTGGTACTTCACATGACACCACTCAACCTCAAACCACCTTCTAAAGGTAAGGAAATGCCACAGAGACACTTCATACATCATTTAGAAATAACACCTAAGCACAGACAAATGTTTAAGATGCCACCTATAGAAGATATTTTATCACAGCATCAGTAATCCCTGTAATTTTATATGCCACCAAATCTCACTTTGCCCAACAGACCTCAAGACCTGAGCAGAGTCTCACATTAAGAAAATTAAAATTACATTTAATAGCTGTAAAGCTTGCATCCTCAGTGCAGTTCATAACATTTTATTTAAAGAGTGGAAAGTGGGACTTTCATGGTGCTACCACATGTGCATGCTTCCAGCTGGCCTTTAAGCAGGAAACTGGCCTTGCCAAAGCAAAGGTTTTAATATTAATTAAAGATATAAATACTCCTAGTACATTTTTCTAAAGTTAGCAAAAGAATGCATCACCTGTCCCTAATATTTTAAGAAATTTAGCTATTATGGATTACTGTCAAAATTCTGTTGTGTCATTTATGCAGAGCTTTGAGTCACTAGATCTATTTCAACACAACTAAAAGCAGTTTAAACCATGTTTCCCACTCCTAGCAGTCATCTTCCTTGAGAAAGTGTTATTGAAACAGGACATGCTTAGTGTAGAAAGGGTCTCATTCCTGGCAGGTGCTCTGTGTCACTAAGTGCAGAGTAATACATGCTCTTAACTTCTAAGGCTGAATAAAGTTCACTGTTACACAGATACAGTTCAGCTGAAAATTGCATTAAAGTAGTTACCAAGCTAAGATAATACTTCCAGAAAGGTTTTACAACTTCTATTTATAAGGTGTTATTCTGAACAGATCTGTACAGTAGAAGTGGAAAATGCTCACCCAGTTTGCAAATTCAGTAAAGATAAGATGCTTAAAAACTTGACCACCCCATTGGGCAGGTTCTTAAATTCATTCCAGAAGAGAAATTTTAAAATAAGATGTCTGGAGTATTAACCTTAGCACTTATTTAGAAGGGCAGACAAGCCACTTCACAGAAAAAGGAATTTGTTTTCAAAATCAAGGTATCCTATTTAGCTTGCACAATCAGCACACCCAAAAGGAATATGAAATCAGCTGACAGGCTTACAAATTGTTCCAGTTCTTTTTGTTTTGTTTTTTAATGTACTCTTCCCATTTATCAGCTGCTTTATTATCTCCATTTGAATGCTCTTCCCCTACCCCCAGATGTAAAAGCACAGCCTACCATGGAAACAGACCTAACAGAAGAAATCAATCACTTAAAGAATTTACATTCTCTGCCAAGGGCTGAGACAAGAATAATGTACAACTGCAGACAGTCCAACATCCAAAGTTGGCTGCTACCAACTCAGAACCCAGAATGAGCTGAAGAGTTTCTAATTTCTGAAGAAACCAAAGTGCTACAAGTCAGGGAGGAGAAAAGAAAATGCAAGGTAACAGTAACTTGTCCAGGTACAAATCGGTGCAGTGATTATGATTATGATGACTGTGCTGCTCTGCTTGTCCTCTTCCCTTCCCTGTGGGTGGGAGCTGGGAACTGAGCCAGAGCTGGCACATGAGCTGGCATCTTTGATTGGGGTGATCACAAACCAGGGCACTGAGGAGCTTACATCCCTGCTCTGGGTGCTGGATGTGTGGTCTGGCAGTGCTGGAGAGATGCCCAGCAAACTTCAGTGCTCATCTAAAGAAAAGGACTGCAATCAAACTTCTCATTTTCATGACACAAGAGCTTTTCCTAATGAAGAAACACTTATTGATCTGTGATATTGCATTGCTAGAGAGGCTCCAAGAGAAGACAAAATATAAATGGCTCCAGTCACGTGCCTTGTTCTAAGCTGAAATTATACATCATAGAAGTTACTCTGTACAGAATGTGCTTCCCCCACGAAGCCCCAAGGTGGATAACTCAGTTCTGAGTGATCTGGCTGTGCCACTCTCACCTGTCCTGTCGTCAGTGTCCTCAAACTCCACCATGACGGAGTGGCCGGTGTTGGCGATGCTGAGGGAGGCGCAGGACTCGTAGGAGATGACGAGGGGCTGCAGGCTGGGGTCGTACACGGCCCGTGCAGAGTCGATGTCGATGGGGGACTGGCGGTTCCCCTGGGCAATGGGGTAAGCTTTGTGCCACTCAGATGGGCCTTCAGCAGCAAGCAAAGGAAAGCAGCATTATTTCCTTCCCACCATACACAGAATGGTCATTATGGGTTTGAAGGAGGCTTGAAATAAAGCTTGCTCAGCAAGAGTGACTCCAATGTTTGGAATGTGAGAAATTAATTTAAATTCTAGGCTGGTGTGGTTTTATTAGCACAAGCAGGCTGCAACAAGATGGGGATTCAAATATCGTGTCCAGAACACACTGAGGAGATCATGGCATGACTGCTGTGCCCCCAGTCACTTGTGCCACTCTCTCTGCAGAGGCTGCAGTTACCTTGATAAGGTGTTCCAAGGTACGTATAGGTGTAAACATTTGCATGCACAAACACACTCCCCAAAGAAAAAGCATTTAATTCTCCCTGGGAAAGAGAGTGTAAAAGCTCCAGCAATTCAAATTAGATGCAGATGACTCAATCTCTTAGCTACTGACTATGCAGTTATTTTTAAAATAATTTTATGACTGCAGTAAATCTTTGAGACAGCTCCATTCTTCACTCATGCCCCTTATGGTATCTCTCTAACCTGAGTGAAGGATATAGGATGATAATTAACATTTTGGGACTTCCTGACCTCAACAGAGAGGGGAAAAGGCCCAATTTAATAGCAGAACTCTGCTGCCAGAGCTGGAAGATTCTTAAGCCATTTAAGATGACAAAAGCTTATCCATATCTAAGAATCCCTGTTTCTTATGGCTCATTTTCTACTTTGCTATGGTAGTGAAAGCAGCAATTAAATTCCTCTGCCGCTTCTGTGCATGAAGCATAACAGTAACAATTGTACTTCAGGATTCTCAAGAAGCACATTTTTCATTGCAGCATTCTCACTTTCACAAGGGGAAGCTTTTTTTAAAATCAAGCACAGGTATTTAGCGTCCTTGAGTTTACATAACACAACAGTGATCTATTACACTGTTACTTGGCTTTGACACTTTCTGCTAAGCTTATAAAATCATCTTTTCTCATCCTGCATAGAAAGCAGATCTAGGAATTAAATGCTCTTACACAAGCTAAGACAATATCATTTGGCTCTCACAAGCTTCCCAAGAGTACCCACGGTGCTATTACTCCTAGCTACAAGCACAAATACATAATGTTACTTACTAGCACTAACCAGCTTCACTTAGTATTCAACCGTGCTTTCAGACTCACAGAAACGAAAGGCATTGCTGTTAAGAAAGAGACTGGCCCCTGAAGGTTATACAAAAGACTCTTGTTGGACACTCAGCAGCTAAAATAATTGCTGCAAGGAGAGAGACTCCAGCAAGTTATGCAATTGTCTCATTGGCCAGCATCAGGCTCTCCTCCACCCTGTCTGTAAAGGATCCAGGCACTACACGACGCTACCGTGGCAATCCTTCAGGAGCTCCACAGCCCCCCTGCGCTGTGACACGCAGCCGTGGAGGTGGGAAGCAAAGGAGGAGGACTAAATTAAAAACTGTCAAATCAGAGAGCATAACTTGTTCTGTAAGAGATCTGATACTGGTCTGTACAATTTATTGATGTACTAGACATACATAACATATAGCTTATTTTATTATTCACTTTTAGGAAAGCCTAGATATCACATTTCAGCAACTGCACAGAACCAGGACATCTATTACTGCTCTACTAAATCTTCTTTACCTAACAGAATTGCTTTTGGAGAGAGACACAGGTAATCTTTTTTATAACAGCATTTTGGAAAGGGACCCATCTGTAATATCTGCAGTCTGAAAAAACCCCAAATCATTCAAACTGTTTCCCTCAGTTTAGGAATGTTGATTGCAACACTGAAAGGCAGCAGATGTAAACTTGCACATCTTTTGGTGCCACTTTCTGGGTGCTATTGATTATCAATAAAATAATTAATTACCTGCTGTATATACTTGATTCTTGCAGACATCAAAATGCAGGCAGCTCTGCAGGGCTCAGGCAACAGCTCTAGAAAGAAAACGAGTGGGGGAAGACAGAGAGATGCAGCACGGAAATGCCATAACCTACCGTCAGCCTGCCCATATCCCCAACTGTGGTGGCCAGTCATTTTGGGAGCTGCCCCTGCTTGGCTCCAGCTCCCTGAGCAGGGCACTGCTGCCTACCTGCCTTTATAGCGGCTCCCCGTGGGATAGGGTCAGCCCCTTAAAGATACAGAGCAGCCAAAGCAATTCCTGCAGGACAGGGAGAGTGCCCGTGTTCTCCTGCTCCAGCCTTGCTGCTCCTGCTCTGCTCCTGCTCCTGCTCTGCTCCTGCTCCCCCTATTTGCTAAGGCAGCACAGGTGAAGGAAAATGTACAATTCAGATAAATGAAGTCTCAGGACTTAGAGAGAAAACCAAACTGTGGATCAAATTTAGAAAAAACATCCGTGTTTTCTCATTCTCGGCCCCAAGGAAGAAAAAGCCATAAGGTGCTCTGAGCATCAGGACAGACGTGTGCAGGTGGGACCAGCCCTTCTCACATGTCTGTTCTTCAGGGGAAACATCACTGCCTCTCTTCTGAAACCCTGCTGCCAGCTGCAAAAAGGGAATGGTGTTTTCACCAGATCTGTAATTAATCACAATTGGTGCTTAGATGAGATGGAGAACATCCTCACCTTGGAAAAAAAACTTCTTGTGCTGCATTTAAACAAGGTACAAATCAAACAAAGTAAGGATGAATTGACAATCTGATTTTAATTTTGTAACTTTAAAGAAACATTGTAAATGGACAAAATTAAAAGCGTGGTTATATTAGGGACAGAACATAGCAGATTCCAGAGAAAGGAGTTGATCTGGGAAGCCTCAGTTACCTGGAATGATCCAGCAGTTGCCTGCACCCTGCTAAACCCATGGAGAGGCTACAATGAGACACCCAATCTGCAGCTGTAAAATGTCTTAAGACATCTCTGGGGCAAGGAAAAAGGCTCCTTCATTGTAATTTTGTTAGCTCTGAGGAAATGCTCTCTGTCAAGGCTACATTTTACAAACACATTGATTTTCACAAAGACAGTAGCACACAAAAATAGGAATTCTTTTATTATGCAATCAAGAATATGGAAGAATAAATCAATAAGAGCATTTTATGCAACTTTTATGTTGTAGTACTGCCTTGTAAGTATTAATTTATTTTTTTTTCAGGAGGTTTCCATGATAGTCAGCTATAAAACCTTTAAGAGTTGCTGATGCCAGCTAAATCACTCACAGAGGGATGTAAATTGCTGCAAAGGTCTCCACAGGAGAGTTCTACAATGACTTACTCAGGTCAGCTCCTCAGTTTGTTCCTGTCAAGCTGCTGTGACCCGCTCAGGTCCCTGGCACAGACACTGGGTACAGCTGTGTCCCAACAGTCTGGGCACACAGGCCCTTGTGGGCACCCAACCTTGGAATTAGAACCTTAAAATACTCAGAAGCAGAGTCAGGAAAGTGGTTCTAGGGAAAAATACAAAAAATACCAACACAGCAGTGAAAAGAAATGGAAGAGGGATTTTGTGTGTTAAAAGAGCAGACCACAGGCTGGGGAGACCCACATGCAAGGCAGAGAATGCTGAGCAACTGCTTTCAAGAGAAACATCATCACTGGGCTCAGGTGAGCCCACAGGGCACTGCAGGGCCCAACCTGCACTGGGCACCATCGGCCCCTTCAGCTTTTATCTTCTCACTCCAACCCACACAGGTCTCTGTACATCTGCACTACAAACACGTGGCACAGGAAGAGCTCTGAGACAAGTGAAAATATCCCAAAGACAGGGCAGGAAACAGACTCCACAAAATGGAGGTTTAAATGGATGGATTTAGAAAAGTGGAAAGGGGCTTGATAATACCTGAGGGGAAAGGAAAGGAAAGAAAGCCTGAATAAAACTTTAGCTTGTAAAATGTATTATTATTGATAGTCAGTGTGTAAGTGACAACTTTATGTGTTTCCAACCCAGCCAGCCTTCTTTCTTTATGAGGAAAATATTAAATTTTCCTTTAATATAAGGTAACAGTGTTGCTTATACAAATATCATGTTATTCTGTAACCCTGATACCTCTGGATATTGGCTGACTCTAGTAATGGGTTTTACTGATTCTGTCCTCAAATTATCATTTATCACTTCAAAAGCTGCAGTCACCATGTAATTCTGTTCTGTTTTACTGGTTTGAATCCAGGACAATTACATCACACTCGTGAACTTATGGAAGTGAGAACAACAGAGTGGTTGGTGCTCAAGGTGTGGATTTCTCCAATGCTGAGCTAAAAGTGACATGATTTCCACAAATTTCTCCTGGGCTCTTCACGCCGTGTCAGAAGTGTCTGCTTCACAGTGAATGATGGGAAGACATAATTCCATTCACTACAGTGAGATGTTTCAGGCCACCTTAAAGCAGAAATCTGTCTTCCCCAGCCTTCTCACTCAGTGTTTTATTCCCCTGTGCCAGCAGTGATGAGAACAGAGCAGCAGCCCAGGACAAATACAGGGGGTCTTCTGAACCTGTCACCAGGTTGTGATACAGAACTAACAATGAATGCTGCAGGTTCCCCTCCTTTATATATAGAATTAATTTTCTTTATTATTTAATTGGAGCTCCCTTTATTAAAATTGCTATATAATTGCTATATATATATAAGGACTGTATATTATGGTTAGAAAACTTCAAGATTGGAATGCTGGATTGAAGTTGGACATATTTAAGTTTTGCAGTTTTGAGGAAATTGGGGATTTTAATCTCTAAGGTAAAATGCATCTATAATACTACAGGTCTGATTGTTGGGAGGTTGTTGCACATGGAGGTGTCACTTGAGGATAATGCTTCTGATGAATATTACTGCATCACTGTGGAGGGGCAGAGCTGCATTTCAAGGTATGTAAGATGAAGTAAGAGTTATTTGGTTCCAAGGTGAATGGCTCAATGGCACTCTAAGTGTATTAAGTAACTTGGCAATTACATCTGCTGACATCATTAATAATGGTGACACATTTGAGCAAGGTGTTCTGTGCCTTCTTTAATGCACCCCAGCGTGTCTGGGGTGTCACTGCATGCCAACAAAAGCAGGTTAGAAATCCCACCAGTCTGGGTGCAGGCTGCACGCTCCGAGCCGCTCACGTACCACGGGTAGGAGCAGATGAAATGTTAAATAAAACATTCATCACTCCAGAGCCTGCCTGTGCCTCGGGCTCTTGACAGAGTATCTGTTTATCCAGGCAGCTCCTCTCTCCTCTTACATTGCCACCACAGATGCTGGCAGCTCCCACAGGGGGTTACCCTGAGCTGGCATCTGTTCTTTACATGTGTGCTAAAGGCATTTCAAACGAACCCAGGAGCTGCACAAAGATACTCCACACAGTAAATATAAACAGAACAGTGTACTGCCAACACTGAACACTAAAAAGCACAATCATTCCAGATACTTTTTGTATTTTTTACTATTTTATTTTAAAACAGACTGCCTACAGTTCTTGGTTGACCATAGAAATTTCAACTTTTAAATTCTCAAGGTCTTCCCTGCCAACACAAAAATGTGATGGCTTTTGTACATACACTGACATATTGAGATTATATACATATGTATGTACATTGACACATTGAGGTCATATGTATATTGATATATTGAGATTCTCATGCAGCCAGTGGAACTTCAGGAGCTGAAAGTGGTCAACCTTCTCCCCCAGCTAGAGAGATTTCTGAGAGTCATGAGATTTCTAAAGCAAAAACTCAACTGGGAATCTCCTCCTGGAATTGAGGAAAACAAAAAAATTGTTCCAAAGTGAAGGGATTAAGGAGAAAAGGACAAAAAGTACATGCATATAGTTAACAGACAACTATGGAAGAGAAAAAGCTTGCATCAAACACAGGCCAAGATAGAAGGGATAGAAGGAATTTAGTAGGAACACTTGGGAAAGTGGGGCAGAAAAAGGGGAATGAGGCACCTGGTTCTCTAGGACTTTCCCAGCCTTTATACACCAATTTTTTTATTACTTATTTTTGACTTTTAAAGCCATACACACTTGGTTGCCTTATCTTATGGGAACTGCATTCTGGAACTAAGCCTGAAATATTAATTCTTGAAATTTATGGTTTGTCCAGATTAAGCAGTGTAGTAGAGAGCAAGAACAGGAGACTTCTTTTGATTTTGGGAAACAGAATTTTCCTGAAATCCAGCAATGGTCACTGAAATGACAGCAAAAGGAAGTATTTACTGTGGCACAGCAAACACAAAGCCTGAAAAATGAACTTGGCTGGAGATGCTGTGTATGGAAAACAAAAGAGGAAGCCCTGTTTTGTAGTACATTACCTGCAAGATGTAAGCCACTCCATGTAATAATGCACTCCTGTGTACATCATTCCAACAGATGTACAGAAAACTAAAGTTACTGAAGAGAAGCAGATTAAAAGGATAATGGACTTTTTATATGGACTAACAAATCAGCGTGAACAATGCAGGTATTTCAGGACCTCTCTTTTGTTGTTGAAACTTAGTGCCAGAAATGTTGGTTTAAATCTTTTAAGGTGTTGAAATATTCTCCTTTTTTGTACACTGTCGAAGTCCAACCAATGCTGATCCTATATGGGAAGATCTTCATAACAGAAACACACAGGCACAACAGATTTCATATGTTCTTGTCTCCATACTAAGCAGGAATAGCTGCAATAATGTGCAACATCTCTGCAAAATATATCCTACCAGATTTTCCTGACTGCAGTACCTTCAGGGCTTCTGTCTCAGTCTGCCTGAAAATGCCTCAAAAGTCCATACAGAAAGTGCATCGAGAGATGCAGAGAAATGCCCATTTTGATCATAAATTCTGGTAATGGCACTGTTGTCTAGATAAGTTGGATCCATTACTGTGCAACAGCCAATAAATACACATTTGAGAGAGACATTGATTGTCTATTTCAGCGTTGCCAAGCCTCGTGCTCGGTGGTGTTCCACAAATCAAGCAGCCCAATTTGTCCCAACTATCTACACTTTCCCCTACTGGTATATTTTAGCAAACAAAGACATGAGTGTCCATTGGCTACAGGTTACATAGTTCTCTTATTACAGGTTACATAGTTCTGTTATTTATTAGTATTCTCTCTTCTATTGGTTAATGATGTCTCGCCTCTCCTGCTGATCACTGCCACGCTCTCTCTTTCTCCGCCTTTGTCTCGCTGCTTCCCTGTGGGCCGCTCCGAGAGTTGGTGCTCCTGACCCGCCCCTGCCGCAATTCCCCTTTACCCGCTCGGAGCTGATTCCACGCAGTTACTGAGCGGCCTTGGTTTGTTCCTTGTCCTCGTGGCCGCTGAATTCTGCATTCCTCGTGTATCGGTGGAAATCCTTCTCCTGATCTCTGTTAACTTCCCACGGGGCTGAGATCATTGGAACCTGTCCAGCCCCAAACCTTAACAAGGCAATGCTGCTGACCAGGAATTCGTGTTTCTAACAGCTGCACATCACTTAGAGCTTGTTGGCCGCTCTGTTTCACAGATTAAATCTCCCTCCTTGTTGATAAGGTTTGCAAGTTACAGAGATCAGTCAGCAAAGTACATTTTCTTAACAAAATTTTACATACTCCACATTTTATGAGGAGTAGTGCCGAGGCATAGGTAGGATATGATTAAACTCTCCATGAGCTCTTTTGAGTGGAATCCTGCTGGCAGTGGGGTTCCCATGAGGGCTGGATTGCCAGTGGTTAGGCATGGAGAGGTTGTTGGAAGTATTTTTTGTAGGCCTCCTATTTTTCTTGTTCTCTCTGTTCAGGCTATGGATAACGGACTCTGAGCAGAGGAGCATTGCTTTAAAGAATGGGTGGCTTGAGATGAGGAGGAAAGCTGCTGGGGGCAGGTTTACTCCTATTGTGACTATTATTAGGGCGAAATTATTTGATGTGGAGAAAGCCGTGTTTAATACAGTTCTCTCTGAGGCCTCATGTGCCGGCAAACGGTGCCGAGGGGTCCCCAGGAGCGGCACAGCGAAGGGCGAGGGCGGCGTTGGTGCACACGGGGTGGGTGCGAGTGAGAGGGGAAGTTACGAGTGCTACCGACCTTGCCGGCTTCGAGCCTCCAGCAGTGCAGTGCAGTGCAGTGCAGTGCAGTGCAGTGCAGTGCAGTGCAGTGCAGTGCAGTGCAGTGCTGCTGTCAGCCAGGGCTGAGAGAAGCAGAGACGCGGCCGGCGCCAGCGCACGGCCCGGGCTCGGCACCGCAGCCGGGGCCGCTCCTCAGGGCAGAGCAGGGCAGGGCAGGACCCGCCCCGCGCGTGCGCAGCGGCAGCAGCGGCCATGGCGCGGCCGGGCCGGGCCGGCCTCAAGGAGCAGCGCTACGATCGCCAGCTCAGGTACCGCAGGCGGGCACGGACCGGCATCGCCCGGCGCGGACAGGCTCCGACCGAGCGGGGAGCGGGGCCGCGCCTCCGGCGGCCCGCGGCGGGCACGGGCCCGCTCGGCGCCGCGCCGGGAACAGGCCCCCGGGGCCGCGGGCAGCAGGAGCTGTGTCCGACCGCCGGGGCCGTGAGGGCTCCACCGGCACACGAACAGTAGATATGCAATAAATTAACAGGATATATTTAGGGGCATATATATACACACATATATATGCATACATAATCTCAAGTGTATACACAAAGGGGGATAGCGATACATAAAAATATATATCTACGTAGGTACTTATGTACGTTTTTATATAAGATATATAGATTATTTGTACTATGTTTGTTGTATAAGTACATAATATATAAATATATAAATATGTATATTCTAAATATTGATGTTATGTATATCTCTCTGTGTATATATGAGTGTATAAAGGGGCTGTGCTGAAAAGACGGAGCCAGGCTCTGCTCCGGGCCCAGCCATGGCCCCAGAGCCACGGGCAGGGCTGAGCCCAGGAGCTGCCCCTGCCCATGCCCAGAGCTCCTGCCCTGGGCAGTGCCCAGCCCTGAGCAGGTGGTGCACAGAGGCTGTGCAGGCTCCTGCCTGGGGGTACTGCAGAGCCACACGGACACACTGCTGTGCCCTGGGCTCTGGGATGGCCCTGCTGGAGCAGGGAGGTGCCACCAGAGCAGCCCCCGTGGGCCTCTCCAGGCTGATCCATTCTTGGGTTCTGTGAAAGAGCAAAAAAGATCCGAGTTACCAGGTTACCCGGAGTTAGGGCTGTCTGTCTGCAGTGCAGCTGTTAAGTTTCCACAAGGAGCCGCTGGAGAGGGTCCTGTGGAAGGCACAGAGAGGATTTGGGGTCTGGAGCACCTCTGGTGAGGAGAGTCTGCTGGGAGCTGGACCTGGTTGGCCCAGAGAAGAGAAAACTGAGAGGGGATCTCATCAATGCATAGAAATATCTCAAAAGTGGGTGTAAGAGGGTGGGGCAAGACTCTTGAGTGATGCCCAGCAGCAGGACAAAGAGCAATGGCCATAAGCTAAAACACAAAAAAATTCACCCCAACATGAGGAAGAATTTGTTTTCCTGGAGGGGGCAAAGCCCTGGAGCTGATGCCCAGGGAGGCTGTGGAATCTCCATCTCTGGGACATTCCAAACCTATCTGGACATGTTCCTGTGTCACCTGCTCTAGGTGACCCTGCCTGGGCAGGGCTTGGACTGGGTGACCTCCAGAGCTCCCTTCCAACCCTAAAAATTCTGTGAGTTACTACCCCAGTGAAATCAGCAGGACGTGTGACCCAGGACTGTCCCAGCCAGATCTCAGCCTCAGTGCTGTTTCTGGGGGTCTGAAGTACCAGACTCAGCAAGACTGATTTCTGTCTCCTGTGTGTTTTTCAGTGTCTTGTACGAGAAATTTTGAAAAATACATATAAAATTCTATTATTTATTATAAAAGTTAGGAAAAACAGAATGTTCGGCATTAGGACAAAATTTGGGCAAGGACTGCTTTAACCCATGCTGGGTTTTGAACAGTTAAAGTGTGTTTGAAGAGAAAGAGGTGTGTGCATGCATATGGTGTAAAGTTGGAGAAAATGAGATGTCAGAGAAACTGCTGTTTGGAAAGTCTCAGTTTTCACAGTAAGTTTCTTTAAGGATGTTTATTTTGGTTAGTGCTGTTTAGGTCCTCAGCAGTGAATGGACAGTAGCATGCCAGCCCTCCATTTGTCTTGTTGTTGTTGTTGTTATTTGTTTTTATTGGCTGTGCAATCTGAAGTTAAATAGCTTCATTGCCTTTTGGTTTCCCTCCCAATTCAGACTGTGGGGTGACCATGGCCAAGAAGCGTTGGAATCTGCCCATGTTTGCGTGATAAATGCAACAGCAACAGGAACTGAAATACTCAAGAACTTGGTGCTGCCAGGTCAGTAGATATTTCTTCTGTCTCTTTTTTGTGATCTGTCTGATAGCTTAATGATGCCAAGTTATTCATAGGAGGTTTTTTCCCCCCAAAGGTATTGGTTCGTTTACAATTGTCGATGGGAATCAAGTCTCTGGAGAAGATGTTGGAAATAAGTAGGTTTTTTTATTGATTTCAGTTACATATTGACAAGTGACAGAGTTTCATAGGTAGTTCCATCTCTATATTTGCTAAGAAGCCCTGTAAGATTCTTTTAAAAGCCACTCTGTGTTTCTGCAGGTCTTCTGTGGGTTTGGAGGTTGGTGACAAACAGCATGCACAATCATTTTGATATTAGCTGCTAAATTATTTTACTTGCTGGGTTTGGACCTTACAGGTCTGTTTGCTTCACACATCAAGTTTATAAGGACAATGCTCTACTCAATATAAAAATATTGAAAGTTAATTTGTTTGATGTAGTCTTGAGCTATGACAGTGCTAGTGTTTCAGTGTGGTTCAATATATTTTCCCTAATTCTGGTGATGCAGATGACTTAATTTTCACTAGTCATTGTGCAACTGTGACTGCTAGGCATTTATTAGCTTTCATAGCTTTGAAAGGCTCTGTGCAGCAGGGGAAAAGGTAAGAAAATGTTTGCAAATCCTGTAAAAATTATTTGAATACTGATTCTTGATCAAGTTCTGTTATGGTGTGCATAGATACCTACAGGGGTTATGTGAGGGGGAAGGATATTCCATTATATGAGGAAATCTGAGTCTTTGATTAGCCTGGTGAGAAAGACCCTGCAGCATGAGCCTGTCTTCTAGAGAAGTTGGCATGTTCTGTATTTCACATTTATAGCTTGGGAATTGAAAAGCTTTCTTAAGAAACTGTTTCTGAGGAGAATACAACAGTGGTGAGAAAAAGCAGATTTAAAGGGGAAAGTAGTTTGTTGTGCATGAGAGCAGCATATTCTGCAGAACAAACTGTAACTTCAGTGTTGTTTTTTTCTTCAGAATAAAAATTGACATGTAATTTTCTCTTGCCTCTTTTTCAGTTTCTTTCTACAAAAAAGCCATATTGGTCAGGTAAGGAGTTAATAAATGTCAGTTTACATGTATTGAAAGCATGGAAGTGTTGAGTATTTAAACATGGTATTATGAATAATGCTAAAATCATATGTGTTTAGGTTAAAGTCTGTTTATTCTTTAACAGAAGTCCCCATGTTTATTTTTAGTTGCTCATGAGTGAGAAGATAAACTCAATTGTGGCAAGATTGAATAGAAAAAAATGAAGAGCTTATGATTAAAATCTATGGAAGGATGAGGTATAAGACCATTGTGGTTGAAGGAGTAAAGCTAAGAGTAGAGAGGGAAATGGGGAAAAAATATCACAAAAACAGAGAGTACAAGAGGCATAGATAACTCCTGGAAATTCTGTAATGAATCTGGAAATTAGGAAATAGCTGTCTCACAATTTGTCTTTTTAAAACGATATTACAGAAAATGCTCTCAAACAAAGTGTCTGCTATTATGGGATGCATTTTTGCTTCAGATGAGCAAGGCTTGAAGTAAGGAGCCTTAGCTTGTAAATGAGCTTTGTTGTGGGGTGTTTTCTGGGGTTGTTTTGTTGGTATTGCTTGGTTTGGCATTGTTAGCATGTGGCATTTTGTAGTACTCATACACTGTGTAAACTACATTTCATTCTGATTGCTCTAAACAGAGTCGTGCCCAGAGTGCCATGGAGCTCTTGCAGGAATTGAATAGTGATGTTTCTGGAAACTTTGTTGAAGAGGTTTGTCTTCCTAAATTAGTACTATGTGTGTATTATACAGTGTGATAAAAATGTGAAATAACAGCTGTGTGATAAAAATGTGAAATAACAGCTCTGTGCTGCTTTGTGATGTTGCAGTTTAAATAGATTCAGGATAAAACAGCATTGGAGAAAGATAAATCATTTGTATGTATTTCAAACGAAAAATCACTTCATGTATTTCAAACACTATTTTGTAACTTCATTTTATAACTTTCACTTAACACATCACATTCAGCAGACTTGCTCTGTACTCAGAAATTTTCAGTGTTCCCTGACATATATTTCCCCCCTATTTAGAGTCCAGAAAAGCTTTTAGACAACGACCCTTCCTTTTTTAATCGGTTTAACTTAGTGGTTGCAACACAACTGCCAGAAAGGTAAGAATTACCTAAGATTGAATTACCTGTTTTCATTCAGTTGTAAAAGCAGGTTTTTATATATATATATATATATATATGTGTGTGTGTGTGTGTGATATATATGTGTGTGTGTGGGGGCATTTATGCACAGGCACTTCCTTGCAGAAAAGCTTAAACAGAACAGAACTCTGTCATTGTGAAGGAAAATTACAGCCAGTGATGGCATTTTCTAGAGACCTTCTTGCTCCTCTGATGGGAATTGCCTCTGCTTGAAGTTAAGACTCTGCAACACATGGATCTAATCCTTTATTTCTATCTCACAACTCATTGAAGCTTTTTATTTGATACTTGGAGCATTTGGGAGGGTGGGATGAGACATTAGTAAGATAATGGATGAATATTTTTCCAACTCACTGTAAATTCCTGTATGAAATTGATCACCTTACGTGTTTAGGATCATGATGATAAAGTTTTCTGAGAGGACTCTTTCACAGAGTAACTGGTGCAGAAGTTAACTCTATAGTCAGATGTTGTCTCCTGTAGATCTGAAAAAAGCCTGTTTTTCCTTACAGTACATTGTTGCGCCTGGCTGAAGTTCTCTGGAATTCCAACATTCCTCTGCTGGTCTGCAGGACCTATGGACTGGTTGGTTACATGAGAGTTGTGATTAAAGAACATACAGGTTAGAGGGTTTGCTGAGGTAAAGACTTCTCTGGAAGGTTTAAAGCTTCAATAACTTATGTCACTTTGGGGTTTTTTGTTTGTCTTTTTTCATCTTGTGACACATTTAGTATTTGTTAAGTCCTAGGTAGTTTGCATTCTTTTAGGAATGCATAGGGATTATGGACTGTAAAATTGGAGATTTTCCTGACATTATGGGTGACTTACACAGAACACTTACTTTGAGTTTCTTGAGATTACTTTGAGAATCAAGCAGTGAAAGTAGCAGGTGATCTGTATTTGTGTAGCTCTGTTTTGAAGGCCAGACATAATGCTGAGAAATGAGTTGTGTTGTTTTTTCACAGTTGTTGAATCTCACCCTGACAATATGTTAGAAGATTTGAGACTGGACAAACCCTTTCCAGAACTGACAGAACACGTTCAGGATTACGACTTGGAGCATATGGACAAAAAGGTTGGTGTGTGGTGTGCACTGTGCTGCCCAGGACAGATGCAGATACACAGTGCAGGGATCCTGTGAAAATGGCTCCTGGCAGATGACTCTGGTGCCAAGTCTCATCTGAGCAGAACCAACTCTAGAATCAGTCACGAGGAACTATTTTTGCCTCTGCTCCAAATGTTCCAGTCTATTTAAATCTTAAGCAGGTGGGGGTCTTAGGAATCAAGGAGTATTCTTGGACAACTTGATCTTTTGTTAGATTGAATACCCCCTCACACCCTCTTGTGGAATTTGTTTTTTAATTTTTATGGTTAACCTACTGTTGCAAAGCTCTGCACCGTGGGTGGTTGTGCATAGCATGAGTTTCACTCCAGAAAAATATTGGAGAACTTGGCTCACCCTTTTTTAAATAAAGTAATAATAATTTGATAATTTCTTTTGTAGTACTTAAAGAACATTTTGGCTGAATCAAAATCTGGAACATGTCGTGTGTCTTTAGAGTAGTGGAAAGGATATTTGGAGATTACATTAAAAATAGGTTTTTAATTTGTTTCCTATTTTTTATCTTTTCTCGTTCTGACAAAGATTTCTCCACTGTTCAATTACAGGACCACAGCCACACCCCGTGGATTGTGATTGTAGCCAAGTATCTCACAAAATGGTTCAACGAGGTATGTTGCAAAATTGTATTAGTACTATTATTGGTCTGTCTTTTCTGAAGCAGTTAATTATTTCTGCAGTGTGTAACATAAAAAAAAAGGTGGAGTCATAAAAAAAAATTACTAACTGAAATACAAGTGAATGTGTGAGCAGTAGCAGACTCCTGGAGTTCAGCAGTCTGAACACAGTAAGCTTAGTAGTAGGCATTTTAAAGACAAAAATCTCTTTATGTTTTTTAAATTTAGAAAAGTGAACAGTGGCCTAAGAGTTACAAAGACAAAGAAGCCTTCAAAGACCTGATTCGGCAAGGTAATCCATGTCCCTGGGGTCCCTGATTCCTGCTGGCAGAAATAGATACAAGGTGGCACCTGAAAAGTAATCCTTAGTTCTCTCAGGTTTAATTTATGAAAGATATGATGGTATATACTGATTCTTCTGCTAAATGATTGCTTTGTACAGGTGGATCTTAAGATGCCAGACTTGCTTATAAATGTTTGTTGTCAATGTTTGATCCTGTCTAAGATCCAGAGTATGGTTTGGGTGGGAGCAAAGGCCTTAAGATAAAATTCTGTTAAAAATGTGATAAAGAGGAGAGCAAATGGCTTTTGACACTGGAATTGTTATTCTGCAAGTATTTGGTGTGTCCACTGACCCATCAGACACTTGGTAATCATTCACCTCTGCATCCCAGGTTCTGTAGCACTGACTGCACTGTAACCAGTGTGTGAATGACTTCATTTTGCAGGAGTTTCAGTCCAATGCCTTTTTAGGGTACTACAACTCATGTGGCATTTTTATGATCTATATGCCTTGTCTTAAATTATTGTAGAAAAACACCATTGACTGAATTTTTGGTATTTCCTTACTCGAAGGAAGTTTGAAGGCAGTTTGAAGAGGTCCTTATCCCCAGGCTGTGAAAAGGAGCAGATCTGATCCATAGGAATTACCTTTGGTTATGTCAGATTTTTAGTGGAGGCCCTTTCTTGGGCTGGCTTGATCTGTGGATGCATAAGTATTTGCCAAATTTGATCCAAAAACCCCAGCAAAACATGACTGACATGGAAGGAGAGTTGAATTGTTAATTTAGTGCCTATGAAGCTTCATTACATCCTTCTTACACAAAAAAAAAAAAAAAACAACAGTACTTTTGTGCTGAGTAATTTCTACTTAACATTACAGGAAAATTAATCATATGCAGAATTTAGATGAATTTAGCTTTATAATTACATCTGATCTTTTTTCTTGTGTTTTATTTTTCATTTTTTGCTGGTAGCTGATATGCCACAAATACATCCACAGCCAGTCTGCTCTGTTAGTAAGACATAAATCATGAGATGTAATTCAAACAGTTGTGTGTTTTAATTTTTTTTTTTCAATCAGGTATCTTAAAGAATGAAAATGGCACTCCAGAAGATGAGGAGAACTTTGAGGAAGCTATAAAAAATGTGAATACAGCATTAAATCGTACAGAGGTAAAATAAACATTTCTGTGATAAAACTGAAGCAATTTTACTGCCTCATTTTCTCACAATATATTATTCAGTTTTAGGACAGAAATTCCATTTGTAACACTTGTATTTAACTAAAACAGGATTAGTACAATGTTAGAACTGCAATTGTGTAGTTAAATAGACCTAGACTAGCTGGAAATGTAGCTTATGGAAATTCTCTTACTCCCTTGCTCTTGCAAGAATTCTGCATTTCCCTTCTGCAGACTTGAATTCAAGTCTAGAATGAGTCAGCAACCAGAGTGCATCAGTGAGTTCTTGTCTGACTTCTACAGTTCAGTCTGTAAAAAACTCTGAAATCCTGGGTACAATTGCAAGGATTTAGCAGTGAGAGGTGTGGCTGATACCAATTTAAATACATTGCTGTGAGAGAAACTGAGAGCACTTACTGAAATTGTGCTGTAATGAAGCCAGGGGCTGTACCAGTTACTCTCTATAGAACTGAAAGGCTGCATGGGACTCCTGATACAATAAATTCACTTCTTTTCTCTAGAAGAAACTTACTACAAAATTCCCTTCATAAACTGGTCAAGAATTAAAAGCATTAGAAGTGATGTTTTCATTGTTTCTTAAATAATCCTGACCTCATAACTTGTGGTTAAAAATAAAGCTCTGATTTCTTTAGTTTCTCATCTAGGGTAAACTGCAAAGGCTACATGGGGCAAAAGCACATTCTGTGATTCTTCTTAGATTATGTTCTTTTGTTTTGAACTGTGCTGATCTTGCTTGGATGGTCATGTTAAGTCTCCCAAGAAAGCAGCAGGTAAAACTTAGTGCTGTCATCCAAGCCACTCCAAGACACAGCCCAGGATGTTAATATTTATTTGAGTTTATGTGCCAGACTGACCTGCAGCAGTTAAGGATTCTGACTAACTGACTTTTGTAGCCCCATGCCCCTTCCCTGGCCTTTCAGCTGCTCTGCCCCACCAGGCAGGTGGGCAGTTACTGCTGCAGTTCTTTAAATCTCCTCTCTCACAGATGGAAGTCAGATGAGATTTCGTTTGTGACATTGATCTTGCTCAGAAGCAGTGCCTTGCTCTTGGGCAGGGCTGCTGTTTGAAATGTGTCTGAGCAGCACTGACTGTAGGATTCAGAGATTTGCTGTGAAACTCTGAGGTCACTTGGAGTTGGCTCACCTGTGTAGTGAGTGATGAGATAATTCAAGAAATCAAAAGTCAAAGAATTACCAACCCAATTTATTTATTTTCATAGATTCCAAGAGGCATTGAAGAGCTTTTTAATGATGATTGCTGCCTAAAACTAACAGAGCAGGTATGAGTAGTTAAAGGTAAGACTGAAATGTAGAAAAAGCATTGTATATAACATCTGTGTACGTGACTGTCTCTTGTGCTTTTGTAGTCATCTTCCTTCTGGATTTTGGTTCGAGCTTTAAAGGAATTTGTGGCAAATGAAGGGCAAGGAAGCTTGCCTGTCCGGGGCACCATTCCTGATATGATGGCAGACTCCAGTAAATTCATCAAATTGCAAAATGTGTAAGTAGACAACTCCTTGAGGGAGCTCACTACCATTCATGTGGCTTGTATTTTGTCTTTATAATGTGAAACAAACAAAAAAAAAAGATTGCCTTCAGTGTGGAGTTGATGGCTTTCTGTTGTAATTATTTACTTCTTCATTATTACCAGCTACCGTGAAAAAGCAAAGAAGGATACTGCTGCTGTGGGGAGCCATGCTGCTAAATTGTTACAGTCCCTGGGCAAGGTGAGTGCAAACCTATGCCCATTCTTGTAATGGAATTAAGTATCTGTGAAGTATCTGCTTTATTTATGAATTTGGTTTGATTGTATAAAAGTAAAATGCGTACAGGGATATACTCTTTACAATTTAAGATAGGGGGTTTTTTTGGTACATTAGTAACTTGTTATTTCACAATAAATATATTAATATATATGTGAAAGCAGGAATTCTCTGGCCATGGTGTGTACTGGAATGAGTATATTCTCTGTACTGGAATGAGTATATTCTCTGTACTGGAATGAGTATATTCTCTCTTTTAGGCACCTGAGTCTATTTCAGAGAGAGAATTGAAATTGTTCTGTGAGTATGCTTGGATTCTGTTCTGGGTTCATGCAAATGATCAAAAAACAAAAACTTTTGAATAATCATGTAGTTATTAAGCAGTAAGTCAATATTTGAATTTTTTAAGTAAGTACTAAGTGGTTTGCACCCCTCATTTTCAGGAGAAGTAGCAGATGTTCAGTATCTCTGAGGAGTGAGTCTGTAAAGGTTGGCTTTAAAGTGACGTATCTTTTCACTCCAAACAACAGGGAGCAGCTGCCCTCTGCTTTCTGTGATGAGTACCTGAGCACTCTTGCTCATGCTGGGGTACTGGTTTCAGAGTGTGGGCTCTGCAGACTTGAGGCAGTCTGCAAAGCTGTAACTCAGCTGATGGCACTTTGGGCTGTGTCTGTCCTGGATGTGTACATGTCTCCAGCAGCAGCCTGGCTCAGGCTCCTCAGAGCTCCCCTGAGGAAAGCTCCCCTGTAAGCACAGAGCCTAGAGTGTGCTGCCCTGCATTGGTAAAAGCATTTGGGAGCCTCCCAGTTGCTCCTTTTTCAGTGCTGGGTTGTAATTGCACCGTGGGTCGATCCATAGCAATGATACTGGAAAAGGATCTTTTCCAGCCCATGGCTGTGCTGTTAAAATACTAATTGAGAACATGTGAGGCAGTGTTAGATGTGGTGGAAGATGGAAAGAACCATGTTGATTTGCAGCCTGGAAGAGGGAAACATGCTGGCTGTGACTGATGAATTGCTGTGGTGTAGCTGTTACACTAACCTTGCAGATCCATAGAGATTCCACATGAGCACGAAGGATTTCCCTATAACTCTCCTGACCCTAGACCCAAAGGTAGTTAAACAGGCTTTTATTACTGCCAGCTGAATAGAAACAGGGAGGTGTTGAATGAAAAGCTGTTAGGCTGTGGCCTTTCCCATGTCACATGGCAGTGAGACAGAGCTGCAGTGAGCACTGACGGGCCCTCTCTCCTGTCCCCGTGCCAGGCAGCAACGCCGCCTTCCTGCGTGTGGTGCGCTGCCGCTCGCTGGCTGAGGAGCACAGCCCCAACTCCTGCAGCAGGGATGCAATCAGTAAGTACTGCTGCTGGCCACTCACCTCACTGCATTTCCAGCTTGGAATGGTTTGGTGAGGAAAACAAAATGTCAGCTACATGTTCTGTTGCATTATGGAGTTTTATCATTTGGAATGTCACAAAGTCTTCGGTGAATTAAAATCAATTCTTAGTGTAAGGAATATGGCTCTCAACTACAGTTGTGGAGATTTAGGTCTAGAATGTTGAATTCAATTTGATTTTGAAATTTCAAAAGTGACCTTACAGATGGATGCATATTTCAGCTTTTGTTTTCTTGTGGATTTTACTTGTAGTACTCTGTAAATAAAACACTGGGTTTTTTCAAACTTCTCTTTTCTGTACGTCAGTTATTTCTGACTGAGCTGGAAAGGTGCTTTAACCTGACCAAATAAAATAAATATCTTGACCCCTTTATCTCTTTAGGATGTGAACTAACAAACTAGTTACTTGATACTGCTTTTTGCTTTTTATATTGCCTTTTTTTTTTTTGAGCCAGATATAAGTAGCAGTTAGTATTTTCAAACTGCGCTTGTGGTAAGGGATTTAAGACCTGTTTTATAATTACAGTCATTACAGATCATACTTAAAGCATGTCTTTCAGATCCTAAAATTATAACTAAGGAATACCCATTTAAATTAAAGCACCTGCCAGAATTGAAACGTGAGTTTCTTCACTGAATAGTTTATATTAAATACATTAAATATGGTTTTGTCATAAACTTTAGAGGCAAAATTATGTATCTGACAGCTGTTTGATTAAGGTTCTGTCATAGGTTGCATCCATTAAGGTTTCTTTCTGCTGCAGATTTTACTATTTGTTTTCAGGCAATTCAAAACATTGCTTTTTCCATTCTGTCTGCACCAGCTAACCAGTTCTCCTGCTGTTTTCAGTTTCCCATATGGATAACCCTGACAGTGAAATAGTGCTGTACTTGATGCTGAGGGCTGTCAATAGGTTTTACAAGCAGCATGGCAGATACCCAGGTATGTTAATACCAGTTACTTCACATCATCAAAAAGATATCAAGTCCAATAGTTACTGTAGTTCAAGTTATAAACTGCAAAAACATTAGTTGTGGTTTTGTTTCCATAGTAATACAGCTTTAGGAATATGAAAATTAGAGTTTTTTCTCTTCAGGAACTTAAGGAATTTATCTGAATTGGTATCATTAATGGGTTGTTTGGATTATGAATCAGTTCAGCTATGCAGTAATTTGTCTATCATAAGAAGCATCAACAGAGTAATCAATTATTATTTGTCTAGTATTAATAACACAGTAATTTGCTTAGAAACTGTAGGAAAACAAACTATTTAGGCTGCCATTTAAACCTGACTGTGATGTTACAGTTGTGTGATGAAACAGGTGATTTATTTTCCAGGTGTCTACAACTACCAGGTGGAAGATGATATTGGAAAGCTAAAATCATGCCTTACTGGTTTCCTCCAAGAACATGGGCTGTCTGTAGTGGTGAAAGATGACTATGTGCAGGAGTTGTAAGTGTTGTTTTTGAGGTGTGGCTCTGTTGGTAGAACTGCTGGGCAGTTGGTGACTGTTCCTTTCCTGTGCAGTTGTCGCTACGGAGCTGCTGAGCCTCACGCTGTTGCTGCCTTCATGGGAGGTAAGGGTGACACAAACAGCAGCTGCTCAGCCACAACTGCTGCCTTCATTACTCTGGACTCTCAGAGCAAGGGCTGCAGTCACACATAGCATAGGGCACAATCCTCCCCTTCATTCTCCAGATGTGACCTCTTACAGTACATATTGAGTAAGTGAATGCACCGAGGGTTATAATCAGTAAAATAAATAAACTTCAAAAACAATCAGCTCTTCAAGCTTAAAAATGTGTTAAGAAATGAAATGCTGGAAAGAGGCTTAATTTTTTTAAAGAAAAGTGATAATTTTACTAATTTTAAAATTAGTGCAGTATATATCTTCTTTTAACATAGTACATATATGTTAAAGATCTATGAAATATCAGTAGCCTTGGATACTTACTTTCATTTGACCTGCAGATATATTTTCATGGATGCCCCAAATTGATACATCAATTCACTTACCTTCTTTATTTGGCTTCATGCAGTGCTGAAGATTTTGTATTATATTCTGCATATGTAGGAGTTTTTTTCTGATAAAGCAAAATTTGTTATACATAAAGGTAATTTCTGAGGAAGTTACAGAATGTTTCTTACTACAGGACAACTCAGAGGGAACACACTGAAGTGACCCTTCAGTTTATTTTGCAGTTAAATTTTACATGATTTTTTTTTTTAAATTCAGCTTTTCTGATGAGAGAGGTCGCAACTTGCATGGGTCTGTCTGCTCACCCATTTTTATTCTGTGTGTCTGTCCATGGAGAGAAAGTGTATGCAAAGCTAACTGCTGAAGTAGTAGCTTTCTGATCTTCTTTTATAGTGGAAAGTACTGAAGGGCATTTTTGCCTCCTAGGACGTTTATCAGGCACTTCTGAAATAATTCCAGTGTAGGGACTTCTCGATAAGTAACATTATTTTACTATTGTTTAAATATGACCTGCTAACTGCCTTCTGGTTTTTCTTCTCTTTTGCAGGAGCTGCTGCACAGGAAGTTATCAAAGTCATTACAGGGCAGTTTGTAATTTTTAATAACACCTTTATTTACAGTGGAATGTCACAGACTTCAGCAACTTTCCAGCTGTAGGATAAGCTCTTGACTTCAATGCCTCCAGACGCTGCTGCTGTATTTACAGTTTTTACAGTATTTACAGTTCTGTAAATACAGTAATGTTCTACCACTGACTGGACTGTTCTGTTCTGTATTACCTGCCAATTAAAGTTTCTTTATTTGTAATTATCTTCTTGTTGTTGTTGTTGTTGTTTCCTGAGGACAAATAAAATCATACTATATCTTGACAGTTCTTTAAAATCTAAGTTTTTTTACTCACCTCTGAAAGAAAAAGGCAGTAGCTGTTTTTGGCAGGGTAAGTGGCATTTGCAAATTGGCTCACCTCATTGGCAGCAGAACTGCATTTTTTCTTATAAAAGCTGCTCATCAGCTTGAGTGGGGAGAAGGCACAAAAGGATGAGAGAGGCTGGTGCAGCTCTGATGGTGTGAGGATCCAATGGTGCAAAGAGCTGGAAGGTGAAATCCCTTTTCTTGAGTTCAGGGTCATTAGGGAAAGGGAGAGTGTGCCTGAAAGCTCAGTTCTGTCAGCCGTATTCACCTAGTAAAAGGTTTTTTTCCTGCACCTGTGTGTGTGGCCAGTGCCAAGGGATGGCAGCTCTTTCTGTTGTGGGGGCATTGCAGCCTCCAGCTGCAGAGTATGCAAAGTGAGCTGCATTGAAATGTGTTCTCCAGGGCTCCATTTGGGGCTGGTCCTGGTTAACATCTTTATTGATGATCTGGAGGAGGGCATTGAGAGCACCCTCAGTAAATTTGCAGATGCCCAGTTGGGTGGGAGTGTGGATCTGCTGGAGGACGGGAAGGCTCTGCAGTGAGACTTGGACAGACTCGATCAATGGGCCAAGGACAGGGGCGTGAGGTTCCACAAGGCCAAGTGGCACATCCTGCAGGTCACCAGCCGCCTCAGGGTGAGCCAAAGTGTGCCCAGGGGGGCAAGAGGCCAATGGCCCCTGGCCTGGATCAGCAGCAGTGTGGGCAGCATGAGCCAAAGTGTACCCAAGGGGACAAGAGGCCAATGGCACCTGGCCTGGATCAGCAGCAGTGTGGGCAGCAGGAGCAGGCAGCGCCTGCCCCTCTGTGCTGGGCACTGCTGAGGCCACACCTCGAGTGCTGTGCCCAGCTCTGGGCCCCTCGGGAAAAAGGACATTGAGGGGCTGAGTGTGTCCAGAGAAGGGCAGCAAGGCTCATGAAGGCTCTAGAAAAGATGCCCCATAAGGAGCAGCTGAGGGAGCTGGGTTTGTTCAGGCTGGAGAAGAGGCTCAGGAGGGACCTCACCGCTCTCTCCAACTCCCTGACAGGAGTGTGCACTGAGGGGGGGCTGCTCGCTGCTGCTGGGCCTGCACTGAGAACCAGAGGAAGTGGCCTCACCTTGAGAGGAAATTCAGGTTAGATTTTAGAAAAAACTTTTCACTGTTCAGGTGTTCAGGCCTGGGAATAGGTTGGCTAGAGAGGTGGTGGAGCTGCCATCCCTGGAGGTGTTAAAGAGGCCTCTGGATCTGACACTGGCAAATGGTTCAGTGCTTTAGGGTTTGCAGTGTCAGTGCTGGGCTGACGTTGAACTGATGGTCTTAAAGATGTCGTTCACCCCTGCCGGTTCTACAACTCCAAGCGCTTCCCGCCTGGCTGAGGGGAAGGCTCAGGGCTGTCCCGCCGCTCGGGCGGCGCTGCGGCTGCGGCGTCTCCTGAGGGGCCGGGCCGGGCTCTGCCCTGAGCTCCGCGAGATCGCAGCCCTCAGGCCGACGGGGCCTCCGCTGTCCTTCAGCCGGGCAATCCCATCCCTCAGACCGGCGGGGCCTCCGCTGTCCTTCAGCCGGGCAATCCCAGCCCTCAGACCGGCGGGGCCTCCGCTGTCCTTCAGCCGGGCGATCCCAGCCCTCAGACCGGCGGGGCCTCCCTGTCCTTCAGCCGGGCAATCCCAGCCCTCAGCTCCGCGAGATCCCTCCCATGAAACAGAGACCTTGTCCTCTAATCTCTAGAGCGTGGAGGGTGTGCAGTTGCTAATTAGGAAAAAAACAAACAGGTATCCACATTTCTGTGCTGCAAGCACAACTGAGAGGTTTGTGTAAGATTGAGGGTGTGTGTGGGAGAATGGATTGTAAGAGAATAGAGATAGTGCTGCAGGCAGTCTCGCCCCTGATAAGGTGCAGCTGTGTAAAACAGGTGATCATCCTTAAGGGAAAAAGGAGCAGGAATGCTGAAGTGCACAATGCCAAGGGGGTAAAAGGGCACACAGGTGTTATGCATAAGGCAAAAGGGTATAAAAGGCTGTACTGGGTATAATAAAGTGCTGATGCTTGAAGGCATTCATGGTGTTAGTCTTGTGTTCTCTGTCAGGGCTGTCAGGGGTATGGGGCTTTGTAGTGTCCATTAATATAGAATTGCGGTTTTTTTAAAAAGCAGCGACTTGTACTGGTGAAGAACCCAGTATTAATTCAATGAAAAAGCTTTTTTTTTCACAGCATCATTGTGAAAACAGTTTACAGGAACTATAATTGCAAGTTCACCTCTTGTAACTGCAGTGTATATTTCAAGTGTGTTAACATTTATGTATAAATTTAAGGTTTATAAAAATTGTTATTTTGCATTAAATTATTGGGGCTGTCCCTCAGCATACTAAATATAATAAATATTTTAAAATGTTACTTGATAAAATTTTAGTTTTATATTTTATAAAGCTGAACAGTTGTCTCTGAAATTATATGATAAGTGTTAATTAAATGTGAACAATGCAGAAGACTTGGATGTGCAAGTCAGAAAAAGATGTCTGCGAGACTACTGGAAGAAAGTGAAAGAAATTTTACACAGAATAAACTCAAAAACAGCATGATGAGGTTGGCCTACTTACCAAAATAGTATAAAACTAATCACATCTTTCCAGAGTTTAAGGAGAAAGCAAAAGTAAATCCCTAAGGTAATTTCCATGTGAGCAGAAAACCCAGGAACAAATGTTGGATTTGTGTGAAAGTACAACCTGCAGCTTTTATCAGTATTGTAGATCAGACTGAGTTACAGGTGTGCAGAGAATGGAGGCATCTGTATTGTATGAAGTATTCTTGTTTATTGTAACCCCAGGTTTTCTATGAGATAGAAAAAGAAGTTGAATTAATTTTTAATTGCTGGACATTCAAACCTCTAATTTTAATATTTGCATGCATGAAATGCTCAGGGTTGTACAGCTGTGGGAACTGATTTCCTGATCTGCCCCAAAGGGTGGATATTATATGTTCACTGGAATAAACATACAGCAGAACACTCGGCATGACAAAGCCAGGGGCAGCGCTCAAACTCCCTCCTCTTGCAAAAAGCAAGAGCAGCACACCTTTCAGCTAAATACAGGATAACCCTTTTGGGCATGCTTTACATGACTTCCAGCTCTTCTTTCTCATTCTAGAATGATTCTTCTGAAAAAAAAAAAAAAAATCAGTTGTTTTTTTTTTTTTTTTGGAGAGGACCTGTCTGCACTAAATGGTAAGGGATGAATTAGTATCTTCAGCTTTTAAAGGGAAACAACTGTTCTTGGGTATTTTCCAAGAAATCCATCTTTATTAAGATTTTGATACTGCATACTTCCAGCCACTTAACACTGATTTAAATTGCTGGGCTTTGAAACAGTGAATAATTCCCACTGATCTCAATGGAAACTTGAAGTGATCAGTGATGACTGCTCCCAAAGATCCTATTCCCCATTGTATCCCAGAATGCCCAGAAATGAACTATACCAAACTGACTCATTCAGTGTGGCTCTAGAATACTAGTGCTATACACAGAGAAATATATGGACCTGACATAGGGGCCTTTATCACCGTATTTTAAGCATTCATAAATGCTTACAGAAAGACTCTTCAGAAAGCACCAAAGTAAAGTCAGTAGTTCAAGCAACAATCTCCTTTGAAAATCAGTGCAATTTCCTTTAACTGAGGGTTTTAGTGTGCTTTTCTTGCCTGTGTAATTTGCTGCAAATTGCCATTTAAGTATTTTCCCTTTCCCTTCCTTCAGAATGCTTTAGTAGCAGAGGTAGGTAATGACTGAAGGGAGGTGAGGAATGACACAGATTTTTTTTTCTCCTTTCTTTTCAAAATAATACATATTACATATAATAATTAAGTATGTTACTGTGCTGCCAGGTTGGTATGCTCTAATTTTATCCACTGACAGTCTGGATTTCCTTTCAAACTTGAAGGATAATTTATTTTTTTATCTCTTTCAGGGCATTATTGAGACTGGTAGAACAATGAAAGCTCTGGTTTCAAAAATAAAATACAAGAAACCAAGGATGGTAAAAGGTATATTGCAAGGTGTAAGGATAAAGCCCCTAACTAACATATTCAAATCCTTTGGGTGAATAGTCAGTGTATGCTGACAGATGCTTGTTTTGCTTGAAGTTTGGAGTGGGAGGAAGCAAATGCAGGAAGTAATCCTTATCCAGCTGCTGAAAAATTGGGAAATTTACCTGTGCACTACCATCTTCACTGCTCAAATTAATAAAAAAAGTTTTATGGCTCTTTCCATGTAGTCCGTAAAGTCTGATGCATTCCCTGTTTCTTACTTTATGTTTGAAGGAAATTCATCTCTTTCCATAGGTTTTCTAACACCACCTCAGTTGCCTCAATACTAGAATGACAACACTCTGAAGATTTCTTAATACCCTCAACCGTAGAGGTTTCCAGAATCTAAGAGTCTGTCAGCACTGGGAAGATGACTTCAAGTAGCATTCTACATCTGCTTTTAGTAGATCTCTAAAGAAATTTTGTGGAATATCCCTGTGTCTGTCAGGTAACCACCATGCTTTATAAAAACCATTGCTTTAAGCATCAGTTATTCAGACAGTCCTTCTAGTGACTGCCCAGGAGGTTCTCAGTTTCTTCTGAAGTGCTCAGGCAAAGCAAGAATAGATGTAATTTTGCAGGAGAAATTGTCCTTTTCTCCCTCCCTCCCCACTAAAATCATTACCAGCCACTTGGATATGCTTCCCCCTCTGTGCTATTCTATGTCCATTGCTGCATGGAAGGGCAAAGATCTGAGACACAGCATTGAAGGGAATTGAATACAAAGTTGAGCCACTCAGACAGAAAGATCAGAGCCTTTGCTTCTCCCTCCACTACAAGGCTGAACACTACTTCTTTCTGTGCAATAATCTCACTGTTTTAATTTAAGTGCATGATTTTAGACGCTTCTGGGGAGGTGTGGCAGAATGGAAGTCAGAGCTTAGAGCAAGGCATTTTAAAAATCAACCTTCTCTGCTCTGCCTTACAGCCTGCTCATTCAAAGGACATGTCAGAGTCCAGGTAACAGACCAGACTGTAAGTATCATGTTTTTCTCAGTGTTTTTTCCCTATATTTTCCAAAACAGTCCTGCAATTTCACTTCAGGCAGCACATTTGACAACTGGCACATAAGTTTCATGAAGGCCAAGAGAAATGGGGAGAAACTACATGAAAAGCTAATGACCAGCTATGCTATCCTGAGACCTCATGACCACCTTGTTCTTTTCCCCTGGTTGGCCTGAGTGCAGGTTTAGCTATTTGATATACAAATTTAACTATTTAGATAGCAAAAACAGATCAAACCTTAACTGTGTTTTGCTTTGCTTTGATCCTAGAGGGCATTTGTTTTGACTCCACATATTAAACTTGCCTTGTTTCCAAACTGAAAAGTCCTACTGAATCACAGTCCTACTGAATCACACTAATGACTACTTCAGAGATTTAAATTGAGCTGGTAATGCAATATAGGTGCATAAAAAATGTTTGTGCTTCACCTTTTCATAATTCTACTCCACAAGTCTCATGGCTCAGCCATGCTGCAGGACATTCTGACCCCCCAGGATTGGTGAGCAGTGTACAATCTGCGGCCCTATCTGAAAATAAAATAACTTAAAATAATTAAAGTAATTTGACTTGAATTGGATATTTGTCTGTCTTAGCTCAATCCTATGTTGCTCCTCTGTCACCAAGTCTTTAAAGTGGCCGTGCAGGCACTCTGTGTGAAGGTTTTCCACACACTTATGGATAACATGGCTGTAAGATCTCTCTTCCCTTATTCCATTACAGCTTCCTTAGGCTGCACAGAGTAGTAGACTTAGAAACATCAGAAATTAATAGGGTTGGTCTTTTTTCCCTCCTTTGTTTTCAAAAGTATTTACTTAATTCTGGTTAACTCGGAAAGTTTTTCATTTCTAAGTCTTTCTACTAAGGCAAACCAGTTCTGCTGAAGACACAATCAATCTGTGCTATTGCTCAGTAGCATGAAGGTATATGCAGTAATTTAACAAACCTAAGTTCTTTAGAATATATAAACCTATATATTACAGATAAACTTGGAAAGAATATTAAAATCTCGAGTTTACTGCAAGGAAACTTGCAACAATTATGGTTCTAGTGGTTTTTTATTACAATGCTGGGAATAAAACTGAAAATCAGTCTTGCATTTCATTTGAAGATAGAGGTTGATAAATATTGTAGGTTTTTTTTTTTTTTTTCCTTTTAGCACATCTGTGTTCTGAAAGAGAATGCCAAAGAGAAATACAGGATGTGATAATGTCAGTCTTCTGGAGCACTAATTCCTGGCTACTGATTAGGTGATAAACCATTACACCAGGAAATGACTTCTGCTCCGTGTGTGTCCCTAAGAACCAGAAGCTACACGTTACTGCCCAGCACCTGCAGCTGGCTGATTCCCACTTGTTCTGTGCGCTGGACACCAACTGTTGAGACCCTGGGTTTTTCCCGTTGTGAAGGAGCAGCCCGGAGCTGGGGGCAAGGGTCTGGCGACATCGAGCGCTGCCACCGCGCACGCCACCCTCCGGGCCCCGGAGCGGGTTCCAGGGCTGGAACGAGCGGGGTCCGAGGCCCGCCCGGCGTCCCCGGCCCCGGCCCGGCCACGACAATCGGGGGCCGCGGTTGCCGGGGGACCGCGGGCGCGGCCACCGCGGCTGTGACGGCGCTGCCGCCTCAGGTGCCCGCGGCTGTGACGCCGCTGCCGCCTCAGGTGCCCGCGGCTGTGACGGCGCTGCCGCCTCAGTTGCTACAGAGCGCGCTCCGGGCTGTTTGTTCACAGCCTGGGGCTCGTGAAGCGGCTTCATTCAGCGATTCGCCAAGCGACTTGTGCACAGAGATTGTCTCTGCGAGCGAGTCCTGAACGCACGAAGCATTGATCCCTACGACTAAGGAGTCCTGAACCCGCAGAGCATTAGTCTTTGCAGGGTGTACTGAATTTCGTTTGAAGGTAAAGATTGACTGAAGTTGTACTTTTTGGTTTTGTCACATCGGTGCTCTGAAAGAGAATTCCAAAGGGAAGTACAGGATGTGATAATGCCAGTCTTCTGGTGCAGCAGTTCAGTGGCATGTCCAGCTGAGTGGATGCACTGTATGGTCGACTGATGGTGCTTTTTTTTTTCCACTGAAGAAGTGCAGAATTTCCTATATATACACTAGTCTATACCTTTTTTTCTATAGCGATTACTTAAACTGCTTAAAGGTGAATGAGTTCTGTTCAAGTTTCAGTGGGTTGTTATGATCTAGTTACTAAAATTATTAGGGAGATGCCCCTGAATTTAGGTGCAAACAAGACCATATGCCAAAGTTAGTAGTCTGGATTTTATGTAACAGTAAATGTGAGGCAGAGAGAGAGAGAGATAGAGAAGGGGGTTGGGGAGGGGGAGAGAAATAGAGAGTGACAGATTAGGTAGAAAGTATCACCATTGCATGGATCTCACTGGCATACCATTAAATCCTCTTCTGGTCTTCTCTGTGGTGAGGTCTGGCAAAATGTAAGACTCCAATGGATTAATGCAGATTTGGGCAAGGTGGGAGTGCCCAGGTACCTCCCTGGGGTGGGGCAAGTTGGACTCTATCTCTTGCTACTTTCAAAGAATATAAAATTTTTAGCACCAGTATATCCTTTTGAGTCTGCCATGAATTGGGTTGTGGATTTTCAGATCTGTTGTGTTACTTTGCATGCTCTGCAGTCGTCTGGTGCAAGGCCTCAGGAATGGCTCTGGGGGCACTTTGGAGGTCTTTGATGGGTTATGACACCCCCTCAGCTGCCCCTCATGGGAAGGTCCCCTGGATGTGGCCTTCTGGGGCTGGGGGCTTTTAGAGCTGAGCCAGTTTGTCTGAGGGAGGATGGGTGTCCACTCCCCCTTAGCAGAGGTTGTGCCACACGCCCAAAATTTCCTCCTCCCCCCTCTGTTGATGGGAGGTTTGAGTGCAAACCTGGCCTCAGCGGACGAGTCTGTGGCTATGACTTCCCCAGCATGAAGGCAGACAGAGCTGATTTTCAGCACAGCTGCTGGGTTTGGCTTTGTTGTGGATACATTTTTCTCCCTTAGTCTTCTTTACTTTTCCCCAGACCTGAGAGAACAGGACAATAGTGTCACCTTTATCTTGCCTCAAGTTCCCTTAGGTGGCTTAACTCACAGTCCCAAGTTCAGTCAGGAGGCATTTTCAGGGAGGGGTGGGCTTCAGTGGTCGCAGCTTCTTTATTCAGTTTTGTCAGAATGGGCAAAAAGTCCTTCCTAACAATATTTAAGCCATTAGCCATAACATTCCAGTCTCTCACAAGTCCTGTGAGGAGCAGCTGAGAGAGCAGGGGTCATTTAGCCTAAAGAAGAGGAGGTTCACTCAAGCTATTTTTAAGTAATATTTAAGCTACAGCTTTCTCCGTTCAAACTATTATTAATGTTCAGCTATTCAGCTCCAGGTTTCAGTATGATCCATCTTTGAATTGCACAAAGTAGCCAGATAGGTCAAATAAAGTCCAACTAGAGGCCTAAAAATATTAGCTACTTATGCCAAACAAGCACTCAACTACTTTCAAATAATATAACATTTTTAGCACCAGTATATGCCTTGAATCTGCCATGAATTGGGTTCTGGATTTTCAGAGTTCCATTGTTGCTCTTTACAGTTTTGTTGAGGCATTGTCGCTCATCTGCGACATCATCCCTTGAAAATGGAGTCTGGGTTGCCAAAGACACCAACACCTCGTCTTTTGTCCCGGGAAATGCTGAAATCTTTTACTGTAAGTACCCACTGGAAACTCTGCTGGTGTCCCTGCTCTCCCTGCCCCTGTTGTCCAGCAGTGCTGTGAAGCTGCAGAGCCCCTCCCCAGCCCTCTGTGCCATGCTCCTGTTGCTGGGGCTGTCCTGGTGCAGTAGGGAACACTGTGGGATGTGTCAGGGACAGCCCAGCGCCTTGCCTGGCTGTGCCAGCAGAGCCAAGTGAAACCAATGTACAGCTGAAGCCCTCAGCATGGGCTTCTTTCCTTCCCCTTTGCCACAGCAATTCCTTCTGTCAGGCTGGGCACTCACCTGTGCTGCTCTGACCAAGCTGCCCTTGGGCACCTGGGCATGTGAGGGGGAAAGCTCAAACTCTGCCCAAAGCCTTGAGAGCCACGGCTGGTCCCAGCTGGAAGAGCTTCCAAAGCAGCTGTTCTCTCCCAGCTCCTGGGTGGGCACAGATGCAGCCCTGCAGGCAGCACTGGAGCCAGGGCCACAAAGGTCCCTTGCTGTCTGCAGCTCACTTGACTGAAGATGCCCCACTGCTGAGGCTCTGCCAAGGACATCCCTCTGTTTTCTTCTGTGGAGGGCTCTGTCAGCCCAGACAGAGAAAACAATTAACAGGGAGAACTAAAACCTGGACACATTCCTGTGCACCTCACTCTAGGTACAACTTTGTTTTCTTGCATCTCTTGGACTCAGCCAGCAGCGATATCTCCTTGCTGTGAGTTCTGAGTGTTGTGCAGGGCTGGAGTTCAGGCAGCTCTGAGAGCTCCTCCCCATTCTCTGGAAAGGTCACTGCCTCAATCCAATGAAACATAAGAGGAAACAAATGCCCAAAGAGCAGAATCCCCAACCATGTCCCATCCAGTCACAGAGAAGCTCATGGGACACAGCCATGTGGCTGGAGTATGTGTATTGCACTCTGTCTTATTAATTGACTGATGCTAAGTATTTCAGCAGGAGACTTCCAGGGCTTCCAGAACTGTGCTAGTGGCTGTGATCACAAATTATTCATCAGTGCCACTTGTTCAAGACAAACCTTTCTGAACAAGCACATCTCTGAGGCTCTAGCTGGTGTATTTTTGCCTTTCAGCTGCTTCCCTCTAAGTTCCTGAGGGAGAAGTTTCTCAGCACGAAGAAGGAGGCCAGCCCTGGGAAGAATATTCTGCCCAGAATTGGCCCGTTTCTAGACAGGAGTGAGACTCGTCGAAAGGTAGCCTTTTCCTGCTCTTTTCCTTTCTGTTTAACAGGAAGTTTGAAGAGGGTGTGTGCTTGTGACAGGCTTGCCTCCAGCAAAATACCTCAGTGTCCAGGTCCTGTTGTCATTGCAAACTGCTGGGAGTGGTGGACGGGGAGTCCTGATCTGCACTAAGCCAACACAAATGACCTCTGCTAAAGCTGCTGGGGTGTGCTGGAGTGTAGCTGCCATTGCTAACAGAGGGAAGGCTGGAGACACAAAGGCACAACATTGCCATTTGCCATTCTCCTGCTGAAGGAGCCACCTCTTGCTTTGGTGTGGTCACCATTAAATGCTTGGGGTCATGGGATTCCCTCCAGAGTGGCAGCGTTGGCCTTTGAAGGCCGAGGACCTGCAGGAATTACTTCAGATTTAACAAAATGAATTAATTGCATTAATATTTGAGTTGGAACAATGTGCTGGGACCTGGACGGGGTATTGGATTTTGCAGGCTGCCAGATGTACAGGGGACTGGCCCTGGGCAGAGGGGAATGGATGTGCTTTATCTGGATCAGTGTCTACTCAGAGGTGTGTTTAAAGCTGCTTTTCTGGCAGGACTGGCTCAGTAGAAAGCACAGTCCAAAGGGGTAGGTGACCGAGGTGGGCTGTTGAGCAGGAAATTGGCCCCAAGAGACACAGAACACAATCCAGGTTAAGGATTGTCCTGGAGAGGGGCCTTGGGAACACCTCAGGGAAGGGCACAGCTCAGGGACAGTGTGCTGCAGCCACTCCCTTCAGCAGAATGTGTCTGCTGTGAAGTCACAGAGGAGACCTGCTTGCATCTCTGCAGTGACAGCAGTGTGGCTGGAGAAGGCAGACAAAGCAGGGCAGAGTTTTCTCCAAGCAATGTCTCTGCTCCAGAAGCATTTGCTGTTGTTGCTTCATCATTCCAGATGTGCCTCTACAATGGCATTAAATAAGATAGCAATAATTACTAGAAAGCACCCATTTAAAACACATGGAAAAAGGAGATAGCAGCTCTACTTTTACCCAAGTCGCTGAGAAAATAACTGAACCTTATCCTCATTCAGCATTCACCTCATTTGTCTTTTTATTTTTGCCTTTCCCTCTGTTTGAAACGCACTAATTTTTAAGTACAATGAAAGGGGACAAAATCATCGAAGCAAAAGAAAATGGTTTATTAGTAACAATTCAGCTGAGCCGGGCGTGTCTCCCTCCCCGAGAGCCAAGCACACACACACACCCTCTGAAAAAAGGGCAATCTTTGTATCCCCTTTGTACCCGGCTGGGGCGGCCCCTGTGCCCTTTGCCATTGGATGGGTGCTCAGGAGCTTCCATTCTCTACTGACCACCAACTTTTCTGTCCCCTCCCCTGTCATCCTCCTTCCTTTTGGTGAGGTCTTCAACCCTGTCCCTCTCACTGTGACACTCAACAAACCAACCTGAACAAATCCAAACCACAAACAACACACAGAACCACCAAATTCCATTCTTTTGCTTCATAACCTTTTGGCTTCAGCCAAATGTCAGCTCATCTCTCACACCTCCTAGTCTAGTACTGTAATCTTCTTACTGATGTCTAAGTTCTAGAGCAAAAAAGGTATTTGCAGTTGTGTGGGCCTCGGTTTCCCTGTCTCAGAGTAAAGGACAAACCAAAATTGTTTCCCATGGAGTCTCCTGCAAATTCATGGGTTTTACTTACTCCAGGAGTGCTCAGTCAGTGCCCCAGAGCTCTGTGACCACATGGGCACAGGGCTGTGCCTAAAATAAGTGCTGCCTGGCATTCTGGAGAAAGAAACCTGGAGAAATCCATGCCAAAAGAGCAGCTTGGCTTGAGCCAGCTCTGTGTGGCCCAGGAGCTCTGGATCAGCTCAGAGCAGAGGTGGGTGAGCCACTGTTTGCCCAGTGTGGGCTGGGCAGGCTGGCTCCCCCAGAGTCTGTACTTCATGGGGATCAGTGGAAGGGATCCTGCATGAACCTTCCTCCCAGCAGCTGAAGCTCTCCCTGCTCTCTCTCCTCTCCAGCTGTCGTTAGCTGCCCAGAAACAGAGCTCGTTTCAGGTTTCCCCACCAGAGATGGTGTTTCAGAGCACCGTTGCTCATGAGGTTTATGAGATGGCGCTGTCTCTCATTAATAAGAACAAGGTAAGTGCTGGCACCCGGAGCTTTAACACTGTGCTGGAAGAGGAGAGTGCTGTCATTCCCCCAGTGTACAGCAAAGCAAGTTCTCTGCTGCAGCACATGCAGAAGAAAATGCCTCAGTACCTTTGTTCTGCAAGATGATGGAAATCTTCCTGTGCTGGGAATTGTCCCCTGATTTTGGCCATGTGTTGATGGTGTCTATCCCAAAGGAGTTTCCTTCTCTGGAAAGCTCTGCATTGATAAGAATGTTGAGGGCTGTACAGTTCTTACCTGCTCTCATGCTTTGCCTTGAGTCTATACCACACCCTGTGTCTCCTTGGTTAATCTTGGCTCCTGGTAGGAATCTCTGCCTTTCTCAGCCAGTTTGGCTCCCTTTGTGCAGCTCACAGTCAGCTCAGGGGCTGAGTCTTCTGCACTTTATGCTGGAATCACTTCTCATTAATGGCATTGACACTGCAGGAACCGTGTTCTGAAAGAGCCCTGCAATCAGACTGATGGAGCAGAAGCAGTGAGAGGCCTTTAGGTGCCACTTGAGGCTCCTGCTCAGCTTCATCCAGCTCTGCTCAGCTTTTCCAAAAGCAACACGGTGCTCTGCTTTCCCTTTGGAGAACCACAGCACATCCAAAGCCATGTGCTCCTGGAGGTTTCCACCTTCACATGAAATAATTGTGATTGTTTTGGAGTTTCCCAAGAGAGCTGAGAGGGAAAAGGTTGAAAAATGTCAGCAGTTGTGTTCCACTGTAAAGAGGACAACTGAAACCATTTGAATTTCAGTCAGGGAAACATTTTCTCAAGTGAGGCTTGTGCCAAGAGTGGGCTGGTGGGAAGAGACAGGAGGGAGGCCAAATCATCTGGTTTAGACTTTTGGAAAGCATTTAAGTGCTCAGGGGTTGATGATATCAGTGTGCTAGAAAATGCATGTGTGCTGTGTCTGTGAATCCCAGAGGGCAGCACCTGGCCTGCTGGCTGCAGGCAGGAATGCCCAGCAGCCCAGCTTGCCTGCACAGGCAGCAAGAAGCCCTGGAGAGCCAAGATTGGCTTTAATACTGGAGCCACACTGTCACTCAGTGCTGGTCATGTTTCTCCAGGCAGAAAATGCCTTTGAAGCCCAGAGTCAATAGGCACAGCCTGTCTGTGTTTCTGTCACTTTTGGCAAGCTGATTGCTTTCATGGTTTTATGATTCCTCCTTGCTGCTTTACTGCCCATTTAAATTCTCTTTGTCATCTCCTTGTTTTAGGGATGGTCTTGCTGTGTTCCTTCTTTTGCTTTTCAGATTTGATTTTATTCCCAGTAAGGCCACAGTGTTTGGTCTCCTCTCTTGCTGCTCTGCCTGCCTGACTGTATCCCCACAAGATCCCTACCCAAACCTGATCTGCTAGAAGGGAATTTCTTCCATCCCCCAGGATAATGTACTGGTTTGCTTTCAGGTAGCACATTCCCCCTCTGGACCATGACAACTTCATGGCTGTGTGCAGGCAGAAGCCAGCAGGTTTTTTGGCCTTGTTGAATATGCAGATGACTTGGTTCAGGTGCTCTGTCTCCATCCTGCTGGTGCTGAGCTGCTGGGCCCTTCCTTCCCAGCAGGCACTGCCCTGCTGGCCCTGGCCAAAATGCTGGAGCCAGACAGGAGGGATTCAAGCTCAGCCTTGTGAATGATGTGCCTGTGCCTGCACAGCTGAAAGTGCTTTGGGAAAGGGGCCAGGGAGGGATGTCAGCAGGGCACGGACAGGTCTCCTCTGGTCCTGTTTCCACAAGTGGCAAAATCATCATTTGGTGTCTTTGCTGCAGTTTCCTCAGGTGGTGAAGATCTCCATGGAGAGCTCCCCTTACTTCCAGCTCATGAGCTCCAACGACGCGTACCGTGTCGTGCTGCCGGGCGCCACCGTCCCTGTGCGCGTCCGCTTCAGCCCCGACGAGAGCAAGGTGAGGCTGCAGGAGCCAAAACACACAATGATCTCCACAGCCATTGTTTTCCCTGCACTCTGCTCCAGCCCATTGCATGCTGTGAGCTGGGCTCCAGGCCCTGGGCAGGCAGCCTGCAGCCAGTCACACCTTGGCACTGCTGGCAGGCACTGCAGCCAGGCCTGACAGGCTCTGCTTCCCCTCCCTGCACATCCCTGAGCATTGCCAGGGGAAGATGCACAGGGAACAGGATGAAAAGGACAGAGGGCTGTTGATAGATGTTCAGCCATCTCTAGGTCCAGTGGAAGGGGTTTCATTATTATGGAAAACAGCAGAGGAACAAAGAGGTCAGGGAGCTTTCCTCCTTCCTGACTGCCAACAGCTTCCCTGCCTCACCTGGGCTGGAGCAAAGACGGTGCTTTTTCAGCCCCTCTGTTCTGCAGCCTTGCAGCTGTGCTGTCCCAGAGCACAGGTGACCATGGCACAGCTGCAGGGGCAGGGCAGAGGATGTGCTGTGCCCGTGAGCCCAGCCTGGCACAGGCACACTGGGCTCTGGGTGCCCTTGGTCAGCAGGAGGTTGCTGAGCTGCAGGGGACTTGGACACCTGCCTGAAGGAGCTCGTGTAGGGCAGGTACAAGCTGCAGGCAGAGCTGTGGGCCCAGAGCCTGTGGCAGTGGCACTGCTGGGGCTCTGTCTTCATGCCTGTCACTGTGCTTGCTCTGTCAGCTGGCACCCATTCCGTGCCAAAGGTGCTTTTGTGGGGAGGTTTGCACAGCAGTGCTGAGGCCCTGGCAAGTCTGATCTCAGTGCTGGCATCTGGAGGCTTGTTCATACGGAAGGGTTTAGGACATGGCATGGAAGGGAGGAAGCCTTGCAGGCAAACAAAGAGAGGCCCTTTCCAACAGCATCCTGCTGCCTCTTAGCACTGTTCTTCTCCTGACTTGTTGGAGAGGCAAAGTTAGAGGGGAGTTCTGAGCCAACTGATGTTTCTGCACCAGGCCAGAGGTGCAGGATCTCTTTGGATGCAGCTGTTTTCTCATCTTCCTTTTGCTGCTTAGAGTCAGTTTAACACTTTGTCCTATTCTCAGACAGTGAGAATATAGAAACCTAAAGAGCAATGTCCTGTGTTCCCTAGCTCCATGTTCCTTAGAAGGGACTTAGGAACTATTTAACATCTTTAAAGTTTAGAGTAAAAATTATGGTGGCCTAGGGTATGGGTATGACCCAAGTGACACAAGAGCTGAATGCCACAGAGACAGGCTTTGCAAAGTGCACTGGTGTCTTTAAAATGTGACATATTAGTAGAACTTAGTGTTCATTTTAGGGTGCAATAGGTAAATTGATGCCCTTGAAGGGTTATAGGAAATGGTTTTTGTTCTGCCATGGGGATGGCACTACATGTCCTGTGCTCTTTTCCTGCAGGATTATTGCCATGAGTTCGTCTGCATCACTGCCAGGGAAAGGATAGTTGTGCCAATTCGGGCCATCGGTGCCCGAGCTGTGCTGGACCTCCCTGCCCAGCTGGACTTCTCAGAGTGTCCAGTCAAGGTCAGCACCCAGAAGACTCTGCTGATCTGCAACACTGGTAACCTGGAAGCTCGTTACCAGCTGAGCACCCAGAGGTGAGGCAGCTCATCTGTCCTTGTGCAAAACACCTTTGGGTGATAGCAGAGTTGGGAAAGAGCAGCAAAAGGAGCCAGAGCATTGCAGCTGCTGCCCTGCAGCCTGGCTGGAAGTGAGCAGCGTGGATGGCATCTGCTCTTGCTTTCAGTGGCCTTTGAGCTTTCTCTGTCCCAGATTTCCTGGAGGCTGCTGGAACATGTTGGTAGCTGGCTTGCACCCTGCTGAGCACCAGCAGCTTCTGAAATGCTTCCTCAGCACTGTCAGCCAAAGAGAGCCATTCTCTGGGACACCATAGGCATGGGGCTTTCCAGTGGTCCTCTCATGAGATGCCCAAATGAGCTGTGCTGCAGGCAGCCAGTGCAGTTCCTGTTACTTAAAGCTGATCTGATTACCCTTGTCAGCTGAGGGCCTCAGTCACCTCTTCTGTTCCATGATGAACCTTTGAGAGACAGTTTAAGATTTCAAACAGATGATTTAAATCTCTGAATAAGGTTGTGCCCCTTTCATTGAGATTTCTTTTTAAATACTCCGAAGTTCCTGTGTTTCTGCTGTTTTTTGTTTTTGTTTTGTGTTAAATGTTTGCCAAAAGATCATGAACTCTTCATTGGGAACTTTGATGATGGTCGAGCTCCTCTAATGCCTCTCCATATACCACATGCCCACAGGTACATGCACAGGTGTATAGGAAATAGGAGACATTTAGTGACTATGTGAAAAGCAATTGGGCTGATTTAGAAGATAAAAGTATATCTTTTGCTGGAGGGGACCTCTGGAAATCATCTGAGCACACACACTGCTCAAAGCAAGACCAGTGTCTGGGGATTGCAAGGTGCCATTGGGAGATCTGGACCTGTCTTTAGATGCCACACAAGGAAACAAACATACCAATGGACCTAGTTAAAAAGCAGAAGAAAACAGCCTATTAAAACCCCCTCCATCCCTTATCTTTTCTGCCTGTCAAGTGCAGTAGTGATTCATTGAGAGGATGGATCTAAGAGGATGAGAACTATCTTAAGGAACAGCTCACAATTATCAGATAAAAGGCCAAAATTTAGCTTGCTGGCCCCATCTCTTGGCAGTGGCTTTCATTTGGTTCTTACAGTGTCAGGGATGTCTCCTTCACAGCTCTTCTATCTGTGGGCTCAGGGAACAGCTTAGTGATGTTGACTGAAATTCAGAGGAGTTAAGTTCAGTTAAGTCCTGCTACAGCAGGAACAGAGGAGTCTGGTGAGTACAGCCCAGGGATGCAGGACATGCAGGGGCTGATTTGCATTCAGTTTTTCAGTCCTGACAACTGAGTCCTGGACTTGGCTGGATCCTCTTCTCCTGATAATTTGAAAATATGAAGATACCTTCTTTCTCAGGCAACCCCTGAAGTCACCCCCAGGAATGTTATTCCCATCCTGCCATCTGAGGGCAGGAGCATGGGAGCATGTAACATGGGGCAGCAGTGGGAAGGGAATGGAACAGAAGGTAGTGCTGAAGCCTGGCCAGGGCTTCCCCTAAGTGGCAGCTTCTCTGTTCTGATGAAATTTCTGGCAAAAGACTAAGAGAAGAATGCTGTGCCTTGCCCCCAGCAGGCACTGATCCCCCCGAGCCCCAGCAGGGACCTGCAGCAGTGCTGGCATCAGCCCCGGGGCAGGTGCAGGAGCCCGTGCACTGATCTGGCTCTGGGGCTGCTGGGGCCTTGTCTTTTCTCCCCTCCCTCCAAAGTCTCATGCCCAGCACATGAACATTGCTGGCCCAAGGCTTCTCCATCAGCCAGTGATGGTCTCACCAGTGGGAATGGGAACAGCTCAGCCCATCATTGCAGCAAGAGGTCCTGAATGAGCTGAACCTGAAGCAAGTTCATCAGCTGTCACTACTGACATGAACAAAGTTCAGCTTGCCAGATGCTCTCTTTGTTTTTGTGTGTGATGCCTTCATCACCAAAGTCCCCAGAAGACACTTTTAGTGACAGATTGACCAGCAGCAAAGCACCAAGGCCAGGGCTGTAGAAGAGCACAAAGCCCAGCAGCTGCTGGGCACAAGCACATTTCCCCTGAGCTCTCCCTGAGCATCAAAGCACAGAGTCTTGTGCTTGTCAGGCAAGAGCTGTTTACCTGGTGGCCAATCCTGATTGCTCCTGGTAAATCCAAAGTGCAGCAACACATCTGCATAATTATTTCCAACACATTGCACAGAGTTTCTCTGCTGGGCCAAGCAAACAATTACCAGCCTGCATGACAGCCCAGAGTCCCAGACTACATTGCTGGTAAACACACAGAAACCTCCTGTTCTGCTCCCTTGATGTGCTCCTGCTCATGGTGCTTCATTTAGCTGGGATTGGATCCTTCAGACTGTAAATGGCATCCTCCTTTTGGGTCTTGTTTCCATGTCACTGTATTCCTCTAATCTGCTGCTGGTGTTGGTGCTTGGCACCAGTTGATGGCAGATGGGAACTGACTCTGTCAGTTTATCATCCCCGTGTAAAACTTTCATACCTTCTCTCTGTGAGTTCTCACGGGCAGCTCCTCACAACACTGACTCCTTTTCTCTTTCTTCCTCATGGCCAGCTGACTCCTTCCTGTCCCTCACAGCACATACTAACCCTTACTGTCCCCACAGAACTACCTGACCCTTACTCTTCCCAGCACAGCTGAAAAACTCCAACTCTCCTCTCCACCAGCTAATCCACTCTTTTATAACACCCATCGTTATTGCACCATCCTTACTGGACACAGCAGTGACCTATTAAGGGCAAGGCTGTTCTTACTCTTTGGTAATTAGTACAGCTGCAACTCCTCAGGGGTGAGATTGCCTCCTGCACTATCTCTATTCTCTTACAATCCATCCTCCCACAATCTGCACTCTATTTGCACTCTTTTAGAGTTTTGACTGCTCCTTTTCTTAGAGCAGCTTTCATTGAAATGCTGATAAAATGTGCCTTTTTTAGGCTAAATCGGGATGTTTTCAAGGTAAAATAAACCAAAGAACTACACTGCAAAATCAACAGTAACCATTCCTTGGTCTTTAAGGAAAAGTTCCTTCTCCCTGTCTGATTCCTAGGCTGTAATCTCCCAGGACAGGTAGTGCTCTAACATTTGCATCTCTTGAGGTTTATAGGCAGCAGGATAAGAGAAATTCCTGAGGCAGTCAGTGTCAACTTGTGCACGCAGATAGCTCTGAACCCTCTCTGTGCTCTTCACCAACCATTCTCTGATGGGATTGCTGGCAGTGGGACCCTTGAGCCTCATTGCAGAGAGCTGGATGCAGAGTATGGGGGAGCTGAGGTCATTTTACCCCCAGGATCTTGTGAGGGCTGGATCTCCTCAGCAGTGGCTGTTTCTGACCCTGTCTGTTCTGTCTTCTGCTGCCTGTGCTTGGTTTGCTCCCTGCTTGCCCAAGGGAGCTGCAGGGAGCTGCAGTGCAGCAGGAATCTCCTGGCCAGGTGTCCCCCCAGCCCTGATCCCTCTCTTTGTGTTGCAGTCCTTTCTCCGTGGTGCCGGCCACAGGAACTCTGGGTGCTGGGGACACCGTGCAGGTGACAGTGACATTTCACCCGCTGACCAACGGTGACCATTGCAGCCTCCTGAGCTGCAACACAGGTGAGTGCTGGGCCCTGCAGGGGCTCCACATGGCTCCCTGCTGTCCCATCCCCTGCATTCCCTCTAGAGGTGCCTCCCTGTTCAGCTTTACCCCAAAGCAAACTGAGAACTCCTTGGTGTTTGGGGAGTTGATAAAACCCCCTCTAACAGGGGATTTTTGGACTCCTGTTTTGCTGGGAGTTGCTGAGTGGAGGAAGGAGGAACCCTAATTCTCCACTCCATAGACCATGTGGCTATGCCTGGGTGAAGTTTTATTTGATTCCTGGACAATGCTGTATGAGAGGTGTGAGGTTTCCATCAGACTCTCTCCAATGCAATGGATTTCTTGCACACCTCTGTCCCATATGCTGCTTCTCCACTGGCTTGTCACAGACCCTTTTTCTATGTTGCCCTCTACACATAAATGTAGTTTCTGTCTAATAACATTTTCAGGCCCTCGAGTTCCTGGTCAGTGACAAGTCAAGACAAAGTTTTCCTCATCCCCATTTCCCAGGCTGTTCATGTTGTTACAAACCTCTCACATCTGTCTCCCATTTGATTTCTAGACTGAGGAATCCCATTCAGTCTTCATAAAGAAGCTGCTCTGTACTTATTAATCTTTCCTTTGTCCCTTTTTTATTTAATTTGAAATGCTTGGTTTTTGAGATCAGAACAATATAAAATATTTCAAGACTGTTGTGGCTGTGGGTTTGGAAAGGGAAATGATGATTTTCATGGTGCTCATTTTGTAGTGGTTTGTCATATTGCAGAGCCAGGCTGGTTGTGTTTCCTCACCTGTGTCCCCTCCTGCTGTGGGCTGTCACTTCACTTGTTCCTCTGGGCCTCCTTTTGCTGCCCACCTGCCCCCAGGCATATTTGCTGGTCAGCAAGAAGGGATCCAAGGCATCAGGAGAGACAGGAGTCTTGTGGGCAAGGCAGGGCTGAACAGGGCTGCTCTGAGTGAGTCACCAGAGCACATCTGACAAATTTCCCTGCCCATACCATCACCTTGGGGCCAAATGTCCACAAACACACTCAGAAATAAGGTGTTTAAGGAGCTGCCCAGGACATCCCCACGCTCTACACACAGAGCTGTCAGGATGTGACAAATGGACTGATCCACAGAATTGCTAACACAGCTAAAAGCTGTGACACCTTCTTCTGTGCCCTGTGGTTTGCTCTGTTCCTTGTGCTTCCATCAGCCAGTGAGCTGAGCAAAGACTCCCCTTTGCTTTGTTCCAGGTGAAGAAAGAATCCACACAAAGCTCCACGGAGAAGCTGTAGATGTCAACGTTGGGTTGAGCACAAATTCTGTGGAGGCTGACAAGACTTTCATCACCATGTCAAGCCACAGAACCCTGTTCATTGATAACAGGAGTAACATCACAGCCCACTTCCAGTGGAAGGCTTTTCCTACTGTGGAAGATGAGAATAAAGAGAAGAGGAGGTTGGTTTGAAAGATACATTTCAGTGAGATATATGGCCCAAGACTAAAACTGACGTGTGGCCTCAGGGGGGTGTTGGTGCTTTGGAATGGTTTAGGCCAAGTAACCCATGCCTGGCACTGGGGTGTGTGTCCCTGGGCTTCAGGAGCTCAGCACTCAGCATTCCAGTTCCATTTATACTCCAACCAGGAATGGCGTTTTGGGAAGGAAAGGTTGATTGCAATGACTGGATTTCCTCAAGTTCTGATTGGGCTTTTGCCTCTCTAATCTTCCTACATGACCATTCTTAAACAATTCCTGAGTTGCTAGCCCCTCTTTCCAAAGGTGATACACCCTCTTTTTTTCCCTTAGTTCTTCAAGAGCTCCTTGCCCATCCAGGCTGGTTGTCTTCCCCATCAGCTTGTCTTTCAGCACAAAGGGACAGTTTGTTCCTGTGTCTTCAAGACTTCTTTCTTGAAGTATCTCCATTCTTCCTGGACCCCTTTGTTTTTAAGGGCTGTTTCCCAGGGCACTCTCCAAATCAGTCTCTTGAACAGGCCAAAGTCTGCCCTCCAGAAGTCCAGTGTTGAAGTTTTGTTGATTCCCCTCCTTGTTTCACCAAATATTGAGAACTTGATTATTTCACGGTCACTGTATCCCAGACAGTAGTGAAGAGATCACTACTAGTTCATTTAGGGAACTAAATTCCCTAATTCATCATTAGGGAATCTCCTGGTGATATCCAGTACCTGGACTCCAGGGAGGTAGCACACTTCCCTGTGGAATGGATCTGGTCAATCTACAGGGCCCTCAGTTCCCCTTAGAAGGGAGTCACCTACTACCACTACCCTTCTTCTTAGTACTTGAGGCTGTGATCTGTTTGAGAGACCAAGTGCAACTGGGACACTCTCCAGACAGAATTTTTTCTTTAGTGTCATCTGCCTGACCCTCTGGAGCCAGGGCCCCATACATAGTCTGTCAGGGCACCTGGGCAGGTGATGGGGGTCAGGACAGAATTTTATTACCTCCCCAGCAGAGACCCATTTCCATTCCCCACTGTCTCTTAGGTCTCCTCCTTCCGCCTGCTCACAAGATGGGCAGGGCTCCTCTGGTTCCTGCTGAGCTTCTCTCAGGGTTGGATGGGAGTAACTCCACCAGTTTATTTCTTTTTCACTCTCCCTAATGCTCCTCAGCCTTTCCACTTCTTCCTTAAGCTCTGTCACCAGACAGAGCAGATCATTCACCTGCTCACACCACACGCAGGTGTCTTTGCATATCCTCTGATATTAACACCAGGCTCAGAGCCTCCCTACAGCCAGGGGCCTGGACAGCTGCATCCTTCCTGGGGGTTCTCTTTGAGTTAGTGCACTCCTGCTGGCAGCAGCAGCAGCAGCAATGGCTTTTCATCATTTGCAAACCATTGCTAGGAAAAAAAAAAAGGCAGAAAGAAGAAAAAAAAGAAAGAAAAAAAAAGGCAAGCACCTCACAACCAGCCAATAGACACAACCCACTACACAAGGAGAATGGGTCACTGCACCCTTTCTGCTCAGCCAGGCAAAACCTGAAAAACTGCTTGGCCAAAACTGCCCTGGCAAGCCCCTGTTTGCTGTGGGCCAGATCACTTGCACTCCCCAGAGCCATTTGAAATTGCCTGCAAAGGACCAGGAGAGCGACCCTTGCCCGCTTGAATGGCTGGTGAGAGGGTCCTTTAGTGCCCTGGGCTTCTTGGTTTTCCACTGTTCTCTATCTCCTTACACAGTGTTTGACTTCCATACAAGCTCTGTGTGTTAAAAGAAAATCCCATGACCTTCTCTGGCTACTTCCCTGGGCTGTTTATTTCCATTTTTTCCCACTTGCCTGCTTCAGCCTGGACCCCAGGTGATCCACTTTCTCTTCAGAAGCAACTACATTTCCCCAAAGTAAACTTCAACCTGGTTTTGGTTTTGTGGGGTTTCTTCCAATTATATTTGGTTTTATGACAGTTTGTGTCCTAGACTGTCACCAGGACATGTTGTTCTTCCTTACTTCTGGTCACTGGAATGGTTTTAGCTCCAAGGCCACTGTCCTGCTGTCAGAGAAGCTTTTGAGATCTCAGAGCAAAGAGGACTTTTTATGAGAGGAGATAGTGCAGGATCCTTTTCCTTTCAGGACATTCTACTGCCATGCACTGGGATGGGACCCAAAAAGCTCTGGATCATGAAACTCCAGGAGTTTGCTGTCTCCCTCCTGCACAACAAAGTCCCTTCCCCTCTCAGAGCCTCTGTTTTCATGCATATAAAACCTTGATGTCACTGAAGGGATTCGGTGCCTGAATTCATCAGTTTCCTTTGGAAGTGCTCTGGGATGCTCTTGTGAAAGGCAGAGTAGGGAACAGGGCAGGTCCAAAATGGAAGAAAGAAAGAGTGATGCTGGTAACACGTAGCTGCAAGCCAGCTTCATCTTTCCTTGCCAGGGAAGTTCTGCTCCATCATCTTTTATCTGCTTCCCCCAAGCAGCTCAGTGGTAGGAAAAGCCACTGGAAGTGGCAGGTGGATTCTCCCTCAGTTTTGGCAGAGGCTTTGAGCCAGGAGGTTCTCTTGAGGGCTGCTGGCTTTGGAAACCTCTGCTGAGCTTGCAAGTGTGGAGTAAAACTCCCTGCTGTGCCAGTGAACAGCAAGTTATCCTCTGATCCATGTGGGACCCTCGTGGCTTGGGCTCAGCCCTTGCTGGGGAGCTGCTGCTGCTGCTCCTCCCCAGGTGCTTTGCTCTCCTGCACTCCCACTTCTCTCTGCAAATCTGTGGCTCATGAAACCATCTGCTGGCCTTGTCTCTCCCTGGGGCTGCAGGCAGCGTCCTTTGCTGCACCCACCGAGTGAGGCGAGGCTGGAAAAATTCACGGAGGAGAAAAAAATGGAGAAGGAGAAGGGCTCTTATGAAGATCGCAGTGCCCTCCTGAGCAGCATGGTCCAGGAGAAGATGGCAAAGGTGCAAGAAGACTCCATGCTGTTCTCCGATGACATTTTTTTCATTGAGCCAATGGTAAGTGATAGCTGAGAACCTCATTTTCTTCCTCCTCCTCCTCCTCCTTTCTGGAACGGCTGCAGAGCTCCCTGCTCAAAGCATTTGTGCCCTGCAGGCTCAAGGCAGGGCTGGGAGCCTGACACAGCCCAGCTCTGCTGCCAGGCTGGAGCTCAAGGCCCTGTGTGCGTGTCCTTGCAGTGTCACAGGGAGCAGTTCTTGTAGGCAGGGGCTCCCCCTACATGTGGGGCTCAGCAGAGGCTGTTGGAGCACTGCCAGCTCACACACCGACCTGAGGCTTGCAATGGTTCCCTGGCAAAAGGAGGCCAAATTCAGCCCAAGGTTAATGACAGAAATGCCAATCCCCTCCTGTGAGCACGCCTTGCACTGTTTCTGAGTGTCCCTTTCAATGTCATCTGTGAGCCTGGACACAAGGGTGCAAGGTTGAAATGGGCCTTTGGAGTTCTCCTGCACACAGGGACAGAAAATCTTTTCCTTTTCTGGTGATGCAAGCAAACTGCCACGTGCTCCCATCAGCCAGAGCCCTGATTCTGAGTACTGGCATTGGGAGAGATGATGAATGCCTGGTGTCTGCACGGAGAAAAATCCCTTCTCATCTTGCAGTAAAGCCCAGAATAATGCCAACCTCTGCTTTCTTTCAAAACAGGTTAAACTAGTATTTTTATTTCCAAGGAAGGGATCATCTTCTCTTCTTGGTTACTCCTATGGCCCATCTAAGGCCAAGTGCACAGTGGCAGTTACATCCCATGTAGCTGACAGCAGCATGATGGGACCAAGAGCTTGTGTCAGAGCAGCAGGAATCTTGTGGAGAGTGGCAGCTGATCAGCTGAGCATTGAGAGCTTCCAGCGCTGTGTTGAGCTGGGTTTGGAGGCTTTCCTTGGCTCCTTGTGTTGTTCACTCATCATTGATGCTCAATCAAGGCTTACAGGACTGTGGTTAAAAACAAGAAACATGAATTTGAAGAGCAATGTTTTGCTGTCTCTTTCTGTTGTAGGAGGGAGAAATTGGGCCCAATTGTTCGGCTGAAATCAAGGTGACCTTCAAACCCCTAGAGGCACTGGGGTACCAAAGTATGGCTTACTGCAACATCTCAGGTACAGCTCCTGTCCTCTGCTTCTCTCACCCACAGTGAGGCCATGGTGCAAGCCTGGGCTCCTGTGTAACTGCTGGGAAGAGTCCCTGGTCAGCAGGGCAGTGCTGGCACATCCCCCCTGGCCCTGCAGCTTCCAGGGAGTCTCCTGTGCTAGGCCAGGGCTCAGAATGCTGTGTCTGGGTTACCAATCCCAGAACAGCCCAGGCAGTGCAGGGAGAGGTTTTCATGCCATGGCTTTGCCAGCATTTCCTCAAAGGCCAAAGAGCTCCAGAGCAGAGCACCTTTAGTAAACAAGCACTAAGCCCCTCTAGACACCTCCAGTATGTGTCCATTTGACATGGATCCATCATCAGGCAGCAGGAGCTGAATTGTAAATGTGCTCCCTGAGCCTGGATCACCTCCCACTGCCCAAAGGTGGCTGAGCCCCACTGAGCCCAGGCTGGTTGTAGAAGGAGCACCCTTGGCCAGCACTTGCTTCTGTCCCTGTGTGGGAATTGTCACCTTGCAACTCAGTCTGTGGAAATAGAACACAGTGCTGAGTGTCAGAAGTTGAGGACTTTGGCAACAAAGTCATGTGCTACTGGGCCAGGTAGTTTGGCAATTGCTGCCTGGCAATTTGCTCTTTATGAGCTTTGTGCCTTCACTGAATGGATTTCAAAGCTTCTCTAAGGGCATGGAAAAGAAACCACAGAGTTACAGTATGTTCAGGATGGAATGGACCTTCAAGATCAAATAGTCCCCTCCCACTAGATCAGGTAGCTCTAAGCCCCATCCAGCCTGGCTTTGAACACTTTCAGGGCTGGAGCCTCACCCCTGGGGAATCTGCCCCAGTGTCTCACCACCCCCACAGTAAAAAATTTCTTCCTAATATCTAACCTAAATTTCCTTTCTTTCAATTTATACCCATTATGCCTTGGCCTGTCGCTACAGGACATCAGAGATCTTTTAAACTCAGCAGACTGGTGGTTAAAATTGGAAAGCAGCCCAAGGAATGGGTTAGAAATTAGAAGTCAGCCCCAAGGGATATCTCCTGAGGGAAAAGAAGGGCCTATATCTTCTCCTGAAGCATCAGGAGGTAGTTGCATCCAGCTCAGAGTCAGGGACTAGCACTGAGGCAGCCTGGAAAATCCAGTGTGACAGAGGCAATGATTGTACTGCAATGGACATCTCTCCCCAGGCCGTGAGAGCAGGCTGCCCTTGCACCTCAGAGGGGAAGGCCAAGGACCCTTGATTGAAGTCAGCTCTCCTACACTGAACCTTGGGAATGTTCTTGTCAACACCCCCCATGTCTCTAAGGTGAGCAGCAGGGCTTGGGATGGATCCTGATGGCTCCTGAGGCAGCAGCAAGCCTGGTGGAGCTGTGGAATTGCTGCCAGCCTGGGCACTTGTGAGCAGGGAATATTTGATGCACTGCTCAAACCTGGGGGGTCAGAAACGTGTGTCTGTTGTTCCTGAAGCTCCAGTCCCTGCTTTTGGGCAGCCTTCCTTAGGGATCAGCTGGGAGGGTTCCTGCAAAACAACCCCTTGGGCCATGAAACCAGCACTGGCTCCAAAAGCTGCATGTTCAGAGGCTTTTGTGGCAGTGCCAGACACAAGGCACCTTTGGACTGGGCTCTGCAGAAGCAGCTGCAACAAACTGGCTGCCTTTGAGCTTCAGCCCACTGCAAACAGCTTCCAGTCAAGTGTCCCTGCTTATTGCTGAAGTCACAGGAAATCCATCCAGCCTCCTGGCTCAGTGCTGGCCATTGCAAAGGGCTTGGGAGTTCTCTCCTTTGCTGACCTGTCCCTCACCACACTTTGGCCTTGGTGCATCTCTGATCCTAGAAAGAGAAAAGTGCTCCTGGGAATAAAGCAAAGGAGTTTTCTACCTATTTGCCTCTCCCTCCAGAAAAAAAAAATAATCAAGGGAGAGTAACTGAAGAGGTAGAAAATGAGGCTCTACATCATGCCAGACACTTTCAAAAGCTTGGCTGTGGAAGGGAAAGACACACTGAGTTTTCTTACCAAAAGATGATGCTGTCTACACATTTTGATGCTGATGGCTCATAATCAATGTATTGTTTTCATGGTATGGGAAAGGTGAATGAGTAGATGGTGCTGTTGGAGCTGTGCTCACTGGGGCAGCAGCAGCTCTGGGGTGATTCACTTTGCAGCTGCAATCAGCCCACGTTGCTCTCAGGGCCAGCTCCCAATGAGCTTGGTGCTACTGAGCAGAGGTGCACTGCTCTGTGTCCATGGGATAAGCCCAGGGTGACTGCAGGTCTGTGGAGTTGCCACTGCTCTGCATGAAAACCCAAAGGCAGAACTTGTCCTGTTGTATCTTTTGACTTCTGCCATTCAGCAGCACAAAGCATCTTCTGCCTTTGCTGGGTGTTCATTGCATCATTAGCCAAGAACTCACAAGAAGGGAAGGTTCCACATGTATTTCCATTTTTATTTCTTGCTGCTGCAGGTGAAGCTGATAAACCAAGGAGTTCTTGATGGTCCCTTCACCTACATCCCTTCAACCACAGATGTAGGCTCCCTCTTCAAGTTTGAGCCCGAGGAGGGCATCATTGCAGCAGGTGGGAGCCAGACTCTTCAGATCTCCTTCCATAGCACCGTGCTGGGGAGCTTTGAGGAGGAGTTCCAGTTCAGTGTGGCTGGATCTCCTATGCCTGCTGTCCTGACCATCAAGTAAGGACCCTGGCAGCTGGGTGGGCACATCTGTGGCTGTCTCTGGGACATCTCCCACTTACCTAATTTTGGGGTTGAGCAGAGAAAAAAGGTGTTTCCTGAGGTCCTAATCTTTGCTGTGATCCTGGCATTACCTTAGTGTGAGGATGCCTTCTGCCCTCTGTGGTGCCTGGCAGCTGGAATGACTCCTCCCTGCAGGGATCTCCCTGTGCCTTGGGCCATGGCCGGCAGTGGGATGGATCAGCTTTGGGCAGCAGCTGCTCTGGGATGTCCCAGCTGAACACCCAGCAAGGCCCCCAGGGCTTTGCAGATGGGCCAGCCTGGGTGATTCTGCCCCAGCAGCAGTGTTTGTAAAAACTTGTGTTAATAATCCATGCTAGATGGGCAGCAGCAGCCTCAGCTCAGCTCTCATGGCCATGCTGTGGGGCACAAACCGTGCTCCCAGCTCCTGTGCACAGAGTGCTCTGGTGCCTCCTTTGCACAGCCAGCAAAGGGCTGATGTGGGAGTCAGGGAACTGTGCAGCAGGAACTGTGCCAAGGACTGGGGCACCATCCCACTGGGGCTGGTGCCATGGCAGGAGACAATCCTGGCCCAGCCAAAGGGAGAAGGGCTGATCATAGGGGAGGCAGAGCTCAGTCCTCAGCACCACAGCAGTGTGAGGCCTTGTCCCTGCCAGCCTGAGCCAGGTGCTGCTTGGATATTGCAGTGGAAGCAGGAGAGCTGATGCTGGCTGCTCTGCAGCTTTGGAGCTGGGCTGCTGCTCTTGGGGGGCACTGGCTCAAGGCAGTAAAGAAATGAAAACAATCTGCAGTCTATTATACCAATGAGATAAGGGAAATGGATTAAAAAGAACAAGGAAGTTACTCCTTAGCAAGAGAAAAGTGGTGAGTAGGTGTGCCCATAGTGGAGAAACAATGATGCTGGCTTTGTTTTTGGAGGAAAAGTGCTGCTTTTTTCTTTTGGAAATCAAGAGGGAACCTTTCACCATCAAAGAATTGATTCTCCTCTGTCCCTCCCCCAAAGTGGTCATGGGGTGTTTCTGCATAAGCAGCTTTCTCCTGGAGCAAGGGCAGGTGTCTCTTGTTGAGATGTGCAGAGCAGAGCCAGGGGCAGTCCTGTGAATACAACACAAGGCCCAGGTCACTGCTCCTTGATTTGGAACCAAAAGGCAGAGTGGGCATTGATTGGCATCAACCATGAAATCAACTCATGAGTGTTTATTTATGAGTGCAGCTTCAAGTGCTGATTTCAGTGGATGTTGGTGACTTTTAAGGTGTGTGTCTGCTGAGTTCAAGGCCAGGGGAGGTGCTGTGCTAGATTCAGGACAGCCTTGTTTGCTTGTTGAAGCTCTTGCTCTTGGCTGTGCCAGCTGGGGCACTGCTGACAAGCTGGTCCTTTCCTCTAGGATTCATCTGTCCCCTGGATAGAACTGTTGCTGCTCTTTCCAGAGGATGTTTGGGAATGCCCTGGATTTGTGTCTCAGAACTGTGTCTGTAATGATTGTGTGGGTCAAACTCTGCTGAGAAAGCTCCTCCATGGGAACAGCAGTTGCAACTAAGAAGGAGCAAAGCAGGGAACCTGTGGCTGGCAGGGCTGCTTACAGAAGCTTGTGGGGACACCTTGATGTCCATCCCATTGCAGATGGGGAAACTGAGGCACGGAGCCATGTCTGGGTGTGTGTTCAGGGTCCTTCATGGGACCCCCAGCAACCCGGGGGCTTCTCCTGCCTGCCCTGTGCCCAAAGCCCATCAGGGGCTGTTGGCTGCTGCCACTTGGCTTCAGCTGCCTCCTGTGCACAGGGCCCTGTGCTGAGCACACGGTGCTGTGTTGGTTGGAAACCCAGGGTGCCCTGAGCCCAGGTTTTGTGCCCTGAGCCACGACGGCCAGACCTTTGTAATTCCTTTAACCGAGCCCTTTCCTGCTCTGTCCTCGGCCTCCAGGGGCAGCGTCACTGCACCGAGTTTAGAGTTCGATGTCGATGAGATCAACTTCGGTGAAATCTCCTTTGGTGAGTGTTGCCTGAGCTGGGACACAGCGTCAGGGATCTGTGCCTTCCAACAGAAAAGCATCCCTCACTCCTGGTCTGCCCCAGCAGCCTCTTCAGGCTGTGAACTGCAGGGCTGCTGCTGCTGCCTCGGGGGGCATTTTGCCATTGTGAGATCCAATGGAAGCAAGGAATAGAAAGTCAGTATTTTCTGGTGTCTCTGTGCTGCTTGAAAAGACAGATGTCTGCCAAGGAAGGTGGGAATCTTCCTGCGATGGAAAGAGGACCCCCTCCCTTCAAATTATTATACTTTTGAAATTACAGGGCTTCCAGGCAAAAAAATATGGGAAAAGGAATAACAGTTCTTTCCTAGAATATATCAGGACAGCACAACCAAGAACACAATAACAGAAGTTTCCAACCCACCAAGTAGTGTTTATCCCCTTTGGCGTAGTTGTGATCAAAGGCAGGAGGAGCTGTGGAGATCTCAGAAAAGCCCACCCCCAGGGCAAAAAGCCCCCAAAACTCCTGTTCCCCTTCCCAGACCAAGAGGAATATTCACTATGAAGCCTAAACCCACATTAATGAAGTTCATAAACTTTTTAAGAAAACTAATTGCCTTTCCTGAGCTGCTTCTTCCCCACCCTGCATCACCACGGAGGCACTTGTCAAGTTGCCTTTTGAATAAATGAAAGAAGAAAGGCAACAGATGGAAATATGGTTCTGAAACAGGAGATTCACCCTACTTAATCCGATTTCATTCCTGAAGTCTCTTCAGCTGAAGGCAGCTGTTGTATCTTTGCTTCTTTTCAACTGTTGACTGTTGTCTGCATGTGCTGGCCTCAGTCTCATTTGAGGTTTTGACATCTGGGTTTGTCCTTTTTGTGCCTCTCTTGCCTCCCTGCTGGAGTCCCTGCTGGAGCTGGCAGTGGTCACTTGGATGGGCACAGAGAAGCTCTGGGCGGCAGCTGCTGTTGTTTTTTCTCCCCATCTGTGTTCCAGTGACTCTTGGTGAAGAGGCCTGGGGAGAAGTCTCCTCCCCACAGAGCTGCCAGCCCAGCCAGATGTGCACTGCAGAGCAGGCTGTGGCTGCTCTGTGGGCTCTGCAGGACATCCCCACCATGAGTGGCTGTATCTCTGGCTTTGCAGGATGGAAAGCAAATCTCAGAGCTAGAGTGGGGTAAACCCCTGCAGGCAGCAATCACAGTGAGCAACATGGCTGTGATATCCCCGTTTGTTGGCTGAGGTGGGACCTGGTTCCTAATTGCTGATCTCAAAGCAAGGCTGGGGTGTGCCCCCAGTTGAGTGGGCTCTGAGCTGTCACGTGCTCAGTCTGTTTGGCCCAAACCAAGAGATGCCTTAAGGATCCTGCAGTGAGAAACTGCATTAAGGTGCTTTGCATCACCTTCTAGTTCCTGATTCCATCCTCACTTTCTTTTGTTGTAGCTTCTTCTCAATGACAACTCACTGTTGTTTATGTATCTTGAAAATGGTGGTAGTGTTGGCAGGCTGACCAGGGAATTTGACAGCTTGAATTCTCAGAGTAAATGCTGGGTCTGGATGCACACTCATCACTGAGAGATAACTGGTGCTGGTTTGGGGTAGGGGAGGGAGCTCCTCCCCATCCCAAAGAGAGAAGCTTGCAGTGTTCAACAGGGCTAGGAGTGGGCATTTTCAAGGCTGCAGTCTGGAATCTGTGTCAAAGGGAACTCAGTGACGAATCATTCCTCACGCAGCTTCTCGCTGAGCTGTAGTTCAGCTAATAAAGAGCTCAACTCCAATCCCACTTTCATCCTGCCAGGATATTCCCCCAGGATCATGCCCTAATGGGTGCCTGAATGGATATTTGTGTCCTTCCCCAGGCTTTCCCTACACGCGGTGCTGCCGCCTCACCAACTGCTCCCCGGTGCCCCTGAGGTTCAAGCTCCGCATGTCGGACGATGGCACGCAGCCGGCTGTTGACAGCCTTGATCAAATACGCAAGGAAGGTGACCCATCCTGGAAGGAGGGAATTCATTTCTATCTGGAGCCCAAGGAGTTCACCATGAATCCCAGCCAAGGAACCATCCTCCCCCAGGGACACCAGGACATCGAGGTACGGCCAGAGCCCAGCCACAGACGCTGCAGCACCAGGGCTGGAGCTGCACTGCAGTGTGGGAGGGCTTTAGCTCTGGTGCCAGCTTTGAGCATCCTGGCAGTGAGAAATCTGCACTGCTGGGAGGCCTCTGCTAGCTGGCTTACTCGGGATGTTCCTCAAGGAGCACTGTTTGGTTTCCAAAATCACATGCTGAGGTCACATACCTTATGGTCAAGGCCTGAAGCCATTCTTGTGTTTTTGACAGCGAGTTATTTGATTGCAAGTGGGCAGAGCAGGGATGAGGGCAGAAGGTGGCTGTTAGAGAGATGTCATTGTATAAAGCAGTTAGCTTTTCTTCTTGGTCTCATTTCCCCTCTCCTGGGGAGCAGAATGATTTGTGTTCACTGCAGGAATCTCCAGTGGGGACAAAACACTCTGCAGCCATGAACTGCCCAGCACCTGCTGGGCCACACTTTGCCCTCAGCTTCCTGCTGTAAAGCTGAACTCATTGTGTTCAAGTCAGCAGATTTCCTCTGCATTTATGTCATCCTAGTCAGATGAAAAATTGGCCCCTTAATTTGAATGCAGTGGTGCATAAAGCTTTAGTCTAATGTTTTAATGTAGCTGACCTATGCTCTGATAGCAAGGTGTGTTTAACAAATCTGGTACTGCCAGAAAGCTTTTGTTACTCTCAGAGACTGTGCTCTAACATGGACCAGCAGAAGAATTAAGGCAAAATCTGCCCTTTCCTTACCATGAAACAAGAACTGGAGGATATTACACGTGGGTAATGAGCTTTTGTAAGGAAGAATTTACTGTTCTTCTCTTCCACCAGGTGACCCTGTGCTCCAACACCGTGATGGATTTCTACCGGCGAATGCTGGTGGACCTGGAGGGTTTTGGCAAGGGAATGTCAGCACTGGTCATCACAGCCAGGTACCCTTGCCTGGCCTCCCCCAGGCACTGCCTTGCCCAGGCTTTGCTGGCTGCAGCTGCCAAGGAGAAGTGCTGCTGAATGCCCTCATGTTGTGCCAGCTGGACATGAGAACAGCAGTGCTTGGGCAGCAGCCTGCGGTGAAAAGCACCCCTGCTCACAGCCAGCACGGTCCTGGGCCTTTTTCTAAGGGGATCAGGAATGCTATTTTTATTGGCCTGGGTTTTGGTGCTTGAGGTGGAACAAATTTCCCAAGGGCCTCCTCTCCTTCCTACAAGAGGTGGAGTTGTGCTGGTTGTGAGCACCGTGCACTGGTTTGGGACACACCAGGCAGCCTGCTGAGAGTCAGGGTCTGGTTCTGTTAATGAGAGCATGTGACAGGGGAAAGTGGCTCACAGAAAGAGTGATGGGGCAAGATCTTATGAGGGGAAAGCAGCCCTTGATGTGGCAGGTCAGCTCCAGTTTTTCTCCTTCCCTGTGCTTCCTATTTTGAGCTTTAATGTTCTCAGAGTTGAGACCAAAAGTGGTTGTTGCTGCAGCAGAATTCCATGCTGCTGTGCTGCTGTGGGTGTCAGTTGAATGCCAAGAGGGATGCAGCTCCCTGGTGCTGTTCCCTGTCCCAGGCAGAGCCATCCAGGCAGTGCCTGGGCTGCCATTCTGTAAAGCAAATGGAGCTGGGGCCAGGCAGGGCCTGGAGCTGTGCAGTGAAGGAGCCAGGGAGCTGCAGGGCCTGGGAGGGGGTGGCTGATCAGCCCCTCTGTGGGGCAGCTGCTGTCTCGTGCCCTCCAGGGCTGGGGCAAAGAGCTGAGTTCTCAGGCAGGGCAGCAGCTCCATGGGAGAGAAGGGAGTCATTTTTACTGAGACACTGGAGTTGTGTGTTCCTTGGGCCCTGGGGAGCACTGATCCTTGTTGGGAAGGCTCCCCCAGAGCTCGTGGCTCACTGGGACTGTTCCAGGAGTCCTGTCAAGCCTTCCTGGGTAAAGGAGGGGCTGAGGCAGCTGTGGGGCAAAGGGCTCTGCCTGGGGTACTTGGCAGCCTCTGGGTGCTGCCTCTCAGGGTTTGCCCCTCCTTGACAAGACGTGTTGGAGTGGGAAGAGGTAGAAGACAATTTATCCCTGTAGGGCTGTTAAATACCTGTTTGATAGTGACAAGGTTTATGCTCCATTGCACAATCTTTGGGGGTAAACGTTCTCCATTCTGTCAGTATCTCTGATTGCCCTGGGGTCATCTCTTTGCCCAGGTGTCTTGTTCCGAGGCTGCGGGTGTACCCTGAAATCCTGCTATACGATGAGTGCCACCCGAATGTGCCCTACGAGAGGAAGTTCCTCATTGCAAATGACACCGACCTTCCTGGCTGCTATGGGCTCATTCCCCAGGTTTGGCATCACATCCACTTCCTCCTCTCAAATATTATTAGGGGATTATTAGGGGAAAAAAAGGGTTTGGATAAAGCCTTGCTGGTTTCTATTCAGTCTTAAAGACCTGCTGAGAACAGGATCCTACCTGAATGTAAACTTTGGGATGCAGTTCAACCTGCTGAAGAAACAGTTTATGTTCTAGTCTAGTCTTCAGGCTGTTTTCTTGTGGGAGATCTTAGAGGGTTGTGAAAAGCTGCTGCATCCACAGACACCAGTGCCTGTGCTGGCAGCCTCCTTGCAGGACCCCCTGAGAATGCTAAGCCTACAATTCTTGCATCTTGTTTCTGCCTTTGACCTTTGTCCTGGGGATTTTTAAACATGTGTGTAAGTTGCTGTTGCATGGATGTTCAGGAGTTTAAGGTTTCTTCAGAGGTCCCTCTAAAGTTGCATTTCATTCTGTCCCTTCCAGAAACGCAAGGACGACTCTCCCGTGCTCTACTCCAGCCCCAAGCCCTGTGGGATTGTCCAGCCTCACAGCTTTGCAGAGATCCCAGTTACAATCGAAGTCCAAACACTGGACAAGCATTGCACCAACGTTCTTATCGGCGTGTTCGGGGATGAGAGAAACCCCCTGGTGAGGGCAAGGGGAGATGTGAGCCTGTGTGCAGCTGCTCCTGGCAGGGTGCACAGGGACAGGGATTCTGCCGGGGAAAACAGGCCCAGGCTGCTGGGGAGAAGGACAGGAGGGATGGTGGCACAAACAGCCCATGCCTCATAGGTGGTAATCTCAGTGTCTGACACAGAATGGAGTTTGGCTAAGCTGGAATCAAGGATTATTTTAGTTAATTAATCTTTAATGCTGGTTATTTTGGAAACGTCTGTTTTAAAATGTCATCTCTCTGAGCACAAAAGAGGATGTCAGAAGATTTCTGGGAACCTTGAGCCTTCTGTAAAAGAAAGGAAAGCTGGCATTTGAAGAGTGGGAGTGGTTGGAGAAGGATTTAAATTTATATTAAAACAGATGGAAATGATGATGCCAAATTCCCTGGGTGGCACCAAACATCTGAACCTGGGCCATTGTGGCACTGCCTGTAAATCAGTGAACAGGAAGGACAGGCAGTGCAAGCTGAAGTCTCACAAACAGTTGCTTTCTACTATCAGGCTGCTTCCCTTAAAGAGGAGGGTTTCTCCCTGCCAGAATAACCAGTTGTTTAACTCTCAGCCTGATCTTAACTAGAAATTTCTTGCAAAGCTTTTACCTTTGGGCCAATAATTTGTGGTTTGAAAGTTTCTCATACCTTAATCCTTTTTAATTTAGGGGTGAATATGTAATTTATTTTTTTTTTCCCAAAAGCCCAGCATTTCAGCTGGAAAGTGGAAGCAGTCCCTAAAGAAACAACTCGAGTGGAGTTGAGCTGTTTAAGCTTTTTTAGGTTTCCCTGTTATGGTTTGTTTTGGTTTTTTTTGAAATCTTTCTTGCCTGCTTCCTGGAACAGAGACCAGAATTACGGAGCTCTGGACAACAGCTGGCAGCAATCTACCCAAGTCCCAGGCTGATAGAGTTTGGCAGGATCCCAGCTCTACAGCCTACTTCACGAAGCCTTACCCTCTTCAACAACAGTCTCGTCCCTACAGACTTCAGGATGGAGGTTGTAAGTATCTGTGGGGCTGTTTTCCAGGGAAATGGACTGGTCAGTAGCAGCCATGACTCGGTTTTTATATGCAAGATTTCCATACTGCCCTGTGTGAGAGGAGGCAAGATACTCCAATATTCCATCTGAGCAAGGCAAGAGGAACCTGGCTCTGGAGTGGTTTTAGCTGGGGCACCTCTCAGTGAAATCAGCTGCAGAGATGTTGGTGCAGAAATTAATCTGGATTGTGTTGACAAAGTTCTCCCTTAATTTTATCTTTTGTCTTTAGCTGTGTGTGTCACATTTTGGAGCTCCGCGATCAAGAGAAACCTGTGGTCCTTTGCTCCCCAGAGCATGGATTTCACTGTGGTTTCCCTGTCCCATCTACATTTGCTTTGTGCCAAACTGCTGTTAATGGTAGAGAGCAGGGTGTGAGGTCTGTCCTCAGACTGCTGGTGGGGAGGCTCCTGTGGGTCAAGCCAGCTGGGCTGTCCACACAAGGACAGGGGTGGGGGTTGTGCACCCCCCAGCCTGTGATCTCTGTGCTATTGAAGAGCATCTTTGGGGAGCAGCTGCAGAGAAAGGCTGTTTAATATGTGGGGGCTGCATAGGGCAGAAGGAGCTGGGGCTGCTCCCCTGGCAGGGGGAGCAGGGCTGGTGCAGCCAGGAAGGGCTTGTAGGCTGGGCCTGGGGCTGGCTGGGATGTCTGCTGGAGGGGGAGATCTGTGAGGGGCTTGAGGTTTGTTCTTCTTCATGCTGGGTGTGTTGAACTTGTGGAGCTGGTTAAAACCTGATACCATGGACTTGGCTGTGTCTGTGGGTAAAGCATCAGGCCATGTGGGAGAGTCCAGCCACAGCCTCCTGGGCCAAGGAGGAGGGGTGTGACTTTTCCTCTTGCTGCTTTTCCAGCTATTTCCACAATGGAGTTCTGCTTTCAGCCTCTGCAGGGAGCAATGCCCCTTGGCTGGGTGCTCATGGTGTGTAAAGGTTGGGTTTCATGTGCTCCTGCCAGGGCCAGACCTGCAGAGCTGTGTCTGCACAGCTGTGCTGGTGCAAGGCCTTTCCTCCCTCCTTTGGGCAGCTTCCAGCTCTCTTGGCCAATCTGTGAAGTCCATGAGAAAGCAGATGACAAGAGTTCTTGGGAAGAGTGCGCCATGCCCACAGAGCACATGTTGTCCAGTTTTCTTTCTGCTTCCTGCTTTCCTGCTCTGCTATAAGCATTTGGAGGTGACTTTTCCAAAGCAGAGGGCACTGGGGCACCTCTCTACAGCTGATGCTCAGTGGGAAGTGAGGGCTTCAGTCCTTTAGGGGGTGTTGAGAAGCACTGATGGCCCCTTGGGAAAGAATAGTTTGGTGTTGGGGTTTTGCACAACTGGTTTTGCAGAGATATTCTTCAGGCTCTCAGCAGTATCCTCCAGCCGTGTGGTTTCTGCAGTGGGATTTGAGCAGTCCTGGCTTCCTCTGGCCTTGAGCCTTTGTGAGAAGGCAGGAGAGAGAAAGCAGCTTTCCTTGGCCCACACTGCAGAGAAAGACTGGGGAAGGAACACTCTCCTGAGGATAAGCATTCCTTGGGTTGGGCAAAACTGGGTTAATTAGGTGAGTCCATTAAAGGAGGGAAAAATACAGGTTGTATGAGCTCTGCTGTTGCCCAATACTGCATTTTAGGGATTTTAAGCCTTTATGATTTTTATCATCCCCTCTTTAGTCTTTCTTCTCTTGTACCCCACAAGAGACCAGGGTGGTTTCCTAAATGCATATTGTGCTTGTCTTACAGGCTCGCAAACCCCACTGCTGTGCCATTGAACCCAGCAAAGGAGTGATCCCTGCTGAGGGTGAGGTGTCTGTGACTGTCACAGCAACGCTGGATGACACGGGGCTTTTTTCTGTCCCTGTCCGGCTGTTCTTTGGGAGCAACTTTTGCACCGCCTTCTGGCTGGTGGCTTTGAGCACTGGCACCACAATTGTCATAGACAAGCCATTCAGCCCAGAGCTCAACCTGGGATACCAATTCAGGTAGGAGATCTCTCCACCCCCACCTCACCTCCTGTCTCAACAAGGAGCACTTTTGCTGTAGTCCTTCAGGCAAAGTCTTCTTCAGTGTTCAAAGCCCTGACTCCTTCCCTGAAGGCAGAGATTCCTTTAGAAACACGTGAGGGCCAGTTGAGAGTTGTTAGACACCCTCAAAAGCCACTGACAGGGAAACCAGTTGCTAAATTGCCATTGAATTGTCTTTAGTTCTAATACGTTGATGTCCTCACTTGACCAAGAAATGATCTCGTAGGCTCCCCCAGAACAAAAGGTTCCCGAAATGGTGCCCAGATGAGGCGGTCCCTCCGTGTGGCTGAGAGACCAAGGGAAGATGGCATCATACCCTTCCCTTCCAAAATGGCAAGCAGGGGCCCTGGGAACAAAGAGACAGGAGGGTGACAACCCCCACCGGCAAGGCAGGAGCCCACAGAGCAGTTCCAGAGGCAGATGGAAACTCTCTGGTTTGTGCGGGGTCTGCACCGCCGCTGCCGCCGCTTCCTCGTGCTGTTCGTGGGCTCTGCTGCTGCCCTGCTCTGCCCAGGGCCTTGCTCAATTTTTCACTGCCAGCAGAGTTTGCAAAGTTCACTTCCAAACAGTTTCTAATGCAAAATGAAGTTTCTACAAATGGCTAGCAGTGCAAAACCAAAGCTACTACGAATGAGAGAGGCTCTACACCCCTGGTGTCCTCTCCTGGAGCAGGCAGTTTTTACCAGCTTGCTGGTATCATCCAGAAACTGTCTCCGAGCTGGCTTTTAGACATGTCTGCAGTCATACCCCCACACACAAGGTCCCCAAGTGCAGGATCTCAAAGATTCAGTAACAGTTTCAGGCACAGATTAATACAAAATACAGCAACAGTATGAATCAACTCAGAACAAACATTCTGGGGGAAAACACCACCTCCTGTTAGCCTCACCTGGAAAATGTTACATTACCATTATAAGCATATTTCCCTTTGCAATAATGACGTCAAAAGGGCACCTTATCAGACACTATTTCTGGTCCACATTAGGAGCTGGAAATGTAGACAGTCTCCAAGAAATTAACACCTCAGGTTGCTCACTGGGAGCAATCTGATGACCAGGGAAATAGCTACTCTCATACTCTTTTCCATCCTGCCTTCTATTCCAGCCTCATACCCTGTATTCATCAGTTCAAAGTAACAAACAGGGGCCACCATTTCCATCGGCTCTTCTGGAGTGTGGAATGCTCCAGCCCATCTGAGCAGGAGGGCCAGAGTGTCTCAGCCCTCAGCAGCCCTGGGGATGATTCCCAGGGCCCCAAACGTGCCAGCCCCGTGTTTGGGCTGGAGCCACTGTCGATGGACCTGCAGCCAGGCCAGTCTGAGGACATGGTGCTGCGAGGCTTCTCCCGCATCCCACAGGTGAGGTCCCCACCATGGCTGAGCCTGGGGAACCATCAGATCCCCTCCCCTGGGCTTGTTCCACAGTCCCTTGACATTTGCCTGGGCAAATGAGCAGAAGCCTTCAAGAAGCTGATGTAAGACCACACGTTTCTGTGGCAGCACCAGTTGCTTTCCTTGCTGGCCACCATCAGAGCAGCTGAGACTTTCTTGTGATTCCACAGCTACCAAAACCCAGTGCTGATCCCAAAGCAGCAGTGGAAGGAAATATTACTCTTTTTGGGCAAACAGTGCTGCATGCTTAGTCAGCAAAGAAGGGCATAGAAATAAGTTACACTTAGTCTAAGAGCCCAAAAAGAAAGTGAATTAAACAAGTGCCAAGTGATTTATCTGGGGTAAGCACAGAGTAAAACAAAAGCCTTGGGAAGAGAGGGAGTATTTCACAAGTGCCTTTTGTGGGTATTGGGGTGCAGTACTACAGACAATTGAGCACAAAATAAATAGGCTGCATCACTGGAAGAAAAGGGGCCAGTGACCATAACTCTGTGGCAAGAATAGAGCCTGTGGTGGGTGGTGGGTGCTGAGCCAGTGGAGGGCATTTGCTGGATGCTCTGCCACCACCCACTGGTGACAAGTGACTCTTGCATGCAGGAGGTGCAGGATTATGTGATGTGTGAAGCTGTCAGTATGATAACCAACAGGACAGAGAAGATAATAGAGACAGTCCTTACCTGCAAGTTTATTCACCCCTCTATAGAAATGTCAGCCACACACTTCTCTTTCCGGGTGAACAAGGTAAGTCTGGATTGCATCCTAGCATTTAACAGCATGGCTGAGAGGGGTGTGTGCTTGTGTTAAAGCCCCTCTTTACCCTTCACTCTGTAAAGTGAGTGAAGATGCTTTTAGAGATGAGACTGGTATTTAATTTCCCCAAAGTAAAATTGCAGTTACAGCTGCACTGCCAAGGGGGATTGTGGCCACTTCCAGAGAAATGCCAGTTTCTCTGCTCACTGTAAAGGGAGGTTTTGGAGGATGCTCCAAGGCACGGTGATGTCTGTACACTGATGCTGTAGGGAAGCTGGGAAAAATGGAAATTCCTGTGAATTCCTCAGGCTGACAAGGAAAAACCCATCGCCTCCTGTGTCTCTTTGCCTTCTCTGCTATTGGCATGAACACTTTATGATATAGTTATATGGTACAGCTCTGTGCATTTCCCTAAGTCTCACCTGCTTCAAAGGACCCCCAGACATCTTGCAGCTGCAGTGATAACACTGAGGCAGAGCAGGTGCCCTTTAGTCTCTGGATCCCAGCTCCAGCATCACCTTTCCCTCTCCTGCAAGTTGTCTAAAAAAGAGAAGATCTTTCATCCTTTGGTTTCTGTAGTTTCAGGCCTCTCCTCTGGTTTCCCAGGCTTCCACTGAAGTACAGAATCCCCCCTGGAACAGGCAGTTCAGATGTAATTTAGGAGCTTTTCAGCTCTCCCTGATTCTGCCTGGGTTCTGCTCAATGCCACACACACAAACTGATTTATTGCATACTATGGCACAGCACCTGTTTGATATCAGTACCTCCAGAACTGGCTTCCCAAAGTCCCTGGTTTCTCTAAACCATGCAGGAAGCCCAGCACAATGCACAGACAGGAAGGAAGAGCCCAGGCTTTTATGAGGCTGCTAGAGCCAATAAGGTTGTGAGAAATGACTGTATGGGAATGAGGACCATCTAGTGCTGTTTTGCCCAACAGAAAGACAAATCTGGAGACAAATGGCCTGGATTCACTTTCTGCTTTAGATCTTGTTCAAGCAGCCACCTCCTCTCAGGGGCTTATTCCCTCATGTGTACTTGGGAGTGTTTCCCTGTCCCCCAGATGATGCTGTGGTTTCTAAACATGAAAAGCATCTGCTATAAAGAAAAACTGCCTGGAAGGGTAGAAACAAATAGAAAGGGTAAATAGAGATGGATGCACTTGTGGGGCTGAAGAATGTGAGATGCATCAGAAGCAGAAGGACGTCTATGGCTAGTTGAGGCTGGTTTTCCTTCTCTCCTGTTTCCATAGAAACCCAGTGATGTCCTGAGGCTGAAGTACCAGCCTTTGTCTTTAAAAAACACCTGCATGCTGCCACTGGACCTCATGCTGGACTTGGAGCGGCCGTTCCTGGTCTGTGATAAGGAGCAGCAGCCCCTCCCAGATGGCCAGGTGAGCAGCCCTGGCCTCCTCCAGTGGGGTCTGAAGAGGAGGGATGTGGTGGTGCCTTTCTGTTGGGAGCTCCTTGAGTCAAGAAGTTTATTCTGTAGCATCAGCAGTGGGCTGGCCTGAGCTGCATCAGCAAAGCTGCTGAAAGAATCAAAATCTTATCTGAATTGAGAAGATCCATCCTGGCTTTAAGGCACAGGGAGAAGGGAGCAGGCAGCTGGGTCTGGGCAAGCCATGCAGGGAAGGTGTCTCCTGGAAAGCCATGCCAGCTCTCCAGCAGCCACCCCCTTGTACTGGGGCTGAGCACAGAAACGGGAGCCTGAGGGATCCTGGACTGGACTGTGGTGCCTGCAGCCAGAGCCCTGCTGGAGAGAGATGAACCATGAACTGAGAAGCCCGTGCTGGGGTCACTTGGAGCATTTACTGTTTCATGCTGCCAGACCTTGGGACATCATCCCACAGGTGATTAATTACTGCTCATCTCCTTGCAGCCTGTGAGAGTGGATGTAGGGGAGACCTGTCATCTCTATGTCGCGTTTGACCCAGCTTATGAACTGGATTTTAAGACCTGGAAAAAAGAGAAGGTTCTGAATATAAACTTGGTCAGGGGCCATCCTTTTGTGGAGCGCATCATCCTGTGGGGAGAAGTGCACTTTCCAAATCTCCAGATGCAGCCCAGCTCCCTGGAGTTTGGCTGCATCGTGGCTGGTGCTGAAGAAGTGCGTTCCCTGGAGATGACCAACTGCAGCCCACTGCCCGTCCAGTACCGCTGGTCATTCCACTCCAAGAGCCAGGTTTACAGGTTGAGGTATGTGCACCTTTGCCCTCTCCTTGAAGCTCTTCTTGCTGGTGTCCTGTTTGTACTGTTTGCCTGGGATCTCACAGACTGCTTTTGACTTTTTCTTATGCAAATAACACCGACCAGCTGTGCTCAGGCTGGATGCTCAGGCAATGGGTTTTCTACCAATTTGGTGCTGCCCCTTCCCAGTGGTTTCCCTGGGAAGGAAAGCTGGGGTGAAAGCTGCTTTCTCAGACTTCTGTGGCATGAGGCAATGTCCACCTTGATGAAGGGCTCCTAGTCCCAGCTCCCACAGTGCTGCTGGAGGCCCTTCTGGCCCCTCTGCTTTGGGATGGGTCCTCTCTGCAGGAGCTGCTCTCTGCTCCTCACCTTCCTCCCTTGTGTTGTGCTGGAGGATGCCCAGACAGTCCCAACACCAGACAAAGAGCTACTTAGTGCCTGGGCTGATGCTGAACAGCCAGCTGAACAGCCTTCCCTTCTTTTCTGAGACAACTCCTTTACTGCCAGGACGATTTCTTTCCCAGGGGTCAGCTTTCAGTGGACACCTCGGATTCTTCACTCCTTTTTTTGTGACACTTGATACTCATTTTGACTTTCCCTCACTGCAACATGTCCCTTATGGGTTCTGTAGTGCTTGACAGCAGGACTTGTTCATCACATCATCTCCTATCCCTGCCTCCCAGAGAGTTTCTACTTTAGAGTGAAAAATGTCGTTGTCTGGGCACCATGGTCCTGGGAAGTTGCCTCAAACCATTCATTACAACTAAAGACAGTGGAATAGATGATTAGGGATCTCTTGGGGGTTATGATGAGAGAGCACCTCATCCAGAAATGAAACCCGGGCTTAGATAACAAGCTACAAAGCTAAAGACAGTGATTCTTTGGGGAGCAGGTCATTACAGGCCTGTCTGGGAATGGAGCATCCAGGTGGTGTTTGACTGTGGGGAGCACTTGCAGCTCAGCAGGGTGACAGGCAGGCACAGCTCAGCTGTGTCCCTCACATGGCATAGAAACACAAGCAGAGTTACCCTGAGCACCTGCTTCAATTTAAAATGGGGGATGTGACCTGAGTCACCTGGGAGTGTTGGACAATGTCAACCAACCCCCCACCAGTGTCAGGGGAATATTCCTGATAAATCCCTGGTAGAGCTGCAGTTTCTGGTGTTGGGCACTGGGGGTGGGGGCTGTGCTGGCTCATCAGTGGCCAGCTCTACCCCTTGGTGCCTCAGATCTCACCTTTTTGCTGCCTTCTCTGTCTTTCCCTCTCCCACTGTGCTTTTTGCATCCCCACCAGGTGTTCATGCCTGTCCTCTGTAGTTGCTCAGTGCAAGCAGTTGCAGCTGCTGCAGCACCTCAGTGTCATCCCTGGGCTGCCTTTAGAACAGACCTGCTCCAGCCTGGATTGGGAAGGGCTGGATCCAACCATTTCTCAGTTCAGTGTGCCAGCACCCACCCAGGGGCTGCATCCTGGCCAGGAGCTGCTGGTGCAGGTGTCCCTCCCTCCCACTGCAGGTCCCTGTTCATAGTTATGTTATATTCCAGATATGAGCTTAATAAATTCAAACCCCAACCACCAAAGGAGAAGAGACCCAGTCTGCATTCCTCAGCATCTCAAAGGAGACGCCTCAGGATTAGAAATGTGGAGGAGCCAGTCACAGCCCTGAAAGAATCTCAGGATCTTGCCCAATCTCCAGGAGCAGAGGTAGATTTTCTTGTACACCTAGTGCTTGTGTTGCCTCCCCAGCCTGCCACCAACAAGTCGTGCTTGTGCTGCTGAGCTCCCTTTTTGCTGCCCTGCTGTGCTGTGCCCTGAGAGTGGGCTCGCAGCAGGGCCAGTGGCTGGACATGGAGTGTGTGGGAGGGAGAAATAGGAGAGTTTTCCTTGGAGAAGCTCACTCAGATCCTACAGACCTGTGTTGAGTGTGGGATTTTTTTGCCTTGTTTCCTTCACAATGTAAGATGAGGCTTTTATATGCAGCATGATGATAAGACCTCCAGCTTGCCTCCCAGAGCAAGCTGGGATGATCCTGATCTCCATGGAGCCTCTTCCCAAGGCAGCCAGACTCCCTGTTTGCAGGGCTCTGCTTTCACCCAGAGCTGCTATTGCCCTGCTGGAGCTGTCTTACAAAGGGAGACTTTGCAAAGTGGCTGTCTCTTCCTCCCAGCACAGAAAATGGCTTCTTTTTCAGGTGCCAGCAGAAACTCATGGACGGTACTACATCCCACTAGGGCTGGTGGGAACCATCTCCCCCACGGATGTACTGCACACTCCCCTGGAAGCAGAGGAGGTAAGAGGGAATCTCACTGCCCATTGTCAGTGTGGCCAGCAGGACTGGAGCTGCCAGTGCCGCTGGGGGCCCTCAGCACTGGCCACAGAGGGGCCTCCCATCCCTGCAGGCCCATCACAAAGGGCTGCTGGTGCAGCTGCTTGTTGGAGAGGCCTTGCAGGACACATTGTAGGGCTGCCCAAGGACGCTGTTCAGCACCTGTGGAGGGCACTGCTCCCCCTGGACCTCATCTCATAGGAAAGTTTTGCAGGAGCTTTTGCTGAGGCACCTTGAGAGCACACCATATATATCAGAGAGAAAGGGGAAAGGCCTCAGGAGTCAGATGAGCTGGGCTGGAGTTCTTCTCTGAGCTCCCTGAGCTCCAAGAGCTCTCACTCTGAGTGTCCACCTTTTCTAAAAGCAGTAAGAAAGGCTTTTTAAAGGCAAGTTGTGCATCAGAGAGAATTTCTACTGCCAGGAGACATTTACTTTAATGTAGTGTATTAATTAATGCATTGACCCGTGAGGATGGGAGAAGATTTTCCCCATGGTCCCTGCACTGGATGCAAGATGAGATGAGGGTGATTCTGGCAGTGTTTGGGGAATAGGCCCCTCTGGGCCTATTGCTGTCACAGCTGCACTTTGCTCCAAGATGCTCTTCTGCATACATTTCCATGCTCAACAGCTCAATCTCTCCTGTCCTCCAGGTTTTCAGTATCCTGCCACTGTCTGGTGTGCTGCAGCCAGGAGAGAGCCAGCAGGTCTCCTTCACCTTCTGTAGCCATTTCAACACCATCTCTGATGTCACGGCGCTGTGCCACGTGGAGGGAGGCCCCACCTACGAGGTGGTGCTGACTGGGGAGACCGCATGCATCAGCTACTCCGTGAGCCCCCGGGAGACCAGCTGTGGCTCTCAGGTACCACACACATCCCTGGCACAGCTCCTTGCCTTGGTGGGTTCCTGCCCACCTCGCTCCAGGGCTCCCTCCCCTTCCCAGCCCCTTTGTTGGCTCTGGGGCTTGGAAGCCCAACCTTTGAGGGACACATCTGGCATCCAAGCTGCTCTAAAATGGCCATCTCCAACCCTCTCCACAATGCTGGGAATGCCTCTTTTTCAGGGTACCTAACACTGCCTCTGGGGCAGGCAGGGTCCCAGTGGGGGTGCTCTGAGGGGTGTGTCCCTGAGACATCTCTCTGCTGATCCACACCTAAAGCCTGGCCTCCAAGGAGATGCTCTTGTCTAAAGCTCTTGCTTAATCCACACAATAATCAAGGGAAGAAGTTAGGCTTCCAGTCACTATATTTGGAGATACTGTCCCAGAATAATCCCCACTTCACTCTTTTTCAGTGGAAAGCCCACAGATATTTCCAGCTGCTGGCCCTGTCTGTGTTGCCCTGGGTGACTCCCTTGTTGCATGCATGTTGCTTGCCAATACTTGCATGCAGGTGCCTTTTCTCCTGGAATGCCCCAGTGCTGTCTCTGTTTCTCCTGGCTGTGGGTGACCCCTCAGAGTGCAGAGGGCCTGTGTGCCCTGGTTCATTTATTGCTGGCCCTCACATGGTTGTTACCACAGCTCTGTGTGCTGCCAGAGCTGCCTGGTGCTGTGCAGGTGCCCTGGGCCTGGGGGTTCCCCAGGTTCCCAAGTGCCCCTATCTCCTCCCTGGTCCCTGCTCCCATGATGTGTCTGCTTTCAAGCCCAGGAGGGAGGAAGGAGATTCCCAGCAGCAGGCCTGGGTCTGTAACTTCCCTCTCCTGTGCCTTCTCTCCAGATGTTTAATGAAATTCATCACAGCAAGGTCACCCTGGAGAACACTGGCAAGATTGAATTCAACTGGGTGCTAAAGCCTAGCCCTGCAGACCAGCATCTGCCTGGTGTGTTTCTGGTCAACCCCACCACTGTAAGTAGCACAAGTGACTGAGCCCAGCCCTGTGTCAGGTGGCCCCGGAGAGTGTTAAAGGGAAAAAAAAAAAACTGGGGGGAGGGAGGGGGAAAGTCGGAGAGGAAAACCCCAAACCCAGCCATGAGAGAGACAGGGCTGTAAGCAATTTCTGCTGTGGGCAGAGAAGGTCAAACAAGTGCTCTCCTGACAGACTCCCCCCCGGCCTTGGCCGGTGGGTGGCTCTGCTGTCAGAGGCAGACACCGGCAGGAGGCACAGGTGCGTGGGTCACTGTCCTGTCCTGCTGGAAGGGGAGCAGAGGAGAATTCTTTTTGATAGATTTCTCAGAGGAAAATAAGGCACAAACGCACCCTTATATCTGAAAACTGTTTATTGGTAAAGAAAGGGTATGGTCCCGACCAGAAGGGGACAGAAAAGAGAGTGAGAGAGAAAATGAGAAACGGAGAGAGCAACAGAGGACGGGGACAGAGCGTCACCGCTAGAGCCCTGAGGCGCTGTGTCGGCTCCTGCTCGGCAGATGGAGCAAATGCTGCCAGCCGCACCAGCGTGCGGGGCCGGGGCTGGATCGGCCGGCAGCGGGGCCGGGCTCCATGGGCCGGCAGCAGGGCTTGGCTTGGGTGCTTAGCCAGAGGCACAGACCAGTCAACACAGCAACACCCCTGATACACCCTGGGTACTGCATCAGCCTAATCCATATCTACAAATGCTTATACATATTGAAATATTTTAACATAGTTCCTCCTCTGTCTCACCTTTTTGGAGCATGTGCAGTTGTTCTAGTCCTGGTCATTTGTTACTTTTTGACACATTCAACAGGTTTCCATTCCTTTATTGGTTAAGTGTTAATACTACAACAACTCTTCACCAACGTTGGTATCACAACACAACATTCGCATTAAAAGAACTCTAAACTTTAGCAAAACTTCTTTTACAAAAGTCAACATTATAAACCACATAGTATTTACTCTAACAGTTGTGAAAGCCAACACTGTAATATGTTTATCGCTAAGGTGATGTGGTCTGATGGTTTCTTCTAGATGAGAACCTGTCTGCTCAGCCTGTCTGTGCCCTGAGCCATCCCCATCAAACACTCTGATGCATTCTCTCTCTCTTCTCCTGTCCATGCAGGGCTCTGTTGCACCTGGTGAGAAGCAAGTGCTGGAATTCTCTTACATGCCTGGATTTCCAGGAGCCTTCAGCAGGACTTATCAGCTTCAAGTGGGTGACCTGGAACCAGAAAATATCTTCCTGAAAGGAGAGGCATCCTTTCCTATGATCACTTTGAACCTGCCCTGGAACATCAAAGGTGGGCATTGCCTGTCTGCCCTCAGGAAGGGCCCCTCTGGTTTCGTTCCCTACCATAGGCCCTGAGGGCAGCTCATGCCAACCTCCACCAAGCCTGGAGGGTTGCAGGACTCCCAGACCAAGTCAAGCCCCCTGGTTGCTTCATGAGTCTTGAGCAGAGGATCCCATGTGAACTTTGTCCCAGGAACCACCCTGCAGAGCCTGCCAGCTCATCTGGCAGGATCCTGAAGGACAATGGCTAGAGTGAAAGGCTTGGGAAAGCTGTAAGAGAGGCTGGCAGGGCTTCTGGCAGGGTTGGGTTTGTGTAACATTGCAGGGGATGAGCTGCTCCTCAGTGGGGAGGGAGATAGGTGGGAGCGAACATGAGGATTCAGAGAGGAGCAGCAGCATCCACTTCCCATAGATGGCTTGAGGGATTTCTTTCTGGAAGAAACCAGTGTTGGGAGGTAGGGACTTCCCAGCTTCAATGGGACTGGCACTTTGCTCACACTTCTCTTTGTGGATGTTTTCTTCCTTCAGGAAAAGAAACACATGAGAAGCCTCTGACACAGCTCATGAAACCCCTGCAACAATACAGTCAGAGGAATAAATCAGCTGTTCAGAAGAAGACTCAGACCCCAAAAACTGAGACTCCAAAGAGTCTGATTCCGAAGACTCAGGACCTGCAGCCCAGCATCCTTGACTCTGGCATTGTAGTAAGAACAACTGCAGCCCCGTTTGGCACAGGCCACCCTCTCCATGTCACCTGAGCCCCTTGCAGCCCACAGCAGCTCCCCACTGCCCTGATGGCACCTGGGACCTCCCTGCCCACTGACAACCTTGTGTCACCTCAGCATTGCCCCTAGGGCTGCCCCTCTGCTCATGGTCTCTTCTGGGGCTGCAGCAGCTTCCTGGCTAGCCCAGGGAGAGATCCTGAAGGCCATGCTCCAGGGATGGAGTTGATGGTGCTTTGAAGGAGATGCAGGTCATTGCTGGGCAGTTTGTTGGTTCCAACCCAAGCCCTGCCAGATTTACAGCCCTTAACAGCAGCTGCCTGACTGTGCCCTGGGGCTGTGCTGGCCCTGCTCATCTCCAAGAAGCACTAGCTTGGTCCCCCTTTCAAGACAGTTTTTGTCCAAGCTGCTTGGGTACTGGCTGGGGGCAGGCAAGTATCTGGAGCTCTGGAAGGTTCCTGGCTTGTCTGTCTGCCTGGCCAGATCAGCTTTGCTGACAGTGTCTGGGCAGGCAAAGATGCTGGAGTTACTTCCCTGGAGATGAGGTCCTGGCTAAGAGAGCAGGAGGTGTCACAGGCACTGAGCAGCCAGACAGGAGGATCCCACACCCCCTCCCAACAAGAGTGGGGTGGGATCCTTTCTCAGGTGTAAACCTTGGGAAGGACCTTTGCTAACCAGCCCCTGTCTTCCCTTTCCTCAGCCAAACAGTCAGCTGCAGATAAACATGGTGAGGAAGCTGATAGAGAAGGCTGCTCTGGAGCTGCAGGAAAAGCTCACATCCCAGCCCCCGAAGAGCAGCTTCCCTGACAAGGAGCTGTGCCAGAGCCTTGTCAAGTGAGTAGGGACTCCCATCTCCAGGTGCCCCAGGGGAACACCCAGCCATGTCCTCTTCTCCTGAGAGCTCCTTGGGTCTGCAGAGCTGGGAACAGAAAGGCTCTGGTGGCTGTGACACACTGCCTGTGAGCAGTGGAGTGTCCTTCCTTCCCCAGCACCACGCTGAGCTTTGGACTGCTCAGCTCCCCACAGCTGTGGGGTTCTGTCCCTAGAGCTGGGGGACCCAATGCAGACCTTCAAGCCCTTCAGACAGCATAGACTCTGTCCCTGCTGCCTAGCTCTGAAAGAGACAGCTCCCAGCTGAAGTCTTGCTTCCAACTAACAGCTGTGCAGCTGTGACACTGAACAAAAGGAGAAGGGAACTGCACATGTCAGCAAACCCTTTAAAACCCAAAATCAGATGGCTTGAACCCTGGTGGGGTGGCAGGGCAGGTGACATGGCCTGTCCCTTTGCACCATCATGATGCAGCACAAGCATGGGAGCTTCAATTCAGGAAGAAGATGCTCTGCAGAACAGATCGTGTGATCTGGTTGCAGAGCAATGAAGATTTCCTGTGCAGGCAAATCTTGTTCCTAGACCCCAAAGCAATTTCAGGCTCAGGCTGTACGGCAGGCTACGCAGTTTCATTGAGACCAGTGGAGACTTAGTATTCTCACTTACACTGGGTTTTCATGGCAGAGGAGCTGTGGCCAGTGTCCATTTTAAACTTATTTTCAGGTACCATTAGTAGCTGAAAAAACCTAGGACCTGCACTCCTGACTTCCCAAAGTCATTGCCAGGTGGTCAGGCCATGGGTTTCATGGGCTTGAGCTGATTTTTTACAGCAGTGAATAAAGAAATAGCCACTGTATTTGTATCCTCCATCCACCTGGATGTGTAGCCAGGCTGTGGTTTAAGGACTGTCCTTAATCTTCCTTGCAGAGTTGCGCTGCCCGAGTATGTCCTGGACATGGGCACTGTCCGGAAGGGTTTCACTGAGAGAAGCACTCTGGAGATCACCAACCATGGGCAGATCCCAGTGTCTTTCCAGGTCAATGTATCTGTCCTGGAGGACACAGGTAAGCAGTGCTGGAGACACTTCCTGTGGGCTTGAAGGAGGTGTCTCAGACAGATTAGCTTAAGCCATTGAACTTGGGGAGGTTTCTGAGCTTTTTCTTCTCAGTGCCCCTGCTGGGAGCTTTAGAGGCAGAACTCCCCTGGCCAGCCATGCCCAGGGACCTGGCCTGCCTGTGACTGCCCTAGTGCTCCTGTGTAGAGGCCAGATGGGCTCATCGCCCTGGTCACCTCTCAGCATATTCTGCCCTTGGCTCCCATGGGCATCAGGTTTCTTTGGGCACTCTGTGGGCTTGTTTTGCCAACCAGTGGGGTCTGCTGTGTTTTTGAAGTGATTTGTTTGGAGTTCACACTGTCACAGAACTTATATTCAGCCTTTATTGAGGAAACGGCCTGTGAGATCCTCTGGTGGATCAAAAGAGGTTTCGAAAAGAGGCCTTGAGGCAAGGCTGCCCTTCCATCCCCCAGTGGCTCACTGTGTCTGAGCAGTGTTCAGGTGCACTCTTAAGTTTTTGTCCAGGTCACAGCACGGCGTGGGGCTTTTGCCAGACCTCTCAGCCAGGACACCTGTAAGGCCTTAATGTGCTTATGACACATTTTGTATTTCTGGTGTATCTCAGCTGCTTTGTGTTCATCTCTTCAAGGTTTCAGTGTGGACCTGGACGAGGTGGAGGGCCTGCCCCACAGCTACATCAAGAAATTTGACGTGCGCTTTGAAAGTGCGCGGCGGCCACGGGGCGATGTGGATGTGCTGCTGCCCATAGAGGTACCACAGCTCCTGGGGCAGGCAGCAGGCTGGGCAGCAGATGTCACCTGCACGCTCCGCTGAATTCTCTGTTCTTCTCCAGGTGACAAAAGGCCCCACATATAACATCCATCTTCATGCCAATGTGTCTGAACTGTCAATCGAACTTTCCAAGAACACTCTGCACTACTCTGCTGTCGTGGTTGGGCAGTGCAAGGTTGAGACAGTCCATCTCTACAACTGGTTCCGAGTACCCTGCAGATGGTCCGTAAAGCCTGTTCAGAAGGTAAAGCACAGGCAACATTGAAGACGGAACTTCTTGGTTGGGTTTTTTTTGTGATTCTTGCCCTTTCTGCTCCTGTGGCTGCCTGAGCACTTGGGTCTACAGCGTGTTTGAGGAAGCTTCTGAGGGTCTAGATCAAGGCTGGTTTGCCTGGAGCTGTTCCATTAGCTGATGCTTTGCTTTGCTGCCATCTTCACCCATTCCTCTTCCTCCTCTGAGGACAGTAGTTCCCTATCTGCCTGCCCTGTCTCCAGGGCTTCCCTCCTGCTGTAGGCTATGGGGCCCACACTTGGTTTGGCTGTGGGTGCTCTCAGCACCGTGTCAGTGTCTCAGAGCACGAGGAGACCTCACATGATTGGTTTCTGTGCCCAGAGCAATCAGTGCAAATACATGACACCAGCCGTACATCAGAAGCAGCAGGCGCTGGAGGATGAGCCCTGTCCCTTTGAAGTGAAGCCCCCCAGAGGAACTCTTGGTGCAGGAAGGTGCCAGAATCTGCAAATCAAATTTACACCCAAGGAAGAGGTGAGATTGGCGGGTGTTAGCCCAGGAGGCTGTCAGGGCTGTCTGGAAATGAGGGCCTGGTGCAGAGAGTGTGGTAGGAGCTCTGCCTTCACAGGGAGCTTTCTGCAAGCCCCATACTCTGCATGGCTCAGTTCACCCCACAGAGCACTCGTGTGAGATGTGCTTTGAAATGCCCACAGGGAGCTTGCACAGAGAGCACCAGGGCTCTGAGGCTGCCTCTTGGCACATGGGGGGGATGTGCCCAGCTCCCCTCAGCCTCCCCCTTGCCTGGCTGTATTTGCAGCTGTGACACTCAGTGCAGAGCAGCTGCCCACTCACAGAGGATAATCCTGGAATGGCTCATCCTGCTGCAGGACTGACAGACCAAACAGCCACCACCCACCTTCCTGGGCACGGCAGGACGGTCACCTGTAGTGGGGTGCTGCCAGCAGTCCCTGGGGCTCTGGCCTGCCTGCACATTCCTGTGCAGCTGGGGATTCAGCTTAAAGGACAAAGCATTCCCAAAAGTGGTTTGCCTGTGGCTGCTGGGTCTCGGAAACTGGCAGCGTGTACCAGCATGGCCACAAGTGCTTCTGTGCCCACACACAGTCCCAGGGATCTTTTAATTGCTCAAGAAATGTAACCATCTTGTGTCTGGCTTGGACCAGAGCCAAACACTAAGCAGAGAAGATGACCCTTTGTTGTAGTGTGTTTTGTTAAGTTATTAGATTGTTTTATTCCAATCCCCTTCTGTCTGAAAATGGTTCTGCCCCAGTTCTCCCTTCCCGCCTTTGGAGCTGTCTGTCTTCCTGGCTCCACCCCAGCCAACAATGTATCCCCTAAACTCCGCCCTGGTTTCCCTGGAAACCCTTGGATCTTTTCTTCTGACCCCTCCCCGGTACCCCGCCAATCACTCTCACTGCCCGCCCTTACTGCTAGAATGTTCCAGCAGGGGAGTTCGATGGTCGGCTGAGGAACCGGGGCCCCTCCCCAGAATGTTTCCTGGTGGTGTTGCCCACGTGTCAATCCCTTGGACCCCACTCCCCACTGCACCCCCATTGGCCCAATGCCTGGCACCTCCCTACCCTTAAAACCTTGTCAGCCCCCCCCTTCTTCCCCCCCCCCCCCCCCCCCCCCCGTCTTCTCCTGTCGGTCCCTCCGGGATTAATTAAAGCCTGGATTAAGCCACAGTTGGAGTCTGCCCTCTTCTTTCCGCTGGTTGCAGCCTTTACTAGACTCCGTCCTGCACAAGGTGTGCCTGCAGCCGCAAGCTGGGCACTGCCTTAGGCGCTATCCCGAAGCCAGCTCTCGGGAGAAGTGTCCCCTCGTGCTGCTAGCAGTGCTGGGAGCTAGCCGGACGCTGACAATTGAGAGACACTGCTGCAACCCTTATTTCTGGCCAGCAAGAGCTCATTTGCCTCTCCTGGAGCTGGCATTTGCCTGATGCAGCAGTGCCAGGACTGTGTCTGGACACTGTAACCTCGAGGGCCCTTCCCATAAGCATTGCACTCCTGCATGACTAGGTGAAAATGTCTGACAGTCCATTGTACATCCATCTGATTCCCAAATACCCAGTTACAGTGCACACCAGCGTTCATCCCAGTTACTCAGACCCAGACTACTACAGATGCTCTAGTCCCTAGCATAAGTAAATACCTGGTTTCCATTTACCTTGGAGAGACTGATAACACCCCAGCCTTGGGGCAAGCATTGTATTTGGGGTCCTGTCATCTGAGATTTCATGGATGAGTTTCCTGCACTTTTCTCTTTACAGAGGTCTTACAGTAATGAGCTGGAGCTTAACATTTATGGGAGCAGCAATCGCTTAAAGCTGTACCTCTCAGGACAAGGTCTGGAGCCACGGTTGGAGTTCAGACCCCCAGCACTAGAGATAGGATGGATGCTGGTGGACAGCGATGGGGTGGAAGCCACAGTGGTGGTGAAGAACCCGTGCAAATTTCCCATTGAGTTTTACGCCCTGGACTTTGATGAGCAGTACCTTGAGAAGGAGAAGGTGAGAAGGCAGGTCTGGTCCCCATGGACACGCTGGCCAAGCTTCACAGCACTCCAGCATTCCCAGGCTTGTGCCAGGGAGATGGAGGCAATCCCCAGGGCAAAGCCAGCTCTGCTGACATGCTGTGGGAGGACCTAAACTAAATAGTTTGTGGTGTTGGGAGGAAGGGAGGAGCCAGAAAATAGGTTTATTGAATCTGTGTGAGGAAAGGCAAGAAAAGGAATCTTGTGTATGGTTTCTCTTCCCTCCACATACAGATCCTGCGGATGGCAGTGAGGTCTGAGGACCATGAAGCACAGAAGAGGCTGAAGGCAGAGCTCAAGGCCAGGGCTGAGGCTGAAGCCAAGGCCATGGGCAAGGCAGCAGCAGGTCAGAAAAACAGTGAGGGTTTGCCAGTGTCCCTGTTTGGACTGTGGTCACAGCAGGGAGTCCAGCCCATACACCCTGAACTCTCTGTCACCTTGCTCTCCAGGGAAAGCCCATGCTTTTAGCAGCTGCCTGTTCCCCAGCTTGGTGGAGGAACTCTTGGCTGAAGGGCTGTAGCATCCTCTTCCAATCCTGGGTGTAGCCAAAGCAAGCTCCTGCCACAGACTGGGGAAATAATCAGAATATTCCCTTGTCTCCCTTAGCCACAAAGACTAGGGCTGGATGAGTTCCTCAGCCAGTAGGACCAGGTCTAATATCACTGGCTCTTTTATATTTGCACCTTCCTAGCAACAAAAGAACAAGCTCATGTTGCTTTCACCAAGTCTCCTTTCCTGGGATCTGAGGAGATGGGGAGGATGATGAAGATCAAAGGTAGGCAGGAGGCTGACTTTTCCCCCTGGTTTTGCACTGCAGCACATCACAGGACTGTCCTGTTCAATCCTGAGTCCCTGCTGAAAGAGACTGGGAGTCACCGAGGGATGGTTGTCATCGTCCATGGGCCACCCCGGGCAGGTACGTGAGCTGCAGCCCAGGGCTGCAGGGAGAGGGGCAAGCAGGAGGAGCACATCCTGGTGGGCCATGGTGCTTAAGGCAAAGTCCTCAGCTGAACAGGAGGTGGAGATGATCCTCTTGGCTCTGGAATTCAGAGCTTGTATCCACACTGCAGCTGCCTCCCTCATGGCCTCCCCTGGAGGGACACCTGCTTTCCCACTGTCCTTTTAGCCTTTAAATCTTGTTGGAGGTTTTTCCAGGGCCTGTCCCTGCAATGCCTCCTGTGCCAGTGTCAGCAAGCAGTCCTCCTCTCTCTCTCAGGAAAGACAGAGATAGCAGCAGGCCTGTGTCAGTATTACGACGCTGCTTACGTGTCCATTGACACCGTGGTGAAAGAGGCCATGGCCAAGGACGGGAGCCCAGCGGGGCTCCGTGCCCGGGAGCTCTGCACCCAGGCTGCCATGGAGCAAAAAGGTAAACACAAAAGTGATGCTGGTAAGGAGAAATGCTAGAGCCAGTGCTTGAGAAACCCACCACGACTGTCCACTTCTGCTTACTCAGAGCAGCAGTTTTCCAGTCCTTGTGTCTCTCAGGGAACATGGCTGAAGTGTGTCTCTGGCTTGTTTAAAAAAAAATACTTTTAAGGGCTCAGTCAGGGGTTCTTTTATAGCCCCCTTTTCTGCTATTCTTGGAACATGTTTGTTTTTCTAGGAGTGTTGAAGCACGCCTGTCTCTTTCCCAAATATTTTATATTTCCTCAAAGCTGAATTGAGCTTGCTCCTCATGGGCAGCAGGCAGAACTGCTGCCCACCTGAACAAGGAAAAAGCCTTCTGAAGTGACTCATTAAGCACAGGAGGACTGACTATGAGTGTAACCTTGCAAACAAGAGGAAGGGAAGGACAGCCTCCCAGAGGAATTTCCAATGAGAGACATGGTCCAGATGAGCTCTTTTCTCCAGAGAATTACCTATGGCCACTGTCAGGTTACACAGCTCGTTGGGCTGTTCTCCATGTGAGACTGGAGACATTTATGAAACTTCCTGGGCAGTTGGTGCCCTGAGCACTGCAGGGTGAGGCCAGACCTGGCTCGGTGCAGGGGGAAGTTTTGCAGTGCTCAGTTTTGAACCTGGCTGGGTTGGGAGCTGGTGGAAGGAAGAAGAGTCTCAGTCCCATCTGGGGTTTTCCCACAAGGAGGATTTAGCTTCAGTGGAGACAAATGATGCAAGTGGGGCAGGCTGCAGGTCTCCACATGAGAATGCAGGATGGGTGCAGTGTATGGAAACAATGCTCCTGGAGGACAAATCTCTGGCTTGATCTGCAGGGGAACTGCTGTGTGAGCAGCATCACCTGCATGCACAGTTGTTAGGAGGGACATAGTGCTGGCTTTAAAATCAAGTATGGCATGCTTTTACCTGCTGGTAAGAGAAGCAGGCAAGGAGCTGCTTCTGGGAAACAGTGCTGCCAGTGCCCAGCAGACTGGGGAACAAGTGCCATGTTCCTTCCAGGGCCCAAGGTTGTGCCCATTGCAGTGAAAGGTGCCTGCTTGCTTTACAAAGCCCCCCTGAACTGTCTGTCCCCTGTGCAGGTAAAAGGCCTCAGCTCACTGCTCACAGGAAGAATAAAGAAGCCTCTGGGGAAAAATTCAACAAGAAGTATGCCAAAGGCAAGAACCCTCCAGCACAAAAGAAGAAGGAGCCAGCCAACAGACCCAACATAAAGGACACCAAGGTAAACTTGATCTGCCCTGGTTGATGCCTGGGACCTTTACATTGTCTTTGAGAAGAGCAGGGAGTGCTTACAGTGGAGGCTCTGTGCCAGCCAGGGCCTGGTACGTGGGTCCATCGTGCCATGACTTGGGCTGGGAATGTGCTCTGGCAGACAGCTCCTCTGGTTCTCAGTGCTTTGCTGGCAAAGTGCAGTCCTGGCTACTGTGGCTGCAGGCAGGGAGCAAAGTGCTGGGAGGCTGCACTGGGGCTTGCAAGCTCGGGTCTCTGCTGGCCAAGGGATGGGCCCTCCAGGACCATCCCCTGGAGCCCCCAGCCTGCACTGCTAGTCTGTTCTAGTCTCCACTAGTGAGGAACCCCAGCTCCAAGCCCAGCAGTGGGAGTTGTTCAGGGCTTTCCACCGTGGTTTCTTTTCCTTACATTGGTTCCCATTGCAGTTCACAGTTTCCACTGCTCCTGCACCCCAGCAGCTGAACATCATCAGCAGTCGTGGGGAAGAGCTGAACTGCTTGAGCTGTGTGCTGCCCGAGGAGCTGCTGGTGGACATCCTCAGTGAGAGGCTGAAGGTGTGTGGGGTGGGGGAAAAGGAGACATTCCTGCTCTGCAGAGACAGGCACTGAACAACAGACTCAGAGAGGAGGAGGAGGAGGTCTGTACGTGCTGCTGGAGGATCCTGGACTGTGTGCAGGGAACCCTGGGGGAAGCTGCAGCTGCCCTTAGCTGGCAGAGCCTAAGGACAGGTCCCAGCTGCTCTTAGCTACTGCACTTGGAACAAGGATAGCTGGTGCCCTGGGACATCTGGGCTTACTGTCCAGCTGCGAGCCCCCTGCGTGCAATGGCTGACTTACTCTTCCCTTTATTTGCAGCAGAAAGACTGCTCCAAGGGAGTGATCTTTGATGGCTTAGAGAGCCTCTTTACAAGCAGCCTGGAGTCTTCTCTGCTCTGTGTACTCAAAGCTGTCAAGAACCGGCGTCATATCTACATGGTGAACCTGCATCAGGATTATGCTTCTTGGAAAGCCAAGGACAAAGCTAAAAGAAAGAAGGAAGCAGAAAGAGAGAAGGAAGGTGAGATACCTTCTCTCAAATCTTCTCTCTCAATCTTATATCAAGCCCTCAACCTTATCTCTGTGTATCTGGGTTTGCAGCAGAGCTTGTAAGAAATGTTTTTATTAATCTTTTTACCTTCTGCCTCAGTGTAACCAGCACTCAGAGTTGCAGGAGGTCTGAGGTTTAAAGACCTCAGATGTTAGAGATGTTAGATTTAATCTCTAACATTAAATCTTGGGCACAAGTGCCAGCTGCTGTAGCTCAGTGACAAACGACTGTCCTCAGCCTTGGTGCACTTAAGCCAGGCAAAGCCCAGGAACTCTCTGCTCGGCCATAGTTTGGGGGATTGTCTGAATTTTGGAGCAGGGATATGAGCTCCCCAATATCTCCTGGGATGATAGGCTGGGTGGGGAAAAGCTGTGAATCCCTGCAGCTGACCCAGAGCACCCAGCTCTGCTTGCAGTCACTCATTGTTTCTCCTCTGGTTTGTGCTAAAGAACTGCAGCAGGAAAAAGCTCTGCAGAGGAACACAGAACACATCTTGCAAATGGATGAGGATGAGTATGATGCCCTCCCTGAGGAGAAGAAAGCAGAAATGGATAAAATATTACAGGAAAGGAAGAGTACACAGACGGAGGGGTGAGTAAGCCTTCCATGGGTTACTGCTCAGAGTTTTGTCCCTGGAAGGTTTCCCTGCTCCAAGGACTTTGAGCTCACAAGTATTTGATAGCAAAGGCCAGAAGCAACACAAGGATGGCCACTCTCTTAGCTCCCTGGCTCCCAAGAGAGGAAGGACCTTCTTCTGTTGAGACACAACATCTTCTCTCTTTGAGTGCTGAGCCCTCCCAGCTTAGCTGCTGTCTGCAGGGAGCTGGGCTCTGGGCTTGCCTTGGCACTGCCTCTAGAGGTGTCTTCAAGTCCACAATGTTGATTTGCACCTTCTTCATCATCTCCCTTCTTCACCAAAACAGTGAGATTGTGGTATGGGCAGGTGTGGGGCACAGACAAACCCTTGGTATGGGTCCTGTTCCTGCCCCAGATGAAGTCCTTGCAGTGCTGATCTGCCAGGGTTCTCCTTATGCTGGGACAGCAGCCAGAAAAGCTCCTGTCCTTTAGGCTCCCCTGCAGCTGCAGCCGTGGGCAAGCACAGGAGAAGCTCAGCTCCAGCAAGGCAGCCCAGCTCAGGACTCACAGGAAAAGTGTGGAGCTGGGAGTGGAGGTGCTTAAAGAAGCTCAGGACTCCTTTCAGGCCAGGCTGAAGTTGGTTTCATGGGGAGGAGACAGATGAGGCTGCTTCAAGTCGTTTCCATGGCAGATAGCACTTGGTCAGACAGTTTGCTTGGTCACAGCTGGGTTCCAGCAGGAAATCTGGCTGACAGGAGCCTGTCTTGCAGGAAAGGAGTTCCTGCAGCCTTTGCTTTCTGACTGATAGGATTATTCTCATTAAGGAGCAGGCTGTGCCCACAGAGAAGGGGGCTGAATGAGCTGAGTGAGAATTGTAGGAGAGATAAGCAGATGTCAGCAATCTGTGCTCTGCTTTAAACTGGGAAGTCAAGAGACAAAGATCATTTTCAGGCATCAGCACAAAGAGCTGGTGGATCAGCCTTTGGCAATGGGCTGGAGGTGTCTGGCTGTGCCTTAAGAGGGAGATTGTACAGTTGAGGCCTTACAATGGCAAGGCTTAGGTTTGGCTGGTCCTGGAGGTCCCTTTCCACCAATCCCCTCACTTGGGATGTTCCCAACCTCTGTGGGTTGAGGAAAATCCACAGAAATGAATTCTGCCATGGCCTCAGGATCAAGGAATGGAGTGCAGGGCCAGCCAGGACTAGTGAGCCCAAGTTTCTGGTGGTGACTCTCAGCGATGTTTTCTATTTTGTTTGCTGAAGGGAGCTGAAGCAGCCGGCTCAAAAGCTTGAGGAGGAGTCAAAAGCCTTAGTGGAGGAAGAGAGGCAGAAGGAGGAAAAGAAGAATGTCTCCTTGGAGAGGCAGCCTGCAAAACCAGAGAAGGAAATCAAAGCCCCAGAGAAGGGGGCACCCAAACCCCCACAGAAGAGGGGAACCAAAGCCTCTGGGAAGGGGGAACCCAAAGTCCTGGAGGACCCAGATGAGAACTTGATCCTGAGGTTTCAGATCTATGAGTCATCACAGCAGGACATCGCACAGGTTTTCTCCTACTGGGACCGGGTTCAGGGTACCGTGCAGTTACCTATCATCCAAAAGGGAAACAAGTCCCAGCCAGCAGTTGGAAACAAAGGTCAGAGGACCAGAAGGCCTTGGGAGAAGGTGAAGAAGAAGCTTAAACCAAAACATGAAGGCCGAAGCAGTCTTCAGTCATCTCAGCCGGGGACACAAAGCAAAGTTGCAGAAGGAGCAGTCAGAGACAAGCGTGTCGGGGTGCCGTGCTTGGACATCCAGGTCACAGATCCAAAGGCCATGATTGGGGAGATCCTGAGGGATGGGAAGCTGCCAACGGAAGAACAGGTAAAACCCTACAAGGCTCAGATCCTGAGCTTGCCGTGGTTGTGGGCCCTGGAGCATTGCGTCCCTCCCAGGTGCTAATGTCACAGAGCCTTGTCCAGACCTCTGATGATGTTCCACAATGACTCTGTAGCATCTATGTGAATGAGGAGGTTATCACCATTCCTCAGATGGGCAGGAAGTGGGAGTGCTCTGTGTACAAGTATCCCATCTGTTCAGAGTCTCCAGAAATCAATATAAACGGTCCCAGGACAGGGCAGCTCATGGCCATTGTTTTCTTCAGCTGAGTCACTTGGGAGAGGCTTCTCTCCTGGTCCCGCTTGTTGCTCTTGCATCTGCTCTGGAGCCTGCTCACCCCACTGGGCATAGCAAAGCGCTTGTACTTCCTATAAGTCAAAAACCCCATTGCCAAAAGCTCGGTGCCTTTAAAGAAGGAGTTGTGAGGATGAAGGTGACAGAAGTATCAACAGGATTTTCTCTTCTGTTTAGCTGCTGAAAGATCTGGGACTGCATCCTGACAGCCCTCCCCTTCCCCCTGGTGCTGCGCTCTCCACAGTCGAGTACCCAGAGGAGAGGCTGGGCTCTGCAGAGCGTGTGGAGCCCTTCACCATTGTGGCACCAGGAGGTGCTGCCATGGGAGACAATCTGGTGGGTGCTCCAGTGGTGCTGGCATTGAAGGTGCCAGGGCAGGGACCAGGCTGGATGGGGGCATGGGGGACAGGTTGGATGGAAAGCGATCATTGTGGAGAGGTAGTGAAGATGTGATGGGGAGCCCCATGTCTGCAGGTCTCCTTTCTGTCAGGGATGGGACTCTGCTGGAAACAGAGCAGTTCTGTAAGATAAGAAGGAAAAAAATAACTTAAAACCATCAACTTCCTTTGAGGAGAGGGTCTTGCATAAGAAGGGGCATCCTAGGCAAAACAAGCACCAATAAGGAAGACCAAGCCCATGGGCAGGTGGACTTATGTATTTATTCTCTCTTCTGTTGGTGAACAAACCCCCATTTTACTCTCCAGGACGGGGATGTCTCAGGGCTCACCTCTCCCTCCCTTTTCTCTCTCCCCTTAGGCCAAGGCCCCAGATGCGAAGGGCAGTTCTGCTGAGAGGCGGCCAAAGACGAGTAAAGTGGTCAGCAGAGTCAGGTCTGCAAAGATCTCCACACAGAGAACAGAAAGTCCCCGGGATTCCTCTGCAACAAGATCCAGAAGTACTTTGAAAGTGCTGGAAAGACCCTCAACCCCTGCAGCATTCCTCAGGTGAGCCACAAAGAGGAGGTGATGCCTCTGCTTCTTGGTCCTCTTGCCAAACAAGGTCCATCGTCCCCAGCTCCACAGTGACCCTGTGCCAGTGCCTCCATGGGATGGCGAGTGCACCCTCCTTGCTTCATTTGCTCCTCAGCAATGTCTGAAGCCTCCTCTTTATTTGCCAGGCTGAAACGGTACCGGTGGAAAGTGCCTGCCCAGGGTGAGGTGGAACTGAAGGTCCACTTCTTCGCCAAAAAGCCAGGGAAGTTTGAGCAGACACTGAGGTTAGAGCTCGTGCTGTCCAAGCGCCAGTACGAGCTGCCCTGCAGTGTCACCGGCCTGTACCCCAGCATCAGCCAGAACCCTCGGTAAGGCTGGGCCCTGGCAGCCTCCCACAGCACAGCTGCCCCTGAACTCACAGCCAGGGCTGGGCAGATTGTGCTGCCTGAGGTGGCTCAACACCTCTTCCTGTGCTGGGAGCTGGGAAGGCAGATGGTACCTCAGCCACCAGGAAGGGTTATGGCTTTCTGATGACATTTCCTACTTGGAGCATCTCATAGCTCCTCCTTCCCCACTTTCTCTGCCCAGGCTGGTGTTTCCACACTGGAGGGAGACCATGGAGGAGGATGAAATCATCTTCAAGGAATATGTTGAGAGCACAAAGCAATTCCACTTTGGACCGCTGGTGTGTGGGAAATCAAGACAGTGGTACGTGCTCCCTGCTGGGCCTTGTACTTTTCTGGACATGCCTGGAGAGACATGCTGTCCTGGTGGCACAATCCAGGGCAGTCTCCAGCAGAGTCCTGGGAGAGACACAGGTTTGAAGGACCACAGATGTGAACTTGAACAGATAAGAGGCAAATGAGCCTTGGAGGAGCTGCTCTGCCTACCCAGTGGGTGCCTTGGTAGCTGCCTTGGTGGCCAGAGCCGCGTGCTGCCGCCAGTCCAAAGATGTTGGATGGCAACTCCTTCCCCCCACCACATCTCAGCTTCACCCCTTAGGAAATGAACTTTATGGTGGTTTTTGAAGTGCTTTGAGCTCTGCAGGTAGCCTGATCAAGCAATTATTCTGTAGATGGTTTTGTAAAACTTTCATTCATCTGTAATTATAACAAGATTTTATTATTGACCTGCAAATGGGTGTTGGGGGGAACATACAGCAGGAATTACATTTTCCTGTAATGGCATTGCATGCTCACTGCTGGATAAAATCTGCCTAAACACATGGTCATTGAAGCTATTGTGTATTTCTACTTTTACTGTCACTAGTTTTTTTAATAGCATTAAAGTTCTTGTCTCCATCGGAACTCTGGAGGGTTCGGTCTATTTTGACAACCCAAGGAAATGAAATTAAAATGGTTTAAAAAACCAGACGATCTTTAGCCAGGTTGATGGATGGTTTGGGATTTCTGTTTGCCTCTTTAACCCTTTCACTCCAAAGTCATTTCCACACCCGAGAGAAGGATCATTTGTTATCTCTTTGCATTCCTCTTGGGAATTGGTGCTTTATATTTCCTCTCAGACTTTGAGCTAATCCATGAAATCCAAAGCAGTTTCATGACTTTTATGAAAGAGATCAGCTAAACTCTTTTTCCAAAAGCCTTTCTTTATATCCTGCAGGGAAGCCACCCCAAGAAAGAAGGGGAAAGAACCCAATGTGCCTGGTGTACTGTTATTTTTCTAGGCACCCTTGAATTTATGTTGTATTAAAAACTCTCAAAGTAGCCTGAGCATCATCGGGCTTCTGGGATGGAGGCACCAAGTCCAGGGGTTAGGCATCAAAGTACGGCAAGGATCCTTGCCATGCCTCTGACTGGGATCCATTTCCCTCACTTGTTTGTTTGTTAGAGTGGGGTCTTCCAGCACCTCTTCCTCGGGTGCACACGGTGCTCTCCTTGGTGTGTGGCAAAGGCAACAGTCTGCTCTGCAGCCTTTTCCCCTTTTGTGGACAGGTACAAGGCGCAGAACTGTCCCAGCAACTCGGAGAATCTGACCATCCTCAACAACTCCCCCACGGATGCAGAGGTCCAGTTCTCCTTTGAGAATGATGGGGAAGAGACATTCCTTCTGAGCCCTCGCCGCATGACCCTGAAACCAAAGGAGAAGCGGGTAGGAGAAGGGCAGGTAGAGCAGGCACTGTAGAAGTGCCCAGGGGCTGCTCCTCCTGCTCACACTCAGAGCTCCTTTGATTTCTTCCTGTGGCGCCATGTCCAGGAGCTGACCATTTGGGCATACCCCACTTGCCCTGGCTTCCTGGAAGACAAACTCATCTGCAGCATTGGGAAGAACCCGGAGCCAGTGGTCTTCAGCCTGTGTTGCCATGGGGTGGACATGAAGCTGGAGGTCAGCCCCCTGCAGCTGTCTTTTGACAAGCTGCTTCTGCACAGGTCAGTCATCCCACAAGCACTCCAAGACTGGTGACAAAGAGAAAACATTTGACTCTGGTTTCTGGGGCATGGATGGAGCTGCTCCGAGTTGCATTCAGTGGTGAGGCTGGTGTGACCATCCAGCAGCTGATGCCAAGTGCCTTCCTCTCTCTGCAGGACTGACAGCAGGACCTTGGTCCTGAAAAACAACACCCTACTGCCCATGGCCTGGCAGCTCAGTGGGCTGGATGACCTTGTTGAGGACTTCTCCTTATCACAAGATAATGGCACCATTGATCCCCGCTCAGAGCTTGAAGTGACACTGCATTTCACGGCTGAGCACATTGGCAACATTGAGAAGATCCTCCGACTAGAGGTGAGAGGAACTGTGCTCTGCCTGGCACTGGCAGGGCAGGGCACAGTGAGCAGCCATGTGCTCCTAGGGACAGAGTCAGGAAGAGCTGCACCTGACAGACACAAGGGTGCTGTGACCCCAACTTCTGCCTCTACACAGCATTTGCCAAAACGTGCAGTGCATCCACATCCCCCCAGATAAGCAGACACTGCATCCTGAGCCTGTGCCACAACCACCTTGTCCCTTTGAATGGTTGAAGGTTGAAGGTTGTTGTTTGGTGGTACAGACTGCAGCGTGATCTCTACGTTCCTCCTGGACTTTGTCTGAAGCTCTTGCATAGTGCAACAAAATCTCCCCATGGGATTTTGTTCCCCTTCCCTCTGTTTAGGGGCTGCATTTCAGACAGGGTGCTAGGTGATCGGAGAGGGTTGTCAATGCCACCTGCTCTGAGACACCTCACACTTCTTGTGGTTGTTCTTACACTCCTGTGCCTCTCAAGGATGCTTTAGCAGCAGCATTCCCTGCTCTAGGAGTGCAGAGTTGGGCTGATAGGGTTTTTTACTGCAGCAGAATCCCGCTGGGGCAGCCCATGAGAGGAACAGGTTAGCAAAGCTTGGGAGTCCACCAATGCTTGTGAAGCCAGGGAGGCCATAGGGGAAGCAGCCAACAGAGACAAGGACTTTCAGGCTTTCTACCAAAAGAATAATCTGAACAGTGTTTGTTTCTTGCTGCCTCAGGTTTCAGATACAGAAAACATCCTGGGGAATGTTCAGGCTGAAAACATCGAAATCTCTGCAGAGGTCTACGATGTTTCTCTGAGCATTGACATGCCTGAAGGTCAGTGGATGCCTCCCAAACAAAGCAGTCCAGGTGCACTGCATTACCTTGGGAGGTGGGCAACCAAAGCACTTGATGGGATGGGATGGGATGGGATGGGATGGGATGGGATGGGATGGGATGGGATGGGATGGGAAGGGATGGAACAGCATGCAAGGAAGGCATGGATACGTAAAGCAATACTCTGCAAGCTGCGTGGAATAAAGCATTGTCAGGGCTCTGACAGCCTTAAGTCTATGCCTCCTGAACTTTGAAGTGTGCAGTTTCATATGCAGATTGGATCTGGGGGCTTTGAAACAACAGTGACGTGAACAGGCAGTTGGCAATGCCCACAGGCTCAGCACAGCATATAAAGTAATTGGATTTGTGCTTGGGAGCGAGGAAATGGAAGGCGAGCTCTTTAGCTGCTAAGCCTGCAGATATTTTGAGTAAGAAGAGAAAGGGCAGACAAGTAGCTGGAAAACACTTTCAAGAATGAGATCTTGCTGAAAAGGGTTTTGTGCCGAGACCTCCATGTAGCTTGTGAGCTGGTGTATTCTGCAGCAGCTCACAAATACCATGTTTGACCTCGCTCTGTGGGTGTTCTGCAGGTCCAGATGGAAGCTTGGAATTTGGAACCATTAATGTCCTGGATAATGTGAAGAAAATCCTGAGTCTACAGAACAAAGGGGTATACAACATTGAGTACAGGTGAGTCCTGCTGCCTGGCACTGAGCATTTCCCAGGCCTTCATTCTCCCTCTGTCAATGGCTAGAACCTGTTTCCATGCTGGCTACCTCACGGTAAATACAAAACCTGGGCTCTCTGATCTCAATTATTTTACCACAGAATTCAGCCACAAACCAGCAGTTCTTCACTCTGATCTCAATTATTTTACCAGAGAATTCAGCCACAAACCAGCAGTTCTTCACAGCTCAGCTGGAGCCCAAAGGAGAGCCCCAGAAATTTCAGCCACTGAAATGCTGAGATTCATTGCCTTTCTTTGATGGTCACCTCCTTTCTCTTTCTGAGACTCTGTAAAGGAGTGAATGAAAAATTTCAGTCTCAAGGTTTCTTGCAGTAATCTTGTGATTGTCTGCACTCTCTGTCAAGATCCAGGATTCCCTGAGCAGAACTGGACTCTCCCTTTTTTTTCTGGTCCAATGCAAAGTCCTGGCTGTGTTGGTGGCACCTGTACTTTTAACTGCAGAGATCTCCATTCCTTCCCTTTCTCTCCAGTTTCACACTGAAGGGTACAGGTCCCGAGATGCAAGACTTGGCATCCCACTTCACTGTTGAGCCTCAGTCGGGCGTGCTGATTGCCTCCCAGCCTGGTGAGAATGTTGAGATGCTCTTCCACCCCACGAGTGAAATCTTCCTCAAGAACAAACCCATCCTGTACTGCCAGGTGAGCTGCCTGGGCCAGGCTGCATTATCACACGGTGTTTTGGGAGTGTAAACAGGATAGATGTCTAATGGAAGGAGGGCTTTAACTGGAGAATCCTCTCTCCTACGTACACAAACAAAGTCTTTCAACACCATTTGTGAGGCTTGTTAAGGGGAGCTGAGAATCTGGCTGGCCTCTTTATTGTTTACCACCCCTTCCTGTGGACACAGGTGGCAGATGCCAGCCCAGGTCGAGGACGCCCGGCTGTCGCCAACATCCCAGTGAGGGTGTCGGCCGAAGCGGAGTACAGCAAGTACAGCATCGTGCCTGCCTCACCCACCGACTTCGGAGCCATGGTCATGGGCACCACGAAGACCAGGAGTGTTGTGGTGAAGAACATAGGCATGGCCGATTTCAAATTCTGCATCCGCCAAGCACCTAAGCTTGCATGTGCATTGGAAATCAAAAGGTATGAGAAGCCCTGCAGGACCCTTCCTGTCAGAGGAGGCAGCACCACACAGCTGGTATGTGGCAGGCAGCCAGGAGACCTGGGCTATCGTCCATTTGTGTCCCTGGCTTGGAGAGAGGGAGCAAAAAAACACCTCAGTATCCCCATGTGTAGTACTAAGCTGGTGATAGAGCTGCTCAGTCCAGCAATGGGAGCTGCTGGCTGCTCTCTGGGAGCCATCAGGAGCAGGAAGGCTTTTCTCTGTGAGGAGGAAGGCCAGCTGTGGCCTTTGAGGCAGGGGAGCTGAGCATGACAGATACCTCTGCTTTCTCCCCTCAGTTCAAAGCAAGGGGAATCTGCTCCATCAGCTACAGAGCACTCGACAGGAAAGGAATCAAGCTTCTCGACACAGGTGGGTGACTCCTGCTGCCCAGCAGTGCTGCTGCAGGGGATTGAGAAGATGCTGCTGTGCCCAGGCTGGGGCTCATCACCACAGGGTGGGACGTAGTCTGCAAGACCAGTATCTGCTCAGTCCCACTGACAGTCCTTTAGCCTGGCTCTGACCTGGAGTTGTGGGGTCAACAGAGGGGAGCAGGTCCTGTGTTTGGTAGCTGCAAGCCAGCATAGGTCTGTGAACACCTCAGAAGCAAAACCATCCCCCACTGAACTCCCAGTCCACAGAGCTCAGACAACATTACTTGTTCTTCTTTTCAGTTCCCTACCTCTCTCCTATCATTTCTCAGAGCTATTTCTGCTCTCTGGTGTTACCTCTGGAGGTTGAAGGATCAGAACTACCACCTTCATTCTTTAGATTCAAACTCTTTTCTCTCTGCCACTTGGGACAGGCTTGCAGCTCCTCTTGGCTTGTTGCTCTCAGCCTTTGGGCCATGAAGTCATCCTTCCCTGCCCTGGGACTGGGTGCTTGGGCCCAGCTGGAGGCCAGGGCAGGACGTACTCTTTGCTGGGGTGCTCAAGGCACAGCTATTAGCCATCAGCCTCTCCTGGAACTTTTTCTGCAGAGTCACCTCAATCTTGGCGTGTTCACGGTGTCCCCCTGCTGTGGCTCCATCCGTCCATGTGGCCTGCAGGTGATCACAGTGGAATGCCTTGCAAGGCAGGAGGGGACATGTGAGGAGCATCTCTACATTGACATCATGGGCAGAGACCCCAAGGACAATCCCCTCGGCATTCCCTTCACCCTGATGGCCGAGTCCTGCCTCCCAGGTACACACTGCCCACAGTGCCCTTGGTCACACCTGCTGCTGATCAGCACCTCAACTTGCTGCTGGGATAGAGAGGCACGCTAGCCATGGTGTCCCACCTTAAAATCCTCAGAGGTTCCAGCCCTCTTCAAGTCCACCAGTTCGCTCATCCCTCCCAGGCTGAGAGGGATGCATGGAAGGATAAAAGGAAAGCAATGTTCTCTAAGACTGAGCTCCTTCCTCACAGCCAACTCCCCCACCCAAGGCTGGGTTTAGCAGTCACCCAGGCAGAAAGGGCTTATCAAGGCTTCTGAGAGGCCAGCAGGGTCTAGACAAATTCATCAGGGAGTCTTCTCCATGCTCATCCCTGTGGTCAGGGAGGCTTCTCCATGCTCATCCCTCTGGTGTGTCCACAGCGCTTGTTGAGGATGTCGCGTTAATCTTCAAGGAGTACCCGATCTGCAGCAGCACCGACCTCGACTACAAGCTGCAGTTGGTGGAATGCACGGGCCTGTTCATCAGAGATGAGAATAGATTCATCTTCAACAAGGTTCTGGTTGGCCAAGAGGCAGAAGCTCATTTCAGAATTTGCAATGCAGGCCGTCTGCCATGTGATGTGGTCCTCTCCATCCTGCCTGGAGAGGTAAGAACAGGAGCCAAGGTGGTGGTTGCCCTGTAAGGGCCGGGTGAGAGCCTGCTTTGTTCTCCAGATGCATTGCTTCCTGTGGCCCAGACTAAGCTAGCTCAGTGCAGGTCAAACTGCAGGGGAGAGCAGCAGAGCCAGGGAACAGTTGTGTGGAATTCTGCATGTCTTGGGCAAGGTTTGGCTCACACCTCTGGGTCTTCAGTGGGAGAAGTGAATCCTTCTGAACCTCTCCTGGAAGCACACACAGAGAGGGGCTGTTATGAACTGACATGCCAGGGCTCAAAGCAGAGCATTTCCTCAGGCTCCCTGGCTTTTCCTTCTCTTTGAAGGCCAGTTCTGGGTTATTTGCAGGATCTTTCATGCAGTGCCCATCTCCCATGTAGGCTGGGGAAGGTTCCTGCACTCAAAACACACAATGCTTTAGCACAAGGTCAGCATTCCCTGAAGAATGGGAGGACGGAAGCCTGCCCAGGGAGGCAGGAAGGAAGACACAATGTCTGGGGCTGTTCTCAGTAATGCATTTATGAATGAAACTCTGTCATGTTGAAAGGTGTTTTCTCCTAACACTGCTCTCTGGGTTCCCCCAAGGAACAAATCCCTGTCAGCACCGTTTTCAATCTGTATCCTGTCAAGATGTCCATTCGTGGCTCATCCTGTGCCATTGCTACGGTGACCTTCACCCCGCCAGACAAGCAGAGCTACGACTGCATCTTCAAGGCTTCCCTTGTCATCCCAAAAGGGTAAATGACCCTGTGAAATACTGGGGAGGCCTCACTGATAGCTGCCTCTCCACTGAGAAGGCACAGGCCTCTTGTTAGCTCTAATGCTTTCAGTAGCCTTAGGCAGAGTACTTGGCATGAGATGATATAGGAGTAACTCTTAGAGTAAACAAATGAGGCTGATAGTTTATTCTGTATGAAGAACTATCAAGATAGGGAAATATTAGGTAGCCAATTGGAAGTTACTGAGATGTGCTGCAGCTGACCTGGGTGTTTCCACGGACAAAGTTTTAGATGAAGCAGTTTCTGTGCCAGCAAGTCAGCAGTCACATTTTCCTCTTTGTTTCTGTAAAATTAAGTGATCCTCTGTGACTCCCTGGCATTCATTGAGCTTTTTTAGGTGAGTGATTTGAGCTGGTATGAAAGAGGAACCCAGTTCCTCTGCCCTGGGACCTGTGAACTGGGGCTTTGACCTGCCCTTCCTCAACCCTTTAGTGGCTGAATTGGAACAAGACAAGTCTAATTGCTAATAAGCAATTGCTTTTTTACTGTTCTTGGAAACGATCTTTGCTGATGGTGACGATGATTTATTTTTGCCTTGTTGCTTTTGTACTGTTTTTGTGCTGTGCTTTTGCTTGTTGCATAAGTTCATCTCACTGCAGCCAGGGGATTTGCCATATCTCATCTGGTGCCTCCTTATTTACCTGCTGTACTTCATGATTCAATTAAGTGAAATTGTTTTTAACTGTTATTGTGGAAGGCTCTGGCTCTTTGGAGCAGATTCCTCTAGCGAATGGCCCTGAGTGGATTGGGAAGAGGCTGGTGGGGGGCTGTGTTGTGGGAGCCCCCCACCAGCACCAGGAGCACCAGGCAGGGAAAACACTGTGGGTGGCCCTTGGTGCTTCACTTGCCCAGTGAGAAATGGGTCAGTGCCAGCTGAAATTGTTTCTGCGCCTCTCCTGCAGCTCTGTGGAAATTAAACCCCAAATCCTGACCTTCATCATCAGTGGGAAGGGGCAGGAACTGCCGGTGACAGTCGTGCGCCCAAGTGCTCGCAGCAAGAGGGGAACGGCCGTGCTGCGCTTCAAGAGGCTCCAGCTGGAGGATTCAGAGATACTCCCCCTGGTCCTCCGTAACAATGGCACCAAACCTGTCAAGGTGAGGAGGACCTGCTCAGGAAGGTTTGGGAACAAGTGCTTGTGGCACAGGGGAAGGGTCCCAAAAAACATGGCAGACCTGGGAAGAGGTGTCAGAAATTCTTTTTAGGCAAGTCACTGACATCTGTTCTCCAAAAAGAGAGTTCTTGAAAATTTTCCATCTAGTCTTTTTTCTTTAAGTTGAAGACAAGAAAGGTGGTGGAGTATTTTCCCCCATCTCTCAGGTCACCTTTTGTTCTCATGGACATGTGTGGTTTCCCAGTTCCATTAGATTGTATTTGATCCCAGTTTACTACATTTGAAGGAAACTTAGTTGTGGTTTAATTACATTCTGCCCCTTACTATCTGTCCTGTTTGGTTCTGTGTCAGTTCTATCCAGATGCCTCTGAATGCCCTTTTTTCTCAGCTGGTTTGACTTCACTTTTGTGCTAAGTGCTGCTTGTAGTGGGAGAGGTGCTGGGCTCCCATGTGGGACCAGCAGCACTGTGGTGTCAGTCTCTGTGCCATCCTGTACTTACACCAGCATCATTGTGCTCTGGCTTCCCTTTTCTCAGTTTATGTTACGCCTGGAGGATGAGCATGGAGTGTTCTTGTTGAAAGGCAGGGCCTCCACATTCAAGACATCCCTCGCTGGAAGTGTGGAAGGGGACTTCGTCAGAAACGGTAAATTCATTAACCACGAAGTGCGATCATGCACAGAGGGAAAACAAAAAAAGAGCCCTGCTCTTGGCTTCTCTGAGCAGCAGCCAGATGTTAGTTTCATTCTTTGGGCTGTCTGTCCCCCAGGCTCTTCTTGGGGATGTTTTGAGGGGTCTTCTTCTAGCAAGTTGTAGGAAGTTGTTCTGTTCTTCTAGACATGGTGGGTTGAGTTGTGGGGGACGGTGACTACCTCAGTGGACCTTCTGAGGTATTTGCTGCATGTGGAAAGGTACTAGCCTGAATAGACACAACCCTTGAGCACACAGACAGCCAGCAGAAGCCAAAAGCACTCTTTGGCTCAGCTTTGTATATGGCTGGAGCTGGCTGGAAGCAGGTGGAATGAGGGCTGGGCATCAGCCTGAGGTTAAGCTGCTTCAGTGGTGATGTGTCTGGAGGTGGCAGTCTTGTGAACATAGCAAGAGGGTCTGGATCCACTGCGGGTAGAAGCTGTACTTAGAAGGCAGCTGGTTTGAACCTCTTATTCCTCATTTATCCTATGGAAATATTTCCTCTGTACAGCTGTATCACTTAACTCTGATTTCCATTGCTGTGCAGAGACCAAGCCCCCAAAGCAGCCTTTCTTCCTTCTGCGTCATGGGCAATCGGCACAGTTTAATGTCATTTTCAAACCCACCCTGGCTCAACGTCTGGAAGGGAAGATTGGTCTGTTAGTGGGGGACGTCTGCATGACCCTAGTAGAGCTGGTGGGTGAAGGCCACAAGGACGAATTCACCCTCGATGGATTAAAGGAAGACACCCAGGAGAGGAATGCTAAGAGCAGTCTGAGGAAAGACATCATTGATGGTAAGAGAGGAGAGGCTGCCAAGGTGGAGCAAGGAAGAGGACAATGTCTGATCACGTGTGTCCTCCCTCTAGCCAGGCCTGGGCTGTCACCCTTGGGACTTGGTGGCCTGTGGGTGTGGCAGCCATGCATGCAGAGCAGCGTGTGCTGTGCTGCATGTCGCTGGCTTAGGGATGTGTCAGGGTGTTTCCCTGGAAGTGGTGGGATGGGGAACTGCCTGGGGAACTCCCTGCAGAGGGAGAAAGACTTGGAGAAAGGAAGCATTGAACGTGCAGGTGTCTGTGCACGTGAGGGGGGCAGGTGGAGCTCCCTGCATGCTGACATCCCTTGCTCTCCTCCTTTACAGCTGTCAGAGTCAATCACATTGAGTTTGGGCACTGTCCCGTCGGGAAGCGCTGCCGCAGGACCTTCACCATCACCAACCACACCCTTACGCAGGTCATGCGCTTTGAGTGGGAGGCAGACACCCCATTCCAGTTCTCCCCCAAGGTGAGCGTGGACTGCTCTGCCTCTCCCCATTGCTCAAGCCCTGCCCTGGTGTTCCCAGGAGCTGGCAGGGAGTCCTCACATGCCACTGATAGCCCATTCCAGTGCCATGTAGGAGATGCAGTCCCTGGCTTGGCTGGGCCAAGGCTGCCAGCCTTGCAGAAAAGGCTTCATATTTTGGGAGGTGGCACCTTTTGTTCATACTTTTGTCTGTCAAATTTCACATCAATCCACTCTGAGGTGCAGATTCCTGGCACAGCTGTTCACCACATCAGTCCCTTTTGCTGTCAGTCCTGCCCTTGGCAGTGCTTCCAGTTTGGTCTTGACTCCCTGATTCTCCCTAGGTGGGACACCTCCATCCTGGCTGTGCTAAGGGCATCACAGTGATCTTGAAAGCAGATGTCCCAGCCACCTTCAGAAGGCACCTTGTGAAATGTAAGGTGACCAAGATCAACTTTGAGCTGCCACGAAGGAAGGTCCTAGACTGGGACGACCAAATGTGCATTGTCACGTGGAAGGATATCACATGGAAAGACCCAGCAGCCAGGTGGCCTAAAAGAGAGAAGGTAAGAAGCAAAAAGGAAAAAAAAAGGCAACCCAGCTTTTACCAAAAGAACCACCGTAACACCATCACTGCTGGCTGTGCAGCTCCTGCTTCCTCTGGCATTGGACAGCCATGAGCTTCACCAGCAGTGCAGTCCAGGGGAGAGGTGGATGCACAGTGACTGGATACACTCACACTAGAGGGGGAAGCCTTTGGACAAGAGACCTTTAGCCACACACAAACCATCAGTCTGTGCCACAAGCACAAGTGTTGCAGCCCATGTTGAATGGGAGACAATGTTTTATGATTTTATCCCATTTTATGGTGTTCGAAATCTCTTCATCTCATTTGGTGCCTTTTCACAAACAAGGAGTTAAGTCTCTTCTTTTAAAGTGGAGAGAAATACACTTCTCCTGCATATGCTGGTGAGCTCCAAGTTTTGTCTGCATGGATACCAGAGAATAGTTGTAGTCTCTGTATTGTGTGGGATATCTCATCATGGAGTAGCCCAGGCACTGTATGACTCTATGGAGGAGTCCAGAGAAGGATCATCTCCTGAGACTCTTGCTTTTCTTGTCATTATTGCCAAACACACTCATCTTGGGTGAAGGTTCTTTCTGAGTTTCTGGACCATTTTAAGGACTCTAAAAACCATCCTCTTTTCAATCAGAACATCTGCAGTTGGAGAATTTCCAAGTGAGATCTTTCACATCCCAAAATGCCCATGCTCAGCTCCCAGCAGTGTGGCTGTTGCTCCAGACATGACATCTGGAGAGCACTTTCTCCTAAGACAAGAAGGAAAAGGTGCTTTCTAAAACTCTTCAGTCTTTGGGTTCTCCATCTACAAAGCTCCAGCAAGAGAACTTAACCCTAATTTTGAGACCTGCTGGATTTATAGGGGACAGGAAAAAAGCCAGTCCCTCTACAAGGTTGAAGTACAGGGACTGGAACACAGCTGTAGTCTCCATGGGGATATTAACAGCTGTGGTAGTGACTGCTTGGATCAGTGGGTAGAAACAACTACTGTAGCAGAGCAGTCCCAATTTTGTCATCCTTCCAGGGAAGTAAAAGTGAATGGTCCTTTCCAGTCCCTCTGTGAGGCTGATCTTGGAGGCCAGACGATTCCCTTCTCAGCCTGACCTTCTGGGCTCTGCTCAGTGATTTCTCCCTCCTCTGTTTGCAGGTGGTTGAGCCAGTCCTGGAACCAGCTCACACTGTGCTGGAGGAGAGCAGCCAGGAGGCCGAGGTGTACCTCAGTGCTGTTATTGCCTACACCCAGTTCAAACTGAGCACGACCATGGTTGAGTTCAAGGATACCTTGCCCTTCCAGACAAGGACAGCCACGTGAGTGCTGGAGGCCAGGCACAGCTCCTCCGGGGAGCAGGAGCTGCCTTTGCCCAGGGCTGGCCCAGTGCCTGCTTCCCAGAACTCTGCCCCAGCCCAAACCAGCACAGGCCCTTTTACATGCACACAAGGCCAAGCAGGAGATGGTGGTCAGGAGAGCCTCAGTGCTGCCATACCTTTCTACTGAGAGCAGCCATGGGTTTGCTTTCACTGCATGTCACCTGTCATCATCTGCTCAAAAATAAGTTTGTAGTCAAACCAAGACCTAAAGTCCAGAGTAAGCCCCTTGGCTTCAATGTCCTGGGCACCATGTTGGCCCTTTCCTCTTAAACTTCCAGAATTTGAAATACTTTTTTAGACCACCCAGGACAGCAGTCTGAGCATGGCAGAGTTGCCTGGGGAAGAAGGTGCTCTTCAGCAGAAAGTGGTAGCAGGAGTCCATCAGACAATGTTACTGTACTATTTGCTTTATATTTATTGGAAATTTTTTGTTATTCCTCCTTCTTGCTTTTCAGTTTCAGACTATGCAACACAGGGAAGGTAGCCCTGGAATACTACTGGGAGGAAGCTGCAGATAGTGAAGCAGTGAAGAAGCCATTCTCACCTGCTCTGACACGTAAGGGCGTTTCACTTGGTAGCTGAGGGCCTGGGGAGGGGTGGGCCCTGCCACTTCACTCCAAAACATGAATTGCTTTTTCATCCTTCTCCACATGTCCACTTTCATCAGCATCTTCCCAGCTGCAGCTGGAGAGTTTTTGCCCCTATCTGCCGTTCATCCCCTTCTGTTCTTGCTCTGCCACTTCTACTCTGCAAAGGAGCTGAGCCAGGCTCTGAGGACAGCCACGTGCTGGGTCAGGACTGGGAAGGGGGACATCAGGGACATCTCAGATTCTTTGAGAAGTCTGAGACTGGGAAAAACAATGGTGTAACAAGTGAGCTGACCTGTAGCCACTGTCTGTGTGCAGTTCCCCACTCCAGGGCAAATGCAAAGTCACCGTCTAAAACCAACTCTCCTGCTCTGGCACAGGAGTGTGTGCTGCAGGCAGAGACCCTGCTCCCAGACGCTCTCTTTCCTGCTGAAAGTACTTGGCCAGAGATGCTCCAAGTGCATCCCAGCTCTTTTCCACCTACCTGCATCAGGAGGCAGAGCTGCTGGGAGCACAGGATTTTGTCTTTGAAAGGTGTCCTCTTCCTCTGTGCAGGTCATTTCCTCTCCTCTGAAACTTTAAGGCGTTGCAGAAAGCTGCTGCATCGTTTTGGGTGGCAGCAGGAGCATCCTTTTGAAACTCATCCTTTTGAGCTGCAGCTGCTGCAGCAGCTGGCTAAGCAGCTGCAGCAGCAGGATTCCAAGCAGCAGCTGCAGCAGCAGGATTCCAAGCAGCAGCTCGAGCAGCAGGACCATTCCAAGAAGCTGCGCCGCTCAAAGCGTGTTGGTTCCGCCCTGGAAATCTTCCCAGATGCCATCTACAGCCTGCCACTGTTCTCCATCAAGCCCTACCACGGCATCATCACTCCTGGCCAGAAGCAGGCCTTTCAAGTGCAGTTCTCCCCAAAGTGCGCGGGGACGTTTCAGACCACCCTGCTGTGCAGGTGAGGAACATCCAGCCCTTGCCAACTCATGTTTCTGATGGGTATCACTGGGTGATCACAGGGTGGGACAGGGTGGAAAGGACCCCAGTAGGTCATCTGGTCCCACTTTCCTGCTCAAGCAGGGTCATCCCAGAGCACATGGCACAGGGTTGTGTCCAGAGGGCTCTGGAATCATTCCAGTGAGGGACACTCCACACCCTCTCTGGGAAACCTGGCACGTGCACAGGAAAGAAGTTCTTCCTCAGGTTCAGGTGGAATTTCCTCTTCAGGTTCTGCCCATTGCCTCTTGTTCTAATGCTGGGCACCAGCAAGCACAGCCTGGTTCATCCCCACACCCTCCCTTCAGTCCCTCTGGCTGGGATGGGGAGGTGGGAGACAGGCAGCCCCAGAGAGGTGGCAGAAACAGCCACAGGAGCACAGAAAGATCATCATCTGGCCTTGGTAGGGAGGCACTGGGAAAAGACACCGTATGAAACATCACGCTGCTGGAAGGTTGCAAAATCTGGAAGAAAAGATCCAGGAACCAGCCAGTCCCTAGCTCTGCTTCCTTTTGAGACAAGCAAGGCCTGCTTCTCTACATGGAACCCTGTGTGCTGTAGCTGGTCCCCAGGCACTTAACTGGTCATGGTCCTGCCCTTGCACCTCTGCAGCCTCCATGCAGAGAGTGCAGTTGTTTAATTTGCTGCTTGCTGCTTGCACAGAGAGAGGATGCAATACTGTGCAACTTGCTCTGCGAGTTGCAGAGCAACTGGCTGGGAATGTTTGTTTGGCTAATACCAGTCCCTTCCTTCCTAGGATTCCTAACCTGAATCCAGCTGAGAAGATGAGGCAGGTGACTGTGAAAGGCAGAGCCCGGGAGCAGAACATTCTTGGTAGAGCAGACAGAGAAAGGCCAGAGAGCCAAGAAGCAGGTGCTCTGGAAAGCAGCACCTGAGGGACAGCATTTGTGTGAGCTGGAGCCTCCTGCAGGAGCCAGCAACATCGTGCCTTCTGCTGCTGCTGGTCTCCCACCCTTCACCAGAGACCTCTGCAGCTACCCTTCTGAGCTCCAGTGAATACCTCTAACTTATCTTTTAATTACCTACATTACTTAACTGTTTATTAGATTGATAATTAATTCATGATTGACAACTAATTGTTAATGGTTAATAAACAATTGTTAATAAATTGTTGTCAGCTTGTCTTGGTTTGAAAGACAGGTGTCTGTGGGACCTCCTGGAATGGAGAATGTGACCTCCTTTGGAGCAGTGGCCGGGTGATAGAGAATGCCCAGGCTAGAGAAGCAATGTCCAGCCAGTCGAGCACTGCCCAGGCGCGAAACCCAGGCCCTGTGCCCAAGCGGTGCCGTGCTTTAGGGCAAGTGGCCGCAGGTAGAAACTCCAAAGCTGCAGGACGCTGAAGAAAGGGCGACTCACGGCTTCTGGGGAAGGGAGTTTTATTGGAAGGGAAGGTGACAGGTCGGGGAGCTGAAGTCGGAGCCCCGACGCAGGGAAAAGCCCCGGGTTATAAAGGGAAAGGGAGGGGTTTAGAACAACAAATCAGGAGAGGGGTACAGAAGATACATTGGAGAATGACAGTAGTAAGGAGCCAACGGGAGACAGTTGCGGGTGGGGCCCTGGCTCCTGAACCAATCACCCAACACCCCAGCCAGAAGCTTCTGGAAAAAGAGGCAGGGGCGCTGGGTGACAGGCAGGCAGCCAGGGGAGGGGAACAAACGAGATACATTGAGGGAACCATGACAACGTGGGAGGGGTACAGAGACTGACATGTACTGGAACCTTCGGGCAGAACCATTAACACAACAACTGGGGGGAAACTGAACAAACATAGAACAAACCACAACACTCCTTCTCTCCAAATTATGATAACTTTGAAATTAGGGGCTTTCAGGCAAAGATATGGGAGAAGTTCTTTGCCAGTATGTACAACAAGGGAAACAAACAACAACGCTGGCAGCAACAACAAACAGAACCAGATACCCAAGCACAGCCTTCCTTCGGCTGCAGGCACTTTCCCTTTGGTGTAGTTCCAGTCACAGCTGGGCAGGAAAGGGAGGCAAATAATGAATAAAGCAATTGCTACAGTAATTTTAATTAAGCTACACCGAGGAATACACTGGAGAGCTCAAGCACTGTATGATCAATTCTGAAGAACTTATTGCTGTGAGGGAGTCTCTGCAGTAGCCAAATAGTGACTGGACAATGTTGAAGTTATTAAAAGATAAATAAGTGATGAGAAAACACCCTAGCGAGGGAAGAGCCCTAGCCCTTAGACCCTTTCAAAATATGCAAATAGATTAGACGGAGTTCCCCAAAATACAGAGATGGAAATATCTTCTTGGAACAGTTGATCACCTCACCCACTGGTAGCCTTTGCTACCTCAACTGCAACTACCTCCAAAGTAGCTAAGATGCTATTAGAACAAATCATTCCCAGATATGAATAACTGAAATAATAGACTCAGATAAGGAAACACACTTTACTTCAAAAATTTTATATTCTATGTGTTGTATTAGACATAAATTGGAAATTCCATACCCCGTGGCACCCTCAAAGCTCTGGAGGTGTGGAGAGAATGAATGCTATCCTTAAGAACCATATTACCAAATTAATGATTGAAACCAGATTAGCATTATTACTGATCAGAACTGCTCCAAGAAAGGACATAGCAGTTTCTCCCAATGAAATATTACTTGGGTTACCTTATCTGGGAAGGTAGAGCTGAAACTAATGACTTACATCTCAGAAATTATTGCAGGCAATTATAGCTGGTGCTTTGAACAGTTGTTTTTTCATAAGAAGTTTACCAAAGGGTGTCTTCTTAATTAGCAGATGGTGTGACAAGGTATTGATTAAATGACCAAACAGGTCCACACCTGTATCAGAACGGTGTATAACAGAATGGGTTTCTAATAAACTCAGATATTAGCTATGCGCTAAGAACCAGAGGAAGTGGCCTCACCTTGAGAGGAAATTCAGGTTAGATTTTAGAAAAAAAAAAAAAAAATCACTGTTCAGGTGTTCAGGCCTGGGAATAGGTTGGCCAGACAGGGGGTGGAGTTGCCATCCCTGAAGCCGTCAGAGGCCTCTGGATCTGACACTGGCAAATGGTTCAGTGCTTTAGGGTTTGCAGTGTCAGTGCTGGGCTGACGTTGAACTGATGGTCTTAAAGATGTCGTTCACCCCTGCCGGTTCTACAACTCCAAGCGCCTCCCGCCTGGCTGAGGGGAAGGCTCAGGGCTGTCCCGAGCCCGAGGGCGGCCGCGCCCTGAGGCGCTCGGGCGGCGCTGCGGCTGCGGCGTCTCCTGAGGGGCCGGGCCGGGCTCTGCCCTGAGCTCCGCGAGATCGCAGCCCTCAGGCCGGCGGGGTCTCCGCTGTCCTTCAGCCGGGCAATCCCGGCCCTCAGGCCGGCGGGGCCTCCGCTGTCCTTCAGCCGGGCAATCCCAGCCCTCAGGCCGGCGGGGCCTCCGCTGTCCTTCAGCCGGGCAATCCCATCCCTCAGGCCGGCGGGGTCTCCGCTGTCCTTCAGCCGGGCAATCCCAGCCCTCAGGCCGGCGGAGCCTCCGCTGTCCTTCAGCCGGGCAATCCCAGCCCTCAGGCCGGCGGGGTCTCCGCTGTCCTTCAGCCGGGCAATCCCAGCCCTCAGCTCCGCGAGATCCCATCCCTCAGGCCGGCGGGGCCTCCGCTGTCCTTCAGCCGGGCAATCCCATCCCATTCCTCAGCCTGGCGATCCCACCCCTCAGCCCGCAGATCCCATCTTCAGTCGGGCAGCGCTCGGCAGCGGGCACCTGCCTCGCATCGGGGTTTGCCCGGAGCCACCCGCGCCACTGGATCACAGGTACCCGAGCCGTGCCCCATTTTCCCCCTCGGGACTCCCCAGCCTTCCCACAGAAGAATGCAGCTGCTGTTTCATCTTTTAGACTGTTGCCTTTCATCCCCCTCCCCCTTTCTTATCTTCTTTCCCTTTTATATTTGGGCTGATCTGGAGTGCTTGCTAAGACTTCCAAGTGGAGCTCTGATAATGACCTGTAAATCACACACGGCTCATCTGAGGGAGGAGGGTGCGAGGGAGCTGAAATAGGCCAGGACTCCCCCAAGTCCTGTTCCACAGCGCAGCGTCCTCACGGCCTCAGCTGCTGCTGGGGGCTTTGGTTTCCACAGGACGCCAACAAGCCGCACTTCTCCCCTCTGGGCTTTGGTCCCTGGGTTTACAAGGATAAGTCCTGCCCAGGCTGGCTGGTCTGCTCACCGTACCAGCCATGTGCTCTAGTGCTGCTGAGCACACACGTTGACAGATCTGCACTTCTCCAGGAGTGGTTTCTGAGGTTTGAAGCAATATTACTGGGTTATTTTCCATAACTGATGGAGAAGAGTTTTATATGCAACATTTGCCAGCTGTTTGTTGAAATAAATCTAGTTGCTTGTCTTTCCGCCTTGCTCTGTGATGCAACAACCGAGGTGAGCTGTTTGCATCTAATTAATGTAGGCTGGCTTATAAATACTATTTTGTGTACCTTCTATAGGTTGCAAAAGTAAAAAAGATCCAGGAAAAGGTCAAGATGTGTCCTTGTATACATACAGTTTTAAAGCCCTTGTGCTTCCTATATTGTATAATTGTATAAACATGTATTAAATTAAACTCTTCTGAAAAGCAATTAGCTCCAGAGTGAACTCATTTTTGCAGCCTTCCTTTTGTTTGGGTGGGTTTGTTTTTTTCTTCAGCTGGCGGGGTGGTGGCAGTAGGACAGAAAGACGTGAGGAAGGCTCGCAAGCTTTTCCTTTTGGCAGGGTTGGATTTGCAGGAAAATGAAATGCGTGTCTGTTATCACTTCTGAAAGGCTGCAGGGAGATGAACTCTCTCAATTCTGGCTCTCTAAGGGAAGCAGCAAAGGAATGGGGGCCATCAGTAACTCCCAAGAGAAAGCAGGGCTGGTTGTCTTCATCAAGATGACAATGATTCTGCTTTGAGCCTTTGCTCCACTTTGAGAAGGAAAACAAATCCATTCTTAAGCTGCATTCGCCACTGATTTAAAGTTTCTACCTGGAGTGAAGTAATTTTTTGAGAAATTGTAGGAGGTTACTGTGATGCTTGCATCAACCTTCTGTGTTTGGGACTTGGGGCATGTTTGAGGGAGCATCTTTCTGCCTCCAAAGCTGAATGTCACTGCTGCTCTGCTCTCAGAGGCTGCCCCGTTGGGTTTGTGAAGAAGCAATGCTGTGGGGTTTTGTGGGTTCATGTGGCAATGTCTTTGGTGAATTTCAGTGAGTTCTCACTGTAAGAAATATGTGCTCACTGCCCTTGGTTTGATCAGTACTGCCAGAACAATGCTGATGGTTTAGGGGCTCCTTGAGCAGCAAGAGGCCAAATGTTTGATAGTGTTCACCCCCTAAGAAACAGGACTTGGTTTTAGTGCCATCTCTTGGCTGATGGCAAAGTTGGCCACTCTTGTAAGGAAAGTTGGATCAGCTTTGTTGTGATCAGTGGCACAGAGCAGATATTCTTTTACTGTCAGATATTCTTTACTGACAGTAAAGCCTCTCAGTGGTAACATGGAATGACCTGATTTCTGCAGAATAGCCACTCTCAAAAGATGATAACCTGGTAGTTACAAATGCAGGGCTGTTATAAAATACTGTATTTCCAAAGGAAAACTTTGCCATACAAGAATACATTAAGCTGCGTGTGTGAGAGATGACAGAGTAAAAGCAGAAAACGGGGAAAAGTGCATTTTAGAAAAATGATGTCATTTCTACTGCGTATATTATAAACACTGCTAATCTGAACAGAACTGAAAACACTTTTTCCTTGCTGTTGTAGAACAAGAACAGAGATAAAACAAAAATGAACTCTCAAAAGGTGCAGATAAATCAGTGTGGTAAGATATCTAATATAATTTGTCATTATAATCTGCATCAATTTTACAAAGTTTTAGCAGACTTTATTGATAGGCCTGTTGTGGGGTGGTGAGGAGTTGGGAAAACGTGCTTTTTCCTAGTTGCCAAATTTTGGATACTGTATTGGATATGCAAAGGGTGAATCCAATGCCAAAACACACCACCACAAAGTCACTCATTTTTTTTTTAATTTGCTAATATTTATCCACATTTTTATTGTATTTTAACTTCTTTAAGAACCCTCAAACCTTGTAAGGGTTTACAGTAAGCAATACCTTCTGTCACTGTTAGAGATAATTATCAAGTAAGTCTTTTAATGATAACCTAAAGACTAAGAAGCAGATTTTCCAAGTCTGCTTACCCACTTTGGGTTGTATGTAGGAGCCCAGAGAATATTTTGTGTTATGTCTCCAAGCACCTGATTGAGGGCTCTGCTGCTGAGCTGCATGGTTTATGTCTCCTGTAACTCAGTACACAGAGCAGCCTTGTGCTCTTGGACTCCTTCCTTACTGCTCCATAGATTTTCAACTGCACTCTGAATACTTTAATGGCTCTGTGTTATTTACACTGAATGCACCTTGCAGTTGTGAATTTAATAGTTAGTAATTTACATCAGACTTACTAAGAATTACTAGTAATTAAAGGCCAGAAATATTACAAGGAGGCTGTTACTCTGCAAAGGAAATCATACTCAAATAACAAACTATGGACAGAAATATTTCTAGGTTTGTTGTTTGTGACTGAATAGAAGTGATGTGGCTCCATTTTGGGTCACTTTCCCCCCTTTTTTAAAATGCATGTACATACTACATTTTGGACAGGTTTATTCTAATACTGACTAGATTAATATCTAGAAAATATAACAATTTTAATAAAGTTTTTTGTGTTTGCTCCTAGATATGAAAACAGATCTGAACTTACTGCTTGAATGCCTTAAATATCAGATGGACTGCCCTCTGTCTCAGAAGGAGGCTTTGATCACTATCTATTCCATTTGCCAACAAAACAGTAAGAAAGGCTTTTCCTTAGAAGCAATGCAGTCATTTCTGTTCACCATATATGCCAAGAACTGCTGGGCACTGTAAAAATGTCTGAAGGACATAAGGCTTGAGATGCTGGAAAATCTTAGAAGCTTTTCAATTTGCAGAGAAACAAAAGCAAAAGTGTCTGTTCTTTTTTCCTCTTGTAGGTGAAGCGAGCGAGTACTTTCGAGAAATTGGAGGTTTGATGTTTATAAATGACCTTGCCAAGTCGAGTGCTCATTGCATCGTAAAGGAAGCAGCTTTATTTACATTGGGGATTATTATAGAGAGTAATGGTAATCAAAATAATATTGTTTGTATTGCTGAGTGCACTATGGCCCCCTGTTGTTACTTGTGCTCCTGCTTTGTCTCCATTTCCTTTTGGTCTCACAAAATGAGACTACAAGCTTGTCAGTGGAGCAGGGGCACTGAGGGTGTCCCAGTTGCCCTGTCCATGCCTGGATTTGATCAGTGCCTTGCTGAGTGGTGCACACTGGGTGTCTTTGAGTTTCCAGATACCTGCACTCCCCTCTTCCTCAGCAACAAGTGTTCAATGACTCCTGGATTGTTCCAAAGCTTGCCAGGGTCCTGCTTGGTGTAGATAGAACTCACTGCAGGGGGAAGCCCTCAGGCACTTCATAGTCCTGCCCTGTCTCTGCTCCCCACATACTGGCCACAACTGAGACTTAATCATTTAGGATGATGAGTGGCTTCCTTTAGGGCTTAATGGTTTTCACTTTCTGTTTTCAGTGTATTGTCAACAGACTTTGTGTACTTCTGCCTTGTTTGAAGACCTCATTTTATTTTTAATTAAAAAGGATTCTGGTGTGAACTTGAAAAGAATGTCTGTGTATGTCATCTTAGTACTGGTGTCAAATAATAGTAAGTTGGGTTTTTTTCTCTGTGTTACAACACTCCTTTTCTATTTGCCAATCTGCAGTCCAAAATCTAGAACAGTCAATAAGCAATGTTTTGGTGAAGTTAATTTATAAAGATGGATGTTTGCATGTAACTGAACCTGAATTGTCGAAGTAGGTCATTGTTCACTGGGATTTCCTTAAACAGCAGAACGTGGTTTAGTTCTAAAAATATAATTTGCAAATGCAAACCCATAGTTTCTGAGAGTGTCTAGAAAGAGAGAGACATAGAAAGGTTATTTACCAATATGTTGATATGATTTTGTTTCCTTCTGGGAAGGATATGTGCCTAGGAAAGGGAATGTACGTATGTCAATTAAACTTGCTGTTAAGATTTTGTCTGCAATTGCATTTGTCTCTGGAGTCTTGTGTGTGTTCTCTTTTAGAGAATGGGCAAACCTGTGTCAGAGACACAGGCTGCATCAGCCTGCTGCTGCAGTTGTTCAGGTAAACAGGCTTGCAATTCAAACAGACAAATAATGGACTGGTTAGCAGCTATGTTTCCTTGACTGTTTGGGACTTGTTTGCATTGTCTTTAACAGAACAACTCTCTCCATGTCTGAGAAGAATCTGTCAGATGAAACCTCTGATCCCTGCTATCAGCTCTGGTGCTCAGTGTGCAGCACTCTCTGTGCCTGTGTCAACAACCCCCAGAATGGTATGTGTTGCTCTGAAAATTGTGGAAGAACTTCAAAGATATTCTCCAAATCAGTAACGCTTTGGTTTCATTTTTACTGTTCAGCTGAAGTTGATTTCATTGTGTTTTGATTTGGGGGAATTTGTTTTTACTTTTGCAGAAGATAATCAAAACATTTGCTGTTCGGTTTTTCCCTATGCCAAAGAGTGGCTGGAGAGTTGCACAGAGCCTGAGATAGTTCGTCCCATCTGTTCATTTCTTGGTCTCACAGTTGCAAATAACTGTAAGTGCAGCTCAAGCTTTACACCATTTTGCATTTGATAAAAGGAAGTTTAATTAGAGAGCTAAGTGGTTTTTTCTTTCTTGTCAATTTTTCTCTCTCTCAAACAAAGTCATTTGCTGTTCTTCTGACTCTGACCACTGTGTTCCACCATCTTTGCTTACACTGCGCTGTGCTCAAGTCCACAGCCACAGTCTGGTGACATTTCATAGGGTCAGTAAAACTGTTGGGAGCTGTTCTGATTAAAAGTGTGTCTAAATTCAAGTCCTTATGACATGACTGAAAACAATGACTTAGGTAGAACTCAGGCATGATGTCTGCCATTTGACGTCTGCCATTTGTGTGCACAAATTAGGGTCATGTTTTCCTGTTGCTATTTTATATGCATTTACTGCATTTCTTGAGATTAATGTATATCCAGCTTCTGTTGTATAAGAAATCTAATGACTAACACGTGCACAGAAAAACTCTAATGGACTTACTTAGTGAAATGCTAAAATAATTTGTAAACTCTGTCACTTAAATCACATTTTTTTTTCTTTTTTCCACTAAGCATATGTGCAGAAATATTTTGCTTCTATTGGAGGATTGGATACATTAGCCAAAGTTCTCCTTGAGCTTATGCATGATTCTTGTTTGAGTCACTCCAGCATGAAACTTGCCGTGGTAGTAACAAAGACTCTGGATGCCTGTATTGCTACTAACTGTGAGTCAAAAGACATTTTTGATCTATGGTAATTTTAAAATGCAATTTTTAAAGTCTTGTGCTGGTGGAAAAGTTGCAGAAATGAATGCTTAAAGGCAGTTAAGTTATGCACATCCCAGTGGATGTTGTAGTGCTTTTTAAAAGTCAGAGGTGTAAGTGGGGAGTGATTCAGTTCATCTGAGGTAGATTAATGTCCCATTGTTGCTAAAATAAATACAGTGACATTTAAACCCAACTGAAAATTAAAAATAAGATGCTACAGCCTGTGCTGGGTAAGTAAAGCTGAGCTCTGGGCCTGGATTTGACCAGTCAGTTTGGATCCTGGAGTTAGGCCTATGCCTGAATAGTAAATTGTGTAGCTTAAGGAAGCTTTAGTAATTCAGAGGTGGAGGTGAAGGAATGTGGTGTTTCTGCACAGCACACTCTGCTCTGGTCTGCAGGCTGGGTACTGCTCTCCTGATGAGGTTTTGTGTTTTCCACAGAAGGTTTGCAGAAACCTGTGATGCTGATGAACCTGGGCTGTGGCCATGGTTGGTGTGTCTCCCACTTCTGCCATAAGAGCTTCAAATGGAAGTTCCCAAAAGTTTAAAAGCATCAGCCTGCACTGATTGTGAGGGTGGTTTCAGATCAGTTGGGTGTGACAGGACTGGGCCTCAGTGTGGATGGACTAGCAGGGGTGTTCCAGTGCCAGGAAGGGCTTGCCCCCTGCTCCCTTTATGGCAGATACTCTGTTGTTGTATTCAACTCTCTCTGGCTCCATGCTGCAGCTGACCAAGGACATGGAGGAACTCAGCAGGGATCTCCAAAAGTTGCACAGTGCAAAGCCCTCCTCATTCATCAGATCTGCTGCCTCATCTCCATGGAGCACAGGCTGGGAGGACGGGCAGGGCTGGATTTGGGAGCAGCACAGGAGGGGTGGGCTAATCTGAACTGTTCAAAGTGGAGCAGGCCCAAGGCTTTGAGGGCTCTGTACAGTTCCCTCAAAACCAGCATTTGATCCTTGGATAATTCCTCTACACTCATGATCTAGTTTATTTTCCTTCCAATTATTTTAACAAACAGCTGCCATGGGTGTTGTCTTGGCAAAGTATCACACTGTGTCAGAGCTGCTGAAGCTGCTGTCTAATGAGACACTGAGCACAGGAGAAAAAATCAGTATTATTCTAACAATTGGACACCTTACTGAAGTTTGTGGTAAGATTTGCTTTTTTTTTTCCTGTCTGTCAGCTTCTCCTAAATTCTCATCCAGTGACTCCTCCAGTGGTGTCACTTCATCAAGGCTGGGACACGAGAGAGAGTTCTATTAAATAATACAATGTCAGTATTTGAACAAAAAGTTTTCTGTAATGTTCCATCTTTAAATTTTAAAGCTTGTAAGCAGGAAGTGTCTTTAGTAGCTTTGAAAAGTAGACTAAATATGCAAGAATTCAAAGCTGGGTTTAGGTGTCCCAGGGAATAATTGATCCAGACCTGAAAGCTACTGCAATCCAGACACAGTAAATGAGTTCTCTTGAGCACCCTTTTCATGGTCCTTGGCACATACAGCTTCTGTCCAGTGCTTACAGGGCCAGTTCTATTTGTAAAAGCCATGGAAGTGCATTGGTTTCAAGACACAGAAGCAGTTGGTAGCCCTGAAATGTTTTTGTCATGTTCCTCAGGGCTTGTCCAAGCACATCTGGTACAAATACAGCACTTCAGTTGGTGTTTTGTGGTAGTGCAAGCAAATAGAAAGGGAAATTCATTTGTACTTCTGGTTTTTCTCATGTATGTTTAGATAAACAAGAAAAAGGCCTTATGTTCGAAAATCCTGGTTGATTTTCATCCTCTGAGTGCCAATGATGTGTTCAGTAATTAGCTCAATCAGTCATAAATTTATTTTAGCAGACATTTTCTCATGAAGAATTAGTGAAACAAGACTTAATGGAAAATGTCTTTTGAATTGAAAAATTATTAAAAAATTATTGAACAGTTGTTTCAACAGAAAAAAGGTTTCTCTTAAAATATCAACACTGTCAAAATAAAAATGTTAAAATTTTTTATTTCTTTTTTTATTAAGTGTAAAGAGGAAAGAACTATGTTTAGCAAGTTATCAGTTATATGAATACATATGCGAATGAGATCACAATAAAAATTCAGCTAATTACATAAATGAGTTGGAACAGATTGGCTAGACCAGGATTAAACTACTCATTTTATTTTGCTAATTATAAACCTTGAGATTTTGATATTTCTGCATCTCAGGCCTCACAGAAATGTCACATATCTACTCCAAGAGCAGGTAATGGAAGAGAGGAAATACAGGAGTCATTATTCAAATGTTTTAGGCCACAATTAATGAGCTTGGAACTCCATTGTATAATTTGTCTCAGTGATCCTTCAGTTTTCTTACAGCAATCTGAGTTCTGGTCACATCATCCTGTGGGATGTAAAGCTGTCCTGCTGTCACTGCAGCAGGCTTGGGTCTGGAATGAAAATCTCTCTTTCTACAGAAACTTGCAGAGAGTTGCCAGTATTGGCCCCTAAAATTACTGTAAGGTTAAGGTGTGTGGGGCTGAAAGCAAAGCTGTCCTTTACCATGTCCTGTTCTAGAAGAGAACCAGTGTGAGCTGCTGCAGAACAATGGTCTGCCACTTATGATTCAGGTATTGACAGAATCTCAGGACGAGGAACTCATCAAAGCTGCTACTTTTGTGCTGCAGAACTGCAAACAAATGAGTAAGCTTGCTGTTCCTGCTTTAAAAATGAGATTGAATGTTTCCATCTCTGGGTTCTGCTGATTCCCCAAGTGATTTTAACTGTGGCAGCTTTGTAATTCTGTGTACTCCAAAAGATGTTTGTTTTCTGCACAGAAAGTTGCTTACTTGTCATCAAGAACTGACTTAGGCAGAAAAAAGAGAAGTAAAAATTCCAACAGTGTTGCAAAAATGCATTTGTGAAACCTCTCCATGTAGGGGCAGTTCTTAAAGCTTTCCCATCTATAAATTGTGTGGAGAATACAAATATTGTCATTTAACACCCAGTGGGTGCTCTCTTCTGGGGATGTACCACTAGAGGGAGAGAATAAACCAGGAGATAATCAAGCCCAAAATCACTGTGTCTACATTAATTTCTAACATTAAGAAATCTTGATTTTTTTTTTCTAAAATAGGATGTATTTTTAGGTCCCCCATCTCAGTTTTTGTATTACTTATCTGTACAATCCCTCCCATGAAACAGGGAGACCTTGTCTTCTAATCTCTAGAGCGTGGAGGGTGTGCAGTTGCTAATTAGGAAAAAATAAACAGGTATCCACATTTCTGTGCTGCAAGCACAACTGAGAGGTTTGTGTAAGATTGGGGAGGTGTGATTTGTAGTGTCCATTAATATGGAATTGTTTTTTAAAAAAGCAGAGACTCGTACTGGTGAAGAACCCAGAGCTAATTCAATGAAAAAGCTTTTTTTTTTTTTCACAGCATCATTGTGAAAAAAGTTTACAGGAACTATAATTGCAAGTTCACCTCTTGTAACTGCAGCATATATTTCAAGTGTGTTAACATTTATGTATAAATTTAAGGTTTATAAAAATTGTTATTTTGCATTAAATTATTGGGGCTGTCCCTCAGCATACTAACATATAATAAATACTTTTAAAATGTTACTTGATAAAATTTTAAATATTAATCTTTTTTTATATTTTATAAAGCTGAACAGTTGTCTCTGAAATTATATGATAAGTCATTAAATGCAAACAATGCAGAAGAGTTGGATGTGCAAGTCAGAAAAAGATGTCTGCAAGACTACTGGAAGAAAGCAAAAGAAATTTTACACAGAATAAACTCAATTGAAAAACAGCACGATGAGGTTAGCCTATTTACCAAAATAGTGTTGTTCTTCTATTATTTCCAGAGTCCCATATTGTTATTATTAGATTTCTAAAGTCCATACCTCTAGGGCATATTCTCATGGCTGTAGATCTTCAGAGACTCCTTCTGCTGCATGCTGTTCTCTCTCAGGTCAGGGCTCCTCCAAGGCTCTCCCTGACTGGCTTACCCGCCCTCTTTTATCCCGGTCATCTTCATCAGTTACAGCTGCAGCCCAATTAAGGACATCGCAGCTGCAGCCCATCGAGGGCAACCGGGACTTCTGGGGCAAAGCCTCTATACACATATTCAAATACATTTCCTCTACTATATTTCCCCCTTTGCTTTTACTTAAGTTAACAGTTATACAGATCTTTAATTACAATACATACATTTCTCCATGACTCACAGGTCATGTATAACGCCCACACTTTCCCATGACTCGCAGGCCATGTACAACCCACATAGCTCCTTGCTCAAAGGCCATACTCTTTCACAGCTCCCTGACCCAAAGGCTATGTTCTGTCGCAGCTCTTGGCCGCCACAGCTCTCGGCTGTCTTATCTTCTGCTAGCAATCACCACAGCTCTCGGCTGTCTTATCTTGTCGCAGCTCTTGGCTGTCTTATCTTCTGTTAACTATCACGTCGGGGTCACCACTTGTTGTTCTTCTATTATTTCCAGAGTCCCATATTGTTGTTATTAGATTTCCAAAGTCCATACCTCTTGGGTGCATTCTCATGGCTGCAGATCTTCACTGACTCCTTCTGCTGCATGCTGTTCTCTCTCAGGTCAGGGCTCCTCCAAGGCTCTCCCCGACCGGCTTACCCGCCCTCTTTTATCCCGGTCATCTTCATCAGTTACAGCTGCAGCCCAATTAAGGACATCGCAGCTGCAGCCCATCGAGGGCAACCGGGACTTCTGGGGCAAAGCCTCTATACACATATTCAAATACATTTCCTCTACTATAAAATAGTATAAAACTAATCACATCTTTCCAGAGTTTAAGGAGAAAGAGAAAGTAAATCCTTAAGATAATTTCCATGTGAGCAAAAAAACAGGAACAAATGTTGTATTTGTGTGAAAGTACAACCTGCAGCTTTTATCAGTATTGTAGATCAGACTGAGTTACAGGTGTGCAGAGAATGGAGGCGTCTGTATTGTATGAAGTATTCTTGTTGATTGTAACCCCAGATTTTCTATGGGATAGAAAAAGAAGTTGAATTAATTTTTAATTAATTCAATTAATTGAATTGAATTGCTGGGCATTCAAACCTATAATTTTAATATTTGCATGCATGAAATGCCCAGGGTTGTATGGCTGTGGTGGGATAGATGATAAAGGAGAATGCAAACATAGGCTGAGATGAAGTTGTTTCATTTTCTCCTTGTGCTTTAAAGCTGCTGTGTATCTGTGGGTTTGGAACAGCAAGTTTATGAGTTATTTAGATGGCTCTTACTTTCTAGCAGTGCCTTAGTAGCAAATTCCTTGCTTCAGCCTGAAATTAGCATTTAGGAAGTATCCCCTCAACACATTCAGTGGCATTGCTGTCTTGCTGGCTCTCAGCATGGTCAGGGGGTTTTCTGAAGCTTCTCTGGAATTTGCTTAACTGTCAGAGTTAGACTATCTAGTTAATCCTGGCACTGGATTTATTTAACATTTTTATAGAGCTCACATAGTCACTAACCAGTACTTTTCAATACAGGAAAGAGTGCAAGGAGAAATATTTGTAGATGAATCTTCAGTAGCCAATTCTGAAGCATTAAAATCCCATGAAGTGAAACCTGTTGATCCAAAGAAATACACAGAAGGAACACAGAAAGTCGTCTTTTGTCCACAGTTGACCTCAAAGTTGAATAATCAGGTTCTTGCTCCATCTGTAACTTCTGCTCCACCAAAAAATGAAACAGTGAACGCTATGGATGCAGCTTCTACCAGACAAACTGAACAGAGGAACATTCCATGTTCAGTCACTGAGCTGCAAACAGACAGTGTACCTCAAACTCACAATGTAAATGGGAAAACTGCTTGTGGAAAAAGTCGCTCTGGTCTTCAGGCAGGGTGAGAATTTTACACCTAAGCAGAAATACTAAGTTGTTTTTCTTTGGTCATTCCAGATTGACAGGCTTTTAAATTATCTGTAACTAACCATGGGTGTTTTTCATCAGAGATTGTTTTTGAGGTCACAGATCAAAGATTACAGACATTGCAAAGCTGCTGCTCTCTGAGTGCTGGTGGTGTGCAGAGTGCCTCTTTTAGGGCACATTTGAATGCCTTCAGCATAGTGCTGAAAATCATCCATGGCTTTTGCCCTAAAGTTCTCACTGGTGTAACAGATCAAGATTTAAGCTGTTGGTTTGGACAAAACTACAATGGTTTCTGTAATGTGCACTTACTAGGGGAATAACAGGTAGAGAACTGCTTGGAAAAATGCTAAACTGGAGTGTCTGCAAAGCAGGGGGAAAAGTTTCTGCACCTCTGCTGTTCTCCCCTCATGTTCCAGTGCTTCCCTGCATGGGAAGGGAAAGGAACAGCCCTATTTGGAACCATTCTCTTCCTCATTGCTCTCATACAGATGCTAATTTTCTTTTTCTTTTGCTGCTTGTGTTTATCTTTCCTATTGATAAACCCCAAATTATTTATAGCTAACTTGCAATGATAAATACAGATTCCATTCTCTTGAGTTTATATCTGGAATATCCCTCAAGACAGTCAATGGAAAAGTGTAAGCACAACTACATTTTTTGGGGGGGGGGGGTGGGGTTATATTTTGTTTTGGACTTTTTGAGTTCCACATTTTTCTTGTGTTTTTTAACTGCACCTTGCTCCGTGCAGTTTCCTGATATTATATTGTTACTTTGCAACTACCACAGAAATCACCAAGAGCCTGGATATTTTCCATGGTAATTCAGGTAAATTTTGCTTTGCTACTGGCTAGCATAATTTCACAGCTTCTTTAGTTGTTGTTCTGGGCTCTGATGCACAAAATTCTTAAAATATGAATTTAAAAAAAAATCTGTTTTTGAAATATGTGTTTGTGTGAGCACAGGAGTTACTGGAAGGTAACCATGGATCAGGCTTCTTGCTCCTGTGGCTTTCAGAGGGAGTCAGGAACACAAAAATGCTCCATCAGGGTATCACAGCAGTGTGTTGGTTGCACAGAAGTTAATTAATCTAAGAAAAGAAGAAAACCAGTTGCCTTTTAGAGTATTTGCTGCAAATGGTGAAGGGTACAGTATTCTGAAGACTTTGTGAGAGCTTTATGTACACTTGGTAATCTTTATGTGAATCTGAATTGCAAATTACTCTGGAAACCAGCAGCAGCTCTGCACTCCCTGCTGAACAGACTGCACAGAATGCCAGTCACAGATCTCTGGGAAACAGGTTTTAACATGCACTGATTACATGCTGGGTGCCTTAAGTCCAGTAGCTTGGGATAATTAGAATAATTTTTTTAGAGTTTTCTCTTTATATATTTAATATGGGGTTTTGTTGTGCCCTTGGAATGTGTGTATTCATTTGCAGGTAAATGAACATTGTTTTTATTGGTTTATTGGTTTTAATTTGTTTACATTTTGATCTTCCCAGTGAACAGTTATTTAAACAACCAGCAGAGACTGTTAGAAATATGAAACAGACATGTACATCAGGTACAAATAGCTACACATTTTCCTTTCTGAGCTGATTTTGTTCTTAATGAGATTTTAATTAGTTTTGTGTACATTTATCACTACTTTTTATCACTTGGTATGTATCATTAGATGACAGAGGTGCTTTATGTGTAATATCCTTCAACAGGTTTGCACAGTGTTGGTATTTTATATTGTACACAGTTTTACCAGGAGAACATTTATCCTACTTTTGTTCTAAAACATATTTTAGCTTTGTTTTTTTAAACTGATTCTAATTGTACAAATGAATGTATCAGAGACTAAGTTTAGTGTTTAATCTGTACTGACCAGTGAAAGGCACTAATAGAAAATGGAGGCTGGGATAGAACCTGCCTGTGAGAGTGACTTTTGCCTGATGCTGTTCCTACATGATGAACATGTGTTTAAGAGAAAAGTTTTCCAGATTTGCATGAATCCTGGTCTGATACATTTATTTCTGAACTGGGATCAGTTCAATCAAATCTTTATTCACTGTTTACTTTCCTGTTAATTTATAAAATTGTTAAGTATTCATTAGATTAGAATTTGCCAGAATGGGAGCTTTACAGGTGTCCAGCTGATCTCCAGGTTACACCTGTTTAAACTGAGAATATGTATTATTCCAATACATTGCATTTTTCAGCACTTGATTCCAAACAAAAATAAAGTTTATAGCACTTTGTTAAGCAATATGGGTTTACTGGGCTCATTTGCTATGTACAAGTTGAAGTAATATCCTTTGGGAGAGTGATGATAAACATTTAATTGAACATGGTTATTCTGGAATTACAGAAATGTGAATGTGAGGCATTTAACTTCAGAGTGAGAAATTTCATTTGGATTTCTGCTGTTCTATTAATTATACTTTAATAATCTACAAATAGAAAATGCAGTTGGATGTAGTTATGCTGATGCATGATTACCATGGCAAAAGATGGGTTATATTTCTTAGTGACTTTTTTCCTCCCTCATTTAGGTCAACATTCATTCTGCTCAGAGAAAACTGAGAGAATCAAAAGTACTTCAGCTATATCTTCATCCCATAAAATGGCAGATTTAAGGTGTTTAGGTGAGTATTATCTTAGATCTTTCTTTCCAGTGTACCTAAAGAAGCCTTAAAGAGTCAGCAGTGCAGTAAGTGGATTGACTTGACAGAAATTGTAACACATCTCTTCTGTTACCTCTTACATAATAACAAAACCTGAGCCTTTCCCTTTCCCTTTCCTTCCTTTGTTTTACCTCCAATATAAAAGATAAATATTGAAATAAAGCTGACAAATTGCAGTTTTGGTCCATGAAATAATGTGGGTTTGCTGACAAACAGAACATACAGTAACTTGAATTAATTAGAAGAATAATTAGAAGAATACTTGAGCAGGTGTTTTCCTCCTTTCTCTGCCTTCAGAGAGGGAGGAAGAACACGTAGCCCTGCTCATTTCCCTCATTTCTTTGCCTGCTAAACCTCCTCAGTGTTCTGCAGCCCCTCTCTCTCCCTCACTGCTGTGAAGTACAGGCAGGCAGTTTCATGGTAATCCACGACTACAGCCCTCTGTTACCCCAGGCTCTGATTCCTCAGCCTGCTCCATCAGCAGGTCATGAGAATGCTGGTGGTACTCTGGATTTGTGAGTGGATTTTGTAATCAAGCCAATGTTTCTTTATTTAAAAACCCCCAACAGAACAAAAACCCACAGAAAACAAAAGAACCCCTAAAGCAGCCCATAACCCACGTTTGAACATTGTTTTTATCAGAGTTGTCAAATTAAATTCAAGCTGAGCTTTAGCACTGCTTTATCTTAAGGCAGAATGTTACAGATATGGATTTGTGCCCTTCCTGTGATTCCTCACACAAGTTCTCCTTCAGCTGATGTATGAGAGCATCCATGAGAGCATCCAAGGATATCTTAAACCATAAATTACCCTAGGGAATGTCCTCAAAATGAACAGCAAGGCTTCCTGTGAGACCACTCATGCCTAAACTAGATTTACCATTGATTCAGATTAATACAGGTAACTGTTACAACACAAAGTTTAAAAAAAATATATAGCACATAATATATATATTTTTTTTTGGCTCCTGGATAAATGTGCAAATGGAACTGAGGCCTATGTCTTCCCATCCCACCAATATTTGTAGTTCTGTAGAGGATCCGTGCCTCACTCAGTACTTCTGGAGTGGAAGTGCAGTATAACTTAGTCCAATAAAATGTTGAAAACAATTTTTTTTTAAGAGAACAAATACAAAGTATTTCAAGAAGGCACATAAAAGTGCCATGAGTATGGAAAACCTGAAGTCATATTGATCCTAGTGAGCAAAATAAAACCCTGAACTTTGTGGTGGCTCCTTTAGAAGCTGTGATTGCTATTTCTGCACTATCCTGTTTTTCCCAGGTTGTACAGCAGGGGGACTGTCCTTGAACAGCAGAACCTTCACCAAGATGTTGCAGAGATGCCTGCACAGGTGTGAGCACCACAGAGTTATCCTGGAGGCTGAGGAAAGATACCGAGGGGAGCTCCGCAGGGTGGCTGCTGGTAACAACAACAGATCTGCCACTCACCAGAGTATGGAGTTTATGTTCAGTACTTGGAACCCTTGCTTTAGAGTGGCATTTAAAATTCTGAACTTTTGTTCATTTGCTTCTGATTGTCTTGCTGTTTTGAACTCACTCATTGAATTTGGTTTCCAGTGATTTGTACTAAGTGAGAGCAGAACTGGCCACTCCTGTTTTGAAGGATTTTGTGTTTCTTGCCATGGTGACAGATGCTCATTATAGGCTTTCGTAAGACTCTCACATTTGCCAGAAATAGTCAAGTCCTAAGAGAAAGGAATGTATTAAGTTGAAATATGTGTGAGTAAATGTATGACATCACACCAAAGTAATTTCATTCAATATTCACAGAATCAGAGAATGACTGGGTTGGAAGAGACCTTCAAGGTCATCGAGTCCAACCCATGCCCCAACACCTCAACTAAACCTTGGCACTGAGTGCCACATCCAGTCTTGTTTTAAATGCATCCAGGGATGGTGACTCACCACCTCCCCAGGTAGACCATTCCAGAACTTTATCGTTCATTCTGTGAAGAACTTTCCTTAATGTCCAACCTAAATTTGCCTTGGTGCAGCTTGAGACCGTGTCCTCTGGTTCTGTCAGTTGTTGCCTGGGAGCAGAGACCAACCCTACCTGACCAGAACCATCCTTCAGGGAGCTGTAGAGAGTGATAAGGTCACCCCTGAGTCTCCTTTTCTCCAGGCTGAACACCCCCAGCTCCCTCAGGGGTTCCTCACAGGATTTATGTTCCCAGCCCCTCTCCAGCCTCGTTGCCTCCTCTGGACACGCTCGAGTGTCTCAAGGTCCTTCCCAAACTGAGGGCCCAGACTGGACACAGCACTCGAGGTGTGGCCTCCCCAGTGCCAGTACAGGGGAAGGATGATCTCCCTGCTCCTGCTGGCCACACCATTCCTGATATACTTAGGGGTCTAGGATACTTAGAGGTCTTAATGAATTAAATAGAAGCACATCCTCTATTTTTTTCTGGTTTAAAGAATGAATTCTGAAAATTAAACAGTTATTACTTATTGGCATTTGTACTGGTGTTCATCTTATATTTTCCAGAAATGCCGCTGGCCTCAGTGAAGAAAGACAGGCTGCATAAAGAAATACCAACTTTCAGGAGCAAGAAGGACAGTTTCCAAAGTAAGGGCTTGGTTTGGAAACTAGTGTGAAAAGCCCTTGCTGTCTATTAATTCTTTTGCAGAACTTTATCATGGGAGACTGTGAATAGAAAATTATTTTCTTTTTTCCTCTAGATTCTGAGAACAATCTGTATATTATTAGGCCAGAAAATGCATACTCTATAATCATGAAATTGTGTAATGCACATTATTTCCCTGCAAAGTTATCTGGCACTTGCTGTATTGATCCTGTTTTGAATCCTGTCATGGTTACTTCCATGGCATTTGCTATTCCTCAGTTTTTTGTGGCATTGTTTTCTAAAATGGAGGGGTTTAGTCAGGCTCAGAGCAGAGTTTAGCTGCCTGAACCTGGATTCAGCACCACTCCTTATGCAGTTCCAAACATGTTATTCCATTAGATTAATTCCTGTTCCTGCTGGGAGCTCTGCTAAAGACTTGGCTTTGGCAAAGCTTGTGATACACAGCTACAAGGGGAATCCTTAAGAATAAATTCTTTGAAATAAGAATTGAAATTTGAATTTTGAAATTCCCACCAAAAATTGATTTTTAGTACTCTTATTTTCAAAACCCTTGTTCACATGGTTATTTTATCTAATTAATGCCCAGTAGAGCATTAAAGCTAGTAGGTTGATTTTGAAATCTGTTTATATTTTTCCCCATCAGATTCAGTAATTGAGTAATTTGTCTTATGAAAGCCACAAAGGTATTTTAAAGCATAAAAAATCCAACCAAAGCAACTGATTTCATCTTGAAAGCCCATTAGAACAATATATTATCTTTAGCAAGTTAACATTTCCTGTAAGCTGAAGTAAACTGAATTTTCCAGTCTTTCTTCCAAGACCAGATTAGTGGTATGGCTCAAAAAATAGCTCTTGCTTAAATTTTAATTGCTAAAACATAACCTATGTTTTATGATTTGGGTTTTTTTCTAATAAAGGTGTGTAATGTTTTATTGTTTATTTTTTAAGGCATTCTTTTGACTCCAAATAGAAAAGACAAATCTAATACTTCAAAAAGAGATGAATATAGTAGAAATACTAGGTGGACTAGCAACTATAACTTGACACCTGCTTATGAAAACTGTGAGTATTATCAGAAAATGAATTCTCTGATAGGCACAACTGGAAGATCAGTATTTGGGTTCAGGTCAGAGGATTGAAAGAAGCACCTGCTCTTGCCATTGGAGGTAAATGGCTATGCATTTAAATAAACTGTTACACTTTCTCTCACAGAAATCAACTTGAACATCAATAATCTTATTATTTGCTTCTGGTTCATCAATAGTCCCTATGTCTTAATGTGGATTATGAGAAAAAGATCTAAGGAGAATGAGATATTACTAACAAAGCAACATTTACATATTCAGATTAAATAGAATAAATGCTCCTTTACAGTTTTATATCCAGTTTTTCAGTAGATTTTAGTTAGCTTTAAGTGACTAAATAGTCCTTGTTCACAATTTTGTAGCTTTACAAAAATCCCAAGATGCTAACCAGAAGAGACAGAGAGTCAAAGAGATGTGCAGCCAGAAATGTCAGCATTTAAAAGAAAATTGCATACATTCACTTGACAAAGATGAGGTTAGTTATGCAAAGCCTAATCATGTTTATAAATGGCCAAATAAAAGCAGTAGGAATTGTGTCGTTTCTTTTTTAGTCACCTTTAACAGGAGCCTAGTAGCAAAATGAACCTTATTAAAAAAATATTCCTGTGTTGATACTACTCCAGTCACACTGATTTAGCCCTGAATTGAGTGCAGCATTTTTCAGCTGACATATTTTCAGAATGATGGATCTGAAGGTCTGATTTTTCCTGTATTGATGAAGATTTGCACAGTATGGAAGTAACAGAAACCTAAAGGAATAAACCTGCTAAAAGAATAAACTATGTAGGCACAACAGAAATGAAGATCACAGAAAAATTAAAAAAAAAACTAAAACTGTATTTTAGTAAGTAGTGACAGTGAAGAAACCTTGGAGAAGCATTGTTCCCTTGCCAGTGGGCCCATTTCTTTACAACTATTAAATGTTGAATTGTAATATGTTACTTCCACATGCAAAATACTGTGTACATTTACATAATTCTTAATGACACCAAAATAACGATTTGCAGGGCAATGAAATGTGTTCCCTGGCCATGAGCATGAGACCTCTGAACAAGAGAAGAGTCCGAAAAGATTTCACAACTGAAGAAATCAACTGCCTTTTGAAAGGCGTCCAAAAAATGGGCAACCACTGGAATTTGATTTTGTGGTCCTACCCTTTCCAGAAGGGACGGACGAGCGTTGACCTTTCCAAGAAGTACTACAGGTTACAGGTGCAGGTACTCATCACTGAAGTTTCTACTTATGGCAAATGCTGGGAGCCTGGTTTTCATTGTTAGCCCCTGAGCTGACTTCCAGAAATAAAGAGAGGTTTTGAGAGTGTGCAGCCGTGGGATTGTGCCTTGTGTCAGTGCAGTGCCCGTGAGAATGGCCTCTGGTGTAATTCCATCAGGGCTGGTGCTTGGAGAGAGAGAACTCACGTGGGGAAAAGACCAGAGAGCCTTGGAACCCACCACTGCCACCTGGCAGGGTACAAAGAGAGTGAGAGTGTCATTAAGGACTCTGAATTAATCCCTGTGTTTATCAGGAAATTGGTCTCCTCTCTGCTCAGCTCTGTGGTGATGCTGGTCTGGGAGAGCTTCTGCAGCAGTTTCCCAGTGATAAATCCATGCATCCCTCACACAGGGAGCACTGCTCCTGTGCTTTGGAGACCATGGCAGCAATTAAGTGACAAGTCTTTGTCTATGGAAAGCTGCTCTGTAATTGTGCAGTGGTTTGGGGCAACATTTCTCTTGATATTTTCTCTTTTATCTCCATTTTATAGATGAAAAAAGCCCACAAAGGACATCAATAACATCATCAGTGAGTGCTTTGTTGCAGAATGTTCAAGAACAGCCTTTGTAACAGTGAGGTATTACCAAAACAACTCAAGCCCTTGGAGAATTTATGTTGGCTGGGACTCCTGCTTTTCAGTGACAACTGACAGAATTGTTATGCATTGTAATTTTAATTTACCATAACTTGACAGTTTATTTAAGTAATGCTATCATAGGCAACAAAATCTCTATTGGTAAAAATTACATTAATTTGGAACATAATTTAACCTTCTTGAGCATTTGATCTGTGCAATTTTTGAGTTAATTTTTTGTCTTTTGTTGCTTGCTCTATACTATTTGTAAGAAAAGGATATATTGCTAAAATGAATACTTTATGTCTGGAAGTGCTGTTAATGTTGTTGTGTCTGAATCTGTTTCCTCTTAATTAGTGAAATGTTTAAAGCAGGTGGAATATTTTGTCACATGTTGAATATGCTGCATGTGCAGAAAAATGTCTCTGTGACAGAAACCACTGAATTTGTGGTTAAACACTGCTGCACAGAGGAGGCAAATCTTTCACTGCTGCAGAAATTCTGTACTCACTGTTGAACTGAGCAGGTACTGGTAGAATTTGGCTTCTGTTTATAATTGGACAGTTTTCTGGTGTATTTTTCAAATAAGTGAGCAGAACCAGAATTTCTGCTAATTACACATTTTTTATAGGAAGCTTTACTGAAAGCCTTGGTAACTTGCTGTTTCAGTGATAGCCTTAGTATTTCAGTTGTATTTTTTACTTGTTCTGATAAAGAAAGGATGAATCAATAGTTATTTTATTATGGAAAGGGTTTAGTTGTTGTATTAGCACTAGGTTTTCACTATGATGTGGCTTAAATGCTGAAAAACAGGCAAGGTAACCAAAACCTGAGAGACTTGCAATAAAGATGATGCCAATGATGCAATAAATATGCCTTCCAATATTTTCAGCTGTTGTAATTTGGGGGTTTTATTATTAAAATACTGAAACATCTATGAAAGATATCTCTGAGTGGAGCTGTTGCCAGTAGCAGGGTTGAGTATCAGTGGAACTATTGGCAGAGTGGGAGCCAGAAGGGCTCCTGAGGTGGGGTGTCCCCAAGGAGGACACTGGGGTCCCTCACACGCTCCAGGTTGTCCCCAGGACACCAGCCTAGTCCAGACCATCTGTTACTGCATCCTTTGACTGAATGTGTATTGGTATCCACATTGTCAAGATCTGAAATATGTCTCGAGTGGCTAAAATATGTAAGGTGTAAATCTTTACTTGCCACAAGGTGAGAATGTTGCAATACTGACAATTTACCTCACCTTAGGTATAGTTCAGGTTGGAAAGGCCCTGTGGGGCCTTTGGTCTCCTCTCCTCTTTGGAGCAGGACTGAGGTGAAAGTTATTCCAGTTGTTCAGTGCCTTGTGAACTTCTGAGGCTTTTCAAGGAAGGAATTCCTGCTGCCTTTTTGGGCAGCCTCTGCTCATGCTTCACCTCCTCTCGGCAGGCAGGGGCTGGAACCACATTGCTGGAACGTTCTGGTGGGATCTGAAAGGGAAGTCATGGACCCGGAACAGGCAGAAACCTGAGGTGTGAATTTGTGCAAGTCAGTCTTTTGCTCTCCTTTGGACTGACTGCATGATCACTTGATTTTGATGCATTGATCAGTTTAATTTTCCTGCACAAGCGCTTTGAAATCCACATGTAACAGGCACTACAAAATTGCGTGAGAATAGTTGATATAGAGAATAGTCACTTTTAGGCTGGTTGGGCCACCCAGGGCAGTATTTCAGCACTTTGAAAAGCTGGAATGACTGACAAACCATCGAGGGAAGTCCGTTTGTAAAAACCCTGACGTGCTCTCCTGGTTCCGTTGGTCAAACAGAGGGTGTTAGGGGTGTGAGGATGGAGTGGTAATGACAGCTTGATCAGTCAGCAGCAATTTACACGGTGCGCTCACCCAGATCTGCCCCGGCACTGCCCGCACCGCGGCTGCACTGGCGGGGGCGCGGCAGGGTGGGGACCGCGGCTGTGGAGAGGTACCAGGGCAGGTGCCAGGGGGACAGGGAGGAGCCGGGGCAGAAGTGTCAGGACAGGAACCGAAGATCAGGAGAAGGTACCTGAGCAAGTCCCAGGGAAGGTACTCGGGATATAGGAGGAGGTTCCTAAGCAGGTGCCGGGGGTGCGGGAGGAGGTTCCCGAGCGGTGTCGGGGCGCAGTAGGAGTTTCCGGAGCGGTGCCGGGGTGCGGACGGAGGCTCCCGAGCGGTGCCGGGGTGCGGGCGGAGGTTCCCGAGCGGTGCCGGGGTGCAGTAGGAATTTCCCGAGCGGTGCCGGGGTGCGGGAGGAGGTTCCCGAGCGGTGTCTCTCCCGCGGGCAGCAGGGGGCGCTGGTGGCCCTAGGCCGGCGCGCGCAGGGCGGGCCGCGGCCGGGGCTGCCCGGGCACCGCCTGATCGCGGGGCGGGCGCGGCGCGCGCGGGGCCGACGGGGCGGCCGCGGGGCGCGGGGGCCGGCGGGGCCGGCGGCGCGCGCGGGCGGGCGGGGCGGGGCGGGGTCCTCGCGGCCCGGTGAAGTCACTCTTTGTGGCGGCTCCAAGATGGCGCCGGTGCTGGCGGAGAAGAAGCTGCTGGGGCCGGACGGGCCCGGCGGGGCCGAGCTGCCCGGCGAGGAGGACGAGGGGCAGAACCTCTGGTGAGCGCCCGCGGCCGCCCGGGGCCTGCACGGCCGGGTGAGCCCGGGCTCCGCTGGGCTGAAGCGGAGCGCGGGCTCTCGGCCGGTCGGGGCCGCGCTTGGGTCTCGCGGGCGGCGGCGGCGGCGGGGCCCGGGGACAGCGCCGGGGGGCCCGGGCGTGCGTGACGGGAACCCCGCGGGCCAGGGACGGGAGTACGGGGGTGACGCAGAGCGGGGAAGCGGGGCCCGGGACCGCGGCTCTGCGGGACGTCCGCGGGGCCGGCTCCGGCAAAGGCGATCTCGTGTGTTTTCGGCTTTTATTTCTAAAGAACGCTTTAAAAAATACCTATCGTGGCAGAAGGACGTATGTCGAATACATCAATCGATTGTGATGAGAGTTAGTTGAAAAGTAATGTTCTGCAGTATTGCGGCCTCTTGCAAGGGAGGAGAACTTTAAATGTCCCTGCCCGTGGTTTAGAAATCATAAAAGCTCTTGTGTAGAAGGTGGCACACTTGTGTGCTTCAGAGTGCAGCTGGCCCGTGGCTGTGACAGCCCTGCTCGTCCACAGCCCGCATGTGCCGGCTGTGGGTGCGGATGTGCTGAGCTCATGGTGCTGTCACAGCCGGTAACGCGGCCGCTCTGCTGCTTCCCCAGGTCCTCCATCCTCAGCGAAGTCTCCACACGGTCCAGATCTAAATTGCCATCGGGCAAGAATATTCTTGTTTTCGGTAAGTAACACGCGCGACCAGTTGGGTGTTGGTTTGTTGCATTTTTATTTATAGAAACAAAGTGTATTTCAAACACCGATTGGTGCAAACTGACACATGGGTTCGTTACAGTTGGGTTATGTAATTTGATTTATGGTCTTGTCTTGTGCTTATAGATCTGCTTTCTCTTTCATTTCCACTGTTAGATTTATAGCCTATTTTAAGTAATAATAGAGAATAAGATAGTTCTTCATTCTTATTGTTCTGGTATAAGCCACTGGATTTAGCTGAAAAACTTGAAAGAGAACAGCAAATAACTGTGATTCAGAAGTGTACAAGGATGCTTCTCAGTAATTAAGCAAGTTGTGAAAAAATCTTTTCTGTGAAGTCAGATGTAATTCTGAAGGTGTCTTTTTTCCTCTACAAACTTACTGGCAGGTGATGATGGTTCAGGCAAAACCACACTCATGGCTAAAATACAGGGAGCAGAGCATGGCAAGAAAGGAAGAGGACTGGAATACTTGTATCTGAATATTCATGATGAAGACAGAGATGGTAAGTTTGTTTCAAATGCAATCTCTTTAATTAAGTAGCTGCCATGCTGTTTTAATAATTGTGGTTTGATGAGTGTGTTCTGGGCTACGCCCCAGTAGCTGGTTCAGCTGGTGGTGCTGGGAGTTTTGGAGCTGTGTTCGTTTTTGTGGAGGGAAAGGTTTTACAGTCCATGTCTGTTCTCCCTCCTGCCCCTCTGAGAGCCTGACCTGTGCCTGGGGCAGGGCAGCTCTGGGGCTCCCTTCGGGGCTAGGGGAGGTCCCTTTGCTGCTGGTGACTTTGTAGCAGCTGCAGTGGCATTGCTGTGGCTACTGTGTGACCAGAGAAAGGGAGAGATACATCCCTGAGAATTTCATGCTCAGCATGGATTTCTGGGCACAGGGTGTTTCTCATAGGGGCTGTGTGCGGAATTTTGGTTAGCTAACAGATGTTTTGCTTTAGTTGACTGAGTGAAGAACAGAACTTAAAGTCAGAATTAGGGTTTACTTTTCTCAAGCTGGAGCTGATCTCTTTGCTCTTTGCCCCTTGTCTTTTTGTTGCTGCTGCTGATCTCTTGTCTCTCTACTGTATGGAGGGAGATTATGCCAAGGGACCATTTAAAAACAGGCCTCATGATGAGATTACTCATGTTTTTGAGAAGGTTGGGGACAGGAGGAGATGGGGAGTGAGTTCATTATCTTTACTCCTAAATGTGCTTCTGCTGATCTCATTTTGGGCAAGCTGCTTGGCCTCCTTGGGGTGATTGTCTGTAAAAATGGGGAATGCAAGTCTTCCTATTCCTGACTTACTTCAGAGCTCAGAAGAGGGAAGCAGTGGTGGTGGTTCATGCCCGTTCCTGGGAACAAGTAGGAAGATCCTATAATGGTATTTTGAAACTGGGGATGCACTGGAGGCTTGCAGGAGTGATTAAGTGCCATATGTGAGTGGTTGTTATGGAGATTGGGCCTGCACTCACGTGGCAGGAAGCTCCCTTTGGATACTGTTAGGCACAATGAAAGGATGAGTACATTGCCAAATCTTCCAGGGGCCTCCTTGCAGTTCCTAAAAATCTTTTGGGTTGTAATTTTAGGTGCTTCTTCAGGTTCTGGCTGTAAGGGCTTTTCCACCATGCAGAATCTGCTTTAGTTCTGCATAAACACTTCAGGGTGGAAAAAGCCCCTATGATTAGGAGGGCTGAGACAGCCTGTGTCACCAGGCCTCTTGCAGCTTCAAAGGAGATGCTATTACAAGCAGAAAAATGTTTGCTGTGCTATTTTTCCTGGTGTTATCTATCAAACCTCAAGTGTATTCCTACACTGGAAATATTTTGGGGCTATTCCTGAGTGGCTGAAAGTGATAAGTATTTGAAGTGGTTAGGAGAGGCCTGTCATAAGAACTCACTAGCAGGAAAAAGAGATCTTTTTGACTGACTACAGGCTCAGCTGGCCAATTCAGGTCTTCATGCATCCTCTAATGGGTGTGTTAGGAGCTAATAATACGTGCCTTTTTCCTTTCTGTCTCATTAGTGTCATCCACAAGCAAAATAAATAGCAAAGTGGGTCAGGACCTCCCAGCAGGCAGAGATAACACTCTTTCTTCTCTAGGACAGGTTTGGATTTGGTTTTTAAACTCTCTGTATGCTTCAGATGAGTGTATGTTCAGATCCAGATTGGGGAACAAAGGCTTTATAATTGACCCACAATTCTGGGAGCCATAAAGAACATCAGAGTACACATTCAGGAGCTCAGGAGCAGATGAGTGGTTCTGAGGGTCTCTGCTTTTTATTAGACTCCAACCTAACCAAGACCAGATCACAAAGATTTCCTGGGGTTCCAGGTCAACACTGGTAACTGAAACTCTGCAGTGGAGTGAGATGATCTCAGCTTCTTTCCCAGGTGATAGAAGATTTATTTGCCCTCTTAGTCTTATTCTTCTTCACTTCAGATAAGTTTACTCTGTCCAGGAGAAATATTTTCCTCATAATGCTGAGTCATTCATTATCTACTTCCCACTTCCCCTTGGAAAGCTTAGGGAAAATCTCTGTTGTTCCCTATGCCGTGGTTTCCCCTCCCCATTCCTCTTCAAGGGATGTTTGAACCTGGCTGCTCCTACATCTAAAGTAGAATATTTCTGGATTGCTGGATGCAATCTTAATTTACTATTACTTTCCTCCTTAAGATCAGCTCAGCAATTAAATTGTTCTTGTTGGTTTGTAGGAAAGTCCAGGGAGTATCTCTGCCTGCAGGCCCCTGTGGCTCACAGAGGTACCCACAGACTGTGTGCTTTCCATGTCCCTGCTGGTTTCCTGGCAGTGGAGGCACATGGGCACTGTGCTCTGCCCAGCTGCTCCAGCTCTGCCAGGTGTCACTGCTTAGTGTGACATGTGGGCTTCAGTTCCCAGGGCTCAGGATACTCAGAGTCCAAGTCTGCTACTGAATCTCTGTCTGAAAAGTCTCTTTCCTTTAAAATAAAAAGGTATCTAAAAAGATACCTTTTTGTTTTAAAGTTATATTTTATCACTATCCCAAATGCTGCCTAGGCCAAGGCATTTGCTCAAGAAGAGGTTTGGAGAGACCTGAGAAGCAATCCTGGGAGAGAGAGGATTCTCCTAAATCCCCAGCTACATTATCCTTAGAGCATATGGCTGCTCCTGCATACATGACACCGTAGTTCATCTGGATGAAAGCATTCTTAGCACTGCCTGCAAACTTAGCTTTGAGCAGTAACTGATCCTGGAGCTCAGGCCCCAGAGTCCTCCATTAGTGGAATTTCTCAGGGAGTGTGGCAAATTTCAGTTTTTTGCCTGTCTTGCTGATGAACAGCTGGTTTTTGTCTCTACTGGTTAGTAGAGGACTGAGAATCTGAATTCATAGGACGTGGAAGAGAAGCTGTGCACAATTTTCCTAAAGATCTGTGTTTCCAGAGGAGCTTTCAGAGGCCCTTGCAGGGCAGAGTTACAGTGGGGATGTAGAGCAGAGCAGGGAGGCAGAGTGCATGGCCTGCTCTGTGCTCTGTGTGTCAGCTGGAGCCACAAGCACCACAGGGACATTTCTCACCTGCCAGGCTACAGAGGCACCTCTCCTGTGCCCAGTGTGCAGGGAAGAGGAGCCACTCTGGGGTTGCATTCTTGCTTGTAACAAAACAAAGCAGTCTTGGGTTTTGCCTCAGGTTTGGACTGGCTTCAGCCATATCATATGCATATTCCAGCTGAACTGGTTGTTCCAGATTGAGCCAAGTCTTGCTGCTGCACTAGTTTCTAATAGTTTCTAATGAGAAAATGGTTGTTTTTTTTTTTTTGGTCAACATCTTTAAAATGGTTTTCTTGAAAGTTTTCTCCTTTTTTGCTTCTCTTCACAGCTTGAGCAAGGGATATGTAATTGCCACTGATATCTCTTGAGTAGATACAGATGTAGTTGCAGTTCACAGAATCAACCATGTGCAATAAAATTCATCAAAGCTGAAAAATCTTTTTCAAGACTAAAGGGACAATGGAATATTGACAGGATTTAGAGATGTGATTTTAGCAGCTTTTGTAATAGCCTGTGATAAGTTGCTTCTGCTTTTCCAACAGGACCTGGTAATTGTTTGCTCTGTTTTTGTATATTGTCATGGCCAGTAAGAAAGGCCCAGTTAACATTCATGACTAAGTATGAGCTTGATGTGGTGCTGACAAAGCTGAATTTACCACCAAGTCCTTGCCAAATTATGAGCACCCAGTGGTGTGTTTTTATGTTTTATGTTTTAGCAAAAGTGAATCACAAGACATTCCTCTGTCCTGTTGGAAAGGAGCAACCTTTCCTTTACATACAATGTTACATTTTTTTTGCTAGAGTACATTTTAATGTGAGTGCAAGGCTTCCTAGCAGACTGACTGTGAGTGGTAGTTCCACCTGTATTCTAGTTCCAGTCTGCATTCCACATGTTAAGCAAAAATTAAATCCATAAGGGGAACAAAGGTGCATAGCAAACAAAACAATTTTAACCTTAGATCTTGGCTTTAAAAGAAGACTTAGAAGCAGTGAATTTGGATATTATTAATTTTTCTATCTTGCCAAGGTGTGAGAGTCTTTTCTGCAGCGTATTCCCCACAGGAGAATCCATCAGTGCTGCTTAAAGCTGTAAACTTGCATAAAGTGTGGATAGATTTGCATTGGGTTTTCAAAACTTCCATTCATGCTCCAAGGAGACAGTTGTACATACACACAGTCCCTGTCTATTAAGAACTGTTAGCTCATAGAAAGCTCACAGGGTTTTTATTTCCTGGGAGGCTGCTGCTTTAGGGCATGTGCACAGGATGGTTCTAGGATGCAGAGAGTCCTGCACAGATATTTCATTTGTGCATTTCTGAGCTCCACAGGGCTTACCCTCACTGATCACTGTGGAGTGAATGAATTGAGGGGTGCAGCTGGCAGTGAGAGGAGCTGTAAGTTCACAGCATGGCTGTTGGCCTGTTTGTGTGATGGCTGATGTTGGAATGTCTTAGGACAGCCCAACAGAACTTACAACAAATGCTAAATGTAGACTGCCACATACAGCACCTGGATGAGATGTCTGAAACTGAGCTGCTCAGTCATTGTGTCCAAGGCCTGATTAAACAGGTAGGATGTATATATCTGTCATCTGTTCTTCCTCCAGATTTCTTAGCCAAGCTTTTGCCTTTTTCTGCAGTCAAGAGGGGTGGATTCCTTCCCAGAATAAAGTTTTGATAGCCATAGTAACTGGATTTATTTTGCGAAGCTGAAAGATTCAGGACACAGAAGTACAGTGAGACAGGCTAATTATGAAGCTCAGGAGCTGCTTTGAAAATCTGGGTGCTGCAGTGGCTGGTTTGCAGATCTCTGTGTTTCAGAAGTGACATATTGTGTATGTAGTGCAAGAGAGACTCACTGATCCCTCTGGATAGCTGTGGTAAAATAGGGGATACTTAGGGAGGGGTACTAAGAAGAATCTAGAAGATAGAAACAATGAAGTTGTTCCTCTTCAGGAGGAAGTTCTGAGGATAATGTTCCCTCTCTCCTTCTCTCTTTTTTTTTTCTATTTTTTTTAATTTGGAAGAATTGGTTGTTCATGCTGATACATCATTTCTGGAGGAAACTTCTTTTTCAGTTCTTATACTCCTGCCAAGAGTTCAGTTTTGGGGTAAAATGCCAGCTGTCTGACCCAGCTGATCCCCCTCTACTCTGCCTTGCATTCCAAAGAAGCATCCTGCCACTATCAAAAACACTTGTGGAAGAACCACAAAAGCTGCAATACCAGGTCATTTCCCCAGTGCTCATTTGGTCAGGAGCCTGCAGAAGGAGCTGGTGTTAAGTCAGTGTGAGTTAAGAGCAGGTGGCACAACCTTGTTGGGAAGGTGGGGAGTTCATCCTGTATTTGCTCCTCCCACTCCTGTGCTAGAAACTTAAGCTGCTTATTGCTGCTATCTTGTTTGCAGCTTATTTCTGCTGGGAAGTTTCTTGAGTGTGTGAAACCAGCTTATGTGTCTGGGAGACACCGAGGGCAGCGTTCATCCCCTGCTGGGCTGGGGCAGGGCCACCCCTTTGGGCCTTACTTACACATCCCCTGTGTTCTGGGTTCCCTGGGCTTGTTTCTAATGCAGGAATGTTGTGCAGCGATTAAAAACTGTCCTGACAGCTGTCCTGACTAAAAGCTCAAGAACAGAAATTATTTTTTTAAGGAGAATGTTCTGAACCCAGAAATGAAAGCATTTCTGACTAATATAGGCATTTACACAGGAACTGTCTTACAAATAAGCAGGCAGAGTGTGCTGGTAGCTGGCTGTGCTCCTTCTGCTGAGCACTGATGCTCTCACCTGGTCATTCCCAGCCTGGCAAAGCAGGCCCTGGCATCTGCTGGCTTCCAACTGTGCCTTTTCCTTTCAGATCACACTCGCTGCAACGTCTGGATCCTGGATGGAGACCTGTACCACAAAGGGCTGCTGAAGTTTGCTGTTTCTGCTGAATCCCTGCAGGACACCATCGTGGTCTTTGTTGCAGATATGTCTAGACCTTGGACTGTTATGGAGTCTTTACAGAAATGGGCCAGTGTCTTGCAAGAACACATTGATAAGATGAAAATTCCTCCAGAAGAGATGAGGCACATGGAGCAGAAGTGTAAGTCTTTGTGCATCCATACATTGCTGTTGGTTTTTTAATTAGCTCTCACAACATTTGATGGATTTCTTTGGGTCAGTGTTTTGAGAATGGGTTGGATAAAAATTACTCTTAAGTTGTGATTGCAACACTAATTCAAATATACTGTGTTAGGCTTTAAAACAACTCTTCCAGTTTTGCTGTGCTGACAAAACATCAGGTGAAGTACTGGTCTAGATCCTGGGCAATAATGAGATTTTGATAATTTGATTTTTTAAAAGGGCAATTAAAAAAATAACTCAATAAAATGACAGATTCAGTTTTTAAAAGATGGTGACAAAATTCAGTGATGAAGTGAGCTGTCTGCTTTGCTGTGATATCTCAGCCAGGTCCCATTCCCATACTGTGCTTGTCTTACAGAAAGTCTCTCTGCCCTTGTTTTTCTGGTGTCTCAGAACTGGTTCTGGTTTCTGTGAACCTGGTGCAGCTAATTGTGTCTCACTACACCATTCCTACCCTGTGACTTTAGGAATGTTGTATAAATTAACCTTCTTTCCTGGCATATCCATGGCAGGATGGAATCTAGCCCTGGCATGCAGTCATTGTTGCAGTATTGGATCCTGCAGCGCTTTCCTAAAGTAGCATTGAATGTTTCTTGAGATTTTTTTTTTCTGTTTTCATATTGAATTACTCCAAAATAAATTTCTTTAGTGGAAGAGACCTTAGCAACTTCCAGTCCTTTCAGATGCAGTAGATTCAGACTGATCCTTTGTGCTTGCTGCTTTTGCTCCTGGTGGCTCTCTCTGCTGGAGTGTGGAACCCTTGCAAATATGGTCTGGTAGGTTCCTGAGCTACCACAGGGAGCAGTGTGATCTGTTTGACCTGTGGCCACTCAGGTGTATTTGTATAGCTGATAATCCTTTCTGAATGTTAAATATTATGTTCCCAGAAGCCTTGTACCTACAGCATACCAGCTGCAGTTTACACTTAATGATTGAAACCACCCGGGTTTGATCATCAGGTTACATTTAAACAAAAAGCAAAATATGAGAGTTTTTAGGGGGAAAAAAAGTGAGTCAGAGATTTTTTGGAATGGGAAATGGAAAGGCAGTTCTAGTTTCAAAATCCACCATTTAACCCAATTTGCACATTTGTGGGACACTGCAAATGTTATGGCTATCCAAATAAAGGGTGAGTTTGTGCACTTAAATTTTCCTTTTGGAAGGAGAAGCTTTTCAGCCTTGGCTTCAGAGTGCACTCTGTGTGTGGAGGAGCTATGGCAAAGCTTGGGTGCCCTGACTGAGGAACTTAGAAGGCTTTCCAATGGTGGTATCATAGACAGGGAATTCTAGAGTGTCATAGAAACTCCTGGTTTGTTCTGAGCTCTCCTGGAGTCAGGGGAGAGGAGATGAGGGAGGGGCTGAGTTCCCTGTGCCTGGCTCCAGTGCCATCCCCTGGCTCAGCTGTGGCACACAGGGCCTTGATGTCTTCAGTTTTCCATCTCCTGTTCTCAGGCCTTGTGCTGGACCCTTGTGTCACCTGGACACATCTCTGGCTTCTTGCAGACTGTCCCTAGGGCCAGCTCTGTGCTCACAACTTTGGCCACCATGTCCTGTAATTCTCTTAGCAGCCCCTCCTGAGGAAAGGCCCATGGTAACTGAGTCAGGGTAATGCACTGGCCAGGGTACTGCCCACGTGCCTGGGACTGCCTTGGGACTGCTGCCCATCCTGAAGCTGCACAGCAAAGCTCTCCTCACTGAAATCCTGCTGCCTGTGCCTCCTGGCTGCAACTTAGAAAATGAAGTCACTGCCTTGCAACAGCCCAAATATGTAAAAACCAGGATAATAAAGTTCACATGAGGGCAGTTGAAACATAGAAATGGAGTGCAGAGTGATGGGATGTGCTAAATTTAAGCCCCCTGCAGCATAAGACCACCTGACTTCTCCAGCAGAGTATTCCCTTATCCTGCTCCTCCATCCCAAGCTGAATGTCCACAGTGCTTTCCTGGCTGTCACACTCAGCACCAGGAGCCCTGGGGAAACACTGCCCAGTCCTGCCCCATGGCACCCACTGGAAGTGCTGCAAGGAAGTGCTGCCCCATGGCACCCACTGGAAGTGCTGCAAGGTTGTTCCTTCTCCCTTGCTAAGGTCCTCAGAGTTTCCAGAGATGCTTTGTTAGCTCACCCTTGTCAGTGCAGTTGGACTTTGGACTGCTTGTCTCTGCTGGCAGGGCTGGGGAGGCCTTTCTGCACCCAGCCCTTGCTCCTGTGTTTGCTGCTTGAGATTCTGACTCTTGGCTTGCCTGGCTGGGTGAGAAGCTTCCCTCTGGAGTTCAAGAGCTTCCAGAGTGGGCAGCAGGACACACGTGGAGGCCAAGGCTGCCTTCTTGGGAATGTACCCAGAGCAGTGCCTGCTGCACTCACTCCATCCCTGAGCTCCTCCTATCCCTTGCTAATGGCCTGGCTAAAGTGGAGTCAGGTACATAATGTCAACTATGTCCATTTAATTCAGGCTCAGTTGTGGTAATTCATTATTTGAATAATTATTTCAGGGATATTGCCTCCCTTTTTAAGACAGCAGAGCAGATAAGGTGGCTGTCAGCAATCAAGACCTGCAGAAAGGAGGTGTACTGGTAAAATGGCAATCACACCAATGACCTCTGGGCTGTTTGAAGCTAAAGAATAGAAACAAAATAACATGTTTTTGCAAATTGTGTACTGTCCTATTCAAGCTGAATTAGTTTTAGATTGTCTACCTTTTTGCTTTTCTGATTTGACATAGAGCTGAAAGATTTCTTAAGCTAAAAGATTTTTTAAAAATAGTTTATCCAGGTATCTTTTGTCTAGGAATTCTTTTCACAAGACTAAAATTTTTAATGATCAGTAAAGATAGGGCACAAAAAAGCTAAAAGTGATTGTGAAACTTTGAAGAGTGTAAATATGGAATGATTGTCTCAGAAAAACATTCTTCATTTTTCTCATTTTGCTGTTCAGGGCCTTTGGGCTTTATCCATTAAGTTGCAGCATTTGCCTGCATTTCCACATTGCAGTTGAAGAGCACTCCAAGCCTGAGCAGATTACTGTTACTGGAACAACCAAAGCTAATAATTGTGGATTGCTGTCTCAGTGGTGCTTCTAGTGAATGCATGTCCTGAGTGATGCAGCAGATTCTGGTGGAGTTACCTTGCAGTGCCTTGTGTGAGCAACAGCAACAAAACATTTTGCTGGAAGCTCACTTTCATTTGCTGTGTTCAATGCAAAACTCCAAAGAGCCACAAGTTTGGTAAATAAATGAGCACTCTGTAGTGGAGGTGGGATTTCAATGGCACATCATCACCTGCTGAGAATTTTATTAACATAATAGGCCATTCTGAGTACTCAACCTTAGTGAGGGGTGGCAGAATTTTACAGATTTCCAGAGGAACTGCTGTTTTTCTGGCTTCCTATTTTATGTGCATCATCTTAGGGGTATTTCCTGTTGAAAAACCTTAAACTAAAGTAATTTTCACTATTTCTTAATAAAGAAAATGGTTGTTTTCCATACCATATAGAAGATGATTCCTCAATTAGAACTATGGGGAGGAGCTAATATTCATGGCTCATTAGAAAAAATGGAAAAATAAAAGATTTTATGAGCTGGTTGGATGCACAACTTTATGTCCATCAAAAGCCTGAGAATAGAGCTCAAATGAGACATAGCTGTGGGAGGTGAAATGCTGTGTGTCAAAGAAAATTTGAACTGCAGTGAGCTGCTTTATTACTTTGTGAGAGTGCAGTTTGTTCATCGGGGCATCCAGCAGTGCCTGGGGTTCAGGTTCACTTGGATTTCTTAGGACTAAGTTCAGAAGGGAATGGGGGTTGAGTGGAAGCCTGGAGCAGTGTTGAAGAGCCTGTTGCTGTCAGAACTCCCACTTGTTCCTGGCTTCAGGTGCTGTCTGTGTGCTCAGGTTCTTGCTCTGGCTGGCACCTTCTGTTCACTCAGCAGCTGTTAGCTCAGAGCTGCCCCTGTTGGCCCCAGTGTTGTGTCCCATTGCTCCATGGCTGGCAGGGTTAATGCCAGGCCAGGTGCATCCCTGGGAATGCACACAGAGCTCAGCTCCACAGGCAGGGCTTGGAAGGGGCTTCTCCCTCTGTGTGTGAGGTGTGGCCGTGGTGCTGCTGCTGGCTCCTGCTGGCTCCTGGGGAGAGGTGGGGCTGGGAGCTGTGGCTCTTGGGATTATGCCCTTCATTCCCATTCAGCAGAAATTCATGAGGATGAAACCATCAGACTTCTGAAATTTCCATGTTGCATTTGCTCTTACTTACATTTCTAAAATTCTTAGAGCATCTTGTGTTTTCTCATATTGTTGACTGTTACTCTTTTCAGGGGAGGCCTTTTTCCCCAAATATGAAGGGGTTTATGCTCAGTAAAGAAAAGATTATTTTGCTTTGATATGAACAAAACCCAGGAAAGGAATCCTGTCTGATTATAATGCTATGGTAAATTGAGAGCTGTATTGTCAAATAGTCTTTTCTGTGTGATTAGGTCAGAGAGACTCATCTGAACTGCTCTAATACACTTGGCCTCAAAAGTAAATAGTGATGGGAAAGCTAATAAAGGAAAGTGGCACTTCAAAAAACTCCTTTTCTAGTGAAATGCTTTTGGTGAGATAATAAACACGTGGAATGTGCAGAATGCATGATGGAATTTGGATTTACTGTAGCTGACTAAGAAACAGTCCTGGAGAGAGCATCCTTTGGAGCACTGCTGTTTGTTCTCCACAAGAAGGCACTGTCTCCCCATGTTAAAAGGAACCGAACATTTTCATTTCTTTGTATTTCCTTGCACCCTGGCATATATTGAATTTGTGATTGGAAGTCTTATGGTCTGTATTTAGTTTGGGGTTTTTAGGCTTTTCTCTGGAATGGAGTTCTCTTCCACAAGAATCACACAATTTTATATTTCAGCTAACATTGTAGATTGTGCAGCTTTAAACAGAAGAGTTCTCTGATTTGTCCTTCCTTCCACGCACCCATGCCATTGCAGGAATGGTTCCTGTTTTGAAAAGGTACCATGACTTCTTTTTGCAAGGCTTGTATGGAAGCTTCCCTGAGGTTTTGCCACTTCCTAAAGCTCAAGAGGCTCATTGCAGTTCCTTCCCTGGTCCAGAGGGTGTTCTGAGCAGCCTCTCTGTGTGGCTGGGCTGGACACTGGTGGCTTTTCTAAGGACTGCCCCTAGAGTCACTCTGCTCCCACTGTTTCTAAAATGAAGGAAGCCTTGTGGGAGCAGATCATGGAGTTTGCTTGGCTCTTTCCTGAGGGTTCCTTATGGCTGAGTGAGGAGGAGGAGAGCCCAGGGCCTCGGGGCAGTGAGTGCCTGGAGCAGCCACACCCAGGACACAGATTTAGCTGGTCTGTGGCTTTGATCTTGAATTAAAGACATTAAAGTGTAGATTGCAGCCCACATTTGATAAAGCATGTGTGGGTTCACAGAGCATTTCCAAAATGGCCTTAATACTATTGCCATAAATACTGTTGCAATAAAATTAAAATACTAATCCATAAAAAGCATCGAGTTTCCTCTGGACCCCACTGTAGTTTTCCAGAATGCAGCTGAGTCTCTTCAGGTAGCCTGCAGATGCTCCTGAGTAGTCTGTGTTTATGCAGATAGGTTTTATATTTCTAGCACTGGATGCCTGCAACAGAAATGCAGAGTAATAGGAACTAAAGTAATTGTTCATAAGGAAAAGTGGCTGTTTCAGGTTGGTGTTTTCTGTGTACATTTATATTTTCACCATGCTTTCTTCCACAGTAGGTACAAATTACAGGATATAGGCTGTGTTGCTAAACCACATTTATGTTTTCTGTTGTCAACTGCCCTATAATGAAACGTTTGGGAATACACATTTTTGCAAATAATTGTAATTATTTATAATGACTCCAGATCCCACTTGATTTAGCTTCCAGTAAGTTTTGGTGGAGGAGTATTGTGCTGTTGGAAAGGGCAACGAGGCTTAACTTGCATTCAGTTCTCATGTAGTATAAAAATTTAAAAGAAAAAACCTTGAGATTTCTAGTTAGTTGTAGATTAATTATGGTTTAAAAAGAGCTAGTTCCTTTGTTGCAGCCTAAGAATCTCTCTCTTTTAATAGTCATGAAGGAGTTTCAGGAGTATGTAGAACCTGAAGAAGGTTACCAAGGATCACCACAGAGGAGAGGCCCCTCGTCTGGCCAGGAGGAGGAACACGTGTCCCTTCCCCTCGGAGACAACGTGCTGACTCACAACCTGGGCATCCCCGTGCTCGTGGTGTGCACTAAAGTGAGGCTCTGCTTCTCTTTGCTGCTGTGCTGCTTTCATTGCTGCTCTGCTAAAGACAGGCTTTCTGCAGACATGCAGGATGAGTTCTGCATTAACAGTGGAGGGGTTTGTTCTACAAGTGAGCTTCTGCCATCAACATCAATTTTTGCTTTGATGGAATAGTAATAACTTTATCAATTATATGTTAATTACTTTAGGGTTTGATTTATCAGTGCTATTTAGAGCCAGAGGCTCAAAGTAAATGTGATGGGAGTGTGTAAGATTAAGGGAGGTGTTTTAAGATGTGCTGGGGTGAAATGCCTGAATTTTTCTGGTTTGTTTACCTGCCTCTCCCAGTGTGATGCAGTGAGTGTCCTGGAGAAGGAGCATGACTACAGGGAAGAACACTTTGACTTCATTCAGTCACACATCCGCAGATTCTGCTTACAGTGTATCCTTTTCTGTGCTGCAGGAGATGTTTTCCTGTTGAATTGCACATTACATTTGTGCAAGAAATTGCTCTGCAAGGTTGCTTGGTATTTAGTTATTGGTTAGGGTATATGCTACACATACCTAACCTTAGGTAAGTATGTATATAGTTTGATTTTTTGAAAATGATGACAGATGTATAAAATATTTATAGTTTTTGAGTTGTGCATGGGACTTAGACCTTTTGTTCTTTTACAAGGGTTTGCCTTACATTTTGTGAAATGTTCTTTCTTGGTTTTCCCCTCAGAAATTGCAATTTCCATGTAAGCCTGAGATCTCATGTGTGTATTAAGCTTTTGACTTTTTCCAAGTGAAGTAGGACACAGTTTCCATGTAAACCTGGGAGGATGGATAATTTCTGTGTATGTCACTGAAAAGTGCCATGAGCTTTGCCCTGTTATATCCCCTTCACTCCTGTATACTTAATGTCTCTAGTTTTGCCTAGTTAGTAGCTATAAATCTATTAATTCCTGGTTTGAAATTCTTGTTGTAATTTAGAAACTGTATATTACCTAATTTTCCTTAGCCAGAAGCCCAGATGGGGCTGCCTTGATTTATACATCAGTTAAGGAGGAGAAGAACCTTGACCTGTTGTATAAGTACATTGTACATAAAACCTACGGTTTCCAGTTTACCACGCCTGCCTTAGTGGTAGAGAAGGATGCAGTTTTTATGTGAGTCACTGGGACAAGCAGCATGGTGCCAGGGGGGTTTATTTAGCACTGCACTGCATGTAACATGGATATAAAAGTAAATTAAATGGTATGTTGTTCAAAAACTTAGTATGCAAGTCTTGTGGAATCCCAAATTTAAACAGCAGCTTAGTGCATATTACTTGACTCAGACTATATCACTCCTGGTTTTGTATCCTTGGAATTTAGCTGAGTAATAGGGCTGATCTGTAAGAAAATTGCCTTGTTTAAGTAGAGGGGAGTAAGTAAATGTTCTCTGTAGAAGTTGCAGAAAAAGTAAAGCTTTATTCTCTTTACAGACCTGCTGGTTGGGACAATGAGAAGAAAATTGCCATTTTACATGAAAACTTCACAACAGTAAAACCAGAAGATGCATATGAGGACTTCATTGTAAAACCTCCTGTAAGAAAGGTAAAAAGGGGTTATTCCTTTCTGTACCCCAACAAATAAGTAGAGTTTGCTTGAATGGCTGCTAAGGACTGTTAATATTGAGGAACTCCAAATATAAATGTAACTCTTTTTTTTAATCTAAATATGTGAAATGTCAGGCTTTCATTTATTAGTTATTTAAAATACTGCAAGCAAACCCAGAAACCATTCACCTTATTGAATGAAAGGCAGTCCAGGAATAGCTATTTTTACATTTACCATTTTTCCATGCATGGGGTGGAAACACACCCAGAAAATGGAGAATTCTCTTGTAGGACATTTCCACTTGTACTCACATGGCTTTGAGGTTGCCATGCAAAGGCAAAGCAAGATCATCTCAGCTCATTAAAGAGATGCTGATGAGATCAATCTCCAAACTTAAAAAGAAGACTGTGGCTGCTTACCAAGTGCTCATCTCTGTAGGACAGTGCTGGCATCACTGTTCATCTACTCCAATATTTTTTATTTTACAGTATTTTTTAATGGCAACTTCTTTAATGGTACTATTATTTTAAATGTGAAAGAACAGTTTAAAAAAAAAGGGAACAGTAGTCTTAAAGATTTGCCTCTCTCTCTTCCCTTTTGATCACCAAAGCATAAAAACCAGTTACAATAATTTCAGTTTTTGCTTATAACAACAAAATGTTTTGTTCAACAGTTAGTCCATGATAAAGAGCTGGCAGCAGAAGATGAGCAAGTATTTCTTATGAAGCAGCAGGTAAGAATGGAAGAATGAATATAAGTCCTTACTATGTAAGATTTCACTTTAATTTCTCCCTTGATATTGCCTTTAGTTTTTCATTCCTCATTTAAATCACCAGGTAGGCTGTTTCTCAGCTTTGGAAATTCAGATGTAATTGTGAAGTAAGACTTTATTCTAACAAATGCAAGTAGTGCATGTGGTCACTTAACTTGGCAAGTTGAAGGGAAGATATGCTGAAAACAGAATGTACATGTCAAAGGAGAAGAGGAAGAAGAGGCTTTGTATTTCAGCACACAGTTGTATTGATCTGTGAAATAGAAATACTTTTAAAACCTAACATCTGAGCATTGCAGTTTCCTTACAGCCAGAGGTTTGAAAGACTTTATTGTGTCAAATTTGGCTATGCTGTAATTTGTTATTTTCTTTATTACTCTGTAGTTTAAAAAATATAGCAATATGTCCCTCTCCAGGATTATAAATGTCCTGGAGGTTACAGACTGGGGTGTCTGTGATTTTGGCTTTCAGTTCTGGGCTGGCTGTGTGAAACAAAGGCCCAAAGCTTATTTACTCCTTGCACTCAGTCCTCTAGAGGCACAGTGGGGAAGTATGGAAATATCAAAGAGGAATCCTGTAAATATCAGGAAAAAGATCAAGTCAATTTATGGTTACTCAGCTTCACTGTATTTTATTCCTCTGTATTCTTTCAAATCTATTTAATATGCTAATATGTTGTTTTTGCAGTCATTCCTTGCCAAACAGCCAGCAACGCCTACAAGAGCATCAGTAAGTAGATCCAAGGAAAAGAGTAGGAGGTGTTTTGTTTCCTTGAAGGGAAAAAGGGAATGAGTCTAACCTGCAGAGATCCATTTTTTATGTTTAAATGTAACCTACATAATCTCTGCAAACTGCAGAAAGGAAATAAATAATGAGGCAATATTTTAAAATGTTGCTTATGAATTCACTGTGGAAACATTGGATTATTGAACTGAAAATTTCCTGCTGTGATTCAGCCTTTCCTGTAGTAGTGGCACATTCCCAAAATAACTGATGTTTGGGGTGCTTGTTTGTTTTCTTTCTCCAGTGTGCATCACTACAGTGTCAGTAGAAAGGCTGAAAATGTATGTGATGTTAGACTTGCTTAACATAACTAATGCTTTGAAATTCTTTTCTGATTTGTGTGATTTGGACTTTTTAAGGAATCTCCTGCAAGAGGCCCTGCAGGATCCCCAAGGACTCAAGGCAGAGCTGGTCCCACCAATGTACCCAGTGCCTCACCAATCACATCAGTTAAGAAACCAGATCCAAATATTAAAAGTATGGATGAGCATTTTACTGTTCTATCATGTGTTATTTCCCTTAACATGAATCCTCTTCTGCAGAAAGATTTGGGTACTTACTAATTATATAGGTAGTTTAATAACAGAAATACATTTATGACATAACTTTGGATTGTTTTTTCTTTTCTGGTCATTTCTGTGACTTGGAATAGAGTTCTGTTACTGCCAAGCAGTCAGACAGAGGTCAAATGCATCCTAATTTCCTTAAATTGCCTCAATACATTTATTATGAATCAGGTGGATTATTAGGGTGGAGACTGCTCTAAACTAAGAATAGTTTTATACTTCCTATCACTTATTCTGGAATCCACAGCAAGCTCTGTTCTGCTAAGCCCTCTCTGGAATGACATTTGCTGTAGCAGATGGAGGCACTTGGAAATGAGATCTTTCCCTGACATGCAGCTCCATGGTATGGAGGGGCTTCTTTACCCTCTGGGCATCAAGAAAGTCTGCAGGGCCAGTGATGTTTTTTTTGTTGTGCACTGTAGGGCCATGCCTCGCTTCCAGGGGCTAAAATGCCCTTCTGGATCCTGTCTCATTGCTGAATTGCCAAGTTTGGATTTGTTAAAAGCAGTGTGGCATGAAAGGCTGTACCAGAACATCTGTGCAAGTTGTTAATGGGCTTATTAGTCTTTAAATTTTATGCCTGTACTTAATAATCTTGCTCTTGGCTTTTACATTTATTAAAAGCTTTAAAATGTACAAATATTTAATTAAAATTTCATTACACCCCCCATCATTCCAGAAAAGCAGGAATGTGCATTCAGCCATCTCTGCCTATGCCAAGGTATGCAAAGGCCTGGGGTATTCAAACTGAACAAAGGACAGATTTTCTCAGAGCTGAGGTTTATTTCCTTGATTGGCAAGAGATTTGTATCTGTGTGAAAATAGGTTATAATTTACCAGCTCCCACTGTTCTGTGTAATGGATATTTGTTTTTTTTCTTTAGACAATGCTGCAAGTGAAGGAGTCTTGGCTAGTTTCTTTAACAGTCTCTTGAGCAAAAAGACTGGCTCTCCTGGAAGTCCTGGTGCTGGAGGAGTGCAAAGCACAGCCAAGAAATCAGGTAATTGTTTTTAATTGTTTATTTGGCTCCTTGGTCCCTGGGTGTGTCTCTTACACTGGTCAGGAAAGTGATGGACCTTGACAGATGACAGTACAAAATGTCTTTAACAGAAGAACTAAACTACTGCTACATCACAACTCCAGGGCTTCTGTTAAATTCTCTTAATTTTTAGTGAAGTTGCACCGCTGGGATTTCAGTGACATTTGAGTCTTGATCCTATGCTGGAAGTGCTGATTTATTTTTCAACTTCAGAATTCCTTCCTTTCTTTTCTTGATGCTTCACTGTTGCAAAGGAGATGCAGTTCTTTGGGGTTGGGCTGGAGTTAGCAGTGAAACTATTGAAATCTCCCCAGAGTTCAAGCTGAAATGAATCACTGCTTGTGACAGCTTGAAGTTGTTCACTCATTAATTATTTAGAATTTTATTGCAATCCAGCACAGCTGGTAACACTGACAAATGGGTGCCTTCTGTGTGTGTGCTGTGACTGCACTGTGGGAGATCCTTGCTGATAAATAATGCAGCAGTTCAGTGAAAATGAAAGAAACCTGGCAGAGTGGTTGGTACCTACCCAGCCCTTGGTGGTGCAAAATACATTGTCCACATGACAGATGGAATTTACTGCTTTGATTCTGTTTCTGTTCAATACTGGCATTCCCATCACACTGAATGTTCAGGAGCTTTCCTTCCAGAGTTCTTTTACTATTAAATTATTGATAGATGCACTCCTTCTGATCCCAAGCTTGTGGGTGTTAATGGTGATGCCAAACCCACAGTTCCTCAAACCCACAGCTGAGAGGGCAAAGTAAGGCTTTCTGAACTGGAAATGAGAAATATCTGCTCCCAGCCACACTGATGGTTCTGTCAGTCAGAGAGCCAAGGCAGTTGGAGTCTGGGTATTTTAAAATTTCTTTTTAACTGGGAAGATTTATATATGACATTTCATGTTCTAAAAGTTCAGAAATGCCTAGGATTGGACTTACAGCAAGTCAGGTGTGATTTTTGGGGGTTTTGTTTCAGCATGATGAATCCTGTAATTTTGTCTTTATTAAATTTAATTATGATGAAGATAACAAAAGGGATTTGTATTATATTATTTCCATAATAATATTGTTTCCATGTTATAAAAACACTGAACTAATTCTTTCATAATCCAGAATGCCCTCTTCAGTCAAACACTGAAACATGTCCCCTGCTTCATCAAATGCAGCCTCATGTTTTACTCACAAAGTCAAAATAAATTTTGTAGAGATAGAACTGGAATTATTTTTAGGTGTTATTTCATCCATGCTTTCTACCTGAAGCAAAGTCAGTTGGGGAGTACCTGGCTAGTGATTAAAAATCAAACTCAGAAATAAAAGCTGCAATGTCACCTCTCCAGGAAGCCTATTCCAGTACTAATTTCTCAGTTATTTTTTCCTTTGCCCAGTCTTTCTGAACCCCAGTACTCTTGGTCTGTTTGGGTGGCAGTGGAGCTCAGAGCAGCCTCTTTGTGTTGGCAGCAGTGTTTGGGTTTGGAAGCTGTTCCCCTTGGCCTGTGACTTGTGTGTGGGCTGCAAGAACAGGTTTGTGTGCAGGCCTTGTTGTCTGGCTGTGACAGTTCTGTCCCCCTGGCTCTCTGCTCACCCTGTTTGCTTTGTGCTCAGAAACAGCTGGGGATGGCAGACAAGGCCCTGCCTGCCCTGAGAAGGGGTGAGCTGATCTGAGCTAGAGATGTGTTCTGTTCACATCTCTCAGGGGGACACAGCTTTGAGTTCAGCTCTGTGGCACTGAGCAGGATCTTCTATAACAATTCAGCCAGTTTAATACATTTCATGCCTCCTGGAAGTAGGGTTTCTAGTCTGTATCAAATTCAGTGTCTCAAAAGCTTGTGTGTTTGCTTAATCATTGTTTTCCATTCTATCATCATGCATTCCTTTGGGAATTTATGTAAATAACTTTTCCCCCAATCCTATCTTTCCAAATCAATTGTTGTCTCTTCAGGCACACTTTCCTACATATCTGCTCTCTTCAACAGCAGGCCATGGTAGATTGCTGAATAAAAGTACTGACCAGTGCTATGGATAATTAATGGGTAATTTTATTAATTAAAATCCATTCATTTTCTCTGAAATATCAAGGCTTTTCTTTTAAAGTTTGTTTCTGTGAAGGTGATGTGAGATGTGATATCAACCACTTCTCCCTTCTGCACAGACCTGTTATCCTTCCATAGAAATGTGGGTGGCTTGGCAGAACCTGTCAGGACAGACCCTGTTGCTTGTTGGGCTTGTAGGCTGTTCTAAGCACCTAAAACATAACTGCATTTTCTGGGAGAACTGCTAAACTAGTCTATAATGGGCTGTACTCTAGAAGTCTTCTAGAACACTATGCCTTCCAGGACTTTCAAAGATAACAAGCTTTTTTGCTTTTTCTTTTTCCTTGTGTCAGCATTAACTTCTAATTGGAATAGATAATTTCTGTCCTGAAACATGTAGAGAGAGCAATCATACATCCCTCCTTAACTTTGATTTTAATAGGCTAAATTAGAAAGTTCTGGTCTCCTGCTAGAGGCTGAGCTCTGTTTTCCCCACTAGTTTCTTCATTAGTTCCCATCATTGGCTTATTCTTGTCCTGAACACAATGATCAGAATATTGTACTGAGCCTGCAGGTCTCCCTCACTGCAGTGCCTGCTGCAGCAGTTCTCTTGCTTGGGTGGAAGTGCTTCTCCTGAACGATCTCAAGCTTGGCTTTTCTTGGCTACATTGAGCTGGCAGCTCCTATTCCTTTCCTGGCTTTGGGAACAGAACAGCTGGCTTTCACTCACAGGAGAAGGTGCCTGTCCTTGTCACCTGCTGTGCTCACACCTTGTGTGAACCAGTGTAAGATTCAACTGTGCTGAGCAGGTAAGGGCTCCTCATGCTGCTCCCTCTTGTTGGGTTTGTGAGGTACCCGGTGCTGGTGAGAGCAGAAGAGATGACCTGTTCCTTGGTGGAAGAGTAGAGCAGAACATCAGAACATCCTGGAGAAAGCATTATTTCCAGCAGCATCCTCTGTGCAATCTGTAAATGATCTCTGTGCTAAAATTATCTTTGTAAGCATTTCAAATGTCTCAACTGTTTAAAGAGCCTGACGTTTTCAGAAGGTTGATGACAAAAATATTTAGCTTTAAAGAGACCATCTGTTTCTCTCATAGCTAGGAACAGCCCGAGGTTGAAATGTTGAGATTCTGTCCCAGCATGAGTGACAATGTGGGTCTCAACAACACTGGTCAGCCTCATCGATGGATTGGTTTTTACTGTGGCAGTTCTTACCTGAGAAAAATCTCTCTTCTGGGCAGTGTCATGTCCATTTGTCCTGCTATGCCATGCTTCTTGTTTGCCTTTGTTTCTGGACTCTCTTTGATGCCTAGACTGTGATATTTCACAAAACTTCTATTGGTTATTTCTGTGGTGGATTATTTTTCTGCATATGAACTTCTGTAGCCACACAGTTATTTCATTTATATTCACAAGAAGATTCTTGCAAATTCTAAGGCTGCCTTCCCTCTCTATTCCTGTACAGAGGATAAAGAACTCAGGTTCCCTGCTCTCACTCTGTTCTAGCATGGGGAATTGTACAGAACTGGGGGCATGGAATTGTCCAGAACACATCTCACTGAATGAGGCAATCACTCCTTGAAATTTATAGGGAAACTGAAAGCAAGTGTCACTCTCATTCATAATTGAGGGGAAACTCTTATTTTCTTAAAAACTGCTCCCTGTATTTCTTCTCCTTGGGAAGGTGCTCCCTGTGGTAGGAAAGGGGGGTTTGTTCCCCTGCATTGGGAGAGTTTTTCCTGCCCACATGAGGTATTTGCAGGACACTGCTTGGGGTTATGTTGGAGCCCTAAGGAGCCAGTTCATCCAGCATAAAAAACAAAGTCATGGTTTTTGTTTAGATCTGCTCTTGTTTGAATGAGGATTTTGTGTGGCCTTTATTGTTTTAGGGTTTAGGCTTTTTAAACTCCCAGGTGCCATTAATCTACACATGGAGTGTTTTGTATTTTAAGTTCTGTTACAGTGCATTAATTAATGTACTAACTCCTAAATTTTGCTTAAATACTCCTACTTTGAGTAGATACTGTGTAGAGTGCTGTGGCTTATAAAACCTTTCTAGTGATTAAAGGTAACCTTTTAACTTGGTTATGTCTTTGTACTTTGGAAAAAAACACTTGAATCTCTACCAGTCAAATCTTGCCTTCTTAATGTTTTCAGCATGTACCCTGGAAAAAATCCACCTAATATTTCACACACATTTGAGCTGGAAAACAGATGCTTGTTAAATTCTTTGGCTATGTAAGGGAGCTGTACATGGTTATATAATCTACTTTTTGTCTAAAAATATACCTTTTTAATCTTAAATGGTTGTATGCTCCATGCATTAGGATATCTTGTTCCAGTTTTGGTGATGAATTTGTCTGTGGGTTTATAATTTTCAGGAACACTGAAGTAAGCTGATGGTTCAATTAGGGAATTGTTTAAAAGTTTTGAGTCTAATATAGAAATGTAAGATATGCCTTCCCATGAAATACTTCAGTGTGTCTGGTTCCAATTGAAGAAGTGCTTTGAAATGCCTGCTTGGAGATATTACATGAGTACACAATTCCTGTCCCCTTTTGAAGGGAAGTGTTGTCTGCACATATCAGAGCTCTTCCTGTTACTTATTTCATATTCAAATGCAGTAGGTACAAGTGCAACCAAATAAATGGGATTTCTTTTTCAGCAAGTGTCCTACATACCCTGTGCTTAAAAGTTGGGTTTAAATAAAGTCCTTGCTATCAATGCCAATAGTAGGATTGTGTATGGTTGATTTTTATGGAAGATTCTAAATATAGTTATTTTGAAATGTTAGTTGCTATAAACATATCCCTGGGAGTGTTGTGCTTTTTCCTGGTGTGTAGTTCAGCTTTTCATCTCTTTAAAGTGAATCAAACCTGAGTATCAGTCTTTACACAAAAAATACCCTACATTGTGCCAGGCTCTGTGGCCTTGGGAAAGTGGCAAAATAATGAGAAATAAATAATATATTGTCATCTAAAGGTGATTTATTGAACACTTGTGCTTCTTGGTTAAAACATTTCATTGAAACTCATTTGCTTTGTGTTCTTGTTCTCTCCAGGACAAAAGACAGTTTTGGCAAACGCTCAGGAGGAGCTGGACAGGATCACTCGCAAGCCTGACCCCATGGTAACAACAAACTCTCCTCCAACAGAGAACGAGGCTTGATGGGCAGAACAATGCAGATGTAAATGACCAAATAACTATGTATAGTGATCTGATAAGACCAGGAATTTTCTGCTATGGCAGATGCTATCAGTTTTCTAGGGGCAGGGGAAATGAGCTTACTACATCATTGCCTTGTCCCAGTAAAAAGTGCACATTCAGGAAGTTTGCATATAAAATCCCTCTGTATAAGATAACCATTTAGAGTTTATATAGGGCAATTCTTTTGGTTTGGAGGTAAAGCAGGTGCAGCTGCATTTCCTGTTGTGAAGAACACAGAGAAGCAAAATGGAGAATTCTCTTAAAAGTACTACTGACTGCACACAAGGCAAGGAAGAGAACTGAAACCCTCTTTCAGAGTTTCTGGAATTGGCTACTTGTATGTTTGCAATGCATTATATTCTTGGAGTGGTGGTGGTGGAACAGCATTAACTGGGGGAAAGAAGCCAAGGTGGGGAATGGAGCCCTAAAAGGGGAAACGGATTTGGGACAGCGAGAAACCAGAATGTTGGATTGACTGGAGAGGAGCAATGTTGTCAAATCCTGTGTTTCACAGGGGGTAAATAGTCACTGTTTTTAAAAGACTACTTTACATTGGAGAATTCCAGGCCAAACACTAAGAACCATGGGAATTTATTCTTGTTATAAATCTTGTTTTAGTTTTTAAAGAAGTCTTAAGAGTGTGGATGCCCTTTCTGGTGTAGCTGACAAAGGGAGAAACTAAACTTGTTTAGCTCCAAGTGCCTGGCACAGTATGTGATGTGTCTTTAGAAGGTGCTTGAACTTATTGTGCACTGTAGTACAAACAGTCACTGTTTGGTTTTATTTGAAAAACAGTAGTTTGGCAATTTGTATTTAATTTTAAATCCTGTTTTCTGATAGCTTCTGCCTTTTTTATGCCAAGAGGCTGGCCTATGAAGAATGGTGGGTGACAGATCATTTTCCCATAATGAAATGTGCTACAGAACACTCTCAGTATTTTTCTTTCTTACTTTTTTGTAACAAAATATTAGCTACCAAGCTAAAATGGATTCCTGCCTTACACCTATGGAGGTTTTTAAAAAAAACTTTCAAGGCCCTAGTTCCAACCACATCTGCTGCAGGTGCAGCCAACTCCAATTCTGAAGGTAACCTAAAAAGCATGAATGTGTACACGATGGACATCCTGAAGAAGTTGTTTTGTGTTTTCTTTCATGTAGCATTTCATTTGAAAAGATGGGTTGTGGTTGTCCCCGTTGCTCTAAGGGAGCCCTGTCCATGGTCACATAAACCCTCATTCTGTACAAACAAACACAGCTGCAGTGGTTACTGAAATGGCACTTTGATTTTATACACAGTATGCTTGTTTTACATGGACACACTACCAGAAATTAAAAATACCAAGCATATTCTGTGCTCTTAATGCTGAAGGGAAAAACCACAATTTGAATTATACAGAGTTTACTTTTTATTAATATGAACTTGTTGTACTAAATCTGATGTCTGGATATAACTTCCCTAATATATATTGTTACTTTAAGATACAGAATTAGACTGACCACTAACACAGTGCTGGGTGTTAACCTCAACTCCTGTTACAGCAAGAAGCTGTTCCTGTGAGTCTGTCTGGACATCTAGAAAGCTAAGAGTATTTACTTGCCTCTTTGACAAACATTATCATGAGTATGTTACTTGTGCCAGTTTTTTTGTTGAAAATACTCTATTTTTGGTTTTGGTTTTTGTTTTTGTTTGTTTTTTTTTTTTTTACTTTTTTAAGAAATGGTATGACCTGAAGTTATACAGTTGTCTAGATAACAGTTAGACTAAGACTGTGGCTGGCTGATGGTGACGTGGATGCACTTTCTGGTGTAATGGGTGCCAGTTGCAAGTTACCACACCAGAAGTAATTACACACTGTCCTTCTGCCATTGAGAAGTGAGATTGGAGACTAAACCATCAAAAATTGGACAAGAAAACTAAAGTGTGTGATTGTAATGGCATAGTTTGAAAACCTCAGTCTGAAACTGCCTTTTTTTGTCATCTAACCTGATAAGCACTTTTCTAGCAATATGGCTAAAACTTACAATGGAAGTATTTTCCATCTGTATAAAAATGTTGAGTATACTAAAACTGATCAAAACTGTTACTGTGTCATAACTTACCAGCTTTGAAGAAAGACAAAACAGGGACAGATTTCCAGTTTCTAATTGCAAGTGAATGCTCCTAGTTTACTGAAGAGAGGTGTAAGTAATGTAGCATCCTGTGGGTGCCAAAGTCTGCTGGCTTTGGTGAGCTGCACACTTGTTATTCTGGTGTCTTCAAGCATTGGAACCAAAGGCCAAATGCAAACAGCCTTTACATTTTCAAGTGAAACTTCATTTTCTTTGCAGATACACTTGTATGGTAGACTGTTTAAACTATTATATGCCTATATTTATATGCATTATAGTGACTGCATCTACTGTTCATGTTTAAACTAAGAAAACAAAAAATGAAAGCATTCAACTTGAAGCAAATAGAAAACTTTAAAGATTGGCCCTCCATAAAAATGCTGTGGTTATGCTGCTTGATTTTAAGTTTGCACTTTTTTTATTGGCATTAAAAAAACAAAACAAAACTGTTTAAACTGAACAGAATTTCGTATTTTATTTAATTTAACTACGTTGAAAGTGACTGCTCTGTACATCGTGAACTTAACAATATACATGCTGTAAATGAAAGTTCACTGTCCTGTATACTAAGTTTATTGGTTTTTCTTCCAACTTACAATTAGGACTGCAAATGTATGAAACAAACCTTAGTCCACTTGTATGGCTTTAACCAGGTGCAGTATGCAGTCATGTGGAACCTTGCTTTCTAGTGCTGGCAAAATGAGGACGTCTTTAATTACTGGCTTCAATAAACATGAATCCAGACTGCTTTCTGCTGTGCTTTTGTCTGGGAGATGCCCTCCTGGCACTGTTTGTGTGGGAGCAGGGTGTGGGTAAGCTCTGGGAGCAGGAGGAGCAGGTTGGCTGTGAGCTGTGTCCCTGGGTTAGTGACAGTCCTCTGGAGCTGGGAGCTGGGCTTGGGACAGCTCACAGCACTTTGGTCCAAAAGAATGTATTTCATTGGGCTGGGGAGACAGCTGTGTGCTTCACTAGCTTCAGATGTATTCTGTGGAATACTGTTCCCAAGCACAGCACTGATCCTGAATTAGCAGGATTCAAATCCAGGCTATGGGAAGTTTAAGGAGTGAATTGCTGGAGTGTTGAAAATCCCTCTTCTCTGCCAATAGTCAAGTGTTCTCACTTGGCTGGGTGTAAGAAGAGCTTCCCAGTAAGCACAGAAGGAGTGGGCATTTAATTAGGATTCTGCTGCTTGTTTTCATCGTTTGTTTCATTTCATATCAATTGGATGCCTCTGTTCCTCTGCACAGATTGAAGCCCTAAATATGAATGTTTGTTGAGTCACCCTGCCTCTGAAATATAAATCAGCTAAGCTTTGGCTTTCTGGTATATAATTTCTCCAGAAGGGAATCCTTATGAGGCCATGAAACAATTATCATTTTAGAATTGCCATAATGTTTTCATTAGCTCATTAATGTGAATAATCAGTTTAAACTCTTTAAGACGGGCTTTAGAAAATATTTTTTGAGTATATGAAGAGAATTCTATTCTATTAGTCTGGGAGAAAACCAAGTGAAGACTTCATCTTCAGATGAGGTGAAGTTGAAAGTGACTTTGGAAAGATGGTGGCAGTGGATGGAAGTGGAAGAACTTATAACTCTTACATTTACTTTGCTGCTCTTCAACTCATTTTTTTTCATTTTTTTTCAAAGCAAAAAAGTAATTCATTTTTTTTCAAAGCAAAATGTCCCTAAGTTAGGGGGGAAAAAATGAGATAATAAGGCTTTGGTGCAGAAGAATCTTTCCTAAGGCTGCTCTGAAGGCTGATTTAAACTTTCTAAGCTGCTCTTAGAAGAGGAGTCATTCACTGCCTGTGCTGTTCCAAATGGTGGCATTTACCTTTCTGGCTTTTCAGGTGTGGCAGGGTTTTGTTAGAGAATGAACTGCTTGGGTAAGAGTCTCTGCTTGAACAGAACAGTGAATTTCTGAGTCTTTGCAGTTCAAATACCTGCACAGGAGAAGCTGGGGGTTAAGAGGTTGTTACTGATGACCTGAAGGAGACTCTGCTTGTCAGGGTCTGTGTTTAGAGCTGAATGGACTGTTTGGTACCAAACCCAAACTAGTCTGTTATATGGTCTTTTTCATTTAAAAATAAATAATGTATTCATAGGATAGATACAGTTTAATTCCAAAGGCACTCTTTTAATGGAATTCAGTTTCCCTTCAAGGAATTGACATTAAAATTCCAGCCTGATATGCTGGAATGCCTTTGTAATAATGAATTTCTCCTTCACTGACCCACTCAGATTGTGTGGAGAAGACAACAAGCACAAATAATCACAAAAGCCAACAGTCTGAGCTGCTGCTTTGGGACACCGCTGGCTCCTGTGAGATTCCTGCACTCCCTGTAAGTGGTTTATCAGCAGCTCCATGGAATGGGCACTGCAGGCTGCAGGTGAGCACAGGGTGGGATTGAGAGGGATTTCTGCTCCCTGGAAGAGTGAAAGAAAGTGATCTCTGTTTCCACATGTACCTCAGTGAAATTCAGATGTTTAGAAAAAAACTCAAGGAATTTTCTCCAATGAATTTCTTGACAAGTGGTAATATAAATATACTGTTACAATGTTTCCAAATCAGTCACGTCTCCAAAATCCTGAAGGATAGGGCACCTAATTCTGCTTCAGTTGTCTTAAAAGAATAAAAAGGCTTGCAGTATCAGCAGCACAGCTGTGGCTGAGAGCAGCAGTGACTGATGCCAGCGCTGTGACCTGGCAGGGTGAGTGGATTGGAGCACTGTCACTCCCTGAAAGAGCTGTGCAATCCCTGCTTTGTTCCAGGAGTCAGAGCCCCCTGCTGTGAGTTCCTGGAGGGCTTTTTGGGCAGCACGTTTGTAATTACATGCAGGAGGTCTGTGAGATTATGGCAGAACCAAGGGAAGCAATTAATTTTCTTTGTTGCCTTTGGTAGCAGACTTTGTGCAGCAGAACCAACACTATGAGTAGTAACACTTTATCTGAAGGAAAAGATCCCTCACTCCCCTTTCCCTAACACTTAATTATGTTTTGCTGAACGTTTCTGGAGCTGAAATATTCCAAGCCCGGGAGGTGGCAGGCGTGGGATTGGTACCTGAAGGTGACAATGCTGGATATGTCTACAAAGGCACTGGCAAAGGCAAAGGCACTGCTTGTCAGCTTCCCTCAGTAATTCCTGTTTGGCAGATTATTTTTGTTTTGATATCCAAGTATCTTCCAGAGAGTGAGCTGATTTTTCCCCCAAAGAAAAGCGATTCCACTCAGGTTTATGAATTTTAATATGAGTTAAGCTGTTCTCCTTTTAATTTCGAGTTGACTAAATTGACACTGGTTTGGCTGGTTTGTTTCTTTCAGAACAAAAGCTGAAATAGCAGAGTCCTGCACTGAAAGCCAACAATTTTATCTGTCCACAAGAAAGCTGAATTAGCTTGCACAAGCTGTCTTTGAAAAGTGTCTGAGTTTTCAGTACAAATGTTTTGTATGTAACATGCAGTGTAGCTTTATGACATAAAAATGTCATCTTTAACTTGGGCTTGTGTGGTATTCACATGCCCTCTGAACAGAGACAGGCTGTGAGGCAAGCTGAGAAGAGGGAAAACACAATTCTTATCTCACTTGCTGTGCCTGTGTTGTGCTGAAGTAGAATGTAATATAGAGATTGTTCACCCACAGTGAGGATGTTTGGTTCCCTTGGCCTGTCAGGGCCAGGTGTGTGTGTGTGTGTGTGTGTGTGTGTGTGTGTGTGTGGGACTGGCACGGGACAGTCACCAGAGAACCAGGGATGAGCGCAGGGTGAGCAGCTGTGAGCAGGAGTGAGGGCAGGGCAGATTCACTTTAGATACAATGTACATAGTAGAGTATAATAAAGTAATTCTTTAGCCTTATGATGATGGAGTCAGATGCATCTTTCTCTCTCCCCTTTGTCAGTCACCTTTGATTTACAATAGGCTTGTCCAAAACAATCCCTCAAAACATGCCAGAAATGGAGTTGCAACTACTGCAAGCATGTGCAGTGAAATATTAAAGTTGAGAAAAGGAAAATGCCATTGTAGATCTCTGGCACTCACCTGACCAGTCTGACAGCATTCCAAAAGCCAAGGACTTGCCTTTTAGAGAGGGAGTGGAATGGACTTCATTGACAGAACAGAGGGAGTGAGACCCCTGAGGGAGGATGGATGGATGGATGGATGGATGGATGGATGGATGGATGGATGGATGGATGGATGGATGGATGGATGGATGGATGGATGGATGGGCGGGCTGCTGAGATCAGATCCACTCTGTGTGTTGTCCATGGCCTCAGTGAGAGAGACTGCAGGACAGTGCTGTGCCCTGAGGGCACCAAATTAAAACCTCTCCTTTGCAGAGGAGGAAAATGATTACCCACAAAGGACTTGGTACACTGGTGGTACTCTGCAGATTAGTAGAAAGCGAAGTTGTTCCAAATTTTCTGATGTTCTGAAGGAGTTCAGTTACTGTGCCTACAGGCAGAGAGGGAGAAGTAGAAGAGAATTGCATTTCATTAAAGACCAGTCACTGACTGCACAGAAAATCTCTTGAATGCAAAATGAAGGCAGAAGTCCTGGAGGGAGAGCTCTGGGCACTTCCAACCAAGCCCACAAGTGGCTCTTTCTCACTCAGTTGTGGAGGTCAGTGATGGAGCCTGATCTCCACAGCTGGGCTCAAGCTTTGGTACGAGTTGGGAGCTCCTGTGGTGATGGGCTGGTTTGGAAACAATCAATGGAACATCAGCCTTTGATCTGTGCAAGAGATGGGGGCTACTGAATTAATACTGGCATTTGTTTATGCTGTGAACCTGAATTATTACTTCCAGGTTTGTTTTCCTGGGAAGAGCACACATGCCCCAGGACAACAGTGGATTGTCAGTAGGTGACTAATTAGCTGTGCTTAGCTGGCTGAATCAGGATGTTTTGACCAGTATCTTGCAATGCTGAGAAACTGGCAGGATCTGAAATACTTAAATCAGCAAAATCCTGTCAAAATCTCTCCCAAGTCACCTTTCAGCTGAACAGAAGTACAACACAACTATTAAGAGAATGCTGTCATATTTCAAATATTTTTAGCATGGTTTCCACTGCTTTTGCTTTTGTGCTCTGTCCTGTTCTATCCCCTCCTCAAAAATAACTTAAATCTTTTGGCCAGTTTCAGTGACAAGAAAGATCTTGCAGACAGCTGACTTAATCCCAGTTGCATGAAAATTAAGGGCTTGGTGGAGACGATAAATCCAAAGATTTCCTCTGCTTTAGGCAGGGATTGCCAAGGAAGTTTGGCTGGTTCCTAGGCGAGCCCAGCCAAGCAAAGATCTGTGGTCTGCACACACAGAACCTGGCGCAGCGCTGGCTTCCTTCTGCTTGAGCAGGGGTTGGAGGACAGAAATTGGAGCTGAGCTGCTCCCTGGGCAAGGGGACCCTGGGGAGGGGGCTGGGGCAGTGGCCTCGCTGGGAGGGGAGAGCTGGGGAAGGTGGGAAGAGAAGACAAGCCTGCAAGGAATCAGGATTTATTAGTTCCTCTGTGTATGGCTGGGGAGAGCTGGGGCCATATGCCTGCCTTGGGTTTATAGCCAGTGATGGAAGACTTGAAATTATTTTTCCTGTTTAAAAAAAAGCAAAAAGCCAAAACTTTCCCTTCCATGTAGAAGACCCATGTAACCAAAGAAATACTCTGTGAGGGAATGAGCCAGATGAGCTGAATACAGAGTTCTATCGTATGGAGAAATTAGGTGCTGTTGCAAAAGGGAATATTCTTTGAACTGCTGTTATGGTTGCTGATGTTAGCAGTCAGCTGCAGGTTAGCTGTAAGTAAAACAAATTCAGGAGGGTAATTAAAGAATGAACTTCTCTACCATGTGCAGTTCTCCAGGAGAAGTGCAGGGGCTGGCTGGGTTGTTGCATAACAACACACACAGGATTCAGACAGTTGAGGTCAGTTGTTTTCGCTGGCCCGTTCCATCCGTGGAAAGAAAGAATGTAGTGAGTGTACTTCATCTTTTTTTTTAAGCCTGCTAAGGGACCTTTAAAACTTTTCTTATAAAACATGGTTTATACAATTTTTTCATCCTCCCCTTCAGCTTCCCACCTCCTCAAAAAATAAACCCCAGCTCTTTCCCTCCAAGGTGTGCTGTACCCTGCCTGTTCCATCACTTGCTATAAAACTACTGATGTTGCAGGGGAAGCATCCCCATGTCCATGCAGAGGAACAAGAGTTTTCTGGCCCTCTGCTCTAGGTCTGTGGGGTTTTATGGTGTTATTGGAAGACCACCACCTTTTTCTCAGTTCAGGGCTTTTTTTCCCCTCGGTTCCCTGGATAAATGTAGTGCCATGAATAAAATAAACACTGCTGTCAGTCTCTCTGCATATTTTTTCAGTGTGCTTCATTATACAGGATTCTTTCAAAAGAAATGTAACTCACAGTCTTGGCTGGTTCCCAGCACCATTAAAGGTCTGCTGGCACTTTTCTTAAGAATCTGGCATTTTGCTTCTCTTTTTTATAGAAATTCATTTCACCTTCTGCTCTGTAGAATGTCTGCTGCCCTTTAGCCCAGCTGTGGCTGCACAGTAACCCCTCTCTGGCACTTGCACATTGCAGATGCCCTTAGAAGTTTTTGGAGGTGAAAGGAGCCAGTGACTTCCTCATTCACTACCAAACTGGCCCAGTAGATGATACAGAATAAGATATCAGTCCCTAATCCTGGAGTAAAAACAAATAATGAAATGGTTCTGTGAATGGCTCATTGTTAAAAGCACATGAAGTCGTGTTCCTGTCTGCAAGGTAAGGGTCTGACTGATCTGTTTGGCAGCATTGCCTTTCTTGGTTTTGTTTCTGGGGGGGGAGGATTTTTTTTTTTCTTTTTGGTTTGTTTTTGAAAGGGAAACACTGTTTCCTGATAGTGATGGTGAAGTTTCAGCAGTGACACTTTCACCTGTCCCCTTAATGCAGTACAGCTCTTGGGCAGGGTCCTGTGGGGACTTCAGCTGCTGTTGCCTCTAGTCCCAGCTGTGAGAGCTGGTGCCATCCCTGGGGCTGGGGACTGTCACCAGAGGCTGAAGCCTGGGGGGCTCCAGGGCTGCTCTGTTTGTTTTCCAAGGCCTCAGGGCTGGAATCCAGGTGGAGCTGGTGAAAGTCTGCAGGGACTAATGTTGTAGCTGAGGAGAGGGGTAGGACTCACCACCATTTTGGCTACTGAAGCTGCACTTTTTTAAGCAGATGAAAAGCCCAGGAGTCCCTCGTTGTGCTGTGGTGTGTGCCCAAGAGACCCTGGCCGAATGGGCACGGTGTTTTCAGCCAGTGGAACTTGCAAGAAGCTTTTAGAGGCTGCCCTTCATCTCAGCTTCTTTCTGTTCTCCTCTCTGCTTCTCTCTGAACTTTCCTCAGCTGGCAGGGCTGTGCTTTGACCCCTTTCCTCAGCTGTAGGATTGGTTTTTGACTCCCAGCTGTGGAACCCAGGTCTCCTCAGGGTTCCTGAGGTGCCTTTCCTGGTGGTGTCCTGGGAGGCTGCAGTGCCCAGCTGTGGTGACACGGGATTGTCACACTGCTCAGCAGCATTACACAGAACTGACCTCATGACTCCCCACCATCCCAGTCTTCCTTCTGCTTAAAATCTGTCAGAACTCACAGCTTCTTCTTCTTCTGTTAATTCCTACTTCTGACTCAGCAAAATTATTTGTCCACCTCCCATGCAGCTCATGGCTTCAGAACCAGTGTGCACAGCACACTCCCACACTGGGAAAATGCACAATCCCCTGCACTGAGGCACTCAAAGCTACCAGATGTTTTCCTAAAGCAAGTTCTTTATTAGCTTTTGAGGGTGGGGCTTGGCTTTTTTCTTTTCCCCAACTGAAAAGCTGAGAAAAAGCTTCAGCACTTTTTACATTGAGAATTTCAAGGGGAAAAAAGCCTCCTGTCTGATGCCAAAGTTAAACTCTAATCACTGCTCAGCTCTCCTGGAATTTGGCAGCATACCAGTGCTCCTTCCCTTTGGTAGGTCACGTGCAAATACCGGAGCCTTTTCTTAAAGAACCTCTCAGCTCTTTTCAGGTACTTGCACAGATGTAACTTTGCTGTTAGGATTCTAATGCCTTTTACACTCTTGACTGCATTAAAACACCATTCCTAATAACCACTATTCAGATCTACAAAATTTTATGTTTAAGCATTAAAATACTTTTAAGTGTGTTTAAACTACATAAATGCACTTTAAAATCTGGTTTTAAATTGATATTCCGATTCTACTGGAATAGAATCACAGTTTTAATCTTGGAAATAGCACTTAAATTTGCTTAATGAAAAGAACCCAAAATTGGTTCACAAGTTTATGAGAGGTTGTAGGAACAGCTGAGATGAAGGTTGAGCGATGAAGGTCTCTTTGTTCAGTTTGTTCACTGTGAATATTTAAGATTCTCTTTCAACTGCTTTTTACACCTAACTCACCAGCTGGTTTTAATTTAAATCCAGTGTCCTGGAGATTCTTTCTGATGGGAGGTTTTCAATTCTGTCAAAGCTGACCCAACTGTTCTGTAACAATCAGATCATTTAATTACAGTGTCTATGAACAGCATACTTGGTTTTTCCCTCAGTGCTGCTTCTTCCTTGTTTTCACTCTTCAGTCCCATTTTAGCTGGATGTGAAGAACTCAGTGATTAATTCCATGATCTGACTAGCTCGATGGTGTGGTGGTGTCTTGAGTGCTGCTGAGTGACCCAGTTCCCCATTTTCCTGGTGCCCGTGAGCAGGCACACAATGGAAGGGCAGGCTGTGCTGGAAACTCCCGAAGCCAAACTTATCTGAGAGCGATCTGATCCGCGGGGATGAATGCAGTGACCTTTTTCCTGGATCACTACTTCTATTTACATATTAAACGTCGACTTTTTTTTCCTTCCCGTTCTGCAGAGCTGAAAAGGTGCCGTATCAGGCAAGAATGTGTGTAAAGGATTCCTTTGTTAAATGTTGGCAGCAGCCTCAGCCGGCCCTGCCAAGTCAGTCCGGCCCACCCACCCATCCAGGAGCACGCCAGGGACCCGAGCACAGCCTGGGCTGGGGCTGGGCTCTCCTGGCAGGGCTGTGCCCTGGGAGCTGGGACACTTGGCACACGCTGGGACCAGCCCTCCTCTTGCCCCAGAACACCTTGTTGGAGCAGAACTCTCCCTGTGCTCCCCCTACCCCGGGAATTGGCTGCCCAAAACCAGATGGGTTCAGTGTGTCTGCACCTCCCAGCACCCCCAAACTGCTCTCATGATCTAAATACATTTACACTCCATGTTCTCCACTCCAGGAGAGAAGGAAGTTATTAAGAAGTTTGCAGAAGGGTGTGCTGGAGGAACTAAGCAAACAGCCAGAATGGAGATCTCCTACCACCTCACCTTTTGCTAAACCACTCAACCATCTTCCCCCTTTATGCTTCTTCAACACACCTTTAGATTCTCTTTCAACACATGGATGTGTTTTGGTTAGAATTGCAAAAGCTTGACCAAAATAATACTCACTGGATGTTACAGAAATGTTTTCCTTGCTTTGCTCAGGATAGTTTTCCAAAACTGCAGCAGCAGTCCTTCAAAATAAAGGTTAAATGTCTCTTCAGGTAAATATGCATAACTTGTGTTCCTGAAACAGCCATGGAGCCTTCAGTTACAATCCAGAGATGCTCTCCTAAATGACAACCACATATTGTGAGAGTTCTAATTTCCCTAGAGTTATACAAGAACTGAGATAAGAGACTGTAAACACCTATTAATCCAGCCCTGTGCCACAGTGGGATTTTCCCCTTACATGATTTCCTATTGTTAGGCCAGGTTCATGTGACCTAAGCAAGAGTTACCCTCGGGTTTCTCCATGCTTTGCTCATGTTTTCTTATTTTTTTCTTTCCCTGATGCTCACCCTTCACCAAAGGGCAATGACTTTCTTTTACACATCTCCCAACTCTTCACCTTGCTTGAGAATATCAGCCTCACTCTGCTGCACGGGGTGTAGCAGAGAAGCTGTGGAAGGACTTTGCACAGTCAGCTGCAGCTCCAGTTAGCCAAGCTGCGACTGTTAGTGGTGAACAAACCCCTGACTCTCTGGTTCTCTCTCCTTGTCCCTCCTTCTTTGGAGGTGTTTATTCAGAGGCCAAATGAAAGAAGAAAAATATCTTTAAACTAAGAATCATATGTACACGGTAGAACCTATGAAAAGAGGGATCAAAGGAGTTTCAAGGGAACTGAAAGGGAGACATGAGTAGTTACCTGTCTACCTGGGTGTAGACACACAGGTAACTGGAAAGGAAATCCCCAAGTGGATAAGTCCCAGTATTCGTGGAAAAGAGAAGAACTGTAGCAGGTAGACTCTTGGAGGCCAGAGGAAGATGCTAGAATTCTTAATGTGTTAAAGTCCTGTAAAGTGGAACAGGTGACAGTGTAAACTATCAGTGACAAGAACAGGAGCACGGGTCTATCAGAGCCTGGCTGATAACCATGGCAGATCACAGGATGCAACACGGAACAACCGAACTTCACCGTGGTACACAGCAGTACGGCTGTGCTAAAAAAAAAAACAAACTTAGCTGCATTTCCCTCACCTGGATTTGCCAGGTTATCTTGCGATTTGTCCTTAATTGTCGTGACATAGCACAAGGAAAAGCACCCCAAAACCTGCTTCAGAGCCAGTCAAGGCTACCTTGGAAAACGTCGCTGTTTCGAAAGACAACACTCGTGGAAGAACGGCGCGGAGGTTTCCGCTGCCGGAGCCGCTCGGGCGCAGTGTCAGCGCAGGGGCTCGGCCGTGAGCCCGGGGCAGGTCCCGGAGCCCGGAGCCTGCTCCGAGCCCGCCCCGCGAGGGCCGAGCTGGGGCCGTGAGCGCAGCTCGGTGCCAGCAGCGGCTGCAGAGCCCGAGCGGCCGCGGTGCCCGGGGCAGGTGCGCGGCCCTCCCCGCGGGGCGGGCGCGGCGCAGGCACCGCCCGGCTGCGCGCCCTCCGGGGCGGGCCCTGCCCGCCCTTTCCGCTCCGCGCAGGGGGAGGAGCGGCTGCGGCGGCGCCGCTCGGAGCTGGGCTGCTCTGCCGGGACCGGGACCAGGAGCAGGACCAGGACCGGGATCGGATCCGTACCAGGACCAGAACCGGGATCGGGGCCGGCATCGGGATCAGAACCAAGACAGCGGAGGCGGGAGCGCGCCCCCGAGTGGCGGGGCGGGCTGCGGCGCTCAGGGCTGCGCGCCCCCGGCCGGGGCACGGCTCCGCATCGGGACAGCGCAGCTCCGCTCCGCGCACCCTGCACGCCTCTCCGCACCGGGGCAGCGCTCCGCGCCTCTCCGCACCGCACCGGGGCAGCGCGGCCCCGCTCCGCGCGATGCTGCCCGGGCGCTCCCCGCACCGCTGCGCCTGAGGCGGGCGCGGGGCGGCCATGCAGCCCTCGTTGCCTTAGCTGAGCGCGGCGCTCGGCCCGGAGCCCGCGGCCACCCCCCGGCGGCACCGGCAGCACCGGCACCATGAGGAACGGCGATGACCTGGAAGGCTTCGACGGGGAGGCGTCCAGCGCCTCCATGATCTCGGCGGCCAGCAGCCCCTACCAGCCCACCACGGAGCCCGTCAGCCAGCGCCGCGGGCTGGGCGGCCTGCGCTGCGACCTGGACTACCTGCGGGGCACCTTGGGCAGGCTGAAGCTGGCCGAGGTGGTGAGTACCGCGGCGGGCAGCGGGGCGGTGTGAGGGGCGGGCCCGGCCGGGCCGTGCGGCGCTGCCGGGGCCGCGGGAGCGCGATCCACCGGGGCCGGGTGCCCGCGAGCCGCTGCGGGGCCGGGACAGCGCGGCTCGGTGCCAGCACCGCACCTTCCGACCCCGCTCACTGCGGCCCGGTGCCCGGGGGAGGCTCCCGGCCGTGCCCGGGGGAGGCTCCGCCGTTCCCCCGTGGGACCCGCCCGGGGCCGGGTGCGGAGCGCGCCGGGCCCCGGATCCGCCCGGAGCTCGCAGAGCCATCGCTCGCCTGCTTTGCCCTTAGCGGGCTGAAGTTCTCCTAAGTGCACCGAGTAAAAAGAAAGAAACCCTTAAAAAAACCCCGAACACCAAACGTGAGGTTTTGTATTGTGAAATTAAACGTGAGCTGGGTTCGTTCGTGTACTTTGGACACCTGGGCTGGTTCAGTTTGATGGAGCCTGTGCAAGGCTCGGACCACCCCAGCAGTGAAACACGTAATGAACACCGAAGCATTTCAGCAGTTTCTGTGGTGCTAGTGCCTTCATCTGATCTGCTTTCCAAGTCACTATGATATTTATAGTTTTCAAATCAACAAATGTGTTTTTCAGGATCTTAGGAAAAGAGGTGTTTTATGCAAATGACAGTCACCTTGAAATAGATTTTAAAGTAATTTCTTACAGGGTGCTGCAAATTCTTGTAACTTAAACAAGTTCTTTGGGAAGTATGATGCTAGAAACATTTTAATATTTCGTATTTTTAACTTTGGCATTTAAAACCACTGCTGGTTAGTACAAGGCAGAACTTGCACATACAGGTTTCATGAAAAACACATTGGAAGCATCCTGGCTTCAGCTGCACACAAGTTTATAGAGAACTCCGATGATGAATTCATTTTTTATGAATGCCCGGTAAAATCCAGGATTTGGAAGTGTGATTTGTTTCCATCTCATCTCCTCAGCTCAGGGTAGGATCTGTGCTCTGCAAGTGGTAGCAGTGAGTGTGTTAGCCCAGTAAAACAACAGGGACCAGCAGTGTGTGCTTGTGTGTGTTCAGGACTGGAGCCAAGGGATCTGTCATCACTGTGCAACATCTACCTGTCTTCGAGCTGTTAAAAACTGTCCATGTGGTGGAAATCCTGGGGTGGTGCTGCCTGATACGCTGAAATAATCCACCCTCGGGATTTTTGTTTCAGTTCCTACTGCAGATCCTTTCTGCAGTATGCTAATAACCATGGCAAGTCTTGTTAAAAACTTGTCATTAAATGACTAATTACCGATTGTAACCGAATCCTGTATTATTAAATCTGACTTGCTTGGAACAAATCCCAAAGATACATGGAGTACACCTCATAAGGTTTTAAGTCATGTAAAGAAAGATGGGGGAAAACCACGCTCTGCTGGAGTTAGAGAGGTTTCCTTGTCCCTGGACCAAGACCCTGCTGCTCCCAGTTCATCGCTGGGAGATTGATACTTGCAGAGCAGTGTCTTGAGAGGAGCTGAGCCAATTGTGAGGGTTGAGAGTGTTTTCTGCCAGTTTCATAAGAATGATCTGAGCTATTGCATGTGGTTCCCAGGAGTGCATGAATGCAGAGGGGCAGCAGTTAAATAGAAATAAGGTTAGCTAGTGTAGGGTGGAAGGCTGTGCACCACCTCAGCCTGGTCACTTGTACTCAAAAAAACTCCTCATTCATGGTAATGGAAGAGCAGACTACTGACATTTGCAAACCAATGGAAAACTGAGCAGTGTTGGAAAAGAAAGGAGAGAGAGCACATTCCACTGTGTACTTAGGTTGCTTATTTGCCAAGTATAATTATTGCAATTACAATATTCAATAATGCCTTTGCAAAAATACTGTAGGAACCGAAATGTAACAAAGTCTGTGGTGTAGAACTCTGTCTCTTAAAAACAAGAAGGAGCTCCTGGCACTCAAAAAAACATTACAAAAAGGAAAAAGGCAAGTATTGGTTAAGATAAAAGTCTCTAAGTGTATTATAGTAAAAAAGAATGTTACAGGAAAGATTACAATGCATGTGCTTCATTTAGCATCAGGATTTATCTTAAAATACATTTGTGATTGACAGGCAAAATATCAGCTCGAGGCAAACATTGCTGCTGCTTGTTCTAATCTTTGGTTGAAGGGCTTCCCACAAACTGCCCTGTGGTGCTGAGGGAAGGAAAACTGCTGCTCTTTGTGGCTTGGATGGCCCTGCTTCCAAATGCCCATTTTTGACTGTCAAAAGCAGAAGGAACGGGGAAAACACCACATCACTTAAAATAGGTGTAAGGCTCTGTTAATTTGGTGTAGATTTATCTTTATGGATTCAAATAAAGGGGTTGTTACAGGAGGAAAACCATGATTACATTGTAGGCATATGGAGTAATGTAAGTGCTGTTAGTGTAAGTAGAGGGGACAATGGTTTTAATATTAAATTAAATATTAATATTAATTAATAATAATTAAATAAAATTAATATTTCAAGACAATATGCCCCAAAGTGTCCTTTGAAGGGACACCAATATAATGGGTTATGATGATGTTTCATGTATGGTATTGTGCAGCTTATCTCTCAGCCTTATTTTGGTTTTTGCTAAATTTAGATTTGGTTGCAGACTGGAAAACTACAATTTAGGGGTTACATCTCCTCTTTATGGCCAGTGGTCAGTAATAGCAGTGTGAGGAGCAGTGAGGGAGAAAGGGAAAGGGCCCACGTGGAACAGCTTAGCATTGAAATGACTTCCCTGATTTTGACAATGTTATTGCCAGGTAGGTGAGCTTTTCAGAAAGGAAGCCTTTACCTGCATCTCAGTGTTCTGTTGAAATAGTTGTGTGTGTTTGTTGGGATCTGTGAGGGAACATCTGGACTGGGGCTGCAGCTGTGGCCTCCTTAGAGCAGCAGCTTGGAGGAAGGTGGGGAGTGTTGGACCAGGGCAGAAAAGGAGTGAGCAGGGCTCCTGACACGGGTGGGAAGTGACAGACAAAGGGCTTGAAGGGAAATGGAAGGGGAGAGTACTTAAGGTAGCTTGGAGCTTTCATGTTTGCTTTGTGCTTTTGGTTTTGTTCTGATGGGACTTTGATCTCGAAAGGGAAGTCAGGGAGAAGCCAGTGCATTTGTGTGCTAACCAAAGAAATGTTTTTCCCTTGGAGAGGTTGTCTCCATTGACCTTCTGGCATTTAAAAGGAGCATACCTTTAATCATGGAAGGAGTGAGAGGTGCCTGTCCTTGGAGAGCAGAGCAGGAATGTTCTTCAGAGTTTATTCTCATTTCTTTTTGGCATGAATTTGTTTCTCATGCTTTTGAGGGCTTTAATACTTCCCACAGAGACTGCTGTTCAATGATGAAATGGATATCACTGGAAAACTTTGCTATGGATGTCCTCAAATGATTTGTTTTATTTCAGTACTTTCTCCCCATTCCCTTGAATTTCCCAAGGACAGTCTCTCCTTTTACTGAGTGTGCTTGCAGAAAAGAGGTGTTTAGTGTGGGGGGTCAGGAGGGGCCCATTCTGTCCTGCCAAGGAAATCAGCTGGTTAGGAGGTACCCTCTCTTTGCTGGAAATAGTTTCATTTTAGATGAGACTGTCAGCTTTTCTTCCCTCCTCTTCATTTTAGTTTTCAGCTTTTCAAAAAATGCATTATTATTAATATTTTTCCTTGGTTATTGTAATTCTGCACCTTTAAGGATCTTACTGTCATTAAAGCTGGGCATGGACACATTTCCTACTGAAATTCCCATGGCCAGTGGTGGCTGCCCTTTGTGTGCTGCTCGGTATTTTTGGGAGTGTGGCTCCAGGTGGGCTGTTCATAGGCTTGAAGGAAAGGAAAACCAGGCAGGATCCTGTTGGAAACCTGGTTGGTTCTCACTGTAATGCTGCCAGGTTTGCACAGGCACTTGATTTAAAGTAACATGTGACCCCTTTAGCAGCTGGGCCAGGGGGTGTGAAGAATTGTGCCTGGTCAGGTAGGAATGGTTCACCTGGGATCACAGAGCTGCCTTCTGGTGGGAGCAGCAAGAGGCAGAAGCCCCTTAGCATGTGCTGCTGAGAGGGTGGATGGCATTTGTGGTGGCTGGTGATGGCTTCTGTGGCTCACACAGCCTAGACATTCTTCTCCTCATGTGTTTGTTCCAAATGCTACAGAAATCCATCAGAGATTCCTTTTAAAGAAGATAATACTTCTGCTTGGGAGGTCTCTGAGCTGGAGATGCTGATGAGTGCACTGGGAAGTATCACTCCTTTCTTGCTCTTCTCTTCTTGTCTGTAGCATTTGATATTGCCAGGGGAGGCAGCAGTTTGAGCTAAATGAAATCTGGTGGGAATAGCAGTTCAGATGTTCACAGTTTTCAGAATAAAAAGTTCTGTCTTCATTGGTGGAGAGTAGCTGTGCATTGAAAAAAAAGTTGTTTTGTGGCTTACTATCATTATACATTTCCAGATTCAGAAATGGGTTGCAGAGGCCAGGACTACAGTGGAGCTCTGGGCAGTGAGGTTCTGTTGAGATGAAGAAAACAAAATTCAGAGGCCAGGGATGCATGCCTACATGGGTAATAAGACTACTGAGAGTTCTCATTGTTAATTATATTGGAAAATTCAAGTAATAACATTTGTGTTCCAAGGAATAAGCTAATTGCTGACTATTAGAATCTGGCTGAAAGCTATTCTGAGGTGTTCATTAATCTCATATTTAGTTACTGCTTTCTTCTTGTGTCTTGAGCTCAGCATCTGAGCTGGAGGGCAGGATTAGATGGAGCCCCCAGCTGTGTGTGATGTGTCCCATCTGAGGGCCTGTCTGACTTGGCTGCTCCTTTGGCCCTGCAGTGCTCTGGGTGAGCTGGGTGCTTCCCAGGAGCTGCCATCTGCAATCAGGGAACTTCCAGGGGCCCAGTGGATCAGTGTGAATGAAGGGAGATTGCTTTTGCATGGGCTGGGGTGGAGTTTGCATTTCTGTCAGTGAGGAGTTAATTCAGTTAACAGAGGGCAGTGGGGGGATGTTCTGAGGGGTCACAGCAGCCAGGCCATCAGGCCTGGTGGGAAGCACTCGGTGCTCCTGGTGAAGAGCAGAGCACTGCAGGAGACACTCAGGGGGAATTTCAGGTCCCTGGCAGCCCTGCATCTGCCTTTTTTATTCACAGGTGGTGGTTTCACCTTAAGGTTTAGTTCTCTTCATTTATTCTGCACTTTGGAGGGATAGAAGCCTTCCTCCTTTTTGTTGTGGGTTTAGTTGGAGCAATGGATAGCTCTTTGTTCCTGTGCTAACACTGCCCTTGCTGTGACTCCTGGCCCTCGTGCCCTCAGCCAGCCCTGTTTGTGCTGCAGGAGCAGGACAGGAGGGCTTGGGCAGTGCTGGACAAGGGGCTCTGCTGGACAAGGGGCTCCCAGAGCCACAGCCTGGCAGAGCTGGCCTTGGGGCTGGGTCCCACCTCTCTGCAAGGTCACTTTGCCAGACACTTCTCCTCTTTCATCCCAGGATCACACTGGCAATTTGTGGTCACTCTGTGATGATCTGCATCGTCCACCTTTTTATTCTTTTACACTCTCCAAACAAGGAATGTGTGCTACTGTAAGAAATTGTGACTTTTTTCTGTCATATGCTGAGGTTTGATTTTTGGTGGCATTTGCAGCTGCTTGTTCAGAAGATGTTGAGTATCACAGCAGATACTGGTGATCTCTGGTATTTGGTCTTAGAAAAAGGCTGTTATATCATATTGACAGGATCAAATTTGTAATGCACAAATATGCTTAGAAATAGTTTACAGGTGTCTCTTCAGTGCCTCTGAAACTCTTGACTTTTCTTTTAGATTTATCTTTAAATGTTGTGGATCTGAATTGGTGTGTGGTGATATTTTCATCCTAATATTTACTGTGGAAGAATAATAAGATAATTCTGTTTAGCTTTGCTTTTCATTGTTGCTGTGAACAACTGAATAAATTACTGTGTCTGTCTTCCCACAGAAAGGTGAATGGGTTTTGGTTTCTTTCATGGTGTCTCTTAACTACCATCTGGCCATGGTCATATCTTCCTGCCAGTAAACTCCAAATTCCTGTTAATTCCCCTCTTAAGATGGTGGATAGTTTTTAAATTCTGATTTCAGAAGAAATTCCTACTATGTATGTACCAAGTATGCTGTATTTTTTTCCCTTCCATAATGAACCAGTGCAATAGTAATAGATGCCCTACACTAGTGTAGTTCTCATGGTATTAATAATTGGAAAGCAATCTTTACTTCTTGTAATGTTTCTGGTAATATCTTTTGTTGATGAGGCTCCATAGTGATTTAATTATCATCTTGAGATAAGAAAGACAAGGATAGAAATTTAAGAGGTTGTAACATAATCAGTGTTGGAGGAATCTGTTACTTCTGGTGAGGGTTAGTGCATCATTTTGCAAAATCAACTTGCACACTTTCCAGTAGCCATCATCATCCTGTGCTCAAAGCTGCATTTCATCAAAATCTCTCTTGCTTCAGGACCTTGGCAAATAATTTTGTACTGACATTTTGCATATAAAGAAAACTAAATGCACAGTGATGAGACCTCTTGATGCCTTAGGATTTTGGCTTTTATATTTTTGAAATCCTGTACTGCGTTAGTGTATAAACTCCATATAGAGTGTTAGTTAACTCTCTTCACGTTTTGATCAGACTAAACAATTCCTTTAGGCCTGAAGGACACCCTGCAGCCTCAGGCCCTGAAAAGTACAAACAAAAGTGAGTTGGAAGGGAGGAAACTGGGGGAATATGACTTCATTACCTGAAGCTGTAATTGGAGGATTAACCCCTGGTATGTAAATGGACCAAACTTATAATTGTCTGAAACACTCCAGTGTCCATGTTGAGTGTAGCCCCTCCCCTCCCAGAGGCTTTTGACTGCCCAAAATGTGCCTTTTGAAGGTCTTTATTAAATACCTGCTTTTATTCTCTTAACCTTGTCCAGCCTCTGTTCTAGGCAGCCACTCCAAGGCATCATCTTACCCATGGCTCAGCTGCTGTTCTGTAGTGCTAAAGTCACCACTTACTAGAGCTGCAATTAAGAATACATTCTTATTAAAAAAAAAAACAAAAAAAAGTCACCTAATTCTCAGATGATTTGCATAGTTGCTTCCAAAACATGGAAGTGATGCTTATGTTTCCCTGGAACTTGTGCCATCAACTCCAGAATATGGGAGGATGGAATCAAAAGCTGGACAACACCACCCTGCTGTAGAATAGGTGTAAGAACACCCGGCCATGAGTAGAGAAAAGATGGGTCAGAAATACTGCTTGCAATGGGCAGAGAGGTCCTAGAGCTGGTGTGGCTCTCACCCAGAATGAGAGGCCACTCACAGCCCACAGGGGGGGCTCAGGTGAGCAGAGATCCTCTGATGTTTGAATCTCACCATGTGCAAATTAAACTGGGAACTATAACTCAGAGTATCAGATTCCTGACTGTGGTGGCTAATGAACTGTAATTAAGGCTCTGCTGTGCAATGCCTTAGCTTGTGGAAGAATATGATGCATTTGAACCCAGACAAGCGTTCCAGCATCCAGTTAAACTTCTGTTAATGTGTAACTTGGTATGCAGGTGCTGATGCTTGCATGTCTTTCAATTTTCTTTAGCTCATATCTACATTCCCAAAGTGTTCATGTTGGAAGTGAGCTGACCTGGCTGGGGTTGTTTGCTTCATTCAGGAGAGCCTGAAAGCCCAGCAGTGCCAGTGAGCAGGAACAAGTCCTGTGCTGTGATGGGATGCATGAGGTGCTGCTTCTGCTGTGACTTTCACTGAAGCTCACCCAGGGCGTTTTCAAATGCTGCAAATCTGCCAGTGATACAGCATTGCTCAAAACAGGTCTGGCAGGTTTTTTTTCAAATTATTTTATGAATTGTCTACAACTATTTCCATATTAGGAATTTTCTGTACTTTTGTACATTTTTGAACTGAAATACTTGTGGCAAGAAAGCAATGAGAATGGTTGTGAATGTTATTAAATGCTTAAGTTCTCCAAGTCTTTAACAATCTGTAGTAACTTCTGTCTCAGGAAATTATTTTCATGCTAGAAATGACTTTCATGCTAGAAACTGGTAGTGCCACTTGAATGTCGTGAGTAGATTAATTAGCTGTTTGATGACAAGCTCTTCTGAAAGAAACGAAATGTTGCATTTAATGCTTAGAAACTGTTTTATCTAATGTAGAGGAAACATTTTGTTAAGCACAGTGATATTTAAAGCCGAGATGCTGTTGGAATTATTACCGTTTAGAATTGCTGTGGTGCAGCCCCTGGTGTGCAGGCAGAGCTGCAGAGCTCTGTGCTGCTCACGGCACTTCAGGGCCTTCCACAGGCGGCTGTGCCCTGAGAAACGCAGGCTGGGCAGGGCACGGGGGCTCTGTGCTGCTCTGGGGAGTTACTGCTGCCCGCTGGGTCTGTCTGTCCTGCCCCCGTGTCAGTCTGTCCTGCCCCCTGTGTCAGTCTGTCCTGCCCCCCTGTGTCTGTGTGTCCTGCCCCCTGTGTCAGTCTGTCTGTCCTGTCCCCCCTGTGTCAGTCTGTCCTGCCCCCCTGTGTCTGTCGGTCCTGCACTCCTGTGTCAGTCTGTCCTGCCCCCGTGTCAGTCTGTCCTGCCCCCTGTGTCAGTCTGTCCTGCCCCCCTGTGTCTGTGTGTCCTGCCCCCTGTGTCAGTCTGTCTGTCCTGTCCCCCCTGTGTCAGTCTGTCCTGCCCCCCTGTGTCAGTCTGTCCTGCCCCCTGTGTCTGTGTGTCCAGCCCCCCTGTGTCAGTCTGTCCTGCCCGCTGTGTCAGCCTGTCCAGCCCCCCTGTGTCAGTCTGTCCTGCCCCCTGTGTCAGTCTGTCCTGCCCGCTGTGTCAGTCTGTCCTGCACTCCTGTGTCAATCTGTCCAGCCCCCCTGTGTCAGTCTGTCCTGCACTCCTGTGTCAGTCAGTCTGTCCAGCCCCCCTGTGTCAGTCTGTCCTGCCCCCCTGTGTCAGTCTGTCCTGCCCCCCTGTGTCAGTCTGTCCTGCCCCCTGTGTCAGTCTGTCCTGCCTCCCTGTGTCAGTCAGTCTGTCCTGCCCCCCTGTGTCAGTCAGTCTGTCCTGCCCCCCTGTGTCAGTCTGTCCTGCCCCCTGTGTCAGTCTGTCCTGCCTCCCTGTGTCAGTCAGTCTGTCCTGCCCCCCTGTGTCAGTCAGTCTGTCCTGCCCCCCCTGTGTCAGTCTGTCCTGCCCCCTGTGTCAGTCTGTCCTGCACTCCTGTGTCAGTCTGTCCTGCCCCCCTGAGTCTGTCTGTCCTGCCCCCCCGTGTCTGTCTGTCCTGTCCCCCCTGTGTCTGTGTGTCCAGCCCCCCTGTGTCTGTCTGTCCTGCCCCCCTGTGTCAGTCTGTCCTGCCCGCTGTGTCAGTCTGTCCTGCCCCCCTGTGTCAGTCAGTCTGTCCTGCCCCCCTGTGTCAGTCAGTCTGTCCTGCCCCCCTGTGTCAGTCTGTCCTGCCCCCCTGTGTCAGTCTGTCCTGCCCCCCTGTGTCAGTCAGTCTGTCCTGCCCCCCCTGTGTCAGTCTGTCCTGCACCCCTGTGTCAGTCTGTCCTGCACCCCTGTGTCTGTCTGTCCTGCCCCCTGTGTCTGTCTGTCTGTCCAGCACGGAGGCTCCTGCGTTCCCCGGTGCAGCTGGCAGGGCTCTGCCTGTCCTGGCCACATCTCTTGTTTTAATGTTCCCCTTCTCCAGGATGTCTGGGCTTTTTTTTGCCTTTTAAGGGATGGCATCTACGGGGCCCTTCGGGTTACAGTCTTGGGAACGTTGGGATTGCAGGGACATTTTGCACCATTTCCTTTAAACAAAAACAAACCCAAAAACTTCAATGGATTCCGTAGGGCTACTTTAAGTTCTTGACTGTTTTCTCATTAAAATTCCTTTCTTGTCTTAGTATTTGTGGGATGTTTGATGGTTACTCATAGTTGGGATTAAACAGGATTTTAAAGGATACAGACAGATTCTGATAGTGATGGAACAGAAGTTTCATTTTTCAAATAGCCAAACAGGCTAGTTAAACTAGAGGCTATGCAGACTGAATACTTGACAAATTTTATAATTATACCATTACTTCTTAAAACTAATAAATTACTTAATTTATCTGTTTGTTACCACATGGACTGTGTTTTAATATTGTTTTGACTAGACAGGTTTCCAGCACAGGCTGGCCTGTGAACATGGATGGGAACATGAAGCCAGTTCGGAAGTATTGATTTTTTTCTTTTTCAGAAGCTGAACAGAGAATTCTCATGAGTGAAGCAATAGGGATTTTTTTGTACTTTATTTAAAAATCACGCAAGTAGGATCTCAGTAACGTGCTGTATTCCAGCAGAGTGTGTGTGTGCAGCCCTGAGAGAAGAACAGGGCAGTTTTGTCTGCCCATTTTGTTTAAATAGCAGAGGTATGATAAGCTCTGCATCCTCACAGCTTCACTTAATGGAAGGTTCCAGAAGTGGAGTGGGGAGGGCACTGCAGCCTTGCTGGGAGGCTGGGCAGGGAAGGGTGGGGCTGCACTGGAGGCACCTCCTGAGTGACCCATGCAGGTGTTACTGACAACTCATGAATGCTGATACAAAACACATTCAAACAGAGACTCTGCTGACTTCAGTGACACTAACTGTTAAATTAGTCTGTAAGACTGACAGCTTTGGCAGTTATTTTTAAGCAAGGTTTTATTTCCCTGCTTTGGTGCCTGAAAGTGAGGCTTGCTAACGGAGCAGTTAAGCTGGATTTAGTCTCCATTTTGTTACCTGTAGCCAGTTTTTACTTTGTGTTAATGTTGTGGTAAAGCCTGCATGAGTAGGACTACAGCAGCAAATGGGACTAATGGGAAAATAATTTATTCTTCCTACTGCCACCACTACTTGCAGCTGGCAGTGGCTGAGGAAGATGCAGATGACTCAGTGCATACAAAATTACATTCAGTGTGGCACCAAAGAAATGTATGATGGTTTCTTTGACCTATTTTTGCCTGTCTTGTTGAAGAACATGATATGCAAATGCTGGTCAGATTGTGATAAAATTAGACTTGAAGAAACCTAGCTGGGTAATCCTGCTGTTGAAGAATTTCCACTCAGTGTTGTGTGAGTGCTTTAATTATGGTTTTTATCAGCACCCTGGAGCCCTGTTCTGAGGTCTGGCCCTGCTGCAGTGGTTTGTGAGCAGAGCTCCCCGGGCTGCTGGCCTGTCCCTCTCTGCTCCTGGGCAGGCAGGGGCACTGAGGCTTCTTGAGAGAATTTCACTGCCTGACCTTGGTGAGCTTCAGCTGCCTCTGAGGAACCTGCCCTGTCTGGCACCAGGGAGCATCATTAACAGGCCAGCTTGTGGGACTTAGAATGGCTGTCAAATCTGCATGCAGATGCTTCCAGAATGAGCACGAGACAGTGACGGGAAAAATTGAGCCTCTGGTATCAGGATATGGTGGGAAAGGGGTGAAGAACCATCCACCTCCTTTAGTTTCTCTGTTTGATGGCACTCACTGTGGCCATTGGCACAATTCATGTACTGTAGATACAAAATAAACCTTTCCATTTATGACTTGTTCACTTTGCTGGGTTGTTCAGGAATTAAGTGATTAATGCAGAATATGAATGGGAAAGTTAAAAATGTGAGAGTGTGTTGGGATTTTGTTAATTATTGTCTTGAAGGACCTGTTGCTTATGAAAATATTTTGATTTGTGCTACACAAGAATTACAGTTTCTGGGGACTGGAGGCACAGGTTCCTGTGGAGAGGAATTGGTGGGAGAAACCATTTATGTTTGGCTTTGTTTAAAGCATGGCTCTCTGTATGGTCTTCAAATGAACCTTCCTGTAGGGTGGGGTTGCTCAAAAACACTTGATGGGCTTTTGTTTATGGGACAGGTGGCACACTACATTCATTTTTGTCTAATCTGGAAGGTTTGTTTGGATCTCATTCAGATTTCAGTGGGGAAATGTCATGTGCCTAAAACAAAAACCTCCTTGCATTGTGCCTTGGCTTCAGATGCTGTTCAGTGGTTTGTTTGGTCAACTGCTTGGTGGATAAACCTAAAATACATCTAAATCAGACTTTTGGGGGGGGTTCATTGTTTTTGTTTTCTTAGGAAGAACTATATTTGTTTTATCTGTCAAAACCTACTGTGTGTTTAATGGTACTTGAGCTGGAATTGGTTTTGCATTTATCTAGCAGATAAGAATGTTTGTTGTATAAGTGTGTCCAAGCAATAACAAAACTCTACTACTGCAGTTAGCAGGAAATAAGTCACCACATCATGTCTGTACTTTTTTTGTTCTAGATTCTATGATTAAGTTCACTTTAAAATTGATGCATTTCTGGTTTAGCCAGTTGAGAATTTCTTCTGTTCACTGCAGTTCAATTCATTTTTTTTAGAATAAGCCTTAGTTTTGATGTCATAAATGCTTTGGAAAAACCATCATTCTGTTGTTGATTTTGAGTGTTGATTACCCTCACTCTTAAATATGACCCTTTCTCCTAATACACCATCAAAATGTTTCAGGTCTCACAATATGTTCTGTATTTAGAATTGGTCTTCTGCCTGCACTGAGAAGAGGAAGTCTGCAGTAGCTGAATCTTAGGGTTGTAGAAAACTGCTGGAGATGGCAAAAGATCAGCTGATTCAGTAAAGATTCCATAAATTTATTGCGTTGGAGTTTTGCCACATTACAGCCAAAAGTGAACTAAGAAATAATGAAAAACTTTGCAGCTCTGTGTAAAACACTAGAGGTGCAATGATGATCTGAAACTCATATTTTCTGCTTTTGTGTCAACCATCACCAGCAAAACCAGATCAGAGGTGAATTGGGAGGCCTGGTTGAATTTCTCTGGGCTGGTTTGATTGTTTGTGCCATTAGAGCACAATTCAGTTTACCCAGGGTGCTTAAGCTTCCCTCTCTGGTAAGTGTTTGTTTTCTTGCAGGGAAATTTTAATGCTCCTTTGTGATTTAAGGCCCCTTGAAGCCTCTTACCAGAGTTAATAACACTTTTCATGGAGTCTTGAGGATGCAGAGCAGGAGCGGGCGGGAAATCAGTCAATTTTTGCTTAGGGTAAAAGATGGTTTCCTGCTGGAGGAGCAGGACTGTGTTTGAGCCATATGATCCCAAATATTCATATCTGTGCCAGCTGTTTCAGATGTGGGAAATGCATGTGCTTTGCAAGGAATGAGACCCACTTCGTTTCATGCATAAAGTTGGGACTGCTGGGCCAAGGAAATGAGAACAATAAATCTAGATTTTAATTCCAGAAAGTTCAAAGTCTTCAGATACTTTAAGTGGTGTAAAAGCAATATATTCCTCCCTATTTTGTGCATGTGTATTCTGCTGTACCATTAATTTAAACAGTCTGGATGTAAAAATGTCTTGCTAGTGTGACATTCTTACTAAAATTCTGTGGGTATTTTTCAGGCAGAAAAAATGCTGACCATTTTGTGGTTTTTTGGAAATCATGTGTAATTATGTCATTTAACCACACAATAAGGCTTTCTGTGGTAGTGTTTTAGATAAACAGGAAAACTCATTTTTTACTTTGTTTTCATTGCAGAACTGTCTTATTTTATTTTTAGTGCAAAGTTCTTTGATTATTTTCCTCAAAAATATAGCACAACATATTCTGACAGGAAAAACACATCTTAGCAACCTCCTAAAAGTTCTTTTCCATGTTGGTACCTGTCACAGCAGGTCTTCTCCATTTTGGGAAGTAGAGTGTTCTATGTCTGATGTCCCTGTGTTGCCAAGAAAGTGATGTAAATATGAGCCATTTACTTAGCCCTGAGGCAGATGATTTCTTCATTAAGGGCCCTTTTCCTTTTGCAGGAAAGTTGAGATGAATTGCTGTAATGGTGGAGGTTGGTGTGGCTGACTCCAAGGACATTGGATCTGGGAGCAGAGGCTCCCTCAGGAATTCGTGGCTCTGAATTGTGGCGGCTCCTGGAGCTGCTCTGGGGGCTCAGTGCAGGAATTACCCCAGCAGGAACACTTGCCACTTTATTCAGGGCTAAAAGCACAAAATGGCATCACTGGGGAGCACATCTCCTGTTTAAGCCTCTGCTTGGGGCTTTTCCTCCTGCCTGTGAGCTGTGGTGGTGGCAGATGGGGGATGCAGGGCAGGGATGCTCTGTCCCAGCACAGGAGCTGCCCTGCACACGCTGGCAGAGCCAGACCTTTGCTCAGTTTACCCGAGCACAGCTCATTCCTTCTGAGCCTGCTTTGGTCACCAGATCCTTACGAGAGAAAGGTGCTGCTGCAGCTGGCCTGGGATTCCTCTGCATGGACCTGAGCATCCAGAATTAGCAGATGTGTCTGTTATGACAAAGTTGCATTTTAATGCAATATTCCCTGTACTTACTCTGAGTGGAAGTAGAAGAGAAACCAAAAGCGACTGCTAAAAAAAGACAAGGATTAGTAGTAAAAGAGGGCTATACACATTTTAGGGTGTTGGAGGAATTAGAGTGGAATAGAAAACTCTCCAAGTACTTGGTGCAGAGAAAACCAGATGGAAAGGTTTGTTTTGTCCATCAGAGAAAACTTTCTCTCTTGCCTTGGCCCAAGAAAGCTGTAGCTGTGTTATTTGTGGGGGAGAGCAGTAATTCATGTAAGAGGAGATTTCCACCACATTCAACTTCTCATTTTTCCTTGGTAAACCAGCCTTGAAACTTCTGCTTGTGGAAAAACATGTCAAATCTCATCACCCTAAACTATGAAAAGATGTGTGATTTGAAAATGGGGGTTGCCTCCTGTGTTGGACGAATGTCACGGTGTATTTTGTTGGCCAAGACCTGTGCTCTGATACTGTGCTGTTCCCCTGGTTTTCTGGGGTTTTGTAGCTAGCCTTGGAGCTGCAGTTGTGGGAGGCAGAAGCAGGATTCTGGCTCTTGAGTGTTGCAAAGCAAGGACTGAGCTGTAGCACTTGGCTGTCGGGTCCGGCTGTCTGTCTCTGCCCCGACACGGGTAGAGTGGTTCTTGGGTGGACGCGTTTCTAAGGACGAGTCTGGACTCTTCAGTTTTTCGATCTTCAGGTTGTTTATTATTTCTTATCTACAAAATTTTCTGTCTGCCCAACAGAGGTCTGATCTGCAAGCAGTCACAGGCACTCTCTGACCACCCACGGGGCGGTCATGTCTTTTTATACTAAAGTCTACGTACACAATATTTACCTTTATTTCCCAATGCTTTTCACCCATGTTAGCAAGTGCACCTTCACCAGAAACCAATCCCCAAGTGCCAACATCACCACAGGAGATGGAGGACAAGAAGAAGAAAGAAGAAGGACGAGACACGCCCCGATCTCTCCATCTTGTCTCCATTACCCCCCTGTACCAAAAACCTTAAAGTCTATATTTCACCCTCTAATTGTGTCTCTTTTACACCTTTTACTCTAAAGTGATTCTCTTGTCCTCAAACTCTTGTTACTTCTGTGGATGGATCAAAATCAAGCCACCAAACACTCTTGGCAACATTCCAGGATTTTCGAGACCCCCAAGGGTTCTCCTGGCATCTCTGGACATCGGGAACGATGTGCTGAGATCCCACACTTGGCGAGTTGGGTTTTTCTCTGCAGCTTCGTGCCTCAGTCACCTGGAGCAGTGCAAACCTGGCTGGAGCGTGGAGGCTCCCCAGGAGGGCTGGAGGTTCTTGATCCTTGCTTCCCCTTCCCAGGAGAGGGTGTGGAGCGGGCATGGGAAGGCAAGGCAGCAGTTTGGTCTGGCTGGAGCTGGGGCTGCAGGCAGGGCCGGGGACTCTGTGCCTCCCAGCCCTGCCAGCCCGGGCCGTGCCCTGCTAATGCACGGCCTCATTTATCTACCCTGCCTCATAAATTACTTATTTCATCCATTACAAACCACTGTGATAATGAATGTTAGCCCATGGCTGGGGTTTTTCTAATGAACCCTCTCAGTGGATGAGCCCTGGCCTTTGAGAAGCAGCTTTGCTTCATGTGGCAGCATTTGCACAACACTTGTAAGATCTCTGAGTAGGTCATGGGGCTGTGGAATCAACCTTGTGTATTTCACTTTCATTTCTTGTATTCTGAGCAGTTTGCTTTTTTATTGAAAACAAGGTTGGATTCCTCTCTGGGTGAATGGCCAGTGAAAGTGATAGTAAATATGTTTTATTGAAGTTTCATGTAACTTGTAACTGCAAGCTGGGAGGGTGCTTCTGGCAAGTTTATAAATGTGGAGGAGGACAAAATTATCCTGATGTTTTAAAGAGAATATATTTTGTATTGAGGATTGAGATTTCTATTGTGATTAGGAAAAAGGAAGTTTCTGTAGGACAGCTTTTCTCTGATGAAGTGATTAATGTGGATTTCATGTTTTGCCATGGCTTTGCTGTGAGGAAGGAGTGGCAGGTGGCAGGAGGGAGTGTCTGCAGCACTGGCAGCATGGACAGACAGTCTTTGAGAAGGGGAACATATATTTTTAGTGCAAGAAAAATCCTAATGGATCTAGTTGTAATCTATTTGAAGTACCAAAGAGATAGAAATAAGTGGTATGTGTGGGACTATTGTCCTTTTCTTGTCTCCCTCCATCAGACAGGGAAGCAGCTGAGGTTTTCTCCCAGCCTCTCTGATGAATTTATCAGCAGACTTGGGCTGCCACACCCCAGGCCACTGCTGCTGTTGCACGTCCTAAACTGATGGCAAATCTTTACCTGCATTTGAAATGCTGTGGGTTAACTGATGGCACATCTTTACCTGCATTTGAAATGCTGTGGGTTAACTGATGGCACATCTTTACCTGCATTTGAAATGCTGTGGGTTAACTGATGGCACATCTTTACCTGCATTTGAAATGCTGTGGGTTAACTGATGGCACATCTTTACCTGCATTTGAAATGCTTTGGGTTAAGTCAGGCCTAAGTGTACACAGCTAAGGGTTTTTTTCTCATAAGAGTGTGTCACAGGTAAATGTATTTTATAGTTTCTTAAGGGATATAATGAAATCTAAATGTAGAATTGCTCTGGAGTTTATTAATTCTGGGCTTGGGAATATGTAAATAACACAGGATTATTTGAGGTCATTGCTCCAAGTGCCTCTTCAGCACATAATTCATTTCTAATGCTGCTTGCAGGAAACTCTTTGGTCTCTTTTGAGCTTTGCAAGCCAAGAAGGGTGTGTTGGCCTTGAAGAAGCAATGCTGCCTGGTGTGGAGAAGAGTCAGTGTAAAAGTTTATCAGCAAAACCAGAATTGGTGCCCTGTGCAGCACTTTATGTGCCAGAGATTTTGGCTCCTTCAGCCTAATGTTGGTGGCACAATTCAGAGTTGTTCATGTTTTGAGAAAATGAAGCTAATATTTGGGGCTTGTACTGCAGTATTTCTAGAGAATATTGCAGAACCATTCCTTTTAAAAGAAAACAAAAGATTGCAAGTGTCATAATATATTAAAAATAGTGTAAAGAAAAATAGAACCTTTATTATATTGGAGAATCTAGAAGTAGAAATTTTGCTGGCTAACATTTTAGCATTAACGTGTGATGTTGATCCTTCTTGAAAGAGCAAAGATTGGTTTTTAAAGCTTTTTTTAAAATTGCATTCAGTGTCATCTTCAGTTTTGAGGCTTGTGTTCACAGAGAAGATGAACTTCATGACATGCTAATACTTAAAAATGAGGCTGTGTCTGGACAATAATTTTTTTGGTATGTGTGTCATTGCTGAAATCATAGTTTGACTTTGATTCTGCTTTGATTATGAATATTCCATTTCACACATGATCTTTCTTTCTGAAGCTATTCAATGTCAAAGATAAGATCTGAAGTGTTTAATCACTGGGTATCCATTGAGAATTTGTTTGATGTGCATTGGCCTGCTCTGTTAGCTGACAAAAATTAGTGTGGCATCTGCTGTCTTTAATGAACATGTGCTAAGCGAACTGTGAGAGGCTTTCCAACCAAGTGTGAGGTTTTTTTATTAAAGTAGTTTGGTTGAGTTTTAATCTGGTTTTAAATTTACATTTTCTGCTGTATTCTGAAGTATCTGGCAAATGAGCATGAGGGGTATTGTCCTTTTCTTAGAATTACTGCTCGTTAGTGGCAAAAATGCTTTCTTGGTTACTTCTTTCAAAATCCTCTTTCTTCATTTTGCAAGTTTGTTGTGGGAGGCAAAGACAAACCAATGGATGAAGCATAAAGAGTGTTGAAGGAAGTGTATCTGCAAAACACTGCCATTGGCAAAGAAGGATTTAGCAGAAATTGGTTTTTATTCTGGCTTCTGTCAATCTTCTAAACTTATGTTTGTGCAAAACATTCAGATTGTTGAATATTTGGCTCTGAGGAAAGAATCTCCCTTAATTCCTCATCCTCAGATTGAAGTGCTTACTGCAGCCTCCATAGAATATTGTGGCACAGCAAGAAGAGAATTCTTTCTAAAAAATGTCAGTGGGTGGATGGGGGTGGTTGTCCTGAAAACCAAAGCAAAACATTCTTAAGGCCTTCCTTGCTTGTCCTGGAAAATGCAGAAACCCCAACAAAACAACAGAAAGCCCCCAAACCATCCATGCAATTCTTCAGGCGTGGTGTGAGAGCTGTGTGCCAGTGGTGTCCCATGGTGGTGGCTGCTGTCCCTGCTGGCTGGTACTGGCCTCTGGGGGGGATATATTTTAGTTTTGTCCACTGGGCAGACTTTATTTTCAAGTACAGGAGTGTTAGAGTTTTATCCTAAATGGTGAATTCGACTCTTGTTGAAATCACTTGTTAATCACTCTTCCAGTACATCCTCTGAATTTAGAGTGACCTATCATTATCCCAGTTCCATGTTTGTGATTGCAGCACCAGGGGATTTTCCTTCATCTCTTAGCTGCTTGTTTTATTGTGCTATAAAGGAATGATAAAATATGTTTTACATGAAATATAGTGTACTGATGATGACAAATGTGAAAAAGGCAGGCATTTTTGGAGACTGATAGAAATCCTGAATCTGTTCTATTTTGAATTGATTTAGATCTCAATTGGTAGTGAATTTTAAGTAATAATCTTTATTGACATGTCTTTCACAATCACTTAACATTAATACTCTGGAGTTGTGCTTGAGGTTGACAAATGCATTCCATCTTCTAATTTTGGAATAGTGTATCACGAGTAAAAAATGTAATAAAATGTTTGAGGTGCTGTTTGCATGTTAAGCCAGTGGCCTGCAAGGGTTTCATGCTTTTTGGGGTGTCCTGGTCATTTTGATGTTAGAGTCCTTGTAAATGTGCTCAAGTGTTCTTTGTTGAAAGGAGCAAATCCAGAAAATCATACATTACTTTGCTTTTGTTTTTGCTCCCTACACAGTGCCCTGTTGTAAACTGAAATCACACATTCCTGAGTGTAAACCGATCATGTTCCCAATGGAAATTTCAGGAATACTTGTGGCTGCTTTCAAAATGTGCAAATCTATTTATTTTTTTTCCCCACTTGTTTTTCTTCCCAGCTTTTGGCGCTGACCGCGTTCATCTGCATAGAGACCATCATGGAATGCTCCCCCTGCGAGGGCCTTTATTTCTTTGAGTTTGTCAGCTGCAGTGCTCTGGTGGTCACCGGGGCTCTCCTGCTTTTGTTCAGTCTCAACCTTCACACAAGAATACCCCAGATCAACTGGAATCTTACTGTAAGTTCACTTGAATCCTCACTGTCTTCAAAATAGCTGCAAATCTGGTTTAAGTTTGGTCTTTGGGCTTTGCTTTCTCCTGTTGTTTAGTATTGTGTCTGAGTGTTCTTTATGCTGAGTAAAGTATACATTTTACTTACATTTATTTTGAATGCTAACAGCAGAATGAGCTGTGAAATGTGGCAAGATTAAACTACACTAATAGAACTAAAATCGTGTTCTGGTAGATTGTCTCTGGGAGGACAAACTTCCTGCTAATGCCAGCAATTAGGCTTTGTGGGTGAAGTGGATAGAAATGCAGCCTGTAGTTATTTAACTTTGACACATGCTGATTTACAGCAGCATGTTGTTCTCTCTTAACCTGGGGGGGTTTTATGTTAGGACAAATTTGCTACATATATTTTCTTACATAGACTAATACAATAATTGGGCAGTAGTGTATAAATTAAGTGCTTTCTGTGAAAAAATTGGGTGTTTTGTATTGCCTACACACCTAACTATTAAACATTGACTGGCAAAGCTTAACGTGTTCTCAGATATGAGGAGTTTTAGGAAGAGAACTGCTGGTGGTGCACATTCCTTTTGTACATGTCTCTATTTTCCTGCTGTATTCTGAGTTAAACTTTCAGACTGGGTTGCATAAACACAGGTCACAAAATCAACATGTTAAGTCACTCTAGCAAAAGATCTGTCAGCTTCAAGGGCAATATTTATACCACCTTCTTTGGACAGTACAGATCCAATTGTGCCAGTGTTCTGTGTTACAACAGTAATTTTGCAAGTACTGTCAGAATCCCAGAGGTTTTTAGGCTTCTGTGTGACTTAAAAAAAAAATTAAAACCATAATTTATTAATGTAGCAGTTTGCTTAGTTTCTCAGCCTAAATGACTTGGTTAAATTGAGACTGGAATATGGAATTAGCTTATCCTTTCTACCCTAGTTAGTTGATGAACTCCTTCTAGGAGTGCTTGGTAGATAGGTCAGGTGTTGTGTGGCTGAACTGTCCAGAAATGATCCCTTTGTGGTGGCAGCAATTGTGCCTGCATAGCACCTGTCAGGAGGTATTTTGGGGAAGGGGGTGGGGTTAAAAATCCAATCAGTTGTGCTTTGGGATTGCTTTGGTTTGTTTTCTACAGGTATTTCAGTTTTTGAGCAGTGCTCACGCTCTGCAGCCCCTGCCTCAGTGGCACTGGGGCAATGAGAGCAGGTTGGAGGTCAGGCAGAGGCCCCTGGAATCCCTGCAGGGCTCCCATGGCCACATCCAGAGGCAGCAGGAATCTGCCATCATCTCCCAGGCTCCTTCTGTTATGGTAGCTGGGTCCTGGAGATGAAATGCTTTCCCCTCCTTGTACCAGAGCTCTCCACAAGTGAGCAGGGAGCTGGTTGAACTGGTGAGGCCATCCTACTTCCTGGTGTTTCTTACAGATTTCAGCAATCTGATTGGATTTGATTTTTATTGATGATTATTTGATTTTAACAAACAGTTGGGACTGTTTCTCTGACAGGAGTGAGAGATTACCTTCAGTATTCAGAGTGTTTGGGACCATTCTGGGATTCTACAGCTGTTTCTGCTCCTGCAAGTACAGAGTGGGAGATCAAAGCTTGCTCATAAAACACCTGTGGGACATTACTTTGGCCAAGTTAGTAAGAAATTTAAGAATGTAGGGTTCTGGCTGACTTTTTTTCCTTTTGCTTTTTTTGGCATTTTATTTTTTACAATTTAAATGTATGTTCATACATTATTTGCCTCTTTCAATATTTATTACTTCCCTGTGTTTTGATGGTTATTTTTATACTTTTGCAGCCTCTGTATATGACAGAGTTACTACAGGAGTTGCTTTCTGAACAACAGCCCTTCACATTCCCTTAGGAGGAACTCACTCCTGCTTATGTATAAATTCATCAAGATACATGCTTTTAAAAATATATATGACTTTATAATGCATATTTCCCTTATGGAAAGTCTCAAGCATTGCTTTTAGAAGCTGTGTGAGAAGAAGAGGCTGTTGCAGTGCTTGAAGGAATTCAACTGACTTAAATTTAGGAAAAAATCTTTCTTTAAAAAGACTACTTCTTCCTAGGAACCATTGAAAACATTTGCTTTCAAATGATCCTGTGTTTTAGAAAGTACCTGGCCATCAACTGCTATTGTCCAACACAGGATTGTTTCCTTTAAAAGTTTATTAAAATTAGAATTCTTTCCAATGTGTTGTGGATATTGGCAGATGTCCCTTGTCCCTGGGTGGAATGAAATGTGGATGAGTATGGACTAGGATCTAACAGATATGCAAAGGTGCTGAATTTTTTAAAAATGTATCTTTTTAGCCATTTGGGGAAAAGATATTTGTTTTGATACTAATTAGAGACTTGCCAGTCATTTTCATATTTTCCTGAGGTAAACATGCAAGAAGCATGGAGCTGGTGAGGGCAGAAAAGAGCCTTGTCTGGGTGTGTTGGAGAGAGGCTGGTTTGCTCCAGCGAGATGAAAGAACAGCCCCTTGTCTGTGTTGTGCAGCACTATCAATAATATGCAAAAATGCAAAAGCTGGGGAACCTGTCAGTGGAAATTTCCATTTCCTTGATGCCTCAGAGCTCAAAGGGAGCCCATTCTGCAGGGAGACAGGAGTGGCCCAGGGGAATGGGGAGCACAGCAGCTCCTGCTCCACCAGGAGCTCGGGCATCTTTGCTCTCAGAGGGAGCTAATGAATTCTGCTATGGTTTAGTCTTTGCCTAAATTATCTTTTTCTTTTTTCTAAAAATCATGATTTGCATCTCATGTGATGTACAGGGAGATCTGAGGGTCTGGTACCCAAAGGGTGAGTGTGAGCTGGCAACCTGCAGGAGCAGGAAAGGTGCTGGAGTCCTGGGAAGGGACTGGGATCCTGCCCTGGGATCTGCTCCCAGGGCTGGGCTGGGACTGGGATCCTGCCCTGGGATCTGCTCCCTGAGCTGGCTTGGGACTGGGATCCTGCACTGGGATCCTGCACTGGGATCTGCTCCACAGGGCTGGGCTGGGACTGGGATCCTTCACTGGGATCTGTTCCACAGGGCTGGGACTGGGATCCTGCACTGGGATCCTGCCCTGGGATCTGTTCCACAGGGCTGGGACTGGGATCCTGCACTGGGATCCTGCACTGGGATCTGCTCCACAGGGCTGGGCTGGGACTGGGATCCTTCACTGGGATCTGTTCCACAGGGCTGGGACTGGGATCCTGCACTGGGATCTGCTCCCAGGGCTGGGCTGGGACTGGGATCCTCTCTTCTGCTCAGGGAAACACCTCAGTGGTGCCAGGGAGCTGGGAACACTGGAATTTGGCAATGTCCCTTGGATGGAAGTTTGTGTGACAAGGGACACCTGTTTATCTGAGTACCAGTGTAAATCACTGCATGATCAGCAGTGAATGAGCTGTTTGTCAGTGTGTAGGGAAAAAAATCTTCCAAGACATTTTGACCATTGATTTTTTGTTTTAAATGATTTTCTTGAAGTACTCACTGGAGTTATGGTAGTGTATTTCTGGGACTCCAGTTCTGACTGCAGTTTTTCAGCTCAGAAGTGAGGCCCAGAACTGAGCACAGCACAAAATCAAGAGTTCCACTGGACTCAGTCCCAGGGAAGCACCAGGGAGCAAACAGGGACCCAGGTGTGTGTGTTAGAACACACAGAGCAGCTGGGGAGTTCTGTGCTGCCTGAACACTGATTTCATCATCTCTGCAGAGCTGGTTGGTTTTTATTTTTGCAGCAGTGAAACCTTGTGTAGCAAAGCAGCTGACACTTGAAGGAGGTGGCAGAGAATTTCATGTGACAAAACTGTCCTGTGCCAGCCTTACCTCTGCACAGTATAATTACAAAGCTATAGCTCAAAGTCCTTCACAGGACAATCTTGATTTTTATCTATATTTTTAATTTATTTTTTCCCCTTCTGTTTTGAAAAAAACATTTTGCTTTCCTTAGCTGTTGAATGAAAAATTAAGTCAGTCATCCTTGACCTTTACACTTACTGCTCTCAAGATAGCAGTACCTGTTAAGGATAAAAATGAACATTTTATGAGTTTAAAAACAATTGTAGGAATTAATTTTCTCTTGGCTCTTCATGGACTGTTCTCGTTTGGTGCATGGTGTAAATGTTACTCTGTAATAAATGCAGTCTTGAGTTTTAAATCCAAGAAACATCATGTATTTTGGTAGTTGTTGCAGATGTGGTCTATTGCTTTGTGTCAGTAACTTTCTGACATTTATATTCATGGGCTCTGCTATTGGGGAAGCAGTGCTTATGTGTATCTTGTGTTTACCTAGGTAACTCCAAATATACAAGGGAAAAAAGAGATGGCAATTAATGCTCATAGGGTTAATTTGGTTCTTTCTACCTAGCACTTATTTTTGCTTGATGAACCATGTTTCCATTTTTAATTGTAGTGCAAAATACTCAAACAGTGTTTAAAAACAGAACAAAATTCTGGGAGTTTGACCAGAGGTGCTTGATTTAGAGGACTGACTGGTATGTTTGTAACCTTCAACTTGACAGCTTCATATGGAAGGAAGGGAAAATGTTCCCAAGCCTTGCAAATAAAGTACTGGACGGAGGAAAAAGTAAGATCATTGTAAAAAAAAATTAAAATAATAATTAAAAATATTAATAACTACACTCCCCCTCCCTTTCCCTGACAAACCAGCAAACCTAAACAAAACTAAAAGGAAATGTTACTTTGAGCTCTGTCTTCTATGGAAGATAAATCAGGTGTCTGATTCTGACACTGAATTCTGTCACCTTTTGTAGCAAAGTCAGGTTGTTGAAATGTGCAGGCTTTGCTTCCAGAGTACATTAGTTTAGCCACTTTAATCCCCATCAAGAGGTAAACTTTTGGATTTCAGAAAGCAAATGACAAGAGCAAGCACCAGTTTAAATGTGGTATCTCTGTTTACAGGGGTTTCAGCTGCAACATGGCACTGGCTGCCTTCTAAAGAGTACCTGGGCACTTGTGCAGGTTGTGTACAGGATAGAAGGGCAGGGCAGGAATTGTGACTGAGTGATTCCTAAAAGCTGTGTGAGGTTGTGGGGAGCTGAGGATAAAGCTGTGTGGGTGCTGCTGGAGCCTCTGAGTGTCAGAGGCAGCCCCTGGTGGTGTCCCAGCCTGGGGGCTGAGCAGCAGCAGTGTGGGAGATCTCAGCAGGGACCTGGTGGCAGCTGCCAGATCTGTTATCAGAGCTCTCACTGGTAGCACCAGTTCAGCTTTCCCATCCTCTTTAGTCCAGGAGCTGTACCTGCCTGGCCCCTCAAAAGCCAGAGTGTGGGATGGTTACAGAATCATGGAATGGGCCTTCCTGCCTTCCCAGCACAATCAGCAGGATAAAAGCGTTGCCCTCTTGTAGCATGAAATATTTTTCTTGGCATAAGCCCGTCTTTATCCATGAGTTACAACATCTCCTCTGCCTTGTCCTCCCCTGAGTGGGACAGAGAGCAAATCCATGGCCTTGGATACTCTCAGTTGGACTGACAGGACCACTGGAGACTGAACAGAATCACTTGCAAATAAACTAGCAAGTGACCAGGAGCCATTTGTTCACTTGAATTATTTTGGAAAGGAGAAAGGAAGCAGCAGCAGCCTGCAGTGGGTTTGATTCAGCTCAAAGATTTGATTCTGTTGTGGATGGCAGCTCTGCACAGTATTTTATGGCACAGCATACTGTCTCATGAGGTTGCTGTAATTTCAGCAGAAATTCTTCTACCTCTGTGATGTGGTTTTACTCTGTCTATAAATATAATAGCAAGAACTTCAGCTCCATCACGGACAGATTTGAAGCAGCTCATCTTTTTTCAATTAGTTTATTCTTCCTATTGTCACGATTATTCATTTTCTCTTACGTGGAAAAAACTTGCAGTATTTTAGGGAGTGTCCTCTGCTTCTTCCTGTAGTTTGTTTTCTTTTATTTCTCCTCTTACTTCACCCAAAACTATTGAGGTTTTTTTGCTTTTCTTATCTTTCTGCTCTGAGTAGTAGCTCCCATATTTTGGATTAAGGACCTCCATTGCTGTTTGCATCTGTGATGTTACCATTACATGGGTATGTGACAGTGTTACTGCTGCCATTGCTCCTAAAGCTCCAAAGTCTGCTCTGGGGGTAGAAAATCATTTTCATTTTAGCTTTTTCAAAACCCAGCCTTATTATATGTATGTGAATCAGTTGTTAATTGCATTAGAAAGGTTTGACCTAAACAGGGGAAATGGAGTTGCAAAGATGAATAAATTGGAGCTTCAAGATAGAATCACTTCTTTAGATTTAAATTGTTGAATTCTCTGTGTAGAATTTGATATTCTTTGTAAAAATTAAACTAGAATAAAATGCCAGTGATGATGACAAGTTGCTGCTGTACTTACACCAAAGTCCATTAGAAAAGGCATCAGCAGTTTAATTTCAGCAGGATTTTACATTTTGCAGCTTGAAAGAAATCTTCAGGTGCATTTGCAGCATGGAGCTGGGTGATCAATGTGTCCTGCTGTGGGCAGGCCTGGCCCTCTTGCTTACACTGTGCTCCTTTGGGAAGGCCCCAAGGTGACAATTCTGAACCTCAGAGGTCAGCAGGTTAAAGAATGATACACCTGACCCCAGAAATCACAGACCATCATGTGCCATCCATGTGGTTTTTCAGTATGGTACTAAGGAAGTACAAAATGTGTGTGTCTGTCTGAAAAAGCATAACCTGGATTATATGAAGTGAGAGGGTAGAATATTAAATACATCTTTGGCTGTTGGTTCTGATGGTTAGGTCTCCTACAATTCAAATTAGCTTCATTTTGAATATGACTTCTGCCTTAACTTGGCAGCTGTTGGTTTTGTTTTGCTGTCAGTTTTGTTTGCTTTCTGATGTTAAGCTTTTAAAACAACCAGTGTTTTTAATTGTTTGAACACTGGAGTCTTAGTGTACACAGCTCAATCTTTTTAATATTCAAAGCAGTTTAGGTTCTTTTGATTCATACTGTGAGAAATTTTCTCCTCCTTTCAATAACTTCTGAGGCTCTTCTCTGTATCCTGTCCAATTTTTCAACATTCTTTTAAAACTGTGGGTTCTGGAACAGGGTGCAGCATTCCAGTGTCCCTGGCAAAGGTAAGATTACCACCTGTCATGTCCATAAGTCCAAAGAAGTGCAAAAGTGATTTTTGTCCCTATTTTTGGTCATGGCAGCACCTCTTTGAGATGCCTGCCTACAGTAATTACCAAGTTCTTCTGAATTATTTCTTCTGGGATTTGTCTCTGTTCTGCAGGTCCTTCCTGTAGATGCCAGATGTACTCTGGTAGTAAAATACACAACTTGCCCTTGAGTTGAATCATTTCTGTTTTTTTAATTATCCAGGGGCTGCCCTCTCCTCAGTTTGTAGTTTCCCCATTCTTGGTGACACAGATATATTTACATAGGGACTTGGTGGAAGTGCTGAAGCTGGGTCTGTTGCAGACACAGTGAGATTTCCCCTCCAGTGGGAAGAAGGTTCCTGCAGGTGAGAGCCACAGCTCGTGTTGGCAACTGCAGGAGCACAGCTGGAGGTGCAAACTCAGAGCTGCAGAGGGGCATGCTTGGAGAAACTGTGTCAGGCCATTTGTTTTCTAATTCTGCTATTTATATCAAGTTTAAATTTCATCTCTGCAAAGAGAAAGTTATATAATTAAAACTGCAATAGCTAGTTAATAGAATTTGGATTTGTTTGATGTCCTAGGTCTCAGGTAGCATCTATCTCAGTGAGCTTGAGCAGGGATAAAAAAAAATATCTCTGTTCACAGGCAGGTGAAAAATTGGTAGGAATTTGTAAGTTCCACAATTTGCTTTTGTTTCTTTACTATTTGATTAGAGTTTGGGTCTTACTGGGCTCGTGACATCTGGATATGAGTGTGGCCATGAGGCATGGGAACCTCTCTGGTTCCTTGGGAAAGTCCCTGTTGGAGATGAGGCTCAGGCCATGGAGATCCTCGTGCAGTCAGGACACTCAGTGTTGATAACCAGCTGCTGCTGAGTCAGTACCCTCAAAATAGATTTTTATGGGAGTAGCACAGTGCCAGAAGCTTCCATTTCTGCAGTTACTGTCTGCAGCATTCTGTGGTTGTGGCTGGGACAGGAGAAGTTTTGGGGCAGGCTGGACAGCACTGTTCCCTCCAAAGCCCTTGTGCTGTGTGACTGGAGCACAGCTGGGGGACTCACACCCACAGGAGTCACTTTAGGGTTATGTCTGAAGTCCTCTGAGCCTGACTTCTCATTGCACTTCACAAGATGCACTTTGGGAAAAAAAATAAAATAATTATTTAAAAAAATGGAAAAAGTGAAGGAGCTGTAACAGGAAGTGAGCCTGCCTTGCTTGTGGGAGAAGAGAGTCAAGTAGAACAAATTGTCCTTAAATTCTACTTGTTGTGATTGCTTTTGTATGATGGGAGTTGTCATGTTCACTGGGGTTTTGTGGGGTTTTTTTGGTTTTTTTTTTCTTTACCTCAAGCCTATAAGTAGCACAGCAACCTTGAATTGAGGGTTTTCTGTCAATCCCTTCTGTCCATGGTAGTATTCACTTCTCACAGATTTGATGTTTGTGCTGAATTGTCCTTTCTTGATCCCTCCACCCTGACCTGCCCTGTTCATTCATGGTAGCTTTGTGGTTTGGGAATGGTGTTCCCAGTTTAGTGGGAGCATGCAGATAGTGCAGAGGCCATACACAGCAGATGTGGAAGGTGTCCTGCTAACACACTGAGCACCTTGTCCTGAACGAATCTAGACTTGGTTTCTTCTGTTATTTACACCTTGGAGTATTTTTTCCCTCGAGTCTGATCAGTTAGTCTTGTATTGATGCAATCATTCTTGTGCAAATACCTGGCATTCAGAATTCTTCCTTTGGTTCCAGTGACATGTTCATGACCCTGTTTGAGGTGAGCATCACCATCTGAACACCAGTGACAGGAATTGCTTGGAGCAAAGCAGTTTTCCCTGAGCATGTTGCAGTGTGTATGTTCTAAAATGTCTGCTTGAAATACCAGTTTTATGCAATAAATAGGTAAAAAATCTCTGTTCTTCCCCTGCTGGCAGCTGTTACTCCCAGAAGTGGCACAGGAGATGCAGTTTTGTTGACTGCAGGCCTCAAGGAGGGGTGGGAAGGCTCCTGGCAGGTGTGTGGGCAGGGCAGGGGCTGTGCTGGGGTGTGAGGAGCACATCCAGGCTGGCTCAGCCCCGCTGGGCAGGTGCTGCAGGGTGAGCCCTGTGCTGCCAGCTCTGCCCTCTGCCAGCCCTGAGGGGATGTGCCAGGGCTGCAGGGTGCTCTGGTGCCCTGGCACTGCAGCTCCCACTCCTGCTGCTCCTGTGGACACCTGGGCGGCCAGAGGAACTGGCAGAGGGTTGCTGCACTTGTTGTTCCAACCTTCTGTGTCATCACTTCTGATAAAGCAAACAATCATCATTTAGTAATGCTACTGAATTTATTTTTTAGGATCTGGTCAACACTGGACTCAGCACTTTCTTCTTTTTCATTGCCTCTGTAGTACTGGCTGCTTTAAACCATAAAACTGGAGCAGAAATTGCTGCTGTGGTAAGAATTTAAACTTGTTTCTATCTGACTCTTACCTTGTATTAAAATTAAATTTTACTCATTGATTGAATACACCTGTTGCCTTTGCCATCACAATTTACTTCTACTTTCTCAATTTGCTGTGAGATAGTTCTTATTTTAAGAATGCTAACACCCTTGGAGCTCAGTCTGAAGGCATGAGGCAAGAACAGCAGAAAAAAGACTTGCAGAGAACACTTTAGAGTTGAACTTGCCTTTCTCTTTGGTGCCTTCTCTTTGGTGCTCTATGTTGCAAGCGTATGGAAATGATAGAGCCAAAAAGTGAGAAATAGAAGCTGCTTATGCATAATTTGCTTAGTTCTTGCTCAGTACAGATGATTTTTTGTTCTTTGGAGTGAGTGTAGTAGCACTTCAGGGTTTTAAATCTGCAATGGTTGGTTCAAACAAATTACTTTTGTGTGTGAGTTGGTGACCTCTTATTATTTTCTTGTTTATTTTCTTTTTAACCTGGTTTTTAAAATCAGATGAGTTCTGCAGAAGCATAGAGGCTGATGCTCTGGACTTGTCACTTTTTGTGTGCACTCTGAGGAATGAATGAGCTTTTGGATGAAGAGCTGGTTTCTTTACAAGGGGGTTCTTCACCCTGAGCTGCACTGCAGGATTTAATTGTCATGTTGGTAGTCAGAGAACTCTGTTTCCTGGGATCATTGATCTTAGCCACTTTTGCAGATTCTCTAGTTCATTGAGAAGAAAAAACATCATTTCCCAAATGATGATTTGTCAGTGCGGATAAGGCGGGAGGCGGAGTTGGGAGGATTTTGCTGTGCAGCTGCCGCCGTTGTTGTTTTCACCGCGCTCCGTGCTCCTTGCTCCGCAGGTGTTTGGCTTCCTGGCCACGGCGGTGTTCGCGGTGAACGCGGCGGTGGCCGTGCAGCGCTGGCGGCTGAGCCGGCGGCAGCAGAGCCGCCAGAGCAGCGATTACATGCGCGCCCGCAGCGAGTCCCGCGAGGTGGTGCAGCGGCCCGAGATCCAGCGCCTGGACGCCTGAGAGCCTCCCTGGTGCCCCTGCAAGGGAAAGCAGCGCCCAGCTCCCTCATGGAACAAGGGTTTGGTTTTTTTAAGGAGGAAGAGGTGGATCCGAGGGTGGCGAGGATGCCCAGCCCTGCACGTGTGCAGAGATGTGTTGAGCCAGAAGCTGCTGTCGTGGAGGCAGAAAATGGTGATGGTGGTTCAAAAGGAAGATCCCCTCAAGGCCTCCACATAGACATGGGCATATATTATATGGCTCCCAGAATATATAATATATGTCTGCTCTGAAGTATGTCATTGCTTTGGATTACCTGCACAGAGTTCCCTTCCCTCTCTGGAGATGCCCTGTTCCTGCAGCTGCCCCGGGGACAGAGCAGCCCTGCCCGGCTGCTGAGGGAGGAGATGGAGCACCCAGACGTGCCAAGGAGCCAGGGACACTCAGCAATAACTCAGCCAGCGGGGCCTGTCCGTCCCAAACTCTGTCTGTCCGTCTGTCTGTCTGTGTGTCCTCCTCCTCCTCCCTGAGCCCTGCAGAGCTGCCTGCCTGCTGCAGAGCCGTGCCAGAGTTCTGCTGGGCGCTGGGGAGGCACCGTGTTGGGACACATTCCAGTTTTCATTCCAAAGTGGGAAAATAAATATGTTTAGGAGATGGGGTGCAGAAAAGGGGCTTAAGGGGCACAGTGGAGAACGAAGGGGTTGTCATCCTACAGACTTACATTCCAGCCATGGCTTTCTTTTTCTTTTTATTTCCCCCCCTTTTTTCTTTTTTTTTTTTTAAGGTTCAACATTTCTAGAAGTTTTTGCTAGAACTTGCTTTCCCTCTAAGCCCAGGGTAAGCAAGAACTAGCAAAAATTTATGTGCTTTTAAAGTGTTCCTAAGGTTGCAATGTTGTGATTCATGTAAGGTAAATATTTCTTTTTGGAAGGATGGTTGTTCTAAAATTAAACCTTAATTGGTAGTAGGTGAACCTGATTTTTATTTTAACTGGGTGCTTCTGCAGATTTATTCCCCTTAGGATTCTTTGAAAAATGAATTTAGCTAATTGGAAAATAATATGATTGTATTGATTTGTTTAGAAATAGTTCTACTTAGATGAAGTTTTTTTTTAAATTTTCCTTGTACTTCCAGTGAATGAATTACATTTTCTCTAGTCAGAACTCAAATTCAGCAGTAATTGGCTAGATAATGTCACAATATTATTAGGAAGATGTCTCTTGATATTTTCCTGTTTCTTTGATGTTTTCATCTCTTTAGTGCATTATTTGGCATTTGTGTGCCTATGTGAAGACAGCGTGTGTGGGAGGAGATCTCTAGAACTGAACTCCTTTGTGGTGTGAGGAAAATGAAAATCTGTGCAATGGTTTGCCATGTGTGACTGGGTTTGTGTGTCCTGCTGGAGCTGCACTGTTCAGGGTGAGTGCAGCACCTGGAGCCTTAAGAACATTGGGCAGTGTGGTGGGTGAGGTATTTACCATGAAAACCAAGTTACACCAAACAGGAGATCAGGAGAAGTGCCTGGGCTTTTATAATACTGGAGGGGGCTGGGATAGTGAAAGTGTGAACCTGATGCTGCAATATTCAAATTGAGCAGCAGAGAATTATTTTGATGAGTGAAGAAAAGGTGACAAAGGTGATGCTTTTCCATTTTCAATGTCTTGACATCTATAGTGCATTTCACCTCAGTGGCTGAGAAGATTAAAATTCAGAGTTACTGATGAGGTTAAGGAAAATTTACATTTTCTTAGTGATTGATGGTTTACCAGTTCCTGCAGTAACATTTTATTGTGCTTTACTGGATGCTATGCCAAAGGGAACACCAGTTTAAAAGATGGAACCAACTCTTGGTGCTGGCTTAGAGCAGACATTCCACAGAGCAATGGAATCCTCTGTGTCTCACCTGGGTGCATTTCCTGAGCAGCACATGGCAGTTCCATGGCCAGTGTGGTAAGAAATAACAATTTGTTATTGCCAGAACTGCTGTGGCAGCCCTGCTGCTTGCCAGCACTGCCCAGGACTGGCAGAGTTTGCAATGTCCATTATTAAAAGACTTTTTAAAAGTAGCACAGGCATACCCAGTCAGGAATTTTAAACTGCCACCAAAGCAGTTTGGATAAAGATTGTAAAAAAACCCCAAGCAAACCCAAACCAGACAAAACAAAACAAACAGACAAAAAACCCAAAAAAAAAAAAAAAAACAAACCCAAAAAAACCCCAAACCACCAAAAAAACCCAAACATCCCATACCAAAATCAAGCCAAACCCACCTACTGAAACACAAAATGGAGTTCTCCAGAAGATCCATGCTGTTAGAGTGGAGCTGCCATCTGCAATCAGGGAACAGGATGGTGTCACCAGGGGGTTGTCAGGAGTTGTCTGTCACTGGCCAGGGCAGAAGGAGCATTCCCAGGTCTCTCCTGTGCTCCCTGAGCTCACTGAGGCTGGGGCAGGGCTCTGGGAGCTCCTGTGCCTCTCTAGGTTTATGAATTTGTACCTTGCAAACCCTGCACCTTTCCTGGCCTAGGAGAAGGGTCCCTGGGGTTGGTTTGGCTGTGCAGGGAGGTCCCAGCCCCTGGAGCTGCAGTGGCAGGAGCAGAGTGGGGCAGTCACAGGAGGGGTGGGATTCCTGCTGCTGGCAGTGCCAGTATTCATTACCCACACCATGCCCTGAGCCACAGCTCTCAGGGTGGAATCCAAAAGAGAACAGTAATTTTATAAACACTGTCTGATTCACTTCGTGAAACAAAAGCAAATGTAAATGTGTAATTTCCTTATTTTTGGGACCAAAGATGATTTTAGTATTGTATAGTATATACTTTCTAAAAGATCTTAAGCACTTATTGCTCTGCAGAGACATTATTTACTATTTGGATTACATAGAAGGGAAATAAAGTAGCTGTGAGAGACAATTACATTTGAAATATTAAGATCATTTGATGTATCCATGGCTCATTTCCCCTGAGTTAATTTTACACAGTGTTTTGGAGAGGTACTTCTTAAAGACTGTTACCTAAACTGCAGTCACACAAAAAAACTCTTAAGGAAGAAAAGAGGGTAGAAAGCTTATTTTTTTTTTTAACTTGCTTAGAGAATTGACATTAAATTGCTTCTCTTAGCCAGTTAGTCTTGCTTGTAATTGCTAGCACACAGGGATAATTTCTTTTTGTCCTTAAGGGTGCTGTTTAGCTCCATAAAGGGACTCAAACCCCACTGTAAATAGATCTAAATGAAAGCAAACAGTTGAGGTTGGTAGGAACAGGATGCTTGAAACAGTAAGGGTTTGGATGAGTGCCCTTTGGTCAGAGAGAGCCCTCAGACCTGGTGTCTGGGTGTATTTCTGGCTGTAGACCTGACTGAATCCTGCCCCTGTGCACAGACATCCCAGTGTTTGTTACACAGTGAGCTCTGCCTGGAGTAGCAGCCTGGAGCTGTTGCTCAGTGCTGGAGGAGCCTCTTTGCCTGTCCTGCTCCCTTTGCCAGCATCAGCTGAGGTTGGGGCTACGTCCTTGAGCTGTGCAAACAGCCCCAGCAGCAGCTCCTGGAGCCACAGAGGAACTCACTCACGTGTCTGAGTAAAGCCAAGTCCTTCTTCCTTTCCCCCTTTTCCTTTCATTTGGAATATTCGTGCCTCATGGATCAAATGCTTTAATATTTAATTCTTGCTAAGCCTCTGTTGGTCTGTGCAGTGCCAGGAAGATCAGAATGTGTCCAATGTCCCTTCATTTCAGCTGTGGTGCTCTTCCCTTTTCCTTTTAGGAGCTTAGCTGGGTGTTCCTGTGTGGGACTGTGGGATGCTGGTGCTGCTGTGAGATTCCTGGTGGGACTGGGAGGGGTAGAGAGCGACCTCCCTGTGCCTTCTGAGAGACAGGCAGTGGCCCCAGAGATCTGAGAGTGCAGTGTGTGCTGCTCACTGCATTCAGGAGCACAGCATCACCAAGATCTCTGCCTTGGCAGCAGCTCCTCAGCTTTCACTTGGAGGTGTCTTTGCCATGGGATTTCAGTAAAGGAGCAGCGTGTGCTGCTCTTTCCTTGGCTTTGTCACTGTTGTGACAAGCACTTCCCAGGGTTTGTTTGTCACTCTGGTCTCATGGCACTCTGGCATTGTTTCAGCTCTCTGGATTTCATTGCTGCTTCCAGAAAGAGGAGGGAAGGGTTCCCACTCCCCTCTGGGGCAGCAGTTTATGTTCCCCCTGTGAATTATTCTGTCCATGTGCTGATTGTCCCCTCCCAGCAGGGCAGAGCCAGTGCTTCATGGGGTGCTGTGCACACAGCAGAGAGGATCTGCTGCCCTGGACTCTTCTGGCTCAGTTAAACACCAGCTTTTCATGGTTCCTAAATGAATTTGGTCATCTCTCCACTCTTTTGGGGATGTGCAGGCACAGCAAATGCTTACCCAATCTGTGGCTTTATTAATGCAATTCTTTCTTCCTCCCTCTTCCTTAGGCCTCTTTCTGTATCTGTTATTTTCTTGTCTCATGTCATGTTGTAATAATTTCTATTTGTTTTCTTTCACGAGGGAAAAAGCTCACAAAAAATCTAAAATAAGCAAGAATAATGGTTTTAGGGCATAATTAAAAAATTAAAACAAACTTAATAGCAGTTCAGATAGTGTAGGAAGTTATATTGTCTCTCCTACTCAGAGTTGGGATACTGATCAGCTTTGTCCATGGAGGAGCACGAAGAACAGAACTGTCCTGGAAGCTCTGGAGCCAAAACTCTTCAGTGGCATTGAGGATAATAAAAAGGCTCAGTCTGATAAGGGACTGGAGATGTGAGGAGGACCCTTGGTAATCCAGAGCTTTCAAAGTGAGACAGGAGCAGAAGGAACCCACAGTGGCCACAGCAGCCATGGGGATCTCAGGGAGCTGGGAAGGGCTGGGATTGCCCAGGCTCAGCTTCCAGAGGGGGATCCAGGCTGGTCCCTGCTCAGTCCTGCAGGGAGGAGGGAAGCCAGGCTGGCACTTCTGAAAATCAGGCCCTTGGCTTGTGTTGTTTGTAGCATGAAATAAGGGATTGTCCATTGTCTGGAGGGCCAGCAAAGCTCAGAATTACAGAATTACTGTGCAGGTACAGGTGTCCTGTGTGGGAGTTTTAATGGCAACAAAAGCATTTTAAAATGATCCTGAAATCAGTACAAAAATGCATGGAATATGTGAAAATACTTTGTAGAAATTATGCCCTGTTCCTCTCTTTATTGTGACAGAGGGATTGGTTAAAATGAATTTATACACATACTCAGGAAATCTCTGAATGACATTTTTTAGAGGGTTTTCCTGGTATATTATTTTTATTTTCCCTGTCAGCCACTTGGCCACCTTGATAGATCTGCTTGACCTAGTCAGAGTGGTGCTGTCCAACCTGAAAGGGTTCCCTTGTTTTGGTCTTTTTTTTTTTTTTTGGGTTGTATTTTAAAAATCTGTCTATAATTTAACCATTTGTATACTAAAAATAATCTTTAAAAAAATCTGCTTACACTGTGATTTTTGGTAGCCTTTAATTTAGAGTATACAACACAATCTAATTTTCTTTTGGGATATGCAGCTTTCAGAAGTGTTCTTATATATGCCCAGAAATGAAAGTTGTCTATTTATCATAGGAATGTGATTAGATAAAGTAACCTATCCAGAATCCCAGTGCAGCTCTTTCATATGTGCTGGATGGACTAGTTAGTGAAATTGCCTTTTAATCTCTATGGGTTAATAAATATTTTTTTATAACTAGCCACAGATATTCCTTTTTAAATTATACTTGGCAAACAGAAGATATTTAATTTTATATACAATATACATAGTTACCTTGATTGACATATTTATAACATAGAGCTTTGTGTTTACTATGAAGGTTTTATCTGTATCCCATGGACTTCATGGGTAAAACTTTAGAAAGTCAGTTAGCATTTATGGAAGGTTATGGGAACTTTCTTCATGGCTTCACAATGGGGACATAGGAGCATTTAAAAGGCAATAGCCAGATTGTTTTACAGAGTATCTTATTTTTTGATTGGGGCTGGTCCCTGCAGCTATTTTAGTAACATCTGGATGTGAGTAACAGAATGGAATATGAGCATCTGCCTCTTCTGACTGTCACAGGCTATTGTCTAGAGCACAGGAAATTTCAGGGTATTGTATTGTTTTGCTTCGGACAAATGTCTCAATAGACCTATTTAATTAAAACCTTCATGTGTCTGAAAGAAAACATCCTCTCTCAACTAGGCTGATTTATCACTTTGGTACCCTTTTAATCCCAAAAGTAGTGTTGTCTAATATTTTAAGTGATGTTCCAGCTATCCTGATGTCTGCAGGTTAAAGTGGTCCTGGCTAGCACCCTTTTATTACAACAATTGCTACCTTCATTTTTCTACTGTTTCTACTTTAATCTTGAATGTTTACCAGTTTCTATTGTTGGATCTTGTGGAGGGAGAGTGTCTTAGCACTACAGCTCATCCAGCTTTAACTCACACATCACAGTCCTGGAGTAAGAAAATTCTTTGAATTATATATTGTGGCCAATTTATTGCATTTTAAAATGACTTCTATACTTAAGACACAACATTTATGACATAATAGGACGAATGACTTAGCTAATCATTGTATCTGTCTAGACTTACTCTCTTTTGTGTTAGTGTCATTTTGAAACTATTTGTATATGTTGAAGTTTGTAAGGGTTCAGGAACCCACAATAAAATAGTAAAGTATGTATTTATTTCTCATTATAATGCTCAAATTTGATTTGGAAGTTGACACTTTGTATGTCTTTTCACAGAATTGTAAACAAATACCGAAAAACTGCTTCACCTAGGGTGCCTTCCATGTGTGGTACTAACACTTGTCATTCACAAGAATAGAGATGTAAATTTATGAATCCAGCAAACACTATTTTTGTAATGTGAGTCACTAACGCAGCTCTGGCCTCGCTGTGCTTTGTTCCCACCAGCCCCAGGTGGTTTCTGGCTGCTGTGGTCACTGCCTTCCCTCCCATGTGCACTGGGCCTGACCCCTGGGGACCCCCAGGCTGTGTCTCCTTTGCTCTGCCCCCAGCTGCCCCCCGAGCACATTCCTGGTGCTCCAGGTTCCCCTCCTTGGGCCTTGTGGGGGGATGCTCAGGGTGGGGTGTCTGTGTCCTCAGGGCTCACCCTGGCTCCTCTAGAGCAACTGCGGCCCAACCCAAACATTCCAATTCTAGCTCATAATTTATGATTTACAGCTTCTGAGGAGGGAGCATCCAGGCCTGACCAAAAGACTTTATCTCTCTGGGTTACAGGTGCTGTATTGACAGGTTTGTAATTGCAAACAGCTCAGAGGAATAATGGAAACACCAGGTTAGAATTCTCTTCAGGCTGAGCAAAGGGGATGCAATTTTCCTTTTTTCACGAGCACAAGTCTGCTGTGCAATACCCTTGGTACTCTGGAGTCCAGCCTGCACTGTTGTGTGCTGGAGAGCCCTTGGTGCATCTCTGAGGCCCTTGTCCTGCCCTGGCAGTGCCCCCTCACCCAGGGCCAGGCCAGGGCTCCCCTGACACCAGAGCCTGCCCAGGACTGTGGGGTTCCAGCAGGCAGCACATTCCCCTGGAGGATTTCCCATTGTCCTGCAGAGCCTGGAGCTGCAGCAGCTGCTCCAGGGTGGTGCCTCCAGCTGGGAGCACCTTCCTGCTGTGCCCACAGCTGAACTCACTGGGGCAGAGCAGCAGCTGCCAGCTCTGCCTGGGAAAGTGTCCTGGGAATGCTTGACCAGGCTCAAGGGCAGGCTACTCTACAAGAAAACACAACCTCCATGTGTAGCTTGTTTCTACACCAGTAACCATCTTTCAGTTGTTCAGTTCTTTCTTTGGTGTCTGTGCTAATCAAAAAACACAAGCTGAAGAATTGTAAAGTCTTGCAATACACAAAACAGTCTTGGTTTTAAAATCCATGCTGTTGCAGCATAATTTAAATGGTGTATTTATCAGTTTTAAATGTCATTTTGCTTTTCCAGTCTTTTGTATATGGGCACAATACTTTTTGTAAATTTTTTTTTATTTAGTTGTCTTTCATGTCTTTTCTTTCTGGTATTGGAAGATTTGAGCTCTCTGGGTTTTCACGGTACTCTTCTGATCATTCTTCATAGTGGTAAAAGTCTGTATTTTTGTATGTAGGAGAAATGGAAGTTTTCTAACACGTACCCCAATCAATATAGTATGGAATCATTTGTGAAGGACTTCCTGTTTAATAAATGGACATATTAAAGTACTAAAACAGTGTCTTCATCTGTAAACATGGCCTGGGCTGGGGTAATTTTCTTCCCAGTGGCTGGTGTGGGGCTGTTTTGGATGTGTGTTGATAATTCAGAGATGTTTCTGTTAATGCTGAGCTCACCCAGAGCCAAGGCTTTTCCTGCCCCTCGTGCTGCCATGCTGGGGAGGGGATGGAGGTGCCTGGGAGGCTGAGGGGACACAGCCAGGACAGATGACCCCAACTGACCACAGGGGCATCCCACACTTATGGCATCAGTGTATGAAGGGGGAAGGAGGAAGAAGGGGGCACGTTTGGAGTGATGGAGTTTGACTTCCCAAGTCACCCTTCCAGGGCATGTGGCCCTGCTCTCCTGGAGGTGCTGAACACCTGCCTGCCCATGGGAATGAATTCCTTGTTTAGCTTTGCTTGTGTGCACAGCTTTTGCTTTCCCTATGAAATTGGCTTTATCTCACCACAGGCGTTTTCTCACTTTTTCCTTCCCCATTCTCTGCCTGATCCCACTGGAGGAGAGCGAGCCCTGTGAGGGCCTTGGGGGCTGCTGGGGTGAAACCACCCCAAGGGGGGCTCCTGGGCTCAAAACAAAGCCAGGCAGCTGCAAAAGGCACTTTGTGTGTGGGGACAAACTCCCACCACGGCAGCCAGGGCTGGGGCTGTGCCTGGGACCCTCCTGGGGGCAGGAGAAACCACGGGAGAGCCTTGGGGAGAGGCAGTGGAGCAGAGGGAACGTGGAACTGCTCTGCTGCTCTCAGGCTGGTGGTGGAATTGCTCTTGGAGCAGTTCTGGTGTGCTGCCATGGACTGCACTGCTCCATCCTGGCTCTGCAGCTGCCCATTTGGGACTGGAAAGGGATTTTGGGGCTGAAATGCCCCAGGGAGTGGGGGAACGCTGCTGCCTCACAGGCTGGGGGGGTTTGGTTTCCAGGTGCTTTAGGCACAAGGTGGAAGCACCGAGTCCAGGTGAGAACTGTGCAAAGGCACAAGGGATGGGTGAATCTGGGATTTGGGAATGTGGCTGCTGCACTCCAAACACTGGGAAGGGACCAGGGGCGGTGGGGAGGGGGACACAGGTGGTGGCACAAGGGAAGGATTCCCTGAGAGGATTCCCTGAGAGGCTCTTACAAGGGGCCAGTTCATTTTCCCTGGGTGGGGCTGTCAGCAGCACAGTGCCATTACCCAGGGTGGTATCCATGGTGCTCCTGGGGCAGGAGAAGTTTCATCAGCTGTCAAATTAAAAATAAAAAATTTAAAAATTGTCTTTTAGTTACTGGATCTTTCTTCAGTCTCCCTGGAAGACTGTAATTAATTTATTCATGGATCAGGCTAACAAAATGTGATGGGCTGTGTCCAAAATCCATAAAAGAAAAGGACAAGTATTTCCTGGTGACAATTAACATTGGAATCTATTTTCCTCTTCATGGAAGTGGATTTAAAAACTGACTTATTTTAAAAAATAACCAAAACCAAACAATCAGCAAAACCCCACAAAAGCAATAGCAATAAAAAACCAAAGCAAAACCAAATCCCACCAACCAAAAAAAATCCTATCAACCCCAAACCTCCACCCAAGCTCCTCCTCCCCAGAGCCCCTAACAAAACCACACTTAAATTTTCTGGGTAGCACTGTTTTACTTTCTGGCCTGGAAGCTTTACAAAACACTGATCACTGAATTCTTCCAGTAAAGGAGTGTCCTAGGGTGACAATCTGTGTTGCAGTGTGGATTCCTTGATGCACTCCTGTTTATTGATCCCTGACATTTAAAGATCCTGACTTTTAAGCCAATACTCCACGCAAAAAGGTGTCTCAAGCATCTTGGAATGCTTGAGAAGATTTACATTCTCAGTGCTTACCTAAAGTTCTTCTGCTTCCTTGATGCATCCTCTCTGAGGATTAAAGGAGGGCCAGGTGGGGCTGCTCTGCACATGTGGCATTTGCCCTTGGAGGGCTGTTTGTATCCTGGTGCAAATCTGGAGTGAAGCCACTCATGATGTTATTTCTGACCACAACTGTGCCCACTGAACTTCCTTAGCAGAAGGACAATGAGTGGAACCAGGTGCTTGCTGAGCAGAGCATCCAGTTGTGTTCTGCTTTCAGCATTCCAGGCTGTTCTCCACCACCACAGCAGCTGAGATGCTCTGCTCTTCCTTGGTGTCCTGGGAGTGACTCTGTCAGATGGGAACTGAAGACCTGAGGAACTTCAAACAGTATCAGGTGAAAAGCACAGTTAGGTGGAGTAATGGACAGAGTGTTCAAAGGATAACAGAGCCTCCTACTTCAGTCAGAATCTAAACCAGCTACTTGGAAAGGTATTTGAATTCCTTGGAAAGGTCTTTTGAACTCTTTAGTGTCACCTGTCCAAAAATCACTGCACAAGTCTGAACAAGTGCACAGGTAAATGGAAAAGCTTGGTAGGAGGGAGAGAACCCTTCAGGCAGGTGAGAGCTGTGGGAACTCACCTGAGGTGCCACTTTCCCTTCCTTTTGGTGGCTTTGAGGTCATGGAACTCCTGGCATTGTTCCTACAAGGATTCATCCACACTTGGGTTTGGAAGCTCCTCCTCAGGCAGGCCCAGGAGCTCCAGGTGCTGCAATGAGGGCAGGGATTGGGCTCTGGGGGCTTTGGAAGCAGCTCCTCCATGGGACACGAGTGACTGTGATTGGAAAGAGGTGTCTGAGGAGGCCATGAAATCAGCACTCAGCTGGGCTCCACACTGCAGGCTGGGTGTTGTGCTTGTGTCCTGAATTGCAGAGAGTGCTCCCAGCACCCTTTTGATGTTGTCAGTTGAGGAAAAACAAGCAAACAAAAAACCCAAAAAGCCAAGCTGACTTTTCCTCCACGTGCCCCAGAGCCTGAACTTGGTGCAGTATTAGTAGCAGAATATGGGCAGAAGACTGAGTCAGCCCCTTCCACCCCAATCCAAACTGGCTTTGAAGTAATTATTTTAAATCTAATTTTCTGAAATTATATCCCTAAGATACAGAACCATGTTTTCTTTCAGTCATGGGAACAGATCTTTTATAACAAAAGGCTGGGATCTTACAGAAGTGCTTGGCCCTGGGAGCAAACTGCTTTGAAATTTGTAAGGAAATTCTCTGGGCAGGCACCTCACTGCAAGCTGCTAAGGCACTCCTGAAGGAACTAATGAACATTTTGTTTGCTTCCTGTTTACTTTAAACCAACATGGAAAAAATGACCAGAAAACCTCAGTATATTTTGGGTTTGTGAGGGATGAACCTGAAGGGGACTTTGCTGTTTACAGGGTTATTGGTTGCCAAGAGAGAGCACTGAATCCACAATGTCTCCTCAATAGTTAGAACAAATTCTTGGTTAAATTTTTTGATCTCATGCCCTAAGGAAGAGGTTTGACCCCTGGCTGGTCCCCAGGGCTGGCTCTGAGCTGTGCCCCTTCCCCAGTACAGATTTAGGATTCCTGAAGTCACAGTCCCTCGTGCTGGGCAGAGGCAAAGCACCAAAATCAGGTAAGCAGGCAAAATCAGGTCTTCAAGTAAGTAAAGACACCCAACACTTCTATTAAAAGATGTTTAATCCAGCATGGTTTCTAAATATTAACCACGTCTCCAGCTGTGACATGCAGTACATTTTTTTACTTAAAAAAAAAAAGAGAAATACAAAACAAGTATAAAAATGAGCCCAGGTCCCCTGAACATCACAGTGTGTGCCAGTAAAAATATGACAAGAGAAGGAAGAGAAACACGGGGTTTCATACAGGAAAAGGTTCAAAGAAATCTTTCTCATAAATCAGAGATTGTCTGTCCCATTTAGAAGCAACCACTTGTTTTGCATTTACTCTGTCAGTGGTCAGGAAGCAGGAGATGTGGGAGCTGCCTGCTGGACAACTCTGAGCCTGAGCAGCACCCCCTGGTCCCTGCCAGCTCCCCTGTCCTGCTGGCAGCTGCCACAGGGAACTGGAACCCAGGTGCTGATTTCATTCCAAAGGAAATCTGCCTTTATTCTTTCATCCCTGGTTTTCACTTACTGTGTTAGTACCATCTGCCCTCATTTTAATCACACCTGTTCTGGCACTGTATTCATTTTTAAAACATCCATAGAGGTTTCTTTGTCACAGACCTGTGTGATGCCACCTGTGAGGAGTGTGCCACGCTCTTCCCAAGCATTCCCAAGTGTCTATAAATGGACACAGATATTCCAGGGTAGGTTGTGCTACCTGTGAAAACAGCTTGGACATTCTGAGGGCTTTTTTCCTGGAATGCACCACCACAAGATAAATCACATCCTTCCAGGGGAGAAAACCAACCAACCCACCCCACCCCACCCAGCCCCACTGAAAAAGGGGGCTGGGGAGATGAATTCATTGCAGACATTCTGTAGTTTGGGGCTGTTTCTTGGCCTTTTCACAGTGGGGAGGGGGCACTGCCCTCCTGGGGCCTGGGTGCATTCAGCGTGGCAGCAGCAGTGGCCATGGCCCAGAGCAGGACATCAGCACAGGTGCCTGGGGCACAAACAGCTGCAGGTGTCACCAGGCAGGCCCTGCTGGGAGGCATTTGCCAAGCCTGCCTTCCCAGGGCTTCCACAACAACAGGACAGGGCTGCCAGAGCTGCCTCACCTGCTCCACCCCATCCTGTGGTGAAACTGCAGTAGAGGGGATGTGACTCCATCCAAGCAGCTTTAAACAAGGGATACTGAGGGTTTCATGAGCCAGCTGCCCTGCAGCACCATTATACTTTGAGGTTTGCTCTTGCTGCAGATTTCCAGTTGTCACTTTTCCTTGTCACAGATAGACAGGAGATACAAAGGTATTGATAACAGCACTCCTTGCCTTCAGTGCTTGGAGTATTCAGACTGGATAAAGAAATACTGTTAGTTAATCAAGAAAAATAAAAACAGGCATCCAAACCTCTCCTCTTTGGCATGTCAAGAAGTATAAAAGCTCTAAGTGTTAAAGGTTTGGAATGATGAAAGCACATTAAAAGCTGTAAATGTTAAAAATGCTGTTCCCACTTACTTGGGACAGGGATGTGCTGGGTGGGGAGGGGCAACAGAGAATTGAGCTGTGTTGTTTGGACAGATCTGCTGGAGGATCTGTAGTTGCCAAGGAGTGTTCAATGGCACTGGGAGCAGTCTCCTTTTCCACATCACTGCCCTGTCTGGGCTCTGGTGATTCCATTAACAGTGAAGTGGAAAGGGGCTGAAATGAGGGAATATTTCAATTGGCAGTGCATTCAGCAAAGAGGAAAGTGCTTGATCATCTTCCCTTCACGCTTGGTTGGTGTTTGGTTCTTCAGTCTGAGTCAGAGTCGGAGTCCTCATCTGAGGAGTGAAACAAGGAACAAAAGTGAAAATGCAAACTGGAAACCCCCCCAGCTGTGGCTCTGGCTGGGACAGAGAGGCTGTGCTGACAGGGTGAGCCTCCAAGGACACAGCAGGGCTGGGAATGAACACCCCTGTGAAGTGACAGCTCTTGCTGAGGTGGTGGGACCTGGAATGGTGTTTGAAGGAGTTGGGAGATGCTGCTGAGAGGCCCTGCTGGCATCCTTGCTGCTCTGGGCACTGCTGTGTGCTCAGCAGCCCTCCACCTCTGAGATGCTGAGCAGTCCCAGCAGGCCCACAGAGCTGCATCCTTCTGGCCTCAGCACTCAGGAGCCCCTGTGGAAGCACAAATTGGGGCTGCAGGGCTGAGCCCTCCTTGCATGGCACAAACACCAACACGGAGCTGTGTGACTGCACTTCTGTGAGTTTATGTATTTGTGCCTCCATCTCCAGGGAAATTAGATCTAATCTGTATCCTAATTCTGCACCCTTGCCACCTGATCATCTTCTGAGGGCAGTTCACTTTTTAGCTTTTCCAGTCTGCTTCCTGTTCCTTTTATTCTTTTTTTCCTTTGTCTCTCTTTTCAGTCTATAGCTTGAAAAAACACTGAACAGTCTCCTAAAATCCCCAGAAGAGACAGTCAGTGCTGCTGATCACCTCCTAGGATTCCATACACACCTTGGGTGTTTGGTTTTTCAGGGGTTTTAGATGAGGTGTTTTTGGGAGATTTGGGATATTTTTTATTTGTTTTTAAGTGTGGAGCAGTCTTTTTAATCCATGTGGGTGCAATAAGAAGTCACAGGGACATGATGCCTGTTTTGGGCTCCTGGAAACTACAGAATGACTACCCCTGTCCTGACCTGAACTGGCTTTGAACACCCAACACCTTCTTTTTATCTTCTCCTAAGTGGATCTGTCTGACCTGAAGTAGGCTATAATAGAAAAAAAATTGACAGCAACCTTGTTAATTTTATGCTGTTTGACCCTTGGATTTTAAGGTCATTTGCCCACAAATGGTCAAAGATCTTAAGAGGCAATCATGATAAGGAAATGATAAAGAGAAAAGCACTATTTGGACACAAAAAGCTGTAGATTAATGGATGTTAATTATAAGTTACAAAAAAAAAAAGGTAGAAGTTTGCTTGTTTTTACAGCAAGACATTTTAATAGGGAAAGAAAATCTGTACTGCATGGTGATTTCTATAATTGGATCTGGGGCTTTTCAAAGTTAGATGTGAAACTCTGAGAAACTTCACATTCCTGGCTTGCAGGTTATCTTCATAAATCACTGGAATTCCATTTGCAGCTTCCTAACTGAGCAGAGCTGTGGCAGACAAACCCAAGAATAGAAACTGCTCTTACTGAGCAAGAGCTCTTGCTCCCTGCAAAGGGAGAAATGGAGAGGGAAATCTCACACTGCAGCTCGTGTGACAAGCAGGGAATTTTACCCACCTTCTGTCTTGTGCCCCTCGGGGGAATCGGAGCTGCCTTGCTTGAGGAAAGTGACCAGGTCATTGAAGGTGATGTAGAAATCAACGGCAAACACAATGGTGGCTGCAAACCCAAACACCTGCAAGGGCAGAATAATGCTCTCCTTAACAACAGCTCCAGTCTGTCAGGACAAACCAAACCCAACCAAACCCACACCCACACAGGAAAAACTCCATGGTTTTTTTGGGCCGTGCCTTTCCAAAAAGGCAGGGAGGAGAAATGGTTTGTGACACGTTGGTATCACCTGAATTACAGCTGCTTTGGGAGCCTGAGAAGTGACCAGGGGTGTCTTTATCCCTGCCCCAGGCTGCAGCCCTCTTGGGCTCTGGGCCTGTTCTGGTCATCAGCACCTCCTGCACCTCCACTGTCCCAGGGCACCTCTGCCACCAAGGAATCACCTCCATTTCTTGGGAAATAATTTTCCACTTGTTTGCAAGGACATGAGTCTATTGCTGAGTGAACTAGACAGATTAAAATGATTCTGGAATTCTCTCTCCAGTGACAGAGCAGCAGAGTTGTGCCAAGCTGGATGCTGGTCTAGGAGCCTGAGCTGAGCAAACTCCATTGCACCATGGCTCACTGCAGGGACAAAGATTAAACAAGATTTGGGTTTGTGTTGTGGGATGGTTTGGGAAGGGCTGCTGGCCTACACCACTGGGCACTGTTCTTCCCAAGCTTAAAAAATTGTTATGCAAATTTTATTTATGTTGCATACATTATTGATGCTTAGAGTCAAGTTGCAGATGCAGGGGCTGTATTGTATTTCTGTATTTCAAAATGCTGATGGGTGAAGGCTCTCTCCTGGGCAGTCCTTGTACAGGAGGGTAAAATGACACTGCTCTTGTTTCAACTCATCCAAATAAAACTAAGCAGGAGGGAGGTTGAAATTGCTTAATTTAGACTGGCCTTAGCAGTTACAGGTTTGAGGGTTTTTTTTTGTTTTTAATCATCATCATCATCATTATTATTATTATTATTATTATTCCCTCCATTCAAAGATCTTCACACTCCTTGCAGGAGCAGCTAGTAAAATTAAAAAGCAGAATAGGTGCCTTCCCCAAGGGTACAGTTAATACTGAGCAGCTCTGTTAGGGTGAAAAAACTATTCATTGGTTCACGACATGTTTTTCTGAGTAAGTGACCATTTCTTCTCTGCTTTAAGCAAATGAATTCTCATTTAATTGAAGAAACGTCTATGACTTGCAGTGGGGTGATATTTAAACTGTTTTTAAAGTGCATCCATGTACTGAAGTGCACTCAGTTCAGCACAGCACTCAGGTGGAAAGCTCATGCCTACTCACCCCTGCTGCTTTCGATGCTCCATCGCTGTATTTTGAGACAGCAGCAATTGAAATGGCAAAGTAAATGATGGCAGCGGTGACACAGCGCAAGAAATCCTGTGGAAGAAGCAATGGTGCCCTCAGACTGGTCAAGGATTTCCTCTAAAACCATCCTGGGAACTAACACTCAGCCCCTCTGTTGCTGCATCAGTGCCTCTGCTGGCGTGTGACCACAGCCTGGATTGCTGCACAGGAGGAACTGCTCATCTGTGAAATAGTTCTAAATAAGAGAAGACCTGAACCCTGGCATAAACTTCTCTTAAAGATGCTGGGATAAATCCTGCTGCTACCCTGCCTGTGTCAGGCAGACCTTCCCTCAGCCTGGGAAGAAGGGCTGTGTGGGGTGTTTGCCTTGGAGCACAGCAAGGGCTTTAATGGAAAGGTCATTTCAAATGCCTTAAAAACCTTGTGCAGAACTCCTTGGAGCAGAACTCCCGTGGCACCAGAGGCTCAGGAGGTCCCAGCTCTGTGGGAACAGGTGCCTGTCTCTCTGTGTGGTGATCTCCTGGGAGACCTGTCTGTGAACTCCTCATTCAGGAACCAAACACTTGGGTTAGTGCTGGAATGATTTGTAGTTCTCACATCCACCAGCCTGCCCCAGGAGCCCGTGCCTGGTGTGATCCCTGGGGTATGTCCTGCTGAGCTGTGCCTGTCACACCAGCAGGGACTTCTCTGCAGTGAGCTTTAAACACAGAGCTGTGTCCCAGGGCACATCCAAATCATGAGGGCTGCAATAAAGGCACCCTCAGCTCTGTTCACAATTAGCTCTTCTGCTTTCCCAGAACAGATGGAGGAGTCAGATTTGTCTCAAAGCACAAATCCTGCAAGAAACCTGACTCCTCTGAAGTCAGGACAAGGTCAGTTATCTACATTGTGTGCCTGCAATATGTTATGGTAATGGCCATAATAAACACACAAGTGCCTTTTTTGTCTTAGTTCTGGAACCGGATGCATGTAGAAAATGGGAAAATGATGGAACAGAGATTACCAGCTGAGAGCTGTGCACAGTCATAGCCAAAGTCACTGATATTGTTTTATCTACGAGTGGCCTTGCTGAAGTTATTTTTATACACTGAGAGCTCAAATTCAAATCTCACTGCAATGAACTACTGATGGTACCAAAAGAGAATCGAGATTGATAAGATCAGCAGGGTTTTTTGAAGTATTTGTACTGCAAGGCAGCTGCTCCCTTTGCAGTGATATTTGAGACTGCAGGGACATCCAGTGGCCAGGGCTCTCCTGCAGCCCCAGCAGTGCCCCAGCAGCCACTGGGCTCCGTTGTGAGCATGAACTGGCCAGAGCTGCCCCTTCCCAGAGCAGCTCAGATTGTCTGTGGGTGTAACTCTAGCTGAGAATTTAATCACAGCCTGACAAAGTCTGCCCATTATCAACAACACACCTGTTTCCCCCTCTGCAAGGGTGGCAATAAGGAGCCCCCAGCAGTCAGACTTGGGCTGATGCTGGCCCTAAGCCACCTGCCTGGAATTGGGCATACATTCTGTGCTTTGATAAAGCCATGCTTTGTGTCAGCACTCAAAAAGCTGCAGTGCAGAGCAGAGCATAGTTTAGAGTGCTCTGGGACCTTCTGAAGCAGAGGCAGCAGGGACAAGTTTCTAAGAGAGCAGTAAAATTGTTACAGTGACCCTGAACTCCTGCCCAGCCGCTTTGCCTCCCCTCTCACTGCACAATTAAATCTGAAGGTTTCTGTTGCACATCTCACTTACCGCCAAAGGCCAGTGGACTCCTTTAAACTTCTCATTAAGCTTGGAGGCGTAGGCAAAAAAAAGAAACAGTGCCAGCAGAAACTCTAGGAGTGGTGCCATCATGAAAGAAGCTGCTAGAGATGCAATATAGCAGATAAAGATGATAAATGACAGCACCTAAAGTAAAGGGAAAACTCGAAGTTATTTGCATGGAACAGCAGAGCCGTAGGCAGCTGAGCAGCTTTGAAGTGTTATTTTCCCTGTGTATTTCTGTCAGGGCTGCTGCTGCTGCTGGCACAGCTTCAGCATCCTACTTTTTCTATTTTTCATTGGGCCAAATGATTTTTCTTGTTCAGCCCAGAATAAATCTGAAGTAAGGGTGTTTATTTCCACGTGTGTGAAATCGCTTTTCCGGAGCGCTGCGTGCATTTGCACCTCTCGAAGTCAGTAATTTGCTCTGGATTGTAAACAGCTCTGACAACATAATTCTGAAAATAGAGTGGGGTGTTGCCAAGCAAGCAGAGCTCTAAGCTTTCAGCTGTGACAGCTCTCATTTGAAACCCAAATCAGTGCTCAGACAGCCTGAAGTAACTCAGCATGTATAATCTTGGAGTTGAAAGAATAAAGTCTGCTGATGATGGACAGAAAAGGGCCAAGAATTAATTGTTCTGTGACTTCTGGAAGTGTCTGGTTCCAGTTTTCCAGCGTGGCAGCTGTTTTAGACAGTAATAGGACAGATAACGCCCATAGATTTCCTTTATCTCCATAATGTATCCTAATTCTAGTAAATAATAAAAAATGGCAATATCTTCTGCACTCAATTGAAACACCTTTAGAATATGGTTCAAAATAGAAAGTTTCACAACAGGAAAACAACAGAAGTAAATGTATTTTCACCTAAACCAGGCAGTACCAGAGTGCTGTCCTACACTCCTGGACTGTGTTTGTACAAGTGGATGGTGAGGGAGCCATGGAGAAGCTCAAGACCATTTTCAGTTGCTGTACTGGGGTTGGTCACCTCCAAAAAGAAGCTCCAGTCCTCCTGTTTACCTGCCTTGCATGGGAACTGGTTGCTGTTTCAATCAAATTAGCTTGAAGTAACAAAAGTAGGCAGGATGCTGAATGACACATTTTTATGTACCAGTTTGCACCTGGGCTCTCTGTCCAGCCTTTCCTCCTGGAGACAAATCTCTGCCTTCCAAAAGCTCAGGGATGCTTTTGGTCAGCACAGACTGAGCAGTAGATTACAAAGATTTTTTTTTAACTTCTAATTCCAAATCAGGACACTAACATTCCCACTCACACAGCACTGAAAAGAAATGGATTATTTTCCCCCAGATGGCACATCTAAAGGCAGATGTAGCTTCCTGCAAAGGTAATCAATGCATTTGCCTCATTAAATTTCAGCTCTGTGGATTTCTTTGTTTGCTGCTACCATAGGTTCTTGGGGACCACCTAAACTTCAGAAAAAAAATCATCATTACACTTGACTGGTAAGGCTCCTATAATTATTAATTGGTAATTACTCCTATGAGAGGTCATTCAACCCCCAAATACATGTATCAAAAAAACCTTTTATGTTTAGGGGACAACTAAGCAGTTCAATCCCACTGAAATCATTTCTTGGTGTAAATAATTACCAAGCCTTTATTCTCAGCCTGTGTTTTGGGGAAAGCAGTCAGTGCCTGAGCAGGATGCTAACAGCTGCAATAAACTGTTTTCATCCATTAGGACTGGCTGGTGAGGTTAGAGAGGTTGTGACATTTTTAGTAAGGGATGATATTTAAGGTCTATGCATTGTTCTTGTTTCACTGGTTCTAAGAAACTGAGCTGGGATAGTTTATAGAGCTCACTTCTGCATGGGCCTGCTAGCTGGTAAGAGCTGCCCCATTTGTTCATGTTGACCCCATTCTGAGTTGTTTTCTGCTCAAAGAGCCTCTCTGCAGGTTTTTCTTATTTTCATAAAGTGGAGGGAGGTCATTCCCTGTATCTCATCCTTAGTGTAGCATTTTCTTCCTATGAGCTAAAAGTGGTAAGAACTCTTTAAAGGGAAGTGGATTTATCAGAGCTTGACAACTCCTAAGAGGAGAGAGGACTTCCTTCTTCCCATCACAGCACCTATTGCCTTCCCACCCCAAAGAACAAAAACTGCACTTGCTTTGTGAATCTGCTTCACTTGCATTTCTGGAACATAATTTAGACACAGTTCCATGTCTTTTTGGAATAAAAAAAAAATCACCATCTATACATGACATTTTCTTTTTGTTCTGGTGTTGAAAAAATATCTTCCTTCTTGTGGCTAAAGCAGGTGTGTGGTGGCTGAGCTGCAGGGGTGACCAGCAGCAGGGAGATGGGTTCAGGGCAGGTCCCACTGCCCACAACCCTTCCAATAGCAGATCCTTAGACTTGAACTAAACCTAGTGATCTCTTCAGAGAGGATTCAATGCAGTGTTAAATCATACATGCTACTGGAGCAGCGAGGGGAGGCAGGGAGGCAGATTTCAGACATGTAAGGTGATGCTGCACAGCAGAGATGCCTTTGATCTCGATTCTCTTTGCCTCAGTAACTCCTGTGCTCTCACTGCTTTTGCACTGACAAAAAAGCTTTCCTGACCAAGCGTAAAGTGAAAGGAAGAGCTTTGTGGTCTGTTCTTATCAGCTTGATGGCAATTTGTGCCAGGGAAGGCTCCTGCTGTCTCCTTCAGCCCTGGGCAGGCGTGAGGTTCACACACGAGCTGGACTCAGGGTGAAAGAGGAGCAGGACCACACCAAGGAGCCCCTGATCCCAGGTGCTGGGGTGCCAGGGGATCCCTGCTTCTGTGCCAGGGAGGCTGCTGAAGAGACATCAGTCTGAGCATTTCAACCTTCTGAATGGTCTGACCCAGAGAAGCTGGGGAAATATTAGTTGTTTATTTTAAATGTGGTTTCCGGGCCAGTCACTTGTTTAACCCAAGCCCTGCATGAGTGGCAGATGACAGCAGTGTCCTGCTGCCTGCTCCTCTGCCCTGAAGGTCAGTCACTGTATTCCCACCTTCCCACCCTCAGGGGTGGGATTCACTCCAGCCTGTCCTGCTCTCCACTTGGCAGCAGCCCCTTGTGGGGAGAACTGCACCTCTAAACACACTGAAGAAAGAGGCACCTTTTGATTCACAAGAACCCATTTGATTTCAGTAGATTACTGATGGTATTAGTAAAGGGGAAAGACTCTGAAGACTGGTAACTGGTCTGCAGTCAAACATCATTCCTCATTCTGGAGGCACTCAAGATTTTATGTGAAATAAATGTCTAGAAAAGAACAGACCAGACTTTGAGAAGGAAGATTTGGAAGATGGTATTTTTAGATACCTTCACTGGGGGAAGGCACAGGAAGGGGAGGGAGGCAGACCTTGGAAAGAGCCAGAGGATCAGGAGGAAGGAGGTGCCCAAGGTCTGTCAGGTGATGACCATGGCACTGCACCTTGGCACTGCACCTGGCTCTTTGGTTTTCTTCTTTTCTGTCTCCTGTCACTGCCCTGACAGGGATTTTAATGCCAAATTTCCTTGGTAGCTTGGGAACAGCCCTGTGTAATAGAAGAGCCCACAAATTGTAGGGTTTTGATGATGTTTCTCATTTCTCCTTGTGTAGAGCTCATTTCCTCTTCTGACAGCTGGAATGCACAGCTGTGGACTCCTGGAGCAATACTGGATATCACCTCTAACTGTCTTTTCTGAATTACAGAAGTGAGCAGGTGCCTTTTCTGACCATTTAAGTGCACTGCTACTAACTCAAGCGTTCAATGTTATCTTAAAATTTTAAAAATACACCTCCCCTCCCACAATACAAACACTGCAGTGCCACTCTGTACTCAGAAATAATGACACCTCCCTACATACTTTTCCAGGCTTCAAGTCTTCGTGAAAAACATCTTGCAAACTGAAAGGTGCTCTAAAAACTCAACAGCACCTTTCAGAATATACCTGAGCCCTCCAAGGACTGTCAGATGTTCCATTGCACATCACACTTGTGCACCTCTTTTCCTGGAGCTGTGTGTTTCAGGGTCACTTCAGAGAAAGGTCAAGCAATGGACCTTGTTTTTTGTTAGAGCTCTGTATCTGTGCTTAAAAAAAAAAGGCAGCTAGAGAGGAAGTCTGAGAGTCTCCATGCCATTGCAAGTTCATTTCTAGCACTTTCAGAAAGCACTGCAGCTTCTGGGAGGGAAAAAAAAGCAGCAGTGTTTTATCAGTTTTGCCAATTTGTATTTACCACAGCTTCTTTCTCTTCCCCTCACTTGGGATTGCACCCTGAGCACTGAGAGCAGCTGAGTCTGAGCTCTTCCTGAGCTGCTGATGACAGGTTGGTGTGACTGCTGCCAGCTTCACAGTGAAGGAATATCTGCATGCAGGAAGCTCTAATGCAGCAAAGAGCAGGATAGGAACCTTTCATAGCTTGGCAAAAAAATAATAAAAAATCCTGGCAAAAAAGCAGCCTGACTGTTCACTAAGCACCTTTTATGTACACTCTCATTCACACAAAACCCTTCGTGGGTATTGTGTTTCAGAAAGTAACTTTCCCATTTAATCCCATACAATTATTACTTAATATTGTGTTCTTAGAGTGGCCAGGCATTACAAAGTTATACTTTACTGTACAGCCAGTTTGCAGGTCAAGGCCTAAAAAACAATCCTGACAGTGGTTAGAGAGCACAATGTCCCTGAAGGGAGGGAGGCCTGAGCAGGGCTGAGGTCATGGCAGCTCCAGAGGCGTTTGGAGGAGGGAGAACAGATCTGCTGGACCCCACTGGGAATATGGGGATGCTGGGAGGCATCACTGCACCAGCTCCTCATCTCCTGCCCCTCATCTCCTGCTCCTCATCTCCTGCTCCCACCTCCTGCCCTTCATCTCCTGCTCCCACCTCCTGCTCTCATCTCCTGCCCCTCATCTCCTGCCCCTCATCTCCTGCCCCTCATCTCCTGCCCCTCATCTCCTGCTCTCATCTCCTGCCCCTCATCTCCTGCCCCTCATCTCCTGCCCCTCATCTCCTGCCCCTCATCTCCTGCTCCTCATCTCCTGCTCCCATCTCCTGCCCCTCATCTCCTGCTCCCATCTCCTGCCCCTCATCTCCTGCCCCTCATCTCCTGCTCCTCATCTCCTGCTCCCATCTCCTGCCCCTCATCTCCTGCCCCTCATCTCCTGCTCCTCATCTCCTGCTCCTCATCTCCTGCTCCCACCTCCTGCTCCTCATCTCCTGCCCCTCATCTCCTGCTTCCATCTCCTGCCCCTCATCTCCTGCCCCTCATCTCCTGCTCCCATCTCCTGCTCCCATCTCCTGCTCCTCATCTCCTGCTCCTCATCTCCTGCTCCTCATCTCCTGCTCCTCATCTCCTGCTCCCATCTCCTGCCCCTCATCTCCTGCTCCCATCTCCTGCCCCTCATCTCCTGCTCCTCATCTCCTGCTCCTCATCTCCTGCTCCCATCTCCTGCTCCCACCTCCTGCCCCTCATCTCCTGCTCCTCATCTCCTGCCCCTCATCTCCTGTCCCTCATCTCCTGCCCCTCATCTCCTGCTCCCATCTCCTGCCCCTCATCTCCTGCTCCCACCTCCTGCCCCTCATCTCCTGCCCCTCATCTCCTGCCCCTCATCTCCTGCTCCCATCTCCTGCTCCCACCTCCTGCCCCTCATCTCCTGCTCCCATCTCCTGCTCCCATCTCCTGCTCCCACCTCCTGCCCCTCATCTCCTGCCCCTCATCTCCTGCTCCCACCTCCTGCCCCTCATCTCCTGCTCCCACCTCCTGCCCCTCATCTCCTGCCCCTCATCTCCTGCTCCTCATCTCCTGCCCCTCATCTCCTGCTCCCACCTCCTGCCCCTCATCTCCTGCCCCTCATCTCCTGCTCTCACCTCCCTCCCCAGGAAAGAACAGCTTTGCCAAAGGCTTTACGAGTGGCAGCAGTGTCATCTTCTGGGTAAGAGTGCGTTTTGTTCTTGTATTCTTGTCAGACAGACAAAGTGCATCACTCAGTGGTCTCTGCTGTTCAGTTACTACTTCTCTGCTGCACTTGTTGAGGAGGTGAAATTTCTGCTTCCTTCAGAACAGGAGGAGAGGCCTTCTGGCCACAGACCCTGAGAAAGGCACAGGGGCCTCTTCCAAGGAGAGTTTACACGGAGCATCTGGAGTTTCAGTTACCAAGGTCAGGTCAGAGGAGACTGAAAAGACAGGAGAGAGACAGGAGAAGAGGAGAGAAACAGGCACAATGATTTCTACATCCTTTTATGTCACCACAAAGGAGGCACAACTTTACCTATTCTCACTGCATTTTTATAAAAACAAAAGAAAATGTAGTGCCACTGCATGCTGGCCTCAGGAGACTGAGGAGATGCCAATTAAAGCAGCCACAAGCCTTGAGTGGAACAGCCAGGTGAGGAGCAGAATCCACAACTGGGATCCTGCCCAGACAAGCTCTGATGCCAGTGTGAGAGTGGCTGTTAAATGGTTCCAACACAGGACACAGGGAACTGAAAACTCATCTCTTGAAGGGTGGAAAAGAGTGAGGATGAGATGCTGACCTTCAGCACAGCAACTTGAATGGTTAGGAAAAATAAGTAGCTTAAGAAGAGTGTTAAAATGTGTGGAAGAAACCTGGCATGGAAAAGGGGAAAATAGAAAGGAAAAAAGAGTAACCTGTAAGATTAAAATTGGTGGTTAGAAAATGGAGGGAGCAAGGCAGTGAAAATAAACAGGATTAGGAGAGATAGTGAAGCTTATAAATGTATTTGATGCTACTGCTTCTTTGTCTTTACAGATGTCCCAGGTGGAATAAAAAATTAATCAGGCAGGTTAGTGGGGGGTGGACTGGATGTTCCCCAGAGGCCCCATACAACCCCAACTATTCTGTGATTCTGTAGAGATCAAAAGGAACAGGGGAGGGGGGGAGGATATCTTCCTTATCTGAATAAAATTGGAGATAATTAAGCCTCTACCTATTATCAGCTCCATCCCCAGCCTGGCCTGTTCTAGGGGAAGCACCCAGATGCCCAGTTTACATGGGTACTGCACCAGAGCAAATCACACCTGAACTTCCAAAAGATCCTCTGTGTGGAAATGTTATTTTCAAAAATGGCTCAAAAGCTGCAGAAATAAAGTGCATTTCTGAGGAACTGCCAAGATGCTGAATAATGTGACATTTGTAACAGTGATGAGCACCCCACTTTGCTTCTGAACAAAAGGCACTGTTCAAAAAGTGCATCCATGAATATTATTTCCATACATTTATGCAGAACCCAACCCCACCCGACATTAGCACTGTGTCAGAGGAAAAATTAAACATTCAAGATGAGAAATACAAAGCTAAAGATGAAACACAGATTTAAACCATGATAGATTGAACTTGGACTCATCTTCAATTATTTGGCACTGCATTTCTCTAATTGTGAACAGGCTGTATTTACTCTGGGGCCTGTGCTGTCTTCAAGGGCTTCTTCTGGCAAAGCTGAGACAACTGGAGAGAAACTACTGCTGCCTCTTGTCTGCCAGGAAACCACGTCCTGAGCACGTGGGCTTAGCCTGCAAGGAGCACAAGGAAAGCTCTCTGCAGATGGGATTTCAGAGCTGCTTTCAGCCAGCCAAGCCCTTGGGAAGCCCCGAGTGGCCTTACAAAGGATAAACCCCTGGTTTGTCAAGACACAGCAGTTTTTATTACTCCAAGGAGCCATCGTCAGTACTTCTCTATGACAACAAAAGGGTGAGTCTGATCCCATGACCAGAACAGTATTCCTCTAATATGTCATCATTCTGAGATGTTAAAAAGCCAGACTGCCTGAAAGCCATCATTTAGTGGCTGTAAGCTTGTAAAGGAAATTCCAGTGTGTGTAAAAGTATGTAACAAAAACACATGCCAAAGGAGCCAGGTTAGCTGGGCTCTGGTATCTTCTAAATGTGTGGTTTTGTAAACTCCAGATGTTGTGTGAGTGATGGGGTAGCTGGAGGAGGGATGGGGTAGCTGGCATTTTTTTGGTGGAGCTGATAAAGCCCGCAGCCTGCTGCTACCAGTCCAAGGCTTTGTCCACCACAGAAGTCATCCTGGCCTCCTGAGTGAATGCCTTTCCTCTCAAAGCCAGCCTCACATCTGGCTGTGCCCTGTCTCTCTGCCACAGGGCAGTGCCTGCAGCCTCACAAGCCCTCAGAGCTGGTCCCCACCAGCTGGTCATAGACAGTCCTGCCTCCTTCTGTCTGTTCCTTATCTTTCTTTTGCTGGAATATCCTGGTTTCCTTACCTTGCCAGAACAGTGGGTAGCCAGAGACACCTTGCACATCTGAACAGCGCTCCATGGACCTGACTGCCAGTTTGGGCTGTCCTGATATTTGACTATCTGCTGCCAAAACTCCAGCAAACTTAGTGTTTGAATTTATCATTATTTCTAGCAAAAATGATGTTGAACATCTAATTTCAATCAACGAGCTTCCTTTCAGTAGCTAAATTTTGGTGTGAAATACCCACTCCCCATGGGGTGAGCGATTTCCTTCCCTATCACATGGGTACTGTTTCAGCTGTCAGGTTTAAGCCTTTACCCATAAAATTCCACAAAGTCTCACACCACAGTCACTGCCCGGGTCCTGCTGCCACACTAGCGCTGATCCAGGCCAGGTGTCCCTGGCCCTGTGCCCACCTGGGCTGGTGCCCAGCCGCTGTCTCAGCAGCCCAGGGCCTGTCCCTCTGGGCAGCTCTCCAGCCCAAGCGCATCCCTCTGAGGGTCAGCGACAAACACGGCTCTGGAGGGCTCGGGACAGCGGCTGAGTGACCGCGATGCACGGCCTGATGCCGCACATCATAAATTCATGAATTCATAAAGTCTTTCCTGACACACTCAGGACAGGCTGCCCCCTAACCCGGCACCAGCCGATAATACAAACCGCAGCCCCAGTGGTTACTGGATTACACCACAAATAGCTTAAAATGAAATCAAAGCGCTTTTTTACCGAAAAGGGGTCCTCGATAGTGAAACACGCTTAATGCTCTGGAAGTCTAACGTGACAAGTTCTTGTCTCTAACGTGCTCTGCCTGAATTACGCTAAATCCATTATGCTCTGAGACAGCCCTGCAGTTCCCCCATTCCGGTTCGGGTTTCCCCATTTTCCCCTTGGTTGTTGTCTCTCTCTCCCCTCGGCTGCTTTCCACAGTTTTCCCCTCAGTTGTTTCCCCCGTCTCCCCTCGCTTGTCTTCTCCCAATTTTCCCCTCAGTTGTTGCCCCCCGTCTCCCCTCAGTTGCTGTTCCCCATTTTTCCCCTCACTTGTTTCCCCCGTCTCCCCTCGGTTGCTGTTCCCCATTTTTCCCCTCACTTGTTGCCCCCGTCTCCCCTCGGTTGCTGCTCCCCATTTTTCCCCTCAGTTGCTGCCCCCCGTCTCCCCTCAGTTGCTATTCCCCATTTTTCCCCTCACTTGTTGCCCCCCGTCTCCCCTCAGTTGCTATTCCCCATTTTTCCCCTCACTTGTTGCCCCCGTGTGCCTTCGGTTGTTTTCCCCCAGTTTTCCCCTCAGCCGCACAGGGAGCGGCCCGGGACAGGTCGGTCCGGCGGAGCCGGCTCGGGTCCCGGCTGCCCCGGGGGTGGCTCCCGCAGCCCCCCAGCCCCGGAGTCCCGTCCTTACCGACTCTGCGAGCAGCAGCTGCCCCTTGCGGGAGCGCAGGAACTCCCGGGGGGGAAGCAGCGAGCTCAGCCCCGGCGGTGCTGCGGTCTCCGCGGACTCGGGGTCCTCCATGGCCGCGGCGGGCGGGATGGGCGCGGGCTGGGGCTGGGCTCGGCTCAGCTGGGGCCGGGCTGGGCTGGGCTCGGCCTGAGCTCGAGCCGGGCTCGGGCTGGGCGCGGGCTCAGGCTCGGGGTAGGGGGTTGGCCGTGGAATTTTTTTAATTTTTTTTTTTTCTCTCTGAAGGAGGGAAGCGGAAATCGTGACACTGCGGAAACGTGAAAAAAAAGTTTCAGCATCCCCAGCTGTGGGGGGCGGCCCCAGCGCCCGCCCCCAGCCCCGGGACAATGGAGCTGGGCTGCGGGACCGAGAGCAGAGCCAGGCGGCCTCGAGTCCCGGCACCCTGAACACACAGAACCGCCGGGATGGAAGGGAAGGGGCCGCTGGAGGCCACCCAGCCCGAACCCCGCTCAAGGCTGAAATTTCAGGATACAAATGCCTCGGCGAACGCTTTAACATGAAATTTGCATGGCAGAAGAAAATCTTTCCAAAGGATGGTTACTGGGTCATTACATTTTTACTTGACTTTAAAAGGTACATTTACTCTAATGTACTTTTTTACACTTAGTAAATAAATAAGATTAAATAATGCACTTAAGCCCGTTTGTATTTTCTTTTTATTAGAGAAAGAAGACAACCATGAAAATAATTTTCATACAGGTAAAAACATAATTAAGTTTAGAAAAACATGACAATTTTCCCGAAGCTTTAACTGCTGAAATTGCAATGCTGAAACTGCATTTGGAAAAGTACAAAACCTTATGAATGATACTTGCAGAAACATCAGTGCACAGGAAATTCAAAAGTGAGCACATGAAAACACAAACTCTTTAAAAGAGAGTGGGAAAACAGAATGGAGAACTCATTCTTTCACTAACATGTCATTCTTATTTGGCAGGAGCACTCCTTCCTCTTCCTCTATCAAGGCTAATCTTCTTGCAAAGAAGAACCACGTCGACAATGCAGAGAACAAGCAATATAAGACCCAACACCTATAAAAATTACCATAAAATTAGTTCCCCCACTCAGTCTCGAACTTTTACTGTAGTGACTCATCAGTAAACATATACTTGTTTCTGGCCTTGAAAATGTGTGTGATTTGAGAAAGCTGATAAATTAAATAACACCCACATTTACATCCCATCAGGCTTTCAGAGAGCTGTCTACAGCCTGCTCTGTTTGATGTTTGTGTCAGGCCTTGGAGGTAGTGTGGTGCTCTCCTTCAAAGCTAAGCTAATGCTGCACTATGCCAGACAATACTTTTATCCTAAATGAAAGCCCTTCTGTGTCTTTAAGGGCTGTTTAATTAATGGGACTGGCCCTGAGAAAAGTCAAGGGAAAGTCAGTATTCCTAGAAACAAGCCCAGCAGAAAAATGCTCTTCTTCTCTGGAGCTCTGAATGGGAAACATATTCCAAATTGAAGAAAATGTACTAAATTATTTAAAAAATAGACAACCTCAGGAAGGTAACTGGAGAAATGTGTCTGCAGAAAAGCCACTGAGTTAACTCAGTCAGCTCCTGCCCTTCAGCCCCATCCCACATGCACACTGGGGTTTTATGCAAGCACTGCATTATCTGATCAGGGGAGTTATTTTCAGGAAAGCTCTTGGGAGGGCACAGCTCAAGGCACTTTGTGCCTCAGGAGAACAGGCTGGGGGTGATTCTGTCCCTTCCAGCACTGAAGATGTCACATGTTCTACCTAAACCTGTGTTCCCAGCTACCTGCTCAGTCTCCTGCTCCCACCTTTAATTTCTGTGAACTCCACAACTGAGAATATAAATTCTATTCCAGCACAGTCACTCTTTCAGAAAGTCTCCTTTTTGCTTAGGATGCCATTGCCAGTGAAGCCATCAGCTTTCCCCCTCACCACCTAAGCTGAGTTTGAAAGAGCTCTGTGGCAGCTTTTAGGTTTCTTTTGGTTGCTTGTCACATTTCAGCTTATCTTGTACTTCTAGAGACTTTCAAAACTGAAGGGTTTTCTTTCCCTCCTTATTGTTTATTAAGGTTAATTACATTAATTGCCATTTGAATTAAAAATACCAGTTAAACTATTAAACTGATTTCATCTTAAGAACACAAAATTCTTACAATCATAGTACGAACAAAACCCCTTTTTAACTGACATAATTCCTCAGTTTGTGTCAGAAAAAACAATGTACACGCCAGGAGGGAGGTACCAGCGTGTCTGTTAAAAAGTTTCAACTCTTTTTAGGACAGTTGGCATTTTTTCTCAAGACTGGGTAATCCTAAAAGAGCTAGGGATTCTCCCACCTTGGATTTCAAGCTATGGTAGCAACTGTAGGTTACTTAAAAACTAAAAATTTTCAGTGTTTCAGTACTTCTCTGCAGTAATTCCTAAGTCTTGTAACATCTTTAGATTACTAGTGATGTGAAGATTATTTTCTTTTAATGAGATACACTGGATGTAACTTGTTTGCTACTGCTGAGTGTTCTTCCAAGACAGTTGTTTGCATGGTCCTACCACAATGTGAGTGTACTAAGAGGTTCAAATCACTGCACTCTAAGAACTGAAATTCATTAACAATGCTCCTACTTACTCCTCCAGCCAATGTTCCCTTGTTGGTCTTGATTATTATTGCAAACAAGGCCACAACGAGGAGGAACAACGCTGCAATCACCGAGTTGAAAATATCCTGAAACAGCCAGTGGAAGCAAAATATTTATTCTGAAATACAGGCCTGAAGGAGAGTGTGGAGAGCTCCCAGCACAGAAGGGATGGTTCAAAGCAGCTGGACTGCCGTGGAGACAGAGTTACAGCAATATCTGTGTGAGAGGACACTGACACCCAGTGGTTTGATCACAAAAAGAGTGTTTACAGTAAAAGTTCCTTGTTTTACCTTTCTTCTGTTGTTTTTTGCATCAAATTTTTGCAACTTGGCTACACCTGAGAGACTGAGGCAGCAAATACAAGTACAAAAGGGAGGTAAGAGGAGACCTTGTTAGTATTTGAGTGAAAGTGTGTGACTAATTTGTGATGTGAAGGTGTTACACAACGAGGCAAACAGTGCCTGTGCCAGGAGGGGCTGTTATCGGATCCAGCAGCTGCCCAGGAACTGATGGAACAGAACACTCTGTTAGGAGAACCTGCCTCAGCCTCCACAGAACACTGGGGCTTGTCTTACCTGTACAGAAACAATCACTGGACTGCTGAACACCTCCTTTGGGACAAGTGATCCCTCCAGGTCACAGGCCTGCTGGTGCTCACAACCAGTGGCCACAGCAGCCAGGGGACACTGGGGACAGCCATACACACAGCCAGGGGACACTGGGGACAGCCATACCCACAGCCAGGGGACAGCTGTACACACAGCCAGGGGACAGCCGTACACACAGCCAGGGACATTGGGGACAGCCATACCCACAGCCAGGGGACACTGGGGACAGCCATACTCACAGCCAGGGGACAGCCATACACACAACCAGGGGACATTCGGGACAGCCATACCCACAGCCAGGGGACATTCGGGACAGCCATACCCACAGCCAGGGGACAGCCATACACACAGCCAGGGGACATTGCTACCCTCAGCCAGGGCACAGAACCCACAGCCAGGGGACACTGGGGACAGCCATACACACAGCCAGGGGACATTGCTACCCTCAGCCAGGGCACAGAACCCACAGCCAGGGGACACTGGGGACAGCCATACCCACAGCCAGGGGACAGTAGAACCCACAGCTATGAGACATTGGTACTCACGGCCAAGGGACATTGGTACCCAGCGTCCATCAATACTCACGGCCGGGGACACGGGTACTCACAGCCATCAGTACTCACAGCCCACGGGTACTCACAGCCAGCGGCCAGAAGAGGAACCGCATCCGCGCGTCGAGCCTCAGCAGGTAGAGCAGCAGGAACAGGACGGTGATCACCGTCTCCATGCCGGCCAGCGCCGTGTAGGCCCCGTGCGCGCCCGAGGCCGCGAAGCAGATGAAGGCGGCCAGCGCCACCAGCTGCGGGATAGGAGGGGACGGGGTCAGCGCCGGCCCGGGCCTTGCCCGCGGGCCCCGGGCCGCCCCCGGCCGTACCGTGCGGGCGATCTTCAGCGCGCCCCGCGGCGAGCGGGGGAAGGCCCGGTCCACCTGCACCCGCCCCGTAGCGGCCGGGCGGCGCGCGGCGGGACCGGGACTCCGGGACGGCGGGAGCCGGGGAGATCCCGGGGCCGATCCCGCAGGTGATGCCGGGGCCATCGCCGGCGCTGAAGCAGCCCCGCCTCAGAGCGCCGGGGCGGAGGAAGTGATGGCTCGGCGGCGGAAGGGCCGGGCCGGGGCGGGCCGGAGCTGGTGCGGCGCGGTCCGGGCGGCAGCGGGGATGGGCAATGTGGCGGCGGGGCGCGGCCTGGGCGTGGGGCCGGCGGGGCGCGGGCACTGCCGTCCCCGGCCCCTCAGCGGGCGGGCCCCGCGCCGCTGCCGACCGTAAGTGCGGGGCGGAACCGCGGGGACGGGCTGGGCTGGGCCGGGCGGCCGCCCCTGGGCCCGGCTTCGGCTCCGTGCGAGCTCTCGGGATGCACTGGAGCGGCTCCGGGGGAGCGGGGTCAGACCCGGGAGCAGCTCCGGAGGAGCAGGAGAGAGGTCGGACTCTGGGGCGGCTTTGGGGCAGCAGGAGCGGGGTCAGACCGGAGCTCTGAGCGCCCAGCCCGTCCCTGCCTTCCTGCCCTGCTTGCCTGGGTGAAGGCTCTTGTAAGCTCAGCTTGGCTTGGACAGGTTTTTACCGCTGTTTTGAGGTGTAAGGTGCTTGTTTTGGGGCTGCTCTGTAATCCTCGCCCTTACCCCGCCGGGCCTGTGAGGCCAGTGGGTGCTGCTCCAGCTGCTCTTTCCAAAATTTATTTTTCCCCTGTGCAGACCCACTGAGGAGCAGCAGATGCAGCAAAAATCTGGTGAAAGTGTGAGCAGTCACCGTCGGACTCTTGGCAGTGTCAGGGACAGAGGAGAACTTTAGCTAAATCTGTGTCAGTCGGTGCCACAATGCACCTGTTACATGACCCAATAATTACCGAAAACTGGCCTGGAGGGTCTCACATTAAGAGACTCAATCTAACTAAGTTATGAAAATTGCTTTGATTTAACTGTTGTTTATTTCCATTCTAGATAAGCATCTGATAAAAAAAGATGCTAGAAAGAGAATTGTAAGTATTTGCATTTTGTTAGAAAACAAAGTAAAAAGTGCAGCCTCTTTCACTGTAATTCATTCTAATTTGAGTGTGTGTGTAATGGCAGCTGTAGCCATAGCTGTGTCACTGTGTGGTGTGTCTGTCATTGGCTCATACTCTGTGCAAGGCTATGCTGGTCTAGTTCTGAAAATTGTAGTAAAATTGTGGGAGATCTGTGCAAAAATCTGTGAGGGCTTGTGTCAGGACAGGTGGCAGGGTGGGTTCACTCTTGCATGTGCAGCCTTGCCATTGCCTTATATAACCCCCCATGGCTATATATTATTTTAAGACAGTTGAAAAAAAATTCTCTGAGTTTATTTGAGTTGTTTAGGTTTCTGAAAATAAAAACGTGATCCCTCTTAAGGTTTAAGCTATCTATGTAATGGATGCTGAGGTTATTATTCCAGCTGGCACTTATTTGGGAGTCAGGTCTGTGAGGTGGCAGAGTGGGGAGCAGCAGGTGACCCTCTGGAATCCCTGGGGTCCTGGGAAGGGGAAGAAAGCTGGAAGCAGGACAGGGCTGGCTGTGGGGGTAGCAGGGAGGGAAAAAGTGGTGTTCTGGAGGAGTCACAGCATCCAAAGGGATCCCATGAAATAATCTGTTCCCAGCGTGGGGAGCTGGCATGTTGGAATGGGCAGGGGGCATTCCTGACACACTGTCACCGCTCTGCCACAGTGTGGGTCTCAAAGTGACTCTGCTTTTCACCAGATCTGCATCGAGGGCAACATTGCCAGTGGAAAAACAACATGCCTGGATTATTTTGCACAGACTACCAGCATTGAGGTACTGGATGCACCTTTCTTTGTCCTTATTTCCTCACTGAGCAGCTGCTTGTCTTAGATCCAATGTGTCCTTGGGTGTGAGAGGAGGGAGCAGCAGGGGCTGAGCCAGGGGCTTGCTGGGGCACCACCCCAACTTTTTACAGTCAAATTGCAGCAGAGAAATGTAGATCACATGTGGTATGTACTGGATGCCAAAATACCAGAAAAACCTGTGAATCAGTGTTTGTGCCTTCATTAAATAACAGCAACCCACAGAGCATGGGCATGTTTGGACTTGCTGGTTTGCCCTTTCATGTCACTGAAATCTTGGATGGGTCTGGTAAAAGCAAAGTAAAGAATTATTATGTAAAAATACCTATGCCATGTAACAGAGATCCCAGTGAATAGATGGCTTTTTTAATAAAAGGAAAATCTGTTAGAACTGTTTCAGGAGATTTCTTAGACTGATCTGGTATTTGATTTCATGTTGCTTAGAAGCAGGTTAGGGGAAGGGCAGGCTTGTTGCATTTTAAACAAAATCAAGGTCAAACCTTAGTGAACAATTGTTCTTGTACAACAGATATTAATGCTTTCCCCAACAGAGCTAGCAACACATTTGGCAATAAGTTTTAGGAGTCCTCATAGAAATGCTGGGTTGCCAGATGTTATTTGGTGATTTAACAGGAATTATCCTTATGAAGTAATTAACTATTAATCCAAAGGATAACAGACTTTAATTTACATACAGTGCAGCATTTTAAAGTAGCTACTTAGGTTCCTAGGCTGATGAGATTCTCTTAGGCCTGACTCTACAGTATTATTGTAGATTTAGACCCTGTTTGAACAAGGCAGGTCTCTTGTGATTTTACCTATTCTGGGTAGAAGCTTTTCTGATTAATTTTGTAAAAGATTTGAATACATTTTGTTTGTTAGAACACAAAAATAAAATGAAAATGAATGTGGTAGCAGTCTGATCCTCTTCCTTTGCTGACAAGTGTTACTTTCTGAGAAGTTAATTTGTGAGGGGATGGACTTGTCATTTAAATGCTAAGTACTCTGCTAAGCTGTTCTTTCCCTTACATGGCGCTGATTTTGACTAAAAAAAATTCTCTCCAGGCTTATGAGGTATTTAAAAATGCTAAGAAGACATTGGATATTGACATGTCTCTATTTTTAGCAGTGTTCATTATTACCTTTTGTGTTACAAAAGTGCTGGTTTTTTAAGTGCCATGAGCTTTCCAAACAAGACCTGAATGCTCTGATTTACTGCACAAGTATTCCTGAAGAATAGTTGTACACTTGTAGGGTCACATTAAGTATTTTGAATCTAAGATGTATTTAACATGGAGTAATTCTTTTAAACCAGGTTTTGAAGGAACCCTTGACCAAGTGGAGGAATGTTCGAGGTCATAATATCCTGGTAAGTGGAGAAATTATTCCTGCAGTTACAGTGACTGTTCTTTTAGCAAGACATGTGTGAAGGCTTTTTATCAGCCAGCAAAACTGCTGCAAAAGGTGTAATCCAAATCTCACACAGCAAAACTAAAGCTCCACAAAGCAAAAGAGCTTCTGCTGTGGTTAAGACATGCATGTAATAGAAACTCTGCATATAAAATGTGGTTTTGGCAAGGACTGGGTGTCCAGTGGGGTGAGTTAAAGCAATTCCCAGGAAGGTAAGCCCTGAGTGTGGCAGTTGTTTCTAAATGTGCTTGTTTTGTTGAGCCTGTTTCAAAGAAGGGAAGGAGGTGAGGTGAGGGGTGGATCTGTCAGGTAATGTTGTTTGACTGGAGATCTGTGAACAGTTCTGGAGCCCCCAGCATAAGAAGGACATGGAACTGTTGGAGAGAGTCCAGAGGAGGCCATGGAGGTGCTGAGGGGACTGGAGCAGCTCCTCTGTGGAGCCAGGCTGGGAGAGCTGGGGCTGCTCAGCCTGGACAGGAGAAGGTTGTGTGGAGAGCTCACAGCTCCTTCCAGGCTCTGAGGGGAACCCAGAGAGGGACAATTCCTCAGGAACTGCAGTGACAGGAGCCAGGGAATGGCTGCCAGTGCCAGAGGGCAGGGCTGGATGGGATCTTGGCAATGAGGAATTGTTCCCTGGCAGGGTGGGCAGGCCCTGGCACAGGGTGCCCAGAGCAGCTGGGGCTGCCCCTGGATCCCTGGCAGTGCCCAAGGCCAGGTTGGACACTGGGGCTGGGAGCAGCCTGGGACAGTGGAAGGTGTCCCTGCCATGGCTGGGGTGGCACTGGATGGGCTTTAAGGTCCATTCCAACTCTTTAACTCTGCATGAATCTGTGATCCTGAGGCTGCTGCAGGTAAGGAAAATTCAGCCCAGTGAGGAGTTGAGGGCTTCCATTGTCCTTTGGGTGGCTGAGGATTCTTGGAGCTGCTCCCCCAGGATGTCCCTGGGTCCCAGCTGCAGCTGCACACTGGCCTTGCTGGGATGCTGGAAGGGGTCCCTGCTGCCAGCCCTGGGCTTGGGGCTCAGCCCCTCTGCAGAAACCCCACTGTGCCTGAGGCAGGCTCTGTGCTCTGCAGTGTGGACACACCCCAAGCCATACTTGCCCTGACATGTGTTAAATGCCATCAGTGTTAGCACAGGCCCTCTGCAACAGTAAATTGTCCCTCCTAGGAGTTGCTGATGCCTTTCTGATTGTTAGTAAAGGAGTGGGGTATGAGGTGCATGACACCACAGCAGCCTTGGAGCAATGGTAAAGTCTGATCTTGGCAGGGAGCAAAGCAGAAGGTCAGACCTGTGGGCTGAAGCTTTGCTGCTGTCTTAAAACTTGTCACCTCAGCCAAAAGACACTGAATGATGTTTTATTTTGAGTGAGATCCTTTCTCTGCTCTGCAGGATAGATGGTTGCTTTTAAGTTCTATGTGAGTGTGGAATTGCAGCAATCAGAAAGTGGAACAGCTACCTGAGAGCTGCTGTGAGGGTCCTTTGGGAAGAATAGCCTGTGTTAAAGGACACCTGTTCTGAGGCCCAGACCATACTTAGAACCCTGTAGGATTTCTGGATGCACTGAGGGTCTGTCAGGGCACAAAAATAGTGTAGTAGGTGGGTTTTTTTCATTACTTGGCTCTGACTGTTCCATGTGCAGAGTAACTCATTCCTGCTGAGTTCAGCCAGCCTCCCACTCGGTGTCTGCAGGGACAGGGCTGTAATTCTGCATTGTGGAGACCAAATGATCATCTTGGTCAAACCTGATGTCAGCTCTTTTAGCACACTTCTTAGAGCCACGCTGTTGTAGGGAAAAGTTTCCTAAATACCCAACTTCTGTTGTGCTGTTTGTCCTTACAAATGTCCATCTGTCCTGCTGCTATCTCTGACCCCAGGGCTTAATGTACCAGGATGCATCAAGGTGGGGGATAACTCTGCAGACCTATGTCCAGCTGACCATGCTGGAGCAGCACACCAGGCCCATGGTAAGGAAACTTCTTTTAATTTTACGAGTAATTAGATGTGGTTATGAGTGCTAAATCCCTTTAACATTGTATTCAATAATTAGGGTCCTGTGTGCATTCATTCTTTGTTCCTGCAGTGAGCAGGAATTTCTGTGGTGCACATTGATATACTCAGCATTGCTCTGGGGGTAAAACCTCTGCCTCCTGCCTGCTCACAACTTCCCCAAAGTGATGCTGCTCTTTGGGCACACCCTCCAGGGCTAGGCTTGCACAAATCTCTTCCTCATTTCATGTCAGTGACTTGTCTGGAATTTCATTATTTGATATCTTTGGCAAACACCAAGTAATCCCTGGTTAGAATTCATAGTACTGCTTCCTGCTGTCTAGTACAAATTTAGCCATTGCTTCTTCTGTTTATGCAAAATACTTCCACTACCATTTTCTGTTCCTTTTTCAGGTGGTTGACATCCTTTCTTTCTTGTAATTTTTTCTTTTTTTTTTATATTAAATTTCACATCCTACCTTTTTATCAAGATTTCTTCATTCTTTTTTCCTTCAAATACCTTTTGTTACATTCCATGCTGTCTTCCATTCCCTGATTACAAGACCTGGTCTTGGATGCCATGCTTCTATTTCACTGATTGTTCTTATGTTCTGTTTTCTGAGTTTGTGTCAGGGCAAACTGTTGGCAGTGCCAAATATGAAAGTGGCACATATAATCATTAGGTTTTTGGAAGAGATGCTTTTCCAAGACAATAGAAATCCTGTTCTGTTGGAGTTGTTCATTCAAGAATTCCTGAGGATTTCCCTCTGAGCTTTTTTGTCATTTGAGCCTTGCTGGAGCCATTTTTGCTTCGTTAATGTGCAGAAACCTGGGTGAGAAGTAGCTCTGCCAGGCCCAGGAGTGTCAGAGAATCTCCCTGCTCCAGCATGAAGTGCTGGTGGAACACATGCAGGGCTGGCTGAGGCCAGGGCTCTGTCAGCTGCAGTCACTTCTTTTAAAAGTCCTGTTTCCTTTCTTGAATGTGTCTGATGTCAGCTGTGTGCTGTGACCAGCAATGCATGGCATGGAGCAGTAGTTCCCACTGTCCTGCAGATCCCAAATGCATTGCTGCTTTTTTGTACCCTGAGTTACCTTCCCCTGCTCAGCTGAATGCTGAGCACTTGGCCTTGAACTGGTGTCTGAATAACAAATCAGAGTAAGATCAGGAGCCTTGTTTGCTTTGTGCTTCCCACCCTCCTGGTAAGTTTGCTTCTCACAAGATGTGAAAATTGTATTTCATATGTGCCATATGAGTGTGAAAAGAAAGAAGCATGAAAATGTGCAGAGTCGGGTTCTGTGTTGCAGATTTCCCCCATAAGGATGATGGAGCGGTCGATTCACAGCGCAAAACACATTTTTGTGGAAAACCTCTATCGAAGGTATGGCATGTGGTTTTCTGCTTTACTTTATTGGATTCATTATTTTAAATATAGATCTAATCAAATGATAATTCCTTTGGTAATGTGCATTTTAGGGGCCTGTGAAATCTGCCAGTTCTGTGTTGGAGTGTGTTTGGTGTGGGCTGTGCTGCCCACTTCCTGTAGGACTCTGCAAAACCTTTTTCAGCAGTGCTCCTGAGTATTGAGCACTCAGTATTATTTAGACACCATCTATTGAAGTTACTGGCTCTCCAGCTGAATACCCAAATCTTGCTTGAATCAAACACATGCTGGACAGATAAAAACCCACAAAGATAGAAAGAATAAGACTGTGGGAGGTAGAGAACTGGGCAGTGTTAGCCAGCCTGGCATCCAGGGTTCTCAATTCCTGTGCTCTTGCTCAGAATCAGGATTGACAGGATCAAAATAGACTGCAAGCCTTGGTAGGCTGTGAGTAAAGAAAGAACAATTGTAAGAGTTACACCTAACTGCCCTGGGTGTAACTCACCTGTCCCAAATAGGCAGGAATCAGGGTTTGTTTGTTTGTTTGTTTGTTTGGAGTGCTGAATTTCTGTCGGGGAGTGTATGTGACAGATGGGTTTTAGTGGGTTTTTCAGTGGCCTTGAGGGACTGGAACAGTAACAAACCCCAGTTTGTGCCACAAGGTGTCACCCATGCTGCACGAGCACCTCTCTGCCATGGGAAAGCCTCTGGAAGTTCTTATTCACCCAGTCCACACACAGTGCAAGCAGCCTGCAATACCCTCATTTTTAGTTACTGGCTTCTTTTTTCATTGTAGACAAAGTGCTTTTATTCCTAAAGACTTAGTTGCTCTGAGGCCAAATCTGTTTATGGCAATACTGTGAGTTAATAATAACAATTTTAAGGGCATCTAAGATGTTTTGCACTTTTTAAATGTTGAAAAAAGGCGTTTGCTTTGTTTTGTTACAACAAGCTAGAAGGCAGCTGATAGAACCAACAGCAAGCCAAAAGAAAATAATGTGTAAAAGGATTATAAATAAAAGAAGGAATAATTGAGGAATGTATGAAAGTAGCTGTTTTGTGACATTAAAAATGGAGTCAGGCTGGCTGTGTGAGGTGAGTGTTAAGTGTGTGCACATGAGTGTGCAGGGTGTGCTGTAGGTGAGCACTGCAGTTCACTGTCCCTCTGAGTCCATCACTGCTCAGGACAGAAACTCACTCTGCTCATGCTGGATTTAGGCAGTAAAAACCTGACTTGGTAGGAGCCAAATGCCAGCAAACTTTGGAAATGTAAACACCATTTTGTGCCTTTTATGTACCCTGTATCTTTATGGATCTTGAGCCAGAGTCCTCCCAGGGTTACCCCTGTCTGTAGGGCAGGTCAGTGCAGAATTGACTTGGATGTATTTCTCCTTTAGGGTAAGAACAGTGGAGCTTTTTCTTATTTCCAGTTCCTTTCAACCTTCCTATTTCCCCCATCTATCCTGGAGAAAAGCAGCACAATAAGACTTTGGCTGATGTAGATCCCTGCTACCCAGAATTGCTGTGATTATCAAGAAGAGCAGCAGTGAGCAGTGTTACCCCATTTCTGGATGGCAGATCAAGAGGGGACCTGCCACAAACAGGGATTTTGCTTTTTTTCCATACTTAGGGAAATAAATATGGAAATAAAGTGATCAAAGCAAGTTGCCAGGAGACTGGTTTAGAAATCTGTGGAATATTTTTTTCTTCAGTCCTTTTTAAAATGGCCTAACTGGTCTTAATCATTCAGCTGGAGAGCACAGGAGCCTCCCAACTCCATCTTCCTAAAGTTTTTTCTATTGCAGAAGTGTTTAGGAAAGAGTATGGAGTATGTGTTATTGTCACCAGTTTTGCAGAGAGGATACTGTTAAATTAGTAATATTTGACACTCAGGAATATGGTAATAAGTGAAAATTGATACACTAATAAAAACATAGTATGTGATTCTTAACATGTCCTCAGCAACTCCCTTTTGCTTGAGTTGTCTGATACTTTATTGTTGTTGCTGAGATAACTTTGGGACATTTGTCTCCAACATTCTGTGCTCTGAGTTCAGAGTTAAGCATATTGAGTATTTCACTACTCTTTCCACAAATATTTCTTACAGTGGGAGTAAATTTATTGACACATGGACATTATATTTTTGCTGCCTTTTACTGTGGCTTCTGTAAGGAATTGTTGGTGCTGCTCAGTAAATCCAGCCCTTCTGGTGACATGCCCTGGGACAGATTTGATACAGAGAACCTGAGCAATAAACACCATTGAGTACTTGAAAAAAAGGGAAAGGTTTGGTCTTTCTGATTTATAAACAATGGTTTACGTGGCCTTCAATTTGCATGGGCTTCTTTTCACAAATGTTGGAGTCAGTGGGGAGGAATTGTGGTCAGGTGAGCAAAATGAGTTTGGAGTTCTCTCTGCATGCTGCTCAGATGCCTCTTGTGTTTGTTCAGTGGGAAAATGCCAGAGGTGGATTATGCTGTCCTAAGTGAATGGTATGACTGGATCCAGAACAACACTGATGTTTCAGTTGATTTGATAGGTAACATCTTGATGGGTCTGGAGGGCTGTGTTTGTGGGTGGGTTTCCGTTCTGGGAGAAGAAAATAATTCTTGTTTCTTGGGTCATAAATAATCACATTATTCAGCATAAAAGTGGCCACCATCAGACAGCTTGGGTTTGTGGGTGGTTCATGGGTTGGGTAATGCCAAAGGGAAGGTCCAGTGGTGGTACCCCAGCCAGGATCCTTCCCTTCTATAGTCTGTGAAGTGAGTTTCTTATTTGCTTTTAAAACTGATCCTTGAACATGACTATTAACATTTTTTTTCCTGCAGTTTATTTGCAGACATCTCCTGAAGTTTGTTATGAGAGGCTAAAGACACGATGCAGGGAAGAGGAAAAAGTCATTCCTCTGGTAAGGAGTTCCTCTGATACATGTGTTTACAAGGAGCTTTGAAAACAGAACAATTCCAATCCAAGTACTAAAATTGTATCCAGAATGTGGTGCAGCTGTTTCCACTGCAAATGAAACCCTGAGTACTGAATTTAGATTTATTTCTTATAAATGATCTGTCATGCATGCTGACTCTCCCAGGTGTTCTGCTGTAGCTGACTTCAGGTGCAGCATTAATCAACTGCTAATCTTCTCTAGGATGTAAAAGTCAATTGCCTTGGTACCATGAAATGGCACAAAAGCACCCAGGTGTAGCATGGCTGCCTGGCCTTGCAGGTGCTGAGGTTTCTGTGGGCACTTTGCTGTCTGCTCCCTCCAGGATGTTTGTGCATGAAAAGTGTCTCTGCAGTGGCTGAAAGGAAGCAGCTCCTTGAAAACTGTGAGCTCGGGAATCTGCTTTAAAACAAGCTGTGCTGGTGGAGCAGTGATCTCTGTGCCAGTTCACAGCATGGCCCCTTGTGCCATGAGGCCTCTAAAGGAGCCTGACCAGACATGAATGCAGCTTCCCCTGCAGCTTCCCCTGCAGCTTCCCCTGCAGCTTCCCCTGCAGCTTCCCCTGCAGCTTCCCCTGCAGCCCGGGCTGGGTGGCTCAGGAGAAGCAATCATCAGTTGAAGATCTGTGCAAAGAGCTAAATCTTGGGCCATGTGAAATTTTGAGAATAAATCCTCCTGTAGTGGATTTGAAGAGCCCTTGTGTTATTTTGCAGCTCTGCTGAAGAAGAGGGGAGCAGTTATGAATGAGCAATGTGAAGTGGTCTCCATGAAGAAAAAAAAACAGTTCATGACAGGCAGGAGAGCTTTTAGAGGAAATTGAGTTATCAGAAAGTGAACTGGGAATTCTAGGGAAATGTACTGACACAGAAAGTGCCTCCCATACATATTCTTTGCAGCCTTGCCCTTTTTGTCCTTACTTTGTTGTATATTTTTTCTGTAAAATCTTGAACCACGTTTTACCTGTGGGAGAGAATCATGGCTGCTTGATCTTAAAAGGAGCTGAGAGCCCTGTGCTCCTGTAAGCTGTGTCTTTGAGGTCTTCCTGGAGTTAAACTTTGTACTGGGAATTAATTGTTCTCAAAAACCTTCTGATGCTTTTTATTTTTTGTTAGTGGAAGATATGTGTTGCAGGCTTTCATATGTGTCTCTTAACTACTTCCCAATGCATAGAGATTGCAATGTGTGTGTCATCCCTGGGCATTTGTATTATTCCAGTGCCTCTTTTCTAGGAATATTTAGAAGCTATTCATGAGCTCTATGAAGAGTGGCTCATTAAACGTGCACTGTTTGAAGTTTCCTGCCCAGTACTTGTGAGTATTATTTTTATTATAACCAATTAGGCATGCGGGGGATTGTGCTTTCCAAATAATAGGAGCATTGTTTAGTGGTAAAAGTAAATAAATCTGCTTTTCTGATAGCCTTTGGAGAAGGACAGCCTCAGACAAATGTGATAGCTGTTGGTGTGTAGCACAGAAGGGGGGTCTGCCATGTCTGCAGTGGAATTTGAGGGGCTGTTCACTGGGATTGCTTTCAGGATTAGCCATGGAACTTTTCAGGGAATGCCAAGTTCCCAGCAGAAGGCAGCTTGGGAAAATCCATAGGAGTATCCCAGTTTGGCTGCACTGGTAGTCCTGTTCTGTTCTGCTGAAAAGAAACCAAGTTTGATGGTGTCAGCTATTGCCAGTGTTCATCCTCTTCTCTCCAAGGTTATTGGAGCTGACCATGACATGCAGAAAATGGTAGAGAAGTATGAAGAAAACCGGGACCAAATACTGAACCCAGCTAACAGACAGCACTGTTTATAGAAGCCTGTGACTGCTGTATCAGAAATCAGCTCCTGAAGTCTGAGTTGGTATTTTTAATATTTAAGTATAATAGGTGTTGTTTTTGCACTATGCTTTGTAGAATGCTGTGGACTTATATCTCTGAAATGATCAGGTACCAATCAGGAACAGAATGTGAATCAATTCCCTTTGTCTTTTTAGGTTTTCCATCAGCTTTACTGTGTCAGTTCTGTTCAGCTAAAATATGGCTGTTTTCCTGATTTCCCATTTCACTGCTGCTTCCTAGAAGTAACTTTACTTTTCCCCCCCCCAAAGACAACTCTGTTGTTGTAATTGAAATAAACAGTTTATTACAATGTTCCTCTGAGGGAGGGCACCTGAGGTTTCTCTTAATGCCCCCTTGGGATGAATTGGCCGGAAACAACACCAAAGGGCCAGGGTGTGTATGAGGGAGGTTTGTTTATGACAGAGCTGTCAGCCTGGCCCTGGGGCCCAGCAGATCAGCCTGAGTGTGAGCACATGGCATGGACAGGCTCACCCTGGGCTCACCAACCCTGGAATCACTGCAGGCTCACCCTGGGATCACCAACCACGGGATCACCCCAGGATCACCAACCCTGGGATCACCAACCCCAGGCTCACCCTGGGATCACCAACCCTGGGATCACTGCAGGCTCACCCTGGGATCACCAACCACGGGATCACCCCAGGATCACCAACCATGGGATCACCCCAGGATCACCCTGGGATCACCCCAGGATCACCAACCCCGGGATCACCCCAGGATCAGCCCCTGCCAGTCTGGGTTTAGGAGGGGCAGGTTCTGCCTGCCCCACCTCATTTTCCCAGCCAGGTGCCCTTCCTGGTGGCTGAGGGAGAGGCTGTGGATGTGTCTCCCTGGCACTCAGCAGAGCCTTTGAGCCCCTCTCCCGTGGCATCTCCTGGAGAGGCTGCAGCCCCAGCTTGGCTGGGATGGCACCTGGCTGCCAGCTGGGCCCCGGCTGGTGGGAATGGGATCCCCTGGGATCCATGCTGGGAACAGCCCTGTTTAACCTTTCCTGATGGTCTGGAGGAGGGCACTGAGCTGACCCCCAGCTCATTGGGGTGACAGCCCTTGGGCAGGAATGGGAAGGCTCTGCTGAGGCCCTGGCCAGGCTGGCTGGGGGTCCCTGCACTGCAGCCACGCTGCCCCTGCGGCTCCAGGGCAAGCCTGGGCTCCAGGCTGGGTCACAGTGGCTGGAACAGGCTGGACCCAAAGACCTCCGAGCTTCCAGCCTCAGTAATTCTGTGATTTTCTAACAACTGAATAGCAGTACAGAGGAGGGGTGCAGCTCTTTGGGTTTTCTATTCAGGTACAAAAATAGCACAAAGTATGGAAGGCAAGGGTAAGAGCAGGTAGTGGAGAGATCTCACAGCAACGAGGCTGGATTGTTGGAATTTTGATGTCCAGGGTCAGATCAGTGTTCATTCCTGATTCCTTGGGGTGGTACCCACCAAACAAAAGGTTCAGAGGCTTGCAGGCATTCCATTTAGCATGGGAACAGCTGTATCCCTCCCAGGGCAATGACTCCTCCTGCCAGCTCTAGCTCTGAGGGCCATGCAGAGCCCTCGGGTGCAGCCTCCCTGGCAGCAGTCAGGGCATTCTGAGGCCTGGGTGCTCTCAGTGCCCCTCTGGCTTTGCCCACCCGTGCTCCTGTGCTGTGTGGGCACCATGCAGCAGCAATCTGGCTCCAGGAAGGTGCTGCCCTACCCTCTGCTCCTTTGTTCCCCTTTCCAGGCACAGCCAGAGTGGCCATCAGGTGCCTGAGGCACAGCAAGGCATTGGCTCCTTCCTGCCCAGGCTTTACACACTTCATACCAGAGGGGGGATGTTCATTATTTTATTATTGAAGGCAGCAAATGAAGTGCATCTAGTTAAAGCAGCTTTCTTAAGCAGATCTTGCCAGTTTGAAATGGAAATTTTGCTCTAATCCTGCCCACATTAATGCAACTTCATTGAATTCAGGAAGTTCTTTCTGCTCTACAGGACATCACAATATAGCTTAGTTCTGAAGAGAACTGTGCACTGGTAATCCCACTGAATTCAGTGCAAAAAAAATTTTAAAACCCAGAGTTTTTGTAAGTGATTGCAGAATGGCCCTGAGGGTTTTTCAGCTAGCTTTTTATAGAGAGCTTATTCTATTTGTGTTCATGAGAACCCCAGCCCTGCTCTGGCTGAGCTGGGGTATAGTGAAAATACAGGGTGCATGGGACTGTTTGTTATTTAAATGTTTCTAAAAACATCCTAGAATTAATTGATTTCTTAACTGGTTTGCACTCTTTGATTTTTACTTCTTTTTATAAAGAAAAACACAGGTGGTTTTTTTGGGTTTATGTCACGAGCAGTTTATTATGAACTGTAAGTCCTTGGGAGAGTACAGAAAACCAGTGGGGGTTTCATTCTTGGACCTGTCAAAGGAAGTGCTGAGTTGCCCTTCACTTGTGCTTTACCCTCTGGCTGCTGCCCTCAAGGGAATCCTTTCCCTGCAGCACTCAGACTGCTCTCACATTGATTTTCTGGGCAGTTTTAGGGGAATGATCCCACTAGTACAGAATCTATTTTTCCCCTGCTGGTTTTGGTTGGTTTAGCTGGAACAAGCAAGGCTTCAACAGCACTTTGATCACTTTGTACAGACATTTGTCAGGCACTTTGTGCAGGATAGGAACATTCAGTTATGTGGCTTTTCAACAATATCTGGTGGTGCTGCTTTTGGAGGGTTGTGGTTTGCCTAAAACCCATTGCACTGGAAGAACCACACCCAGTCAGGAGCTGCAGCTCCTGCCCTGTGATTCCCATCTGATCAGCTCTTTCTTTTCTAAATCACTGCAACTTGGTAACAGTAAGTGCACAGAGAGAGCATTTCCTAGTGAAGTACTAAGCTGGTACTAAAGCTAGTGATCCAAGGAATGCCATTCTACTGCTCTGTTGTAAACCTTTAACATTCCAGCTTAAAAGTAAGATTTTGTATGCTAAATAATTATCTTACTTCTGGCAGCTTCTTTGTAGGGGGATTCCAGCTGTTCTTGATAACTTCTGTTAAACTTTCAAAACTTTTACTTCTCTAAGAGTCCAAAAGAACAATTTCTTTGGAAATGGTTCTATGTTTGAAGCTCACTCATCTGCAGTTTGTTCTTAATTCTAATTTCACTATGGACATACATTTTGCACAGCACAGAAAATGTCACTTTGTGGTTTAGTACAGAATCTTACACCCAAAGGATGCCACTGGTACTTGTCAGGGCACAGCCCTGTGAACCCTGTTTGTTCCTAACACCCATTTCTCACACCACACCCAGAGCTGAAGGCAGTCCTGTCCCCTGCTGTTACCTTGAGCAAATTCTGTTTCTCCTACACTGCTGGAATCAGGGGAAGACAGAATTTCAACCATTAGTTCTTCAAAAAGCAAATCTTTATGTTTTAGTTCCTGAGGTTTTTCTAGTCTAATCCATGTGTGCTCCTCTGATTTTTTTCTGGGAAGAAAGTCAATTACAAACAATTAATACAAAATTAGTTTCAGCTAATATTTTAACTGTACATGAAAGGCATTTTTAGCATTTAGAACTGAGCTCCATATTAGCCACTGTGAAGAAAATGAACTCTACCCCAGCCCAAACCAGCAGACATTCAGTGCTACTGAAAAAGCCACTTGAAGCAGTATTGCAGAGTCTTTCTAGGTAACAAGTGTCTCATAGAATCCCAGAATTTTTAAGGTTGGAAGGGAGCTCTGGAGGTCACCCAGTCCAAGCCCTGCCCAGGCAGGGTCACCTAGAGCAGGTGACACAGGAACATGTCCAGATAGGTTTGGAATGTCCCAGAGATGGAGATTCCACAGCCTCCCTGGGCATCAGCTCCAGGGCTTTGCCCCTCCAGGAAAACAAATTCTTCCTCATGTTGGGGTGAATTTTTTTGTGTTTTAGCTTATGGCCATTGCTCTTTGTCCTGCTGCTGGGCACCAGGCTCTGACAGCCCCTGGAGGTATTTGTGTAAATAGCACTGCAGACTGTGCCCAGGCACAGCAGCAGTGTCCTTTCCTAAATGAGTTCAGAGCTGTGTGTGACAAAGGCCCTCAGTGCTGGGATCCCAGCTTCCAGCTGATCCAACACTCCTGAGCTTTCCACACAGCACTCCCACCTGCAGGATATCCCTGATCCTGCCTCTGCTGCTCACTGGGATCCTTCCCTGAGCAGATTTTTTTTCCTGCCATTAAAATGGTGAAGAATGAGATTTTTTTTTCTCTTCATTTTAGTGAGATGAACTGGCCAGCAGAAAAATTCTGTGCAGAATTAAGTGTCAGGAGCAGGGGCAAGGGAAATGGCAGCTGTAGCTGGACCTCTCTCTGCTGCTGGCAGTGCTCAACAGTTACAGTGCTCAAGGCTTCTCTTAGAAATTGTGGTGGTGGCCACAAAATACTTTGGTAACAAATGGTTATATATTGGTTAGATATAAAACCTATGACACAGGTCAATGCCTCCACAAAAGCAAGTGTTCACAGAGCTGTTTCCCTCTTTAAAGCTAAAGGAATGTTATCAAACTTTCTGAAACTGGTTTCAACTGAAGTCAGGAGGAAGATTAGCTCAGACACAGCTTCAAAGGAATGCAGAGAGTTAAGGAGTACAGTCCAGTAAGGCATTTCTAAACTTTTTCCAGTTTAGCAGAATTTACCTTGTACTGGAAGAGTATTCCAGGAATAGGTCTGTGAAGGGGAAAATGAGAAGTAGGATGCCCAGCTGAAGAAACCTGTCTGGCATTAGGAACAGCCAGAAGGAATCTGATGAATTAAATTGATTTAAATTTATATTAGTTTGGCTACCCTTTAAAAAGGTGACCATTCAGGTTTCCTTGCGAAAGGAACCATTAGGAATTTGTGTAACTCCTGCTATTTACTGTCCCAAGGCAGGGATGTGCTTTGGGTTTTTTAGAACTGTTGTGACAAAGTGAATCATCTCCCTGACAACAGGATCAAGGCCCCAGGTGAGAGGACAGTCCCCCAGGGGATGACAATGAAGCACTGCAGCCTCAGGAGTGGTGGCTCAGTGCTGCCTGCTCGGTTCTGTCAATGATGACATAAGGCTCCTGGCTGTCAGTCTCTTGGGAATTGCCCTGCTCCAGCTTCCCTTCCCTGCCTCCAGCAGAGCCCCCTGCAGGCTGCCCCAGGCCCCTCCTGCCCCCGTGTGAGGGCTGCACATCGATGCTCTGGGGGGGGATGTAGGTGAGGTTGGGGGGCTCTCTGACATGCCTGAAGCACTCAGAAGCTGGGTGTCCCTTAGCAGGATCCATGAACAGTCTCCTGCTGTCAGAACCAGCAGTGGCATCCTCTGTGTGCCCAGCAGTACAGCACAGACCTGAAGGTGGCTCAGGGTGTGACGCTGCTCTCTTGTGCAGGTCAGCATCAGTCAGGTACGCGTGTTTTATTTGGGAGCAATTGAATTCTCTAACGTGCCTGTCACTTGTTCCTGCATAGGCCACTGCCTCAGGCTGGCCACTTTCCTCTACTGGATACATAAGTTCTTCCTGAGCATCCTTGATCTGTAGTTCTGTGAAGGTTAAAGACAGCTCACAAATGTCCTCTTCCCTGGGGACGCTGCAGTTTTGGGCAGAGGCAAAGTCCTTGTAGGGCAGAGACTTCAGCTCAGTGGGCTCATCACCAGGGGCTGGGTCTATGCAATTTATGGCATCATTAATTTCTGCTTCAATTGATCCTTCTGGGACGCCTGGAGCTTCAAACTCCAAGGTGGTTTTGCTGTCACAGGAGCTGTCAGCAAACATGGCAAAGGCTGGGGGCCCGCTGGCTCCCGGGGACAGAGGCGCAGGCCCCAGCGCCCGTGCAGGCCCTGCCAGGGCACACTCCTCACCCAGCCTGGCTCGGGGCTCCTTTCCCAGAGCCTGTGGAGAGAGGCTCTCACTGAAGATGGGTGTCTGTGCAATGACAATGTCACTGTATTGGGTCAGGAAGTCCTCGCTGTCCGAGCCCTTGCCCGGCAGGTGTGCGGGGTCGATGCTTTGCCTCTGGTGCTGCTGGAGGCTGCTGGGGGATGCAGCAGCTGCTGACTGAGCCACGTCCCCCGTGATCCTCACGTTCCCAGCAGCTCCAAAGGATGCAGCACAGGGAACTGAACCCTTCTGCTGGGGGGCAAGGCACAAAGGTGTCTCACTGCTCCCTTCATTTCCCAGACTTTCAGTGTCTCCTCTCTGGGGTGTCTGATGCTCCTCATGCTCCTCTCCTCGATGCCGACGCGTTTGTGTTCCCTGCTGCAGGCTCTTCTCCAAACTGCCAAGTGCTTCTTCATTTGTCATCTCCAGGATGGCCTCACACTCGATTCTTGCTAGGAATATCTCAAATGCAGTCTGCTTCGTTTCCTCATTGTTTCTCTTTTTGACAAGTGAAAACTCTGTTGCTGTAGTTGCAACATAGCCTATTTTCTCCAGCACTGCTTTCACAATGTCCTCTGGGAGCACTGGCTGGATGTAGTAGACAAAATTCCCAGTGAAGGTCTGGAACAGAACACAACATGGAAAAGCTGGTGAACACTGGGGCAAAGGGTGCAGGGAAATGTGAAACAGCTGATTTCCTAAAGATCAAAAATACTTCAAGACTTGCTTACAGCTTTCAAAAAGCTGTGTTCTACCAGTCAGAGTTTGGAATTGCAGTGAGTGAGCCTTTTCTAACAGCTCTGTGCTGGCAGCCTCTCCAGCATTGTGGCTTTGCTACAGCTCATCAGTTCCGGTGAAGTTGTGCCAGTTTAAACCTGCTGGGGTCTTGGCTAAGAGAACCAGTATTCAAAAATAAAGAAATAATAAGGAAATCATTTTAGTCAAACTAGAGAAACTCAGAAATAAACCTTTTGTGTTCTACTGAACCTAAGCTTTGAAACAAACAGAGATTCATAGAATGAATCACTGAGGTCTTTTCCTAAAGAAACAGACAGGATGCACTCACTGTGAATCCCATTTCTGAACTGGGGACAAGTCTGTAACATTTTCTTTTCCATGGTTCAGACTCCTGCTGTGAACTTTGCTACCCTTGAATTAAACTGCCATTTTTTAAAAGCAGCTTTCTGGAGAGAGACTATTCTAACAGAAGTATTGTTCAAACAACTCTCTTTGCACAAGCTGTCTCCAAAACACCAATAAAATGCTGCTGCTGTGCAACAACTTAAAAAACTGTTCAATGTTTGCTTGGTTTTAGAGCTACCCCAGGCACGAGGCCTAGACTGTAACATGGAAGTGGTTTTTGGTTTTGTGTGAAACCCTGTGACAGGAGAGACTGTTCCGAGCTGGGCATGACAGTCAGAACAACTCCTGGCCAGTCAGAATGGAACACAGGTGGGAATGCAAAGCCAGGCTTTCCAGGAGTGGGGTACCTTGTTTTCAGGCTGCTCAGCTTGAGCCAGACCAAGGCTGACCCCTGAGCATTGGTGTCACAAGCAGGAGATTCAGGAGAACAAAACTGGCCCTCAGAATGGCCACAGTGTAATCCTCAGATAAATCTGTTAACAGTGCCCTGCACTCCCCACCTTCTGTTCCTTCTGGAGGGGGGGCAGCTGCAGGCACTGCAGAGACATCAGAGCAGGTGAGGGGCAGGACATGGGAAATACTATTCCATGTATTTCAGTAGCTTTTAATCAAATCTCTACACGCACAAGGTACTGGTTGTTCTCCAACTTGTGCCTTGCAGTAGAATTATTTCAGGCCTGCAGCAGGCTGTCTTACACTTTGCCCACAGTGGTTTTCAAAGTTTAATTTTAATGCAGCCTAGGATCCTTGTGCTAAGAAAAGCTGGACCCACTAAATGTAGACCTGACTATCTTATGCTTTGCCCTGTTTTAGGAAGATGAATGAAAAGAACAGGAATTTACAGCTGTTTGAAAATCCACAGGTGAGACGTAAGTGCAGGAAGAATTAAAGAAATGGCTTTTTCTCACCAGCACCTGTTGCCAAAGCAAGGGCAATAAGTTTGCATTTGGGTGTCTGGGGAGTCTGTTTAAAAATGGGATGTGTGAAGATGGCTGTGTCCTCTGGGCAATGAGACGTGCTCAGTGTGCTGGGGAAGTGGGGTAACCGTGACCACCCTGCTGCAAAATCCAGCAGCATTTCCTCTTTCCAAGGGGCTGTCCCTGCCCGCCGCACCAGCTGCAGCCTGAGCGGGGATCAGGGACCAGAGAGGCACTGGCTCACCTGGCCTGTGACACCGAGCCAAAACAGCCCTGCTTACAGGCACATTGTGCTCACAGCTTAACGTGATCAAAGGAAAGCCTTGTGGGGTAGCTTCTACCTTCCCTGCTGCCTCACCACAACGAGGGGCTCCGCTCCCGACCCCCGGAGCTGCTCAGCACTCAGGGCCTCAGCGAGGACACGGCCACTGAAGGCCAATGCACATGTCTGAGCAGCCGTGCACCGTGCTGGGCACTCTGCCCCGAGCTGGATGTGCCCCATACCCTGCTCCCTGCCCCGAGCTGGATGCGCCCCTGACCCCGCTCCCTGCCCCGAGCTGGATGTGCCCCTGACCCCGCTCCCTGTCCCGAGCTGGATGTGCCCCTGACCCCGCTCCCTGCCCCGAGCTGGATGTGCCCTGGCCCCGCTCCCTGCCCCGAGCTGGATGTGCCCCATACCCTGCACCCTGCCCCGAGCTGGATGTGCCCTGGCCCCGCTCTCTGCCCCGAGCTGGATGTGCCCTGGCCCCGCTCCCTGCCCCGAGCTGGATGCGCCCTGACCCCGCTCCCTGCCCCGAGCTGGATGTGCCCCTGACCCCGCTCCCTGCCCCGAGCTGGATGTGCCCCTGACCCCGCTCCCTGCCCCGAGCTGGATGTGCCCCTGACCCCGCTCCCACGTCCCGGTGCCTCTGCCAAGCGCCGGCCCGGGGAAGCGGCCTCGTGGCCCCGGGGGGCGGGCGGCAGTGCGGTACCTTGAGGGAGCGGATCTCCCGGCGCCAGGGGCACAGCAGGAGGTTGACGCAGAGCAGCTCCAGCAGCTCCAGCGCCTTGAGCAGGTCGCGCAGGGCGCGGCCGCCCCGCGCCCGCCGGCAGCGCTCGGCCACGCCGCGCACGTCCAGGGCCCCGCGGCGCCCTGGGCCCAGCAGCCGCCGCGCCCGGGCCTTGAGCGCGGGATCGGCGCAGGCCGCGAGCTGTCCCTGCGCCGCGCGGGCCGCCAGGTGCGACACGTACTCCCTCAGCAGCGCCGGCTCCGCCATAGCGCCGGGCCCGCCCCGCGGCCCGCCCCGCGCCGCCATTGGCCGGCACCGCCCGCACCCCGGGCGTCCATTGGTTCTTCCACTTGTCAGTCAGGGCGGGGGGGCGGAGCCCCGCGAATCGAAAGTGAAAGGCGGGAGGGCGGTGAGGGCTCGGGCTGCGCGCGGCGCGGGGCGGGGCTTGTTGCGACAGGGGCGGTGAGGGCGCGGAGATGTCCCGGGATGTCTCAGGGTGTCCCGGGATGTCGGTGGCTCCCTGGTGCGCAGCGCCAAGTCTCACACCGCCGGGCGGTGTTTCTCTTCGCTAACCTGGTTTGCACGAAGCAGGGAGCTCCTGGTGACCCACCAAAAGCTCCCTGGTCATCAAAAATTTACACTGTTTGCATATTTTAACAGAGGTATCAGCGGTCATTGGTCACAAATGGTATAACTTGTGTGTTGATTAGCCCTCAGACCCCTCGCTGCTGGTGACGTCTGGCTGCGAGAGGTTTGTGCCTACCCTGGGGTGACAACTGCCCTGCACTGGGGTTAAATGAGATCTGTGCCTGCCCTGGGCTGAGAACTGCTCTGCCCTGGGGTTAAATGAGATCTGTGCCTGCCCTAGGGTGAGAACTGCCCTGCACTGGGGTTAAATGAGATCTGTGCCCATTGTGGGGTGAGAACTGCCCTGCACTGGGGTTAAAGGGAGGCTGGATCCAGCAGCTGGAAAACACACTTGTGTTCCAGGTGCTTTTCTAACCTTGATTTTTGGAATCTGAATTTTCAAGTCACCACCTGTGGCCATCATGATGTTATGCTCCTGTGTGACTTCACAAATTGATATATAGTCTCTCATATGATGATTGTTATTTTATTTCACAGAAGTCTATGGCCATAATTTCATGTAGAAGTTATTTCTGTAGGTAAGGAAGGGAATAATTTGTCAGACTGTAGCAAGACCACTTAGATCAGTTGGATGTGGTTTCCATTCAGGAAATACATCTTTACTCACCTTGCTGTGCTAAGAAATGATCTGTTTGAATATTTCTGGGGTGATTGGCCTATTATTTCTATTTTGCCATTTTCATATTTTCCCTTGGTGATATGTTGCCATTTTCAGTCTCCTGACTTCAGTAATTTGACTCTGCCCCTCTTGAGCTTGGACACTGACTTGTCCCCCAGAGCAGGAGGGACCTGACTGCTCCAGTGCTTGTTCCCGTGGCCTCTGACAAAGGTAAAATCCAAATGTAAGTGACTGAAGCACAGAGCTGCTTCCTCAGCAGTTGCTCAGTCGTGGGTAGTCCCAGAGATGTAACATAAAAACCATGGAAGCCAACCCAAACACGTGTGTGTTCTTTACTAAAAGTTCTGTATAAGATCAGTATACTAAAACTTGAAGCAGAAGAGGGGACTGCAGAAATACAGGGTTGTTATCATGTAGCAAGAAACAGGATGTCCAGTTTTCTTTCTGATTTCACCCATGTAATAAAGCAAAGGCCTGTGTTAAGCCTGGGTTTTAGCACTAGTATTAGAATTGTGCAAGGGTTTAGCATAATATCTGATAGCAGGAGATGAATTTATGAATTTCTCAAGAGTAACATCATTCTGTCAACTTTGCTGAGATTTATCCAAGATCTGCAATATTTTCAAGAAATGAAAGCATGTCCTTACTGCATCATTACAAGGAATTTCAACACCAGCAGTAGTGGCATTGGAAGCTCTTGGAGCAGCTTCAGAGCTGCAAATGTCTCTCTCTAGTGTTTTACATTTTTTTTTAGTGTTTACATTTTTAATTTTTTTCTGTCTAGTGCTGTCTGTCTGGATTTTAAATCTTCCCCCCCCCCCCCAGGTTTGTTGGATTTCACTCAGTTGAAAAGATTAATAAGAGCAGAAAATGCTAAAGCACTCCTGCAAGTGATGGTGGTGGTAAGATACCACAGAAGGAAGCACACTCTTCAATTCACAGTTTGTTATTTAATTATATATGTTTGTAATGAATCACAAAACCCAGGTATTCAGTGGGAACTCAGAAAAATGCTACAGTTGGATGTGAATGTTCTGGCTGTGTGATGTTCATATCTGTGTGACAGCACAGCTGAGGTTATTTAGATTATTCTGTGATAACAGGATGACAGGAATTTATGGAAGGGTCCATGCCACCAGAGGGAGCAGGCAGATGTGTGTCAGAAATGCTGCCATACCCAGAGCACAATGCCAGGGACATTTCACTGTTACTGAGGGAAGAAAGAAAGACTTGGATTAGTTTTCTACAATTTTACCAATGCATTGCTAGCATGAGGTAACATGTAAATCTCCCATTCTCATCAGAAGTCTACTTAAAGTCAGCTTGTTTTGTAAATCACAGATACAGAGTTGGTGGAAGGGCAGGAAATCCCTGTTAAAAAGGTGAAAAGCCAAACCAAAGAGTTTCCCACCGTGCAGAGAAACTGAGCATCAGTGACAGGACTTGTCTGCCACGTGTAAAAAGCCCTCTGTGTCTGTCTGCTGAAAAGCCTGCAGCTTGGTCACGTTACTTGGAAGAGCCTCACTTTCAGGGAAAAATCCCCTTTCCCTTCTGCTGTGGGTTCATTAGACTGCCCAGCCCTCCCCAGGAGCAGCCCGAGGGGAGCAGGTCCCAGAGACTGGCCCTGTTACAGGGCAGGAGCAGCCGTGCAGGGGCTGCAGGCAGAGCCTGTTCCAGGGCAGGAGCTGCAGGCAGAGCCTGTTCCAGGGCAGGGGCTGCAGGCAGAGCCTGTTCCAGGGCAAGAGCAGCTCTGTAGAGCCCTGTTCCAGGGCAGGGGCTGCAGGCAGAGCCCTGTTCCAGGGCAGAAGCAGCCGTGCAGGGGCTGCAGGCAGAGCCTGTTCCAGGGCAGGGGCTGCAGGCAGAGCCTGTTCCAGGGCAGGAGCAGCTCTGTAGAGCCCTGTTCCAGGGCAGGAGCTGCAGGCAGAGCCTGTTCCAGGGCAGGAGCAGCTCTGTAGAGCCCTGTTCCAGGGCAGGAGCTGCAGGCAGAGCCCTGTTCCAGGGCAGAAGCAGCCGTGCAGGGGCTGCAGGCAGAGCCTGTTCCAGGGCAGGGGCTGCAGGCAGAGCCTGTTCCAGGGCAGGAGCTGCAGGTAGAGCCCTGTTCCAGGGCAGGAGCAGCTCTGCAGAGCCCTGTTCCAGGGCAGGAGCTGCAGGCAGAGCCTGTTCCAGGCCAGGAGCAGCTGTTCAGGAGCTGCAGGCAGAGCCTGTTCCAGGGCAGGAGCAGCTCTGCAGAGCCTGTTCCAGGGCAGGAGCAGCTGCTCAGGAGCTGCAGGCAGAGCCAGCCCTGGCCAGGAGCAGCTGTGCAGGGGCTGCAGGCAGAGCCCTGTTCCAGGGCAGGAGCTGCAGGCAGAGCCTGTTCCAGGGCAGGAGCAGCTGTGCAGGGGCTGCAGGCAGAGCCAGCCCTGGGCAGGAGCAGCTGTGCAGGGGCTGCAGGCAGAGCCTGTTCCAGGGCAGGAGCAGCCCTGCAGAGCCTGTTCCAGGGCAGGAGCAGCTGCTCAGGAGCTGCAGGCAGAGCCTGTTCCAGGGCAGGAGCAGCTGTGCAGGGGCTGCAGGCAGAGCCTGTTCCAGGGCAGGAGCAGCTGTGCAGGGGCTGCAGGCAGAGCCTGTTCCAGGGCAGGAGCAGCTCTGCAGGGGCTGCAGGCAGAGCCAGCCCTGGCCAGGAGCAGCTGTTCAGGAGCTGCAGGCAGAGCCAGCCCTGGCCAGGAGCAGCCCTGCAGGGGCTGCAGGCAGAGCCAGCCCTGGAAGCCAATCCCATTCTGCACAGAGCACCCTGTGCTTCCCTCTCTGCCGACTGCCCTGCCAGTGAACCTCCCTGGGGCACTTCTGTGCATCTCTGCCCCCCCTGAGATGGGGAAGAGGGTTGTTTCTCTCATTGCAGGGTGCTCTGCATGCCACCAAACTGTTGAAATGAAAACTTTAAGGAGAGGAGCTGTTCTCCCTGTTAAAAACACAAATGAGAAATAGAGCCTTACCTTCTAGCAATGCCTGCCAGCAGTTCTGCAGTGCAAAATGGTGAATTTTTGTTCTTTTGGGTATAGTATACTGAGAATATTGAAAATCTTGCTGAGCTGCAAAAGAATTGTCTCATTTTAGCAACATACATATTTACTGTCATCTACTTAGCAAAAAATGCAAGCTTACCTTATATCTCATCATGTGCATATGACTCAGTAATGGTATAATTTATATAGCAGTAAGAACCATATAATTACTTCCCATCTCAGTATTAATTATAATTGTGTCAATCTTTGGAGTGTTGAATGATGATTACAGTTGAAAATTATTTAGTATTTACAGAAAATCCAAGTGCAATTTTAATAATTTGGGTGCTGCTTCCTTTTAAACACCATTATATATTTACGATACTCAGCTTTACATATCCTTTAGTGGGGATAGAAAATGAAGTCCATTTTCTCTGTGTAAAAAACTTTTTTTTTTTTTTTTGTATGTTAGTGAAAATGCCTCTAAGAAATTTCCTGGAGATGAGCCTGTGATAACTCTGCTCCCCTGCCACAGCTCCTTGGCTCCTGTCCCTGGTCCCAGATGGAGCCCAGGCTTGTGGGTGCCCCAGGGGCTGGCTGGAGCTCCATCCCTGCTGTTGATGTGCTGGCAGCCAGTTCTGCTTCCTGCTAGCACCCAGACTCACCCTGGGGTTTTCATTAGACACAGAACTTAAAAAATACTTTAAAATGTAGAGTGCATTTCCTGCAGTAACACATTTCAAAACAACACAGTGAAGAAGTTTTCCAGGGGAAAGTCCCAAGGAAAGCACAGGGTTGAGCTCTCCTTGCTCTCTTGTGGGTTGTGTGTCCTAGGCCAGACACACAGAAGCTTTCAGACTATGGGACTATTTCAGATGAGGAATGGGACTTTCCAGGCAGAGGTGAACAACAGGATCCCAACTCTGTTTTGTTTCAGGCAATAGATGAACACCTCCTTGGCCGCCTGCTGTTGGATGTCAGGACTGGCCTCCAGTGTGAATTTTGCAGCATTTTTTTGGCTGGGCCATACAAAGGAATGGGGGAAGCAGATCCTCCTGTCCCGCCCGTGGATCGTGCCCAGCTCGGGGTGAGCAGACCGAGGCCCGGGGGAAGCGCTGCCTTTCACACGCAGCCCCAGCCCCGGGAGCTGGGCCCAGCCGGCGCCTGGGGCTTGGCCAGCGGCTCCCGGGAGGGGAAAAGGAGCAAGGGGTGCCCATGAGGGGCTGGGTCCCCGCTGCCCTGCCCGCCCCAGAACCAGTGCCCATTCTGGGAGCCGCTCGGTGCCACACTCGGTCCCCTCTGGCCGGGCTGGTGCAGGGGAGGCTCTGGCGAGTGTGGCCCCGGCCGGCCCTGGGGACAAGGCCCTGCTGTGCCCTGGCCCTGCTGTGCCTGAGCTGAGCTCCCACTGCCCCGGCCCTGCCGTGCCCCGGCCCTGCCGTGCCCCGGCCCTGCCGTGCCCCGGCCCTGCCGTGCCCCGGCCCTGCCGTGCCCCGGCCCTGCCGTGCCCCGGCCCTGCCGTGCCCCGGCCCTGCCGTGCCCCGGCCCTGCCGTGCCCCGGCCCTGCCGTGCCCCGGCCCTGCCGTGCCCCGGCCCTGCCGTGCCCCGGCCCTGCCGTGCCCCGGCCCTGCCGTGCCCCGGCCCTGCCGTGCCCCGGCCCTGCCGTGCCTGAGCTGAGCTCCCACTGCCCTGGCACACCGCCGGGGACCCTCGGACTGCCAGCCCATTGTCCTGGCCTCACTCGCTGGGTTCCTTTTCCTGGTCCCTTCTCTACAGCTGGGAACGCTCCGAAGCCCCTGAGGCTCTGTTACTGAGTCCAGCCCGGCGTCTCTGTTTGCACGGCGCTCACACAGCTCCCAGAGGTCACCCGGGAACAGCCGCGCTCTTCACGGGAAAAGAGCCGGGATTGTGCCTGGAAGTGCAGCCGTGTGCGGGAGCCGTGTGCGGGAGCCGTGTGCGGGAGCCGTGTGCGGGAGCCGTGTGCGGGAGCCGTGTGCGGGAGCCGTGTGCGGGGCCGGCCTGCAGCACCCTCGGGCATCGCTGTGCCTTCCCCGGCTGCAGCGAGGCCGAGAAGGACGCGCAGCTCCCGCCTGCCCAGCTGTGCTGCACCCTGGGGACCCAGCGCCACCTCTCCTCCACCCGTGCATGGTGTCTTTTGAGGAAGACTTGCAACAGGCTTTGCAATGGCCTGGAAAGCCTGGTGCCAAAGGAATAATGTGAATAGTAAAATAATATTTTTTTTCTTTTGTTTCTACATGGTACTGATAATCTTTTTTTATAGGCAGTGCTTTGCCTACTGAAACACACAGACAAAGAGTTATTTAAAAATGCTTTGTTGTCAATACACTGAATGAGCTGTACTAGAGACACCTACAATGACAACAAAAGGCTCTTCTTTTTCCATCTGCTCTAAAACATGCAAAGTATCATAAAATCAACAAGTAGGCTCGACTGGATAACATTTATCTTCATTATGAGTGGCTAATTTCAATGGGTTCTGCAATGCTTCAGAAAGGTCAGATGCACTGCTTGCCTGTGCTGCTCTTTTATGCTGTGTGATGCCATGGAACACTTTGAAGCACAAACAGGGAAATTTACGTAAACTTGCAAAATTCACTGTAAAAAAAAATCCCATTGGGATTCACAGGGATCCCATTGTATCCCTGTTTAAAGATATAAAATTGGTAAAACTTCCAGAGGTTTTATTCTTGTGTTGGTCTGAGTTCTTCAGAAGAACCGAAGGAAAGAGCCGCCCTCAGCGCGGCGCTCCGGGGCCCGGTGGCCAGCGGAGGTGTCCCGTTGGAGCGGGCGGTGCTCACACGCCGCTGTCCCGCACGGCGGAGCCGCCCCCGCACCGGGAGATGACGGCCAGGGCCGAGCCGGGCTCCCGCAGCCTCCCCGCGGCACGGGCTGCCTCCTCCTCCTGCCTGCTACAGATGTGTCCAGGCATTTCATTTCTTTGGCAAGGGTCCGTCAGGGAATATGGAGGGGGGTCATCTGTGGGAATATATATTTGTGTTGCTCCTGGCCCCACACATTCATCGTAGCTGAAAGAAAAAAAAGAAATATTCATGAAATTCCTGGAAAAAAATGCCACAGTACATTACTTCAGCATAACAGAGGCAAGTAAAGTGAGAAGAAAACGAGTGTCTGTTGTTTTGTTCCTCGGCCCACATCCTTGCTGACCCTGCCATGTCAGACACTCAAGAATATGGCACTTAAACCCCCCCGAGATAATCCCAGAGGTGCAGTCACCAGAAGCGCAGTGCAGGCAGGGCTCATCCCCACTCTCACCTGCCTGTGAGAGGCAGGTTAGAAAAGCCCGGGGGCAGAGGAGGTGGTGCTGCTGTTTCAGTGCTGAAATGAGGCACGGAGAGCTGGTGATGCGGTCTCCAGCAGCCATCGCTGTGCTGCCCTGGCTGCCGCGTCTGCAGCTCAGCCAGCAGCCCTGGGAGGGAGGTGAGCGCTGCCAGGGCTGAGCGGCATCACCTGCACACGCTGGGGCCGCTCACTGTGGGATGGGCACAGTGCCCCTTGTGCTCCTCCCAAAGAGCAGCAACGGAGCAGGTGCTTTGGGGCTTCCATGGGGTGCACCAGGCTCTGGTGCCACTCTGGCTTCTGTCTGTGCCACCGGGCTCAGCCAGGGAAATGCTCCCTCCTCACTCTGCTCTGTGCTCCCTGGCTACAGGAGAAATGGGCCCTAAAGAGTCACAACATCATGATCTCAAATGTTAGACCTGCTGTGTGGCTGTTGTTTACCCATTCCAGCATCATTTTAACTCCAATCCTGAAGAAGGAAATGTCTTCTATAAAAAAACCAAAAAAACCCCAAAAAAACCCCAAAAAACCACAAAAAAACCCAACCCAACCCAAACCAACCAAAAAAAAACCCAAAAAACCCCCAAATGAAAACAAAAAAATCACAAACAAACAAACAAACAAACAAAAAAAAACCCACCCAAAACCCACCCAAAACAAAACAAACAAAAACCCTTTCTCTACTGAGTTAACCTGAAAAACATTTCTGCTGGAGCCAGACAAATTAAGAACCTATTTCCTCAGCCACACTAACTGCAGAGCAATTAAGATCTGGGATATTTCCTGAAAACTGGGATGTTGAGCATGTGTTTTCTCAGCAGACTGCAGGCACACACTGTGCCCCTGTACCTCTGTTACTGCCAGGCTAATCCGAGCTCCCAAACCCCAGTCTGGGTGATGGAAATGGTTCTTGGGGAGGGAGAGGTAAGAAAGTGAAATCAGAGTGCTACGTAACTAAACTCAAATGTCCATGGGTGGTTTTATTTTTACCTCCATTTCATCTTACTTTTATATTCATCAGGACAATGGCTTTAAATTCACACTAGAAAATTTCAATTTCCCCATCAGAAAATAATATTTAAGAACACAAGTCTGTTCTGAAATCCCTGAATAGGGCTGCTAGATATTTCAGAAAAGTCCCAGCATGTTAGGAAGTAGAATTGGGGTTTTTTTACAGCATGTAGAAAAGATGTCACTCCAGCCTCTACTGAACACACTGAAGCTTTCAAACATACATGGTAGTCTTTGGAAAGTTCTTAGACCTCCATCAGAGACTGAGGACCTGATGTCCTCCACTCTCCTTGAGCTCCATGAGGGTAAAGAAACAGCCACTTGCAGGATTCCTATGAGCTGCATCTTTACTTCATTTACATTTTGCTGACCCAAAGCCTGGTGAATTTATTTAAAATGTCTCCTCAGGTTTTGACTGATTTAATCAGGCTAACAGGGAGCACTTACTGGGCCTGTTAGCACAGGGGAAAAGTTTCCATTCAGAAAAGCCCTCAGCAAGGGGAGTTTCAAGGGGGAAAATTTGGAATCCTCTGCCAAGGAAGGAAAAGGGAAGAAACTTCTCTGTCTCCTTGCTCTGGGAAATCTGCCACTGACCTAAAAGAGAAATGGGCACAGTGGGAACTGTTTCTTGTTGCTGTTACCTGATCATCTGCAGATGATTCCTCTGCCTTGGGTTTAATTGAATGCCTTTCCTGGAGCACAGCTCAGCTTTGTAGAACTGAACTGCTGGCTGGGATAAACAGGGAAAGGATCCCTTAGGAAGGAGACCTTGAAGGGTCAAGTAAATGGTGGGAGTTATGGTATTAAGGAGTTGGCATTTTAATGTTTAGTTCCAAATATCAATGTATTGGTGTTGGGGCATTTTGTCCTTCATATATATGATGAATAAAAAGAATTATCTTTTTTTCTCCAAAAGCAAGTAATGTTCTTTCCCCTCATTTTTGGCAATTAAGATCACATTTTAAAAAGTGAGTAAGGTAGTAAAAAACACATGCCAGACTTTCAATTAAACAGCTTTTTGGCAGCTTCACAGCTATGCCTACAGATTGTTGTGGCCATGGAGAGAATGACAAATAATTCAAATAGTTGTGGGTTTTGTTTTTTTGTAATAACTTTTTGTATTTCATTATCAGTTTATGATCTTGATGTTCATTTCCTGTGTTCTTTTCTATGCATGGGATCTTTGCTTGTAGAGCTGACATTGCAAACAGCTCCTGCTCTGCTTCTGCAGATAAGGTTCCTAGCACTCTCTGGTGAGGGCAGAGTGAACATGAATTAAGGTCATAAAAGAGACTTCAACTTTGTATTTTTTCTTTGTTTCCAAGTGTTTTGTGGGTTTTTTAAAATGTATTTTTGTGGGGTTTTTTTTGTTTGGGATTTTTGTTTTTCTTTGTTTGTTTGTTTTGTAGTGTGATTTTGCCCCCTCTGTTTAACAGCTTTAGTACTTTGGTTGTGCTTTCTGACTGCTGTTATAGAGGCATTCCTGTAGGATAAATAATGCATTATCAACTGCACAAGCATGAATTCTATTTTACAGTCTCTCTTTCAAGGAGACTTTAATATGTAAACTTATATGACTTTACAAGATCTTTTTTATTAGAGAATTTAAGCAAGTATTATAAGAAATAATACTGAGTTGGACAAGCATCCACTGTATGGTTGTGGTTGGAAAACCATTCCTCAAAAGATTTGAAGGATTACTTAGAAAAAATTTCAATAGCAATAATTTCTTTCAGGTGATTAGCAAGTATTGGTGTGAGTGATGCTGGACTAAAACCTTACTGTTATTTTAAAATAAAGCCAGACCTTGATCCCCAATCTGGAGCTAAACAGGCAAAAAGATTTGGAGGTGGTGGTGGTGGGGAGGTTGGGAGGTTTGTTTTGGTTTGGTTTTTTATTTTGTATTTAATGTGTGAGTCTTTTCTGGGCCAGATTTCTCCTGGATTGTCTGCCTCAGTCAGAAGCTCCCAGTTTAGCTGGGGGGGCACCAGGAGCACCAGGGAAGTGGAAATGGGGGAGACAAAGGAAGGGGGAAGGTTTGAGACTGCAGCTCACAAATCATCAGATGGCAACCTCAGGAACAGCTAAGGGAGTGATACCCACAAAAGGGTGTGTAATATATGTGTGTACATGCATATGTGGGTGTACAGGTATATTTATATGTGTGTATAGATTCATTTACATATTTATGTTTTGCAACTGAAAATACAGGACCATGAAGTGGAAAAACAAAAATACTTGTTCATCTTTTACAAAACCCACCACAATAGTTCTATTTTATCTGACAAATTCATTTCTGGGAAGATATTGGACATGTACAAAGCAGCTCAGGCTTGAAGTTCACTACAGCAGTCACAGGAAAATCCTTTTAGACAGGAAAGCAAATGCTTTTGGAAAGTGTTGTGTTACCTTAACATAAATAATGGAGCACAGGGACTCATTACACTGCCCTGAAAAAATCCTTGGCTGCAGTACTTGTAGTGAATCCACTTTAATCCTCTGCTTTGTAAAACTTGTATTGTCTGGAGGTGCAGTATCAGCAGGCAGTGATGAGAAGGAAAGGGTTACTGCCCTTGAAATGTGCTGCTGTCTGCATGGTTTGGGCCTTGTTTTTGTTACAATTCCTGCACTGCTGTGTTCAGACACACTACTGGGTTTTTAAAGGAATAATTTCCCTGGGAAAAGCAAGGGAGGCTGATGTCTGTGAGCATCCTACTGCAGGTAAATGGGATCTGCAGGGAGAGGAATGATGCTCAAAAATGGCAGCAGCTCTCCAGGATGACCTTGCTGACTCAGAGCGTGGCAGGAGGGGCAAGAACTTTGGGAATTTGTTGGGTGTCGTTGCAGTGAGTATTAGGATGGGTTTATTGCCAGGGAAACCCCAAAGAGCTTCTTTAACTGGCTGGCATTCATAAATTAGGAGCCCCTCTCTGGGGCAGGAAGAAGGTTCTGCTGACAGAACTTTTTAAGATGCAAACAACAAGAAGTGAAAAAAGGCAGAGCTGGGAATGAAGAATTCTTTGTGCTGTAGATGTCTCATAGTTCACTTTGTTCTTTTGTTGTATGTTTTAACTCTGCTAAAAGTGCTCCTGTTGCACTGTTTCCATTTTGTGTTCTTTGAAAATGGCAAACAGAGCCCCTGGATCTGGAACATCTGTGTGCTGGCAGGCTGGAGCTGGGATGAAACAGCACAAAGGATGTTTCCATGAAGATGTTACCTAACAGAAAAGCTGAAATCAGAACAATTGTGCTGTAACTCTCTAAAAAAGGTTCAGATGAAAAAAATGATGATGAGTTTGATGCTCCTGTAGGCAGTTGAGCTGATGATGCTGAACTCTGCCTTCTGTGATGGCACAATTTGCTCCCAGCCAGGATGGTAGGAGAGCAGCCTGGAAATCTGCCCATGTGTCCTTTGAGGTGTGTTTTCCTAGAATACATATTTTCTTTGGTGATTTATTATTACCATGGGGAAATATATCAGTTCTGCCAGAACTGCTTCTCTAATCACATTGTCATGAGCTAGGATATTTTGCTAGGTTTATTTTTGATATTGACACTTTCCATTTGAGATTCTAATTTTAAGCATATTTATTTACATATTTATTTTAATGTTTTTAAATAGTAAAAAATGTAACCCAAGGTATTGTTCAAGTAAACATCTAGGGCCCAATTAACTTAACTTTTGAAGAGACAGGAAAGGTGGAATTTAGGTTTATTCTGTCTTTTTTTCTGTCCCTAGTTATTTCTGGAATTTCCAATTCCTTAGAAGTACAATAGGGCTGTTTGTGTTAATGAGCACTAAAAGGCTGCATCTCTGTTCTGCACTCTGGTCAAGATAATCTTGAGGAAGTTACAACTTGGATGGATAAATATTCCAGAAGAAAAATGAAATGAAGTGTAAACTGTTTTCATGAAAACATAAATCAGATAACATTTGGAAGCAATATAATGCAGTTTCATCATAATTGGGCAGCTTTAAACAATTGAAATAAATGTTTTAAATAAAACAAGTCATTCTAGGATGAAGATTTCATATGATACAATTCAGCCTGGCATTAATTTTATACATAGTAAAAGCTACTTGGCCATCAGCAGTGTTTGCTCTCTGGATTTCTGCACAGTAAAGGATGCTGGGCACTGATTGAGTAACAAGAATCAGATAAATAAAAATTTGTAGCTTCCCAAGCCATGGAGTTAATCCACAAACAGGATTCTGTGAACACCACCAGCAATTCTTGAATGTCAGCAGAACCTGCTGATGTTTGGGGAAGTTTTCCATTTGACAAGTTTTAGGATCATATTCCAAGAAAGGGCTGTGCTGTAATCATTCCAGGAATGAATTCTGAGCAGGTGAAGGAAATACTGGCTGCAATATGCAACTGGGAAATCAGAGAAAAATACTCTTTGTTTTTAAAGTACACTCATCAAATATTTGGCAGCTTTAAGTTGAGGTTGCTCTGCGTGGCACTGTAGATTTCTGGTTAGAAATCCTTGGTGCTTCCCTTCCATCAGATGTTGCTGCTTTCACTGCTGCAGGGTGGTTTTTCTGCAGCAATAATTTGCACCTGCAGAGTGGAACTGGGGCAGGTGTAAAGAGAGGTTGATCAGAAGGTGCCCACAGATCTTTTTGATGACAGAAAGCAAAGGGAATTTTGTGCCCCAGCCTCCCAACACACAGGCTGAGGTGTGAGAGCATTTTTGACTACAAAGACAAGAAAAAGAAAGGTGTGAATAATTAAGAGGAATGCAAATGCCACAGAAAGAAACGCTCATAAATTGGCTGTAAACAAACTTAAGCTTGAAATAAGAAGTTTGCCAAAATAATTAGGAATTTACTTGTTTCTTTCCCTGATACTGATGAGGAATAGCACTGGGATGCGAAGGGAGGAATTTGGAGTTAAAGGAATTGAGAGTTTTAGCTCATGTCATGATACCTTATGGAATTATAAACCTGTCATATTTCCAGTGGCATTTTTTACCTTACTAACTGAAAATCTCAGTGGGGGTAATGAAGTAAGAGCTGAACTTAACCCCAAAAGTCCCTCTCATGCTTTGCCAGCTGTCACTGTAATGTGGGAAAAGCTCCTCACCTGGTTTGTTCTCAGGAAAACAGCCTTGGCAAAGGAATACAGAACAATATAGCAAGATTTTATGTCAGTTCCCTGCGAGCCCAATTCTGCCTTTCAAGAAAATCCAGGAGGATGGCTTGGCTAACTTGCATCCTCAGGAGGGGGGGATGGGAAAGAATGTCTTAAAAAAGAAAGTCCCTTAAGTAGGCTTTTAAAAATATATATTTAAAGGGAAATTAGTGTCTGACTTTAAGACAGGAGCATTTCCTTTTGCCATTTTAAAGTAATTTTTAAATTGATTTGCCCATTTAAACAATGCAGGCTGAACATGGTTATTGAGAATACTGGGATTTATCAAGCCTAAATAAGACAATTTTCTCTAGAACAGATCCTCTGTAGATTAGGCAGGGTGACCAGCTGAGGAACAGTGAGCCCACAAGCAAACCCTCACACAATGGGATTTAATATGAATGCTGGGATAGAGGGGCCTGAGGGCTTTTAACTTCATGTGCCCTGTGGGGAACATTCAGTGTGAAGTTTGGAGAGGACTTCTGTGGCTTCCATTGGGACCATTCCTGAAGGTAAATCCCTGCATCTCCTGAGCACTCATTCCTCAGGGATGCTCTGTGTCAGACACTCATGAGTCTCAGATGAAAAGGCAATCACCTTGGCTGCCTAAAGCTCTGTACATGCCATTAATATCCAATCACTAAGGAGTGAAAAAGCCCTTGTGCAGTGGAGTGAGATGCATTTTCCCTAGCTACAAGGTGAGAAGTTGATAAAATTCCTCTCCTGGTGTGAAATCTCCTCATTGCTTGGATTTTATTGAGTCTCCTAAAGAAAATGTAATAGTTTTTAATTTACTTGGACTTTGGTTGGTACTGTTCAACCAAATTCAATCCCCTTCAAACATGTGAACTCAACTAATTTTTAACCAGCTTCCTTACTACATCTTTGTAAGAAGATAACCAGCAATGCTCACTGGAAGTGTGTGTTACAAAGAATTCAGCACAGAGAACGTGAGCTCATGATTTCTGTCTAGAAAGGTTCCATCCCCACAGTGCCAACAGTGTGGTTTTACTCCCACCAGCACAGTGACTGCTGAACAAAATGGCAGATATTGGATTTACAGGCTTTCCAGTGTTTCTTTCCAAGCCATATTGACCATGGTGATAGGTAAGGTGTGGCAGGGAGATTGTGTTGTCTTCTGTCCTGGCTGGATGTGTTCAGTTTGCTCATTTGGAGGGATTAGAATTCTGGGGCTTAGAATTGTTGGGAGATCACTTGGATCATCTTTCTCACACTGAGTTTCTTAGAAACAAAGGCTTTGCCATGTCTGGTGACACAGACTGTGAAACATTGACTTCCAGCCCTGCTGCCAGTATCTGTACATATCAGAAATATTCTCTGAAATACAAACTCTTCATATTCTGAAACTGTTTGGTTCATACCCTCTGTATTTTTTTTAATATTTCCCATCTACACCTCATGTAAAATCAATGTGACAGATGCTAGCACAGATCTGAGATTCATTAAAAAGCCATTAACTGTCCTAAAGGGATGTTTATAGATAGCAGCACTGTATATTTTGGCCTGTCAAAACAAATTGACCAAATGGCTTCTCTGTAACCACCCTGCAACTACAGCAGGCTAATGACAGAATTCCATGCCTGGCATCCCTCTAAATCTAATGCAAGAAAGGGGTTAGTGGAAGTGTCTGTGCAGATAATCAGATCGAGTCACAAATGAAACTTGTGATTCAGAGATCAGAGCAAATACTAATATCCCAAGGCATTTTTCATAGATTAATTTCCCAATAACATTTTTTCTATAAATAGTGTTTTGTATGAACAGTTCTTGGACTTCCAGCTGGAGAGTTGGGAGTGGGCAGGCCTGAACAGGGAGATCTCCCTCAGCCACAGACATGGGGACTGACTCTGTGTTTCATCAGCCTTCCCCTTAAATCCCTTTTCCACTCATTCTGTGGTTTAAAGCTCAGCTATAAAATCTACCTAACCACCCCTGGGCCAGATAGAGTGTTGGCTTTCTGCTGGCACCATTGCAGCGTGTGGTCTGGCAGGAGGGTGAGGAGCTGCACACTCCTGGCTGGGGGCTGCAATGCAGGTGGCCTTGCAGCACCAGGTGGACAAAAGGAAATTTTCCTGGCAGCACCCACTGCTTTTCACTCACTGAACTCTCTCACTTCAAAGATTTTTAAGAGTCATTTACCAGTGCAGTTGCTTTCCTTGCTGCTCTCAATTTCTGTTTTGCTGATGCCACAGCTGCATCATTAGCTTTTGGCCATGCTAGTTTAGCTTTAAATTACATCTTGCCCTCCAGGAATTAAGAGGAGGAATTACATTCATTTAGGCAGTGCTATGTTTCAGTAAACCTACTCTTCAAAATATTATCATATGCAATGAGACTGATCCCAGGGAGTTAATATTTTAAATGCACAAGGTCAGGCATGTCTTGTTTCTGCTTCCAGACCATGTCTGACAGTCAACTTTCAAATAATTTCCATGCTCTACTAATTAAAAACAGACACTGCAGTGTTATGCCATGCAGGAGAATATAAAGGGAGATGTACAGGAATTTTTCAGGCTTTACATAATGCAGTTTATCAGACAGGGCCTCTCCCCCAGTGCTTTTCTGAACAGTTACAATGGTCTGGAGAATGCATTAATAGCAAGTTTGAAAGTCTCCATGTAGCTTTGCTTTCAGCCATCTTCTTTCCTGAAGTTCCCCAAGTTGTGCTGCTAAGATATAAAATTTATTAAGATTTTGATGATTTGCCAAAGCTACTTTTTCTAAAATATTTAACTGCATGGCAGTGAGAAAGCAGCCAAAGCATTGACAATAATCTTTACCTTGGCCCTGTGATGCAGGGCTGTAATTGCTGGGGTGAGCAGTGGTTTCCAGTGTGGGCAGAGTGGATCCTCAGGGACACTCAGCCCAGCAGGAAACCTGAGGAGGCAGTGGCTGGACACCTTTATGTGTCCCAGAATATTCTGAGAAGAGGTAGGACACAAGATAATTAACCCTTGCCAGGCTTGTTACAGAGCCACTGCAGAATTTACTGCAAACTGGACAATCTGTGCTGTCCTGTGTCACTCATATCTCCTTCAAACCCAACCCCACAGAAATGGAAAAAAACTTCTCTGTGTCTGTTTCCAACTGGAAATGGAAGCATCCTTTGGTATAATCTTTGATGATCTGCCTGCTAAAGAATATATTGTCAGTTTGTTCTCAGGAATCTGGCCAGCTGCCCACTCAGAGTTGCTGGGTGTCAGCTGGCTGCCTTTTATTAGGAAAGATTCGTGGGTGTAAGCCCAAAATCCAGTCTAAATTCCTAAGTGGGTTTATATGAAATTCTACACATTTAGATGCCAGGCTCAGAGTAATTTTTCACATGTGAGTTTTCTGGTAAAATATTTACACAATCCCTAAAAGCCCATTAGTTATACAGGAGTAGCAGGTAATACATAACTGCTGCTTGTAGAACATGCATGGAATAAACAAAGCAAAGATCCATGTCTGGTGTGCTCATACTGCTGAGCTGCTCTATATCACAGTCAGAAAAGGGCTGGTCTGATAGTGCTTTAACTCAAAAAGAGTCTGCTGAAAAGGAAGGAAAAAAAAAGAAAAAGAAAGGGGGGCATGGCTGTCCAACCTGTGTTTGCTGTTGGTAACACACAGCACTACAGAAAGCTTGAAGTGATGTTCTGCTTAAAATGATTTCTGTTGGTTCATTGGAGGGAGTGACTAAATTCCTTCATTTCTGGACCTCAAGGGGCCTGAGGCACATAAAGGAGATGCCCATGGCCCAAAGTGCAGCTCCTGTGGCTCACGAGGGAGCCTGGACCTGTGAATGTGGGGGCACAATTTAGGAGCTGCTGTATAATTTCTGGAATTTTGTTTTTCTGTTTCCTCTGATCTGAACATTCTCAAGGTCAGTAATAAATGTAACATGGAAATTCTTGGAAAAAGTATGTATTTTTGACTTTGAAACTTTGACTTGTAAAGGCATTTCTTTCAAAGAAAGATGATTTTAAGTGATTCCTCTTGTGTGCTTCATTAGTATATCATCACTATGATAAATCTGAATGTGAATAACACTGAATGAGAATTCCTGTCCATCTTTATTTAGTAAAAATATCTTCTGCTAAGGAAAACTTGAACTTACACTCAAGCTAAACAAGGTCTGTCTGTATTCAGAATTTGTGTGAGCTGAATTTTTGCAGTGGGCTTTGCCAGTGCAGGGCTGTAACCCTGAGAATGTCAGGCAAGTGCTTACCATGGAGGTGGATCAGGATACATGATGTTCACCTGAGAAAGTATATCCAGGTAGGAGTCAAAATCACAGGCTGGGGGGAGCTCCTCGCTGCAGGTGGATCTCAGCTCTGCAGAGGAGCCGCCGTGGGAGAAACCATCTGGAGCTGCAAAACAAGAATTTACATTGGCTGCTCTTCCCCTCCGTGCTGGGTGCTCTGTCACTCGTTTATAACACTGCCACAAATCACAAAACAAACCCTTCCTGAGGCACAGCAGTTGTGGGTATTTTGGAGCAATCAGTTTTCATGGGATATTCTTATTCCTTTAGGAGTAAATGAAGCCCATCTGTAGGTGAACTGGGGTGTTTCAGGCTCTGGCACAGGGACTGTGCCTTTAGTGCTGCCCTACAACACAGATGGAAGTTCCAAAGCTTTTCAGCCTCAAAGGCTGAAAAGGAGTGTGGGTTCTACCATGTGCAGCTTCAGCTGTTTGTGGGGTAGCTAAAATTCCAGCAGGTGCATCCATGGCAAGTTTGTACATTCTGGGAGGGGTGTAACAGGAGGGGCAGGGGTTTGATTGCTGAGAAAATGCTGCTCTCAATAAACACTGACAAAAATGGGGAAAGCTGGAAAATAGCACAGAAAAATCATCCTGCTTGCTCCCAAAGGGATTTCTTAATGCTTCCATGCAAGAGCTTCCCAGCTCCACAAATATTAAGAGTTTAGTGCTATTTTCCTGTTAAAGGCTAATTAGTGCATGTGTGTCCATGTAATGTAGTGTGGCACAATTTAGTTTAGGATTATTCTTTTGAATATCTCCCCAGCTCTAGCATTGTTGTATCTAACAAGGAGTTTAGGAATTTTCCTTTCTGTTTTTTGCCTGGCTCTAGGCTTTTTCAAGGAGTTGAAGCTATCAGAGTAATAGATTTAAACACAGTGATTAAAGCTTATTGGTCAGTATTTTATCATGCCAAAATATTGGGTCAAACAGTAACTCCACTTTGGGTTTAACTATTGAATCGTCAATGTAGCTGCTGAAAATTAGGAAAACTGATATTACTGTAATAGCAGACATTAGTTTTCTGGATTTTGTTTTTATTTTCCTCTGCCATGGGAGTTTGCATTTCAATTTTTTTTTTACTCTAAATTTGATTCCCAAAATATAGACACTATTCACTTATCTGGATAAATATTTCTGGAAAAGCCAAAAAGAAATGATTCCTTGCTCCAAGGGGACAAACTGATCCTAGGAGATTTGTTTAGTTTAGACATTAGAATTCCTGGTCCAAATTACTAAATTAACTTCAATTGACTTCAATGGATACTTAATTTACCTCAGTGAAAACAACATTTAAGCCAATGCATTTTTATGTGTTTCACTATTATTGGCTTTTCTATATAAATAAAAACCCCTCAATGATCTGCACAGAACTGCACCCATAACAACCTGCAGGTGGAGGAGCCTGCTCACAGGGGACGTGGTTGTTGATGCTCCTCCATTAATCATTGGAATTTTTACTGTCTGAAGAATTACACAGTAACTTTTAAAACTGTTTTTTTTTTTCCTCAAATAGAAATAATCTTCTCTCATTTCCTTGACAAAGTGGCTTCTTGTCAGCAAAGCCCAAAAGGGTTGAAAACACTACTCAAAAATTAACTCCTTAATCTTCAAGGTTTTTTTGGTTATGTGTTGGTTTTGTTTTATGGGTTTTATTTTGGTTAGGAGGTAGGAATTGGCACCTTTTTGAGTCTCTAACGATGATGGCTGTGGTGACACCGATGTCATCAATGACACTGTTAATGATGGTGACAATTTAATGACATTTGGGTGCCCTGTTGGGTTCTGTTTCCAGACAGACAGTCACTTCTGCACTCAGACAAACTGCATTTGCCCAGTGATTGTTGTAGGCTGGTGCACTTGGCTGAATGAGAACAGCTTTGCCATTCCAAGAATTAGAAATTCCAGCAAATGCTGCACCAAGGCTATAGGGGGATGTGAAAATAGAACAGAGAATAATCCCACACCGAGGGAAATGAGCTGTTCAGGAGGTGCTGGCAGCACTGGCTGGTTCTGTTTACCATGACCTGAGTGGGAACCCGGCACAGAGCTGCGTTACCCTGCCAGGCTGCCGTGACCCATCCCGTTATTCCATGTCCTTCCCCAGCCCTACCTGCTCCCGGTCAGGCACTCCTGGTGCTCCATTACCATGACTGATCCCGTTATTGGATGTCATTCCCAGCCCTGCCTGTTCCCGGTCAGGCATTCCCGGTGCCCCCTTACTGTGACCGATCCCGTTATTGGATGTCATTCCCATCCCATTATTGGATGTCATTCCCATCCCTGCCCATTCCCGGTGCTCCCTTACCGTGACCAATCCCATTATTGGATGTCATTCCCATCCCGTTATTGGATGTCATTCCCATCCCTGCCCGTTCCTGGTGCTCTCTTACCATGACTGATCCCGTTATTGGATGTCATTCCCATCCCGTTATTGGATGTCATTCCCAGCCCTGCCCGTTCCCGGTGCTCCCTTACTGTGACTGATCCCGTTATTGGATGTCATTCCCATCCCGTTATTGGATGTCATTCCATCCTGTTATTGGATGTCATTCCCATCCCGTTATTGGATGTCATTCCCAGCCCTGCCCGTTCCTGGTGCTCTCTTACCATGACTGATCCCATTATTGGATGTCATTCCCAGCCCTGCCCGTTCCCGGTGCTCCCTTACCATGACTGATCCCGTTATTGGATGTCATTCCCATCCCGTTATTGGATGTCATTCCCATCCCTGTTCCCGGTGCTCCCTTACCGTCTGCAGCCGCCGTGCCCGGGCGGGGCCGGCGGGCCCGGCTGTCCCTGCGCAGGCTGCCCACCACGATGGTGGCACAGGAGAGCAGCAGCACCAGCCCGATCACCACGCCGGCCACCAGCAGCGGGGACACCAGCAGGCTGCTGTCACCGCTGTGCTCCCCGGGGCTCGGGAAGGCGCTGGAAGGGCTGCTCTGGTTCGAGGCAATTGCTGAGAACAGAGAGAGAGGAGAATGTGTCACTTGTCACAGGGGTCCCACAGCCACTGCACTGCCCCTGCTCCTGGGGAAATCCCGGTTATTGCCCATCCCTGGGGCTGCCGGGAGCTGACTCCAGCGGGACATGGGCAGTAGCTGCCCTGTTTATTGGGAATGTCCTGCTGGAGCCAGGGCTCTATGATCCACAGTTCTGGTGGCTCCTTCCTGCCAAGACTCCTTGTACCATGAACTGACTGCTGCTGAAAGAACTGAAGTGCACAAGGAGCAAAGTGGAAATCCCAAAAGGTGAACTGCAGGAGGTGTGGATGTGACAGTCTGGTCAGAGAGAGAAAGCCAGAATTTCTTTCCCAGGAATTGTTCTGGGGAGTTTTGAGAAGGCTGAGAGAAAGAATTAAAACAATCTTGCAGCTGGTGCTTTGAACAGTTGTTTTCTTTGGTAAGATGTTTGTTTTCTTTGGTAATATATTTACCAAGGCTGTCTTCTTAATTAGCCAATTGTGTAATGGGGTGTTGATTAAATGACCAACAGGCCCACCTGTATCAGAATGGTGTATAAAAGAATGGGTTTATTAGAAACTCAGATTTAGCCTGCTGAAGAGACCTGGAGTCCATGTGTCACCTCACTCCCGTTCCTGACTCAAGGCTGACACAAGAGGAACAGATGAATTGCCTGTTGTCAGGGGTGTAAGAAGGTTTTGAGGATTTCCAGAGAAAATTTTGGGCAAGAATGAAGCTCAGGAGCCTCCTTTTGTGGCACACAGCTTGCTTTGGTTTATGAGGGGACTCAGCATCCCAAGAAACTGATTTGTAGTGCAGGAAGAGACTCGTCCAGAGTGGGATTGTTTGGTTGCAACTGCTTTACTCTGGTTAAAAAAAAATAAATCTTTAAATGTATTATTTGTGTTCAGTAATAAATCTTCTTAAGGAAGAATAACTACAGTAATTTATTGCCAAGTGAAACATCCTTTTGAGACAAGCCACAGGGGCAGTATCAAAGGTTAAACAACAATATTCCCTTAGAGAAATAACTGATAGCACGATTATGCATGGGAATAAATTGCCCAGAAATGTATTTATGGGGGATTAAATTGCTAATGGTAAAGAGAGGAAATTTGGGAAAAATTATTTAGGATTTTAGCAGACAGAATCCCCCCTCTCCCCCCCCCCCCCCCCCAGAAAAAAAAAAAAGAAAAAAACCAAACTAAAACAAACCCCAAAAAACCCCCCAAACCTCCCATTAGCTGCTCAGCATCAGTAATCAGTAAACCAAAATTTTACTGATGCCATATACCAAGCTTGGCTGTCAAATCTGGCCTGGGTATATATTTTTTATCTGGCTATGTGCCAGTTGAACAAATACAGAATTTATTTCCTGATGAAATCAGGGATAACAAAATTTTCTCTTTTGAGTCTTGTGTGGAGTGAGTATGTGTTTTAGGAAGTGCAGTGCTGCTTACAAGGATAGATGTTATCAGAGAGTTCTCAGCAAGGTTTGCTCTTTTCCCTTGGGAGACACCTCTTGATTTGCATTTACAGTAAGTTTAGAAAGAAGACAATGGCTCCAAGCCAGTGTTTGTTATCATTGGCTGATGCTTGAGACTGAGAGAACCAACTAGAAACCTACACATGACACAGGGGAATTAGCATGTAGAGGAGTATTGTTAATTTTCTGGAAGCACTTGACTGTTGCCTGAGGATCTTCATAGGCATTTAGGACAGACAGCCAAGAAATGTGCTGAGCTTTTACCAAGTATCTTGTGCCAAAAACCAAGCCTGAATTTTCTGAGAATGAAACTCATGCTGTAGTGTTAAATCAAAGGTTATGGACAAGTGTCCTACTTAATATTCAGTGCAAAGAAGTTTTGGGTATGGGTATGTTTGGGGAGTAAGGCCCTTGTGCTAGAACTCAGATTCCCAAAACTTTACAAAATTTGAATCGTGTTTCTCATTTGTACATTTTTAAAACTATCTCTGTTGTAATGTGTCCAACACACCCTCACTGGCTTTCCAAGGCCTTGTATTTTCAGATTTTTGCAAATTCTGCCTTTGAGAGATGCAAATATCACAGCAGTGGCAGTTTAAGTCCTGGCTGCAGGGATTAATTCCTGAACTGGAAGAAGTGTCAGGAAATTTATTGGTAGTTTTGGCTGACTTGCAAAGGTAAAAGAAGAATCAACTTTGTTGGCAGCATGATGAGAACATGAGCCTGGGGTGTGAGGTTGCCCCACGCATTGTCAGGCTTGTGGTCATCAATTTAATGTCAAATAGCCCTGAAATGGAATTGGTGATAAACTGCTGTCAAGTGGGGAGGAAGGAGGCTGCAGTGAGTGCTTTCAGATCTTTAAAAACTTGGGCCAAATTTGGAACGATCCTCTAAACAGGAGGGGCCTGGCTAAGGATATTATTATTTTTTCCAGATGTGGAAGCCAGCTGGAATATCCACACTGACTATTTGGGAGGTTCCTGTGGTGCCACCCAGTGTGAGCACTGATGTTTGGACCTGCTTTGCTTTGTAGAAGTTTAACAGCTTCAAGTGGCTTCATACAGACAATATTCTCCTGCACTGCTACTGAGGTGGTGTGGTTTGGTTCAAGACACCCCATTTATCCCCCACATTTTGGGGCTTCCTTGGCTGTCCCAAGTCCTGTCTGTTTTATCTATTGTTTCTCACCAGTGTGAATCTTTCTGGTTTTTTTATGCTTTTAATCTAACTGAACCCAGTCACTCATATAGACAAGTTATAGTGCAACATTGCTTTTATTAGAAGGAATGAATGAGTCCCCTTAGGCCAGCCCCTAATACAAAATGTGCTTGATAAACTTCTGGTGTGGCACCATTTTCAGTCTGACACTGTGAGTGTGATCCTCCAGACTTTACTACTGACTTACTACTGTGACAAACAACAGCAGAATGAGATGCTGTGTGGATATAAATTCTTTGGGTTTGAAATCTGTGAGGGTAAAAAGAGATGTTTATATTGCTTTTGGCAAAAAACCATATTGTAAATTTTCTCCTCTTATCCAAAACCATCTTCTTTTGATAAACTGTGCATTTCTCCATATAAAAATGCTATGGTTTTCATTCAGAATAGGAGTATCTGCAAATGTATGTGAGACCCATAAATAAAACACCACTAGCAGACTGCTAACACTTTTGTTTTGAGGTAAACAGTATCCTTTCCCATGAAACTGCAAATTATAAACAATACATACATAAATATGAATATTTTATATCTAATCCTCCAAATATGAATTATGTTGGATGTACACACCATGGATTTATCCACAATGGGAGCTCTGTACTGTGTGTACACAAGTGGCACAGGGCTGGCAGAACACTGACTTCAGAGTGAGCACCAGTGCAGAATAGCCTGGACTGTCCATGCAGTGTCAGACAATAAATCAGCATTTTGAAAAATCCCTTAAATATCACACTATATTACTTTACTCAGTGCTCCTGCATCTCAACAAAGCAATTGGAAAGTAACTGAAGGAGGTGTAGAACAGCCTGGCTTTTTGGGTGCATATTGTTCTTTCTCACTCCTGCTAACCTGTCTTTGAAGGGACAGGGACCCCTGTCTAACTTGGCCTTAAGCACTGGGGAAGTTTCAGCTGGGTCAGATCCTGGCAGGGTGAAATGTCCTGGTGTGCAGACATGTCAGCCTTTATTAGGAGTGGCTTCTCCCTTCCTCAGTCCCTTTCACCTGCTTGTACCTCAGAGGAGAGAGAAGGGAAGCACCTCCACACAAATGAGTTGAGTTTGGTGTTGGTGGTGGGGTCTTGTTCTGTTTCCTTTTGTCCTGAAGGCAGATCAGCTCTGGTGAGGCTGCATCGGCCTCTGGACCTGATGGGCTTTGGGATGATTTTAGAGCTGGATCCTGCTAAGATAACCAAATCTCTTCCCCTGGTTTCCAATGTGTCATCTTAATAAAGACGGTAATTCATGTTATGACTGGTGGAGAGGATGAGACATGGAGTGGTTTTGTTTCCCAGGCTGAGAAGTGCATGACCAGCTCCTGAAGGAGTGCTGATGTGTTGTTCTGGAAAGATTTTGTGTCTAGAATCATCTGCCTCTTCATCCCTGCCAGCCTGGGATTATTCCTGAGGGCAGGGTGGGCTTGGTGCTGCCTTGCTGAACTGGAGCTGAAGCACAAGGACAGAGCAGGAGTATTCCTTGTCCCCCTGGGTCAGTAAAACTGTTTGGGATGGTGATCCAGCACCTTCCAGCACCCTTAAATGCACTACACTGACACAGGGTACAGGGAGGGGAAGGAGCAGTGGGAAGGTCAGTTTAGGATGGTGCACAACATCCTCTGTAATCCTTTGGGCTTCAAATGATTGCAGCAAAGCATCTCAAACTCTGAAGCAACTTAAAGCACATTTCTGATATCCTTCCTCTCTCAGTCCCTTGGATTCTGCAGTCTCTTTATCCAGAGAAGGTGAGTGACAGATGTCAGGAAGGAGCTGAGAGCACCCAGATGCACTAAATCAGTGCAATGATCTGAGATTTTGTTGGTTCTGCCTTTATGAACAATTCCTGTTTGGGGATGGTTTAGTCTGGCCAAGAGTGACCAGCTGGACCCTGCTCTTGCTGCTGCCCTGGGAAATAAATCTCTGGAAATCAGCAGAAATTGCATTGCTTGTTTCTGTGGCACAAAAAAAAAAAATTGTGAAAGGGTTTGGCTCACAGGAGCATCCCTGCAGCCAGGGGGAGAGGGATGTTACTCAGGCATTGAATTCAAGAGCCCACAAGAGCTGAACCTTAAATTAACTAAAAAGAAATGTCTCTGTTGGATTCAGAGCTATTCCATTGGATCCTGAGGAAGGCTGAAACTTCACTTAGGTGAAGTTCACACCAGGGTATCATCTACTCATGGGACTCAAAGGAAGCAATGAGGATGCTCAGAACAGGGCAGGACATTTGTCCTTTTGTATTTCTCTTATTCTCTTGTAGAAAAGTTGAGAAATGAGTGGATGACCAGAACAGTCTGGGAAATGCCCTCTCTCTAAAGCAGTTTTACACCAGCCAGACAAATAGTATGGGAAGAAGAATTTGCAGTTCAGGAGGCCCAGGAGCAAGTTTGGTTCTCTCAAGCACTGTTCTGTTCTTCAGGCTTTTCTGCTTTCCACACAGAAAATAAAACTGCCTCTTAAGCTGCAATGGATGTTCAATATTAACTCTATAGGGAGTGCTTCAAACTTCTACCTCTTATCTTCTTATCTGCTGGAACTGACACTTCGTAGTTATTTGACAAAGTCAATGAATAAATAATTTTTCCTGTCAGTTGCTGCACCAATGACATTTAACAGTTTCCAAAGCAGATGATATTCATTATTATTTCTAAATTTGAGGGAAATCTTCCTATACAAATGGTTAACTAATCTTGGCAGTTGATTGCTGCTGTGGGAGATCCCTCAGCACAATCCAAGCCCACACAATGCCATTAACCAGGCAGCACCTATGAATTCAGACTCAGTTTCTCTGCTGCTCTCTGCAGTTCAAAGACTCTTTGAACTTTTAAACTGCATATATAGCTTCTAATCAAAATTAAACCTTTTCACTGATTAATAGTAAAAAATGAAAACCTTCTTCAGACCTGAGACTGTGCTAGGGATGGCTCAGTTTTATCTGAAAGTGAATGTGGGATATCCTTCCAGGTACAACAGCTGCCCATGACCTTGAGGAGCTCCTCCAAGGCAGAGAGGGTGGCCTCTCCCCCTAGAGAGCAAACTCTGCTTCTCATCCTCTCTCATGCCTATCAGATAATGAATTTCTCTCTCCTTGCATTGACATCCTTATTATAGAGCCAGAATGAGGAAGATTGGATCACCAGCAGCCTGCAAATTGAGAATGTCAGAAGCAAAGAGAATGTGGCTGCAGAAGGGCTCAGGAAATAAATCTTTTCAGCTGCTGTGGCTTTAGGGTATTATGTTGATGTCACAGCAACTTGTATAGGTGCTGTTTCAAATTAACAGGAAAAATCTTCCCATTTTCAGATCCATGGTCTCTTTTATCAACATGATAAATACCACTGCAGGGAAACAAATCACTCTGCAAGTCTAACAGCCCTCTTTCTGATGGACAAGGAATATTCCCCCCCTATTTTCTCATATTCAAACAACTTGGAACTAATACAGTTTTATAAGCAGGACCCAAAGCTATTACTTTTCTCAGAAACTCTGTATTAGGGCTTGGAAACAGGTATGATGAGAATTCTCTTTTATCCATTAAAGTAAAGTTACCTTCATAAGCTCAGATCCAACCTAGCTTGGTAGTGACTTGAATAGGACAAACCCTATAATTTTTGGGTTTTTTTATTGTGGAAAACTCTGGGGTTTTTTTGGCACACAACTTTCTCATATAAATCTTTGGAAAAATGTTGCAATATAGTAATATTTCTTAAGGTTTGAAAAAATATAATGGGCAAATTATTTTATATTTTACCTTATCAGTCTGCTTGAACTGTGGTCTGGATGTCTCATGTCTTGTCTTTGGGAGGCTGAGCTCTGTCTGAACTGTATTTAATGTAACCTAAAGAGGGCAGGTGGCAGCTCATGGGGCATGGAACCCAGGTAGGAAATGTAATCTATATTGAGGCAACAAAAAACCAACCCCAAACCAAAAATCCAAACCCTTCCACAGAGAAGTTCCTTTCCTTACAAACTTTTCTCTCAACCTCCATAGAGAAAATGGGAAGGAATGATGAAATTCTTGCCAGCTCAAAGAGTCACAACAGGTGAGCACTTGACTTGTGCACTACATGCATTTATGAATCTCCAAATCAGTTGTCCACTTCTGATCACCATTAAACTGGCTCACATTTATGACTGTTTAAATGATGGAGTTTTGTGTTTTCCTGGTGTTTCAATGAATTGTTCCACTGGTTCTATTAGTCATCTTCAGCAATCCTTACCCTGCTCACAGGGTTCAAAGCTCTGTAATGAAGATCCATCTGCAACTGAATATTGAGGCTGAACTGAGCTTCAGGAACCAGATTCACCTTTGGTACACACCCCCAGCCCTCCTCCTACAGTGCTTGTGTCCTTGTGCTGCTTCTTATTTAGGGCATTTCTTATCAAAATTAATCCTGTTTCCTTTTTCCAGCTCCCTTGCCAGTCTTCAGTAGGAGTAATCTACTGAAAAGGCACATAGAGGAATGACTGATTTTTACTGCTTAGAAAATAATGATGACTGAAATACTAATCCAGGGGTTGTGGAAGGAATGGGGTGCTGAGATAGAAAGCTGTTAACAAACACTGGGATCCCAGGATCTTCCTTCAGGAGGTGGTATCACATGTGATCTATCTCGGCCTTTCTTTCAAGGTGACATGAATTTTGAAAAATAATTTAAATGGTTTGCAGTGGTGTTCTGCACTCCCACATGAGTTATGGTGATGGTGTTGCAGAGTACACAAAGCCTCTAGTGTGATTTACATCATCATTTGTATCTGTGAAAGCTCCAGCAGTATCTGCCTGCATAAATCAAGGGGTTTTCTCATACCATTAAGAAATGATTTAATTCCTTTAGATTTCATCTGAACAGGACTACGATGTCTGCTTAGACAGATGCAGGGATGTCAATAGTGGCAAGTCAGATGCTGATTCTGGAGACAATCTCAATCACCTGGGTTCTTTGCTGCTAAAGGAGCCACTGAAATACAAGGACACTGAAAGATCTGTGGAAATGAAACACCCAAACATTACTGTTCAAAAGCCTGGGGGAAATCCCTGCTGCTACTGTAGAACACCCAAGGAGTGGCCACTGGGAGGGCAGGACCATTCCCTGGTCTCTGCAGTGTTGGATGCACACCCTCCTGTGCAGGGCTGGGCCAGGCTGGCAGAGCAGACACTCACCCTGAGGGGCTGGCAGAGCTGGCAAAGCTGGCAGAGCTGGCAAAGCTGGAAAAGCTGGCAGAGCTGGCAAAGCTGGCAGGCTGGGGGTGTCCCCTGGGGCAGCAGGACATTCTGCTGCCTTGCACACAGAGCTCCTGTTACAGGCTCCACACAGCTCCTTCCTCTAAATAATGCAATCATGGCTTTTTTTTTTCCATTTCAGGTGGCAGGGGAAAGACTTTAAAACCAACCAAAAACTCCCCCTAAGCCAAGTGCAGCCTTTAGGAAAGGACATTTATTCACCTTCAATATAAACTGCAGTGTCTGTATGTGAATATTTAAAATAGAAAATGCAGTTCCCACTTCAAGGCCTGTTTCAGCAGAGAGTTACCACAAGCATCTGCATCAGCTCCAGCAGCTCTGTGTGTGCTGGGAGTCAGAAGGGCTCTGAGCTGTCCCCAGAGAGAAGGCAAGCAGAGAAAGACTGAGATTTACAGATCCCTGAGACTCAGCTGTGCTTGCTGCACCATTCCCTCTCCAGGCAGCTGACAGTCCAGGCTGTAGGTGTTCCAAATGTTCTTAAAGGGAAACTGTTTATTGTTTGCAAAGATGATTTAAACAAGGGAATATATCTAAAGGAACAGGAATTGCAATGTGCCTTGTTCTGCATTGCCACCCAGTTAGATTGAGAGAGTCATAATTGAGGGATGCAGAGTCAGGCTGGAGCAAGAACTTGGACTTTTCCTGTGAGCACACTGTTCTGGAGATTATTCTCAATTTAAATAATTACATTGTGGGAAAGTTGATTAAATTTTGAATCCAAAGGATACATAAATCCCTTTGTGATGAATGGTGCTGCACATAGATGAGAACTCCTGTGATGCCCTCAGAGCACCCTGGACAATGCCTTAACCTGGAACATTGGCTGGGTTTTGTGGCCTTTTGAACAAAAGGCACCAGAAAATGGTTCAGTCCCAGAAAATAAGTGTGCCCAGCAGGGGTGCTTCTAATAAAACTATCTAAATAAAAGCTCTTGTAGGGATACTGCCTGGAAGTATCCAGGGACACCATCCAGCTCCCACCTTCTTGAAGTCCAGTCTGCGTTAAAGGTCACTAACTATTGCTACTTTCTATTAATATTCACAGTGGAAATGTGTCTGTTAAATTGTTCCCATTTACCCACTGGAAAAAAAAAAATAGAGAATTTTTGAACAAAACTATGGGATTCTTGGTAGAGAAACTGGTATCTAGGCTGATCTTCTATCCCCTTTCAAGTTCATGGGTAGACACGTGGAGAAAGAAACAACTTTGTAATAGAAAAGGAAATAATTTCTGTCCCTGTTGTCCTGATCACAGAAGATCACAAAGGTATTTTAATCCACATGCTTGCTAACAGCAAGGGCTTTTACATTGTGGATTACCAAATTTGGAAAAAAAAAAATAAAAGAAAGGAACCCCTTCTTTAGTTTCCTCTCACCTGCCCTAATTATTCATTTTAACTCCATGCTGCACATCAGGGTTACCTTGCTAGGTGCTTAATGAGGCTGAGAGGACCCACATGGTGTGGCCAGTTAAGGAGTTCTATCCAAATTACCTAAACATTCTTCTGCCCTACCTGAGGCAATCTGGCATTACAGGAGAATCAGAATGTCCTTCAGTATGAGGGCAATTTAAAGAGTCTGCATCAGGAGATTGATAAACTCAGATTTGTAAATTGTATTCTCCAGCTCTTAGGGGGACTCAGAGTTGCTGGACACACTGCTCTTCAGTTCTGGTGGGAATGGATGAACCTCTTCAGTTCTGGTGCATGAACAATCAGAATTGGAGACATTTAATTTAAAAACAAGCTGAAATTTTCTATTCCTTGCATTAGTAGACAAAGAGTTTTTTGTGAAGAAACTGACAGCATGAAAATAGCTCCTATTTTATAGGACACTGTAGAAACACAGGTGTGTGAGCTGCAGAAAAGTGAGTGCTGCTCTGAAAAAGGCTTGTTCATAGATGTGATGGAGCACTGAAAGGAATAAAAGGGGGAAAATGGTGCTCCAGGGTTACTAGAGCACTATCAAAGCCATGCACAGCAAGTGGGAATTGTGCTCTGTGCTGGACACTGCAGGATGACCTTCCAGGGAAAGGCTCAGGGGAAATCCCACCCAGCAGGGGAGTCTGGGCACAGCCAGGACCTGGCGCTCTGCAAAGGTGCTGTGGCTCCTGGAGGGGACCAAGAGCACCTCCCCAAGCAGGAATTCACTTCAGCCAAGCCATCTCAGGGGTCCCAGAGTCCTGAGATGTTTTGGGAATGTTGAACCTCAGTGCCTAAAGCACGAGCAGTGCAATGACAGCTCGCTGAGACTGCAACAAAATCAGTCTAGAAAAGGTGGCTGCTTACTCTTCAGAGCCCTTGTGCTTTAATGTCAGCAGGGACTCCTTGTGGCTATTGCAACTGGGAGTGAAATAGTGAAACAGCTGAGATGAGCCTCATGAATTATTAAAAAGTTGACAGTCAGTGTGATCTGCTGTGGAGAAAGTGTGAATTTAGGATGATCTGTTATCTCAAAGCAATGTTCAAATCTGTGTTACCTCTGAGAAGTAACTCTTCACCTGCTCCTTCAAAATTATATGCCCATGAACTTCACAGTACATCCTAAATATAATTGTACTGGCAAAATGCCCTGTTAGAATGGCCATGGGAAGTGGGTACTTTTTGATTGTTTTAGTTATTTATGTTTTTTAAAAATTCCAAAGCGCCCACTGTCCTGAAGCTTGAGGAAAAACACGAGAATGGGAAAGGCTTCAAATGTCTGCATGTATCAAACAGTTCCTTCAACTCCTCATTCCTGACATGTGCATCACAAGGTTCTTTTAAGGGGTCCCAGAGAGGGTGGTGGTGTCTTTAAAGTGGTGCTACAGAGATGTGGGCTCCTGCCCTGGGGAAGGGAGGCTCTTGCCTTCCACTGCAAGCTGGAAAGGGAATGTGCTTTGGAGCCAGGTGTTTCTGGTTTGATGGCATCTCTGGGTTGGTTTTTGGTTATTTGTCTATGGATTTGGTTTCTGTTTGTTGGGGTTGGTGTGTTTTAAGCCTCTTTTAGCTGCTGAAGATGAAGGACAGACTGCAGTGCTTGGCCAAGGAAAGTGTGAACCCTCTGCAACCACAAAATCCTGTCTGAACTCCTCCTGCTTCTGGATGGCTCCTGCATTGGTATTAAGTGGAGAAATGTGCTAGAAATGTTAACGAGGGTGATCTCTGTGTTTTATGGGGCTACATCTGCAGCTTTAGAATGTTCAGCCAGTGGATGCTGACCTGCTGCAATTTGTTCTGAACAGCACCTGGAGCAGGGACTTACATGGTGGTGTCCCTTGTGCTGACAGCACAAGAGACAAGAAATACCCTGCTGTTGGGATTATTACATTTATTGATGGATTCCTATGTACTGGCCATTTGTAATACTATCCTGTGCAGTCCTCCTGGGAATGAGATCACAGACTTTTCTAAGTAGCAGCTGCTGCAGCATTTCCTGCAACCCCAGATTTTCAGGCTGGGCCAAGGCAGGCAGGGCTGAGGAGACAAACAGGTGCTGGTTTCAACAATATGAGCTAACAATACCTGAGCCTGCAGCCTTGAGAAGGTGTGGGCAGCCTTGGGGATTCAGGGAGTGCTGAGGGGGTTCAGAAAGGAAACTCACTGCTCCTGCTTTATCTCCTACTTTATCTCCTGTGTCCCTTGGAGATAAACCCTGCCTGCAGAGAGGCTGGAGACAGCCCAACAAGGGCTGTGTTCATCCCCATGTTGCCCTTTATCAGTGTTTGATTACCCAAAAGCTCTGCAAAGAGAACCATGCACATGTCACCCCTAAAAAATCTGTGACTGAGAAAAAAAGGAATGAACAATGACTGGTGCATTAATTTACATCTGTCAAGTTGATTACTGACTGAATTATGGTTCTATTTCCTCTGATTACTTTAGCACAAGATTCCTTTTTTTTACTCTTTCCCTGCCCACAGAGTGGATATCCCTGATGAAGCACAGGTGAAGCACATGAAGCACGTTCCAGGTTCCCTGGAATGCTTTTTGCAATATTATTCCTCTCTTCAAACCAGCCCTCCTCACCAGCAGCTCCTGAGCTGTTGCAGGAGGAAGCAATACAGTGTCTGATCAAATTATCTGCTGCATGAGCTGCTATCTGCTCATGTCTCAGTTCCTCCCAGAGATGAAATTACAAAGCAGCTGCCACTGAATCTTCACTGAGGAAGGATTCCAAGGGAGCAGGGTGTCCCCAGGATGAGCTGAGGGAATGCTGGTCCTGGGTTAGACAGTGCAGGTGCAGAATGATCATGGTATGAGACCAGATTAATTACTCATGCATGCATGCATCTGTAAGTTAGGAACATATCTTTAATCATTACTTGCTGCCTTATTTAATTAGATTTGAATGATACTTTTTTGTTACGGTTGCCTTTTTTTCAGTGAAGTTTTAATCTTCCTTGAAATTTTGGAAAATTGTTTTTGTTTTTAGTAGTAGTAGTATTTTCCCCCTAAACTTTAAAAGCAAATTTAAACAGAGAAATCTAATTTAAAGGTTTTATTTACTCTACAAACACTGTCCTTTGGGTTCTGACTCGAGATAATTCAATATGAGCAGATCAAACCCATCTCTGTCTCCTACAAATGTGTATAGACCTATATTATCACAAATAGTTGCTGTGCTATGATCCCAAATCAAAATTAATACAAAATCAGTTTGCCTGATGTCGGCCTTATTTTGCCTTTAAGGAAGAGCTCTTCTAATTCTTGTTGGCAATTTCTACTGATAAAATTAAGGTTGTTTTTTTTTTTTTCCCCCACAGTGACTTAGCAGAATGCAGCAGGATTTTAGTTTCCATAATGTGACTTAAGGCTTGTTTTATTTCCATTTGTTGGATGCCAGTTTGCTGTGGGGCTGCTGGCCCAGCCCTGGTGTCCCCACAGAGCTCAGGGGCTGCAGGTGCCCCTTTCCTGAGGAACATGGAGCAGAGCACTGGGGTTTCCTGTGGAACCAGCCACGTGGCTTTTGCTGGGTTCCAGCAGGAAAATCTGTGGGCCTATTTTGTGTCAGCTCCCCTGTTCAACAGCTCCCCACACAGCAGGAGGAGGAGGCCCTTGCTGGACTGCACTAAAGGAATTTATCACCTGCAGAGCCAACAGAGCTCCTTCTGTCCCAGCAGAACAGAGGATGTGCCAGGAACTTGGCATCCAATGCTCTCTGCCTTTTCAGAGGGTAGGGATGGTATCAGTGCCCAGGAGCAGCCCAGCACCGGCCCACAGGGGATCCACAAGGATGCTTAGCTCATGAGAAAAGGTCATGCCTGTTGCTCAAGCACCAAACAATAACCTAAATGTGCAGGATTTTAGCATATGGAGACTTCTTTAGGCTTGCTCACTCCTGAGATCCCATGCTGGCCTCTGTTGGGATGCAGTGTGGTGGGGACAGCTGCTGTGCAGGTGCTGGCAGGGCTGCAGGGACAGTGGGACACTGGTGGCACCATGAACCACGTGTGTGAGTGGGGCTCTGACTGGAGGCATTTCTGAGGGATTGTCCTTTTGGCTGGTGACTTAATTCTGCCCTTCCCTGCATTCCCTTGATTTCATTTAAACCCCAATGGCCCTTTCTGTGGCACATGATCTCTGTCACACTCTGTGTTCAGTCACATCCTATTTCTGCACATTTTTCCTGCACTTGCTGTGACCTGTGAAGAGGGATGAATTACCAGCACACTGTTTCCTTAAGCTGAGCAATTATTTTGAATGAATATTTCATGGGTTATGTGAAGATATAAAGTGGGAATAGAGAGACTTGCTATGGAAACAGTTTTTTTTAATTTTTTCTTTTTTGAAGCTTTCATCTCTTCTGCAGTGGGGATTACTGTGCTATTTATTCTTTATGGTGAAAATATGACAGTTATGTCTGTTAGATTTTTCATATTTTTCTTTATATTACTTAAAAAGTGAGAAATGTAAATGACATTCCTGTACTATCTTTGGGTATTTTGTTTTTATTCTGATGATGTCTCCTTTCTCCAGGCAACAAAAATTAAGAGGTTGCATTATGCCCATCTCATTCATGCACTTTTTCCATGTTTCACAGAGCATTTCCAGAAGAGGGGTTCTGTAGAACTTTGCAAAGCCCTGCTACCTACCGTTTCCAGTGTGGTATTTACAGCAAGAAAACTTTTAAAGCCCAACAGAAGCTCGTGGATTGACCTCTGTGTATTTTATCAAAGTGAATCTGTCTTTTATTTTCATTGTCTGATCTCTGTGTTTCTGCAGCAGTTATTCACTTGGGCATGTTTCTGCTGTGCTGTATAAAGTATTCCCAGTACTGAGAATCAGGAATCATTGAGCAAAGCATGTATGCAAAAGAGGCACCCGAGAAGCTCAGGGATCCCCACTTTATCCTCTTGGAATTAAACAAGTTATGAAACAAGGAGAAATGCATCTGTGCACTGCTGACACTGAGCCAGCAGTTTCAGTCTGAGAGGAAGAGAGAGAACAGTGATATTTGTAATCCAGTGCTAAATGCAAATAAGTTCTGTGTCTCTTTCTTCTCTTTCTTCGGGAGATCGCTTCCCTGAGTCACCGGGGTTCATTTACATTCGGGTGACATCTACAAGAATTTTGCCAACACAGCTTATTACTGCAAACATTGTGTCAGTTCTGACATTTCTCTTCGCTGGAGAATCCCCAGAATGGCTCTGTTTGTTGCTGGTGGCAGACTCGGAGTCACACGGGGAGCGGTGCCAGCCTCAGCCGCGCCTGCATCCACCGAGCTCCTTTCCCTGAGCTGTGCCTGCACAGCCCTGCATGGCCAGGCCATCAGCAGAGACCTTTCCCAAAGATCAGCACCTGGACCTGGGAGCTGTGCCTGCACAGCCCTGCATGGCCAGGCTGGGAGCAGAGACCTTTCCCAAAGATCAGCACCTGGATCTGGGAGCTCTGCCTGCACAGCCCTGCATGGCCAGGCCATGAGCAGAGACCTTTCCCAAAGATCAGCACCTGGATCTGGGAGCTGTGCCTGCACAGTCCTGCATGGCCAGGCCATCAGCAGAGACCTTTCCCAAAGATCTGGGAGCTGTGCCTGCACAGCCCTGCATGGCCAGGCCATCAATAGAGACCTTTCCCAAAGATCAGCACCTGGATCTGGGAGTTGTGCCTGCACAGCCCTGCATGGCCAGGCCATCAGCAGAGACCTTTCCCAAAGATCAGCACCCGGATCTGGGAGCTGTGCCTGCACAGCCCTGCACGGCCAGGCCATGAGCAGAGACCTTTCCCAAAGATCAGCACCTGGATCTGGGAGCTGTGCCTGCACGGCCCTGCATGGCCAGGCCGGGAGCAGAGACCTTTCCCAAAGATCAGCACCTGGAGCTGGGAGTTCTGCACAGCCCTGCATGGCCAGGCTGGGAGCAGAGACCTTTCCCAAAGATCAGCACTTGGATCTGGGAGCTGTGCCTGCACAGCCCTGCATGGCCAGGCCATCAGCAGAGACCTTTCCCAAAGATCTGGGAGCTGTGCCTGCACAGCCCTGCATGGCCAGGCCATGAGCAGAGACCTTTCCCAAAGATCAGCACCTGGATCTGGGAGCTGTGCCTGCACAGCCCTGCATGGCCAGGCCATGAGCAGAGACCTTTCCCAAAGATCTGGGAGCTGTGCCTGCACAGCCCTGCGTGGACAGGCTGGGAGCAGAGACCTTTCCCAAAGATCAGCACCTGGAGCTGGGAGCTGTGCCTGCACAGCCCTGCATGGCCAGGCCATCAGCAGAGACCTTTCCCAAAGATCAGCACCTGGACCTGGCTCCTGGAGCACCACGGGCAGGTCCCAGGCCTCCTTCTGGAGCAGAGGCAGGGCCATGTCACCACATGGGTGGCAGAGCTCCCTACAGGCACCCAGCAGCTCCAAGCCCAAACAGGAATTCAGATTTATCCAGCACTCCCAGGGCCAGAGAGCTGAACCCAGGCATGAAAAGAAAGGTTTTCATGCCTCTAGCTGCACTGAAAGAATGCTGAATTCCCAGACCCTTTTCCCAGACTAACTCCCAAGTGTGTGTCACAAAGGAGTCGGTGCCAGGAGCGTTCTCTGAGTTGGATCCTCCACTCCCTTGGTGTCCCTTCCCAGACCCTGCTTTGTGCATTTCCCTGGCTATCCCACACAGAGGGATTGGAGCAGGCACTTCCATTTTCCTCCCAGACAGGGCGTCCTCAGGCTTCCTTTCATTTAGAAACATCATTTACAGGTTCTGGGAGGGCTCTTGTTAATGGGAGTCACCAGTGATGCTTAACAAGAGACATCAGAATATTTTCTTGCCTACCACTTTACACACTTTTCTCCTGCCCTATTTATGTATTTATATGTAAAATGCATTTATTTGTCACTCCCCTCTGGGGAACAAAGTCTGGCAGCTACAAACACTTCCCTTGCAATGCAGTGATAGGAACAAGCCTCTTCTGGAAGCCACCCAGATGAAACCAGCCCCATTATTTCAATTAGGACTCAAGGCAGATTTGAATTTAGGATTTCAAGGAGGTGTTATGTCCTCTGGCCCTGCTGGCTGTTTTCTATTCACTCTGTTCATTCTGTATTTTTCATCTTATTCTCAGTTCCACGGCATATAGTGTTTTCCACTAACTCATATTTCATAATGTGCCAAAACCAAGAGTCTGCTATTTTTTATAAAGGTACTGAAGCTGAGCCTCAGTTCAGGAAGGTGCTTATGTGCATAATTTGTGCTCCGTAAATGCATCCTTGATTTTATTTCTACAAACTTTTATAATTCAGGAGGCACTGAGATTCATGTTCTAAAACTGTCACTGTTCCACCACTTTAGATTGTGGGAGAGGGTTTTGCCTTGCTGATGGGCTTGTCTGCTGTTCAAAGTTTGTATTATAGAAGTGTTAAAATCAAAATTACCAGAAAGTTGGAAAGGGCTTTTGCTGAAATTCATAGATTCATATAACAGATGAAGGAAAAGGCATAGCAGGGTAACTCCTTTAACAAGAACAGTTTCTTGGCTGTGTTTGTGGGTTTTTGGAGCAGCCTTCACAGGCTGCCTTGATAGAAACTTTTAAACCTTGGCTTCTCCCCAAAAAAAGGGCAGCCATTCAGAGAAATACGTTAATATTTATTTCAGAATGTAACAATACTACTGATCATTTCTCACTATGAAACAGAACTGGTCATTCTTTATATCCTGTCAGATAATTTACTATGTTAAATCTTGAAAATGGCTGTATTTAGCAGAACTGAGCATTTTCTAAATTCATGGGACAAGGGGAGCCATCATCCCAATGCCTGTCCCATGTCAGGAGGAGCTGGCACTGCAATCTTTGCTTGTCCCTGCTCCTCCTCCTGTGTTCAGGCTCCGGCCTTCCCTCAGCCATTGTCAGTGCTTCCAGGGGGAGGCAAAGGGGCCACAGCCCTGCAGGTTTGTCTCTCTTGTTTCCTGGGACCAGAACTCTGTGCTCAGTTGTTATTCCTAAGCCCTCTGCTCCTTTTAGCCTCCGAAAAGATAAGCTGTCAAATCAGAGATGCAAAACCAGATAAAAGTTCTGCTCTTATTAACAGTTACTCCCAGGCTATTGCAATTGTGTCTTTTGTTCATTTCTGTTTACAGAAGCTGATAGTGTGTCAGTGGGATTTTCTGTATCAGGCAAGATCAACAAATACTGACCCTCAGCAGGCAGTAAAATACTCATTAAATAAAACCAAGTGCCAGCAAATAAAAGAGGAAGAATATACTGAACAAGCATAGCTACTGGAAGAAGCAGTCTTCCAAATGGGTCCTTAGAAAGGATAAATAAAAGTTGTAAAAGAAGAGGATATTGTTGTCATTAGTGTTGATAATCCTGACTAAGGGAATCTGTGACATTTATAACCAGCCCAGCAGCAGGATTTTTATAGGCAAAAGGAATTTTGTTGTGGCAGGGAAATAGTAGATGGTGATTTCCACAGCAATCTAAACTCCCCTACTAAACACTGATACCTGTAGTGAATACTCCAAAGAGCTGAAACCTGTCTGCAGGTCACAGCCTGGGACCATGCAAGTGAAGAAGAAATAAGAGTTATGAGCAGCAGTGAATACAGAATTTAACTGCCTGACAAAGACTGCTTAAACTATCAGTACAGCAGTGTGATACCTTAAGGAGCCTCAATTAGTCAGAGTGTTTGCAAGAACTGACTTATTAAGTTGCCCTCAATCTGGATACTGATTGGGTTGTTTTTTGTTTTCCCCCATCCCTTTATATTTTTCTTTGGGATGTTTAAGTATTTTCCTAATAGAGAAGATTGTATAATAAAGGAATTCCTGAATATAAGGAATATAATTTTGTTGCTTCATAGAAGTGCAAGGGTACTATGATACAGCAATTTGCCAAGCTGACAAGTACAGTTACATTCATTTGCTGAGTGAAAAGTTGATGTTAAAGGCAGCTGAAATGACTTCAGAAGGAAACTGGCAGGCATGGGGCAATCTGGGCCTCTTGAGCTGGGATTCTTTCCTGCCAGAGCCTCTGATAACCCTTCCATTTGTGTTCCTTCAGTGGTTCCTTAAAGCTAGGTGTTCCCATCTCTTTCAGTGGTGTGTGACAGTATCCCAGAGATTAAGAGCAAATATTCTCCACTTCTGGAAGTTCCCTTTGGAGCTGGTTTCAGGAATTTCTTGCTCTCCCATTTGGACAGTAAGAAGAGCCTGGATGCACCTGCAGGGAGGTTGAACCTCTCTGAAATGCCCCTCCTGAGTACCTGCCTGGCTCTGACAATCTGGATCAGGTCTGTGTGCCTTCCCTGGAACTGCTGGCAAGGACTGGGAGAAACCTGGCTACAAATTTGCAAGAGAACTGTGAAATTGCAAATTCCTTTCCTTCAGCTGGACCAGCTCTAAAAGGGCATGCAATGAAATGAATGGAAACAAAGAATGCAGTCATTAGGTTAACATTTAATGTTTTCAATATTTAGTATTTAAAATTCTGCTGTGTTTATGCAATTGATATTTAAATAACAGTACCATGCCTCTCTTGAAATCAGCTTTTTGGACAAGACTTGTCCAAAGCCCAAGTTTGGACAGTGTTCAAACATATCTGCCTCAAAGTCTCCTGTTTTGTGTCTTGATTCTGTTCACCATCCTGGTGGACTCCAGGCAGGATTACCTAGAGAGGACTTTCCATGGGCAGGATTATCTACATGACCTTCTATAAAGCTGCTGGGGAGGGATGGAGGTTATGAACCCCCAAGGCCTGAGGTGCTGCCCAGAGAGGCAATCTGGGGGCTTGGCTGGGGAGATGCTGCTCTTGGAACAAACAGAAACCTCCTGTTAATGTGAGCTTTAAGTAAAATCTTCATGACAGAATCATTTTAAGCTCTTGTACAGTGTTTAATTATCTACTTATAAAATGAGAAGTGTCAAGTTACATAAACCAGGTTTTTTTCAAGATGAAAGACTCCACTCATGTGACCCTTGGGACTGGGAGCAATGATTACACAGGTTGTGATTCTCTTTGGCTTCAGTGGATGAATTCTTTGGTACCAATGAAAATGTGTGTTTAAACCTGAAGCAGAATTTTACCCTTTACATCTACTTTCTCATGGTTTCAGGAAAGTCTCTAGATAGAAAATACAGCCTATAAAAAGGGAGATAGGTAAAGTGAGACACTAAACCTCAACTCTTTTGCTCTTTAGCTTCATGCTAAATGAGTGGTGGAGAAGGAGACAAGGGGGAGATGAAGACAGGAACATCTTACGTGCTACAGGTCAACACCACTTTTCCAAGAGTAATTTCTGAGAAATGTGTGGCTAACCCTTGAGCAAAGGTCATACATTTGATTTCCTCTTCCAGCCAGGGAAATTTTAGTTTGTTTTCTCAACTGGAACAAATCCATGCATTGCTTCTGAGGGCAGCTTCCCCTGAATGCACACAGGACAATGCTTTTGTTAAGTCCTAGAAGTGGTTCTACTTCCCATCCAAGAGGATTTAACAGCAAAAACCACCCTCAATCAGAAAAGAGAGCACAGGAAAGAGAAAGGGAGAGGAAGAAAAATATAGGAATGTGGTTTTTTGTCTGGGGATTCTGGTGGACTGAGCCAGAAAGGAATAGGTAAATATAATCATACTTGCAATACACTTGAAAACAGTTCATGTTCTTTCCCATTAGGCTGAATTTCATGATAGGTGCACATTAAATGCAATATTTTATGCAAGGGCTTTGCTTCCTAACTGCTAAAATTAAGCTCACAGTAAGCTAGGAGGTAACAATTCTGTTTCTGAAAGCCAGGACAGCTATAGAGGGTAAAAATTAACTGAATTCTGGGGACCTATCCTGCAATAAAAACTTTTATTTTGACATTATTTTTTCTTTCCAAATTAGTCAGCATGATTATAAGAATTTATTTCCTAAGCTGCCCCTGAATTGTGTGCTGATTTTTAATTTTTTTTTTTGCTTCCCCCCCTCCTTTATCCTTTTACCTAGAGAGGACTTTGCATGGGCAGGATTATCTACATGACCTTCTATAAAGCTGCTGGGGAGGGATGGAGGTTATGAACCCCCAAGGCCTGAGGTGCTGCCCAGAGAGGCAATCTGGGGGCTTGGTTGTGGAGATGCTGCTCTTGGAACAAACAGAAACCTCCTGTTAATGTGAGCTTTAAGTAAAATCTTCATGACAGAATCATTCTAAGTTTTTCTATGCAATGTTTAATTACTAATAAAATGGGAAGTATCAAGTTATATTTGATTTTTTTTCTGCACAAAGCCCCTCCTGTCCAGAGCTCTGTGTGTTTGTGTGTGCACACTCAGCTGTGGGAAGCACACACTGAGGGCTGCACTGGAATCCTCTCCATAAATCACACATGTGGCTTCTCAGGCTCTTGTTGGTTACTGTGATGCCCTAAACAGCCTTTCAGGAATTTTGGAGCCTGGCTCAGCACACCAGGACTGAAATTCTTACATAGCTATAATGCCCAGGAGCCATGGCTGGGAAACTGCATGTGTGAGGTGCTGCAAAAAGAACAAAGATTCTCTCCTCCCACATTCTTCTTGTTTGCTCCACCACTTGTTCAGGCTCTTCCTGCCAGCCTGGTTTGTGGCAATAGCACAGATGTTTTCCACCTTGCAGCAATATGCTGAACATATGATGGAAATCCATCCTGGAAGCCAGCCTCCCTGGGAAGTCCACTCTTACTCTCAGTAGATACTGTGGATTTTGATTTTGAGGACCTGAGTTTTTCCTCTGTTCCTTCCCTGAAAATTCACTTCACTGTGGCTGCAAACAAAGCTTTTTCTGCACGTGCCTAGGTCTGAAAGGATGTGTAAAATACTGTGGATCCTCTTTGTTTTCCAAGCACCATTCTCTGTGTAGGCCCTGGGGAATCTCTCTCCCTGTCTCAAACAGAACACATGGGCTGTCTCTGCCTTTTGCTCCTGCTTGTTCAAACAGCACAAGAGCCCCAGTGTGACCAGACTGCCCCCAACAGTGGTGGATCTCCTCAGAACTCCATGGCTTCATTCTCACAGCTGTGGCCTGAGATTTCCATGAGTTTTGTGACAGTAAAATTGGTGTGATATGGCTGAGAAAGAGCTGCCAGGTCTGGGTTTCCCCTTTCCTCAGGATTTATTTCTGAACTCCTTCCTTAGCATCTCTTTTTGCTTTGTCCTTCTCATTTCTGAGATCCTGCATGGCTGGTACAAAGCAGTCTGTTATCTAATGAGTGCTGAGGCCTCCTGGTCACTGCTGTAGACACCACTGAATCTGATTTTATCATTGCCAGAACAAAGGGTTTGATTCCCTCTGAGGGACAAGAGCAGGATATTGGATTAGCTACTAATGGCACAGTGAGCTGGAGGTTTTTGAAAGTAATTTCCCTTTCCCTCTGTCATTAATCTGCTTCTGTTGCTGGTGAACTGGCAGTGTTTTAAGAAGCAGATCTCATGAATATTCTTTAGTGACAGGCCAGTCCAGAAGCCCTGCAGTGAATTACTGTGGGCACATGTAACAGACTGAGGAACTTGGCTATTTATGTCTGTTTAAAGAAAAACCTTTCTCAGACCAAAACCAGAACTGGACTAATTTGGTATACAGTGGCAAAGCTTCTTGTTTTCAAACCTGCACAAAGCACAACCTTCCATGCTGTGAGATTCTAGAATCTGAATTTAGGGTTTAGTTTAAGGGCCTGAATAATCACACCACAGCTCCAGTCTGAACCTAAGTGCCATCAGAGAGGACCTAGTCCAGTCCAAAGCAAAACCCCACAATGCTTCTGTGATTCATTTTGAAGAACTCCAGCATTGACAGGAATAATTGACCAGTTTCAGACTGATGGGGAAGTTTTCTTGGGGCAGTAGGAAATACATCCCAATACTTTGGTTCCTCTATTTTATCCCAGTTCTCTGGGTGACTGGTCTGTTCTGTTAGTTGATACCTGAGACTGAACTGCTGGGTTTTTTTCCAAATAAAGTTGCATATGGTGAGCTTGCCTTGGAATCCCTGTACAGCTGTAGTCCACCAAAAATTCCATTATCTCAAAAGCTGATGATAGATTTGCTTGTGAGCAGAAACCAAATGTACTTAAGTCCTGCTTGTAGGCATTTACTGGGGGGGGGGGGTAACCTGTTTTTCAGAAGCACCTGAAATGGTTCTCATTTTCCAGTTTCATGCATGTTTGAAAGTCAAATTATTGCACAGAGTTTTCAACAGGGCTCCAAAAGATAAAGGAGTTCTTTAAGGTGCTGCATAATTGTGACTGTGGTCACAAGGGTTTTCAGGATGAAGAAGAGATGAGAATGTTGACTCCATGATCAGAAGGCTTGATTTATTATTTTATGTTATATGTTACATTAGGACTATACTAAAAAGCAATAGCAAAGAAAAGGTTTCTTCAGAAGCTAACTAAGCTAAGAATAGAAAAGAATGAATAACAAAGATCTGTGTCTCAGACAGAGCAAGAGCCAGCTCTGCCATGAGTGGTCAAGAAATCCAAACACCCACAGGAGACCAATCATAGGTCTACCTGTTGCATTCCACAGCAGCAGATAACCATTGTTTACTTTGGTTGCTGAAACTGCAGCTTGTCACAAGGAAAAATCCTAAGAAAGGATTTTTCATGAAAGATGTCTGCGACACATAACCACCAGCTGCCATTACTGCTCATAACACAAACTGTTTTATAAGGCTGTTTCAGCCTTTCTGAAAGATATTTGGGTTTCTGGAAAGCCAGAGGTGGGGGAAAGAATTGGAACAAAATTGAAATAGAGCAGACCAAAATAACACAGTAAAGGATGTTATCAGCATTGAAAGGCCTTGTGACTTTGATAAATATAATATTCCAGAGAGTGAATTGAAGAGACAGAGTTCTGCACACCGTGTGGCTCTATCACCATCTGCCTGGCACTGTAATTAATTGATTCTATCACAAAATTGCTTTGCTAATTAGATGGAACACAGTCTGGCAGTTGTACTTGGAGGGCTCATCCCATGGCCTGGTGAGTGCTGTGCAATATTGGTGTGTCCAGTCCTTTCATGAGAAACAGGGATTGTGATCCAATGGCACTTAGGGACACATCCCTCTCTGCAGAGGACGAGTTGGGGGCCTCCTGTACTCAGACATTTTTAGGCTGAGGAAGTAATCTCAAGCCTACTTAGTCTGGGTCAAGCTGTCAGCAAGAACAGATGCTGGTGAAGGTCTTCTACCTGATAGTTTTTCCCCTTTTGCTGTGAGTTACACTCCCTGGAACTCTTGAGGTTCACAGAAAAGTCCTGATAAGCTGCAGGGAAGATCTAAGGAGCTGATTCAGCCTCCTGTAGAAATATAAAGCTGTCCTTCCTGGCTGGTAATGAAGAACTTTGCCAAGGACTGTTTTCACAGACAGCTCCAAAGGTGAAATATAGATTTATTCTGCTAGATTTTTACAGTGTAGAAATTATTTATTTGTAACACACTGAAAATGGAAATGTTAACCTATCTATGCACTAGTTTTACATTATGATTTATGATGAGAATTACAAACTTCCAGCCCAGTGGAAATTAATTTCAGAACATCTGCTTAGCATCCATTGAGGCACTTGCAGTCAAGGAACACCATATTGCATGGCAGAGATCTGGACTACAGGTTTTGTTTGGGTTTAAAAAAAGCCTAAACAACAGCTGTCTTCTTCCTCCTCCTTTGCAGTTAATTCATCATAACTGCAGTGAGTAAGAGGTCCTGCTGCACCCTGCTCATGTGAGTCAGAAACACCCAGAGCAGTGGGAGCACTGCTGGCAACCAGCACTGGGAATCAGAAAATATTGTGTCACTTCTTGTCCTTGAAGAAACAGCCATTTAGCAGAAGGTTCCAATTTCCACTGGGAATTTGTGTGTGTGAGGGTGGGGGATGCAGATGTGACCTCTAAACAAAGGTAGGGAGATGATAGCTGTAGGGTTTTAGTACTGACAGTCTAATGGCTGCAACTTTATAGAGTGCTGCACTTGCCTGTTGTTAAAAACCAAATTTAAAGTCACTTAAAGCCATTTATCAAAAGATTTTTAGGTTGCTGAAGTAATAATATGAAGGTAAATTTCATCTATCTATCTATCTATCTATCTATCTATATCTATCTATCTATCTATCTATCTATCTATCTATCTATCTAATCTATCTATCTATCTATCTATCTATCTATCTATCTATCTATCTATCTATCTATCTATCTATTCCTGCTTTTATTTATATAAAATCCTTTTCAATTCCAAAAAGCTGGCAATCCTCATGTCCCTGAAAACCTCTAAATAAATAAACAACAATCTTAGGTGATAGATCTATTTGTATGCTTAATCAATGCCCTTAAGCAACATGAGAAATTGTCCAAGGACACACACAAGTAATGGAGAAGTGCTATAATGGACACAAGCTTTAAAGGTATCTATTAATAATGATTTAACAGAAAAACATGCTATAAAGGAACTATACTCCCTTCTTGGTTCCTGATTTTTATTATTTATGGGTTTCATATGAAGTAGATGAAGTTTTTGTTGGCCAAAATAAAAGGAAAATTAAGTTTCTGAATCGAGATACCATTAACTGTAAAGTAAATGTAAGGAATCTAAGATGAGAAAGAATAATGGTAACTAACATGAAAAAGTCAGGTATTTTCATTCATGCTTTATGGTTCAAGGATGCAGTTCTTTAAAATGACTGTTGCTTTCAGAGGACAACACAAGGTGCTTGGATCCTGCCAGGAAGTCCTAAATGTCCTAAAATATATTAGGATGAAACAGGTATATCAAATCTACCAAATCTATTCTGAAGGAACCAAGGTGTTTTCTACCCTATGGGCTAAATGCATTACAAAACCAGAAAGTCAGAAATTAGAACAGTGAATGATTCAAGTGGAGTGCCTCTATCCTGCACACAGATAGGAGGAAAAGTAGTAAATATGATACATATATATCATGTATATTTAGATATATACTCATCCCCAAGATGTTAGTTAATAAGTATGGTATATAATTATATACCATATATTACACACATAATATAATATAATATAATATAATATAATATAATATAATATAATCTATATTTGTTATAGATATGCTATAGCATATGCTATATGCTGATATGCTCAGTTCATCTGAAAGGAGGGGAAACAATATATTGTGTAACAATGAATATAATATATATATATTCTATATATGCTATATATATATAGAAATATATATTTAGAAATATATATATATAAAATCAAATATGTAAGGTATATAATTATATACCTCACATAATGTTACCTATACATTAGTCCCAAAGGTGGGGTTTTATACACAAGCAGTTTTTGATGTGCTGATTTAGCCACACGTTCATGGATGATTTCCTGATGTGGACACTGCTGCTCTGGAAATGTGCCTGGCAGCCCTTGGAGTCTGTCTGTGTGTCTGTGTGTCTGTGTGTCCTGCATTCCTGGGCAGGCTGGCTGGGAGGGAATGCTGCACCAGGGGAACTCTGGGGAGCCTTGCTGTGCCTGCTGCTCTGTGGCAGGGCTTGCACAGGGCTCTGGTGTGGCTGGAGGGTCCCTGTGGGGTGGCAGCTGCTGGTGCCTCAGGGGTGACACTGCCCCCAGGGTCACCCGTGAACACTCAGGGTCCTGGAGAAGGCTGGAGATCATCAGTCCTGGCACTGACAAATGACAAATTTTCCCCCAGGCAGTTGCTGAGCTCTGTGCACTCCTGTAACTATTGCAAATGCTCTGTTGGTTTGGAGCTCTTAATGGCTGTAATATGTTCAGAGCAAACCTGTGAGTACTTGACTCTTATTTTGTCAGCTGTCATTCCTGTAGCCTTTCATTAGCACTGAAGTGACAGCTTTGCATTTAGAAAAATATATATTTACATCTATTAAGAAGATTGTTGCCAGTCACTACTTTATGCACACCTTCATAGAAGGGCAGAAAAGAACACATCTTATGTGCAATGCAATTGATTAAAGGGTATCATGGGATCCTGGCAAAATGCAAGATCATCCAAACTGGTGTGTTCCCATTAAACCTTTCACAGCCACACCCAATATGTTTTCTCAGAGGAAAATCCACAACCCCATTCCAGCTGTAATCTCTGCTGATCAGGTTATGAATTCAGAGTGTAAGAACATGAGATCTTGCCTAAATTCAAGTCTTATGTTCCTCCCATGTACATCAACTGCAAACCTTAGGAATTCTCAGTGTAAAGGCATAATCTTTTGTGCTCCTTGGATGTAACCTGGATGCTGCTCTCTTGTCAGAGTGCTGTGTGGGGCTGGAATTGCTCTGGACAGCCTGGGAGTGGGTGGTGCTGAGCAGGGAAGGTGGTGAGGACCTGCTGTTCACACTGCATGTCCAGAGTGTGACATTTTACTTTGCATTTTTCCTCCATGTATCTCATGCCTATTGGAGGATGGGGTGTATTATTCACTCCTGAATCTCACTTTTTGGGTTACTTTCACCTGAAGTGTCTTTACAGTCCACTCTGCCATTGTAACATCTGGTCCTTCTGCACAATTGAGGCCACGCTTTTCTGTGTAAAATGTCATGGTAACTGAAATCCACAAGTGATTAGTGACAGCATGTGATCAATGCTATTTGTAGAGTGTAGAATAGAAGTCTAAAAGCAGTTTGTCTCTTAGATATTGTTAGTCACAAAGTGAGTATGCTAAAAGGAAGGGTTCAGTGTTAAAACTGCAGCTTGACATTAACGTGTAAACATAACAAGGCAGGAACTGAAGAAGCTGAGGTGGTTACATCTCCAAGTTTGCTTGTAAACAGCAGCTGCTGAGACTGCAGCATTCTTGTGTTCATCAGAGATCTTTCAACACCTCCTTCAACTCCTTTGCAACAAATCTGGTTTTAAAACAAATGGCTAAAACTGTCTGCACTCTGTATCAAAAGTACCCCATGACTCCTTTAAATACACTGGCTATCTCTCCCAGTAATTCTGCCCTCTCCCCTGGCCAAACATCACTTGCATCAGCTGTGAGGTGCTTTGGTTATTCACACTCCACTTCCAACTGCAGAGGCCGAGCCAGCAGCCACTGCTCTGCAGAGCTGCCAGTGCCTAATTGTTTCTGGCAATGGCAACTGCCTTTCTTAGGCTTTTTTCCTTCCTTCTCCCTCCTCAACTGGCATTTCAGGGCAGTAGCTTTCATAATACATTAGCTTAATACACTCTGAGCTTGACCACAGCTTCCATTCCCACTGCTGCCTGAACCACACATGGTCCTTGAACTCAGCATCCAGTATGAATGATTTAGACAGATGAATAAATAAGCCTCTAAACATCCATGTCCTTGCAACAGCAAAACCAGATGAAACCTATTGTTCAGAGCAGCCTATTGCTGCAGACACTGAGCTGGTGAGCAGATGGATTCACATTCCCAGAATGTGGGGGCATGATTCAGGAAAGTGAAGGGGAACTCACTTGAACAGTTTCAAGGCCATGTGGACTCTGCCACAGTCCCCTTTCAAGTGACAGCACAGCCAGTGTAAGAGGCAGAGTCTGTCACCACAGTGTGGCTCATTTTTACTCAGCAGAAAGCTCAGTTCATCTGAAAGGAGCAGAAACAATGCATTGTGTAACAAGCAATTCCCTCTGAAAGTCAGTCTTGCTGCTTTTGAAAGGCCGGGCTGGATGACAGCTCCCTCTGCTTTGTCAGACCTGAAAAGGGTCTCAGACTGAAACAAATCCTTCCTGTCCTGCTGTTCTGGGCATTTTCCATGGGTTTGAGCCACAGGAGGTCCAGGTGAAGCACACCAGGGAAATCACAAGGCTGAGGTGCCTCTGAGCCTTCTGGAGGCCTGATGTGCTTGAACACCCAAACCAAAACAATGCATCCTCACCCCAGCTGAACACTCAAAATGGTTAAATGGGGGAAAGAAAGAGATCTGTTATCTTCTATAAGCCTGAAGGACTGGATTCAGACCTCCTTAGCTGTAAGTATAACACTGTCATGGTCCCTTTCCAATTTGACAATTAAGGGTAGGAACTGAGTATGATAGAGTGGGGAAGGATTTTTTCAATACTCCTAATAAAGCCTTGGGTGAATTTATGGAGCCATAAACTCAGGGTTGGTTTGCAGAGACATGAAATCCTATGCAGTAGGGTCAGCAGCTCTGCCTGCAGCCAAACGTTTTACTGGCCCCTCATTAAATGATTGAAGCTGTGTCCCAGGGCTACTGTTGATTTTGGGGGGCTGAGTAGAAAACTGAATCACTGCTCTCTGCCTAGAGAAGGGAAAAAATAATTTTCTTTTGTCCTTTGATAGTGCACTGGGGTTCCTTTGCACACAGACATCAATGAACAGACATTTCCTCCTCTCAAAGCAGAGACAGCCAGAAAAGCAGTTTCAGGTCATGCATTCACCTGTACAAAATATATTTGCATGAGAAATGGGAGCGTGGGTGGGACTGGTGCCACTTGTCACATCTGAGCAGGGCCAGCCCTTCCCATGCCAAAAGCTCTGAGGGTTTGCCTGCAGCAGCAGCAGTTTGGCTTTTCACACCCATCAACATTCAAACAGCAGCTGCATGACACTGAGTTTAATGGGAACTGGGGCATCTCTGTATAAGGAAGTATATGGGGTTTTCTTGTGTGCTTTACACTTCACAATACAAAATATCCCATGGAATTTCAGTGTCCCACTGAAGCATCTAAACCACTGAGCAAATAATTGAAAAGAGAACTTATCATGTAAATATATTCCAGTTTCTTAGGTTAGAAATCTATTAACATACTATATGGAACAAACAAAATTATGGAGATCAGAAGGTCAGAAAATTCTTCAGGAAAAGAGAAGTAAAAACTTCCTACATTATTCAAAGAATACATTATTTTATAATTTTTTCCCATTTCACCAGAAGAACTATTGAAGGTGATCTTGTTTGGATGGTACAAAAATGCAAATAATTGTCTGACAAGTGCATCTGAGTGTGCACTGACACATGTAGAGTCTTCCAATAAAGAAAAAGAGAAGTAGACCAGACAGAAAACAGTTAATGAATGACTAAATCTAATATTTTTAAGTTTGGGAAGGCAGAACTTTGTGCAGAAAATTGTGCAGATTCTTTGGAAATCAAAGAAATTAATTAATTTTGAGCAGAGTATTATGAATTCAGGTTGTATCCAGGCCACTTTATGTGAACAATCTAAAACATTCCAGAGGTGAGCAAAGGTTCAGGCCCAGCTTGAAGAGGTGCAGGCTGGCAGCCAGCACAGGCACTGCTGCTCCATGAGCTTTGTTAGCTCTCCAGGATTTTTAATTTGGAACCTTTTGTCTCCCTTTACAGCTGCAAATCCTGCACTTTGGGTAATTGCTCCTGGTTTTCTCTCCTGCACAGCTGCCCCAGAGGAAGATGGCAGTGTCCCCAATTCATAAAGATCACCAGCAGTGCCACAGCAAATCTCAGCCCGGGCCCTTGCACCTGGCAGCTCTGCCACCTCCCAGGATCACTGTGAGCCTTCAAACATCATCTGCACCTCCCAAATGGCCTCTGCAGTTCTGGCAGGCATCTCAGACAATTCCAGGTAAAATGGCATGGAATTCCCAGCAATTAACCTTGTGGGAGCTCCTGTCTGGGCGTGGGTTGTTTTGCTTGTTTGTTTGTTGCTTTGTTAGTTTTGGGGTGTTTCTTAGAGTTAATAAAATGATAGAAGCAGCTGCTAAGCAATAATACTTTGTGGTGCCAAGGGTAGTCCTTGTCTAAATGGAAACATTTTTATTGGTGTTGGACTGGTTACACAGTCATTGCAAATGTCAAACAGAAGAATGATGCAAAGGGAAAAATAATTTATTTGGAAATTTATTGGAGTAATTGGTCCTGGTAATAATTGTCATATTAATTGTCATTTGTAAGTAACTGTCATATGTAAGTAATTGGTGATATCATCCATAAATCTGTTTAATTCCTAATCTATTTTGAAGTTGCCCTAATGATTTTAAACCTCTATGAAGTTGCTTCAGTTTCACTCTTTTGTATCTTCACCACTGCCCCTGTTTTTATCAGTTCAGAACACCTCTCCTCTACCACTGCTGTGATGTCACCACTTTTTGGACATATGAAAATTCTCTACAGTTCCTGCAACATAAAATTCCTGTTTTACCTTTCACCACTTCACTGGCTGCACTTGGAAGGTCCCTCTAACCCAAACACCTCATGTCCCAGGAGGCAATGCTGTGCTTTGTGTGCTGCCAGCTGCTGTGGACCTGGGGAAATCACTTTGGGCTCTGGCCTTTGTGAGAACACCAAAAACCACAGTGATGTTCTGTTAGCCTCAGGGATTCACACTGTCAACTGTAAAACATTACAGGGGCAGGTCCAATTTCCTTTGGACTGAGGAGCAGTGGGGTTCAGTGATGGTTAAAAAATGGGTTTGCAAACTTATCCCAGCTGTAGCAAGTGCAAATTATTTGTTTTGTGAATCCAGATGATACAAATGTCCCATCTGTTCTCAAAGGGAGCTGTATAATAATCCCCAAAATGATGAAGACTAAAATCATGTCAGTGTTCTTTTGAGGAAGAGAGTGAGGCACAGCCAGCAGGGACAGAGGCATCACAAACTGACTGAGCAAATAATGAGCTTTCAGTTGTTTGCAATGAAAATTCTTTTGAGACTGATTGTTTCACTGGTGAAAAAATGCATCACTTCCCAAGGTGATCCTTCTGTCCCAGTACATGCTGCCAAAAGGTGTTTTGTCTTCAAGCATGTTTTAAAACTAAAATTGATTTGAAACCCGTTTTTCCTATGGATGCCAAGGAGCTAAGAAGCCTCTCTCAGAGGAGCCCTTTCTGGTTCTTCACCTGTTCCCATCAGAGAGGGCCATGCAATGGGGTGCAGGGTGTGGATTCTAAACCAGCCCATGTTTGATGGATGTAGCAAGTGGAAACTGGTAACTTAGGAACATCAAATGGCCACGTCAAATCTAGGCTAAGGGGCAGTATTATACAGATGTGATGCAAAAAAATGGACCCACAAGTTGAAAACTAATCTGCATCAATATTAAAATACAGTAATAATAAAAGTTTGCAGCTAATTTTCCTGTGTCAATAATCCCAATTTCTTTAGCCACATGTCCCCCCAGTTGTGTCTCTGTTGGAGTGGGTACCCCATTGTCACCACAGCCAGTGAGTGATATCGAATGAACCACTCATGGGCCAGGCTGGGCTGATGGTTAAAGCTCTGTGTCTATGATCTAGAGGAGCATGACAGAGGAACCTGTGCCAAACACAATGTAAGGAAGACAATTCTCATCTCTGGTAACTTCTTGTGTCCACCAGTTCCTCAGCACTTTAGCACTGATGGCAACTAAAGGCGAGCACAATAACCTTAAAGCAGAGCACAGACACAGGGTGTCATTTCTGTACTACTACAGTACCTTAACACCACCTTCATCCCTGCATTTTACCACATTGCCTTTGGCTCTATTTGGGAATCATAATTTGAAAATCTGGGGAAGAGTTCTTGTTTTTACCTCTACAGATGCTGCAGCTCTCCTTAAGAGTTGCAGATCTTATGTCTGCAACTTTAGGAATATTTCCAATTTACAGCTTGCTTCATTCAGTGGAAACATGTTGTGTTTTTTTTTTAATTTTATTTTTTATTGGAAGCACAGAAATAAAACTCAGAATTAAGGGATTTTTTCTATTTTTAGCTATCAGGTTTTCAGATATCTTTCAGATAGATTAATAGGATCAAGTGGCAAAAGTGCAGTTTCCACTCATGTTTCCATTTAGGATTGTACTGTTCTAAAAGAAAAGTATTTTATAAAATTGTCTGTGTAGTTAAAAAGTCCTGGTGATATTTTGATTTGGTGCTCTCTCTAAACATCTGGGCATTTCTGGTTGGGATTCTGCTCAGAGATGTGTTGTTCAGCCAGAGCACCCAGCAGGGTGCATTGGAACTGTTTTCAGTCTACTATTAAATGTCCCACATTCTTTCTAAAGGAACATCTGATTCCACAAATGTGTTTACTGTGAGGAGAGTGATCATTAGTGCAGTTTGATGTACTCTTCAAATGAAGCACAAAAATCACCCCAAATAGCTCCTCCTTTTTGCTCCTCTTTGCAGAGTGTGTGTTCCTCCCTTAGAACCAAGTTCCAGGCCAAACCAGAAATCTCTGGATTCACATTTCTCTCTGGATGTGTCTCTGAGGCAGAATTGGAATTACAATATCCAGTGACTAGATATTGTTGGGCTACTTGTCAACATGGCTGCTGCAATAAAGCAGCAATTTGTCTTTAAATAAAAAATTAAAATAAAATAAAATAAAATAAAATAAAATAAAATAAAATAAAATAAAATAAAATAAAATAAAATCCCACAGTTAATTTACCTCTCAGAGCTTTTATTGTCTGGTCAAGGCAGCAGGGCTTTACCCTTTCTCTGCTGTCCTGTGGTTCCCTGTGTAACCACTGCCCTTGGAGCAAGTTTCAGGGCAATACATTGAGGTGACAACAAAGAAACCTGGTTTGAAAATTTCTAGAAACATATTTATCATCTAACCATAAAAAACATTGCAGGTCCTCAGTAAGGGGAAACAGAATTCAGAGAATTCCTCTCTTGTTAGCAAGAGTCAGTGGCAGGGAATGGCAGACACCACCCCAGCAGCCAGGAGAGCCAGGCTTTCCCTAAATTTCCTGTAATTTAAAGCAATTGACTTTTCTGCCAGCCTTTTTTTCCTCTGCCCACCTTCTGTTTTTCAGATACCTGTCATCTGAAAGGACAAGGCCAGTTGTTTTGTGCAGAACCTACAGTGATTAAGTTGCAGTTCTAGTGGGGCTTCTAAGTAGATGTAATCTTGTAGAAATTTTGCAACTAAATCAAAATAAAGCTGGATGCTGAAAACCTGTGAAGATCAGATGCTTACAGAGCTGCTTTTCTTAAATCACAAAACTAATAAAGATTACTTATCAATGAAGGAAAAAACAATTGCTGAAAGACAAATCTTCATTTTATAGATGGAAACAGAGGGATTAACATGCTTGCAACTAAAAAGAGAATTAAAAGATAAGAAACTTAGCATTAAAGAGCCCACAGAAACAAAGTGTCTTAATGCAACTATTTGCATTAAGAGTAGACAGAGATCACGGGGCTTTGGCTGAAACATCCTTAGTGAATTATCTTCACCCAGGTTCTTGAGGACTGTAAGCTTCCCTATGCCATATAATGTAATTAAAAAAAAAAAAAAAGTCAGGGGTATTTAATGAAGTTCCAGCAAGAAATGTATTAAGTCTTGGAGCTAAAATCCCTGTTTGTATAAATGCTGTCAAAGCCAGCTGAATGCTTCTGCCAGCTCTGAGCTGTGGACCAAATCTTCAAAACATCTGAGACAGATAGTGTAAGGAAGCTTTACAGAGGAGTCCAGCTCTCCTGGAGGGATGCTCTGCATAAAGGTGTCTGGGCATGTGCCTGAACACACAGCTCAAACAAGATCTAAACCAAAGCTCCCCTCTGAGAGGTTTCTTGATAGAGCTGCTTGTAGCAGCTTGATGAGATTCCCTCCAAAAACTGAAGCATCATTTTATTTATTTGCTAGAGAGCAAGTCTGGACTAGACTCTGCCTGTTTGCAATGCAGGTGCATGGGAACTATGCAGATATTATTTCCTAATCTATTATTTCAAGTGGAGAAGTGTGAGTTGGGAGAAGCTGATTGAAATGAAAGCATTAAGTTAGTAGGCACAATGGAAATGATTGAATTGGAGTTGTCAGCCTACATCCTTATACAGGAGGATGAGAAACTGTCAGGCTTGGGAGAAATGGATCCTTTCCCAGTGCTGATTCCATTTAAAAGTTGAAGAAATTATTATTCATGTAACAGATGACTTCAAGGCATCATAAAGTAAATTGATGGCAGAAAGATGCTGGCTATTACTTAGTAGAGGAGAGGAACAAAGGATTCCAAGGTGTGGTTCTGGAGGTATTTGAGCATCCTTCCCTCCTGCCCAGCTGGAGTCATTAACACATGAAGTGCAATGTGGAAAACTGTAGGGAGATTTGGGGTATGCCCTTAAGGAAAAGGAGATGGGAACCTCTTTGCCAGCTTCAGAAACACATCCACACTTGGAGAAGAAATAGAATGAAGGAAGAAAAGAACAGATTATTCTGGGGATTAAATTTTGCTGTGCACTTAAGAAGGGGAAACTGCAGTGCACGTCCCTCAGTGTCTGGCACCACAGACCTATGTGATTATCTGGCATTTTTGATAATGGGTGGTGCATGTTGGTGCTTTGATCACTGACACTTCTTAAGGCACCCCACAAGTGCAAGGGGATGTCCTGCTATGCTGTGCACAAGTCTGGCTGCAGATCTGTCAGGCTCTCTCTTAAACTCCTGGCATCCTGGACCTCCCCAAGCCAGCATCTCCCACCAAAGCTGCAAATGATCTCCTGTCCTTCTGCATGTCTCACATGTGGGACGGCCAGGAGAGCTCCTGGGGGTGCTTGCACAGACCTCAAATCACTCAGGCTCTTCCCTGGGTTGGACTGAGGCACTGGGGATGTGCAGTTATGTTCCTGCTGATGTGCATCCTGTCATTGGGAATTGTGTTCGTGCCTCAGACAACTGCACTAATCTGGCTGAGTTTGGAGAGGGAAAAAGACAGGATTTGCCATCAAGAGCTGCAGAGTCCCAGTGGAGAGGGCATTTTATTCTTGCTGTGTGCAGAAAGATTTCCTTGTTTATGAGTAGAAGTTTATTCATCCTTTCATTGTTGTCCTGGGGTCTCAGGGTGCAGCTCTCAGTGCTGGAGTCAGTGGCAGCACAGCTGGCAGCCAGATGTGCTCCTCTGCTGTCCCTGAGCCAGATGCTGGGGACAGCCTCCAAGGTGTTTCTACTGATCCCAGGGTGAGGATTTTCTGCACTTTTCCCTCCTGGGAGGTGTCCCCTGGGCCTGTTTTAGGTGGGTTTTTGTGCACAGAGAGCCACAGTAGGAATGCTTCTGTTCCTTCTTGGTTTGGTGAGAGAATTCTGTCTAGTTAGGACAAGGCTGTAGACTCTGAAGATTCTAAGGCAGGAATCTTAGTGCTGGATTTGGAAATGCTGCTTGTATATTTTAAAGCTTTGTTTTTTGTCATTCATGCCTGCAAATAAACATTTTACATATCTCTGGACATTCCTTGTGCTCTTATTTATAAAAGCAGGGATGTAGTTGAATTGGACTATCCTATAACATTTGAATACATAGAGTCACTAAATAGCTGGAGATAACTGTCTTTTTATAATACCACATATGTGTTGGCAATCTGCATAATTGATTGAATAATCAGTTGGTTTGATTGCTTTTACTTGTGTCTACAACCAATTTCCTCAGAGATAAATCTCAGAAGTGCTGGGAAGGAGGTGGAGGAGGCAGGCACATGCAGAAAGGGAAGGCAGTTTGCATAGAACGCTTTTTCTGCCTTTTTATTTCTCTGACAGTTTTTGGACCCCTTCATTTAAGCATTTGAAACACTGACTGAGGTTCATGACTGCTGATTAATAATTTATCTTCATTGTCATTATTTTCTAGAGATAAATCTGACTTTTTATTCTGAAAACCAACCAACCAACCAACCATCCAAACACAGCTGACTAAAACCTAGAAACACTTTGCAAAGAAACTCCAATGTTTCTCTCAGAAAGAAACATCTAAAGCAACAAAGTCAAAACAAATTCTATTTGTGACTAGGAAGTTCTGTTAAACTCTGACCCTGTCAGCTCACCTTGGCTCTGTGTTGTTGCAGTCATTGGGTTCCATCCCTGAGTATTCATTCTCTTGCCTGGACTTTGCTTGGGTGAATTTTTCCCTTTGTCCTGGACTAGAGCAGGGCTGACTCTGTATGGGCAGAGCTGCAGTCCTGCTCCTGGGCCTTTGCCCTTGCTTAGGAAATTCAGTGTTTGGGCAGCAAACAGGTCTGGTACCTGGCCTACAGGAGTTCTGTAGAGGCCACTGTGGAGTCTCCTTCCTGTGGTACCTCCAAACAGCCTGGGATAAGTCTGGTCTCTCCACATTTGCTGTAAAAGCATCCCATGAGCCATGGTTTCACTGTGGCTAATGCCCACCTGGTGCTGTGTTAATGTTATCTGTTCCTGTCAGTGGAACATTTCAGAGCCTAGGCTTGAATGACAGGAATTACAGCTGAGAGCCCTTGTGGAGAGGGCCAGAACGTCAAGTCTGGCTGAGCTGGACTCAGCTAAGGCTGAAGGAAAACCATGATCTAAACCACTTAATTTTGTAGGCACCTGCGTGGAAATGAGAGCAATCCTCAGACTCCTCTGAACTGCTTGCTGCAATTGTTCTATTACAGAACTCTGCTGATCTAAACCCAATGCAAGACAAAGCTGTCCTGCAGTGAAGTGCTGGCAAACATCACTTTGTGCATTATGTAAACCCAACATTTCTGGGGGCAAATAATCCCAGCATTCTTTTTGCAATATTGACCTGTAACAACACCAGCACAGCACCAGGATTTTCTTGCCAAGCCCACAGGCAGCTCACTAACAAATAAGGAGACTGCCAATGCAGCTGTACCAATGTCCACATTTTTGTACTGCTATTACATATTTCTGTGACTTGGGTGATGCCAGTTGGGCATCATTAGGCAGCAGCTACTGATTTTGCAGTTACTCTTCAGCCCAGCTTTAATGTGGTGTTTTGGAGGAGTTTAAGGAATTACCAGACAATCTGAAAGACAGCACTTGGCATTTACTTGGTTTTGCACTGTCTTCACCTTTACCAACTAAACTCTGCTCTCGATTACCAAAGTTATCTTAGGGATTGTTCCAAAAAATACCTGCTGTAGCCAGAAGCTGGTTCTGACTCTATGAATAATTTCTCCAAGTTTGCTGTCATGATAGGTTGTGACAGCAAACATTAAAATGGGTGTGATTTCTATCTATGAATGATTGTAGCTGTGTTTGTGTTCCTCCATGTATGTTCCAAAGGAAATTAAGGGAACTTCTTGTCTGTTCTTCCTTTAAACTGCACCTGTAATTGGAAGATTCCTCAGCCAGATGGGCATGGGAAGTGTTACAAAGTCACAGTCTGATTATAACATTCCAGCACAGCTTTTCTTGAGCTGCAGCCCTTGCTTCAAGAGGGCTCTTGGTGGGTTTAATTGTTGTGTATTTTTTTCATGATGCATTCTTCCATCCAAGACACTGGACATGCTGCCCTGCTTCCCTGTGTGCATGTGGTTTTCTGCCAAAATAGGACCAGTGACACGAGGATAATTGGCTCCTATAAAGCTGTATTTCCTTTTCAAAAAACCTTGATGTAATGACTACAAAAGGCAGTCATAAAAAGGAGAGCAGAAGGAAGTCAAATGTCAGGAATTGTTTTATTTCAATGACTGGAAGTAATTTTTAGCCACATTTGTTTACTAGTGAGTGCCAAAATGATATAAATTTTGACTGATGTCAGTGTGCTCCATTTGTCAATTTGCTAGTTTGCTGTTGTGGGAGAAAATGCTGAAAGAAGGATTTTTTTTTTAAATAAAATATTGAAGTACTCGTACCTGACACTAAATTTTATGGTCCTTTATTTCAGACAATTCTGTCATTTCTGTGAGTTTGGTCTGCCTAAAGATGACAAGGTTAAGGACATTTCTGTTAACTCAGTTTTTTCTCAGTCAGGAAGCTATTTGCTTTTTACTGGATTGATGTTTATCTGCTAGAGAATTTGAAATATATTATTTCTGCAGCTGTACATGACTGCAAAACATGCCAATAATGCAGTTAAAAAAAAAAAAGAAAAAGAGATTACTTACGGAGATTGGAATAATTGCTGCCTATCCCAATACTGATGGAGCTTCCAGAGATGAAAGGAAGATGGAAGAAAATAACTAAAAAGGGAAAAATGAAGAGAAAGGTCCTTAATAACAGTTTGGTTTCATTTGGTACCAGATGTGAGTTGAAGGCACATTGAGTTAAGGTTCACCTGCTCTCTCTGGGCAGGATTGCACATCTCAGACCCTGAGTGCACACACAGATGTAACTCAAGTGGGGGGAAAACGCCCAACAAGGCATTGCTTCATACTTCTAGGAATCCCTCCTGTTCAGAAAATTATATTAATGCCTCTCAGATTCCAAACCCCAACGTATAAACAACATTGTGTTATATAAATATGCTAATTATTGTTAAGTCATTCACCAGTCTCTGAAACCGGCACCTACCACTGTAAAACCAAATAACTTCCCTGATTTGTGTGAGTGCAGCTTGAATGCATCAGGCATGTGTGTGCCAAACTGGGTTGGAATAAATTTAGTCTAAAATCTGATACACATACTCCCCCTATGCACTTAGGCTTTAATATTTATAACTTGCTCTTCAAAGATTTATATTTACAGGCAACAAAATGCACACGAGTAAAACGTGTCCTAAATAACCAAATCTTTAGATTTCTTTAAAGATGAGCTCGTTTGCTAATGCAGACGAGGATTTAAAGCCTGATTCCCGAGAGTCACTCGCTGTGTCACAGACTTCGGCTCGGGGTCTCGGCGCTGCCCTGCCCTGCCCTGCCCGCGGGCACGGCCGGGAAGCGGCTGCTCCCTTCTCGGGAGGGGGCCCGGCCCACACAAACTTTCGGGCAGGGTCCTTTGGGCTCTGGGATCCCCGCACTCTGCACCCGCGGCTGGGCGGCAACCCACGGGCTCCCGCGGCCCCTCAGAGCCTGCCCCACCCGGGATCGGCCCCTCGGAGCCGGGATCGGCCCCTCAGAGCCTGCCCCACCCGGCCGGGATCGGCCCCTCAGAGCCGGGATCGCCCCTCAGAGCCTGCCCCACCCGGGATCGGCTCCTCAGAGCCTGCCCCACCCGGCCGGGATCGGCCCCTCAGAGCGTGCCTCGGCCGGCACGGCTCCTGCTTTACCCCGGCACGGCACGGCACGGCACAGCCCCTACCTTTTACCCCGGCATGGCTCACGCCTTTCCCCAGCTTGGTTCCTTCCTTACCCCGGCTCGGCTCAGCTCTTGCCTTTCCCCGGCTCGGTTCAGGCTCTGCCTCTCCCCAGCCCGCTCCAGCTCCTGCTTCCCCTCAGCCCGGTTCAGCTCCAGCCCCTGCCTTTGCCCATCCCGGCTCAGCCCGTACCTTCCCCCGGCTGCTGCCTTTGCCCATCCCGGCTCAGCCCGTACCTTCCCCCATGCCGCCCTGCCCTGCCTTACCCCAGCCCGCCGCCGTGCCCGCTGTCTCCATCCGCCCCCGCCGCGGCTCCCCGGGGGCCGGCGGGGCCCCGCCGCCTCCTGCCGTGCGCGGGGCCGGAGCGGGGCCGGGCCGGAGCCGGCGGCCCCGGGCTGGGGGCCGGGGGGCGGGTGACCCCCGCCCCGCGGGCAGGGCCGCACATGGCGGGGGCAGCGCGGGGGGGCCCGGGGCCGCACACGCCGGGGCTGCGCCCGCCGCTCATCCCTCCTGCGGCAGCGCCCGGCAGCGGCGGGCGGCGGTACCGGGGCTGCCGCGGGGATTCGCCGCCTGCATGCGGAGCTGGAGGCGGACAGCGGCTCCGGAAAGCCGAGTCCAGCCCAGCACTTGGGCTGGAAGGGAGGGACTGCCTGGAGTAAACCCACGGGGATGGACGGGATTATCCGGCTGTGCGGAGGATAGAATTCCGTGGGGCTGGATGGGGGCTAGCAGGAGGATGTAGTCATGTAGTCCAAGCGAGAGCTAAACCCACTTTACAGTCGTAACATCTACTTGTTACCAGGGGTCTTGGGGACGTTTCTCACTGTGCTTGTTAAATGCCGTAGTGCTGGATACAGGGGGAACAGGGCTGCAGCAGGTACTGAAGCGAATGAGCTTTCGTAACTGGTTGTTTACTTCTAGGAAAAGCATCATTCGCTTTTTAGGTAAAGAATGTGTGAAGTGAGGCCCCTTTTCTGAATGTTCTGTCAGCAGCTTGGAGTTTTTCATGATCCAAGTTCCACGGTTTCTGTCACCCACACGCTTATTAGCTCTGCAGGACACTGCGGAGTGTCCCACTGATCCTGTTTATACAGACATGGAGCTGGAGCTAAAGAGCCTTCCTTACTTCCCTATTCCTGGGTGGTTTTCACAGAATCACAGAATAATGAGGTTGGAAGAGACCTCTAAGATCATTGAGTCCAATTTACGCCGTAACACCTCAGCTAGATTATAGCACCAAGTTCCCTGTCCAGTCTTTTTTTAAACACATCCAGAGATGGTGATTCTACCACCTCCCTGGGAAGAGCATTCCAGTACTTTATTATTCTTTTGGTGAAAAACTTCTTCCTAATATCCAACCTATACCTTCCCTGACGTCCTGACGTACCTTGAGACTGTGTCCTCTGGTTCTGTCAGTGCTGCCTGGTGGAAGAGACCAACCCCCACCTGACTACAACCTCCCTTCAGGAGTTTTGTAGCCTGGAGCACAAGTTCTCACAATCAGAACGGCTTTGCTGTCAGTATTTAGGCTGTTCAGCTTCTCCCTGGTCTAGCAGTAATGGATGCAGAACTGTAATAAAGTCTGGGGTCAATCCCTGGTAAACAGTTTCTTGCTGGTACTGATCACCTTTTTTTCATTTTCTTTTCTTCTTAAATCCAGGCGAGCATTAAGGGAGTCTAAGGCAATTGAAATGAGGGTTTATGGGAATTACAGGTGTTTCCTTATGGATCACAGAAATCTGTACCTGTTGCCAAAACTATAGTACCTTGGTACCCTAAAATCCCTTAGAATGCTGCTGCAGAAGTTACCTTGTAATAAATTTCTTCAACCCCTCAAAACGTTTGACTCATTGAAAGACTCCTTGTTTATAATTTCAATAAATGGAAACTGCATGGCTTCCTTTTCGTGGTCTTTGTTGTTTGTTTATGGCATGAAGGTGTGAATCTGTACACACAGAGAAAATCTGATTTTCTGTGTGTTGGGTTTTGGTTACATGCCCCATGGCCTTGTTCTGCCTGTCAAGAATCATGGATGTGTGCAACGCTGCACTTTAGGATATCAAAATATTTCCTCCACTTTAAAGTTCAGGAATTCCTAATGTTTAGTAATTCTGCAGATTTTGGTGATGACATCTTTGTTCAATGGCACCTCACATTTACTCACAGTATCAGATGAAGTTTAGTCCTGACAGACTTGGGGTCTTAAGTTTAACTGAGATATCCATGCTCAGACAATTAAATAAGCTCGTGGCATGTGCCTTAGTAACTGACTTTGGATGCAGGGAAATTGCTCAATGTTTGCAGTTCTGAAGAAATCTCTCAGCTTGGATTTAGAGCCTTTTCTGTGAGAGTCTTGTCCTTTTGCTGCAGTAGGAGCTGCAACTGCTTCTGAGATAGAGAACATTTGTTTCTGGGTCAGAGAGCACCGTGCCCAGCAGGATCCATCAGAGCCTGCAGGAACATCCCCACAGGTAATGGTGTCATGAGCCATCCTCACTGATGGCTTTTGTGATGGTTCTCAGGGGGATCTCAGGGTGCAAAAACCAACATGGTACAAGGGAGTTTGCAATGATAATCAAAACAAATGCATCTTTATTGAAATAAGCACAGAAAAATTGGTTGGGGAGGAATTGGGGAAAAAGGGAAAAATAAGGAAAAGAGGGAGGAGGAAAAAAAAAAAGAAAGGTGCATAGCTATCAAACAGAACAGAGAAGTCCTTTGATGTCCAGCCAATGGACTCCACCAGATCATGTCTGGGGAGATCTCACAGGTGCACTCCATCTGGACTCTAGTTATACTCTTTTTTGATGGGGGAAGGGGAATGAATTTTGAAACCAAATCCAAGGTAGTTTATTGTATCTTCAGGGGAAAGAATGGTGTTTAGAAAAGGGTACACGCAGTCCATGTTCTCAGCAGTGGGCGAGAGCCATTGTCTTCTTGGTCCACTGCTCGCACCTGCAACATCCATCTTGCTTTGGTCAGCTTGCCTCCCCCACACACCTCCCCTGCCTTGGGGGTTTCAGTCCCAGTCCTTGGAAAGTGTGAGAGGGAGCCTTCTCACATAGGGGTTTCATGTCTTGGTTTTTCTTTGGTGAAGAGGCTTCTTACATCTCAGTTTGTCTGTCACGGTGGTTGCAAACGAGTGAGAGGGGTCTTCTGCAGGGGACCACCCAGAACTCAGGAGAAGTGTGGCCAGGCTGAGAGCTGGGGAAAAATCCCAGAGCTATTGTTGCAAAAAGGGCAGAATGTCCTTCATTGAGCTCAGTGTGGCATACAATAAATACACCTGTGAAAACAATGGCTTAGCAATGCTCTCAGGTCTCGGGGCCCGTGGCATGTGTAACTTTCTCCTGCAGAGCCAGAGATTTAAGACAGGGGGGTCTTTTTCTTCAGTGGTCCCCAAATGACGATCGTGAGGCAGATGAAGGAAAATTTGGACAGTCTCACAAATGGGAACCTCTGGAACCAGCAGTAATCCCTGTGCCCAGCTGCAGTGGACTGGAATGGTGTGGGCTTTGCTCACCCCACTGATTTCCAAATCTGTATCACATGCATGTGGAGGTGGGGTCGTTTTTTACCCTTTTTCCTGTGTGTTTTTGAGCTTTTAGACTTTCCTGCTTTGCTCCTTATGCTGAGTGGAACCTGACTGTGGAGTGGGGCTCGGGCCAGACTCGTGTTTGCACAGCCAGTGCAGCACTGCTGTGTTGTGGCGTGGGCATACTGTAAGAAATTTACATCATTAGTTGCTTCTTCTGGTAGCATCTGCTTTTCTGTTTTGGTAAAACAGATTTGTATTAAAGAAAACTTGCCACAAATAAATTATTTAACACATAGGAGTTTGCTTATGGATGGTATTTGGGAGAGCTGGAACAAAAATAAGAACTATTCAGTATTCCTGCTGCTCCTATCTATTGACTTTGGGTTAGTTTTTCCTTCTTGGGGCATCACAGAGCAGGTGAGACCATGGCAGTGCCTGTGTGAACCTGAGTGGTTCCAGTCTGAATTCTGCCATCTTCTCATGTTTTCCCAGTATACAGAAATGGGGAGTGTGACTGATGGGGAGCCCAAGCACATTTAGGTGAAGTTTGGAATGGTATTCTTTATGGATGGAGCTGCATAGAGTTGCTGTCCACAGTGGCTATTGCCCAGTTTACTGATAAGGAAAAAACCCACAGACAGATAATTCTATTCTAGGATGATTTTACATTTTCTCCATCAAGGGACTTCATTAAAAAGCTGCCATCAGCACAGTGACAGACCTCAGCTCAGCTTCCCATCTCCCTGGGCTCGCTTTGGGATCCTTGGAAGCTGCAGTCTGGTAGCCAATTTTTGTAAGGCAAAATAAATTTTCTTGCTATAATGAGATCACTTTTTACTGAGAATTTTTATGTATTCATAGCGAGACATTTGAGGGATACTGTTCACTACATCTATTTTTTTGCTTTGTGGAAAAGGTGGTGATGAAATAAATGTCAATTGGATTATACAATTAGTCATAGATAAAACACCTCAAAATGAGCAAAATCGATTATGGGAACAGGAAAGTCTTTTCTACATGGAAAATCTGGAGGCAGTGAGATTTCATCACTGCTGTGGTGTCTGCAGAGCTTTCTGCCCTCGTGTCACCTCGGGCCAGCTCATCTTGCCATATGCTGGGCATTGCCAGTGCTCTGGCACTGTGGAAAAGCTGATTATACCAGGATGGGCAGTGCCAGTGCTGTGGCACTGCTGGAAAAGCTGATTACACCAGGATGGGCATTGCCAGTGCTCTGGTATAATGGAAAAGCTGATTACACCAGGCCCTGGGCATTGCCAGTGCTCTGGCCCTGCTGGAAAAGCTGATTACACCAGGCTGGGCATTGCCAGTGCTCTGGTATAATGGAAAAGCTGATTATACCAGGATGGGCATTGCCAGTGCTCTGGCACTGTGGAAAAGCTGATTGCACCAGTCTGGGCATTGCCAGTGCTCTGGCACTGTCGAAAAGCTGATTACACCAGGCCCTGGGCATTGCCAGTGCTCTGGCTCTGTGGAAAAGCTGATTACACCAGGCTGGGCATTGCCAGTGCTCTGGAACTATGGAAAAGCTGATTACACCAGTCTGGGCATTGCCAGTGCTCTGGCACTGTCGAAAAGCTGATTACACCAGGCTGGGCATTGCCAGTGCTCTGGCACTATGGAAAAGCTGATTACACCAGGCTGGGCATTGCCAGTGCTCTGGCACTGCTGGAAAAGCTGATTACACCAGGCCCTGGGCATTGCCAGTGCTCTGGCATTGTGGAAAAGCTGATTACACCAGGATGGGCATTGCCAGTGCTCTGGCCCTTCTGGAAAAGCTGATTGCACCAGGCCCTGGGCATTGCCAGTGCTCTGGCACTGCTGGAAAAGCTGATTGCACCAGGCTGGGCATTGCCAGTGCTCTGGCACTGCTCGAAAAGCTGATTACACCAGGCTGGGCATTGCCAGTGCTCTGGCACTATGGAAAAGCTGATTACACCAGGCTGGGCATTGCCAGTGCTCTGGTATAATGGAAAAGCTGATTGCACCAGGCTGGGCATTGCCAGTGCTCTGGCACTATGGAAAAGCTGATTACACCAGGCCCTGGGCATTGCCAGTGCTCTGGTATAATGGAAAAGCTGATTACACCAGACCCTGGGCATTGCCAGTGCTCTGGCACTGCTGGAAAAGCTGATTACACCAGGATGGGCATTGCCAGTGCTCTGGCACTGTGGAAAAGCTGATTACACCAGGATGGGCATTGCCAGTGCTCTGTCACTGTGGAAAAGCTGATTACACCAGGCCCTGGGCATTGCCAGTGCTCTGGCACTGTGGAAAAGCTGATTACACCAGGCCCTGGGCATTGCCAGTGCTCTGGAACTATGGAAAAGCTGATTACACCAGGCCCTGGGCATTGCCAGTGCTCTGGCACTGTGGAAAAGCTGATTACACCAGGATGGGCATTGCCAGTGCTCTGGAACTATGGAAAAGCTGATTACACCAGGCCCTGGGCATTGCCAGTGCTCTGGCACTGTGGAAAAGCTGATTACACCAGGCCTGTGCTGGGCATTGCCAGTGCTCTGGCACTGCTGGAAAAGCTGATTGCACCAGGATGGGCATTGCCAGTGCTCTGGCACTGCTGGAAAAACTGATTACACCAGGATGGGCATTGCCAGTGCTCTGGCACTGCTGGAAAAGCTGATTGCACCAGGATGGGCATTGCCAGTGCTCTGGCACTGAGGAAAGGCTGATTACACCAGGCTGGGCATTGCCAGTGCTCTGGCACTGCTGGAAAAGCTGATTACACCAGGCTGGGCATTGCCAGTGCTCTGGCCCTTCTGGAAAAGCTGATTACACCAGGCTGGGCATTGCCAGTGCTCTGGCACTGTGGAAAAGCTGATTACACCAGGCCCTGGGCATTGCCAGTGCTCTGGCACTGTGGAAAAGCTGATTACACCAGGCTGGGCATTGCCAGTGCTCTGGCACTGTGGAAAAGCTGATTACACCAGGCCCTGGGCATTGCCAGTGCTCTGGCACTGCTGGAAAAGCTGATTACACCAGGCTGGGCATTGCCAGTGCTCTGGCACTGTGGAAAAGCTGATTACACCAGGACCTGGGCTCAGGGAATTCCTTGCTGGAGTCTCCACGGTGTGGTGGAGGTGGCTCAGTGAAACTGTGCCTGCTGCTGAGAGCAAAAGAGGTCAGGGAAAGGGGCTCTGGAGGTTGGTGGGGGAAGAATTTTGTGCTTTCACGGCTCCCTGGGTCCTGAAATGTAATAAGAAGAGTTCTTTGAAGGAAAAGTTTTCAAATTTTCTGAAAAAACTCAAACAAACAGATGTTTGCCAGGTTTTAAATACTTTCTGAGTTTGGATTTATTGTAGAATTACTAACAAAGGAATTTCCTCCTTGCTGACAGCTATTTTAATGGAAAGGGTGGAATTTTAAAGATATACATTTACTGTAGAACATTTTTCAGCTGGCATTTATAAGACAGGTAAATTTATTTTGAATAATATTTTCTAGACTTTTAAATCAAGTGGTTTTGTTCTTTAGGCATAAAAATCTGTCAAGAGGAAAAATAATTTTAAATTATTAATACAGATGAAACATATCAGTAACAAATATTTCACAGCAGCCTGAAGACCCAAAGGCAGAAGTTGTGTTGTTTTACCTGCCATGTAAAGGAATGAGGCCTGGAATGAAGAGGCTCTCTTGCTGTAACTGCCATGGCAGGAAAGGATTCTGTAGGAATTTTATGTCATGCCCAAATTCTCAGAGGCTGTTTTCCTGATTTTTAGCTTGCCAACTGTCCTATTCTCTGGAACAAAAGATGCTCTTGGGCTCTGGGGCCAGATTTAGTTTCTTATTTATTCACTTGCTTGCAGACTTTTGAGGAAGATGGTGAGTTATTCTGTCAGTGCCTATTTTTTTAAAATATCTGTATATATGGTAAGAAATAATGTGGTCCAAGATTGTTATTGAAAATCCAATATTTCCCCTAAATGCATTCAATCTTCCTGATGCCAGTTTTTAAGGATGTAGAATGGAAAATTTCATCTCAGTGTTCTTTTCCCTCTCATTCTCTGACTCCTTAATTAAATTTATAGCTAATTATGCAATTTATTTTGTGTTGACCTTTCAAAGACCTTAGATCACCTGATGGTGAATGTAGAGTCTCAGGGTTTATTTCCATGGGTCCTTGAATGAATTTGTTATAAAGGCTAATGGCACTTTCAGAGTTAAGGATGGCCAATGGATTACTAACAAATAGTAACAAATGTGTCCCTGGAGATACAGAACTATAAATATACCTAAATATATAGAAAGAAATACTGAATTATGTCATACACAGCAGTTAAAATAAGGTAACAGCACTACCACTAGCCATAACAGTAAATCTGCATGTCAGAATGGTTAACCCCTTTTGTATGTTGTAGGTCCACTCTTTGACATGGGTGTTGCACTTGGTGCTGGAAATTCTAGGTTTGGCTGATCAGAGCTGCCTGTATCCCATGAAACATGGATACACCTGTTCCTAAGGGTAGGGGTATCCATGGCCCTGGGGAGACCAGGCTTAAAATCTGGTTTTTTGGTGCAGAGTCCCCGTCCTGTATTGGCAGAGCTCAGTGTGTGCATCAGATGTCAGAAGGAGCAAAGAAAAGGGAAATGATAGGAAGCTCCACACTGCAGAGTAGTTTATTGACTATTTAAAAGATTGCTGGTCAGTGTAACCCTCGTAGAGGTTGGCAGTTTTATGATTTAGTTCTTATTTTTTTACACTGTATTGAAGTATTTGTCATTTATTCTCAGAATGGTTTTTAAAAGAGGCTTTTGATAGAGGGCAGAGAAGACAGCCCTGCAGTGCTGTTAGTGCAGGCAAGAATGAGAATCCAGCCATGCTTTTGTTCACCTAAACCAAAAGCACAAGTGAGGAAAAGGCAGCATGGCAGCAGCCCAAAATGTAATTGTGACCCAGCATTGATTTTATCTCTCTGACACCATTGTGTGCTAACAAGAAATACTTCATTCACCTTGAAGTACAAACCCCATAATTCATGGTTTGTGTTTTACCAGTGAATGCACAAGTCAGTATCTCTCCACTTTATTACTAGTTATTTATGAAGTGTTTGTGAATCTGCAGAGCCTCTGAAGGTGGTAAAAAATTTATAAATAAGCAGAGGTGCAAAGTTCCTTACTGGAGTTGTGAACTTTTTCATGGTAGTAAGGAAGAGATGCAGACTGGAGATCAAAATGCTTGGGGAGGAACCTTAGGGCTTGTGAAACCCTTGTGCAACCCCAGCTTGGTTTAAATGGCATTGGGCTGGCAAAAGGGAGGGGAGAATAAGGCCCTGGGAGGCTCCTGCCCCAGAGTAACTGCCATGAGATGCAGAAACCAGTGACAGAAAAGAACTTGCACAGGGAATGATGCAAATACAGACAGATTTTATATGAAACATGAAAAAAAAAAAAATCAGCATCCTCCAGGTTTCCTGACAGACTGGCACCACTCCTGAAACGAGACATGTATTTTTATAAACTATTTAATAATGGTTAAAGTCAGGGTATAACCTATTCTTTTGTTTAACAGTTTTGCCCTGTGGGAATAAATGTGCAGTAGGATAAGCAGTCTGGCAATTAGTCTAAAACCTGAAGAGCAGAGGAGTTCGTGTGCTAGGAGAGAGGAGCACTGTGATAAATGATGTGGAGAGGTGGAAACCAGGGCACTCAGGTGCCTTGTGCAACTCCTTTGCAGGGAAATGCAAGGCAGGCTTGGGGACAGAAGGAACAGAGCAAAGCAAAGGAGAAGGAGCAGATCCAGAGGTTTGCATCACAAAAAGGTTGTGCTGGGGTTTGGGGTAAAACTTGGACAGCCTGGGCAAGTGTTTAATGCAGTGGGAAGAGCAAACAGGGTGGCACAAACTGGTAAAGAGATACCAAAATCAATTCAGAGGGGCTGGGGTGCTGCAGCCCTCAGACTGCAACAATTTCTGGTCAGCCTTTGTGTAGGCTTGGGACAGAACATGATGTTCCCAAAATTGCTGGTAAGATTATAAAGGAGCAGTTGTGAATTGAGCACTCTAAGGTAGAACTGAGCCAGAGCCAGTACAGCTGTCTGCAGAGGGAAATGATGATGGAGTAGCTGGGAAAAAAGAAAGAATTGAAGGGGAAGGAGGGCACAGGCTCCTTGAGCTGGTGATTTGTAGTTAGGACAGCCACTTTATTGTTTCTTAGTACTTAAAAGGACAATTGACTTTTATCAGAAGCCAAATAGAAACAATTGAATGGTACAAACACTGGAGCATGGAGATGCACTGGAGATGTGTCTCTGCCACTCTTGCTTTCATTATTTTACAGCACAAGGTGGACAGAGGAGCTTGCCCTTCTTACTAACACAGATTTGGTCCAAGCTTAACTGAAAATGTGCTGAATGTCAAACAGGGGATGGGGAAAGTAAAGGGCAACCAGATTTTAATTTTTTTTTTTAATTTGTTTGGTTATTAGCTTGAAAAGGGACCAAATTTGGTTTTGGAGAGTTTTTGGTGTGTTTTTTTTCCTTTGTTTTTTGTTTGTTTGTTCTCAAATTTCATTTTAATTCCTGTGTATGCTTTGTACTTTATTATTTGGAATAGGTTATATTTTAGAGGCTCCTTTATTCTGGTTGTTAAAAGTTCTTATCATTAACTATCTGTCATTAAGGATAAAGTATAGCATGAACACAATGTCCAGATTCTCATCCATGAGTTCTGATGCTACTTTGCTTCAGATCTCTAACAAATAAACCATTCCCAAGGTCTACAAAGTGTCCCAAATGAGCACCTGTTAAATACTAAAGTATTCACTTTACCCTAAGAAGCTTCAGAATTGAGGCTTGCTGTTATGACTTGTTAAAATATTACCTTTTTTTGAAATTTTATCTAATTTTTATATACACACACCCATACCCACACCCACACCCACACTCCCCAGCAGTTTTTCAGGTCTGCTACACAACAATGTAAGCGTCTTAGGGAAAAAAAGCTGTTGTCCCAATGAGTGTATTGCTCATTTTGGATCATCCAGCATGAGAAACAAGGATGTTATCCAGTGTTGATGTGCTCAGAAGTCACCAGAAATATGACATTTGCTCATGTTTTTGCACTGTAACATGAATTTGATTCCAATGCCCTACCTGGATCTCTTCCAGCAGGTGAAGATCTGTTTAAGAATAAGAGCATGCAAAGGGAAAAAAACTAAATAAAATATAGTATGAGCAGCTGACTTCCATGCTCATCTAAAACTATCTCACAGTAGTCCTTGCTTCTGCTAATAAAACATTCAGAGCTCATTTTACTATCTGTGAAAGTCACCTTTACTCAACCCATCATTGCAGAGGAAAAGCACTCAACCTGTGCTGCTTTCTGCTTCCAGATACTGCCTGAGACTCTGGGAATGAGCTTGTGAGCCTTAAAAAATAACAAAGAAAAAATCCTGTGCAATTTTCAGGTGCTGGAATATAATAAGGAGGTCAAGTCTTGCTTATTCTGGGGCACTTGGATTGCTGGTGCCACCAGTAACAGTTTGGATCTGGAGAAGTTATTTAAACAATGTTGACTTGGGCATTTTATATGTAATAAATTCATTGCAGGTCCATCTTCAAAGTAATATCTGTGGCCAAAGGTTTGATAACACATTTTTTTTAGTAGTGAGTAAGGGTCAAGATCAAAACCATATAGCTATTAAATCTTAGAACTGAAAACATTTATTCATATATATATATATAAATAAATACAAAAATGATTCTACATGATCTCTATTGTCAGATTTTGAAATACAATGTAAATATCTATTGAGCAATTGTAGCATGTTTTACCACCAGAAATATTTGGTTTAAATGCCCAAGTTTTAAAAAGGAGAGAGAACACGTGGATTTATAAATTCCAGATGCATTTGCTGTCTTGGCAAGGAAAATACCTTGTTTCTCTTATGAATACAGCAAATACTAAGAACATGAATGTAGGGGGTGCAATGTCAGTTTTTCTAGCCAGTTTCCAGTGATCAGACTTTAAAATAGATATGTCTCCCCTCTACTCTGAAATGTGAGATTGAATTGGGGGATGTTCCCATGGGAGCTGTCCAGGAACAGTTGATATCACCCCTCTGATGCTGCCTGGCTCTTTGGCAGCATGAAAGCCAAAGCCAGCTGACACATGCACCTGGCTTGGCAAATACTGATAAAAAATTCAGTGTTGGGCCTTGATATTCAAGTGAAAATTAAAAAAACTCTCTGTGTATTTGTAGAGAGGCTGTCCTTGAGGAAGAAGAGGTGCATGAAGAGAGTTGGAGCATGCTTTGAAAAGGTGAGAAGGCCTTGTTTATGTTGAACACATTGAGGTAACATTGCTTGCAGTGCCACAGCAGAGTGAGCATGGCTCCTGCTTGTGGATCTCCTGGAAAATAAACACAGGGACTGGGAGCCAGCACTGCCCAGAGCCCAGCAGGGAACCCTCAAACTGTGCTGCTGCTGGGGCACCAAGGTCCTCGTTGCCCTGACTGGTGCTGGTTCTCGGGGCTGAGTTGAGCCCCAGGTGATGCAGGGAGAGTGCAGCAGACACTTTGCTGTGTGGGTGGCTGTTTCTCAGGGTATGAAATGATCACATATTCAGTCAAAAGCCCTGGGGAAACACATTATTTACCACCACTGCCTCCTGATGGTGTTTGGTCTGGAGCTAAGTGCAGCTTTGGCTGCAATGATCAATGTGCAGAGCCCATGGGGCTGCCAGGAATGGATTTGGGAGCCATGCTGAGGATGCTGTTATTACACTGCTTCTCTACTGCTTTCAAAATCACTTTGTATCTGACAGTGTGAACTGGTGTTGGAATAAATCAGCCAAGACTCCATTTTCTACATGCAGAAAGCCAATTCTCTATTCACAAAGCTCATATTTGTAGGAAATATCAGGCCTAATTGGTGTTAAACCTATCTGGTCAGCAATACAGTGAAACTCAGTTCATTGGCCAGTAAGGGCTGTTGTATATGTCTATCAAATTTTCTCTCTCTAGATATGTTAACATTTTTCCTTTGTGGGTTCTCATGGGACAATCTTATTGTTTACACAGATGAATTTGTTTTTCACCCTCAGAATAGATTGTTGTGTTAAAGGAACTTCTCATTCACAAAATAGTTTCATATGGGAACTTGCAAATTACTTGTGAGCTGCACTTAGAAGAAATGCCAGGCCAGTTGTGTCAATTTTAGCAGAGTGAGGCCTGATTTCATAAGGCCTTTCTTTTATAATTCTTCTACCTGTCTATGACATCTCACCCTGTTAGTTAATTTAAAAAAGGCTCATATGTTCTGATGTTAAAACAGCTCACTCTTGTGAGGGTATTATGTCATTAAGGTTATCACTGGTTATCTATTAGATATGGGATAAGATTCATAAAAAACCAATGACAATTAACAAAATGTATCAAATTCTATCAAGTCTTTGACACAGGGTTTCACAGCATGGGAAAAGTAAAGAATAATATCCAATGTCTCTCAGGGAAATGGAAATAAATGACCATTGTTTTAAAGTCCAAGTAGTTGACACTCAGGAGAAAGTTCATTAGCTGGAAATGTTGATCTTTGACATCACTGAATGTCCTCCTGGATCCTGGAACAGGGAATAACTGAAGAAGGTTCATAGGAGCACTGTACCATGATGATGCCAAGAGGCTTTTGTTGCCAAATTGCCTCTGTTGGCAAATTGCAGACACAGCCATGTCTTGGCAGTCCCACTTCTGTTCCTGTTCTGGCCATGAGGGCTGCATGGTGATAAGGTTATTTCTCTTTCCACGGTGCCTCATTTCTTCAGAGGCAACAGGTGTCTGAATGAACAGGTGACTACTTTGAACCTGCTGATGATAAAACACAAGCACACTCTCTCTTCAAGGCAATTAATCAATTAGGCTTCACTGTGGTACACTCAATTGGGATTTAGATTTGATGATCTTTATTCCAAATCTCTAATGCAAATATTGCATTATTCAAAATGATTTGTTGTCTAAATTTCTAATGTACATATTATATTATTTGGATCTTCTTAAGGCACTACATTCCCCTTCTTTTAATTTTTTTTAAATGAGGTGCATGTCTTTGGTTATGAGCATGAAGAAATATCAAGGCAAAACAATACATGTTGTGAACAAGAAACTGACAGCAATCAAGAATCAGTCAGGTACAACAATTAAGAATATTTCAGATAATACACATAATTAATAATACATGTGAAATTAGGTAATTAGGAATCTCTGAAATACTGTACCATCATCCCAGAGTCTGCGAACAGCTGACAAACCTCAGTTTAGCTAGGGCTTGGATAATTATTTCCAGATAATAATTCCCAAGCTCACTCTAAGAATAGGTTCTGCTGTCATATATAAAGGGTCAAATTGTCAAGTCAAAGTGACCTGAATCTAGTTTTGATGCAGAAAACATCTGGGTTTGTTGGCAAATTCACCATCCAGGTAGAGCCAAGGCCTGGCCACTGCCCAAGCTCCATCTGGGAGGGAATTCCCTAAACACATTTTAAAACAAGGCTCTTAAGAATAACAGCTATGAATAAAGGCTTTGGGGTTAAAGATTAATCAAAGCATCTAGTAGTTGGATAACTCTGAAGTTTCCTTCAGGACTGAGATGCTTCAAACACAGCAAACTGCTGGAGTGCTTCTGTAATAATAACTGGGACAAACTACAAGACGAGCAGTTTGGAGGAGGCTTTCAACAAAGCTCGGGTATCTTTTCTTGGAATTCTGAAAAATACTTAAAATTATGAGACAGCATTGGATCAAACCATAGAGCCAGTGCAGGGACTAGCCAGACAGCTAACTTGATATGAGAGATGCATAAGCATCTAGAGAACAAAAAAGAAATGACACGTGTCTTTTAGATAATTACACAAAGATGTTAAAGCATGTAAGAAGCCAGCTATAAATACAATAATAACATCTTATGAATAATGCCTATTATAAAATCAGTAAATTCACATCATGTAATCAATATATCAGCAGTAACCATCTTAGGGAGTTGAGACAGCACCTTTCTAAACAGTCATGTACCTGTGACAGCAAAATGAAACAAAGGAAAACACTAAAACAGCTTACAATCAGTAACAGCCATAATGTAGAATCATAACTGCCTCTTCTGTGTCGTCTATGGAAGATAAAACAGCAGAGATTGTAAGGAGCAATAGAATCTTTGACAAAATCAAGGGTGAACACACTGTATCATCTTTATCCACAAACAGGTGTTTGTCATGTTTCATCACAGCTGTTTTAGTTGGAGTCATCATATCCCTTACAAGAAAACAAATACACATCTTACAATGTTGAAAAGTAATATTTAACTGTCTTAGATTGCAATGCAGGATGTAACCAGAAGTATGTGTTCTATCACCATCTGTTAAAACCAGGTGGGGAATGTTCTTTATCTCTTCCATGACCCATCCCTCATAACTCCAGGGGGATAGCTCCTGTAAATGGGTCTGGAAGTGTTTTAGCTGTTAAAACCAGGTGGGGCAGTTTTCTTTATCTCTTCCTTGACCATCCTCCCTCCAGGAGATATCTTCTGTTAATGGGCATTGAGAGTCCCTGCATGACTGATAAAAATTACACCATCCCATTGGGAGATGCTCCACCCAGGGGGAAGAGCCAAGAATTCCTATCCAGATATAATCTGAGGTTTGGAATACCACAGTTGGGCTTTTCCCTCTGGATTTCCCAGAGGAAGATCAGACCCTTCTAGGCCTCCACTGGATCTTCAGAGGAAGACTACACCCTTCTACAGGATCCCTGCTCCAACAGAACCACAGCTGGCCGTGCAGGAGGGCTGAGCCACCATGGAATGGGACTGCTGCTACCACCCTGACCAAGAGGGTGTGAGGTCCTATCTTGACTTTGTCTGCTTCAGCAGTAAAAATTTTTTTTCATTAGCTAATGATTTCTAAACTTTAAAGAACTCCCGCAGATAGTTCAAGGTTAGAGGACTTAGTTAAGAACTTAAAATTAATTGCTGCAAATAATCTTGGGAGAACAGGAGAGCTGCAGGCACACAGGGAGTGGGGCATTGCAGGGCTGTGCTGTGGGCTGGCAGGAAAAACCCAACATGGCCTCAGGTGTGGTAGTGAACACCCCCACTGCAGGAGGGTATTCCAGATTGCAAGGCAGGATGTATTCTATTACCATCTGTATGGCAGTTGTCTTTTGTCAAGTGGGCAGTTTGTCTTATCTCATCCACAATCCCTCCTCCCTTGGGAGGGGACATCTGCTGATAACAGGCTATTGAATGTCACTGCATGGCTGATAAAAAGGACAGCATCCCATTGTGAGATGCTCCACTCACAGAGGGAGGAGCCAAGCATTCCTACCTGGATATAATCTGGAGATTCTGGAACACCAGCACAGCTTCTCCACTGGATTCCCCAGAGGAACAGCAGCTGCCTCTGCCACTGGATCTTCAGAGGAAGAATCCATCCTTCTCTACAGGATCCCTGCTCCAGCAGAACCACCCCTGACACTGCAGAAGGGCTGAGCCACAATTCCAATGGGACTGCTGCCACCACCCTGACCCACAGGGTGTCAGGTTGGGTTCTGACTCTGGCAGTGTTGTTCTAGTGTACTGCATTGCTTATTTTATCCTTTTATTTTCTTCCCTATTAAAGAACTGTTATTTCCTGCTCCCATATTTTTTGCCTGAGAGCCCCTTAATTTAAAATTTATAGTAATTTTTAAGGGTGAGGAGGGTTTACATTCTCCATTTCAGGGGAGGCTCCTGCCTTCCTTAGCTGTCTTTCCAAACCGAGACAGAGGGGGAAATGATGTGAGCCTGGAGGAACTGAAGAAGATGATGAAGGAAAATTGGAGGAAAAAGAATTAGAAGAGCAGAGAAAACTAGGAAATGCACCTGCTGAAGTGGATGAAGAAGGAAATTATATCAACCCTCATATTCCTCAGTACATCTCCTCATGGTGCATAGATCCTTCTAAGGGACCCACGATAAAGCATCAGAGACCTCAGCCAGAGAAGCAGGAGCAGTATCCTGGAGATTGTATAAATGAGGAGTTCAGGAGCACCCTGTGGCCATGAGGTACTGCAAAGCAGCCTGTGAGAACTGCAGGGCACTGACACACAAAAAGAAAGACTTCATGGAGAGACCAAGGAAGGCTGGAGCAAAATACATGAATATTACCCCAGATGAACATGTGCAGCCTCAGCTGATGTTTGATTATGATGGGAAGCAAGATTGGTGGAATGGTTATGACCCAGAGGAGCACATGAAAATTGTTGAGGAATATTCCAGGGTTGATTTGGCCAAATGTACACTGAAAGGCCAGAAGCTTCAGGAGGAGTTGGCATCAGGGAACCTGGGGCAAGTGAAGTCCCCAAGACACCAGTGGGAGAAGAGGAATCAAATTCACAGACAGAAAGGGATCATAATGGTGAAGATGAAGACAAATAAACAGATGACATTGATATGCCTGGGCAGAACTTTGACTCTAAAAGACGCATCACAGTCTGAAATTTACATATTCAGGAAGATACTGCTAAATACTTGAGGAATCTGGATCCAACCTCTGCTTATTATGATCCCAAAACAAGAGCCATAAGGGAGAACTCTTAAGCCAATACAGGCAAGAATCCAGATGAAGTTGGTTATGCAGGTGACAACTTTGTTTGCTACACAGCCGATACCATTTCCATGGCACTGACTCTGCTGTTTGCCTGGGAGTTTAAGACAAAGGCTCTGAAGTTCATCTTCAAGTGGATCCTACAAAATTAGAGCTTCTTTATAAATCTTCCAAAGTAAAAAAAGAAGATTTCAAGGCTCAGCAGAAAGAAAGAAAGCATCCTAGAGAAGTATGGAGGACAGGAACATTTAGATGCCACCCCCCCCCCCCCCCCCCCCCCCCAGATGAAGTGCTGCTAGCTCAAACAGAAGATTATGTGGAGTATTCTAGGCATGGAATAGTCATCAAAGGACAGCAGAAAGCTATTGCTTGTTCTAAATAGGAAAAGGATGTGAAGATCATCCATACATTCATTTGGGGTTTGTACCAGAAAGAAGGCAAGTGGGGTTATAAGTGTTGTCACTCCTTTATCAAATACTCCTACTGTATAGAAGAAGCTGGGAAAGAAATTGCTAATACAGAGACAAGTTTAATGGAAGAGCAGCCTGAGGAGGAGGAGGAACACATGACAAAACCCAAAACACCAATGGAGATCCACCAAGAGAAACAAAAAGAGAAAAAAAAAAGAAGCACAAGAAGAGCTCAAATTCTGACACTGAGGGTGAAGAGAAAAAGAAGCAAGAAAAACTAAAAATGGCTCTAAATGCTGAAGAGGCTTGACTTCTCCACATCAAAGAAATCATGTAGTTAGATGAGAGGAAGAGACCATACAACAGCCAATATGAAGCCAGGGAGCCAACAGAAGAGAGAGAATGAGTTGCTGCAAGAGAAAAGAACAGAGACAAACCTGTTCTTTTTGAGAACATACTAGAGAACATACAACATCATCTTCTGTGTCTAAGAAGCCTCGGCTAGACGAAATTCCTGCAGCAAATCTTGATGCAGATGATCCTCTTACTGATGAAGATGATGAAGTGATGAAAATGATGAATATGAGGACTTGGAAGACAGTGATGGTGATGACACTGCAGCTCTTCTGGCTGAACTGGAAAAAATCAAGAGAGAACGAGCTGAAGAACAAGCTCCAAAGGAACAAGCACAAAAGGCCAAAGAAGAAAGAATTTGGATGGAGAACATCCTGAGTGGTAACACATTGCTGAACCTTACTGGGCCAGCACAGCCTCAGGCAAACTTCAAAGTTAAAAGGAGGCGGGATGATGATAATGTGTTCAAGAACTGTGCCAAGGGGATAGACAAGACAAAAAAGGACAAAAGATCAAAAGATTCATCAGTGATACTCTAAGATCAGAGATTCACAAAAAGATCATGGAAAAGTATATCAAGTAGTACAGTTTTATGTGCAGTAGTGTGTACAAGGACTTGGTAGGTCATGGCTGTTCCCTCCCTTTCCCTCAGAATTTAAGGCTGAATATTTGGTCATGGATTCTCAAATGCTTTTCCAAGATCAGCAACAGCTTCATAATTAATAAGTGCTATATATCTGGAGTTTTTATTCCTACATATTGTTTTCCTTTACAGTTTTAATTAAACCAGTTTGTGTCTCATGAAAAAAAAAAACAAAAAAAATGGAGCAGAGCTGCAGTGGCCAAGCCACATGCTGGGGCAGGGTGGGGAGAGGCCTGCTGCACCACCCCATAGCTACAACAGTTGTCATAGACGAACAGCAATTAAATACAGATCAGCCAGTCCCAAGTGATGGGCAGGTGCTGCCCCAAAGAGGGGGAAGGGGGGCTGAGCCACCCTGTGCCACTGCTGCTGCCAGCTAGGGAAGGGAAAACTCCGTGGCTCCGTCCTGCACCGCTGCACCTCTGTTCCCCCCCCCTACAACACTTGCAGTTGAAAAAGAGGAGGGGAAAAGGCAATAAAAAAACCCCCTAAAAACTGCACACCATAGCGGGAAAAATACCAAAAGACAAACATGGAGAGCACTGGAAAGGCACAAAGTGCCCGTGGCTCTCCTCTTCTGCTTTGGAGTCTGTGAATTCCATGGGGGAGTGCTGACTGAGGGGCCCAGCCCCAGGGGAGCCTCTGGGTCTGGAAAGGAGCTTTGCTACTAAAATACTGTCTGGCCTCTGCCAGTCCTGCAGTTTACAAGTTCTGCTGGAGGACAAGACCTGCTCAGATGGCTGCCACGCTACCCCCACAGTCACCCAGGTCCCCAGAGAGCGGCAGCTGGCCGGGCCTGTGCCGCCTGTCCGCCCCATCTGGGTGGGTAACTTAATCACACCAGAGGTAATTTTGCAAGGGCACACAACTAAGTTCTGGTTCCAGGCTCCTGGTTCTTTGTTTCTCCATGAGGTTTGAGTCCCACTGCCCCTACTGCCGTGTCTGGCCCTGGGATAGAAGGGAAAATGACTGACACAGGGGCTGTGCACTCCCGAGCATCTGCATGCAGGGACACACACATACAGGCACTGTCCTGGGAGCAGTGTAGGCTCAGGTTATGCTAAATACATTAGCCAAATCAGGAGCCAGCCCCTGGACCACACAACACAGTAACAAAGGTATCAGCACATACTCACCATACTTTCTCTCTCCTTTTCCCAACATATTTTGCCTCTTTTAACTCAGAGTTTAGCTTTCATTCCGTGACATGCATGTTTCTGCACGGTTGCTGCTCCCATGTGCCATTTCCACATCATGGTTCCGTTACAGATGAGTAATAAGGTGATTGGCCCTCACAATTAAGGGGTGAACATTAGGTGTATGTTAAGAGAAGTTTTGTAGATTTATAGTTACTGTAATATGTCCTCCCCCCTGCATTGTTATCATGGAATAGCCTTGGTACTCAGGGCATTTAGGAGGGTTGGCCTGGTACTATAGTAACACCTGACCTCCAACCAAGATGTAAGGAAGTGATCTCCACCCCTGGATGGCAAGGAAGGAGTCAACTGACAAGGCTTTAGGAGGAGCTAGAAGTATAAAAGGCAGAGCATCCATCTTGAAGATGAGGATGTGGCTGGTAGTCACGGGGGCTCCCAGCACTGTAGTTTTTCCTTATTTAGTTCTTTTGTCATAATTTTTGTTAGAGCTTAATAAAATTTTAAAAAGTGATCAGTCATTTCTCACAGTTCTATTCTGAGACTTGCTTCCCCACACCTTAGCAGACGTACTTTCCGGTTCTTGACTGTTCACTCACCACTGCTCTTGAGCTGTTGTCCCCACGACTCACAGGGCCCCTCTCTCCTGGGCAGCTCTTAGGCTGCCTCACCTTCCGTGGCTCTTTCGGCCGCGTATCCTCCATGGTTCAGGACTGTGTTTGCATTCTGTGATTCACAGTTTTGTTCTCTGTGCTTTCCCCCAGCAGTTATGTTGGTTTCTGTGTGTCCCACGCCGTCTGTGGCCCCGTGCACTCGCTGCCCGGGTTCTGCTCCCCAGCTGTCTCTTGACTTTGCTTTTCTGTGCCGATCCCGCGGCTGACCATAGCTGTAGCCTTTTGCTACTGTGTAAATTCTCTGCTTGGATCTCTGTTTGTGCTGGTCCTGCAGCCAGCAGTGCTGCAGTGGTTGTGTTCATGTGCTGTGTCTGGTCTCTCTGCAGACACAGACCGTGCTTGGCTGTGCTCACGGCTGGCTGCAATCTTCCTTTCCCACTTTGTATATTCCATCTCTAAATCCCATCTCCCTGCCCAGTCCTGTGGTCAGCTTGGATCATTTCACCTTCTTCTTTCACGACAGGCTGTTCTTCTCACATCGATCATGTCTTCGAGGTCACCATGTGTTGGAATAAATCAGCCGAGACTCCATTTTCTACATGCAGAAAGCCAATTCTTTATTCACAAAGCTCATATTTGTAGGAAATATCAGAAGGGACTGTGTTAAACCTAACTGGTCAGCAATACAGTGAAACTCACTTCATTGGTCAGTAAGGGCTTTGTATATGCCTTTCAAATTTTCTCTCTCTACATATGTTAACATTTTTCCTTTGTGGATTCTTGTGGGCCAAATCTTATTGTTTACACAGATGAATTTGTTTTTCATGCTAGGAACAGATTTTTGTTTTAAAGGAACTTCTTATTCACAAAATAGCTTCACATGGGAACTTGCAAATTGCTTGTTAGCTACGCTTAGAAGAAATGCCAGGCCAGTTGTGTCGATTTTAGCAGAGTGAGGCCTGATTTCATAAGGTCTTTCTTTTATAATTCTTCTACCTGTCTACGACAAACTGGCAGCAAAATGAAAATGTGTCCCATGCACTTATGTCTTTCTGTACACGTTCTTCCTTTCTTTTCCCTTTAGCTGCCCCACATGAGGGGCTGGGTGTGGATCTTACCCTCGCTGGAGACCAAAATTCAGCTGCATTTAAAAGGTGGAGACAAAGCCCTGTGGGGGTTGGGAGAAAAGAAGGGGAATTTATTGCTGGGAAAGGATTAGTGCTGCTGTGAAGAGATCTATTTACAGAGTCCACCCACCCTCAAGGGGCTCTGAACGTGGACTTGGGTTTGGGAATTGCACAGTGCTTCCCTGGGAGGCCTTGAAATGGGCACCAGAGAGAGGGAAACCAGGCATTGTTATGTGGGATTGCACATGGTTTTAGAAGCTTACACAAGGCACAGGAAAGGTAGACCTTTGCATTTGACATTCAATTTTTCAAGTTTTATTACATAAAGACCGCTAAGCCCCATTAATTCACGGAGAAATCCTCACTGAAGTGATCAGTTTATGAAAATTGTCTTCCTGCCATTGAGTGGAATTAATTGCTAATGAAAAAAAAAAGTGTGTCAAGACACGAGACAACCTACTATATGAATAATGTATTTTTGCTGTATTTGCTAAGTCAAGAAAAATTCAAGTGATTTGACCTTACTTACTCCTTAAGTATATATAGAGCCCCACAATCATCACTTATGTTTTAGAATGCTTTATTAAAAATAAGCAATTAGTTGAGCTGATACTCCACCTTTTTTTTTTTTTTTTGATAGAGCTCTAGGCTGTTAGGTGAAAAACAGGATTACTTGTGAGAAAAATCAGAATCCTAGAACAGCTGTAGCTAGAGATGGGATAAAACAAAATGTCTTAATACTGAAACATGGCATTAAGAGGCTGGGGATAAATGCAGACAGTTGGGAAGGTTTGAATACAAATTGGCTTGGATCATGCCTTGCCTTCGAAGATGAGTCCAGTGGAACATTAAAGCTGATGGACACTGAAAAGCTCTGCTCTCTGCAGCTCAGATCTGTGCTGGGAGGCTCTGGTCAGGTGCTGCTGTCACTGACTCTGGGGCTCTGATGTGGCCAAAGAGGGCAGGGTTTCCTGTGGCTCTGCTGCCATTTTTCAGCTGCAGGGAGTGTCTCTTTCTGTAGAATGTAGAAAAACAAAGCAGATTTAATTAATTCAGATAGGAACCTGATGATGTTCATTGGGATGGGTAGAGTGCAAGAAGAGGGGTTTGGGCTCTTGTTTGGCAAAGGTGGGGGTGTAAGGGCAGAGAAAGGTGCTGGGGGTTTGTGTGGAGGGAACAGTTCCCAGTTTGGGAAGGTGGGATAAGGATAACAAACTCCAAGCTGAGCAAGCACAAACTGTGCTCTCAGAAGAGAGGACTCTCATTCTTTTTTGTCTTCCCACTGTTATAGATGTGTAATGAGGTGGTTGGCTCTCACAATTAAGGGGTGAACATTATATGTATGTTAAGAGAAGTTTTGTAGATGTACAATTGTGTTACTGTGTCCTCCCCCTTGCATTGCTATCATGGGATGGCCCTGGGCACACAGAGGCATTTGGGGAGGGTTGGCTGTTACTATGGTAACACCTGACCTCAAATCAAGGTGTAGGAAAGTGATCCCACCCCTGGACAGCAAGGAAGGAATCGACTGACAAGACTTTAGGAGGAGCTAGAGGTATAAAAGGTGGGGCATCTGATGCCTCAGGTTTTAGCTTTTCTATTTTTCAGATCCTGTTCTGCTTTAGTGTGTTAGTCTAGGTTTCATATTAGGGGATGGTGAGCTCTTTGCACAGAGTAGGGAGACAAAACAATTCCTGCTCTGGCTGGGGACCAAGGACAGCCAGTCCAGGCCTCAGGCCCAAGGGCACAAACAACAGCAGAATGAAGAGAGAAAAACAAGAAGGATGGGACTTCATGGATAGAGCTGTAACTGGACAGTTAGCTCCAATATGCAAATGGACCAAAACTTATAAAAGTGAGAGACCCCGTGCCCAGTTGTCCATTTTTGTGGCCATTTTGGGTTGTGCTGCCCAATGTGGATCCATTGAGGCCTCTTAAGAAATCCCTACTTTATTCTTTAGCTCTGTCTAGTCTCTGTTCTAGGTCAGCCTTCACAAGACATCACATCCATTTTGTAGATGAGCACACGGTGCTTTATTCCATGCTCTCAGTGCTGTCATTTTCCCTTATTCAGTCCTTTTGTTGTATTTTTGTTAAGGTCTAATAAACCTTTGAAATTTTAAAAGTGAGCATTGTTTCTCACACCACTGCCTGATGTCATGGCTGGGAAATGTGTTTCTCTTGATGCCCCCCACTCATTCTGACTTCTTCCTTCCTTTGGCTGCTTCTGTGGAAAGATCTGGTGAGAGTTCCATTTTCTCAGGCTCCTTGGTAGGGTAAATGTTGCAGCTTTTTGATACTTAGCAAGGGAAGAGTTTCCTAGGTGCAGTGCAATCACATGCACAGCATTCAGTCGGAAACCTTCAGTTTCTTCAAATAAATGAAATATGTGAAAAAAAAACTTATTTGATATTGAATGAAGCTCCTCCAAGCTGAATCTGAAAATCACAGCTAACTGAAAATGGCAGAAAAAAGGCATTTGTTCTCTCTAGAGATGAGGGCAAATGATATGGATCAGCAGAAAAAAATCTTTTGAAATGAGTTTATTGGAAGGAATAAGATCAGCTGCTGTAATGTTCTCTGTGTTGCAAACCTGCTAGTGCAGCTCAGGCTGTTCCCATTGCAGCAAAGCATTCTTGAAAGGACTGGAACTGCTTGCCCAGCAGAGCTCCATACAGCAGGATCTCTGTAATTCAGCTTCCACCAGCATTTCTGGGTCTAACCCATCTTCAGGGCCCTATAACTCAGCTTTTAGATCTTCATTTGTTGCTTGCAATGTGCTGTGCTGTGATTTAACATTTGTCCAAACATCATGATGTGAAACTGCTCTCCTAATGGTGGAGCCCTGTTCAGATCAGAGCTGTGTAGAGTTCTATATTTATAAATTTGTATTTATTCCAGAGGCCTGTGGCCATGTGGACTCCTTGCAGACTGTCCTTGCATCTGAACACCAGTAGCCAACACATATTTTTGAGTTCACTAAGAGACTTATTCCTGCAGGATGAAGTAGTTGTGCTGTGCTCAGAGGAGGACAGGAAAATCACAGAAGGCCTCTGAACCTGGTGACTGAGAACATCAGAGGTGGGTAGAAATTAAAAAAATATACTCTTAGTTATACAAGATAAACAGGTGAGTGTTGGTTATTTATTGTGGTTTGAAAAAGGCTGATTTGGGCAGCTGCACTAAAGGTCGTACTACAAATGGCAAAGATAAACATAATTCTTAGAGGCAGAATCAGAGGAGTGAAAAGGCACTGAAACTTGGATCCCTTGACTAAAAGTAAATATTTTTCAATCCCATACAGAGCCACATGAGGTGTGTTGTTCATATGTTTAGCATCTCATAAAAATAACACTTTATTTCCCATCAGTGTTTTCTGCTGCAAATACTCTTTGTGGCTATGTCATGGATTATAAATGCCTAAGACAGTAATTTTAACTTCCAGATGTGTGTTTGACTGCCTTGTTTTAACACTCCCTGATGTGAAGTGTTACCCCTCACCCTTGGTCACAGAGACCTGTGAGGTGCTGCAGGTTCTCTGTTAACTGCAGTGGAATAATGCTGTACATGCCATGCAGAGCTGTAAATATGGGCAGGGGAGCATGTCTTACTTACAGATTTTTGTAGGTCTTTTGCAAAATTCTCTTGTGCCTGGAAATTGCTTTAAAATGATGAGTGGTACTAAAAATTTCATCTGTAAAATGAGTGAATGTAAGAGAAATTCCTTATTCAGGATGCATTGGTGTGTGTTAACTAAGCCTTGCAGTGTGTCTGTGTGGCTCCTGTGGCACAGGAAGGGGAAAGGCCTTTCAGAAGGGAATCCCACTTTGAAGACTTGATGTGAAAAAGCAAAAATTGGCCTCATGATGTACCTGAGATGGGAAGGAAGTCTGTGTCCCAGTGAGGGTACAGGCCCTGAGCTCTGCTCTTGCCAGCAGGCTTCCTTTGTGCATAGTGTTCATAGGGCCTAATTGCCTCCTAAAATACCAAAGGTGACCAGCTTGGCATAGTCAGTTTGGTCATATTTAATGTTCTGCCAGATCCCCTCTCCTGGAAGGCTGTGTGTGCTTCCACTGCCCTCAGGAGGGACTGATGTGACAGCAGAGGGGTCACACACAGCCCTGCCCGAGTGCTTGGCTCAGGGTGGGTGGCAGCAGCTCTCTGGTCACAGAAACACAACTTTCCCAGGCATTGTTCTGGGAAAGGCTGTCAGAAGAGCAGAGAAAAGAATGAGAAACAATTCTTACCTCAACACCTGGTGTTGTGCACATGTGGAATGTGTTATGGAGATTTGTTTACCAAAGGGTGGCTTCTTAATTAGCCAGTGGTGATGGGTTTTGATCGAAGGACCAGTTAGGTCCAGGTGTATTGTAACTGCCTATAGAAGCAGGGGGTTTCTTAATAATGATATATAAAAAAGGGATTGATCAGCCTTCTGTGAATCATGGAGTCAATGCTGATTATTACCTGGCCAGGGGCCTGCTGTGACAACTGTGCACAAAAATCCAGAAATGGTGATGAAATCCAAGAAGCCCAGTTCTGATTAGGGTTAATGCTTAATCACCTATTTATAGGAAGGAATTAATTGTGGAGAAGGTTTTACCAGGATTGAAGAGAATCACTAATTTTTCCAGCTAACTCAAAGCTCTTCCAGTGAAGGAAGAAGAGGGGCTGGCTGTTCTTTCATGGCCCTTCAGGAAGGGTTTAATGCTTTGCACCTCCTCCAAGTGATTTCTCTGCCTGGCTTGAGCAGCAGTTTTGCCAGATCCAGGCAGGCCCTGAGGGGCAGATCTGAGGCTCTTCAAGTTGGGATTTCTCAGGCTGCTGACAGTGGGCACTGCCAAGTAAACAGAGTGACAAAATGGTTTTTCTGCCAGCATGCCACCTGGCATTTCTGACTGCCCAGTGTTTATCCCTTGGCTTTCCAGGTATATTCCTTGGTGCCAGCTTTTTCCCACAGTTGAGTTTTGTGGTGGATCCCTGCTAGCCTGGCTTCTGCTGGTGCTGGCACTTGCTGTTGAGTTCTAGCAGGACTGGCCATGGCCATCTGAGCCTTGTCCTGGCTGCACTGGTCACAAAGGCTGTGGATTTTGCTGCTCTGTGTCCTCACCTGGCTGCAATTGTGGAGCTCAGGTCATTCCCAGGCTCGGAATTCCATGGAGAGCAGGGCCCTGCTTGTGTCTGCAAGGGCAAAATGCTGCAGGAGTGGGAGCCCACCCAGCCCCAGAGCTGGAGCAGCCAGCAGTGACATTTGGGCACTTTCAGTGTCCATGTGGATGGCTCTTTTCCAGCTGGGTGATACAGAGGAGAGCTTCTTGTCCTCCCCAGCTGTGTCACACACTCACATTATGCATCATTATCCATCCTCCCTCCTGCTCCAGCAGGAATTCCTCAGCCAGCAAGGCTGTGCTCCAAGGCATGGCAAAGCCCAGCTGCAGGGGTGTGTGCAGAGAACCTGTCCTTGGTGGCCTTGGAGCAAGCCCAGGCTGCCAGCAGGACCTGCTGGCCAGGCTGGAGGTGTCACCTGTGCTGTCACTGTGCCAGGACAGCAGCTCTGGGGGGACCCTCACTGCTGGCAGCTGCTCCTTTGGAGAGGGGACCTGGCAGGGTGGGATCTGGGCAGAGTGGGATCTGGCAGGGTGGGATCTGGCAGGGTGGGATCGGGTCAGGGTGGGATCTGGCAGGATGGGATCTGGCAGGGTGGGATCTGGGCAGGGTGGGATCGGGTCAGGGTGGGATCTGGCAGGATGGGATCTGGCAGGGTGGGATTTGGGCAGGGTGGGATTGGGTCAGGGTGGGATCTGGGCAGGGGTGGGATCTGACAGGGTGGGATCTGGGCAGGGTGGGATCTGACAGGGTGGGATCTGACAGGGTGGGATCTGGGCAGGGTGGGATTGGGTCAGGGTGGGAGCTGGTCAGGGTGGGATCTGGCAGGGTGGGATCTGGTCAGGGTGGGATCTGGCAGGGTGTGGTCTGGTCAGGGTGGGATCTGTCAGGGTGGGATCGGGTCAGGGTGGGAGCTGGCAGGGTGTGGTCTGGTCAGGGTGGGAGCTGGCAGGGTGTGGTCTGGTCAGGGTGCTGGTCACCAGGCCCTGGACACTCTGTGGGGGCAGGATGGGATCTGTGGGGCAGCAGAGGTGTGGGCTGAGCAGGCTGAGGTGGCTCAGCTGCTGTGAGCAATGGGGCAGCTGTGTCCCTCCAGGCTGGCTCTGCTCACAGGGAATTTGCTACTTGTGTACAGCAGAATTTTTGGGTCAGAGGGAGAAATAACATTTTAAATTCACCTGCTGCTGTTTCTCTTTCCTCCTCCCTTTGCATCCTGCTTGCAGTCCAGGGCTGTTTGGGACATGTTGTCAGTGTGCACAAACACTTAATTTGTCACCTTTGTCCTTACCTTAGCCCAGTGAAATGTCACAAACAGATCTTAGGCTGACCTGGGTGTTTGCTGTTGTTCTTTGTGGCTGACCAGCTGCAGTTGGTCCTGATGATCTGCAGGGGATGTGGATCCCAAAGGCAGAGCCAGCCTCTCCCACTGTGCTCTCTCTTGGCAGAGCTGCTGGATCTGCAGGAATCTGTGCAGAGGAGGGGCAGGAGAGAGGATGGAGGCTGATTGACTTGCTGAACTGGATCCACTTGCAAGAAGTCTTTGATTTGCAGGCAGTTATTAATCTGTAATTGTGTGACAGGATTTCTGTGAATACTTCCAACTTTTAGGTGATCACTGGAAGATTCCTGGTACATTTTTGTTACTGGTTTGTTTCTGTGGCTACTTGGGAAAGTTTTGCTGCATGGTTATAACATAGAAATAATTAATGAATTGTAACTAGTGGATAAGGTGTGTGCCTGTAAACAAATGTTCTCATTCATGGCAAAACAGAACCAAGAGTCACTGAAGATAAAAATTATTTGGTGTTGCTTCAGAAAATCCTGTTCAGTAGTTGTAGTTTGGTTTGGAAAGAGAATATTCTAGAGAAATAGGGTCGGACATCCTATTTCCAAATCACCCAAACCAGAGTGCAGTGTCTTGTGACAAAGCAGCAGGATTTGGTGCTGACTCCTCCTGGCAAACAGGCCAACGTGCCCCAGGGAGATGGTCTGGATTGAGGCTGATTGAAGGAGGCATCTGGAGATGGCATCCTCCTCCCCAGAGCCCTTCCTTGCCCTCCATGCCCTCCAGAACTGCTGCCTGAACGAATCACAGCCTTTTCCTGCAGAAATCCAAGCCTTGCAGCCTCCCTGGCTTCCACAAATGTCTGGGAATTCTTGTGGAGTCAGCGCTAAAGAATGAATGGATGGAATGACCTTTGGGGCATCACTGATTTCACTGACCATGGTTGGTGTGAGGTGGCACACAGGGGAGGGGAGTGGGCAGCAGTGGGAATGCAGCAGGCATCCATGGGGGATCCATGAGGGCTCCATTGGGGATTCCTGAGGGGTCCACCGGGGATCCGTGGGGGATCCATTGGGTCTCCATTGGGAATCCATGGGGGATACATTGGGAATCCTTGGGGGATTTATTGTGAATCCATGGGGATTCCATCAGAAATCCATGGGGGATTTATCGTGAATCTATCAGGATTCCATCAGGAATCCATTGGGAATCCATGGGGGATTTATCATGAATCCATGAGGATTCCATCAGGAATCCATCGTGAATGCATCGGGAATCCATGGGGGTTTTATCGTGTATCCATGGGGATTCCATCAGGAATTAATGGGGGATCCATCGGGGATCCATGGGGATTCCATGGGGGATCCATCGTGAATCAATGCGGGATCCATGGGGGATCAATCAGGAATCCATTGGGATCCATGGGGATTCCATGGCGGATCCATCGGGCAGCCCCAGCGCGGCCGTGCCCAGCGCTGCCCTCGGGCACCACCTGGCGGCCGCCGGCGGTCACTGCAGCCCGCGCTGCTGCGGCGGGGCCGCGGATCGGGTCGGGATAAAACAGGAAAAAGGAAAAAGGGAATAAAGGGAATAAAGGGCAGTGTGCGGGGGGCAGGGATAAAGAATAGAGAGCAGTGTCCCGGGAGCAGAGATACGGGATAAAGGGCAGTGTCCCGGGTCCGAGGGCAGGGACACGGGACAGACGGCAGTGTCCTGATGCTGAGAGCAGGACATGGGGTACAGGGAGTGAGTGTCCTGGGGCGGGGATCACCGGATAAAGGGCAGTGTATCGGTGCTGAGAGCAGGGACAAGGCTCAGGTTCCCTGAAGTGCCAGGGATTCCACACATCACCAAGTGCAGCTCAGGCCTTTGACATTTTGGGGTTTGCTCTGAATTTTAGGGGGGAGAGGCAAGAGGGAAGCCTGGACAGCTGTTTAGAAAAGCCATTTTTGAACGGTGGAACTGGCAATTGTGTTTCAGGCTCTGTGCAGTGCCCAGTGCAGGGCAGTTCGTGTTTCAGGCTCTCTGTGCAGGGCAGTTCATGTTTCAGGCTCTCTGTGCAGGGCAGTTCGTGTTTCAAGCTCTGTGCAGTGCAGGGCAGTTCGTGTTTCAGGCTCTTTGCAGTGCAGGACAGTTCGTGTTTAGGCTCTTTGCAGTGCCCAGTGCAGGGCAGTTCGTGTTTCAGGCTCTCTGTGCAGTGCAGGGCAGTTCGTGTTTCAGGCTCTGTGCAGTGCAGGGCAGTTCGTGTTTAGGCTCTTTGTGCAGTGCAGGGCAGTTCGTGTTTCAAGCTCTCTGTGCAGGGCATTTCGTGTTTAGGCTCTTTGCAGTGCCCAGTGCAGGTCAGTTCATGTTTCAGGCTCTGTGCAGTGCAGGGCAGTTCGTGTTTCAGGCTCTTTGCAGTGCCCAGTGCAGGTCAGTTCATGTTTCAGGCTCTGTGCAGTGCAGGGCAGTTCGTGTTTCAGGCTCTTTGCAGTGCCCAGTGCAGGGCAGTTCGTGTTTCAGGCTCTGTGCAGTGCAGGGCAGTTCGTGTTTCAGGCTCTCTGTGCAGGGCAGTTCGTGTTTCAGGCTCTGTGCAGTGCAGGTCCGTTCATGTTTCAGGCTCTGTGCAGTGCCCAGGGCAGTTCATGTTTCAGGCTCTCTGTGCAGTGCCCAGGGCAGTTCATGTTTCAGGCTCTGTGCAGTGCCCAGGGCAGGGCAGTTCATGTTTCAGGCTCTCTGTGCAGTGCAGGGCAGTTTGTGTTTCAGGCTCTCTGTGCAGGGCAGTTTGTGTTTCAGGCTCTCTGTGCAGTGCCCAGTGCAGTTCGTGTTTCAGGCTCTCTGTGCAGGGCAGTTCGTGTTTCAGGCTCTCTGTGCAGGGCAGTTCGTGTTTCAGGCTCTCTGTGCAGGGCAGGGCAGTTCGTGTTTCAGGCTCTCTGTGCAGGGCAGTTCGTGTTTCAGGCTCTCTGTGCAGGGCAGGGCAGTTCGTGTTTCAGGCTCTCTGTGCAGGGCAGTTCGTGTTTCAGGCTCTCTGTGCAGTGCCCAGGGCAGTTCGTGGTGCCAGCGCTGTCCCCATCCGTGGGGCAGAGCAGAGGGGGCTCCTGGGGCTGCCTTTGGCCCTCCCCTGTGGGGATGCTCTGCTTTGGAGCAGCATTGCAGGCCAGGCTTTGGGCTCCTGGGGCTGCCACCAGAGCTCCTGGGACCATTTGCAGCCCAGCTGTTTCTGACCTCTTGGCAAACCTCACTGGGGTTGTGTTTGCTGGATGTGTCTGCCCAGGAGCTCTGTCCTGCTTTGTTCTGGTGCCTTCACCCAGAGCTCTGGTTTTCCTTTTTTAATGAGGAATCAAAGAATTGCAGAAATTTCTGACTGATGACATTGATGAAGGGGTTAACTGGATGAATTGAGGGAGTCTTGAGGGGAAGCAGGTGGGACAGCTCCTCTCTGAGGATAAGTGGAAGGAACTGCTGGTTTTCCCTTTTCCTTTAGGTCAGGCAGGAACAAAGTCAGGAAGGTGAGAGAGGTCAGCAAAGATCTGTGCATGTTTATTGCTCATAAAAGCATTTTTCTGGTATTGTTTTATTTTCCTTATTTTCTGATGCAGCCTGAAAGAATGTCTTTGGTGTTTTGTTTTCTGTTGTGTTTTTTTCTATGGACAAGATTCAATCTAAATCTTCCACTGTGATCTGATCAGACTCTTATTCATTTCCTGGTAGGACTTCATGACTTGTGGTACACTAAGATTGTGAAATGGGAAGATTTCAATGAGAAAGATATCACCTTGGTGATGTATTTCATCCCAGAAAGTTTGTGAAGAGTTTTATTTCTTTCTCTCTCAAACTTGAAACATTTATTAAAAAAAAAAAAAAAAGGGAGACTAGGTCAGAGAGGATGGAGATTATTTATTTTAGTCCTAACCCCACCTGAAATATAATGAGTGTAACTATTAGTTCTGACCAAATAAGAGAGTACATCACCATATTTACTGCCACCAGAGCATTTTCCCTGCATGTGACATACGCTAGGGAGTGAAAAGATGTAAAATAAATGTATAGAGGTGGATCTGTACCCTGAACCCTGAGCTCCAGAAAGCAGGGAGGCTTTGCAGGCAGCCCTGGCAGGGTGACAACTCCTGGGCAGGGCAGGGGTCACTGCCAGCCTGGGGCTGTCCCAAGCCCTTGGGGCTGAAAGGAGGAAAGGAAGAATGCACTTGAAGAAAAAGAGCTCAGAAATGGTTATTTGATTTTCCTCTGGTAACCAATCCTTCTGTTTTCACTGGGCTTGCTGTTGCAGCAGCACTGGACTGCAATAGGATAATAAATCATAGAATTGTTCTTTCTTTCTCTGACTGGTGTAAATTTGCCTTGATAAGGGGACCTTGGCTCACCTGCCCTACCTGGGATGTGCCACTGTGTGCCAGGTGTTCACATTCAAACAGCTTTTCGTGGCTGCTTTGGTACATATCAAGGATTCTCATCACAAGCCATTGCTTCATAAAAAGTTCTAATGGGGTGGGAGTAAAAAACCCTTTATTAAATGGCATGAACTTCTGGATCTGAATGTAATAAAATAATAATTTATGATATATTTTTAGGGATAAGAGATTAAAGTGCATATTAATTAAATGAATAATGAAAACCTTTGTGAGATTCTCTCCCACAAGTTGCAAGTAGCTGTTTAATCAAATTCTTTCTATGGAAAAATGCATTTCATTATAAGATAATTAGCACATCTATTGTGTTTTTAATACAACTTGTGCTAAAGTGTGTTTGATCTGGTGTTTGCTCATGGCAATTAGCAGTGAAGGAATTGAACTTTTTTGCTTTATTCTGGGCTCTGTAAATTATAAGTGCCCTATCTGGGGAAAATGGATGTGATCTTTTGTAAAGCCCTAGATTAATCTTGGGAATATACTGGGGTAGTCATTAGCAGCAGCAAAAAGAGAAGGTGGGGAGCTGTGCTGCCTAAAGCTGCAAATTTAGGGGTGATTTTAATTTCTGGCACCGATGTGTTGTGTCTGTCCTGAGGAAGCTGGAGGGTCTTCTGTGCCCCAGAGTGTTCTGCACAGGTTCTGCACAGGTTCAGTTCTGCTCAGGTTCTGCAGAGGCGCTGCACAGGTTCAGGTTCTGCAGAGGTTCTGTTCAGGTTCTGCAGAGGTTCTGCACAGGTTCAGGTTCTGCACAGGTTCTGGTTCTGCACAGTTCTGCACAGGTTCTGCACAGGTCCAGGTTCTGCACAGGTTCAGGTTCTGCACAGGTCCAGGTTCTGCAGAGGTTCAGGTTCTGCACAGGTTCTGCACAGGTTCTGTTCAGGTTCTGCACAGGTTCTGCACAGGTTCTGTTCAGGTTCTGCACAGGTTCAGGTTCTGCACAGGTTCTGTTCAGGTTCAGGTTCTGCACAGGTTCTGCACAGGTTCAAGTTCTGCACAGGTTCTGCACAGGTTCTGTTCAGGTTCTGCACAGGTTCAGGTTCTGCACAGGTTCTGCACAGGTTCTGTTCAGGTTCTGCTCAGGTTCAGGTTCTGCACAGGTTCTGTTCAGGTTCTGCACAGGTTCTGCACAGGTTCTGTTCAGGTTCTGCTCAGGTTCAGGTTCTGCACAGGTTCTGTTCAGGTTCTGCACAGGTTCAAGTTCTGCACAGGTTCTGCACAGGTTCTGTTCAGGTTCTGCACAGGTTCAGGTTCTGCACAGGTTCTGCTCAGTTCTGCACAGGTTGAGGTTCTGCACAGGTTCTGCTCAGGTTCTGTTCAGGTTCTGCACAGGTTCTGCTCAGGTTCAGGTTCTGCACAGGTTCTGCTCAGGTTCTGTTCAGGTTCTGCTCAGGTTCTGCACAGGTTCAGGTTCTGCACAGGTTCTGCACAGGTTCTGCTCAGGTTCAGGTTCTGCACAGGTTCTGCACAGGTTCTGTTCAGGTTCTGCTCAGGTTCTGCACAGGTTCTGCACAGGTTCTGCACAGGTTCTGCACAGGTTCAGGTTCTGCACGGGTCCAGGTTCTGCAGAGGTTCAGGTTCTGCTCAGGTTCAGGTTCTGCACAGGTTGAGGTTCTGCACAGGTTCTGTTCAGGTTCTGCTCAGGTTCTGCACCCTGCTGCAGTGTGGGGCAGCAGGACAGGGAGGGCCCGGGCAGGCTCGGCCCCGTTGATCCCATTCCCGAATCCCCTGGGGCTGCCCTGCTCCGGGGCTGTGTCAGCCTCTCACAGGGGGCAGGAGAGCAGGGCAGGGGCTCGGGGCGGCTCCTGGCCACGCTGATTCCGGGCTGCTGGCACCCCAAAGCTCTGCTGGGGCTGGGATGGGGCCTGCAGGGTCCCACAGGGTCCAGCCTGCCCTGCTGGGGCTGTTCTGTGCCAGCAGCTGCGCCAGGAGAGGGGGAAAATGGGTGAGTTGGTGCCTAGGCTGGGCTCCCTTGGGGGTGTTCATGGCTGGGCTCACTGTGGCACAAACCCTGATGTTGTCTGCTGAGTGGAGCTCGTTAATGCACAGAAAATCCAAACTCGAGATTGGCTTTTATGTAGTAAAAAACAACATAATACAGTACAGGAGTATAAAAAGAAAATGTCCAGTGCAAACATCATATACATTGGAAATGGATACAGTGTTCCTTAAAATAACTTTAAAAAAAATCAGACTTAAAAACAGCAATTCCAAGTAACAGAATCTGGCTGATACCTACCAAAGTACTTGACCTACTGCACTAAATAATTTCCTAACTAACTTTACCTGCTGATAGCCAATACCACAGGTACTGAAAAAACCCTTAAACTGTAAGTGTTATTAGTTAGCATTCTTTATAATACACAAATATGTGGAACCCCTAGAGCACATACTGCTGGCTGGATTAAACAAAACACAATGAGCCCATTCAAAATAAAACCAAGGCAGTCACCCCAAAATATACTTTTTAAAAACAAAGGATAGGTTCTAAGGCTGATTTGCCCAATGGACAGAATTCTCCTCAGTTTTCCTTTAGTTCATATTTGAAAATTTGAGTGATTACATTGTTGATGTTGTATTAATGTCCAGCCAAGTATTGCATTGGACTTTTTACAGCAGTGAGGAGCAGTGTGAGACCAGGATTGTGCATTGTTATTTCCTGCCAAGGAAATCTTTCAGGGGAAGGGAATGTGAATAGTGTGAATTGGAGATGATGTGAACAAGTAAAAAGCAAATTTGCGAGGTTCCACTATACTTGTTTAAGGAAAAAAAAAAAAGTATTTAGTATTATTTGGTTAGCTACCAGATTTAAATAATCAAATCAACTAAACTAATACATACAGCTCCAGCACAGACCCTGCACAGTGGAGGATCTGTGTAGTAGGGCTCTGTTCCTGTTGGAGGCACCAGGACTCTGCAGTGCTGGAAGCCAGAGACAGGCCGTGGTCCCAAGGGACCCGCTGTTCCCAAAAGGTGTTTGGCTGGGTCCCTTCCAGTGTGGGAGGTTTCATTCTGGTCATTCTGTGGCTCTTCACAGGTGGGAAGCTGAGCACAGTCCCTTTCCAGGGACATGGTGGCTGCAGCTCCAAACCTGCCTTACATTTGTGGTGCTTTTAAGCAGCCCAGTGTGTTGGTGTGTAGCATCTTGGTATGGGAGTCTACAGTATTTTCCTAGGTGGAAAAAACTCCTTTTACAGTACCTGCTTAGAAAAAAAGCACAACAGTTTCACAGTAATGAGGCCCTTCTTTTTTTGTCCCTGAAAAAATGCTATTGCTTTAATAATATTGAATAAACCCCCTATTCAACCTCTTTAGAAATCTAGAGAGACCTGTATTTCCATCTAGAGAGATTTACAGTGTTGGAGTCTTGACATTCCCCTGATCTCCACATTTCCTGCCCTGCAGGACATGTTCCATTGAGTAACACTGAGATCCTATTTACAGAGAGAAAAAACAATTTTGCTGCTAGCTAGAGCAAATTCTAGCATGCCAGAAATGTGCCTGAAATTGTCATCAGGCTGTTAAAAATGACAGATGAAACCAGATTGTGCGTCTAAAAATCCTGTCTAATTTTATCTTGAGTAACTCGTAGATGTAGTAGAAAACTATAAAGCAAAAATAATTAATAGAAGGGAAATAAGGAAAAAACAATGCTTCTTTTTGAAAGTGATGGAATAATTTCTAATACTAAGTGATAGACCATATGTTCCTCCTCTCTTCTGCTGGGTGAGCATAAGTGTGGAATATCAATAAAGATGTTGCAAGAGGGGCAGGCACAGCAGCCAGCTGGAGATCCAGGGGGGCTAAAACATCCATTCCCAATGGCACTGAGCTCTCTGTCCCAGTGGAGGGTGACCTTGGATGCATGTGGATGGGAACAATACAGGAGGAGAGGATTGAGGGAGAAACTGGGGACAAAACCTGGAGAAATGGGGAAGAGGGGGCAAGGAGGTGTGTTCTGGAAGACTTGAGCAGATCAGTGAGCAGGAATTTTGGGGCAAAAAATGATTGTTAGTGAGGACAGTAGGGCTGGGGGAAGTTAATATAGGTGATCTCTGTGTGTCTTTTTAATGCTACTGCAGGTTTTTTCCATGCCTGTTTGAAATCCTTGAGGGAAGAGCTGTGAGTTCCTCTTTGGCCACTGGCAGTCTCTGGTGTCTATCTGTAGCAAGAGGGAGAAAACTCATGGCTAGTTTGAGCTTAATACACAAAATCTTCACTGGGTTCTGATCCATACAGCTCAGCTAACATCTTGAACCTGGGTCCCCAGTCATTGAGAAAGTCATAGTCAATGTCTGAGTCTGAGGAGCCCGAGCCCAGGGAGCTGAGGGACTCCGCGATGGACTCGGCGCCTTCGTAGCCGTAGATGTGCAGGGTGTCGTAGGGCAGCAAATCCCTGTCATTGTCAGCCTCATCCTTCTTCACCTCAATCATCATCTCCATGCCCCCAGCTCCAGGGGTGATGTTCCCAGGAGGTTTCTGGACCTGTGCATAGGGAGAGGGAGCGGGCTCTGCCTTGAGGCCGTTCTTGCGGACGGAGTTGAGCACGGACACGTCGTAGCTGGTGGTGTCCATCTCACCACCGCCCTCCTCGTCGTAGGTCACCAGCTGCTCGTGGATCTCTGCCACGCTCCTCCCCAGCCCACTCAGGTCCTTCTTGTGCCTCCTTCTCAGCAGAATCAGCAACGCAATCACTGCAAAGGAAGCTTAGATGAGCACGTGTGAATAGAGAAGTAAGGCACTAAAACAAATTGCATTTAAGATATGTAACGTAGTCTGAAGTTTTTGGGGTTTTTTTGAGTGTTTTTTTAACATATATTTATTTTAAAAATTTCTATTTAAGGATTTGTTGAGGGAGTTCAGTCTGGACAGAGATTGTCCCCCTGACTCTTGAGCTGGAATCACAAGTACAAGTGCATGGTGTCACAAGGTCATTGAATCAACACCTGCCTTGAACTCTTAATGCCAAGCATCAGATGCTGCTTATGTGGTACTTGTAAAACAGGCCAGTTCTCAGGCAAGGAAAAGGTGCTCAGCCTTCTCTGATAGATTTCAAATGCAGCAAACAGGTACTGGTCTGCTGATTTGTTATAAATGTATTTATGTTCACTGTACTGCTTCAAGGGTTTCCAGACTAGTTCCTGCCATAGGAACCAGGAATCCTGTTGTTATTGCCCCAGCCCAAATTTCCTGTTTTATAGCTGTGTATGAGGCTGGTACCAGTAAATCAAGTATATTATACATGTGTGCAATAGCCTGTCTAGAGGAGTGAGCAGCTTTGCAGCTGAAGCTGTTCAAACAGGCCAGAGAGGAAGAGCACATGAGATGAATCAAATAGGTACAGCATTCCTGGCTTTGTGACCATTCCATAGCCACACAGCTTTTGTAGATCTCAGCTAAAGAAAGAACAAAACATCCTCACACTGTGCTGCAAAGAACATTCCAAAAGTCAGATACTCACCAATGATTGTGAAGATGCAGATAAAAATTGCCACCAGTGCTTGTATGCTGACTCCAACCTGCTTTGCCCTCTCCTCACAGAAGGTGAAGTTGCCTTTCTCGTTGCACTTGCAGACACTGATGAGCAGGGTGTTTGTGCTGGTGAGGTCAGGGTCACCATTGTCTGAGATGAGCACAGGCAGGTAGTGGAATTTGGCAAGTTCCCGATTGAACTGCCCGTATTTGACAGTGATGTTAGCTGTGTTGTCTGGAAGAAGAAAGGACACCCCATTAGGTGATAATCTCCACCAGACTGTCCTCACACATTACCAGTCAGCCTCTTCCCCTTACACAGTGCCAGCCTTTTGGGAACCCAGTGAAACTTTGGTTTCATCAAACATACTTTTTTTTAGTATGTTGAGCCTTTTAAAATAGAGTTACTTAGCTCAGCCACAGGTCAGTGCTGCAGCTTTTGTTCCCTGAGCCCTGGGGTCCTGCTCTGGCAGCTGAGGAAGGCATTGCAGGGACACACTACCGTAGTTCTCAATCAGGGAGAAGTTGCTGTCTTCTGTGGCCAGCGAGTATCTGAAGAAGCCTCTGGGAGATGTTTCATCCTTGTCAACAGCTGAAATCCTGACAATCACCTGCAAGGATGGAAGAGGTCACAGTTTTCAGTGTACATTACAGTGGTAAAGCATGTGGGGTGTTTGAGCTGGGCTGTGTGTCCTGTGTAACCCTCCAGTTTCAGGGCAGGACACAGACACCTCAGGATATTCCTTTTCAAGTTTTTTCAGTTTCAGTTTTTTCTTTGTGGGTCTTCAAAAAGACCAGTTTTGCCTCTTCAAATTGTGTCTAATGAAAGCATGAAAAAAGCCTCATTTTTAAAGATAGATGGCTTGTTGAAGTGTCTAAGATGGTGTCTTCTGAAGTCCTCAGCCTACTCTGAGGTGTGACTGTCATTCCTGGAATGCCTTTGAGACTGACATGCCTGAAGGACATGCTTGGATTTTGAAATCTTCAACCTGATGTACATTAGATGTATAAAATACAAAAAATGTGTCTGGTTATATCCCAAAGGTATTTTATAAATTAAACTAAAGGTGAAATTAATACCTTGCGTGTTCTAGCAGATAGTTCTGGCAGTGGAACTGTCCTGGTTCTGGCCAGGAAAGAATTAATTTTTTTTCCAGTAGCTGGGAGGGGGCACAGTGGTTTTTCTTGAGCACCTCATGTCATTTCTGGGAGAGGAAAGGGACTCTCTTCCTGGAGAAGGAGCTCCTTCTGTCTGAGCAGGTGTGGTGGAGGGAGTGGTGGGATAATGCTGGTGCTGAGCCAGAGGGAGCATGTTGGGTGGTGTGGCTGCTCTGCACTCTCTCTATTTTTTTCTATATATATATTTCTATTATTTGTATTGTTGCTATTACTGTTCATTTTCTTATCTCATTGCTGTTTCCACTAAGTTGTTCTTATCTCAGCCCATGATCTTTCCCTTTTGTGCCTCCAGTTCTCTTCTCCATCTTAAATACACTAAACTGGTACCTCCCCTAAGCCTTGACTCAAATTGTCTTAATCAAACAAATATTACAGTATGGGCTGAACACTTGTGTCTGAGACCAAACATATAAATCCAAAATACCAACGCTGTGCCAAGTAGTAACAATTTGGATGTGCAGATCCCTGCACTCTGTGACTACAAAATAATGTTCAATGCAGCAATGTTTCTCTTACTAGTTTGAAATGGTTTCCTCCTCAGTATCACATTCAAGCATCTGTGTGATAGAACTGAGTTGCTGATTCCTGCTGTGCAAAGCTTGACTGTCCTTCATGGCTCAGCTGTCAATACACAGATGTGAGAGCCTGGGGGGAGAGGAGCTGTGCAGCCCATGTGTGCAAGCAGATAAAAGTCAATATTCCAACAGTGCAATATCCTTAAGAGATATTCCTGATGTTTTGGAAATCAGTGAAATAATTGGGTGTTTTGGCATGCAAACTGAGACTCACTTTTATTAAAAGACATCTTTTATTTGAGCTGACAAGCAGTAATTCAGGTTTCAGGGAAATGCTCTCCCTGTCTCACCTTTCCAGGTGCAGCATTTTCACACACTCGGGGTTCCTCAGGAGAAACAAGCTCTGGAGCATTGTCATTGACATCATCCACGATGACGTGCACGTGGGCATGGGACTCTCTGTCGGAAAGGCGGCCTGGAATGACAGCAGGGCACAGCTCACAGCCCAGAGTCCCCACACCACACCTTGTGCCCCCTTCTGTGCCTCCCACATAATGAACGTTTTCTAGCTCCATCATAACTGAAACTTTCCCTGTGAGATTGAGATATTTTCCTAAAACCTCTTGTAGTGGTTAAATCATCAAGGATTTTTCAGGAGGAAAATGACAGTAGATTATGGCTTTCCTGGTTCTTCCCACTGCATGCTGATGGACTGAGCATTGTTCTCTGGCACTAAAGCAGCAGGCACAGAACATGTCTATATTGTGAAATATCAAACCAAGCTGGGACTGGCCTTCCCCACTCCCTGGAGCTGAGCAAAGCCAGGGGTCAAATCTTAAAATGATCTCTGACCTATTTGTAGGGACTTGTTTGATTGGGAAGATGATGATGCAAACCTTGAAGTGCTCCTTTCATTCCTGGCTCAGCAGGAACACGCTGTCAGGTTGTGCCTTTCCTTTTTGACAGCCCTGCTGGAAAGGTGTACCCAGGTTTCTTTCCAACTGGGAAATGGGTGGCACTCACCATCTTCAAGGATCTCCACAGCTGCCACAGTGATGTTGTATGAGGAGCTGAATTCTCTGTCCAGGGGCTTGGGAAGTTGAATAACTCCGGTATTGGATACCCTGACGTAGTCTCCATTAGGATTTGCTCTACGCTGAATATATCTGGATTTTGTTTAAAACAAGATATGTCAATGCATAGCTGGTAATGCTGTGTTTCATTTCATTTCTTCTCAGAGGAAGGTCAGAGATTTCTTGTGTGACAAATTACATTAATATCTTGAACAGGAGGGCTGACAATATTGCCCTAAAACTATGCAAGCTCTGAGAGTGAAATACATCTGTGGGAAGAGTTTCTGTATTATTGTACTTTGCTCTTTCAGAAGTCTATTTTCTTCTCTAAACATATGATTGAGAGAGCTCTTGCAATAAAAAAAAAATAACAATAAATTATAACCATGGAAAAATATCCAAGTTTATATTTTTTTCCCTAAATGTGCAAATGTTTTATCAGTAAGTCCATGTGGTAAAGACATGGGTAGATGAAATTTATATTCAGCTTTTGGTGAGCATATATATCCATGGCTGCAGTGCTGGAAAAATTAAATTGGATTATCTTTTGTTTTGTTTGGCAGGCAGATTCTAAAAACATAGGGCCAAAGTCTGGGTTCTTTGTCAAATTCTTGGTGCTCTTAATGGATTCTGCACTTTCAAGTAGAATTGCTAAAGCTGGCGTTGTCTTACCTGATTTTCCGTTTAGCTGCGTCGGGGTCCTCGGCGTGGACTGAGCCCAGAGTTTTCACCTCTGCGTGGTTTTCCCTCACCTTGAACTCGTAGGGGAGTCTCCTGAAGACAGGGGGCTCGTCCACGTCCGTCACCTCGATGACGACGCTCGCGACGCTCCGGGGATTGCCGGGCTTGAAGTGCCGCAGGTTCACGGTGGGGTCGGTGGCCTCGATGCTAAACCTGTATTCTGACACTGCTTCGAAGTCCAGGGGCTAAAAACAAAGAGACAGTTACAGATATTCTTTCACTGGTGATGTCTAAGCAAACTTTCCACTGGCTCTCTGTGCTGTTTTAAGATCTGTGCTTTCATTCATGTTTGGCAATGTTACCAAATTTCATCTTGGCTGGACCCATGGGAGAGCATTTCCCAGCTGAACTTCTCTATCATAGCGTGGCTCGAGGTACCTCTGCTGTGGGACAGATTCATCCAGGAGTTTAAGTTCAGCAAAATAATGTTCTTTTGGGTTGAATAATTGTCTTTTTATAATGCTATAACTACCAGACTTGGTGAGCTCCTGTCCCCCAAAGGCTGGGGAAGAGATTCTCCTCTTGGCTGTGCTTTGTGTTCTGAAGGCACTCAAGGCAGACTGCAGATCTGCACTGGCTGACAGCTGGGGCATTCAGTGAGAAATGACATCCTCTTCCCTGTTTTTCCAGTTGCCTGAGACTAAAAAAGGAATCACACAATGGGAGGAAGGCCAGGAGCTTGGGCAGTAAGAAATGATCCTTTCAAAGTTTCCTTTGTTCTACCACCTGAGATTCTAGGAGCGCTGAGATTCACAGCAGTTATGGTACTCTTGTTTTCCTTTTTGGGCAGACATTGCAAGGGGAAGTGATGGGACTTATCCAGCAGCTGACATTTTATCTCACATGGCTGTGTATTTAAAATTATGATGTGTGCACAGCCAAAATCACATTGAAAACAGGGTGAACTTTGCCCACCGTGTGCTGGAGGAAAAGCTGGTTCCAAATCCCTCAGGGAGGGTGTGTGGGGTCTGTGACTGCTCCTCCTCTGGGCAGGCACTGCCTTCCCCAGCTCCTGGGAAGCTGGGGAAGAGCTGCACCTGGTGAAGGAGAGCTGCTCATACCCAGTGTGACCACAGCCAAGGATTTTACTGCCAGTCTTGAAATCCTTGGTACTGTTTTTCCTGAAAGTTTTCTCTTCTTAATGACATTTCTAGTCTTAGCAGTTACAGAGAGGCATTTGGAAGGGAAAAACACATTCCTGTTGATCTGAGGATTACAGGAGCTGATTTATAGTCCTTTCTCCTCTTTTTTTTAACAGCAAGTCAATGAAATCAATGAAGTCTTGGTTTGGCAATGCTCTGCAGCAGTCCCTCGGTACAAATCATGTGGGTTTCAGAATTTAAAAAAAACAAAGAACAGACCCTAATAAAGGCTTTGGAGAGTCTTAAAGACATAAGAAATTAGTGGGGAAGCTCTTTAAAAAAAAGCTTTTTCCTCACCCTGAGGAAAGCGAGGGATCTGTGGCTCGAATTGGCGCAAATGCCAAACTGCAAGGATACCTTAGAAAGGAGATCACATTTTATGCTTTGGTTTCAGGTGGGCTTCAGAAGGGAAGGATTCTTTGACTTGGCCATTTGGTTCAACTCTTAAATCACTGTTTCTTTGAAGCATCCAACCATTTGAAGTTTGAGAGAACCCAAAGCACCTAACCTAAATATCTGACACAGCCCCCACTGCCCTCTGCAGTAATTCTGGAGTTTTTTAGGTCTGGAGGTTGAAAAGGACTTGAAGTCACCAGCTCTTCTTCATCCAGAGCTCAGAGAGCTGGTGTTCAGGATCAATATATTTCATGCTGACTTTCATGCGTTTCTGTTTTTTCCTGCTGCTAGTCCTAAACCAAAAATATCACTTGTTACACATGGAAAACCACAAGAATCATCTTTGTTATGGGGAAAAGTACCTTCTTTGGCCTAATGATTCCTTCATTTGTGTATGGATTTGCTACAATGTCAAAGGTGTCCCTGAACTCTCCTTGGATAAAGCTGTATCTTGTATTTCTGTGCTGTGGTTCGTCAATATCTTCTACTTTGACTCTGCCAACTTCTCCTCCTACTGAAACGTTTTCAGGAACTTTAAAGTGAAATGATGCTGTTAAAAAAAAGAGAAATACATAAGGAGTGTGTACATGGAAGTTAGGACTCAGTTAAAATTGTTCTTACTTGACAGATGCACATAAAAATACTTCATTGAGAATTTAGCATTGTATATCTCTAAGACATGTGAAAGCATAAATAATACCCCAAATTGTCAAGATCTTTAGGAAAGGGATGAAATTAATACTGATTTTTGTTTTCAGCTCTAGGTGTGCATTCCCCAGGAAAAGTGGCTCTGGCTGAAACACAGAAGAGCTTCTGAACATGTAAAGTTGTTTTGGCCATTTTTAAGGAAAGCTGAGTCGTGCAGGACCGTGAGCTGCTCTGCCTGTGCTGTGGCAGCCCTTGGCTGCAGGGTGGCTCAGGGCTGGGGGCACTCACAGTGTTTGAACTCTGGGGAGTTGTCGTTGATGTCGGACAAAGCGATGATCACCGTGGCTGTGCTGGAATCCCCAGAGAAACCTGGAGCATCTTTGGCTTGAACAACAATCTCATACGTGGATTTGGTCTCTCTGTCTAAATTAGGCTCTTTTGTATAAATCACACCTGTGAAAAAATAATATTGGATACAATTAGATTTTGCAGCACGTCCAACATCTCTTCAATTTTGGTGGCAAATTTTTATCTTTTTTTTATCTCCACACATTAAGTACCAATCTTACAGTGGTATTTTTCAAGAAATGTTAGAAATTTTTCTTTGTGATGGAATGTTTAGGAGAGCTTGTGCAGAATATTCCTTTTAATGGATCTTTAACCTCTTTACCTGCTTTCTTTGCTCTTGCAAACTAGTGTGGTTACAAGAGATACTGACATTGGTTTTAAAACTGGGCAAAATTTAAGCAAGGAAGTTTAGGAAAGCAAATGATTATTGATTACTGAATGCTGCTTTGGAATTTGTGTATTCCCTTTTCATGTTTGGTCACTGGAACAGTATCTATGCTAAACTGAAAACATGAACCCAGCTCCTGGTTAATCTTTCCAAAGATGGGAAAAAATGATCTTTATCTCCTCATTGTGTTCATGGCAGCTGATATCCTGGTTTTATGAGTTCATTTCTAGATGCAGACAGTGGCATTGTGGAGTGTGAATGAAAAACCTTTTAAATCATGTTTAAAATTATATTTTTGAATGATTATTCCTCTTTTCCAGAATGAGAAAGCCTTAAACCTATGTTTTCTTCAAAGGGTAGGGCATGGACAAAGTGTAAGGACATTCGTGTGCCTGACTTACCAGAGTCATCAATGGTGAAATATTCCCCTCCTCTGGTGACTTCGTAGGTCACAGTGGCATGACCTGACACTGTGGGGTCATCAGCATCCACAGCTGTCACTTTGGTGACTGAGGTTCCTAGAGAAGGATTGTCAAGGTGCATATTAATATAAGGGGTGCTTTTCAAGGCCAGCCGTGAGGGGAGGTGAGTGCTGGAGGACATACCCACTGGTGACATTTCTGGGACAGAGCCATTGAACACCTTGTGTACGAACACGGGGGCGTTGTCGTTGATGTCGTACACCTTGATGATGAATCTGGAGGGGCGCTCCAGGGACCTGTTGTTTGTCCTGTCGATGATGAGGGCTGTCAGCTCATACTCTGCCTTCTTCTCCCTGTCCAGCCTCTCGAAGGCGTACACGTCCCCGCTGGTCTCCTCCACCTTGAAGATGGTGTTGGCGAATTCGCCCTCGATGATGTACTTGGCGTTCTTGTTCCTCACGCTGGATGTGATCTGGGAGCAAAGAGTCGTTCAGGGGGATAAAGCTGGGTGCAGCAGAGTGTCTTGGAGGATTCACACAGCCAGGAATTCCTCACCCACTGGGAACCCTCAGGGCTTTTGCTGTCAGCTGGGACAGCACTGAGCAGCACCACAGCAGCAGCTGGGCTTGTGGGATGGCACTTGCACCCTTGCACCCACACTGAAACTTCCTTGCTTATACAGAACAAAGCTTTTTTTAAATCATACCTCATATTTCCTAAAGGTCTAAATTGTTCATGCAGCCAACACTTACAAATAATTAACTGCATTATGTCTGAAATAACATGAGACACCTTCAGTCTGAGTGACTTTTGTTTGCAACTTTCTGGACCTGCCAGGGTTTTTTGCTCAGTTTCACAGGATTACAGGATGAAATCTGTATTCACAGCTCCTGACATTATTCAGCATTAGCCTCTATTCCTTAGCATTTAGCAGAATTCCTGCCACAGCTGACAGCTTTCTTGTGCTCAGTCACATACAATCCCTTAATAGGCAGTTTTTAGGCTCATGGTATGATAGGAAGGTTACATTTCTACCCTGCAGATTTTAAAATTTAAGGTCATAAGCAGAGAAGAGGAATGAGCATTAATCAGTTTTAAAATATAATTTAATCCAATTCTAAATGCTTTTGCATGCTAGTTGATCTGCAGATACCATAATGATACTTCCCTTTCTATACCCTCACACATACAGAGACATTGCTAGAAGATTTAAACCCCAATTTTCCATGCACTATTTCAGTATTCTTATTTCAGCCAGCTAATTATCAAGGATTGCTGGGTTTGACCAAGTATTTCCATCCTTTTGTTACTGATGTTATTATAAATGTCACCTGTTGGGTGTTCAGGATTTGATTTATCCTGTAGTTGTCATTTACCGTTGAGCGTTGTTTGAATTTCAGTTTTCTCTTTTGAAATGTGTCATTAATATTTCCACCCCTCATTCCTTAGTCATGCTTCTGGCAGCTGGCACTGCTGGAGAGCAGCTCACAACTCTGGAGATGCCACATGAGAGATAACCCCACCCTTGTCTCAAAGATGGGATAGTCTGTGCCTTCTTTCTTGATTTTTTTGTACCTATTCAGTGTAAAAAGCATAAACCTCTCAGAATACCTTTTCTGGTGCTGAGGACAAAAGGAAAGCACTGAGTGGTGCAAGATAAAATCCAGATGTGCCAGCCAACTCCTGCAGCTGTCCCTCAGCCCTGCCTCACTGCTGCTGGGGCCTTTCTTTGAAGGGTTAATCAGGGGCTCAGTGCTGCAGGAGCCTTCAGGAGATTGTGCTGCTGAAACACCCCAGAGCTGGACAAAATGAGAGAATTACTCTCATTTAGGACAGCTCCAGGGATAGAAGCTGCTCCTCAGTCTGGGGCTGAGTTGGTCTGAAAGGAGGCAGAGATGCCCCGTGGGAGCTGAGAGGACCCTGAGGGTCTGTGCTTTCTCTGTGGTGCTTTTTTGGCAGCCCAGAGCAGCCAGCAGGGCCTGTTGGACTCTGTGGGACAGCCCTGACAGATGTGAGTGCTGCACAGGGCAGGGAACGCTCAGCTGCTTCATCTGCAGTGCCACTGTGCATCCCTTTGAGAGGCTGCACTGGGAGAACCTTCCAGGGCTTGTGCAGGGGATGATTGGCTTTTATGAGCACTGCCCTGAGGAACATGAGTTTGCAACCAGGTCAATGCTCGTGAGTATTTTAAAAAATTCTTTGCTTTCGCTTTGTGCAACAACATTTTTGATTGTGTAATGGTATTTCGAAACATAGCACTCGTGTTTTGAGTTTTGAGAGATGTAAACTGTTGTTTTTTTTTATTTGCTGATTTTTATTTTTATTTGCTGATCTCTGAGGTTTCTGAAAGAATCTTGTGCTGCCAGGAAAATCCTGACATACATCAGTCACCAGACTTCCTTCCCAACCATGCACCTGCAGGTGATGTGGCTGTTCCTGCATTTGGAATCTCCAGACCTGCTATTCCCTTACATTTACTTGTATTCTTCAAAGGAATTAAAATTCCTATGGCACTGCTCTTTTCACTTACTCTTTGCCCACATTTTGAAGATTTTAACATGTTAATATGTAAGTATTAAGTCCCATTTCTATTTCCTTTTCATTTCTCCTGCCTAGACTGCAAACAAATACTGCTTTTCAAGATCCTCATTTGCTATTTTTCGTAATTGCTCACAGGTTGCTGCTTACCTTGCCAACATGGTGTGGCAAAGGTGTATCAAGCTCTTCTTGGATGTGCAATTGGTTCCATATCCAGTCTCTCTTCTGGCGTTTGTGACTGACATCATTTGAACAAAGGTTTTGGGTGGATTTCTGACTTCTTCCATCAGCAAATGCTGGGGCCAAGAACAATGAGAAAAGTAGAATAAGGTGGCTCATCTTCTTCTGTAGCCTAGAAAGTAACATAGAAATGCAAAAATATAAATTACAACAGAATCAGAGTCAGCAGAGGGAGCGCACGTGGAAGTGCAAATGGGGATTCCTTCTGTAGGGAAGTCTGATCACTTTGTTTCTTCATTTGCCTCAGCACCAAAATTTGAAGGCTTCTTCCTTCTATAAAATAGTTTTAGCTGGATGAAAACTGTAACAAAACAGCACAAAGTATTTCAATGAAATAAAAAGTGAGCTTTGAATGCTGGTGTCAGAGGCAGCATCCCCTGGTGACTGTCATTGCTCTGAGAGCACATTCAGGGCTGAGCTCCCCATGGTGCCCAGGGCCAGGCCAGCCTGGCACCACAGCTCAGCTCCACTGGAAATGGAATGTTCAGGCCTGACAAACCCAAATGCAGTGTTTTGACATGCCCCGAGACAAAATATGCTGTAGTCAATATGTTCCTATGGAAAAGATTGATTTAGAATAAAATCTGGGGTTTCTTTTGGTGGAAAACGTTATTAGTGTGAAATTTTCAATCAATTCCAAGTACAATACAGCAAATTATCTTTCTTTAAGGGCTCATCTATTGATTCAACTCCTTGTCTTCTGAAGCTTTTGGAGACTCACATAAAGTTCCTTTATCCCCTATTCCCTGACTTTAACATCTGCAAAATGATAATTTGTGAAATGATTTTCAGGTGAAACCAAATTTTTGCATCCTGTGTTAATATTAGCAAACTTTAGGCCTGACTTTCAAATCAGAGGAATTATTTTAATGTTATCTGATTCAAAGCTGATTCATTTTCTTCCTAAATTTCCCATTCCCAATATAAAGGACTGTCAGGGAACTTTAACACTCAAGTAATCAGACTTTAAATTGCACATAAATGACTTTCCATTAGCTTTTAGGAGCTGTCAGCATGCACATCAAAAATAAACCCACTAATTGTGATGAGAAGTTGACATCACACAGGCTGCTGGATGTGAGATTAAATTAATATTTTCATCAGGAAGGTGCTGAGACGTTTCCAAAATTACTCTCTGGTAACCAGGCAATCAGTGTTATCCCATGGTGCAGCATCAATGTCAGTTAAAAAGATTTTGTTTATCATGAAATGTTTCTCTGCTGTACTTTTCTCTCTCTCACATTGTTGTACATAACCTGAGGAATGTTCCTCCTTTGTGGCTGGGTAGGAAGTGAAGAAGGTGCCTTTGAATTTGCTTTTTGGTAGATAAGCTGTGTTTGATACAGTTTTCTGGATTCAAACAAAGCCTTTTGATTTAGCTAGTTTTTTCTATTCTATGCCCTTAGCTTGACTTTGAATATTTTTAGAAAAAATGAGTATAATTTAGATGTTTTGCTATACTTTATTTGTGTAGATGGACATTTTACAACAGGAAACTGGAAGGCAGCGATATGATTCTGCTGTGATTGTGTAAGTCTGACTTTTATCCATAAAATTACAAACCACAATAACCAAAGGAAGCCATTGGCCAATGCCAACCAGCACAGGCTGTAGTTTGGCCAAAGAGCAGACTGAAGTGTTTAAAGAGACTTTTTCTCTGGTTCCTCTGCTGAGTGGAGCTCTCCTGTAGTGCTGAGCTGCTGCCTGGAAGTTTTAAAACAGAAAATGCTGACTGAATCTCTTTACATGAATGTGCATTTCAGCTGAAATTTAGCTGCCCCTTTCACTCAGCATGTCCATCTTTGTGTTTGTAGATTTTAAGGAGGCTTCAATTCCTTTAACTCCTGATTAATGGATTCCTTGTTCATATTTGTCAGCCCCCCTGGGAAGTGGATTGTTCCTTTGGCAGCAGTTTGGAGGTCCCTGGCTGCCCTCTGGCACTGCAGCTCAAGCACAGACTGAGGTGGGAGAGCCTCTTGCAAAAACTGACCTCTGCTTCACCTTTGGCAACTTTGAAGCTGCTCATTTTGGGAAAATGACAGTGCACTCTGGAGCTCTTTGCTTGCTCTTCTCCAGGGACATGGGAGTGCCTTGCCCCATAGGAGAGGTGACCCTGAGGACACTTTCCCCAGGACAGGTGACCCTGAGGAGGACAGGCTGACCCTGAGGAGGACAGGCTGACCCTGAGCTCACCTTCCCCAGGACAAGCTGACCCTGAGGACATTTTCTCCAGGACAGGCTGATCCTGAGCACACCTTCCCCAGGACAGGTGACCCTGAGCACACCTTCCCCAGGACAGGTGACCCTGAGGACACCTTCCCCAGGACAGGCTGACCCTGAGGAGGACAGGCTGACCCTGAGCTCACCCTCCCCAGGACAGGCTGACCCTGAGGACACTTTCCCCAGGACAGGCTGACCCTGAGCTCACCTTCCCCAGGACAGGTGACCCTGAGCACACCTTCCCCTGGACAGGCTGACACTGAGCACACCTTCCCCAGGACAGGTGACCCTGAGGACACTTTCTCCAGGACAGGCTGACCCTGAGGACACTTTCCCCAGGACAGGCTGACCCTGAGGACACTTTCCCCAGGACAGGCTGACTCTGAGGACATTTTCTCCAGGACAGGCTGATCCTGAGCACACCTTCCCCAGGACAGGCTGATCCTGAGGACATTTTCTCCAGGACAGGCTGATCCTGAGCACACCTTCCCCAGGACAGGTGACCCTGAGGACACTTTCTCCAGGACAGGTGACCCTGAGCACACCTTCCCCAGGGCACCATGCCCATTTTCCACGTGGCAGCCCTTGCTGCTGTCCCTGCGTCCCTCACCATGCTCAGGAATGCCCTTCGCTGGCAGCACACACAGGGCAGTGTGGGCAGTGCTGCCATGGGGTTCACTCCTGTGGAAGGGCACTTTCCCTGGCTGCAGCTCCTGACAAGCTGTGCTAAATGCTCTTTTCTGGCTGTGACATTTCCCTTCCCAGCAGCTCTCACCCAGTGTGCAGAGGCAGCAGCAGAAAGGGACATTGCCATGCCTGAGCATTCCCATGGAGCCAGCAGCAAGGACATTTCTGAGGGACAACAGGGGTTGTTAACAGGTAGGATCAGCTTTCCCTTTTTTTTTTTTCCTGTAGGATCAGCTTTTCCTTTCTTCTGTGTCTGCTGGGCAGCCAGGACTGAGGGATGGGGATCAGGTGCACCCCTGGCAGCAAGGACACCCCAGTTTGCAGCCCGGTGGGGATGCAGGTGGATGTCTGGGATGCTGCAGAGTCCCTGCCCTGCTCTGCCCCCACAGCCCCCTTATCCCTCTGTCCCTGGCTCATTAGCCCAACAGCTCCAGCTTCCTTTAGTCTAATCAGGCACCATAAATGTTCCTGAAAGTTAGCAAGGAGTGGTTTATTCAAGCAGCTGAGTTTCTTGCCGTGCTCTTAAATTTTCTTCCAGCAAATGATGAGTTCTCCCACCCATATTATTCATTTTATGTGTTGAATTATTTTAACAAATAACTCTTGGTCTGCAGGGTACTATAGACAGTTAACTGAGAAATTCTGGTATTCAAAGTGATTTGTGTGACACATGACTCATATAGTGCAGTTTCTTCTTCCAGACTGGGAGTAATTATTTAAAAATGTTGGGTGGAGATACAGACAATACTGTACTAATTAAAAGTTTGCATTTTACAGGTTGTTTTGGCAAGTAATCAACTGTAAAGGTGATGAACTGCTGATATAAATACAGTCTCCACATAATGAAAACACATTGGATGAAATATTCTTATGAACATTTGTGGGTTTTTTTTCAGCTACTTGCCTCTCACCTAGTTTACTTCTAACTCTAAAAGTGTGTATTAATCCTTATGAAAGGTTAGTAGTTTAGCTGGCAAATAAATTTGTTCTATGCTTGTATATTAAACAAAAGTTAAATCAGTTTCTGTTCAGAGCTTTTAGGACATGAGGGACAGTTGCCTCTGAAATGATTTATTTTCCTGGTCAATCATACTAAAACCTTATGCTTATCTTTGAGAATTTTTCAGCATCCAAAAAACCCCAAATGGATAATGCAGAGTGGTGATAATGAACATTCTGAGAGAGAAATTTGCTAAAAGTGGCACGAGATATACGAATACACAAGAAATCCCACACATTTTAGAAGGGTCATGTCTGTGTTGTTGAGATAATTTGCATTACTGATTGCGAGAAAGGCTGGAAACAAAAGTTTATTTTCTCTTACTGGAATCTGAATGATTTAGATTCTTACTGGAATCTGAATGATTCCAGTAAGAATCTAAATGATTCATCTAAATGAAAATGAAAAACCCCATACAAAAAAAATTAGTTTTTCTTGGAGCAAACAGCACTGAAAAATTATTTTTCAGATGGAAAAAATGTACTTTGATACACTATCTAAACACCTCCACAATTGCTGTGCTCAATGAAACCATGGCAGATACAGAGAGCAGAACCTGGCCTGGTCTCAGGGAATAGAATGACTCTGAACAGCCTGGCCCTACAGAATCCATTTGAACTTCAATTTCTCATCTATAGGAGGGGTAAGACTAAAAGTAAATGTGTGACTGCAGCAGGACCTAAGGAACAGAAAGTTGGCACACCAAACACAGGAGGGGATAAATTATCTTTTTCCTTTGCAGTGCTGTAGTTTTGGTGAGCAGACAGAACATCATTAAAAGCAAATAGCCTGAGCAATACTTAATGCAGCCTCTCAGGGGCCACAGAGGGCTGTGCAAGCCTGGGCTGATAAAGCTCCTCATGTCTCTGACAGCCCTGCAGGCAGATAAAAACCATTGTCTGCTCCAGAAGGGCACTGGAGCCCAGAGCACTGAGCTGTGTCTGCGGTGTCCTGGCAGGGACCTGAGTGACAACGGCCTCAGGTTCTGCTGTCCCTCAGCTCAGAACTGCTGCCCATGGCTCTGCCCAGCTCCCAGGGCAGCAGCAGGACATGTCCCCAGCTGTGCCCTCAGGTGTGACCCCACTGTGTCCCCACTGTGTCCCCACTGTGTCCCCACTGTGTCCCCAGCTGTGTCCCCACTGTGCCCTCAGGTGTGACCCCACTGTGTCTCAGCTGTGTCCTCGCTGTGTCCCCACTGCGTCCCCACTGTGTCCCAGCTGTGTCCCCACTGTGTCTCAGCTGTGTCCTGACTGTGTCCTCACTGCATCCCCACTGTGTCCCCACTCTGTCCCAGCTGTGTCCCCAGCTGTGCCCTCAGGTGTGACCCCACTGCGTCCCCACTGTGTCCCAGCTGCATCCCCACTGTTTCCCAGCTGTGTCCCCACTGTGTCCCCAGTTGTGTCCCAGCTGTGTCCCAGCTGTGTCCCCACTGCATCCCCACTGTGTCCCCACTGTTTCCCAGCTGTGTCCCGACTGTGTCTCAGCTGTGTCCCGACTGTGTCCCCACTGTGTCTCAGGTGTGACCCCACTGCGTCCCCACTGTGTCCCCACTGCATCCCCGCTGTTTCCCAGCTGTGTCCCCACTGTGTCCCCACTGTGTCCCCACTGTGTTGTTATCTCTGCTCCCATTCCCCTCTGTGCTGCTGCTGCTGGGGCTCCCGTGGGACAGGAGCTGAGGGCACCCAGTGACAGCAGGAACTGGGGAGGTCCTCAAACCCCAGTGACACTGAGAACAGCTGCCTAATGAAATTGTGCACTTTTGACTCAGAGAAATCTTTTTTTTTTAGGTTTTTTTTTTGGTTGGTTTGTTTGGTTTTTTTTCCATTTTTGGCTGTACCGTGTGGCGGGGCAGAACTCGGTGTTTCTGTGTCTGTCACATGTCCCAGCAAGGCACAGCAGTGCTCTTTCCTGGGAACACTCTGCTGCTTGTTCCTTTCCAGGTTCTTGAGCTGATTTCAGCAGTGCCTGACTACCTGGGGCTGAGTTTTGATTGTCCTTGTGTCGATTCTGTGCATGTGAGAAGTGATTTCCACTGATGACTAAACAGCCTGGAATGCAAATGCCTGCCTGGAACTGGTTCTAAAATGCCATTTTGTATGCAATGATGGTACCTTGAAGTAAACAGCCACTGTGATGACTAAACAATCTGGAGTGCAAATGCCTGCCTGAAAACTGATTGGAAAAATGACATTTTCTACTTGGGATAGTACCTTTGAATGAAAAGACACTTGAGCAATATCTTAAGCAAACTTGCTTCTTTAAAAATAGCAGTGTTGTGAGAGCACTCGTGCTGCATTTGGTGCTGCTCAGTTCTTGGTGTTGGTGCTGCAGCAGGGTATCAACACAGGTGAGGACAAAATTCAGCACTTCTCCTTTGGGCTCCTCATGTTTTCTTTCCAGGGAAAAGGAGAATTAATTCTAATCTGAAATGGCTTTGTGATTTGAGTTTCAAGTTTCTGGTAGGCCTGGGGGGAATTTATTAATGATTGTTTTTCCCTGTCTGTTCACCAGAAAGTTTCTCCTGGATGATGCAAAATACAACTTCACCTTATGGGTGGATGGAGTCCTCAGCTAAGACAGATTTCTCTTTTGGAAATGAAGAAATTTGACTATAAAAGACCTGTAAATATTTACTTTGTAAACATTGAATGTATATTGCCTTGGTGGACAGCAGGCAGTCAAATTGTGCTCCAAGTCTTTCTGTTAGCTCAGATACAGAACTGGGAAGAAAATGAGGGAGGCAAGACCCTGGTTTGGTGGGTTTTTTCAACTTCTTCCTCTTATTTTTGTCCCCCTTTTCTTTTTTCTTTTTCTTTTCAAAGAAGCAAAGCCACTCTCCAAATCAGTGAGTGACAGCCCCAAAGATGGGTGAGCAGCAAAAATGGATCTTCCCAGGAGCCCTCCCAGAGATCCTGACAGCCCTGCCTGCATTCAGTGAGTGACTGCTGGTCCAAAGTGCTGCAGGGAATCCTGAGAGGAGGCAGAGTGAGGGCTGAGGATCAGAAATGCATGGTCCAGGAAGATTTTGGTGGTAAACAGAAAGAGTGAGGGAGGAAGATCCCTTTTGTTCCTTGCTGATAAATCTGACTGAGTTGGGAGGGTCCTGTCAGACAGTGAAGCACCAAGGCCCAAAATCTCAAAGGTGCAAGGATTTTTAACCTCTGCTGGTTTCTCTCAATTTCTAGCTAATTTTGTCTTAATATGCATTTTCTTAAAATTAAAACTTTCATTAAAAACTTTCAAAAGCATATTTTGCAGTTTTTTGAGAGAAAAATGCTGTCTGTGCTCCTGCCTGATTTGTATCTGATAAAGAATGGAAACAATTATTTATTGAATGTGTGTTTCTGGTGTAGGTCCAGATTCAGTTTCCTGTTCACAAACACACATTTGCTTGGCTTAGATCTTGATTTCCTTTACATAACACCTGCACAGCTCAGAGTCAGCTCTGAAATTGGCTTCTGTTAGAATTCAAGAAAACCTCAAAGAATCTCTGTTCCTGGGGATATTTGGGAGAGATGGGCTGATAGATTGTGCCTGCTTGTCCTGCATTGTTTTGGTACCTGTAGCCTTTTGTGGATAGTGTTAATTTAAATATGTCTGGGGATCTGAAACTCTTCTGTTTGTGGAAATGAATCCCTTACATGATCTAATAAAAGAAGACCTGGACAGTCTGTACAAAATTGTGCAACTTCCACATAGGTCAAGAAAATCTAGGACTTATTTTTCTGTGTTATGTCAAAAATCTTACCCAGGAAAATGAGCCACCCCTCAGGGGCTGCTCCTCCAGGTCATGTGCACAAGCTTTGATTCCTATTCTCATTTTTAATTAAATAATTTTCCTGTCAATCTGTAGTAATCTGGTTTTTAGCTGAGTTTCTTTCTTGTAAACCTGGTAACTGAGAAGCAAATTAAATATATTCAGTTACTGGACTGTTCATGGACCTTAAGGAAGGACTATTTTTGGACTGGATAAATTAATAATTCTTGAATGACTTCTATTATTGAACAGTGCTCTCTTGAACTGAGGGTTGTTTGCTGTGGATGCCAGATGTGATGGAGATAAAACAATGCTTTGGAGTCATTAAAATGAGCAGTGACAGTACAGATTTCCTTCTCATCAGATTGGTGATGCAGCAAATTGTTGTTTTAGGGAATGACTGTTTTTCTGTGACCATCCTGGTATGTCCAGCAAGAAATCCCATCTTGGTAAATCTGCTGACCTTGTGGCCAGAAGAGAAGCAGAGGTGAGGGTCTGTCAGAGGCACACTCAGTCTGAGGGAGCTTTAACACAACCTTCCTCACTCCCCACTCCAGGCAGGTCTGTCTCCTGCAGGGGCAGAATCCCTGCTTTGCTCATTGTCCATGATCATGTTGGATGTCACCACAGAAGCTGTAGAGACACTTGAGAGCTGATGAGAACCAGTTTGAAAGGGGACACATACAAAGCATGAAGCACTGAAATGTTCTGGGGCTGCTTGGGGCTTCTGACTCTTTCTCCTATAGTCACATGATGCTTTACTTTCCCTGAAGTATTCCCAAAATGGATTAGAGTCCTTTAAAGAAGTGGTATTGTCCAGTCTGCCCATGCACAAAGCCTTTTACTTCATTACAAATATGTCACAAGGGGTAAAATGTGCTTAAGCACAGTGCCCAGTATAAACACAGCTGCTGAAATATTTGTGATTAAATTATTAAACCAATTTTTGATTTTGTTTCATAGCAAATAAAAACATCATCATAAACAGAAAATTTTGGCTTTCCCTCAGTTGTTGACAGCATTAATCCCATGGAGTTTAAGCTCCCAACCTACTCTGCTGTAGCTTTTTACAGCCTCTGGTCCCTGGGAGCAGGTTTGTGAGGGCTGAGTGAGAGCAGGGGTGTTCTGGTGTTAGGGGATGTGCTCAAACCCACAGGCAGAGTTTGGGGCACAGAATGTTCTCACCTCATCATCACTGTCACTCACATTCTGTGCTCTCTGGCTTAGAGCATTCCATTTATCACAATCAGAAATCCCACAATACCTATGACTGCTCTGATTTATTTACTTGGCAGATGTTGCAAGGGTGAAACAAACAATCAAATGACAGAAAATTTGCTCTTGGCCACATGTCTTGTGGTGACAGTTGTCAAGTGCTTTTGAAGCCAGAGCCATTGTGGGGGTTAACTCTGGGTTAAGTGCAGCCCTTCTGCTCTGAAGTGAGCTGATAAGATGGGTGGGATCACCCTGCACGCATAGTTTGGAACTGCAGACATTTCCCTCTCTGAATTCCTCCTCCAAGATAAAGAGGAAGATACCTCCCATCTGGATTAATTATTGATAAAGGCAGATGTTGAAAACAGTGATGAAGTGCCAGTGTTGCAGACAGGCAAAGAGCTCATTCCCTTCCCTGCATCCAAGAGCAGATTCCAGGGATGCTCGGGTTTACTCCCCCTGGGCAGGGGCTCCAGTCTCACTGACACATTTCCCTGGCTGTAGATCCAGTTCTTCCCTTGCTTCCTCGGAGCCAATTTCCTCCTGCTCATCCCAAACTGAGGTGGCTCAGTGGGATGAAGGTGCAGGAGTCTCCCTGAGCCCCCCTCATCTCCAGCACCCCGCCTCTGATGCTGTTTGATTTTGGGGGAGCAGGAGGACAAGAGAATCCTCCAAAAATTATTTGCTCATTCCAGTGCAGAAATGGAATAGTTTGGGCATCTTGGAGGTGTTTGGGATCACTGCAAAGATTTCTCCAGCCTCTCTGACCAGCTTTGCTCCCTACATTAATGGTGTGCACCTTTCAGACTGGCTCTGCTTTGGTGCTTCCCCTGCTTGGCTCAGCTCTACAGAGCTTGGCTGAAGCTGCCACTGGGTGTTCCAGAGTTTGGCCAAGCTGAAAGAATACAAGGCACAAATAAGAATAATGTATTGAAGAGCTTTCTCCATTTCCCCTTTGCTTCCACATAAATCCTTAATATCAGAGAGGCCTCCTAGCAGAGATCTCCAGCTGAGCCCCCCTCATTAAGGAAAAGTCCCTCTCCTTTGAGGAACCACTTGCAATAAATAGGATGTTTTAAAAAGTACAATGTAGCTGTGTTAAGAGCAGGTAAGATTTTTTCCCCATGTTTTTCTTTAACAAAAGCTCAGGAGCAGGAGTAGCTGTGTGGCACAGGAGCATCGTCCCCAGGTCCATAAGTGACATTCACTGCCCTAATCTGTCCAGAGAAACCCTGCTCAGCTGCCTGTGTGTGCTCATTCCTTTGTCCAGAGTGTTCTCTGGGGCAGCTGAATGCATCAGTATTTCCTCTGAAAATTAGCATTGTGGCAGATAAAGAAAGCATGCACATATACATAAATCTCTTGTTTTCTGTCTGGGCAAGAGGCTGAAAAAACAGGGTGTGTCTGGATAGATTTTGTTTAGTGTTCTGTATTTTTCTCCCTTTTTAGAATGTCTCATTCAAATGTCAGTTCATTCTTCTCAATTTCCTGTCCTTATCCAGCAGATCCAGCAGATTGTAGACCAGGCTTAATTAACTTTAAGACCTTTTATGTCCATCCCTACAGTTACAGTCCTTTCCTGGAACACTTCCATTGTATTATCTCCATGTGTTATGAGATGATGCAAATGATATTTTTACTGCTTTTGGGAATTTACAATGAGTCTTCCAATAGTTTTAGTTACAGCTTAGCTCTTGTCAGGAAAATCCCATCTTTAAATCAAAATAAAGCTAGGGCAGCAAATTTCCTCTTTAATGTGCTGATAAGGGAAAGCTGGAGAGCCTGAAAATACAGGCCCCAGACACAGGGAAGCTTAAAGAGGTGAGGAAAGCTGTTGTAAGTTATGTGACTCTCTTCTGTGTGGATTTGTTTCTATGTGGGAGTGGTTATGATTTAACAGAGATTTTTCTTAAGCTAAGGTGGAACTTTTCAGAGGCTGTGTAAGTGGAACATTTCTTTCTGCCACAGCTCACGTTCTGATCACAGCCACTGGAAAGCCCTTCTGGAGTGAATAAACCCTTTCTCCTCATCTGAAGAAGCTGCAGGTCAGTCCAAATCTGGCAGGTGATGCTGCTCATCACTTTACAGCAGGGAAAAGAGAAAATATATTCCACAGAGAAATGTGTCCCTTCCTTCCTGTTTGGGACTGAAGTCATGTCCAAGTGCAGCTCAGTAATTCAGGATCTATTCTAATCCTAAGCTTTTAGCAAAGCTGCTGCTGGCAAACCCAGGGTGCAAAGCAAAGGTGTTTGTGAGATGGTGCTGCAGAGGATGGAGCTCTGGGATAGCTCTGTCCCTGTGGAGTTCCCATTTCTCTCTTTGTAAAACGAACCCCCAGCAAAAAGCATTCCAGCTCTCTGCCCTCCCTCGTTCATTTGTGTGCTGGGTAAGGTCTGAATGGAACTAAAATGTGCCATCATTGTTTATGCTTTCATGAGAGCCCTAAATTATAATATATAATAAACCCCTAAATTACCAGCACTGAGCAAACAGCCAATATACACAAATCCACTGTAGCTTTGGGCTCCTAGAGGGGGTGTTGAAAACTCTGATACATTATTATTAATATTGATTGCTTGGCCTAATCCTGACATAGAATCACAGAATTGTTGAAGTTGGAAAAGGCCTTTAAGCTCACCAAGTCAGGAGTAAACTGATTCTCTTGCAGACAGACCATTTATATCTGAAGGATAATGACAGCAAAAGTCAGAAAGAGAAAACAACGAATGAATTCAGGCCTAGGGCTGGAGGTAGAGGCAGGGACCATCCCATAACAGAATGGAGAAGCCAACTAAAGCCCTGTGCCAGGGGGATTCTGCTGAGGGAGCTGAGCCCATCCCAGGAGCCTTTCCCATCAATGGCAGGATTTCCTATCACTGGCAGGACAGCAGCAGCAGCCCTTGGTCTCCCAGGCCAGACCCTGGAAGGAGGCTTTGTGCTCCTTGAGGGTTCCCAGGGCACAGATTCACAGCAGATAGCATCACCAAAGGAAGGGGAACAGGAAGACTGGAGCTACCAGAGCATGGATTAGAAACGTGGACAAAGGCAGGAGAAGGAATTTGGTGGAAGTGGAATTTCCCTTCCCACTGTCCTGCACAATGAGGCCAAAGGCCCTGTGTGCTGCAAGAGCCCCCCTGGCCCTGCTGAGCTCTGCCAGGGGTCAGGGACACCCTGCAGGTGGGGCTGGGAGGGAGGGGATGCAGGGAAAGGACAAAGGCAGAGGTGCCACTGCTGCTTTGTGCCTTTGTAACAGATCTGGCACAAACAGAGGCCTCTGCTGCCTCGAGCTGTGCCACAGGATGCTGGGGAAAGTGCACAGCAACAGAAGGGGACAATAAAAGTGACCTCTTTGGGTTTTGGAAAGGAGGAATTGAAAACATTTTTGCCTTTTTGTCTACCTCTAACTACAATGGTGCTCTGTGTAAGCCCTTGCAGTTCAGGTAGCAATGCTGGGGCAGAAGAACACTCTTTTCTCTCTGCTGCTCTTTGGGAAGGTACCTGTGCCACTTCCCTAGTTTGTGCTGGCTTTTCTTTAAAATATCTGTCATTTTTCACTATAACTTCTGGCCTTTTGTGGCTAATACTTGATAAAGGTTTCAAATGCAGCTGCTAATCTATAGTAAGAGTTTTGCTCTCACACAAAAATACTTGTCTGGAGAAAAGTCTTCCAGAGTCTGCTCACCTCTTGACCCCTGGTCCATTCTCAGAGCACCAAAACTGGAGTGTGGGCAGTGCCATGGAGGGATAGGTTTCCCTGTGCCCTTCTCCTGTCTTTGCCAGCCCTGGAAATCCCAGGTCTTGAGCTGCTCCAGGTCCTGTGAATGGGAGGGCTGGGCCCCAAATCCCCCTGCCTGCCCAACAGATGTGTGCAGCAGCACAGGCACAGATCATGGCACAAACAACTTCCCTTCCAGGAGATGACAGAACTTAACATATTCAGCAAAAGCTTGCATTCAAAATACAGCCAGTTCTATTCTTATTGACAGATCTGAAATTCTGATGCAGATGAGTGAAAATCAAATGAAAGGGGCTAATTTGTATTCCTGCACTCAAGAACTGCAAACAGCTTCCTCACAATTTATTATTGATTTTTCATATTCCAAGGCCAGGCTCGCTGCAGAATTCAGGAGGTGCAGTGCTGAGGGGTGTGGTGAGGAATTCATTCTGTGCAGCCTCTGGGGTAGCTCAGGTGGAGCCCTGGGCATGTGGGAGCCCCAGCAGAGGGCACAGGGAGCTGAGGCAGCAGGAGCCCAGGGCTCAGCAGGCACAGCCAGGCTTGGGCACCCTTGGACTGGGAGGGGATAAAAGCCCTGGGGTTCCTTGGCTGGGATCCCTCCTGGAGGCAGCAGCTGGGGCTGTTCTGTGCTCCTGCAGGGGAATAAATGGCTTTATGGAATGAGACTGCCCTGGCAGAGCTGGGCTGGGGCTGGGAAGGAATCCTGCTCTGGCAGAGGGTGTGTGCTGGGTGCTGTTGGGTCCTGGAGCTGGGGAGGGGCTGCAGCCCCAGCAGGGACAGCCTGGGTGGCAGTGGGGCTGCCTGGGTCCCTCCTGGAGCACTGTCCTGGAAGGGTGGCAGTGCCTTCATTTCCAGACCATGCCTTCATTTGGCACAGGTTTGTCCCCAGCATTTCTTGGTGAGACCCCTGGTTTGCAGGGTTCCCTGGAAGCTCCTCAGCAGCACAGCTGGTGGCTCCAGTGCTGGGTTTCTGTGTTTGCTACACCTGCATGGCCCTGGGCAGAGCAGAGCCCTGAGGGGAAGCCCACAAAAGCTTTTTATCATGGCCCAAAGGAGTGCCCAGCTCTGCTGCCCAAGCTCTGCTCCCCTGCAGCTCCCCAGGGCCTGTGGGAGCTGCTCTGGTGAGGGTGAGCTGGGCACCTCTGTGCCAGCCAAGCTCCAACAATCCCTGTCTGCTGTGCTCAGGGGAGCAGGGGAAAGCACTCACACCACAACTCGGGGGGGTTTCAGTTTGTAAACTCACAAGGATAACAAGGGAAACCCATTTGTAAAAAAAAATAAAAGACACCAAAGTAATTTCATACCCAACAAATTTCTCACAAAGGGAAGCTCTTATTTTCTTCTTGGCACTAACATTAGAACCTCTGAATTAATTAGAACCTCTGAATTGTAGAATCTGAGCAAAACCTGCAACTATGATGGAAATGCAATGAAGATTCCTTACAGAAAGCTCAGCTGCCAGAAATCATCAGTTATCTTGATCATGTAAACCTTTGCTCTTTTAAAAAACAAAAATTATTTTCTGGCCTGATTTAAGCTTGTAGTTCTGTAGACACATACCCGGACAAGAAAAGAGAGTTTTATGAATTTTTTTTCTATTTTGAGTTTGAAATATTAATTGAATTAATTGATTTATGGAGGGACAGTGAAGTCCTTTTTTCCACCAGTGCTGTCAATCAGAGCAGTTTCTGAGCCATGCTCTGTGATTTTTACCTCTATCCTGTTTTTAGAGCAGTTTCCTCAGCAAGGCAGGATGTGAGGCAAAGCTGGCAGCAGAGCTGTTAACTCTGCCCTGCCTGTGTGCCCCACATCTTGTGAGCTGCACCTTGCTCAGGGACTCAATTTCAGTTTTTAAAAATGCTTAAAGAACACTCTTATGGTCTTCTGTTAAAGAGCAGAGCTTTGGGAAAGGCTTCCTGTTGCATTGCAGTGCAGCTGTAGCAGTCTGAAAAATAACCCAGGTTTGTGGCTTTGTGGGCAAAGCAGGAATGATTTTTTAATTGAGTTTATGCTTTGCTTTCAAATTAATTTGTTTTATTACTTGTAAATTCCCATTTTTCTCTGTAGCACACTGTACCATTCTAAGGCTTTCCTATGCTAAATGCATCCTGTGTCCTTTTCTCCTGTGGGTCACCCTTTGTTTAAGGATAAAACAGCTCCTGGAGATACCAGAGATAAATTTCAAGTCAGCATTTCTGTGATTTGTTTCTGGTATATGGGTTGTTGTTACCAGGCACCAATTAACCTAAGATGAGAAGCTTTTGTAAATCTTTGGAGCATCCTTGCTTTTGTCTAATATATTTTCCTGCATGAGCATCTATAATACTGTGTGCTTTTACAAATGCTGATCTAATGATTTATATTCACAGGAGGCAGGGACACATTGATTAACTCTACCTTTGTTAACTGCAGAAACAGCCAGCTGGGAATGGTTTTGGGAGCTAAGAATGGAAGAGATTTTCTCACAGAAATTCATCTTCTTCCATATTTCTTTTCCTTGCATCTCTTTCCTTCTTTAATCTTTATTACAGTGTGACAGCCAGCATGGTGAGGTGCTGTGCACACTGACAGTCCCACTATTGCAGAATGGATTTCTTACAGAAAAACCACTATCACTTCATCTCTTATGCATAAATGCTTTGTCTCTGCAAGCTGCACAGCGAGCTTGTTAGTTCAGGGACCTGCTACACCTGCTCTAGGACAAGATAAAAGCCTTTTCAAACAACTTTTTCTGTCGAGCCACTGCTCATAAAATAACCCATCAGAAAAAAGATGGGTCTTTTTGAACCACTGAGATCAAGGAACCTCTGGAATAAGAATTGCTGGTCTTTTAGAACAAAGTCTGTAAAACCTGGCACTCCAGAGTTAGGGTGTTCAAGTACCTGGGACACTTTAAACTTGGGAATTAGGAGACCACATCTGCATCTGGGTTTGCATGAACTCCCCTCTCAGTTTTAAACAGATATGCCAGAGCTGGCCAGAGCACACGGTGGCTGTCACCTCTTGGCCCTGGGCACAGGAAAGCCACCCACCTTACAGACAGACCCCAAATCCACTTCAATAAAACATTTGCACCAAATCCCAGCCCAGTGCACCTCTGCTCACTACAAACAGCCCTGGAGCTGCACCTGTCTACACCAGGAGGGAAATCCCTTCCTAAAGCCTTCACAGGTGCAATTGGCAGCACAATCTCCACCTCTTTTCCATTATGGATGAACATTGGCAACGTGATCTAAATAGTACAAAGCAATACCCAAAACCCCATGAAATGTGTATATATATATTTAAAATAATCTGGGAATATTATGGTATAGCCCAACAAAGCCAGAGATTTTCCTCTTCCAGTGTCAATTGGTAACAGCTCTGCTGTTTCTACTTAACTTGGCGTGGGTGCCATCAGTGCAAGACCCAAAGGATTTGGTGGATATGTATAAAATTCATAGCCCATTTGCTGATATTTCTTAACTTATTTAAGACATTAGAAAATAATCTGGGTGGAGGTAAAAAACCCTTTGAAAAGAACTTGATGGCTGAAGGACAGAAAATAACATTTGTCTCTTACCCGAGTCCAAGGTGGCCAAGCTTCATTCTGGTACCAAATCAGGCAAACTGAACACAACAGAATCCCAAAATGTGAAGCAGAATACAAAAAACGAAAATTAAATAGAAAAATCCAGTTCTCTTTTTGTGAAGCAATACTGGGAGTGTTCAGCTCTCCAGTCTCCAAGGTTTTCCAGCTGGGAGTCAGCCTTTCCCATCCTGCATCCCGGCATCCTGTTATTGTTCCAAGCCTTAGTAACCCAGGGAGAAGAGGGAGTGGAGGAAACAAGATAAACTTAGCATTATTATTGCTCTATCTACTTATTTGTTGCTGACTCTATGAGGGAACTGAATAAAAGGAAACTGGCTCTGAGAGAAACACCAGTGTTGGTCTGTTATTTGCTGTTGTTTTAGAGAGAGTTTTAGCAGTTAGCAAATATCTGAGAGGAACTTTTGGTGACTGACACTTGATCAGCACAGGCTATGCCTGCTTTGCACAAACAGGACTTTCAAAGCTGTTTGGAAGTGTCCTACCTAGAAGAATTTTTATACCTGGAAACAAAAAAGGGTAGAGCCCTCCTGTTAATGAGACTGGGCTCCTGCTAAGCTCTGCCCGTGCTGGCTGTAAAGATGAAATGTCACAGTGTTTTTCACAGCTAAAGTGAAGACCTGAGGAGCAAGGCAGTGTAGGTAGGCCTTTCAGAAGGAGAAAATGTTCATAGCATCTTGATTATGCTGAGTTCTAAGTCTGGAGACCACTCAGGGCACTCAGGAGGGGAAGCTTCAGTGTTAAACTGAGCACAAGGGTGTAGCTCTTGGCATTGTGCACTACAAATGAAAGAGGATTTTTTTCACTAAATAATGCAGAAGAAAACTGAGAAGTGCAGGGATTACTCAAAACACACTCTTTGGAACCACTTATAATAAATGTAGGCAAATGTTCAATGTATCTTAAGTATGACTTTAATAATTTTAATTATTGAAATAAATTTTTAATATTATTCCACAGTTAAATACTCTTGCCCCTATTTGTCATTACAGTCCAGCACAGGTGGTGGGATTGATTTCCTGCCTTGCCAGAAGGCTGAGGTTGGTCAGATTGTCTCACTTTGTCATGGTGTACAGCAGTGAAGATGAATGGCTCCTGAAGGAATTTGTTACATTAATTATTTTAAAATAAGGAGACATTTTTCAAATTCTTATGCAAGGAGCTCAGAGAGTCCAGTTTCCTTGCAGGAAAATGAGCTGTTCAAGAAGCTGTGTCACTGCTGGGAGAGGAGCTGATAGGAGCTGTGCTCCACTGCTGGGAGAGGAGATGCTGATAGGGGTTTTCAGCTCCCTGCTCAGGATGCAGCTTCCTGATAACCTGGTGCCCACAGCAGACAGGGGGCCCAGATTAAGGATTTGCCCTTGCAAGTGGCTCCAGCTGCATTTCCAGCCCCTTGTGCCTCTGCTGTCCCCGTGTGGGGCTGGGACTGAGGGGACACTCAGGAAATGAGGAGGGAAGGGACTCATCCCCCTGCTCAGAGGGAAAAGAGGAGACCCCAGGGTTCTCTCTGTGTGCCCTGAGGCCCCAGCTCAGGTTGTCCAGGTCTGTTTCAATGCCTGCTAAATTACCTTCCTAGTATCTGATTTGCTTCATCTCCCCCAAAAATTTCAAGGTAAGAAGAGAGAAAGTTTCTGAAGGACTTTTCACATGCTCTGCTCCAGAGCTCAATAGAAAACTGAAAACCTTTTGTAAGTTTAAGAGGAAGATACTTCCACTGAAATTTTAGAGACCTGATTTACCAACTCTAATCTTCCCATGATGCTTTATAGATCTCATCTGTGCTGAACTGGCTCTTTGGGTTTCCTTTCTGGCTGTGAGGAAAGGTCCACTGAGATTTCATGGAAAGCAGAACCAATTCTTGCAGCCCTCTCCCACCAGCAGCAGAACTGATGGTTCAGAGTGCCCTGTGCCCCTGCTTGGTCCCACACATTTGCCCTGCTGTCCCTCTCAGGCAGTGAAAGGCCCCATGTGAAAGTTTTAAATGCTGGCAAACAGGATTTCTTGTAGATCTTAGACTTTCAGACTTTATCATGGTGGCCAAATCATAAGACTGGAACAATTCCTTGGTGGCTCATGTCTTTGCAATCCAGAGGGTAATGTTTCAAAAATATTATTAATTCACACTCAGTTCTGCTAATGAGAAACATCCTTTGCATGATCAGACCACATTGGCAGGTATAATTACCTTTTAGTTGTGTCATTTTGGGTATGAAATATTATTTAACAATCCAGCTGGTGGAATAGAAGGGAACAGGTGAAAAATGAATTAGCAGGCACTGTCTGTGTGCCTCATGGATGGAGATGGTGGCAGAGCAAAAGGAGTGGCAATTTTTTACTTGTCATTTCATGGTGTTTTCCTGCCTTTCCTGTCTCCAAATGACATCAGGCCCTTTTGTGTTCAGCTCTGCTGGATGAGTTTTCTTCCATGTTATATCCAGCTGCCCTTACTGGATCATTTGCTTCTTTCCAGTGCTTTTCCCACAGTTGTTCATTAGCTGCTGCTCTGGGGCTCTGTGGCACCTGGGTCAGATATGTCTGGTTCAGATCAGCATCTCTTTCTGTGAAACTCTTGAGTTCAGCCTGTGTTATTGAAATGCAGTCTGAGCAATTTGCCAGACTAGTAAAGTTTAAAATAGTCCTTCCTCTCTTGAATGATGGGGTAGAACTCAACTTTGCTTTACAGGTGCTTGTGCATAGTTTGAATTTGACATTCCTGGGAATCTGAAGTAATAACTGTCATCTTGCTACTGCTGAGAGGAATAATGTGTTATAATGGGCAGAAACACAGCCCTCACTCAGCAATGAAATCTGCTCAGTCTGACTGTGCTCCCTGTGCACAGGCACCCGGGGGTTGGTGTAAGTTACTGGGTTGGTAAGTGCACAGAATGAATGTGAGATTAAAGCACCTTTCTTCAGAATTAGATTTCATCTGTTGCTGAGGAGGTTGATCTGGTGATCAGGGCTCCAGTTCCTCTGCCTGCTGTGTTCCCAGCAGGGCAGGCTGACTGGTGGCTGCAGCTGGTTTCAGGGCTGTGCTGTGCTGTTTGTTCACTGTCTCATCTGATCAGTGCTCTGGAAAGTTCTCCTCAAAGAATTCATGGAAAACATCCTTGTAGGAACAAGTTCATTGCTTTCCTAACCAGCATGAGTCCCAGCAAAGTGGATAAAGCAGCCCTGTACTTTTCACTAAGTGAGAGGTTTCCTTTTCTTCACAAGTAATTACAGTTATGGTGAAATTCCATATGATAAATAAGCCCTTCTTGATAAGCACAATCATCAAAACCAGAGACAGCTATTGAAACAGCTGCAACTAATAATATTTTAATTCTCATCCTTCTATCTGACTCTCACTAGGGAAGGGCTTTACCCTTGCCAGTACAGCCCAAGAATGCTTTTGTAACAGTTTATAAAAGTTAGATTTAGTAGTCTGTCCTGCTAAACCCAAATGCTACAGGCACTGTGCAAGGGAAGCTGTGCCAAGGCTGGGAATGCAGGCACACTGTGACACTGTGCCAGGATTTCTCTGACCAGTTAGACCAGGAGATAGGGTAGGGGAGAGCAGAGGCTTTCCTTCAGTTATAAAAACAAACCCCAAATGCTAATTTCCAGCAGCACAGCTAATCAGTGCAAAATCCCTCCCATCTGAAATGTGCAATTCTATCTGATGGTTGTCTGCAGCCTCTCTGGAAGGGCCATTACCTGAAGGTTAAAAAATAACAATTCCTGCTCTGTGTGGAAGGCATAATCTCTGCAGCACGTTGTGTTATTATTTCTGGGCCTTTAATCAGGGCAGTGCAGTGTGCTCTTAGTCATTTCCACTTGGTCACTGGTTTCCTTTCTGTCACAGCCTGAGGTGTGCATCCTGGAGCCACTCTGACTCAGCTTCCTCTTGTCAGGTTTATTAAAAAAAAACAATGTAGGTCTGATTTGTTTTTAATTTAAAGTGTATTTAAAAAAAAACAAAACAAAAACTGCTGAGGAATTTCAGTTAAAGCTGGTGGAATTGGGTGTTTGCTGGGGAGGCATGATAGCATCTGCTGAGCTGTTTTCCAGAGCACTGTTCTGGCTGTAGCACACTCATTTCACTGCAGCAGATCTCTGCTGGAAGGGTCAGTCCCCTGCTCCTTAATGAGACCTCTGGCTTCATAAAGTCTAATGACTACAGGGGTTTTTCTCAAAATGGTCAGCAGGGAATGGTCCCAAATGATGTTGTTGCCTTGTTTGGAAATGCCAGGAAAGGATAGATGGTACAGAATGCACCCATATTGCACTAACACCGTGTAACAGCCTGAGCAGGAGCCATAAAGTGGAACTTTGTCAGCCCTGAACTGAAGGAAGGAATCAGGGATCCCTTTGATGTGCTCACTGAAGGCACAGTCCTCAGGGGGTTGGAACAACAGAGCTGCAGGCTCACACTGGATAACACCAACCTTTACACAGGATTCCAGTGGGAAGAGCAGGTCAAGTGTAGAGATGTGAAACTGATAAAAAGTTTCCCACAAATATTTTTGATAAACAATCTTCATTTCAGTGATTTTTTTCTTTATCTGAAGAATATTCATGTTTTAATTGGAATGGCCCTTAAAATAGAAACCCAAACCATGGCAATCTGTTCCTAAATGAAAATTGTCACCTTCCATTCATGAACTCTGTTGTTTGGTTGTTGAAGCAGCCCAGCTTTCAGCTCTGACTGCTGGTGGAAATGGGAGGCTCATCTTTTGGTGTAGAAGAGGTTCTCTCTGCTATACAAGATCTGAAAGCAGAGGAACATCCATCCGTCTTAATTTTTGGTGAAGTCTGCAGTGCAAACATTCTTCTGTCTGTGGCATTAATTTGAATTGCCCCAGAGTCAGAGTGTGCAGGGGATGGTGTGGAGCTCCTGGGGCAGCAGGAGCTGCTGAGGTTTCCCTCTGTGAGCCCCTCCTGGGGCTGCTCCAAACCCTGAGTTCATGTCCTGGCTGTGGGGGATCAGACAGAACCAGGAGTTTGATGGCCTCTTCCCTTTGCTTCCTGCACTGCTCACACAACTGTTTGCCCATCCTGGCCCTGGCTTTCCCATGGCATTCTGCCCATCAATGGCTCAGCCTGCAAGCTCCTGGCTTCAGCACTGGGGTGAGCAGGGACAGAGGTCCCTGCACTCAGCAGTTTTGGCTCTTTGATTGTCCTGCTGCTAAATGTCTGCTAGAGAGATCTAAAACAGAAAAAGATTTTTAACTGGTTGAAATAATGTTGATTTTTCTTTCAAAGAAGCCTGAGACCTAATTTTTATGCCTCTCACTGTTCTATGAGAGCTTCAGGGGACATAAAAAGTCAGATTATTGCTTGAACTGCAACCTATATACTAAATAACAATTCCAGGCAGAGGAGAGCTGTCATCCCAAAAGCTGTGGCACACAAATAGCTCTGCTGTGCTGGGATTCATGTGGCTACTCAAGTGCAGAGGCAGTTTTATCTTGAGAGGAAGATTTTACAGTAGTGGGGTGAAAAGAGCAGGGTGCCACAGCAGGCAGGTCACACACTTTGCTGGGTTTGCTGTCAGGGCTGTTGCTCACCCCACTGTCCCTCCCTCCGAGCTGTGTCCCCTTGTGAAGGGCCAGAGAAGGGACGTGGCTCACTGGGGCTTTGCTCAGTGAGTGCCCATGAACAGTTCCTGAAGGGAAGTGGTGTTTACAGGATGTGACATGACCCATACCTCAAACGCTTTCCTTGATGCCCCTCAAGTCTCGGGGTTTTCCTCACTGTGAGCTGCCCGAGCCCAGGTGATCCAATCTCCATGTGTGCATTCCAAGGGAAGTCATGGCACCGACCCTGTGTGTCCTGCTCACAGCTCTCCCTCCTCCCCTGGTGGGGCCACACGGGGCTGGAGATCTCTGGCTGTGCTGGGGAACACAGAACACACAAACACACAAAACACAAACACACAAAACACAAACACACAAAACCACACAAAACACAAACACACAAATGCACAAAACCACACAAAACCACAAACACACAAACACACAAACACACAAACACACAGAACCACACAAACACACACACACAAACACACAAAACACAAACACACACAAACATACAAACACAAACACACAAAAACACAAACACAAACACACAAACACACAGAACCACACAAAACCACACAAACACACAAAACCACACAAAACACAAACACACACAAACATACAAACACAAAAACACAAGCACACAAAAACACACAAACACACAAAACCACACAAACAAACACAAACACACAAACGCACAAAACCACACAAAACACAAACACACAAACGCACAAACACACGAAAACACACAAACACAAAACCCACACAAACATACAAACACAAAAACACAAACACACAAAACCACAAAAACACACAAACACAAAAACACACAAACACACACAAACACACCAAACCACACAAAACCATAAACACACAAAACACAAACACACAAAACCACACAAAAACCACAAACACAAAACCACAAAAAAACGCAATACCACACAAAACCACACACAGACACAGAGTCACAGAACCAACTTTTGAGGTTATTGAGACCAAGCTGTGACCCAGCCTCACCCTGTCACCCACACCATGGCGCTCAGTGCCACATCCAGTCTCTCCTTTGACACCTCCAGGGACAGTGACTCACCCACCTCCCTGGGCAGCCCATTCCAGTGCCCAATGACCCTTTCTGTGTGGAATTTCTTCTTAATGTCCAGCCTAAACCTCCCCTGCTGCAGCTGAAGGCTGGGTCCTCTTGTTCTGTCCCTGTTCCCTGGGAGCAGAGCCTGACCCCCCTGGCTGCACCCTCTTGTCAGGAGCTGCAGAGAGTGGTGAGCTCTGCCCTGAGCCTCCTCTTCAGGATAAACACCCCCAGCTCCCTCAGCCTCTCCTCACAGGGTTTGGGCTCCAGAGCCCTCCCCAGCCTTGCTGCCCTTCTCTGGATGCATTTGAGCATCCCAAGGTCCTTCCCAACCTGAGGGGCCAGACTGGACACAGCACTCGAGGTGTGGCCTCCCCAGTGCCAGTACAGGGGAAGGATGATCTCCCTGCTCCTGCTGGCCACACCATGCCTGACCCAGGCCAGGAGCCATTGGCCTGCTTGGCCCCCAGGGCACTCTGCTGGCTCATGGTCAGCCTTCACACACTCACACTCACACTCACACACACTCACACTCACACTCACACTCACACTCACACTCACACACACTCACTCACACACACTCACACACTCACACTCACACTCACACACACACACTCACACTCACACTCATACTCACACTCACACACACACACTCATACTCACACTCACACACTCACACACACACTCACTCGCACACTCACACACACACACACTCACACACACACTCACACTCATACTCACACTCACACACACACACTCACACTCACACACACTCACACTCACTCAGACACACACACACTCACTCACACACTCACACTCACACACACACACACTCACTCAGACACACACACACACTCACTCACTCACACTCACACACACTCACACTCACACACTCACACACTCAGACACACACACTCACACACACCCACACACACTCACACACACACTCACACACACACTCACACTCACACACACTCACACACACTCACACACACACACACACTCACACTCACACTCACTCTCACACTCACACTCTCACTCACACTCAGTCTCTCCTGTGCCACAGCCATGGCCCTGCCCGCCCGCTGTGCCAGCCCAGCCGGTGTCCCCTGGCTGTGCCCAGCTCTCTCTGCCCTGTGCTCCCGATGTTTCCTGGCTGGGAGTGGCAGGGATGCCCTGTGACCCACCTGGGAGCTGGGCTGGGCTGGGCACAGACCCCGTGAGGCTCCACAGCCTCACACAGGCCCCACTCCCAGGCTGCTGCCACCCCATCCCAGGGGCTTCCAGTTGGGTTTGTGTTGCCCAAAGGCCCATGGGGTGAGGGAAGGAGGCCATGTGCCTTCTCCACAGCTGTTGGAGGTGATGTTCCTTCTCCACAGCTGTTGGAGGCCATGTGCCTTCTCCAGAGCTGTTGGAGGCCATGTGCCTTCTCCAGAGCTGTTGGAGGAGCTGAGCACTTGCCAAAAGCAGAGTGGAGAGAGCTGCTCTGGATGAATCCTTGCCGAGGGCTGCAGTGTGAGAGCCAAGGCACTAATGCCTTGTAAATTGGTTCAGTGACTTTTACTCATTTATTACCCTCCCTTTATCACACCCCAGGCCCAGGCTGCCAGTCCTGCTCCTGCTGCCAAGCCCTGTGCAAGTGCAGATGGTTTAGGAGTCCCAGTGCCACCCCCTGTGCATTGTCCCTGTGCTGCAGTGGCTCTGTGCCTCTTTAGCCACTGAGTGGATGTGTGAGAGAGAGAGAGCTCCTAATGGCTTGGAAACCAGTCAGGATGGATTTCTGCCCCCAGCCATCTGTGTGCAGGCTACAGCAGGCAGGCTTTGCCTTTATTTAAACTCTGCAGGCTCTGATGGCTCCTCTGCAGTGAGGCTGCTCTGATTTGTGCTGCTCTGAATTTAGCTGTTGCACTGGAATGTGGAATGTAAAAGTTTCAGGCTTTCCCCAGAACTGATAAAATAGCATTTGATTTTTAGTGCTGTGTTTATAATTGCATTAATAGCTTCCTAGCTTTCAAGCACAGGGGCAGTGCAAATCAGATGGAAATCTGAGTGTTTGGGTTTGGTTATTGTAGTTTGGAATTTTGGCATGAGGACGTACCCTGCAAATTGGGAAAGCAGTCACAGACCTTGGAGGGTTCAGTCTATAAAATGCCAAATTTCAGTGACTGATCTTTGCAGTGCATTAGAAAAATAATTTTTAATCTTCTGTTTACCTGTGAATTGCTCAGTTTGAGGTGTGGGCTGCTACCCCCAGCACTGAGAGCTGTGAGGATCTCACTGCAGCTCTGCAAACTGAGGGAGTTATAGAGGATGAAAAATGGGGAATGAACAATGAAAAAATGCAAGCTTTAGGAACTAATGATTCATACTGAAATATATCTGCCCTGGACAGTTTTCTTTTGCTGATATTTCATCTTGACCGTGCAAATGCTTATGCTGTGCCCATCCCTGTGCACTTTCACAGAGATTAAAAAGAATGAGAGCTGGTTCCTTACATCCAAACAGAATCTCAAAGGAGAGAACATGTATATTTAAAAGCACAATGAAAAATTTAATGCAGTTAAATCCTTGCCTTGACTTCTCAGGATTTACATTAATTTTGGAAATTCAGAGAAAAGGAAAATGATTGATCTTGCTAGTTTGCAAGGATTGTGCATGAACAGTTCTGTTAGGATCTGTCTTCCTGACTGCTCCTGAAAAAGTATGTAGCAAAATTAACTTATTCTATAATGATGTATTTACAGTAAAGAAGAAAGAGAAATGTTTGTGAATTACTTCAAAGAGACTTGCAGCCATTTTGACTTGTCCCCAGCTTAATGCAGCAGGAAATGATGCTGATTTAACTTTAATATTCTGTTTTGAAGAGAAAGCATAATTTTAAAACACTTGCTTTTCAAAACTCCCCACCTTTTATATATTATTTGCACACTGAGTGCAGTATTTTTTAATGGGCTTTGAGTACCTATGAAATAAAAGGAGTGGTAATTAATACTATTTATACTGCAGAATAACTCTGAGCCTCCTCTGAAGGGCTCCTGAGGTTAAACCAGAGTGGCAGGACCTGAATTCAGGCGGATGGGGCAGCTCAGCCAGAGCAGCTCTGCCCAGACCTTGGCCCTGCCCTTCCCTCAAACCCAGGTTTTGTGGCTGTTCCTGTGCTCTGAAGCTCAGGAATCCCTGTGAACATGAGGATGAGGATTTTGGTGTGAAATACCAGGTCCTGGTGCTCTTTTTCCTCAAAGCAGGCCAGGGTAGAATAGGCTACTTCAGCTGGAAGGGACCTGCAAGGATCGTCTGGCTTTGGCCTCTGCAAGGCTGGGCTGAGAGCTCATTAGAAAAACTTTCTTGAGACACTTCCAGTGTTTCCTGCCCGTGTTCAGATGACAAAGGAAGGGGCTCTCTGGAAGGATTTTGTTGTTTCCTCTCGTGACCTTGGCCGGCAGCTGCAGGTGCGCGGCAGCACAATGGGAAATGCCCTCTACGTGCTTCCCTCACATCTTCAGAGGCTGCCCTGGGGGAGCTGGCATGGCAAAGGAGACATTCCCACCACCCCTGGGGGTGTAGCACAGCCAGGGCTGCACACAGCAAACGACAGCACATGAGGGCTGAAAGATGAGCATTAAACCCCAGCACATTTCAAAATGGCAGAGGATGCTGTGAGTCAGCAGCCTGGAATGTGCTCTTGGCTGGGGGATGCTCTTTGGTGGCTCTTCCAACTGGGTGTGGGGAGCAAATCCAGAGTGTGGGCCCAGAGAGTGTCAGTGCAGTGGGATTTCACTGTGTGGAGGATGCCCAACAAGGGACAGCTTTTCGGCTGCTAAAATAGAGGAGCACATCCGTGTGTGTTCACATCAGGGTGTGTTTGTTTCACAAGCACTCTCTGCCTGTCACAGCAAAGGTTTTCTGTCCTGTCTTACCTGGAGGGAAAAAAAAAATTGCTATCATTACAAAAAGGGGATTTGTTTTCACAGTCCCATTGAGAATAACAGGATGGGTACCCAATGGCTGCATTTGTGGGCAGGCTGAGGTATTTAATACACTACAGGAAAGCTTGTAACAAAGTCAGGTTTCTTATGATAAATCACTTTATTGGAGCAGACTTGATCTCTGATTATTACACACATGCAAATATAAACAGCTTTCACCAAAGCTGTCAACAACAGTTGTGCAAATCTTACACTTTACTATTATTATTATTACTACTACTATTATTATTAATAATAATAATAGTAATAATTATTCGACATATAATTGTACTTCTTTAGTGGTAATTGACCCGTGCAGGTGTCTTGAATTATATGTAAAAATTTTTATTATTATTATTGTTATTATTACTACTACTACTACTACTGCTATTACTACTACTATTATTACTACTACTATTAGGATTAGTAATATTTTGATTTGACAGCCTGGAAGTAAAGGAAAATGAAGAGCAACTGTAGCCACAGAGCTGGACTATTCAGTAAGGGCTGAATGCATCACAAATCAGGCAAATGAGAAATTCCAGGTTTTGTTTTGGCTTTCCAGACAAGAGACCAGGTAGCACATGACAAATTGAGCCTGCTCTGTTGTGCTCCCTGTTAATAGAGATGCACAAATAGAGTTTACATCGTAAATTGACCATTTGTGGAACAAAAAGAATTCAGAGGTGGAACAGTTTTTGCTTCATTGTGCTGCTGCTGGAGGGTCAGAGACAGTCTTGTTTCTGCAGAGTTGTGTCTGTCAGCTGAGGCAGGGTGGCTGCACGCAGCTCTGTGGGTAAGGGGTAGCCAAGAGGTTCCTTGGCTGGTAGTGGTGGGACATGCTGGTTTGAAGGCAATTGCTGGAATTAAACAGGTGGTGAAGGTTGGATGATTGCAGATATTTCTGTCACAAAGCTGACAATTTGTGTTTTCTGTTGCTGTTTGGGGATTCTCTTCTCACCCCCTCATTTTTCAGCCAGTACACTGCATTTCCTCCTTTTTCCTACACTCAGCATGCTTCTCCTGCTCTTCCTGCAGCTCCTCGGGTTTTACTCTTGCCCAGTTTCCCCCTGTGGCACCTCCAGGTTGCTCTGTTCTGCAGAGCTGTGCCCTCAAACCTCTGCAGAGCAGGAGGGAGCAGCCCCTGCCATGGGGCCAGGGAATCTGGGTGATTGAATCCAGCTTTCCTGCCTCCCTGACTCTCCCCAGCCACAATAGATATGGCCTGCTCAGTGCCAAAAATATTCCCTGATGGGATGTGCATGCCAGAAGCCTCCTGGCTGAAGGGCAATGTAGGGTTGGTCCTGGTGCTGTGTTTCAGGGCTAAACCACCTCTTTTCAGCTTCACCTCAGCTACAAAGGTGCAGTGCCTCAAACGATGGTGGGACCTGCTGGGACCATTGCAGAGGAAGTTTATTGTGATGGCCAGGATGGAACAGGGCCCTGTGGTGCTGAACATTGTGCAGATAAAATCTTCAGGCCAGCCTTGGCCTACAAAGTGCTCATGTCTCCTGCTCAAGGCATTGGAGGCAATAGGGCAACATTTTGATCAATTTACCCTGCTGCAGCTTAATTAAATTTAAAAGTGATTTTCTGTTAAATTCTGTGACTGAGTGCTGCTGAAAGGGTTGTCAAGCACTGGGACTGAGGAACTGGAGTTTTAGCCTGGAGCAAAGGAGGCTCAGGGGGCCCTTGTGGCTCTGCACAGCTCCTGCCAGGAGGGCACAGCCGGGGGGTCGGGCTGTGCTCCAGGGACAGGGACAGGAGCAGAGGGAACGGCCTCAGGCTGGGCCAGGGCAGCTCAGGGTGGGCACAGCAGGAATTTCCCCATGGAAAGGGGGCTCAGGAACTGCCCAGGGGGGTTTGCAGTGCCCATCCCTGGAGTGTCCCAGGAAGGGCTGGAGGTGGCACTCAGGGCTCTGGGCTGGGGACAGGGTGGGCATCGGGCACAGCTGGGACTCCATGGGCTGGGAGGGCTTGTCCAGCCTAAAAGATTCTGGGATTCTGAACAGGCTACTCAGGCCAGAGCTGGAGTCACCATCCCTGGAGGAATTAACAGCCATGAGGATGTGGCTCATGGAGATATGGTGGCCTTGTGGAATGGTGGAGTCCTGGAAAGGTTGGACGCAATGGTCTCAGAACTTTTCTGACCTAAACAATTTCTGTCTGTGAATAGCTCAAATGTTATTTCCTATTGATTTTCTTTCCTGGTTTTTGTGGATCATATTTCTTCAAGGATGGCTTAGACTTTTCATTTTGGATCCTAATGTGTGACACAGAATTGTATAACAATACAACTTACTGTGTGCCCCATGGTGGGAAGAATCATCCCATTTTCTTGAATAGTATTGCTGGAATGAGACAGGTAATCTGAATTCTGGCTTTACTCTTGGAGGTTGATATGACTTGGAAGTGTATCTTTTGAAAGTACTAAGAACTACAGTGGTGATTTTAAAGGCTTTTATTACCACTTAAAATCAACTGCATTTTTCTGGAAAGCAGAAGCTGACTTCTGGTTTCAATTGGATTGGTAACATTTTGCTGTATGCCTTATGTAGTATGAGCTGCTTTCTGTTGTATAAATGATGCAAACACACAAAGAACTCCATCAGCAGCTAAAGAGAGAAAACCAGGCTGGGGGTGCTGCTGGGGTGTGTTTAGTGACCCTCCATGGCCCCTCAGGGCTGTCGTGTGTGTGCCTGTGCCAGGTGCTGCTGCCTCATCCTCCTCTGCTTGCAGGGATGTGCAGGGCCAAAGGATCTCTGAAACTCAGGAGAGCAAAGTCAGGAACACCCCAAATGCAGCTGGGAGTTGGGTGCTCTGCTCCCTGCTGGCCTCTGTACCTGTCCCTGTCCAGCACACAGTGACACTGGTTTAGTGGTGCTGGGCAGATCCTGTGTCCCAGCTAGGATTTCCCAAGGCATTTGTTGCATTAATCCAACTTATTGGATTAATTTTTATATGTCTTGTCCCCTCTCCTTTGTCACAAGAGGAGATTTTTACTGAAGAGAAAACGACCAACTCATTTCTCAGCTCTCTGAAGACATTCAGTGAAACCCACCCATTGTGGTGAAGGGACACACACAACCTGGGTGCCTCTAATGCTCTCAAGCACACTTTGAATAGAATAATAGGTGGGAAAGGGAACTTTCTTCTATCAGAATGCAGTAGTTCTGGTATGTTTTGACCCATCTATGCTTCTGTTGAAAGGATTTCCGTTGTTGCAAAGCTTGGGACAGGAAGCACCTTGTGTTTGCACTTTGCTGAAAGAAGGTATAGGCTGTGGTGGAATGGCAAACTTGTACCTTTGTACTGGGCTTTTCTCTTTTGGAATTGTTGGGGTTTTTTCCATGCCTCAGAAACTGGCTACTGGGGAAACAAAGCAGAATGCAAGGAAAGGGAGAAAGTTGTTTTTCTGTGTTCGTGTAGAATTTTAATACTAATGCATTTTAGAAACAGGAGATCTTGGAGGAGATCCAAGATACCCTTTGCTGTGTATATCAGCTTCCTCCAACAGATAAGGGTTGTGGCCCCCCTTGCCCATATCTGAAGCCCCCTCCTGAGGAGCTGTTGCCTCAAGATATGGTAATCACCCTGTGTGCTGATGGGCCTTCAGTGGGCACACCCTTCTGCCTGGTTTGTGTCTCCTCTGTGACTGTGACATCTGTCTCTCCTCATTTCTGTATTTAATGACAGCTTAAAAAAATTATCAGCTTTGGCCCACTAAAATCAGTGATGGTAGATTAAATAACAGATTATGTAGGTTAGTGATACATGAAAATCAACAGCAGCAGAAAGATTTCCTCTCTAGGGTGTAATTTTTTTCTATGCCAGTAGTTCAACAAAGCTTCTAGGCCTGAATTCCAAACGTGCTCTGTGATTTTGTTGGGTATTAACAGCCTGAGTTCTAAACAGTGGGTTTGTTTCTGTGCACACAGTGCAGGATTGAGTGCATCTCTACCCCTGGAGATGAAAACCCTGAGCTTTGTGACCAGTCCCAAACTCACAGCTGGACTGACAAGAGCCAAATCTTCGATGACCAGGGCATTTCTAGTAAAAATGTATTTCTGTAGCATGCAAAGGCAGAGCCTGTTATTAATTTAATCTTATTTTAAGAGGAGATTTCCTCAGTTTTTACATTTAGTCCATCTTGGGAGTAGCTTTATTATTTGATGTGCATTTTTTACATCCTAATTATTTTTGGTTGCAACATGAAAAGTAAGTGATGAGACGTATCTTGTAAAGATGTGCACAACTCTGGTTGCAAAGAAAGCTGGTCTTGTTTTAGAAAGGATCTTCTTTGGCAGTAATTTGGGAGAGCCAAGAGGGTGAATGTTCATACAGAGAATATATATATGGAGAAATGTCATTGTCTATTAAAAGTGATGTGAAAATTACTTGGAATAGTTTCTGTCTGTGGTGCTGTGTTCATCGTGTAGACAGCACCAATCCAGGCTGGCTGTGCAGCAATTCTCTTTTTTTCTTTCCTGATGCCTTCCCTCAGCAAAGATGAGAGAAAATGTTGAAATTTTTGGGCCACATTCCAGATTAACATGAGTAAATCTTAATGCAGGATAACAACTGGAACATCAGTTGAGATTCCAGAGATTTTGAGAGGGAGGTGCAGCGAGCTGCTTGATACAAAGTTTTGGGTTTGATAAGGGAGGTTTTTGTGCACTTCTCTGGACTCTTCCCCAGCACTGCCCCAGGCCTGCTTTCAGCACAGTTTTCCCTTTCACACATGCTGTTTTTTGCTGACCAGCTCTCATTCCAGTGCTTAAAAAATGTACCCCACCTAGTGTGATGAATGAATCAGCTTTAAAGGACAGGAGGAAAAACACATTGAATCCATCACCAGGCAGAATCCCCTGGGAAGCAAGAGCTCAGGAAGGATGCAAGAATGTGACCTGAAAGCCAAAGTAATCCTAAACACACTTCTTTAACCTTGAGAGGATAACATTTAAGGTTGTGTGGTGGATGGTTATCTGTGGCCAGAGGCTACTGAATTTTTAAGCAGAGCACAGTGGCCATGAGAGTTGTTAGTGGGGGAGGTCAGCACTGAAGATTGAAACCTGGGCTGCAGCTTCAGGCCTGAAATCCTCCACAGAGCACACAGCCTAAAGCAGATCTTGGTAAGCCCGTGTGTTTGTGTGGGTAATCTTTAGACAGCACTTCAGAGGGCACACCCTCCTGTGGTTGGTGTCTCCTCTGTGACTGTGACACCAACCCTCTTTAAGGGATTCTGATCTGCATGATCAAACGGCCTGGGATGTTTTTAATGCACTCTGGAGCTTTTCCCTTGCTCTGGGAGGCTGGAGAGCAAAGCCCAGTGCCCAAGAAAAAAGGGGTTTCAAGCATGTGAGCCATGTGGCATCTGCTAAACCTACACTGGTGGCCTTTCAGTGAAAGAAGGGACAACAGGGCATGAGGCACTGCAGCTGTTGCCTTTCCAGGAAAAGGAGACTCTTTGGGCAATTGGAGTTTTCCATGGTGAGCTAAGAGAGCCTTGGCCTGACATCCCTGAAACATTCAGAAGCTCAGTTGCAATTCAGACCTCACACTGTGGGAAATAAATTTGTACCTTGGCCCAACACTAGGCTTGCTTAATGTGAGAAGAAGGAGGCACCGTTACAGAACGAAATTCTGTGTAGTCAGAATATTTTAAAAGATTAAAATAGTCATCAGGAGGTATCACAGTAAAATCTGGAAAATGGCATCATGTTTTACCCTTGCTAGAGCCACGTTCTGGTACCCTGAGTAATTTTGAGCAGCCTCATTACAAGTCCCATGTAGTTGTGACTGTTCAGGAAGCTCAAGAAAGTAATTTTCCATCTGAGAAATTACATGGCTTGGCCCCAAAATGCTCTTTGCTGGTGTTAACATAAAGCTCTGATGGTCTGGATTGCTGACTGCTAAATCACTGTAGCTCTGTCATCTTTACTGATGGATTTACTATTAATGTGACAGTTAAATGACACATTAAATATTATAGCCATTATTTCTTATTTCATTATTTTTTTAAAATATAGTCTGGCTTATTAAGGGTAATTTTACTGCAGCCAGACTTGTGTAACACATGATGCCAATATAAATGGCTCTGCTGCAGGTGAAACAGGGCTCTTAGTGAGGTCAAGATGTATAAAGTTTAGCTAGCTGTCAGTTTTTATGGATCTGCTCTGAAATACTCATGCCCCCAGAAAGGCAGCCCTTTAAGAGAGAACACAATTTACTGCTTTTAAAAAACTGTTACCAGAATATGGCAATGCTGTCCTTAATACTGGGGACTTGAGAATCTGAAAATGAAAATGTGGTGGGTTTGCAAAGGTATGAGCAGAATTATATTCCTGTTAGGAATCAAATGGATGTGACAGAAAATTTATCCCCAGAAATAATAACAAACCCCACACAACAGCACTGGTAAAGGAATGCTTTTGCAGAGGACATAGGATATTTGTTATCACAAATGTTATTTCAGTTCTAAGAAGGAATAAGTACAACTCAAACCCATCATATTTTGAATAGTTGGGTGTGACAGCTCTGACATTAATTCTTGTCCTCTTTTAGCCATGCCACCACAGTAACTCCTAATTACATGTAAATACACCAAGAGCTTAAGTCTCACAACACAATAAGGAAGTAGATAAATAGTAACAGTCTTGAAATTTCCACTGGGGCTGAGAACAGCTCAGTATTGCCTGCAAAGGGGCTTGGGAAGGATCAGACTGAAAGACCAGAGAATGAGGTATTTTAATATTTCTGAAGGAGTCTGAATTTGTATGTTGGGTTGAAATTAAGGAAATCAAATAAATCCAGATATCTGTGCCTAAAAGGAAAATTAAATTAAATTAAATTGAAGAAATTAATTTGATGAAAATATTTTTCTGAAGTGAATTCCATGACAAAAATTTAAAAAAGCCATAGTTGCTTATTTCTTTAAGAAACCAAGTATGCATTTTGTGCAATGGTTCTTTGCCTCAATCAGTTATTCCATTTTGAGGTCAGGCTGCTTTTACATTATCATCACCTCTAAAACATAATGTGAAATACAGACAGTCATAAATTGCCTCTTGTAGCACGAGAAATAAAAATGTAATGGATTCCCATTGGATTATGAACGGCTGTGCTAGGAAGACCTTCATAATTTTGTGGCTTTACCACATATGAATTATAGGCATGATCTCTCACCAGCAGGATGCATATAAATATCTGTAATGATTGTGCATTCATTTATGTGTTCTCCATTATGCTTGTAATGTGCCTGAGGGTAGAAATTACAGCCTGTAGCTGACAGCAGAGTTCAGCAGGAAAATATTCCTGACGTTTGTGCCACAGTGACTGGTGCTGGAAGGAGAAGCCTTTCCCTGGCATCTTGCCCCCTCTTTGGAGAGCTGCCCTGCCCTCCAAGGGGCTGTGGGCAGGGGCAGAGTCCCTGCTGCTCTGCACAGGGGAGGTGTAGCTGTGAGCATCAGTGAGCAGGCAGCACTCACTGATCTGCTGAGCCCACCTGTGCCAACAGCCTGAGGATGCTTAAAGAACATGGGGACACTTCCCAGCACTTTGGGTTTTCCATTTGGGTTTCTGTTGGGGAAGATGAAACAGGAAAGCCTTATAAATATGATTGTCTGGCAAAAGATTTTGAGAATATGGAAACTATAAGTGAGATTGAAATGAAAGCAAGCTTTGAGATCCCTCAGTTACTGAACAACTGGAAAACAATGGCATGGCCAGCTGAAGGTGATCCCCTTTTGATGGAACAACAGCCTCTGCTTGCAGACAGGCCCAAGGGTCAGAGCAGACCCTACAGCTTGGCAGAAGGGGTCCAAAGAGGAGTTTATGGGGTTTAAAATGTAACACAGTGTGGTAATGTAATGATTCTTATAGGCTGTATGGAAATGCTACAGAGTTTGTATATTGTACTAGATTGGTTAGTGAGAATTAGAATATTCAACACAGAAGAAGATTTATTGTATTGTAACAGGAACTTCACTCTCTTAGCTCTTGCCTTTTACTCTCTTACCCCTTTTACTCTCTTATGCTTTTGCTCTCTTACTCTCTCACCCTCTTACCCTCTCACCCTCTCTCCCCTCTCTTCTCTCAGGCCTGCTCTGAGCTGTGTTTGGCAGCTCCCAGCAGGGCCCTGCCCCCAGGCCCTTTGCAATAAACCCCAAGTTCCTGACCTGGCTCCAGAGATCTCTCGTGTTCTGTCTGTCCTGACCATCCTACCCCCCAAATCTCCTACAGGTTTCATGGCTTTTATGTGGAAGCAAGTGATTGCTGAGTCTGAAAAGTGATAAATTAACAAAATGAGAAGATTTCCCAAGCAGAATCCCATCCCTGCCTGCTCTCCATGGGCTGTTTGTAGCTCACTCTTTGCTGGGAGCTGATGCTCAGTGAGCACTAGCAGGGCTTTGCTGGGGCTCACGCTGTCCCTGGGGGCAGCTCGAGGCTGCTGAAGGGTTTCACTGGACCTGGGGAGCAGATTTGTGGTGTTTATGAGCTTGTCACTGCTTTGGGAATGTCTCCTGGTGTAATTCAGGCACAGCACTGTCCCTGTAGCTGCCAGTGCTAACAGAGACCACCAAAATGTTTCACAGCTGGAGCCTCTCCACCTCATCATTCTGACACATCCCACTGCTCCTCTTATGACCTAATTTAGGGAAGGCATGCTTGCCTCTCCTGTGGGAGCTCAGTGATTCCTGCCATGTGTGCTACAACTGCTGGCTAAAATACAGGAGCCTCCTCTCTGCTTTCTCTGTGCACCTCTCTCATTAGCACCAGCTTTGGGCATTTTAGCTGTGATACCTCAAGAGGAGACAACACCGAACCAAGAGTATTAAAAATGATTTCTTAAACCTTCTCCATCTAACAAAAATACTGCCCCCAAAGAGGGGCAGGAAATGGGGTTCCAGCCATGCAGCAGTGCTGGGCTTGCCTGGGCTCCTCCTCTCTGGCTGCAGATCCAGCTTCTCCCATGCTGGCTGCTGAGTTCTGACAGTTCTTTCTGCTCCAAGAGGAGTTTCTGGGTCCAGCACCACAAGACTCTGGGGTTTTCAGCTTGATTCCTCCTCTTGTTTATTGAGCTTCTTTTAATGGCCTTCAGTATCTTTGGAGCCCTTGAGAGATCTGGTTAAATGATAGAGAAGAATGTATTGTATTTCCAGTTTACTAGAAGGTTTGTTCCAATATGGAAATCTTGAATTAATCTACTTGTAAACACATAAAAATATTCCTATTGGAGCTACAAAAGGGTCAATACACAAAAGGGTGTGCAGTGGGCACTGCTGGCCTGGAAACTCAAGACACCTTGAGACTCTCAAATGGGGGCTGCTGTTTTATTCCAAGTTCTTTGTCCAGCCTCCACTGTCTGAGGATTTATGTAATGCAGTTACCCATGGAGTTATTTAAAAGCATTTTCTGTTGCAAATCTCCCTAAAAGCATTCTGCAAGTGCTACACTTAATTATTTCAAAGAATGGAAATGACCTTTAATATGTTCTCCTGCATTAACCTTCTTGCCTGCAGTAAATAAGATGGTGCAAAGTATCATTTTCATGTACTAGGCATTGCATTAAGCAAAGAGATAAATGAATATTTCTACAGGTTGTACTCTATAAGCCTGTTACAGCAGGTTGCTGCTCTAGTAATCTGGATAATGCTTTTTTCTTACTTTTGTGCATGTAACTGGCAATTCTTTGGATCATATAAACTGCATGTCCTCCACAGCTAAGATGGGCAATCATTTATTGCTGCTTCTGACAATAAAAATTATTGTCAGGATCTGATGGGAGGGATTGTGAACCACAATTTGATGGTAAATCTAATTTTTTTTTTTAAGAAATATGCTGGTTTTAGTTTTACTCTTGGACAAAATATGATTTTTTACATTTGAAATCAAGTATAATCTTAGTTTTAGAAAAAGAGGTATAAAGGGATTTTAAACTGTTTTCTCCAATGCCAACTCCATCTCAACAATTTCTCCATTTGAATTCCCAACCATTACAGGTCCTGCTGTTTCCACAGACTCACATTTCTCTGCTTCACTGCAGATGACCATAACCCTCAACTCATTTAGCAATTTTAATTCATGTCATTACTCAGACCTTCTTAAAAAGTATAGAAAGGCTCTAATCCTTAATTTTTTTCCCCCCTGGAATGATTATTGTTAATATTACAGCTGAGACTAGAAGACAAACTTTGGAAAGGTGTCCGTGTCCCTGGGGATGGGTGGGCACAAAAGATGTGGTGCACATCTGAGCACACCAGGATGGCTGTGCCTGCTCCCTGGAAGCTGCCCAGGTCCTGGAATTGCACTGGGCAGTGCACAGGGACCTGGGCTGTGCCACATTAGGGGTGAGCCTTTGAGTGCAGGGATTGAGCAGCTGCAGGTGCAGTTTTCAGCTAAACCCCAGAAACTGCAGGAAAAATGGGCTGGCCATAGGCTCATCAGTCAGTGCTACAGTTAATAAAGGAAATGGCTGTGCATCCATCCATCCATCATCCATCCATCATCCATCCATCCATCATCCATCCATCATCCATCCATCATCCATCCATCATCCATCCATCCATCATCCATCCATCCATCATCCATCCATCCATCCATCATCCATCCATCCATCCATCCATCCATCCATCCATCCATCCATCATACATCCATCCATCCATCATCCATCCATCCATCCATCCATCCATCCATCATCCATCCATCCATCCATCCATCCATCCATCATCCATCCATCCATCATCCATCCATCCATCCATCCATCATCCATCATCCATCCATCATCCATCCATCCATCCATCCATCATCCATCCATCATCCATCCATCCATCATCCATCCATCATCCATCCATCCATCCATCATCCATCCATCATCCATCCATCCATCCATCCACCATCCATCCATCCATCCATCCATCATCCATCCATCCATCCATCCATCCATCCATCCATCCATCCATCACCATCCCTCATCCATCATCCATCCATCATCCATCCACCATCCATCCATCCACCATCCATCCATCCACCATCCATCCATCATCCATCATCCATCCATCCATCCATCATCCATCCATCCATCCATCCATCACCATCCCTCATCCATCCATCTATCCATCATCCATCCATCATCCATCCATCATCCATCCATCCATCCATCCATCCATCCATCCATCCATCCATCATCCATCATCCATCCATCCATCCATCATCCATCCATCAGCCATCATCCATCCATCATCCATCCATCCATCCATCCATCCATCCATCCATCCATCCATCCATCATCCATCATCCATCCATCATCCATCCATCCATCCATCAGCCATCATCCATCCATCATCCATCCATCCATCCATCCATCCATCCATCCATCCATCCATCCATCATCCATCCATCATCCATCCATCCATCCATCCATCCATCCATCATCCATCCATCCATCATCCATACATCATCCATCATCCATCCATCCATCATCCATCCATCCATCCATCATCCATCCATCATCCATCCATCATCCATCCATCCATCCATCATCCATCCATCCATCCATCCATCCATCCATCCATCCATCCATCATCCATCATCCATCATCCATCCATCATCCATCCATCATCCATCCATCCATCATCCATCCATCCATCATCCATCCATCCATCCATCATCCATCCATCCATCCATCCATCATCCATCCATCCATCATCCATCCATCCATCCATCCATCCATCCATCCATCCATCCATCCATCATCCATCCATCCATCCATCCACCACCCATCATCCATCCATCATCCATCCATCCATCCATCCATCATCCATCCATCATCCATCCATCCATCCATCCATCATCCATCCGTCATCCATCATCCATCCATCCATCCATCCATCATCCATCATCCACCCATCCATCCATCCATCCATCTATCCATCCATCATCCATCCATCATCCATCCATCCATCCATCCATCCATCCATCCATCCATCATCCATCCATCATCCATCCATCCATCCATCCATCCATCTATCCATCCATCATCCATCCATCATCCATCCATCATCCATCCATCCATCATCCATCCATCATCCATCCATCCATCCATCCATCCATCCATCCATCCATCCATCCATCCATCCATCCATCATCCATCCATCCATCATCCATCATCCACCCATCCATCCATCCATCCATCATCCATCCATCCATCATCCATCCATCCATCCATCCATCCATCCATCCATCCATCCATCATCCATCCATCCATCCATCCACCATCCATCCATCATCCATCCATCCATCATCCATCCATCCATCCATCCATCCATCCATCCATCCATCCATCCATCATCCATCCATCCGTCCATCCATCATCCATCCATCCATCATCCATCCATCCATCCATCATCCATCCATCCATCATCCATCATCCATCCATCCATCCATCCATCCATCCATCCATCCATCATCCATCCATCCATCATCCATCATCCATCCATCCATCCATCCATCCATCCATCCATCCATCATCCATCCATCCATCATCCATCCATCCATCCATCCATCCATCCATCCATCCCTCCCTCCCTCCCTCATCCATCCATGTGGCTACATGGACAGTGTCCTCCCAAAGCACAGGGTACAGAGCTCCTGGAATCTGTGTCCTCCAGGATGCTGCAGTGCTGGTGGAGCTGTCCCATTCCTTCCTCAAGGCCTCCCTAAAGAGCCCCAGTGAACTCTGGCTGATTCATTGGGAAATCCCTGTGTTGGATTTCCCAGAGCTGCTAAGTGGAAGTGAGCAGCCCTGTGTTCCCACAGTGTGTTCCACCTCTCAGATGAGGAACTGCTCCCCCAGAAGTTTTGGTGAGGTGTTAAAGCAGGGCAAGGAAGGCAGAACTTGGAGCTGGAGTTCCCCCTGTGCAGGATCACTCAAGTATCAAATCACTTTCCCAGCCTGGGAAAACACCACTAACCCTTAGAGAGGGTCAGTTAAATGGCCATGAGTGACTGAGTGCTACCTTTGTGTGAGCACACTTGTTACCATTTTAAGTCATGAATTTAAGTGCATGCAAATCCACCTAATGCATTAAATTGATAGTTTTTGGAGTCTGGATTTCAGAAATAACTCTGTTATGGAAATTAAATGGTATCCAGAGAGAGTTTTTCTCTATTGCAACTATAACTAAAGATCGTTTTCTAAACTATCACTGTCATTCTTCTATTAGCTAAAAAAAACCAGCCCAAAACCCAAATAAATAATCAAATACCTTAGAAGTAAGATAAACCTCCATGTAAATGAATACTTTCTGAAACCTTTGCTAAATGCTATTAAGTTAAAACTTGAGAAATAAAGCTGTCAATGCAGTAATCTTGATTGCAAAATGATGTAGTCCTCACTGGTTTAAATGCTGGCGACTTGCTGTCTACCTTGCATTTTGGAGCTGAAAGATTCACTTCTTTCCTTTTCTCTCCAGCTTTCAAGGAAGTTCACAATTTCTTTAAAACTTTGCTGCTTCCTTTTTTACGGCCCTCAAAATAAAGCCTAGCTTTCAGCTGGTAGAAATACTGAGAGAAAACCAGACATAATTTTGTTTTCAGAAGAAATTGAGGTAATGCTTATTGATTTTGAACCTTTAGGAGTTTTTGAATAATTTGCTCTCCAGAATTTCATAGCTGAAATATCTGAAAGGGATGGTAACATTTCCATATGGGCCATCAGATTATGAATTTGAATTACTATTTCAGCACCTTTCAAAGTAGCCTTGCACTGTGTCAGGTTGCACATATTGCAAGTAAGTTGTCAGAAAATGAGCAAAAGTGTTGTTATTGTTCATGGGATGTGGAGGCCTGTTCTAGTTCAGTAATTTGCATTTTATTTCTTAGAAGATCTAACATGTTTTAACTGTATTTAGCTTCTGGAGTTTGTCTTGATCTGTTTAAGCACTCCAGGAATGTCAGGGTGATGTTCTGCCTGCAGGTAAAATATCTGGACTTGATCTACTGTCCCCCCTGTAAGAAATATCTTCAGTTTGTTCTGCCCAGAACCTTGGACAAAAGCAGAGCAGCTCAGTGTGACATCACTTTGTGTTCTCATCAGGACCTCATGGTCTTTCTTCTCCAGGCAGTGTTGAAAGCACCTCACTCTCAGCATCCTCTGTGTACTTCTGAAATGTCACAGCTTTACTTTGAGAGAAGTAATCAGGGACAATTTTCCTTGAATTTGCCTCAGGCCTTTTTCCAATTAGAAGATCGAGATGGGGTAAAGATCTAATCTGGGTGCTAAATCAAAAGCAGTTTGTACCTAGAAGTGGTGCGAGGGGAGAAACAAAGCACCTGTCTAACTCAGAATGATGGAAGCACTGAAAATCTGCAGAGCAGGATGAGCAGGAGGAATGGCTTTGCTTCCCTGAGTGACTCCCTGGGAAAGGCTTAAGCTGTGATTGATGAGAGGCCTGAGGAACACAAACAGTAGCAGTCAGCTGGCATTTTGTGATGCTGAGAGCAGTTGCTGAGCCAGCCCAGGACTGCACCCCAGGGAGGCTGGCTCTGGGTGAAGTGTGCTTTCATCCTGCATAATTCAGCCATGGCCTTGGTGCTTTCATTTCAGAGCCATGAAAAGAAACACTTTGTGCTTCCCCTGTGAGTGCTCACGTTGGTGCAAAAATGGCATGAGACAGTGGGAGTGAAACAAGAGACCAGACTTTTGCCACTCCTCTGTAAAAGGAACCCTTAACCTGCCCTCTGAGCTTCATTTAGCAGAGAATTCCTGAAAGAACTCTCCAGAATGTGCCAGAAAGAAAAGCAACCACCAAGACCTGATCTGCTCATTTGCAGAAGGAATTTAATTACACTTTTGTTTTGCTTATGTAATTTCCTTCTTCCTCCCCTCCTGTCAGACCCTGTTCTCATCAAGGGATGTCTGACAAGGAAAAGATGTGAATAGGATAGAGCTGAAAGCTTCTGAGCTCTTGGGACTTGCTAGGGAATGTAGACCCTGATCCAAAGCCTCCTTATCTCCTTGCTGCTGGCCTTCCCTCTTTGGAAGGAGAGAGGGGAGGTGCTCAGGAGGGCACAGAGCCAGGGCAGAGGCACAGTGAGCCTGGCTGGCTGCACTGCAGGGGGGTCTCACACCTCCTGTGGGCTCCAAGGGAAGGGCAGCTAGCCCAGGGCAGGTCAATTCACCCACCTTAGGGATTCCCTGGCAAAGAAAATATAAATCCTTCTTGTTCTGCCACTGCTGGCTGGTGAAGAAAGTGGCCACAGCTCAGGGCAGTAGAGATGCTCACTTGGGCCAGATCCAGCTGTGAGATCCAGCTGTGACTCCCTGAGGAAAAGAAACCTCCAAAACTGCCTTGATCTTTGATTGCAGGCTTACTCAAGGTAAATTAACTTCATAATTTGATATCTGCTTTAATTAGTTTTCTAATTGTGCTTGTACATCCTTTTCCCCCATTCCTAAAATAAGGAAGGTGTTTCTGTGCCCAGGATGTGATGCTAAGGCTGGGGAGAGGTTGTGATATTTGGACACACGTTCTGCTGCTCACTTACCCAAATCCTTTTTGCTTTTTGCTTTTCCTTCCCTTTCAAACAAGCCCATTCTCCAGGTGGTGGTATCCAAGCTCAGCCTTTGCTCCTCTCCTGTCTGAAGCCAAAGCCCTGCTCAGGTAATCCTGGTTTTCCTGTTGCAGTTACTCAGCTCACCTGCAAAGCCTGATATGGAGTCTCCAGCTCTGATCATTAACAGTCTTCCCTCCTCACATCATCCACACTATTTTCCTGGCTCCTCATCCAATCCATATTTATACTCAACGGGCATGAACTTACAAAGTGATCTCAAAATCAGGCAGGTTATCCTGAAAACTGATAACCTGCTGTTTTTATCTTTGCCTCCTTGCTCCCCAGCACTTGCCTTATCTGCAAGTAAAAAAGTATCCTGGAAAAAGTAAAAAAGTATCCTGATCTTAAAGTAAAATATTTGTGAAAATTTGTAGTTGCCCGGGCAAAATGAGCTCCTGGTTCCTTCAGGGACCTCCCCCCCAGAAACAGCAGGGGTGTTGAGCTTGAAATGCTCACTCCAGATATGTCCCTTTGAAGTGCCATAACTGGTTAAGATTTCCAAGGTTTCCACTGCAGCTGATGCTCTGCAGTTCCAGGCGTCCCCATGGACGGCCTCTGCCCTGGCTGTGGCTGAAGGATTTTCCCCAGGATCATGATCTGTGTGTGCTCCCACCCTTCTGTGGCTCAGCAGAGCTGTTCTGCTGTGTTCATGTCTCAGCTCTGGCAGCTAAATGTGTTTCTGTTTGCCACCCAGACACTGCTGTCCTTCTGCAGTGCGTTTAAATTCTGTGTACAAGGAGCACAAAGGAAATCTGTTGATAGATTTGTTAATTGTTGGTACACAATGGTATCTTTTGGAGAACAGCACCTGGCCAGGCTGGAATGTGCTGCCAGCTGGCACTTTGGGGATACCTTAAAGTCAGGACAGAAGCTCTCTGTGCTGCAGCTGTGTCTCACCACTCTCACTGTGCAGGGCACAGAAGAGGCTCTCTGCAGAGTCTGAAGGGCAAACAAAGGGGAAGGAGCCTTGATTGGTGAGCCTTGGTTGTATTACACAGGGATCAGAGGAGATAAAACACAGGCTAGTGCACTGTTTGTAAAATAAAGGTTCCAATTACACAAGGTGTTGCTGCATCTGTGCCTCCCTGACAGCTGTGAGGAGAATGAAAACTGCAGCTCTCATTACATTAAGATATTAATAATTCTTCCTTGGAATTCTGCATGCTTAGGCACTGCATAGAAGACTGGATTGGGTTAGGCTGAAATTTTTAAAACTGCCACCTTCCCCTCCTTCTAATTTTCAAAGGACAGGAGTATTCAGAGCCCAAGGGTCTGTCTCCAGTGATGGGTGCAGAGAGATCAAACAGGCTCAGGGACAGAGAGTGACATGAGGTCCAGCTGGGAATGGGTGTGGGACCCTCCTGAGCCAGTGTGGGCTGCTTTGCTCTTGCTGGGGACATGCAGGGACAGGTAAAGCTGCCTGACATAGGGGCTGGAGGTCACCTGAACCCCCAGGAGCTCTGTAGCTTGGCTGTTCCCTTGTGCTATTCCCCCGTGGAATTTCCTGAACAAAAAGGGAATTTGGGCCTGGGTTGGTGCTTTGAGGAAGAGCATCCAAGGCTTGGTGTTTCTGAGGATTGTTTTGGGAAATGAGCTGCACCTAAAAAAAATATTTCTTCAGCTGAGATGGGGGTTTACATGGGCCTCTGAGGTGCTTGCTGGGATCAGTGGGATGTAGGGCTTGGCCTGGCAGCCTGATTGTCCCAGGGCAGGAGTGTGAGCTGGCTGTGGGCTGAGCCCCCTCCCAGCACTGCTCCTGCCCTTGGTGTGAGCTGGGACCTGAGCTGGGACCTGCTGCTGGCCCTTCCCACCCAAGGTGAGCCTGGGGCTGCTGAGTGTCCCCCCCTCCATGGGCTCCTGCTCACCCCAGTGTGGCACTGCTGAGTGTCCCCCATCCATGGGCTCCTGCACACCCCAGAGTGGCACTGCTGAGTGTCCCCCCCTAGCACAGGCTCCTGCACACCCCAGAGTGGCACTGCTGAGTGTCCCCCCCAGCACAGGCTCCTGCACACCCCAGAGTGGCACTGCTGAGTGTCCCCCCCTTCCATGGGCTCCTGCACACCCCAGTGTGGCACTGCTGAGTGTCCCCCCAGCACAGGCTCCTGCACACCCCAGTGTGGCCCTGCTGAGTGTCCCCCCCTCCATGGGCTCCTGCACACCCCAGTGTGGCACTGCTGAGTGTCCCCCCAGCACAGGCTCCTGCACACCCCAGAGTGGCACTGCTGAGTGTCCCCCCAGCACAGGCTCCTGCACACCCCAGCGTGTCCCAGCCATGTGTTACCTGCAGTGCTGGAGGTGCAGCAGAGCCAGGGCTGGCTGCTGCCTGCTGCAGGGACAGCAGCTCTCTCATTTCACTGCCTGGCCAGCCCAGCAGAGCGTGCCTGGCTTTGAGGAATGCCTTTATTACTTGGCTGTGATCTGTTGGCAAATTAGGCCATGCCAAATGTGCCTGCAGCCTCCTGCTGTGAGGAGGATGCTGCCCAGATCCCCAGCACACCTTGGAGGTGGTTGCACATTACAGAGTGTTTGCAGTCTATTTGTCCTGCCTTTGATCATGTCCTTGCTGAGTGTATTCTACTTGCATGCCCTTCCCTCTCTCAGCATTGATCCTTTTAATAGCCTTTCATAACAACTTGGGTTTCAATTCTCTTGCAGGTCTCTAATTAGAGTCTTTTCTTCCATTGCTGAGGCAAAGCCTGGGTCTGTTGTAGAGGCTGATATTGTGGCTCAACACACACTCCCTAATCCGTGGGTGAGAGCATTATGTAGTGCCTTATATGTAGTCTTGTTACATTTGGCATTTCGTGCATGGTTATGGGGAGTGTAGTAATGTAGTAATTAAAGGGATATCTGGAGGGCATATTTTTGATGCCTCAGATTTCAATTACACAAACTGAATTTGCTTATATGTCATAGCAGGGGATAGAATTAGACTCGATGCTAAACTTTAGATGAAGAGAAAGACTGAATTTTAGGATAGGTGTATCACCCCAGCTGGCAAAAATCTATTGGCCTGTGAGGGCTTGCTCTGCTGGCTATGCCACAATGAAGGGGTGATCTGCCCCTGGCTCTGCCACAAGCCATGTCTCTGCATTTTTGGGCACACCTCCTGCCTGGGCTGGCTGCTGCCAGCAACAGAGTGGCCGTGTGCTGTGCTTGCCAGAGATTTACAATGAATACACCAAATATCTCCTCTCAAGCTGTGCTAGGAGACTGTGTGTGTTTGGACACATGCTGGATAACAGCACACCATCCCATGCATGCTTCCAAGTTTTGCAAAATACCCCCTCAGCTTCCATTTCTTTTCCTGGAGAAGTTACCAGATGCTTCGTTATTGTTTTGCAAAATAGGCTGCATATTACCCATATGTTTTCCCCCTTGTTTTTCAGGAGACAAACTAAACGTTGGTGCCTGTTTCAAGCACTCATTAAATATTTTAGATAGGTTGGGAGTGAGCTTTCCAGAGCACAGAGCAGGCAGAAAATCGGTGCAGTGGGGCATCCTGGCCATGGCAGGCTGGGGTGGGGCTCCTGGGTGGCACAGGCTTAATGGGAAAGGATTATTAATTCCTGAATTTAAAAGAAAGGGAATATTTCAGGGTGGTAGCCAAGCCTCTTGGTGAGAGGTGCTCAGAGGTTTTTGATCCTTTAATCTCCTTTTTGAAGAAAAGGAGATGAGGTTCCTCCGCTGGGTCTAGAGGGTGGTGCAGGAGCAAGGGGAAGGTTGGAGGTCCTAAAGCCAGGCAAAAAAGGGAGAGGGGCTGTTCTCTGGGGCTGCTGGAGCACAGGGGATTGAGGTGAATGACACTTAATTACAGGTCTTTGTTTTATCTTCTGCTGCTTGACAGAGGCTCTTTAAGGGCATAAAGCTGTAGCTGTACATCCTGTAAAAATGGGAATTCTGGGATGAAGGCACCATTCAAACAGTGCAGCTATTCAGGTGAGTTTAGGTCTACCCAGAAAATGAAGACATGTCTGAGAGTGAATGTTAATAAATTAAGTGTATCCCAGAGTAAATATTAGTCAGACCAGGGGACAGATTGCCTTGAATAGTGCCTTACTTCCCAAGTATTCCCTCAGGTGCTGATGCAGCTGTGCTGATATTCTGGGATCTGAAGGAATTTGGATGGAAACTGGCAGATATCCATGTTTTGCTATGTTGAATTTTCAGGAAGAAATTACTGTTTCAAAGTTTCTGATAAATACTTTGCTGTGTAAAACTCAGCCAAATGGTGCATAACTCAAAACATTTCCCCCTCATCAAAGCCCCCAGTAATTTCTACGCTATTTCATCTTGATTTTGTAAATGGCTTTTTGTTAAAGTGCTTTGGGAAAGGGGGACAACTTTGCCATTTTTAATATGTCTTTTTGCACCTCTTCATCTCATGTAATGCTGTAATAAAAATTTTGCCTAGCAACCAGTGGATCCACTAAGGATTATGGAAAAACTTATTAATGTCACTTATTGATACAACCTTGACAAGTCAGCTGTCAAAAGGTTGACACTTCAATGAGTGATGAGTGCAAGAGATTACTAATGGTGTAATTTCTGATGTGTTTCATGTCAGAATGGAAATATCAATTGCTCAGGAGCTAAATCTTGGCTGCTCTGAGATCAGCTGAAGGATCAGAAGGAAGCAGAGACCACAGGTTGGCCATAGGTACTCAGAGTCCCTGATTTGCTGTCAAGGAGAGAGGGGCTCATCCAGAGTGGGGTTTCTTCGGAGACAAGACTGTTCAATGGGAAAGCTGGAGGTGTTCCTGATACCTCACAGGGATCTATAGCTGGGAGGGAAAAGGTCTATGATCTGCTGGCTTCTCTGCCTTCAGAAGCTTCCAGACATTTCTGTTTGCAGCAGGATTTAGAAAGGAATGACCTTCTCCAGAATACTTCCCTAGCGACACTCCGTGACTTTGGCTCCAGCTGTCTGTGCTGTTTTACTCTCAAGTGCCACAGATTTCTATTTCATTTGAACTCTACCCTGAGCACTACCTACTGCTTTGCAGATGGCAGCACAACCCTCTGTATGCAGCCAAGCCTGCTTTGGTTCCAGGCACACCCAGTGTCCCTGTGGAAGGTGAGCTCTGGTGTCACTCCATGGCCACAGCGGGTTTTCCATTGGCAGGAGCTGCTGTGCTTGGCACTGTGCACCTGTGACCTCCCTCCTGTACCTGCTGGAAGAATGCTCCTGCTCCAGCTGGGCACAAATGAGACAGGAATATGCAGATGAGGAGCTCTGCCCCAGACTTTGTGGGAGCAGGAGCTGTGAGCAGAATGCAGCTCGGAGGATGTGTCCCCATCCCTGAGGCTCTCTCTGCTCCTGTTCTGTGTGCAGGAACAAAGCTGATGGAAATTCTGGCTGCTGGCTGCTCAGACTGGAGGGCTGTGCTCTGCCTCTCTTGCCCAGGGAGGTTTGCAGTTGGAGCTGTGATAGATGCTCTGAATTTTTATTGTGGTGTTCCTGTGCCTGTTACCTGCTCGGGCCACTGGGGCCTTTGGAGCCCAGCCCTGGGAGCAGCTGTGGGGTGTCCATGGCCAGAACCCAAACCCAGCAGTGCTGGGCTCCTCCTGTGTGTGTGTGTGTGAGCCAGGGTGTCAGAATGGATGGCTCAGCAGAGCTGTGTCAGGCCTCCCCTGAGCCTGGCTCTGCTCCTGCTCTGGAGGCCAATGCTAATCAGCCATGACTTGGAAAATTAAGTGTAAAAAGAGAGGTTTGTAGTGGCTGTGCTGTGCAGGTCTGCAAGGACAGCTGCACACATGCCAGGACAGTGCACACACCATAAATCTCTGCCCTGTGTTACATATAAAATACACAATTTAATTATGAGCTACTAAGACTTTACAAGCAAGTGAATCTGATTCACTCACATCATAACCTGCATGAAAATAATGCCTGTACTTCAACAGATGAGCACATAAATGAAAATGTTAAAAATAAAATACTTTATTTCATCCTTAATTTGTGGTGGTTCAAGGCAATAACTGTCATAGACAAATTAATATGCTTTATTAGGAAATCAACATGTTGGAGATGTAGCCTAATCTGTTCTGCAAGGGAATCATGCCAGCATGTAATGACAATACATAATGTATACAATTCCTATTGACTTTTTTCTGCTTAGCAGCTTGAATGAGTAGTAGCTTCTAAACTGGGGAGTGCAGAAGTCTTGCAGAACTCCTGAAGTCTTTGAATCTAAGAGACAGCAGGTTGGAAAACACAGAATTGCTAAAGCATAGTTAGTAACAATTCTTAGCTGAACAGGAAAATGCCATGGGGATGTTAATTATTAAATATCCTGAAAAGGTTATTTACATGTCTGCTCATGAATTTCTTCAACGTGCATACAAGAAACCTCTCAGTGTTTCACAGGTCAGGAGATCCTGGTTCTTCCCAATTATCCATAGCTTGTTAGACCTTCAAACATTGCACAATAAACACAGGAAGCTCCATTTCACACATAAGTATGTGCAATAGTCAATTAAGGCTGGGGTGCTGCTCTGCAGTCCATGGATGCTCTTCTGTGTAATGCTGTGGCTTTAAGGTCTTGTTCTGCATGTGTGTTTTGCATGTGTATTTTAAAAAATGCAGCTCCTGATTGCTGCTCTGCATAGTTGAAATAGCTTTCTTAACTAAAGGTGGACAAAATTGATTGGAACAGCTAGACTGTGGTTAAAGAAATAGTCATATGTTCCCTGTTAATCAATGAAGAATTCTGTATAGCAGTAATGAATTCCAATATTTTCCCCTGTATTTAAAGTGCCTGGCAACAGGCCAGAGGTACTGAGGCTGGGTTAGAGTCTGTTTTGGAAACAGCAAACAGGATTTTAACTGCATGATACCAATTGACTGCCAGCATTTACAACAGCATGGATTTATGGCCTCAGCTCTGAGGGAATTAGTAATACTTACCTCCACTCTTTCAATGCTTGAACAGCAGGTTTGAAATGTTGGCTGGATTTGACCATTGGCATTCTGCAGGAGGGATAGGTGGGTGATAAAAAGCAAAGCAGGCAACAGTCACCTCCCCCAGAGGCGTTTATTAGCTCCTTCTGAGAGGGGGGAGTGTAATTCCCTGTGCTGAGGCTGTGTACCTGTGTCACTCTTTGATAAAGATGTGTCTGTACACTTTGTCTGGCAGGGCCTGGGGTGTCTTCTGTGAAAAACCTCCTGCAAAGAAACACAAGAATCAAATATTTCCCTGCATTTTGTGCTTGTGTGTACATAGGTAGGGGTAAAAAGGCAGCACTCTCTGCCATTAGGACAGTAAATGTCCCATTTCCCACCTGCTCTGGGCTGACACTGCACAGGCAGAAATTGTGTCCCTTCTCAAGGGAGTGCCTGGCTGACATTGTGCAGCAAATTGCAATTTTTCTGTGGTTTTCTATGGTCATTTTTCCATTTTTTGGACCTGCTTGGTGAGGCTGCCTGTGCTTGGCTGGGGTTTGGTGGCAGTCACGATGCCTCACTGTCAGCCACAAGTTCCTGGAGGTGACACCCCAGGGACCACGTGGGGCTGTTGTGGCTCCTGGGCTGCCCCTCCATGGGGACTGGTTTGCTTTGCACTCCAAACAAAAGGTGACAGCACTGGGGAATGGAAACACCCCAAATGTCCTCACCCACCCCCTTGTCCTTTCCCTCTCTGCCTTGGAGGACGGAGCAAAAATTGATCCAGAGAAAAGCACATTGAGATCAGCTTCACAAAAACCCCTTCCTCCTTTGATCTGGTTCTCAGTGGAAGGAAATATCTGTATTTCAGAAGGAAAAGAAGGAGACTTGTATCTTTTTGTGTGGCCAAGTGGAGCTGCAGAATTTTGCAGAGCTCTTTGATGAAGAAAGAGTGCAAGACAGCCATCTGGTCCCTGCCCATCAGCATTCACAGGCCTCCCAGCAATTTGCATTCTTCCTCTGCTGCTATGAGTGCTATTTCCAAGGCACAGGGGAGTCTAGAGAGACTTGTGAAGAGACCATTTTATTCCTTGTGATACCATTTATTAGGGAGATAATTAAAAATTCACCACAAATGTGCTTTAATTAATACATCAAGATGAGAATATAAAGCCCTTAGGGTGGAAGAAGAAACTTCACCTTTAAACATAAGATGTACCTTACTTGCTTTCAAGTAGACCTTTGAGAATGGCAGTTTTACTTATCTAAGCTTTTTAGAAAGTTGAAATTTCTTTGTAACAGGTAGATAATGGTTTCAGCTGCTTTTTTTAGTAGGCAAGGAAATAACAGCACGTATTGAAGTGGAATACTGGTATTTTCATAGCTGGGAAATTATCTGTTTTACACTTTTGGTAGATAAATTATCTGAGTAATTGTAGGAGAAATTCAGGCCTCATATGTAATATAAAACACCAAAAAGAGCTTTTAAAGAGAAGAATGCTTTTCAAACTTTATTTTCTGGAGGTTGGAGAAAAGGGAAAATGCTTAAATAGGTGCCTTATATGTAACAGGCAATATTATTCAGAAAAACACAATAGTGTTATAAATGAATTCCACAAGGTATTTCTCTTGAGATCTTGCTCAGTACCTCAGCATTTAAAGTGTGCCCCCTCAGGTTGGCTGCTGTGCTCTTTGGGTTTAATTGAAACTGTGTTGACATTAAACCCCCCTAAATATTCAACACAAACTACCTGGAAAACACGAACAGAACAGGAGGCCTTTGCTACCCCTGGCACAGACAGCAAAATGTTCTGTTGGGTTTTGTGGGTGCCTGAGAGAAATCTCTGGGGATTAAGCTGGGGCTGAGCCTGCCCTGGCCATGCCTGAGCCGTGGTGGGGATGCTCTGCTTTGGGCTCTGAGCTGACCCTGCTGCCTCAGGGAACACAGACAAGAAAGATCCTTCCAGAAAGAGGAGTGGAACAGTAAATTTGTGTAACTAGACAGTGCCCTTAAAAAGTGACACTTTTGTGAAATTCTGCACTTTACTTTTAATTAAGATGAAAGTAATTTGAACCTGAAGGGAAAATTGCCCATTGTGTTTGGGCTTTTCTTTCCTTTTTTTTTTTTTTTAATATTCTGGTTTCAGCTGATAGAGCATGAAAGAAAAATGAAACAACTCAGAATGAAAGACAGTGTCAGATGCTATGAGAAGTTAGTTCACCCAGCTGCACATCTGGCTGCTGTGCACCCCAAAGCTCCTGTGTGCACTGCTGAGGTGATGGGACTTTGGAAGTTCAAGCAGGTTCAAGAAGTATCAACTTCCCCTCAACTTCTCCATCTTCAAAGAGGAAGGAACTGGAGGAAATGTTAGCTTCATGGAAGAGCTGTTATATAGAACTTCTGGGGAGAGAAAGAGAAAGACTTTTTTGAATATTTTAGAATCATAAAATAGTGTGTTAGGAGCAACCTCAAGGATCATCTAGTCCAGCTTTTCATGGGAAAAGCCAACCATGGGGATCAAATTGTAATAGACATAGTTGTTTAATGCAAAGGAAGATTAGGGAATTGAATATATTTTGCTCTTCTGTACTTGTGCAGCTTGGACAGGAGCACTCTGTGCTGGGTTCAGAACTGCCTGGATGGCCAGCCCAGACAGTGGTGGTGAGTGGTGCTGCACCCAGCTGGGGCCAGGCACCAGTGCTGTCCCTCAGGGCTCTGTGCTGGGGCCAGCTCTGTTCAATGGCTCTATTGACAACATGGATGAGGGGATGGAGTCTTTCATTAGTAAATCTGCAGATGACACTAAGCTGGGAGCTGTGTCCATCTGTTGGAAGGGAGAAGGGCTCTGCAGGGAGACCTAGAATGATTGGAGGGATGGACAGAGTCTAATAAAATGAAGTTTAGTAAGCCCAAGTGCCAAGTCCTGCATTTTGGCCCCAACATCCCTCTGCAGCACTACAGGCTGGGGACAGAATGGCTGGACAGTGCCCAGGCACAAAGGGACCTGGGGGCATTGGTCAGCAGCAACTGACCATGAGCCAGCAGAGTGCCCTGGGGGCCAAGCAGGCCAATGGCTCCTGGCCTGGCTCAGGAATGGTGTGGCCAGCAGGAGCAGGGAGATCATCCTTCCCCTGTACTCAGCACTGGGGAGGCCACACCTCGAGTGCTGTGTCCAGTCTGGCCCCTCAGTTTGAGAAGGACCTTGAGACACTCGAGCGTGTCCAGAGGAGGCAGCAAGGCTGGAGAGGGGCTGGGAACATAAATCCTGTGAGGAACCCCTGAGGGAGCTGGGGGTGTTCAGCCTGGAGAAAAGGAGACTCAGGGGTGACCTTATCACTCTCTACAGCTCCCTGAAGGATGGTTCTGGTCAGGTGGGGTTGGTCTCTGCTCCCAGGCAACAACTGACAGAACCAGAGGACACGGTCTCAAGCTGCACCAAGGCAAATTTAGGTTGGACATTAAGGAAAGTTTTTCACAGAATGAATGATAAAGTTCTGGAATGGTCTACTTGGGGAGGTGGTGAGTCACCATCCCTGGATGCATTTAAAACAAGACTGGATGTGGCACTCAGTGCCATGGTTTAGTTGAGGTGTTGGAGCATGGGTTGGACTCAATGACCTTGAAGGTCTCTTCCAACCTGGTGATTCTGTGATTCTATATTGGACTACTGGATAGTCATATTTTAAAGAGACTCAGAAAGTTATGGTTGTAGAAGCAAGAGAGAAGAGAGCAGATAAACTGAAGGTACTTCTGGGTTTTTTGTGTGGCTTTGTAATCCATATGTAAAAATGAAAGGGCATTAACACCTATTGCAGATATAAACCTCTATTTTAGCACTGACTGGGTGTTACAAGCACAGGTAAGTTGTGATCTTTTCTTTAGCCTTTTCCTGCACTTAGCTTGGCATCCAACTATTGGGAATTGAACTGTCAGCAAATAGGGCATCCTTCTGTTCTTCATAACATAACCAGTTAAGGACTGTACAGAATTGTTTTGATTGAATCAACTTAATTACCTCCTCCTGCCCTAAGTGTTTCCAATAATTTATCTCTATTCTCTGAAATTGCACTCTGGTTTGAACGATCTCAAGTCTTAAAGACTGAACTCCAGTTGAGTATTTCAGGGTTGACATTAAAAAGTCAACACAAAGAGTGCTGTAAAGCTGTTGTGCACATGGCCTTAGCAGCAGGTAAACTGCTATTCAGCTGGGGCATTAAAATGTCCTTTATTCCTGCGGACTGATGTGGGCTTGGCCATGAGTTATAACACAGGATTCTTGGTAGCCCAGGGTGTGATTTTTTTTCTCAGTTTTGTTTTGCTAGAACTGGACTCCAAGCATAAACTGGTGCATCCTTTCTTCCTTAGATCTGTATTTGGCAGCTACTGGGGAGGGCTGTTTTTAACCTCCATCTGTTTTCAACTGATGCTACTACCTCCAGGCTTTAGGTGTGTTTTATTTTAGTGTGTGTCTAAATGTTTAGCCTTCAGAATACTTTTTTTTTGTTCCCTATTATACATTGTTCTGGTAATAAAAAATAGTAAATATGCCAGGAAAGTTTGTTTTCTACCTCAGTTCTGATATAAAGTTTGTTCTTTTGTGACACCATTAATTGGTCTGCAAATCACTGTTGTGATGTAATTCCTAAGAGAAGGGGAGGAGCTCAGGGTGCTTTTATGAGCACCTTTGTTCCAGGGAGAAGTATATGTGTAATTAAAGCTAATGTTGCTTAGAGGATGCTCAGACTCCATCATCCTGTAGTCCTCAGGTGGCCTCAAATGCCTGTCCCTGATGGGCAAGGGAGGCCAAAATGATGGTCATTCACTCTCTCACAGGCCTGGGAGAGTTTTGTAAGCAGAGCCAGCCACTGTGTGTTCCTGCTTTAGCAGTGGTGAAATGAAAATAACTGATTGCTTGATTTTACATATTGAATAGTTTGCTTCATGTCCAATCCTCTTGGGCCATGCTGCAGAGGATACAATTATTTAGCACTGAAATTCAGAAATCTTTAGAGTCACCAAAAGCCTCCATTCTTTACTTTTGTAATTTAAATGAAGAAAGGCTGATTTCTGCAGCAAATGAGAGATAAGGAAGGAAACTTCATGGGGTTCTTACAAATGCTTTTGACTCTCATTTTCAAAATTGAGGCTTTACAGCATATTCTTATTAGATACAATGATAGAGCTGATGAATTACTTTTTAGATCAGAGAAGAATGCTGATAAGTTGGATTTGGTATTGTAGCTGTCATTGTGGTAGAAAACATTATCTCTACTAGAAATGCATTTTGAAGAGCCTTGTTTGCCTTTGCCTTTGTGAATGTCACCCCTATGATAACAATGTGCATTCAGCCCATCAGGATGGATGTGCCTCACCTCAGGCTCCACGCTGGCTCTGGGTGGGGGTCTCAGGAGGGCTCTGTGCTGTTGCTGGCAGCCAAAGCACACAATTGAATTACACCAGTTCTTTGTGCTCCTCCTGAGCCAGATGCCAGTGCAGAGCTGCTCTCCTTTCCTCTCTCTGCAGCTGAGGCTGCTCCTGGCCCCAGGAGGACAAACAGACAGTGCAGGACAGGCTGTGCTGGGCAGCTCTGCTCTGCCAGCCCTGCCCAGCTCTGAGCATGCCACAAGCTGCTCCTTCCAGCACTTCCCTCCTCTCTGCAATGGCCTCCTGCCAGTCATTCCAAAAGGTGTTTTCCCCAAATTCCACCCCACTAAGGGTGACTTCAGGCTGGACAGGATCAGAATACAGACTTGTTTCTCCCAGAGTCTAATTTTCCTCCTGTACCTAAGGACAGACTTGCTGCACACAGGGTATGACACTTCTATTGATCATTGACCCTGACCCATTTCTGGGGCAATGTGCACAAAGCAAAAGGGGCTGATGAAAGTATGGGTCTGTCCCTGTCAAAAACCTTGTGCTATAATCATGGGATGTCACCTGGGGCTTTTAAAACATGACATATGGCACAACCTGATAAATACAGAAGAAGAACAATTTGTATTTTATGCTTTTAACATGCTGCAGAGACAGGATGAGCTGTGCAGCAGGACAGTCCTGTGCAGCACAGAGGGCAAATGTTAGTGGTTCCTGCAGACCCTCAGCATATCCTCCCAGGGTGCCACTCCTTTAACTGAGGGAGAAGCATTTCCTGCAGGAATCTTTCTGAAGGACAGAGTGGCTGCCACAGGTTGTGGCAGGAAGTGGCCCTGTGACAGTGGATGGGGTTTGGTGAGAGCCAGCCTGGCTTCAGGCTGGGTTTGATGACTCAGGTGCTAAAAAGGCTCAGTCTGTTTTGATTAGTGGTGGGGCAAATCTTGAGCTTTGAAAGGATTGTTAAGGTTCAGAATTTGCAGGCCCTCCTGCTGCCCCCCTGACTGCAGGGATGTAAGGATTTCTCTCTCTGACAGCTCATTACACTTAGCTCAATATGTATGTTGTAATCCGTGGAAAAAAATAATCACCTTCTCTAATGGCTGGAAAGAGTTGTTGCAGTTAAAAAGTATTAAATAATTAACCTCTAGTCCTTAGAAATAAGAAGTTTCCAAATTACTGTAGTGTCTCAAATTTCAACAGAGGGCAGTGTGACATTGCTGTTTGCATCTTCAGAGCATTTTCTCTAGTGATGATTTATGTGAAGACTCTTCCACTCAGTGTCCTCATTAAGCTTATTATAGGAGTAATAGCATTGCTGAAAGCACAGGGAAGATGTAAACCAGAAGAGATTTTTACAGTGGCTCGATGTGATAAAGGCAGGATAAACAGGAGAACACTTTAAGGTAATGGATGGAGTCAATTACAGCAGCATCCCAGGGCCCAGGATAGCAAACAGGGCTCTGCAGTGAGCATGGGGAGAGGTTATGCCTATGGATCAGCTCCTGGCTGGGGAATATTTCAGGGGCTTTCTTTGGTGGGCAGAGCTCAGCCATGGGGCTGTGCCTGCTCTCCCATCAGCTGGGTGTCTGAAGGGCTCTGCTCTGCAGAGCAGCAGACAGCTCTGTCAGCAGCAGCTGATTCAGGTGGTGCCCCAAAGGATGCTGCCTGTCCTGGCTCCTGTCAGCATCACCTGCCTAAAGGGTCACTCCAGACTCTTCTTGTACACCTGGTGCTGATAAGCAGTGCCTGGGAAGAAGCATTTTAGCAAGAGAAGAGCAGAGAGGCCTTTTTGGGTCGGTGAGTTCAATCTCTTGCTATCACAGAAAGCTGTATCATATAATCCCCTTCAGGAATTTATCACACTTGCCTTTAGAGCAGGCACTGCCTTTCTCCAGAGGTGACCTAACTTAGGTAAAGTACAGAAACCCAACCTCCTCTTTGTTCATCTTCTCCAGCCTTCTGCTGGTGGAGACCCTCCTGTAAAATACCCAACAGGAAGTGTAACTGTTTCATCTGTTAACTGAAACAAACCCAAACAATAAGTCTTCCATTGGGATTTTTTGCATAAGGAAAATAATAAGTATTTGTGTACACCCTGTAGGAATGTCATGTTTTGTACTCTGCCTGCAAGCTCTACAGCAGCAGTTAATTAACAAACACAATTCCCAGAGCCCTGTTGACATTAATCATTGTTGCTGGTGCACAAACACAGATGTTTTGGCATGAAAAGGTGCTCTGGTAGTTGAAGTTCTTGCTGTTGCTAAACTTTACAGCAGTGCTCATTTAAGCTCAGTTTAACGGGTAAGGGAAGAACTGATGTTTATAAATGTATGAGAGGAAAGCATCATGGAGAAGGGTGGCTGTTGTGAGCATCAAGGCTGAAATATTTGGATGTTATTTTGTTAACAGCAGATATTAAATTAAACAAGGAGTTGTGGTTTGCTAACATGAGACATAAATGTGCAGAAATCCTTTTAATCCTACATTGGCAGGGAGGGGCTGCTCAGGGAGGTTTGGAGTCCCCATCCCTGGAGGTGTCCAAGGAACACCTGGACATGGCACTCAGTGCACTGGGCTGGGGACAAGGTGGGAATCAGTCACTGGATGGTCTTGGAGGTCTTTTTCAGCCTTAACAATTTTGTGATTTGAAAGCTCTTGAACTCCTTGGTGTGAGAGCTACAGCAAAGACAAGCCCAAAAGTTGGTTCATTGTCATCATGTTCCTCATGACTCATGAGTTCTGTCTAAATAAAGTCACAGTGTGCATCACTCAATTATGGTGTATCAGCAGAGGGAAAATGCAGTGCTAAGCATGAGGATGAAGAAATGAAACTGGGTTTTTAAATGTCCATTAAACTCACTGTCCTCTGAAACTGAACTGCATGGTGCATCTCTTTCCTCATGAACCCCTGGAAGAAAGATGGGAAAGAATTTGTCACCATTTCAATAGAAATCAGCTTGTAAAGCAGGGCTGGAGCCGAAATCAGGAACCCAAATAAGAGGGCTGGGAAGAGAGAAAGTGAACTGAGAAAAGGAGGAAAAAGTGATTTCAAGAGACTATGTTATGATAGAAAAAATGAAGATAAGTAGGTTTTAACTAGCTTTATTGAAAAGGAAGCCTATATTTAGGCTCCTAGATGGCTGGAATGGTTTTGAAGGGAGCTATCCTGTGGCCAGTGGCATGCAGGCTCCTGCCCTGGGTTGCTGTGTGGCTGCAGGGGCTCCACCACCAGGCCCGGTGCCCGCAGCCAGGAGCGCCTGCTGGCTGTTCGGGGCCAGGGGGGCACTGCGGGCACTGCCCGTGGCCTTTCCCTGCTGTGCACTGCTGGGAGAGCGATCCTAAAGCTGCCCTGCGGCTGCTCGCCTGGAGAATTGCCGAGCTGGCCCAGCAGCTGTGGCTGTGGCTGTGGCTGTGGCTGTAGCTATATGCGGGGCTGTGGCTGTGGCTCGGCTGTGGCTGTGGCCGGGCTGTGGCTGTGGCTGTGGCTGTGGCTGTGGCTGTGGCTGTATGCTGGGCTGTGGCTGTGGCTGTGGCTGTGGCTGTGGCTGTGGCTGTGGCTGTGGCTGTGGCCGGGCTGTGGCTGTGGCTGTGGCTGTGCCTGTGGCTGTGGCTGTGGCTGTGGCTGTGGCCGGGCTGTGGCTGTGGCTGTGGCTGTGCCTGTGGCTGTGCCTGTGGCTGTGGCAGTGCCCGGGCTGTGGCTGTGGCCGGGCTGTGCCTGTGGCTGTGGCTGTGCCTGTGGCTGTGCCTGTGGCTGTGGCTGTGGCTGTGGCAGTGGCGGGGGCTGTGGCTGTGGCTGTGGCGGGGGCTGTGGCTGTGGCTGTGGCCGGGGCCAGTAGCGTTCCCGGTCCTTTCCGGGGTGCTCCTCCAGCCTGCGGCAGTCCCGCTCCCGGGCTCGGCCCTTTCCTGCCGATTGCCCATTTCGCCTTGTTTTAAAGGTGTTTTCAAGAAGGGAACGTGGGACAGCCTCGCTGTCCTCTCCCACCCCTCGGAGGCATCCCCGGCCCGCGCTCCCTGAGCAGAGCGGGGCCAGCCCGGCCCGGCCCGGCCCGGCTGTGGGGAGCGGCTCTGCCCGTGCTGGGATGCGCTCCCGAAGGCAGCCGGGTCCCGCTGCCTGCCGAGCTCGGGAGAGGGCACTGCGGCTCCAGGGCTCGGCGGGGACAGACCGAGCCTGCTCCTGCATCCATCAGGCACCAGTGACACCGTCGGACCGGAGCGCTCCCAAACGGCGGCTAAACACATTAAACAATCTGATTTCACCCCATCGCCCAACTGCTGGCAGACGCTTTTTCTTGACGAAACCCCTGTTGACTCAAAATTCACATTGTGGTTTGACTGTAACGGTGATTTGGGCTGGGTTTCCCCTCTGGTTGAAGGGCAGGATCCCCAGGCAGGAGTGGCCCTGTAAATTAGAGTTGTGCTCAGTGGCAGAGGATTGTTCCCTGCTCAGCCCGTGCTCTGGCACTGCCGCTTGCTGGAACTGGAGCCGCGCTGCCCAGACGGGCAGGGGCACTCCCTGAGCTTCGGGCACCAGCTCAGTGGGAACAAAGCACCTGCTGAAGGCTTGACAAAAGCAGTGTCTGCTTGCATATTGAGCAGAAGGAGGACAAGCTATTATTAAATGATTGCAGTGAAGAAGAACATTTCTTTCCACCCTTAGGCTAATATAAAATATTCTCAAGGTCAACTGTAAGAGAATATAGAGAAAGACAAGAAGCATAGGTGCTGTCAGTTGTATTTTCTGTTTTCATTTAACTGTAGCCTTAAAATAAGAATTATTTATAGCCGTGATGCAGGTGACCCTGCTACCTCCAGCTCAGGAGCATCTCTTGTTTGTGCTCAAAAAGAAACTGCAAGTTCTTCTTTGAGTCACTCCCTTTTGTGCATACTGGACAATGGGAAATGCCTGGAGTTTTCTTGGCTTCAGGTTTAATTACAGTTTTTCTGCTGCATATGTATGATCTTTTCAGTACCCAGAGCCTGACTGCGCTTGGATGGTCTATCCTGCCTTGATTGGGATGGATACCTTAAGTAAATGAATTGATGTATTGAGGAAATATCTAGGCACAAACACAAGGAATTTGTACTTTGAAGGCAGATTTGTGCTGCTGACTTGCTTGTGTTGAGGGTGGGAATTGTGGGGGTAGGGCTCGCCCTGGGCTGGGCAAGGTGCTGATGTTCTTTAGGGCCTCCTCCCTGAAAGGTGATGCTGTGAGCCTGAGCACGAGGGGCTGGTGGAACATGTGGAGGTTACAGGACAAAGCTTACCCTTGAATTTGTTCTAAATTTAGGTCAACATCACTGGGACCAGAATAACTTTTAAAGGTTTCAATGCTAAATATTGCTTTCATGTGTGTGAACTTTGCTGCTGGTGGAGAGCAAGAGAAAAATCACACAATGCTGAAAAATTCCAATGAGCCATTTTAAAAGCAAAGCCTATTTTTACTCAATTTCAGTAAACATACTTCAGGCTTTAAACAAGGAGTTATTCAGCCACTCTCCTACTCATCACTCACAACAGCATCACTTCTAACCTTTCAGGTGTTCTTGAGTGAGTCACTCAACCTTCCCTTACCTCAGTTTCCCATTTATGAAGGGCATGGAGATAATAACTCTTGTCTACTTCATATGAGTTACAGGATACAGAGTGCAAGACTTCATTTAAGCATAAATGCCAGCCCTGCTGAAGTCATAGAGTCATAAACTGTATGATTTTATACCAATTTTGTACTAACCTGTATTTAATTAAATAGTTGCATGGATGTTAGTTCAACAGTGGGATGAATGTCAGTGTTAGGAGTGGCTGTGGGCTGGAGATGTGTGTGCATACACCCAGCGTGCTTTGGCAGCTGCCTGAATGGTTGTCTTTATTTTCTGGAACAATTGTGGCTTGCTAATGTGTGGGTTATGTAACTGTAGGAATTCAGGTATGGGTTTGTAAGAAAAGCTGTGTAGCAAATCCAGCCTGTGAAGAAATGGCTCCTCTGTACCCTGCTCTGCAACTCGAGAGTTAATTTTTGACTGAACATCTTCAAACTTTTTAATGAATGAGGGTGAATCTCAATCAAATCTGAATCCAATCAAGCATGGCCTTCTTTTGAGCCTCCTCGGGCAATTCAATCTTCTTTTTGTTTGCGTTCTTTGCTGCTTTAGATTTTAAGTGTTTCGTAATCATTTTTGGATGGAAGTTTCTGGTCTAGCTCGCTGCCTGCCTATGTGCTTATCCTGTTTGTGATAAGCAGTTTCTGGAGGCTGAAGGCACAGGGGCTCTCTGTGTTTATCCCTGTCTGGCAGAGCAATCTGGGCTCTGCTGAGCTTGGGGTCTGTGCTGGGGCTGCAGCCACTTTGAAGCTGTGTGTGCTTGCGTGCTTCCTGGAAAATGAATGGATTTTAGTGAAGCCATGAAGGCATACATAATTGGGATTTAATGATGAACTTCCTCTTTATTTGTGTAACAGGCAATAGCAGAAGTGTCACAGTGATGCATTTCCCTGTCTCAGTTTCCCAATCCAGAGTCGCTAATAAGGAGATGACGCTCTTGTCGCAGGCGCTTTCCCTGAACTCCATCTCTCAGAGCTCCATCTCTCCCCACATTTCCATGCCAAACAGTTCAGTGAGAACCAATCGGGAATGTGACAAGTGTTGAGAACGTTTCTGTCTGCCTTTGCTTGCTCGTCGTGTTTGCAGGATGTCAAATGATGTGTGCAGCAATCAGCTCGGCTCACTGGCACTCGGTGGGGGGACAGGAAAACCACCCCTGCCTCTCCCCTGCCTTTGGAGGTGAATCAAGGGAGTAGATGTCTCAAAAGCTATTTTTAAAAAATCATTAGTATGATCTAAAAAAAAATAAATTTCTTATTTGCAAGCTTCCCCACCTTTACTGCAGAGCCTAATTTGATGTGTTTTAATGTAACCACTGATGGACTGGTTATCAGCTGTGTACTCATCTCACCCCTGACTGTAAGGCAGGCTAATGCAGAAGGCAGGTAGTACAGCAATATTATGAAATGAGCACTATCATGAAGTGCATTATTTGCTATTCAAGGCTTGATTTCACAGCTCATTATTTATGTAGGTTCAGCCATACTGAGTTCCCTTGGGCCAGTCAGGTTTTGTGCTGATACAAGAGCAAAGCCAGTCCCCTGATTTGTATATTCTCAGCATCCACCTCCACGTTTTTAATCATCTCGTTTGTGTGTTTGTGTGCTGCTCTCCCCTGCCATCCCCCTGGCTGGGGCTGCCGTTTCCAATGGAAGTTCAATGTCAAAAATAGAATCCAGATGTGGCATTTCACCCCCTCTGCAGTGCCTCTCAGGGGTGTCAGTGCCCCAGAACACAAAGGGCTTGGCCAGCATGGGTCAGGCTCTGTGTTCACATGGACACGTGTGTGAGGAGAGCCCTCAGTGTGCTGCAGGGCTCCTGCAGAGGCTGCTTTGCCTGCAGGTTCAATCAGGAGTACAGTACCTGTGCCTGTGCTCTGGCTGGAACTCTGTGATTAGGGTCTAATCAGGAATTTCTGCTGACTATTCATCATATATTTTAATAAATTCATACCAAAGTGTTGTAAGTGGGACAAATTCACAGGTGGCCTCTGCCTGAACGTCCAAAACTGAACTTCTGACCTCTGGCAGAAGCCTGCTACAGGACAGCTGTAAAGTCTTATAATGCCTGGATTAGACAAGGGGCACATCCCAAATCCTCCAGGGAGACCTAAGCCAGACTTATTGATTGGGAGGCCCTTGTTGGGCTTTTGTACACAGCCTGCAGAGGGAGAACTGAGGCCTTGGGGCTCTGGAAAGCAGAGCAGGGCTTGAAAATGGGATGTTCCCAAAGTGAGAAGTGGTCTTGGAAAGAAGAGAGACCAGAAGGGAGGTCCTGGAGGGAAGATCCTGGATACTGGATATAAGTAGGGGAATGAAGGCCAGCAATGCCCAGGCACCTGGGCCAGGAAACGCTGAGAGGGACAACTGTGCACAGCTGGAGCAAAAGAACTTCTGCTTCAAATCCCACTCCACAGTGAGGTTGGGACCTGAAGGGCAAAGACAGCACTGAAGGGGGTGAGGGAAACACCTCTGATCCCCTTTTAAACAAACCCCAGAATCCAGATCTGCTACAGACTGGCACTGGCAAAGGTGGAACCCCCTTTGTGCAGCTTCAGAAATGTCCTTTAGTGCATGGTTTGGCTTTGGGGACCTTTGTCACAGCTGTCCCTTGCAATGCACACAGGCAAAGCTCACTGGGATAACACTCAAGGGCAAAACTCTCTCTTGGGAGCTCCTGGGAAACACTCAGCTCTGTTCCATTGCTCTCCTGTGTGCTGGGAAATATCAGTGGTGTCAAGAGGAGAGTCACCGTATCACACTGGGTTTGTCAAGGACACAATCACTCCAGTAAGGTATTTCCAATAAGCCAGGACTCAGAAAGAGATCCAAACAAATGCTGTGATGAGAAACAGAAAGGTTATTAGTCAAAAATATTGGTTTTGAAAGTGCACAACTTTGGAGGGACTACCAAAAGTAAATGTCAGTTGTTTGGCTGTTATACAAGTCTACACCATATTTCTTTTGCTTGACAACAGAAAGTTGGGAGAGATGAAATTGTCATTCGTGAGGGAGTTGGGAAATACAGGTTTTCTCTCAGCAGCATGAGTGATGTTCAGGTCTCTCTCATGTGAGCACAACTTGTTTTACAGAACAAAACTCTCCTCTGCTGCTTTATTATCAATGTTCTTCCAAGAAACAATCCTATCTGTGTTATTAGATTAATATATTATTTTCCTGTTTCTTTTTCTCAGTGCACAGAGAACATTCCTATATGTTATGAGGTTCTCTTGTGCTTTTTTCCAATTTTTAAAGATAAAGTTTCTGTTGTATAATTCTAGTTGAAGATATTTTATGTGAAGGATAGTGAGGAGGATTAAGAACCACATTAGTTCTTCCTCTTTCTGGCTTGGATTATGGACCCAGAGGAAAGAAGAGAGATTCTGTCCCTGCATGGCAAAGGGGAGTGGGGTTTGGAGGGACAGCCAACACTGTCCATCCTGCTTGGCATTTGCTGTGGTTTTTCCCTAGAAAACAGCAAAATCAATTCCATCTCCTCTAAGAGGTGAGATTGCTGAATCCTGTGTTTCTTGTTTGGTTTGGAAGGCATCTCCCTTTGAAGAGCCCTTCCTGGGACACTACTTTCAGGTTATTCCCGTAATTAGATTGAGTGAAACACTTCTGCCTTATAAAATTAATGTCAGGATTATAAAAGCTGAATTATAAAACAATCTAAAATTTCTTATGAACAAAGAATTCATTCATATTCTCTCTCATGCAGCGATTTCTGTTGTGGAGCTTTCCCACCCAGTTGTTTTGGCCAGCTACCTGGAAGAAGCCTGGGTGTAGTATTGATGGAGAAGTGATATAGTAAGTTGCATAAAGTTTCCCTATGGCATCTTAGGAAGAAAATAAATATTCCAAAGAGAAGAGGTTATGAGTCCCAGTGAAAAACAACACTTTAGGCTAACTGCACATACAGGCTGGTAAATATACTGCCTTCTGTCAGGGCAGGGGAACTGGAAATGCATATTAGCTGAATCCATGCCAAGCAGCATGACTGCACTTGGATCCTTTCAGCAGTAGGGAAAGTACTACTTCATGTCAACATAGATTTGTACTTTCATGGTGGGGAGAAAAGCCCATAACTCGTTTCAAGACCTCTGTTTTATATCAGAAATACAAAATGGTGATTGTATACATTTCAAACCCAGCGTAATTTAGAAAGGGGAAATGGTCTAGACACCTTGTGGTATTTGTGGCAATTATGTGCATCTCATTTCTCAAAGAGGTTTATTTAAGTTTATGTTTAGCTCTAGAAATGAGAAAAAGAAAGGAAAGGTGTCATGCCAGAAATCCAGCCTGCCAGAATTTAGGGGTAATTTAACTTCATTATTTTCTACTGAGATGAATTCAGAGTAGAGAATTCAGAAGGCTGGTTTATTGTTTCATTTACACAGAGGAGGAGGGATTGTGACTGCTCCTCTGTGAGCTTCACCTGTGTGACAGGGAAGCAAACTCCTTCCCACATGGGCTGAGCTTTGGTAAAGCCGGGCTTTGTGTCCTTTGGGCCTGGCTCCAGCAGAGAGATCACCTCAGAGCTGTCCTTAATTTAATTTGGGGTGAAATACTGGGGAAGGGCTTAGGCAAGGATTATAATTGCTCAGACCATTAAGAGTGGAAATAGCTGCTGACGGGAGTTTTCTCCTGTATGGCAGAATTTCGGAATTGCAGTCAGGGGTGCGATAGCCTTTCATTAACATCAGCACCCAGGATAATGCTACAAGTGAAACTGTTGTACTTTATTGCGTTCTTGCTGTCATTTAATTGCTTGATAATAGGTTTTCATAACAATAGAGGCCCGTGGAAAGTTGGCTGGAGCAATCCCCACTGGTGAATTAACTGCAGCAAAGTTGCCGTTAACAAAGCGAGTTGTTTGGGGAGGTCATTCCGAACAGATGGCCATTATTTAGGGAAAATAGCTCTAGAGCTGGGTCTCATGAGGGAAGCTAAAGTTCTCATTTTTAATATGAACTATATGAAAAAGTGCAAAAGGGTTCCCAGGGCCAGGCAGACAAAAGAAGGGCTGTCCTGGAGAGTTTCACAGTGGTGCTGTTGTGAGCAGTAAGTGCTGCTTTGCTTTGTTTTTAGTGTGCTCAGATGTGTCCTCTTCTCTGGATGACCTTAACCATGAGCAATCTGCTTTTGTCTCATGGCACGAGCCTGTTTTGCATCAATTCAGAACTCACTATCACCTTGGAATATTAATATTAATCACTATTAATAAAACATAGTGCTCACATGCAAATGGATGCTTACAAATGCAAACATGGGGGTTCAAACATAGTGATGCAAATGTTGGAACGCTGGTGTTTGTTACATTTGATGTTCAGGAACTCTAGTGGGATTTTCTTCTCATGAAAGAGCTCATGTCTCATTTGATCACTCTGGGATGTGGTTTGAAGAAAATTAATTAGCTGGAGTGGAGTGGACTATGAATTTTATTTTCATGAGTATCAGACAATCTGTTTTGTAATTCAGTTGTAATTTCCAGTGTGAGGATGGGTACACAAGAGAACAGTGAGTGTAACTGTCATGATTTTGTTCCTGGAAGGTGAGGCCGAGATAAAATAAGTGTGTTTTCCAGGGAGATTTCTCATAGAAATTGAAGTTGTAGCTGCCAGTCAAATCTCTTTTCCATTTGTGACTCTCAGCTTTCCCTTATAAATTTCAATGAATAACAAAAAAAGTTAAAGGCCTGCAAAAGACCATATTGAGCAGCAAACTATTTTTGAAGAGCCCTTTTCCCTCCCTCACATGGATGGGAAATAAATACAATCCCAGCTTCCTAAAGCATTCAAAGATTGCCAGGCACCCAATTTTCCTCCTGTAAGAGGCATCTTAACCTCTCAGAGAAGGGATATTTTGCTTTTTGGGATCTCAGACTCTTTTCATGGTGATAGGAGGAGTTTTTGGAAGGCATTTGTGTGCAGTGCAGTTTTAGCTCAGGGAGGGCTGGGGTGGAGGGAGGGTGTCCAGCAGTGTACCTGGCCTGCCTCAGGGGCTGTGCTTTAGAGGCTGTGTACTGCTGAAGTGACTTTCATGGGAGTGGTTTTGCATTTAATGTAAATCAAACACTGGAACAGTCAAAGCACACATACCCAGGAGCTCTCCCAGGTGTGGAAAGCCACAGGCTGGCCCTGCTTGGGCTGCAGAGGTGTCTCTGGGAAGGTGGAGCACAGGGCACAGCTCTTCCAGCTGGGCTGAGGGTGCAGCTCGCTCTGAGCAGCCAGGGACGTGTCCAGGCACAGCTGGGGCTGGGGACATTTTCTGGGGCAGGGCAGAAGGCCCTGGTCAGTTTGGAAGCTCCCAGGTCTGCAGACAGCTTGAGGGATAGCCAACACCCACAGAGGCAAATCCTCTTCCAAGGAGAGTGGTGCCATGATTTCCAGGTGACCTTTCCCTGCAGGCACATTCAGCTGCTCCCGTTTCCACCCTCATAAAATAGCGGGGTAGAGACTTCCAAGACCTTTGCCATGGGGCACTTCATGTTTTAGGTGAAGTGTAGCAGTGCAGGTTCAGTGCCTAATTGTGTCTGAGAAACAACAACTGAAATTAGAGAAGCACAGAATGTTAATATTTTGTTTGTTTGTTTGCTGGTTTGATTTTTTACAAAATGTTTGTGTTACTCATGGGCTATATCCCTATTTAGCAGGAAACTACACAAGCACTCCAAGAGCATCCTCTCTGCTGGGCTGCTAATGAGCTGATGGAGTGATGATGGTTCTCCACAGAGAAACTGCAGTGTGCCAGCCCTTTCCAGCACAGGGCAGGGCAGCTTGGGAAAAATCAGTGTAATCACCACACTCAGTACTGAGGGAAGTTTGTAACTTGCTGTGTGCGCTGTGGAACAAATGACAAGTCTAACACTGGTGAGCTGTTGTGGTCACTGCTTTGGGGGTTATGGAATGCCTGCAGTTTGTTCATCTCTTGGGAAAAACATCTAGGTTGTTCACATGTAAAGCAAATTGAGTTTTTGTTTACTTTCTTTTAAATGCGACCATAAAAGTTTATCTATAGTAAATTAATTTGTTTTTAGTCTTGTACTACAGTATTCCTCTATTAAATATAATCAAACAATGCAAAATGTATTCAGAGAGCTAATCATCTGCAGAAATGGCTCAGTGAGTGTTGAGGCTGGACCAGAGCTATCAAAGGGAAGTCATGGAAGATAGGGATGCAAAAACCTATTAAATCACTTAATCCTTCAAGCCTCAAATGCAAGGCATTTTCTTGGAGAGAAGGACACATCAAACTGAGAATTATTGCAGCAGTGGGTACTTTTGTGGTGATTATTTTGTTACACTGATGCATCAGCAGTACTGGGGGGTGCAAGAGCAGGGTGTCACTTGCTTTTGTACAGCCAGGGCTGTGTAACTCTGATGTCAGGGCTGTGCTTCTGTGGTGTCCTTGTTCTGGGCAGGAAGTGTAAGACTGTGAGGTGGGAAAATGAGCCATGGGATGTCTGGGGGAGGCCAATCTCCAGCTGTGGCTAAAGCAGCTGGATGTGGGGACTCCTCCAGAATGCACTGAAAGTGCTGGAGAGAGGCTTAGGGGGCACTGGGTCAGACTTGAGATCACAGAGTTTCTTCACAGAATGGTTTGGGTTGGAAGGGACCTTAAATCCCACCCAGTGCCACCCCTGCCATGGCAGGGACACCTTCCACTGTCCCAGGCTGCTCCAGCCCCAGTGTCCAACCTGGCCTTGGACACTGCCAGGGATCCAGGGGCAGCCCCAGCTGCTCTGGGCACCCTGTGCCAGGGCCTGCCCACCCTGCCAGGGAACAATTCCTTCCTCATAGAACTTATTCCTGCTGTGAGGGGGGTGATCTGCTCTCAGATGAGGGGTTTGGTGGGCATGGATCTTTTCCCTTTGCTTGCCTGGCAGGGCTTTCAGGCTGGGTTCACAGCAGCTGCCTCTTGGGACTGGGAACTTCTCAGAGGGAGCCGAGTCTTGCTTCAAACTGCCTGGATATGGCTGGGTTTGAAGGGAGCACATTTGTTTAGTTTTGTTCTGTGTTTTCAGTCCAAACACAGAATCACAGAATGTCCTGGGTTGGAAGGAGCCCACCAGGACCATCCAGCCCAACTCCTGGTGCACAGGAGACCCCCACAGTCCCAGCCTGTGCTTGAGAGTGTGCTCCAAACACATCTCTAAGTCATTCCTGTGCTATGCAAACCTCCTCTGTGTTTGTGCACAGAGCAGTGCCTTTAATCAACTTTTGCTCTAATGGTGGAAAATGTTATTAATAATACAGAAAAGCTATTTCAAGTAATTAAAATGGGGAAAAGTGTTATTTTACAATTATGCTGACAGCTTGTCTTTGATCTTGGAACCTTTGTCAAGGTGTGTTAGTAATGCAAATGAATGCCCTCTCATTTATACCTCGGAGTAAAGCTATCATTATGTTTACTAAGCCAGAACTGCCCTGTGAAACTGAATACTGTGTTAATTGTACTCCAGACTGGGACTGCTTGGCTTTTCTAACCTTTCTTCCCACTTCTTGTCACTTCTGCATTATGAAGCTCAAGTGAAAAAGGAAGCATGTGGCAAAATGACAACAATTTTTGCAAACATTTAGATAATTTAAAAGGTTAATAAAATACGAGTGCCCAGGGAGCTGGACTTGTCAGCTTGCAGTGGAGCATTGTAGGAATGGAATGTTTGTAGGTGACTTGAGGAGAGCACAGCACTCTTTCTGCCTTCCTTGTCCTCAGCTTTGCTCAGAGCAGTACAATGTTTGTGACAACAAGACTTGGCCCCACAGATGCTCAGTATTCAGCTGTAGCTCAATGCACTCAGAAATGTAAATTCCTGTTACTTTGCTGTACTGAAGGCAGTGTTTCCAGAGCTGGACATCATGCCAGGGTTGTATACACACCTCTGCAGCTTCTGTCTGCCTTCCCTGCTCCTGCCTCCTGAGCTGCTCCACCTTTCTAACACAGGTGGTGGAGCCTTGGGAGCTTGGACAGAATGTAAAACTTCTTCAGGAGCTGGCTGGGAATTCCAGCCCAGCTGTGCTAGGGCTGCAGCTTCTTCACTGGCAACACCTGACCTTTGTGACCTGAAGCTCCCTGACACATTCAGCCTTGGCTGCAGACTGCATTGATCCCACATGGCCCAGTGCTGGGCAGATACTGATTTTGTTCAGGAATGGCTGCAAGTTTCTGGAAGTTATGTTGGTTGTTCAGGGGTGGCATGAACACGTTACCCAGATCTGCATGTGTTAACTGCAAATATTTAGTTGTGATGCAGGGCTATTTTTGTAGCCTCTTTTTTTTTAAAAAAAATAAATTTATGATAAAATAGTTGATAAGAAAGCAAATGATGCCCTGCCTGTTTTCCTTTTCCTCTTCTCAATTAGTGGAAGGCTCTCAGGCAGCTTTGGAGTATGTTTTAAGAGCCATCATTCAGGTCATGTCAGAGTTTCCAGGATGTTACAAAATCTAAATTAAGCACAATGGCAACACCACCTGGAAATTACTTTACTTACAAGTGAAAAGGAACAAAGCCTGTCCTGTGTGTGCTGTACTCTGGAGGTAATTAACATTTGGGTGAGTGTCTGGATTTGAGACTGCTGAAAGCTCCACTCACCTCTTGTGTGTGTTTGTGAGTGACCAGGGGGGATTCCCAGCCTCTGTCCCTGCTGCCCCACATCACCTGCACAAAATGCCCTCAGATGGGTCCCAGAGCTCCTGCTGTGGGGCCAGCTGTGGGGACTGCCTGGCCACACGTTGTACCCCTTGTACCCCTCCTGTCACTGCCTTGCTGGCCTGAACCTCCCAGGCAAGCTCTGCTCCCTGGGATTCACAAACAGAATCCTCCTTCCCTCCTCAGCCTCCAGATAGCAGCAGAATACCTGCTGTTGATCAGGTTATTTCTTGATTCCCACCCCCAATATTTATCAGCTGATTAATTCCCTTTCACAATATTAAAAATGTTAATTCCATGTTTGCTAAGCCTCCCGTTTCCCAGTGAGAATAGGACCAAGCTGTTTAATCTTTGTGCACAACCCGCTGCAATTTTTTGAGAATTGTTATCATTTTGATTTCTCTGTAATGCACCTCCCAAAACAATTATAAACTCTGTAAACTGAAGCTGTGACAAGCTGTTAGTTGGGGATTTGGGCCCTGCTGAGGAAGCCTTTGGTTACTGGCCTTGGAATCTGCACTTCCCAGGCAGCCTGTGTATTGAGGGCTTCTTCTGGGGGATGTGGGATGAGGATCTTGCAGGGAAAAGCAGCTTGGGCAGGCTTAGAGCAGACAGTGAGGAGTCTCCTCTGAATGAGGACAGCTCTGATCATGTAAAAAAGTAGAGTTCAGCAAAGGGCCCTGGGGAAAACCTTTGAAAATTAAAGTTAGACAGGAGAGGAGGGAAATTAAAATGGTCAGGGGCTGTCCTTGATCCCCCAGAGATGCACGTGGACCTGCCTTCCCTCGTGCTCTGGGGGAGCTGGGCTGCTCAAAAAACCTTGGGTTGGTTTTTAGGAATGTTTGTTTGCATCACCAGTGGCCACATTTTATGTGATCAAATGGGAATTTTGAGGAAATAGCCAGCCATCTTTCAAGTGCAGCTAGGGACTTTTTCTTTTTCCTTTAATTTGGGAGCTTGCAACATCTGAAAGAATTTCCTGAGTCCCTCCCATATGTGTGTTGCCTAAGGTTTTCCCCACCTTAAAAGAAATTCATTTTTTCAATTGTCTGTTTAAAGTAAAATCTGCAGGTTGCTGCTACCACAAGTAGGATGTTTTATTGCTGAAAGGGTGGCTTGTTTTTCTGTGAGAAAACAAGAGTTCTCCTTACAGGAGAGTGAGAGTGGTGGAATATCCCCCTTTTTCTGGGAGGAGAAAGCTGCTGAGTAAAGGATCAGATCCTCTCCCCCTCCCTGGCACTGCCACCCTTCCCTCTCACGGGTCTGGGGCACTGTGCTCCAGGGACATGCAGGAGTTCCTTAGGCCTGGCTTCCCCGTGTGAATTGTTCCAGTAAAACAGAAGTGTAGAAAAAGTGAGTTGTGGCTGCTGAACAAAGGAGTAACAAGAGGATAAAAATAGAGCATTAAGAGGGTGCCTGGCTCTGGGGGGGCTGGGGATGAATAGGTGTGTGGGTGACTCCAAAATCCACATCCCACACCTCGTGTGCCATGAGTTAAAGCAGATACATTGCTACCCACAGGGACTTCCTTCAAGTGCCTTATATTTGGCACAGTGTGACTTTGGATTGCATGAGGAAATGCTAAGCATGGAGCTCCTATTGCTCTGCTCAGGCTTGGCAATTATGAAGAATAAAAAATTTACCAGAGCGTAAGCTCTTTAATAGTTATAAACATGGGGAGAATTAAGGGACAGGAAAATTATAGCAACTCAGCTAAACCACTATAATTAAGGCTGAATTGCTTTTATATTACTGCATTCATAAGTAGAATGTTGAAATAAATAAAAAGTAAAAGCTCAAATATGGTTTCAGACTTAAATTTAGGTAGGAAAAAGCCATTTTTTCTATCCATATGTCTGTAACTTCCAGTTTCTGTCGTCCCCCCCCTGTTCCTAGCTATGATGCCTTTCCCTCCAGATCCAAATATCTCCTGAGCTTCCTCCACTGGGAAGACTGGGCTTGTCTTTGCCTGCAGGCACAGCCCTGTCATACTCAACAAGGCTCCTAAATCACTTGTGTGGGTTTCAAATCTCATGTGCAATGGAATCAGAGACACCCTCACATCCTTCACATTCAGACCGAGACCCAGCAGGCTGTAGCCTTTTGAAGCTGAGTTTGTTTTTTTTTTTTTCTTTTAGGGGTGTGTGGTTTGTTTGGTTTTAATTTTATATACCATCACAGAACCACAGAATAAACTGAGTGGGAAGGGACCCCCCAGGATGATGGATGCAGCCCCTGGCCCTGCCCAGACCCCCAACAATCCCCCCAGGATGATGGATGCAGCCCCTGGCCCTGCCCAGACCCCCAACAATCCCCCCAGGATGATGGATGCAGCCCCTGGCCCTGCCCAGACCCCCAACAATCCCCCCAGGATGGTGGATGCAGCCCCTGGCCCTGCCCAGACCCCCAACAATCCCCCCAGGATGATGGATGCAGCCCCTGGCCCTGCCCAGACCCCCAACAATCCCCCCAGGATGATGGATGCAGCCCCTGGCCCTGCCCAGACCCCCAACAATCCCCCCAGGATGATGGATGCAGCCCCTGGCCCTGCCCAGACCCCCAACAATCCCCCCAGGATGATGGATGCAGCCCCTGGCCCTGCCCAGACCCCCAACAATCCCCCCAGGATGATGGATGCAGCCCCTGGCCCTGCCCAGACCCCCAACAATCCCCCCAGGATGATGGATGCAGCCCCTGGCCCTGCCCAGACCCCCAACAATCCCCCCAGGATGATGGATGCAGCCCCTGGCCCTGCCCAGACCCCCAACAATCCCCCCAGGATGATGGATGCAGCCCCTGGCCCTGCCCAGACCCCCAACAATCCCCCCTGTCCATGCCTGGTGCCCAAAGGCTCCTGGAGCTCCGGCAGCCTCGGGGCTGTGCCCATTCCCTGGGCAGCCTGGGCAGTGCCCAGCACCCTCTGGGGGAAGCAGAACCTTGCCCTGCTCTGCAGCCTGAGCCTGCCCTGGCCCAGCTCCAGCCACTCCTGGGTGCTGCCCCTGGCCTGAGCAGAGCTCAGAGCTGCCCTTGCAGTCCCAGGGAGTTCTGCCCTCAGCTCCTCTGCTGCAGCTGACCCAGCCCAGTGCCCTCAGCCTCTCCCCCAGGCCCTTCACCATCTTCATGGCCTCTTTTGGAAACTCTAGTGGCTCAATATCTTACATGGCAGTGACCAAACCTGCACTGAGTATTCAAGGTGTTTCAGACTCAGCACAGGCACACCTGTGGCCAGCAGACCTGTGTGACTGCTTGTGCATCTTCATCAGCCCCCTGCTAATTACTTTCCAAGCCAGGGCCAGTTTCCACTGAAGCTGAAAGTAATTTAAAGCCTTCAGAAATACAGAGTTCCCCCAAGTTTGGTGAAAATCCTCAGCTCAAGGTGACAGACCTACATTAAAGCTGCTCCAGGGGGGAAATCTGGCAGAACTCAATCCTTGCTTACCTGGGGAGGCAGTGGGTGGTTGAGTTATCAGCCAGGCAAATAGGGGACTTGGGAAGCAGCTGAAAGCATATTGAGAGGAGGTTAGGGACACACAGGATGTGGGGCTTGCTCTTGGTGAGCTTGTTTGGGTCAGCAGGTCTGAAATGGGAATAATTTCCCTTGTGTGCATTTCAAAGGCAGCTTAGGGAGAGCAGATCTCTTCCTGATGAAAACCAGCCTGAAACCTCTGAAAGTGATAAAATATACAAGAAAACAAAATGGCCTTCGTGGAGAGAATTCTCAGGTGCTATCATGCCTGTGTAGGCAGCAGCAACCTAATCCCAGCTATATTCTGTATTATTCTGACACAATAAACTCCACCAGTGGCACTGCTCATGAGCTCCCCTGCCTCCCCCCTCCATTTCACAAATCAGTTGTTTTGGAAACCATAAAGCTGATTTTAAAGGTCTTGCTCACATTAATTTGGAACTCCCCTTAAATTGTACCTTGAGTTATGAAATGACAAAGCCTGGAAGCAGCTCTGAGTGATATTCATGGTAAATTGGTTCCACGACAGAGGCAGCAAGGCCACCTTTGAGCACTTCTGTGAGTCCCAACAAACTGAACATTGATCTCAGCATGTTCAAGAGAGGGGGGAACCCTCATTTCCCCTTGAATGGAAGCAGCAGTGAACCTTTTTTCTCTGCTTCTAAATTCCTTTTCATGTAAGCTTTGCTGTCTTTTTGTAACCATCTGCTGCAGTGCTCTGCACTCTGAGCTTGTCTCACATTTCAGATTTTCTCGTGTTTGTTTCTGTGGCAGTGGAGAGGACCTGGAGGACGTGAGCTCCGAAAGTTCACAAAGCAAAAGAGCAACTGAGGCAAAGGACAGCCCAGTTTAAGGGAATTTAAAATTTACTGTTAAAAACCACAGCTGATTAAAAAATCCTGACCACTTCAGATGCAGTTATCAGGCTGTTGTCTCCACCATCTTTCTTCAAGGTCTTCACTTAACCCTAAATGTGACCACAAGCCATGGTGTCCCTGGCTTGTTGGCGTCTGGAAATGGATGTATGGCTCTAAACTTAGCATTTTTAAGAATGATGGACTGGTTTTGTTTTATAACATAGGATTTTTTATCTGAAATAAGTTTTGCTAATGCTGACAGGACTTTCCCACAGGAAGGTAAACTTTAGCTCACAGCTTGTTAACTGGAAGATAATCTATATTTTCAAGGGGCAAGAACATGTATAATCTGATTTCTCTATAATGTTAAGCCAGAAGTTGGGTTGGAGGGTGTCTTTCCTTTGGATTTAGGGACAGCAGGAATAGGTTCAAACAGATTTTATTTGGTAGGTGTAATAAATTAAGGTGTCTTGTTGAACTCTGAACAGCATGTTTTAATTCACTTTTTATATGCAGTAGGTTTTTGGCAACAAACCCTTTTTATAATTTTTTTTTTTAAGCATAGATAACATTTCTGTGTCATGTTTTCAGACTGGTCAGTCTATTCCAGAGGTCCACAGCTGGAGTCATTGGCCTTTTATCCAGCAGGGCTTTTGGACTTGCCCAGTGCCCACTAAAATGTGATGAGGTGAAGACAAAGCCATTTTTAGGTGCCTTTGAGCTGCTGAAATGTTTCCTAATTCTGCCTCTGTATAATTACATGTCTGCCAGGGTTTGGGGATTCATATAGCTAAAAGCAAAACTTATGTTTGAAAATCAGAACGATCATCTGGGAACCCCCAGCCAGTGCCAGACTTGGGGCTGCTGCTGCCCCAAGCCCTGACTGGAGTTTGGGGTTTGGGAAGGGGCTGCTGGGGCAGCTTTGGGGCAGCTGTCACCGAGTTCTGTGTCTTTGGAGGAGCAATAGGAGCAGGAAGTGCCAAGGGGGAGCAGCCCCAGGTCCTGCTGCAGAGCCTTGGGCTGAGACATCTGAGCTCAGCCTGGGGCAATGGCTTGGTTTGTTTTGCTAAGAAATACAAATATGATCGTTGGTAAATGACCAGCAGAAAGGAGGAATGTCCACAGGACTGTAAGTGAGGATTGGAAGGGATAGCAGATTTAAAACAAAACTCTATAAGCTCTAGATGATTACTAGAAGGTTCTACAAATATGATCTCTCTGCAGAGAAATTTCAGAAATCATCAGTCTTGTTTAACTTCTGAGATTTTGCTCTGAGAGAAACAAAGGCAGCACATGAATGCCAGAGGTGCAAATTCTAAAATGGGTGTGCATATCCTGCACTCTTCCCTGCTCCAGGTCTGAGACCTCCCAGCTGGTGAAAAGCTACTTTGATGAGTTCCTTTATGATGCTGAGAATTCAGCCCAAACTCCTTGGGCAGTACAAGGGATGACACTTAAAGACCTTTCAAAGCAAATCAATTTAGGTTCTAATTTAGATTGTGAATTCTTTTGTAGGTTTTTTTCTGTTATTTTAAAAAACAAATCTGTTTCTTCCACAGCTGGAATGAGTCCCATAGGGTGTTTCTAAGAGCAGCCACAAAGGCTCAGCTTGCTAAGATGCCTGCAGTGCCCTGAGATCTGCAGTGGGTGCATTCTGTGGAAAGCCCTCATTTTCCATGGGATTGAAGAGAAATGCCATGTTAGGAATTTCCCAAGGGCTGCTCTCAAAAGTGGTGCCTGCTGCCTCCTGGATGGGCTCAAGGTTTGCATTTTGGTGCTTTTGGGTTCCAGTCTCTCTGACAGTAAAAGCTGAAGGGACTGGAAAGCTGGAGGATGCTTGGGAGGTGTTGAGCTCATGTTCTACAGGGCTGGTACTGTCAGCTTGACAGGCAATGCTCAATAAAAAGAACTGAATGTTTCTCTTGGCTTGATGCAAGAGATTTTCATGTGACAGCTTCAATAATGTGGTCAAAATTTGGAAGAAGCAAAGCTGGTTGTGGCTGTACAGGTGACAGGGCTGAGATAAAGCCTGTACAGACCCAAGGGAACACAGATCCATGCAGAAGCTTCCCCTAGAGCTGACCAATAATTCATATAGAAAACTGACAGTCTTGCTGGACATTTAATTTCTTATAGGAAATATTTCAGCATTAAATTTCATTAAGCTTAGAGCAACTTAAAATAGTCCAGGAACAGAGAAATGGAATGAGCATTTACCCAAAGGAACACCAGTTCTGCCTTCACCTAATTTTGTGCAAAATGTAGTATAAAATTCCAAAAAGAGTTAGCTGTAGATGTGATTTGATGCCTAAGTAGGATAATTTTGAATTATGACTTGTGTTAAAAAAATAAAAAGTCCTCTTCAGATGTACAACAAGAGAGAAAAGGGAGAGATGTGCTTATTATAGTCAAGAAGTGTGATAGATAGGCATCAGTGATTCCATTTGTTTTATATACTTGCTTGTCATTTTAATGGTTTATTATCAGGGATCCAGTCAGAATTGGCAATAAAAAGAGTATAGCTTTACTTTGATTCAAAGTCTGCAGCAGATATGCCAGCAGAAAGGATAAATAAGGCATGGAAAATATGCTGTTAATAAGGGAAATACAAGTAGTTCTAAGCATATTTCATATGCTTTTTCTTTATTTTGGTTTCAAAAAGAGTGTTGAACGCACTAAAATTACTAAGTTATAGTGAATAGTACCTTGAACATGGCTTGAAATATTCCATTCTAGAGCAAACCTGGGTTTGTTCTTGTAAACCTATTCTTATAAATAATTTTCAGAGAAGGAGAAAAAAAATATGGTGCTTTCTGATTTTGTGTACTTTACAGGAAGGGAGGATTTTTTTCTCTAAGAACCTCATTGCTATTCACTGCAATTCTCCACTTGAGGAGAGGGAATACCCTGGGGAATTTTGTGGCATCAGGTCTGTGGGTTCTGTCTTTCAATGGGCAAACACAGTGTGCAAGTGAGAAAATGAAAAGTGACTAAACACAGCTCAGTCTTTTTTGATGCCAAAAAACTCTTGGCTGGCCAGGCAGTGGGCTGAGAGGAAAGGTCAGCTGGCCCTGGGTCAGGCAATTAAACTGGGCCCTGGTTTTGGGGCACTCTCTTTGTCTAACTTAGGAGTCTTACAGGAGAAAGTCTTGATTAAAACACTTCCAAGTAGTTTTGTGTACAGTGGATTCTGTGCCTCAGGCTGTCTTTGCTAACACCTGTATTTTTCTCATTTGAGGAAGAGAAAGCAAAATACTGAATTCAGCAAATTTAAGCAGTGTGTTTACAATTTTAAGCAAGTGTAAAACTGATAGGGCTGAAATGACTCTTCCCTGGACTTGCTGGGTCTGGTCATGTACACTCCTGCAGATTCCTTCTAAACCGTTTGGCTCTTTGACCTCTTCCTTTGCTTTTATATTCACTAAGGGTATAGGAAAAGATCCCTATTTCTCTTAAGACAGATCTAAAAAACCCAACCCTTAAAACCTTGAAGTGACAGAAAAGTCTGCAGCCTCCATGGCAGCACCTGGTACCTTTTACCCTGGGACAGATCAATCTGCACACCATGGCAGCAGAAACCAGCTTGCTGTGTTTTACTCAGCAGCCCAGCACAAACCTGATGGGAAAATCCATTGCAAGAAAGAATCCATATTGGTTTTACACAAAAAGCTGCTCTCAGCCATTGATCTGGAGCTCCAAATCAATGGGTTTGTGTGTGAGCCCCCCCAGGGTCCTGAGCCTGGTGGGCAGTGAAATCCCCCAAATCCACAGGGCAGAATCAGCTCAGCAGTGGGGAAAACAGCAGCAAAACTCAGGGCAAAGCGAGGAGTGCAGGGGTTTTTAGCAGGCCAGGCAGGTACAGTGCATGTTTAGTAATGCTGGCATGGAAATCTGCTGAGGGAGACCTTGCTGCAACCCCATTGATTGCAGGTGCATCTGGGAATATTTTGCACTTGTATGACTGCCTGCCTGGAAGTCCCCAGACAAAGTGGAAAAAATATGTTCAGTGCAAGAAAATAGAAAAGCAAGTTTCTCTTTCCAGGAGATGAGTTTGTGGATGGACCTCCTGATCTTTCCAGAAAAAATGGGTAACACCTGGAAAGAATCTGTGGCAGATGTTTGTGGGGATAAAAGCAGAATAAAAGGAGAGACAAAAAGGAGGAGTTTTGTGGAAGGGACGAAGAGCTGAACCAGACAGCAAGAGTCCACAGTAAAGCATGTTAGAGAGGCCAGGCCTTGCCATTGCCCTCTGGTGTGTGTTCTCATCCAGACACTCACCCTTGCAGGTGGCAGGGTTGTTATACAGCACCAGCAGAGCTTTTGCAGCTAAATTGTCCTTCCTGTGCTTGATCCAGTCCCCAAATCCTGATCACTGATAATTTTCAATCCTGATCATTTTCAGTCACCCCTTGGCCTGAATGTGCTACAGCTTTCTTTGTGATGGGCTGCCCTCTGCCTGAATTTCTTCACCTGTTTCTTTTTCTCTGCTTGGAGTCCTGGTCTGGAGAGGTCTGAGATCCATCATACAGGATCTGGGACTTTTGGACACCAAATTGTGTCTGGCTGGATCAAATCTAGGTCTCTCAAGGCCTGGGCTTATTTAGGCCACATGGGAAGATGAATTAGCAGTGACATATCCAGGGCACTTTGGGCTGACTGTGTGTGCTCAATAAACATGGCACCTTCTGGCCATGGCAGCAGCCCATGGACATGAGAGCTGAAGTGCCCAGACATAACTCAAACCACAATTCAGTGCTTAAGTACCTGTTCAAACACCCCAAAGAGCTTATGAGCAATCATTCATACTTGCCATCCCCAGGAGCCTGGGATTTACCACTCCCCTGTCAGGGAATGGATTTGAAGGTGACTGAGGCCCCAGGCTCCCTCAGCCTCTCTGATTTAGGAGTGCTGCCTCCTGTGAGCATCTCCTTGAGCAGGAGCCATCAATCCACCCTGACCTTGCCTTGTCCCTGCTCTGGGTGTGGGTGATCTCTTCAGCTCTTCCCTGGTTTCTGGAGTGGGGCCATCAGGTTTGGTGGAGGCAGATTTCCCAGACTGTTCCACTGGAGCAGAAAAGAGGAAAGTTGGTTTTCAAAGCTGCCTTGGGAGGCTGTTCTCTGTTCCTTGTGTTGTTCAAGGCTGCCTGTGCTGACTGCAACTGTGAAATGGTGTGGAATGGAGAGCATTGGTGTGAGTACAGAGAAAAACACCTCCTTGTTCTGCCTGGATGGGACTGCATTTCCAAATCAGAGAAAAGGGTAGTGGTGGTGAATTCCAAGGCAAAGGGCTGTGCATCAGGGAGGAAAATGGTTTTGGCTTTAAATGCAGTTCATCACTGTGCCCAGTGGAGGGGATATGCAAAACCTATCAAAAGCAAAATATCAAAAGCATATCAAGCTCAGGAACAATTAACTGCTCTTGCTTTGCTGTTCCTGGATGTTCTGACCCCTTCTCTCTCTCTCCTCAGCCCCAGGGGTTGTTCCTATTCTGTGCTCTGTGTTGCTTTTGAGATCTCAAAGGCAACCTGTGTGAGGGAAAAGAGTATTTCCAGGAGAAGGGAGGCCACTTCTGCCTGGTAGGGTCTGGAGCCCATAGCAGGGCCTTGACCTGGAGCCCTTTCTTTGTTTTATGGATCTGCTCCCTTTCCTTGGGGTTTTTCTGCTGAATGTTGGAGGCACTGGATGGTGCCACTCAGCTGTTCTTTGTGGCCCTTAGCAGAGGCTGAGCAGTGTTCACAAGTGCAGGAGGGTCCAGGACAGCAGCCCCTGCAGCCAGGGAGAAACAGGAGCTCCCTGGGGAAGGGGTTTGCTCTCACAGTCAGCAAGGAAGGGCAGCCTGAGCCTTGTGAGATAAGGATGCTGCTGGAGGGGCTGAAACCACCTCACACAAAAATGGGGACTGGTATCCAGCAGCAGGGCAGTGAGGCTGAGACCTCTGCTTGGGACAAGCCCAAAGAAAATTCCTTGCAAAGCCTATGGGTTGCTTTCACAGTGTCCAGAGGCCTGTTCATTTTGCATGTCTGTTTTCCCAGTTATTTTTGATTGTCTGGCTGCAGCTGTTAAAACAGTGCCTTGTGCAGACTGGCTCTCTCTTAGAGTTTGGTCCATACAACAAACATTGTAATTCTGAAAACCAAAGTACATAGCAGACAGAAAAATATCCATGCTAGGGATCCCTGGGAACAACTGGGACTTATGGCAGCAGGATATTTTATGGTCCTTTTACCTGGGTGTGCAAGTTCTCCAGGTACTGATGTGGTCAGCCAAAGGCAGGGTGCTGAAGTCAGAGTGTAAGATATTAATGATTGTGTGTCTGCACTGCAGATCTGCTTGTACAGCCAAGGAGATGGCCAGGGAGCAGGTGTCAGGGCAAGGAGGGCCTTCAGTCTGTGCAGAGGGACAGGCATCCATGAGCCAGGGCTTTCTGTCCCTTGGAAGGTGAACTCCATGCTCAGCCTGGTGCTCCAAGGGCAGGTGACACCTGGGGACAGCTGAGCAGAGCCAGGACTGGGCTGGTCAGCTCTGGATGCTCAGACCAGGCCTTTCCTCATGGCTTCATTTCCTCATTCCTCACCCCAGGAGAGCAAGTGAAACAGGGTGGGGGTTTTTGGTGATGGTTGTGGGAACTGATGCAGTGTTTTTGCTATTGCAGTTGTTCTGGGATTGATATTTTAAAGCAGTATTTGATGTTTTAAGGCAGATTGATGTTAGTTCCTCTCACTATTCAGCTGTATTTTAGAGAATGTTGTCATTCCTCCAGATGACAGTGCTTTGTAGAAGTAGGAAGTGGCTGCTGCCTGCCTCTGCCTGCTGTCCTGGCTATCCTGGCTATCCTGGCTATCCTGGCTATCCTGGCTATCCTGGCTATCCTGCCTGTCCTGGCTGTCCTGGCTATCCTGGCTATCCTGGCTATCCTGTCTGTCCTGGCTGTCCTGGCTATCCTGGCTATCCTGGCTATCCTGGCAGTCCTGGCTGTCCTGGCTATCCTGGCTATCCTGGCTATCCTGTCCGTCCGAGCTGTCCTGGCTATCCTGGCAGTCCTGGTTATCCTGTCTGTCCTGGCTGTCCTGGCTATCTTGGCTATCCTGCCTATCCTGCCTGTCCTGGCTATCCTGGCTGTCCTGGCTATCCTGCCTATCCTGCCTGTCCTGGCTGTCCTGGCTGTCCTGGCTGTCCTGTCTGTCCTGTCTGTCCTGGCTATCCTGGCTGTCCTGGCAGTCCTGGTTATCCTGGCTGTCCTGGCTATCCTGGCTGTCCTGTCTGTCCTGGCTATCCTGGCAGTCCTGTCTGTCCTGTCTGTCCTGGCTATCCTGGCAGTCCTGTCTGTCCTGTCTGTCCTGGCTATCCTGGCTATCCTGGCTGTCCTGTCTGTCCTGGCTATCCTGGCAGTCCTGTCTGTCCTGTCTGTCCTGGCTATCCTGGCTATCCTGGCTATCCTGTCTGTCCTGGCTATCCTGGCATCCTGCCTGTCCTGGCTATCCTGGCTATCCTGGCTATCCTGGCTGTCCTGGCAGTCCTGGCTATCCTGTCTGTCCTGGCTATCCTGGCTATCCTGGCTATCCTGGCTATCCTGGCTGTCCTGGCAGTCCTGGCTATCCTGCCCATCGTGGCTATCCTGGCTGTCCTGGCTATCCTGGCTATCCTGGCTATCCTGGCTATCCTGGCTATCCTGGCAGTCCTGGCTGTCCTGTCTGTCCTGGCTGTCCTGGCAGTCCTGGCTATCCTGGCTCCAAGGGCTGGACATGGGAATTCTGCCTTTCACCACTGTGACACTCCAAGCCAGCCCAGTTTGATTTGCAGGTGTGGGAGTGAGCTGGGGTTTCTCTCCAGTGCACACCTCTGAAATGTGTGCAGGTCAGGTCCTCATTAGTCAGAGGAAAGACAACATCTTAATTATCCAGGGAGCTGTTCATGGTTGTGTGTGCACTGTAGGGAAAGTAACATGGTAAAGACACAACTAAACAACTGTGGTGGCAAAAATAGTTTAGATTTTTTTTTTTAATTTAACCCATCAATTTTATGGCTCGTTTTGACCACAAGCTGAAATTGTTGTGATTTTGTTGTTTGTTTGTGTATTTTTTTTCTCTTTCTAGTCCCTGGCTGAGATCTGTTTGGTGTTCTGGCTCTGACTGTCAGGCAGCTGCAGCTCTGCCCTTGGCTCTCTGGTTGTGTGTTTGCCCACAAGGGTCAGGGATTTCCAGCAGCTCAAGGGAGTCTTGGCTGCATGAGGAATACAGGATGAGGCAGGAACTCAGAATGTTACCTTGTTTATCTTAGAGGGAAAACAGGAACTAAGAGGAAAGAAGAAGGTTTTATGAGCTCTGAATGAAAATGCCAGTACTCCATCTTCCCATGAGTTTCTGTCTTTCTGCCTGACTCCTCACCTGGAGGATTGGGATATTTCTAATTGTCAGTGTTGTAAGAAGCAGCATCATTATGATAGAATCACCTAATCACCTCATCACTCTGCAGAACAATGCTTTCCAGGTATTTTATTCAACCTTGGGACAGGGAGTGCCTGGCACAGCTGGCACCTCCTTGGCAGGAATCCTTTGGAGACCCATTGCTTTCTCCTCTGCTCCTCTTACAACCTCTGCTGGCTGCCTTTGGTGCTGATGTTCTGGTTTCATAGGACTCATCCTTTTACTGCAAGAACATCAGAGTGCTGTGAGTAAAAGTTTGTTCTGCTTTATTTTCTTCTTCCTGTCAACTATGGATGCCTTTTAGCTGGTTTAATTTTTTCTCTGTTTTTAAATTTTTTTTTTCTTGTTCCCCATCAGAAGATGTGTATCAGGGAGTAGGATCTCCTAAAAGCTTTATTTCAGAATTTCAAGTAAACACTGCTCTTGCTGCTTTTTTCCATGGCTCTGGGAAGTTATGGTAATTCAACATTGAAATACCCACTGGTGCCATTAGCTTACAGACCTGAGATTCTCTCATCTTTTGAGAACATTACTCATTACTCCATTCTATTAATAACAGCAGCAGGGCTGTTAGTTCATTTTTACTCAGGGTTATTAATTTAATAGTATTTATTTTTAACTTAATTTGTTTTCTTCTTGATATCTCTTTTTATTCCAGTGCTCTTTCAATAGCCAAAATCTTCTTTAAACTCTGTTAGAGGTGAGATGATGACTTGTAGATTTTGATTGCTGGATCAGTATTTTTCCCCTCCTATTTTTGGGAAGAAAGGGATGAACAGCAGCAGTGTCTTGGCTGTCCTCTGGTAACTCTCCCAAGGTGTCTGGAGCAAGGCCAGTCCATGGTGCAGGGCAGCTGAGCTGTCCCTAGCACTGGCAATGTGCATTTCTCACCCCTGTGGCCTCAGTGCTGAATTCCTGATCTTCTGGAGCAAAGATGCTGCTGCAGCTCTTGGGGCTCTCCCTGCTCCTCAGGGAAGGTTCTGGTGCCTTCAGGGAGGGTTGGTGGAGTCCTTAATGTAGAGCTGGAGATCAATCCCTTGAGTGCTTCACAAAGCTGAGGTGAATTGGGTGTGAATCCAAGGAACTTTACTTCACCCATATTCACTTCCAGTGTTTGCTGTGTCATAGCTGCAACCTTCCACAAGCCAGTATAAACATCTCATTTGCTTTTGTGCCTTGAATCCTAAAATGTATTTATTTTTATCATTCAGATATCAATTAAGCTCTGTCTCTACACATACCAACAGTTAAAACAAATCACTTGACAGATACAGTTAATCTCTGCTGGAAGAGTTTTATAAATCCTTGGTTTGAAAAATAGTAATGTATTTTTACTTTATATATACTTCTCTTGCTTTTACATATGTGTTTAAAAAAGAAAAGAAAATGGTTTTGAGTTTTGGTGGGAGAAAAAATAAAGGGTAAAGAATGGTGGGCATAGTTACTGAGAGCAGCCTGCTCAGTTCTCTAAAACCCTGCACCAGTGTCCCTGAAAAATACCAGATGAAAACAAAACCTATAAACCAAATAAACCTGAGAGCACAAAGCAGATATTTAATAAAGCCATGTTGACACTGAACATAAGCAGTGATGGTTCACTCTAAACAGAGTAAGCCAATAAAATGTTCAGGGCAGAACTGTTGTGTTTTCAGGTGGGATCAGGGGTTCTGTGAGAGTGGGAATTGCCAGTTTTACTCTGGGCTGTTTCCACTGGAGTTTCCTCTGAGCTGCCTCCAGAGCCTGGTGCTCCAGATTTACTCCCACAATTAAGGGCAGGTGGAATTTATGGCTGTTTGATTAGGCTGTTGCAAATGTTTAGCTTTGGGCTGGTTTAATGAGCTGGCTCAGGTTATGAATCAGCTGTGCCATTCATCACAGGGCAAAACTTTGGGATGTGACTGGCAAGTGCAAAATGTGTGTTTGCAAGGTCACACAGTGACTATATAACCCAGGACTTCTAATTTAATGAAGAATGATGCTTTCCTGGCCTAAATCCTTGCAATGGAAGGAGCCTTTTGCTCAGTTGAATTGAGGAAGACAGCATGATGCATCTCTGGGTAATGCTGAATTTCTGCATTTAAAGTGTTTGTTAAAAGATGCATTGAAATAAAAGCAGGAGTGTTTGCATTCCCAGCCACACCCAGAGGGGCAGGGAGGTCTGGGGTCCCACAGCAGCTCGTGGTGATAATGTCATGTCCAGGTGTGTTACACCAGGGATATTACAGTCAAGAGCAGCCCACAAACATTACAGGAAATTAATCCAGCAAATATATTCTTTCAGGGTTATCAGCTCATCTGAAGTAGCATCAAAACTCAGCCCATAATATAATCTATTCAACATTTGTTTCTTTCAGGCTTACAAGGAGCATCCTGTCCCAGAGGAATGCTCTGCATAATGAAAGACCTGCCTGGTGAGAGATATTGGATGGGCAGTTCAGCTGCTGCCTGGGGAGAGACAAACTACATTTGGCATAAAAAATGGGAGCAGCAAATTCCTCTACATGCATCTATAAATTGCCAGGCATGATTCATCAGCTGGGGGGACTGGAATTTTTGGTGGTAATGAAATCTTGCAGAGTCATACATTTACCAAACTCTGATGACTGATAGCTTCTACAAAAGAATCAAAGTGAGCCCTCGCTGTAGCTCTGAAGCATTCTGCCTTCCAAAGAGATGTCCCAGGCTTCTTCCTGAGGTTGCTAATCTGCCATCTCCCTCCTGCCCTAAAAAAGGAGCAAACACATTCCTGGTGTCAGCAGAGAGCTCTGTAAGGCTGCCTCAGAGCCTGAAGGACTGAAAGCAGTGCTGGAACCCCTGTGCCACAGTGTGCTCGTGGCACCAACCAGAGAAATGACTGCTTGGTACTGGAGCCTGCTGAAATGCAGCTCTCCCTGTCTGGATATCACTGGGATGTGTTCCCAGCAGAATATTAAACATTTAATCTGAACAGAGACACTGCATCCTTGCAGGAAATCTGTAATGGTCTGTAATACAAACCAGAATATTTTCACTGGGTTTTGAGACTTACTCTTCCGTATGCAAATGGTAAAACCAACAGCAGTATCTTCCTTTCCTTTTCCTTTTCAGATTGTTATTGAGGATTTTGGTTCTATATCACAGGGATAAATTGGGGGAAAATAGAAATCATTGTTTAAAACCTTAATATAATGAAATAGAAAAAGAAAAGAGAGTAAAAGAGGGCAAAAGAAAAAGAGAGAATTCCTTGATGTCCTTTAGAGTCTTCAGTTACTTGCATTGGGAAAATCTTACTTAAAAAACCTAGAATCAGTTTGCTTTAGACAAGAGAAGTTCCCTGCAGGTTCATTTCTCCACTGCTACCAATCTGCAGTAACAGGAAACTTCTGTGATGAACTTACAAAATTGCCTGAACAAACCATTTTGAGTGGTGCCATTTCTTTACTTTCTGAGGGAACACAAGCTCAGCATGGAAGAGTGTAAATGCATTTTGGAGGGGCTGATGGAAAACACTCTGACAGTAAAATGTGGAAGGCTTACTCATGGCAAACCCCACTGATTTCTACCTTATATATTCTTTGCAAAAATTATTGCAGTTTGTGTTTGGGAAATCCCCCAGTGGTGGTGATGATGCTGCAAAGCACGTGAGTTACTCCATGAGAGCAATGAAGTTCAGGGGGCTTCCACCCATCCAGGCACAGTCAGAATATTTGTGGGACAGTCATTAAGAAATGTTTACAATCCATTGACTACTTCACAGGTACATCTTTTTGTGGTCAAAGTAGTGAAAATATGGAGACTACTCTGATACTTGTTGACTTTGACTTTTAAAAAGCCCATCTAATGAGTTTTAGCCACCTCATTATATGCTCTTGTGATGTAGCAAGTAAATATTGCTAATTAGCTGCTGGGGCTAAACATTTTTGATCATGGGCAATTGAGATTGAGGCTTATTTAGTTCACCATTAGGTTGGAAAAGCATTTTTCCTTGGAGTAATTAATTGTCTACATCTGTGAAATTAGATTAATACAACGGTTTTATTGACTCCCAAAGTAAATCCTTGTTTGAGATGCTCCCTTAAATACAAGTCAGGGTGTGCCCTGATTGGAGTTCTCGTGTTTGGGGAAGCTAAATTTGCCAGAATTGATGATAAAAGTTGGTTAGTTAGTGAAATTGAGCTAGATGAATTTTTAAGTGATGTGCAAAAAGCTGCAGGTTAAATTCTGCTTTGTGCTGAAGCTTTCTGCTGAATCATTAAGGGTTTATGCTATAAATATGGTGTCTTAATAGCCACTTTTTCCCCCTTAACTCACCTGAAAGTTATCGTATATTAAGATGCTGACTTCTCCAAGTACCTTGATACTTCCTGCAGGGGAGATAATGGTAAGTTATTGATGCATTTTGACAGCTTTTCAAACAGGTTGTCTGTGTGAAACAGAACTGTACAAAATGTAGCCTTCCAGACGTTAACGTGTAATTTGTCATTGCAGGAACAGTAAAACAAGCCTGGAATGTGTCTCAATTTTCTGAGCAGCAAATGAACAGAAAAAAAAGATAAAAAAATCTCTCTATGAGACACTTGTTGCTTCTGGCACGAAGGAGACCTGGGGGGAGCTGTGAGCTCTGGGGCTGAGCTGTGTGGGGAGTTGGAGCAGTGGGAGCGGCCGAGCGCGGGGATGGGGACGGTGACAGTGACAATGCCAGGCTCCTCTGGTGTGCTCCTGGAACACTCCTGACCCAGCCACCCAGCCTGCCCAGATGTTATTGTCTTTTTTTCTGTTCTCTCTTTCCCCTGGGCTCCTGCCTTGCCGTGGCTGTGCAGGAATTGTGTCCCCAGGAGCCATCTCAGCCATGCCCACATCCTCCTGCCCTTCATGTCCTTGGCTCAGAGTTAACTGTAACAGGAATCCCATGTGTAAGCAAAAATGCTGTCAATATTGAATGTTTTAAAACCGAGCCTGGGATATTTTTACCCTTTTTTCAATGCAAGCTATTAAACCCTCTTTCATACAGGGCAATTTTTTGATACAGGGTCAACACAAAAACTCCTCTAATATAAATCCCTGCACCTCTTCTTTCACTGGAACAACCATTGTGAGAACTGCTGAAAGTAGGTCTTGATCTGGCATTTAATATTCTAAGAGAATCACAAGGTTGTGATTATTGGGTTTGGAAGTTGCCACTGACTTCCCTTTACCAGGACTGATGCTACAGTCCCTAATGAGAAGGGCAAATTACAGGCATCTACATTTCCACCAGAGCTTTCCAGGTATTTTGAGCCCCAGAGGAGGCTGTTTTATTCTTCCTATCCTGTATGGCCAGTAGTACCCATTTTATCTCCCCATTAGAAGAACAAGAATTCAATTAATTAAGCCTGTCTTTAAGCAACTGGACAGTTTCCAGCCAGTATTTCAGTGTCTGGCTTAAATGAACACTCAACTGGTTTCTGCAATGGCATCAGCAGGGCTCAGTGGCTGCAAAAGAACTCAGTTGTGTATTTACCTTTTATGTAACAAGAAGTGGGTTTAGACTGAGCCTCCTCTCTGGAAAGAGAGCAAATTCTGAAACAGAAACAGGTTTCCTAAATTTTATTTGGTGTCTCAGTGTGTGAGACTGGGTGAAGCCTTAACAGAACCCAGACAGTGAGTGGCACAGTAGCAAACCTTCCTCTTCAAAATCCACCCTACCCATCCCCAGATCTGAATAGTTTGAGAGCTTTGGGCTGGTACAAATTAATTGATCTGAATGGATAAAGGTATTTATAGTAACAGGGAAGAGAGTGATTTCCTAGCTGGGGAAAAGAAAGAAGAAAACAGTGAGAAGTTTGGAGAGGAAATGGTAAATGTGATATTTGCATTAATGGCTGGAGAATGTCTGCTGCCCTTTTTACATTTCTGGTGTGTTTGATTTGTGACCTTGAAGGACAAGGAGGAGAAATTGAGTATATGTGGGTGCAGCAAGGAGGGGAGACAAATCAGTTAAGAAGAATGTGAAGAAAAAATTAGGAAGAGCAGGACAACAAAAAAAGGAAAGTACCTTATGGAATGAGGAAAAGGGAAACCAGAGAAATTACATGGAGATAGGAAGGAAAAGGTGGAAAACAGGAAAGAACTAAAGTGAAGAACTAGAAACACCCAAGAAGAAGAAAATTATGAACTATTCTGAGGGATAGCAATGGTAAGGAAGAAATACAAACTTTTGTGGAGTTTTTAAACCCACATGCACTTGTATCTCTAGTTTAACCTTTAGCTGTTACAGGCAGAAATAGTGAGCTCTGAGATTAGTGAAAGTGTGGTTTTAACCTTTTAAAATCTGGATTTATAGCAGGGAAACTGTGGCCTCTTGGGTCAGAGCTGATGGTGCTGACTGTGTGCCTGGAGTGGGAGCAGCCCTTTGGGTCAGCACCAGGGGAGGTTGGGCTTCCATTCCATGGGATATTGGTTCAGGCTGGTGGATGGCAGGGATGATTTGCAGATGGATAGGGGATGCTATTCTGACACTAGGCAGCCCAGGACTGTCACAGAAACCTTTCCCCAGGTTTTTATTGTATTTAGGATTGTAATTTAGTTTTATCTCCAAGTATACCTGAAGCAGATTTTCTCAAAGCAGCAGGAAATAGATAAAAAATGCAAATGAAGCCAAATGATGCTGTACCAATCTCCTTAAGGAGTTTGATTGATTGAAATGACGTGTATCCCCTTTTTTGCCTGGGTACAAAGTTGTTTTTATCATGCTTTTAGCAGCTCTCTTGACTGTGTGAGGGCAGAGGGAGGCAGAGAGACCCATGAGGTGTGGAGATCATGAGGCACAGAGGAAAGCCAGTGCAGCAGCCCAGTAATCCTGGCAATAACAGCTGCACTGGGGATAACAGTGGCTCCTGAGAGGTAACAGCAGCGATGCCAGGGACATTTCCTGCGGTGGGGAACTCTGCAGAGACCATGGCTGCACAGGTTTCCTTCTCCAGCTGAAGCTCCTGCAATCCTGTGCAGCAGAGACAGGGGGGGAAGAGGAGAACTTGAACAGTTCAAGTGCTGACAGTTGGCACTGCTGGGAGAATGGATGTAAATGGCATAAAATTTACAGATTCCCATCCTGCCAAGTTTCTTCTGAATGGATGTCATTGCCACCTCCTCAGCAGGCTTTGTAACAGCAGAAACTCAGCCTCCCCAGCTTCCTCACTCTTTAAATAAGACAATGCAATTCCTCAATAAATCTGAGAGATGGAACTGGGGTTTTACTCCTGAAATCTTGGCTTTGATGCCTTATGGAGCTGGAACAGAGGCTGGACAGAGTTTATAGGAATAAAGAGGGTATTTATTGAAGTGCCTTCAAAGGCCACACCCTGGCAGTACCAGAGCCACAGCTCCAAGACAGGAGCAAAAGATGCCTTGGTCACGAGATCTCACATTTTTTTAAGTTTAAATCCATTTGCATATAGAAATTAACTGCCCAATGAACAGCTTCAAATGATGAAGTTTCATCCTCCTTGCTTGCCTGCCCTCCTCTTTTCACATTGTTTATGCTTTGGGCCTGAAGTTTGAGGAGATTGTCCTTGAGTCTCCAGCTAGAATAGGATGGTTTTGTCTTCATCACCCTGTGAAAAGATCCTACTTAATAAAAAGCTAAAAGCTGCACACCAAAACAGAACAGAAAAACTTAGACCCCAGGGTATCAGTTTGGTAATGTTTTTGGGCTGGATCTTGCCAGGTGTTGGGTGTCTCAGCTCCCCCTGACCTCAGAGGACGGTGAGGCCCTGGGCCCCTCTGCTCCATCAGCTTTTTGTCCTTCCTCTCCCCAGGAGGGTGTGTTTGCCTCAGGGGATGGGAAGGTGTGTGAGCAAAATGTGAGAGCTGCCTTCATTTGCCTTTCTCATCAGGGCTGTGGCACCAATTCTGTTGAAATGAAGTCAGTGGCAACTTCCAAACCCAATAATACAATCCTGTGATTCTCTGAGGATATTAAATGCCTGGTCAGGACTTGCTTTTGGCAACCAAATCCGAGGTAAATGTTAGTACCTGGAATTAGAACATAATCACAGGTTTGGTGAGAAAATAAATCCTGATCTGCTCTCACACTGGCTTGATGGATGCTAAGGCAGCCATTGGAGTTTATTATGTGACTGACCTGCAAATTAAAGAGGCTTTAAGAAAAAACTGACATAGATGATGTCTTGTGGCTTATTCTGTGTGAGTGCCTGAATTGTCTTTGACAGGACTCAATGTAATGCCTTTAAATGTCCCTCGATGTATTTGGGATTGTGTGACTCATGCAAGGGCTTTGAGACCTGAATTTTACTTTTCTCTGGGCTTGTTTGACCTCCCTGTTTCAATTTTTGCCTCCTCCAAAATTAGTTAAATAGACATGTTGTAAAACTTAATTAATATTTTTGATGTTTTGAAATCCTTGAGTGAAACATAGAGATCTGTGAAGGTATCATTTGAGAGCTTCAGTTCCTAAGTGTAGCTGTTAACTGGAATAATCAGAACTCCTGGTCATGGATTGCTTAGGCAGGGCACTGTAAAGTGTGAAGCACCAGTGTACAGTAAACTTAAAAAAAATAATAGAATAAGAAATAGAATCTGTTCATCAAAGGCCACAAAGCTTTTTTTTAAAAAAAATTTATTTTCTGAAGAAACAGAATACAGGCAAGAATATAGGCTTCAGTTAGACAAAAATATTTAATCTGTCCCTCTGTGTTGTCTCAGTGGCTGCCTCATCCTTTTTAGGATTCGGATGTATAGATCTGAAATAGAGCAAACAGCAATACCAAAACCCAGCCCTCTCTGTGTGAATGCTGAGCATTATTTGAGCAGCAGGGAGGGACAGAACCACACTGGATGTTTCCCACCTCCACCTCAGCCCCTCAGCCCTACCAAGGCAGGCAGCAGCAGTGGAGTTGTGGGGCCTCTTTGCCTGTGGATTCCAAAGCTAACAGATTGTTTCCAGGGCTGCATTACCCTGTAGTGAGATTCTAATGAAAGTTTCAGGCTCACTTGTATGTTTTTAAGATAGTGCCATAAACATTTCCTCCAATACAGCCAAGTGCAAATTGAATTGCTTTGATTTACCTCCCTGAAGTAGGGGTATAATAATTTCTTATAAACACGAGTGGCACAAGGCAAAGTCCCCATTGAAACAGGGCATTTTAGTGCTTTTATCTCTGCCTGGAAAGGATTGGAAATCAAATCTGTCAGCAAAGGCTGTTAACTGTTTAACTCCTGGAAGCCCTCTCACAGAAGTGATGCTGTGGTGTCCCTTGAATCAGCACTGAAATGTGAGCTGGTAAATTCCTTTGTTCTGTAGCATAAAGCTGGTGCTATGTAAGCCTTCCCCATTCACACACCTGTGCTCTCTACAATAGGATATTTATCACTTCTCATCCTATTCCAGTAATTGGGAAGTGGCACCAAGGAGCACATGAATATCCAGATCTGTGTGTAATCCCCATGGAATTCTTTCCTTTGATCCAAATAAACTTCAGATGAAGTCCATGGAGAAATTCCCTCCTCTGCTGCACCCATGCCATGTGAGAGGGAGGAGGAGGAGGAGGCCACCTCAGACCCAGCCATGGGCAGAATGTCCCTACAGGGTGTGAGAATCCCTCAGGGCACAGGACAGGCACCAGCCTCGTTTGCCTGGGGGGGGTCTCTGAAACCTTCACCCAGTGCTTGGGAACTGGGATCTGTGCTTTGGGTGTTTCTGCATGGGAGGTGGAAGAGCTCAGGAGAGCTTTCCACCCCCTTCAGGAGCCGGGACAGCTGCAGACAGCAGGGCTGGGAGGTGGTGCCCCCACCTGCCCTCACACAATCAGACACACTTTTTAAAAATGCAGATGCCAATCACTTTGCTTACAGAGCTGTGCTCTATTATAACTGATTGTGAAGGATTTGGGGATTGTGAGGGACTCTGTCCACACTTAAGACTTTTGCAATTTAAGTCGAGGGAGGTCTCAAAAACATGTTGATGTTATCTGGTACCTTTCTATTATGGTGAAAATGTTAATGCTGCAATTACTGAGAAAGACAAACCTGGGACCTGTAAAACAAAACAATAACAATCTTGTAAACAAGTGTCTGTATGATTGCTCTTGACATTTTAATTTGCCACTTATTAAAAGTCCATTTCCTTGACCTGAAGAGCCTAAATTTGAATGAATTTGAGCATCTCACGGCAGCAAGATTGTTAAAACTACTTCTTAAATGGCATAAATAATACTGACCAAGAGGAGGTATTTAACATACAATCATCTTCAAATAGCAATCTGTTGTTTTTCAGTCTATCCTTCCAGAGCAGGTTTCCCAGCACACCCCTGCCCTGGTGATTTGCTGAGGTCACTGAGCAGAAGCTGCTCCCAGGCTGGTTTTGCTGGCTGTGTCACAGCCTGGCTGCAGGGGCTGTGCCAGCCAGCCCAGCAGTGCTGAGTGCTCCTGGTACTGCTTTTCATCGGCCCTCTTGGCCAGAGGGATTTGGGAGAGCTGTGGCAGGCAGGGAAGTGAATTTGCATGAAGTGAAAAGCAGCAGTGTGGCCCTGAGCCTCCAGTTCTCTATCAGAGGGTGCACAAAGAGAAGCAGAAATAATTCACACCTCCAATGCCAGGGTTTCCCATGGAAGCCATCAGACAGGCTCTCTGCTGCTTCTAGCATGACTCTGCATTTGGGTAATGCTTCAATTGTCATGTAAATTTTAGAGTAAGCAAATACAAAGTCCCAACACGTGTTTAACTCGCAGAAGATAAGCTTAATTTAACAGTGCTTCGCTCCTGTAGGTGGGAAGATGCATTGTGATGGTAATTATGCTGCATCTCCTCTCACCAGCTCCACTTCCTTGAGGCTCCTGTCTCTGCCAGCTCCCTCTTCCATCGTGCAGAGCTCACCCAGAAGCTGTGATCACTTTTAATTGCTGTGTGGCAGTGCTGGAGCTTGGTTAATTGTGTGCTGTGCCAAGCTGAAGGACAGGGAGATGTCTGCCTTGTTCTCTCTCAGCACATGAACCTGCCCCAGTTGTCTGTGATTCATTTTGGATCAATAGTTCTTTAAATGTACAGCAGAAAGTGTGATTTAAAGTCAAATTCATCTAGATACATTTAACAGTGCTTTAAAAAATTTATTACCAGCTGAACTGGTAGCAAAATGGCCATGCTGCTTATGATTTGGCTGGTATCCTGACTTTCTTGCTTTCCAGATTATTTTTGGATAGTTTGGCAAATCTGTACTTTCAGGCAGTTCAGCACATCTCCTCGTAATACAACATAAATTGGACTGTAAAAACTAATGGACTGGAATACATCAGGGCTTTAAAGACTTATGGCCAATTCTATATATTATGTGCAGTGAAAGAGGCTCTCAGCCTCAGGTCTGTGATAGGAAAACTCGACCTGAAGTTGAAAAACTATCCAAGCTTTCCTGTAATGGCAGTCTGTCTGCTCTGGGGAATGGCCTGGCTCCTCTTGAAATGCAGTACTTACAGAGAAATTCTGATTTAATCCCCTCTTTTTGGGGCTGCACTAAGGAAGAGAGAGAGGAGAAGGTGTGAGCTGAGTGAGCAATTCAGCAGAGGAGGACAAGAGGCACCAAGCTGCTCCAGTGGTCAGCAAGTGCTTCTGAGGCTGCCTTGGAGCCACTCTGGGCAGGGTCCAGCCTTTCTTGAGGCAGCAGCTGTCCCCTTCTTCCCTCCCTGTGCTCCTCAGAAATGGGAATGTGTCAGTTTTAAAGAATGTCATCTGGATGAGCCACAGCCTGCCCAAATGCCAGGCTGGCTCTGCCCTGGCTCAGAGCTGCTCAGCCCCTTTGGTGGCAGCAGCTCCTGGGGGTGGCATTGTCACCACTGAGAGCTCTGTGAGCACTGTGAGCACTGTGAGCTCTGTCACCCTGGCTCTGTGAGCACTGTGAGCACTGTGAGCACTGTGAGCACTGAGAGCACTGTGAGCACTGTGAGCACTGAGAGCACTGTGAGCACTGTGAGCACTGTGAGTACTGTGAGCACTGTGAGCACTGTGAGCTCTGTGAGCACTGTGAGCACTGTCACCACTGTCACCACTGTCAGCTCTGTCACCCTGGCTCTGTGCACCCAGGGCTGCCCCCCTGTCACCCCCAGCCCAGCCCCACCGTGTCACACCTGGGCTGATCCATGGTGGGCTGAGCTCATCTCCCTGCCCTGGACCTTCTCCTAATGCATTTGGTACAAGCCCCACCCTGGCTGTTTGCTTCCCAGCCTTTATGTTCCACATTTTGTTGCCAGCAGTCCCAGCCATCTGCACCCCAAGGGAAGTAAGTCAGCTTGATGTCAGTTATGTGGAAAATTGAGGAAGAAAGAGATGGCCTCTGACTCAAATGAAATGCCATCAGTTCTACAAGATATAAGTCTGCTGTCACAGTTACAAAGAAATTTTATTTTTCAGGGGACAAGAATGACTTTTTTGGGGGTGGTGGAGGAGTTTTTTCTTTGTTTTTTTCTTCATGTGTCATTGGGGTTTTTTGTTTGTTGGTTTTTTTTTGTGTTGTTTTGTTTTTTGTTTTTTGTTTTTGTTTTTAATCTGAGTAGATTCCAGGAGTGCCAAAGACATTAAATATATAGTGATAATAATAAATTATTAATATTAATTAATTAAACATACATTATGTTCCTACAAGCCTAATAGAAATTTATCCATGATTTGCTACTGATTATTTGTTTATACATTGACTTCATACAGTTATCTGAGTATTTCACAAGTGTAAATGAATTCAGGCTCGCTGCTTACTTTTTAGATAATAGTAATACAATTATTTTAAAGAATAAAGTAGCTTACCCCTACTGTTTAATATGCATTTTTTAAGTACTAGGGCTGCTTAAGTCAGATTTCTGTTATATTTTTGTCTGAGCTTACTGACATTTTCAGCTGGAGTATCACAGAATCATGGAATGGGATGGAAGGGACCTTAAAACTCATCCCATCCCACCCAGTGCCACCCCTGCCATGGCAGGGACACCTTCCACTGTCCCAGGCTGCTCCCAGCCCCAGTGTCCAACCTGGCCTTGGGCACTGCCAGGGATCCAGGGGCAGCCCCAGCTGCTCTGGGCACCCTGTGCCAGGGCCTGCCCACCCTGCCAGGGAACAATTCCTCATTGCCAAGATCCCATCCAGCCCTGCCCTCTGGCACTGGCAGCCATCCCCTGGCTCCTGTCCCTCCAGCCCTTGGCAATTGTCTCTCTCCATCTCTCCTGCAGCTCCTTCAGGCCCTGCAAGGCCACCCTGAGCTCAGCCCAAAGCTTCTCCTGTGCAGGTGAACAATGGCAGCTGTGCCAGCCTTTCCTCCCAGCAGAGCTGCTCCATCCCTCTGCTCATCCTGGTGCCTCCTCTGGGCTCTCTGCAGCAGCTCCAGGTCCTTGCTGTGCTGGGCCCAGGGCTGGGGCAGATCTGCAGGTGGGGTCTCACCTGAGGGGCAGAGGGGCAGAATCCCCTCCCTGCTGCCCACACCAGGCTCAGCCCAGGGCAGCTCCAGCTCCCACCTCCCTCCTCAGGGAGCAGCTCCAGATCCCCTCCCAAAGGCAGCCAGGGTCAGGGATGTCCCAGCAAGGACTGGCAGCTGGTGGGGCTGTGTCTGGCACCTCAGAGCCAGCCCATGGCTGCCCTGGGCTGTGTCTGACCTGTCCCTGCCAGCAGCTCACACACAGGCAGGGAACAATGCAAAATTCTTGCTCAAAATGCATTTCTGTTCTTTAGTCACGTTTGGTCAGATGGGTTCTTCACTCTGGAAATCATTGGCTGCAGACAGCATCCGCCCTGCTGAGCACAAAATAAACAATTACAGGTTCAAAGTGATCTAAAACCACACAGGGACACCTGCAGAGGGACACTGGCCATTTCCTTCCAGCTCTGTGCATTCCTTGGGCTGGGAATGGCTTCAGTGCCACCACAGCAAATTCCAGCCAGGCTTTGCCTCAGCTCTCACAGAGAGGGGCAAGAGGCACCAAAAGGGCAGAAACATTGCCCTGAGTTTACCTGTTCAACAAATAGATTTAAACTGGGAGTACAGAAGGAATATTTTAATTCCTAGATTAATATCCTAATTTATTTTGTATATCTAATCCTTTGTATTCAGTGTACCTGCCTTCTACTGAGTGTTATGGCTTGTATAAAACACTAAATATAAATTGTGTAGTGTGTTATAATACTAATATATTCTGAATTTATTAGTTCTCAGTCTATCCTCTGAGAACCTGACAATGAATATTAAATAAAGCTGCTGTCACAAAAGCATTTCACATTATAGCCTTGGATAATTTGTAATACACTAAATATTTTGCATTTAATGAAAAACCATTGGCTTGCATCTACTAGTTTAGAATTAGTTTTGAACTGAGATAGCCAAGGCATTAAAATCACTTTATGTCAGTAAGTACATATGTTTTGGGGAGGTTCTTTATTTGGTTCAATTCAGACATCACTAATACTTATGAAAATTACTTGTGCAATGAGCTGTTACTGTCTCAGGAATTCTCTTCTTTGTCTTTATGGTCCATAGATTTATCTCACTTTGAGGGCTTTTTTTTTTGGTGTAAATAATTCAAATTATTCTTTTCATTTTAATATGATCTGATCAGTATGTATCATGCATTTTAATGTAATAAGAGTTTCTAATTATTTAGAACCATTATTAGTTTTCTGAAATTCAAGGGAATTAAATCACAATGATTGTAGTTCCCTCTAGCATTGCCAAAGAAGTTCTTAGCACTTAAAACCGAATTTCTCAACTAGATTTTCTTAAGATGCTTGGCAGAATTATATTAAATTGTGTTAAATTTCAAGATTTTGTCTTTATTTTTGAGAATGACATTAAACTGCTGTTGCTTTGTGCCAGTCTGGTTGCAAAGAATGGGGTTTGACTTTGCTATTTGCACTGTGGGTACCATGATTTAAAGATGGTTTTCTTGTGCCTGTCCATCCCCACCTCCCCTCACCTGTTTTCCCTTTTTGTGGTTTTAATTCCATGGTTGGTGAGGTAGAATGTGGGATATTAAGACCAGAATTTTTGGTGAAGTTCAGTTAATGCAGCAACAAAACAGGAGCTGTAAAGTCTTGTTTGCCTGCAAGGGCAGGTTTTTTATCCCAGGTGATGTAACCCAGTCGTGTGCCTTTGCTCTGGCCAAGAAACACTGTCCTCAGTAAGTGTCTTTTGTCAAAAGAATCTTTGTTTTGAGAAGAAAAATATTTTAAAACTGTAATTTTCCAAAAGTTAAAATGAAATGAAATCTTTACTGCTGTGTTGTTCTTAGATGGACCTGCATATTTAATTCTTAAAATTTCCATACTCACTGTAGAGGACCAGAATATTGTAAATGTGGAAAAAATGGCATGAGATTAAGGAACATCTGCAGACTGCAAAGCACAGGGAGACTCATGACTCTGGGGGGGCCCAAGCTGAAAATTAGTAGAGATGGGGGAAGATTTGTTGTTCTGTGCCTGCACTGCCTGAAAACTGCCTGTAATTATTAATTCCTGGAGGCAGGGTGGATCTGCAGAAAGGACAGGGTGGGCACAAGAGGGTGCAGGGCTCTGTGCTGGTGTTTTCAGAGCAGGCTGGGGTTGGGAAGTTGGTTTTGCAGGAGAAGAGCCTAAAGCTGGAGATGAGGCTGCCATGGATTGGCCTTTCCCCAAGAGCAGACTTTGCTGTCTGCAGCCAGTTGAGTGGAGGGCTCCAATGGCTGAGGACATTAAAGGAATGAAGGCTCCACAAGATCTGGCACAAGAAGAAAGGAAATCATTTATTAGGGATTTCACTGGACTTATCTGACATATTAGGGACTTCAGTGGATTTTGTCTGGATTACTGCACAGTATCTTCCAGAGCCTTGCGTGCCTCTGCTTTGCCTTGGAAAGCTGGGAATGGAGCAGAGGGTGAATGTCGTGTGTCTGAGCAAATGAAACACCCAGGATTCATCTCCCAGCAGGGCTGGAATGGGATCACTGGGATCACTGGAGTGAGCAACTTTGATAGGGATTAAGTAACAAGAATTTAGGACCACAAAATACAATTTATATAAAACAACCTCACTTAATTGAACACCAACACTGGATGAACAGAGTAATTTGGTTTGCCCTCACTTGAGTCCTTCTGTAGGAAACCCTATGCTCAGACTTGCATCCCAAAATGATGCTCCTGACTTTCCATGGATGTGGCAGAATTCACAATGTCCCAGGACAATATCTTAATGCCACTTTGTTTCATGCACTCTGGATGTGGTTAGAATTGGATCCTACTCTGAATTCATCAGCACTGTTTTTCATTTGTAACAGCCGAGAGCTTTGGGGGTTTCAGAAGAATTTGCTTCAGCTTTCTTTTTCATTAGAATTTATTTGCAGCTGAGGGAAATTCCAGCAGCCAGAAGCATCATCACATAAATTAATGGGTTGATCCCACTCCCTGGCCTAGCACAGCTTTGGGGCAAACTTGTTAAACCCTGGCAATACAGGTGTGCCTTTTCCTTCTGATTTTCTAGGTTAATAATGAGAAACTTTGAGGTCATAATTTACAAATGCAAAGCACTGATTAGCTGTTTAGATTAAATTATGAACAGCTTAATATGCTGTGTATGCTTTTCCTAGAAAGACTTGGATTATTTCATTGCTTCAGGAAACACAAGGGGCTTCTTTTTTCCTTGAGACAGTGCTGGGTGCATGTGCTGGGAATGGGAATCTTTGGGGTGAGGCTGGCAGGTTTGGGGAAGGGTCTGGTGGCTGCTTCAGGTCTGAGCTCTGTCAGCTCCTCCTCTCCCTCTGGTTTTTGGTGCTGTGGCTCTGTAGAGCTGCACCCAAGGAATCCACCATGGGAGTGCACCTTGGTGACTTCTGTGTGGGAACTTTTTTCAGTTGGATCACAGAATTTCCACATTCTTCTGGGGTGTCTGGTGGCCCAGTTGAAGCTACTGAGCAGCATGATCTGAAGAGAGCTGGGGAAATGCCAGGCATTCCCCTGCTGAGCATGTCTGAGGTTTCAGCCCAGGGCCTCTGGTCTCCCTCTGGAGGCTCCATCTCTGAGCCCTTCCCTCTTAGAGAGCCTTGGAAAGCCAGGGAAGGGCAGCTGCCCACAGTGAGGGCTTTTTGGATCTAGAGAAGGTGCAGGAGACGGTGGGAAGCTGAACAGGGCTTTCAGAAATCATCTTCACCAAGTCTGTGCAGTAGGAGCTACAAGAACATAAATTGGTATTTCCTCCTGCAGTTTTGTTATTACATCAGGCCCTGGAATGCCCAGGTAGGGTGGTGACCTTAACTCTTCACCAAAATTTTAGGAATTATTTAGCTTACAGTGCTTATGGCCTTCTATGTATATCTGTATATGGACACAAAGGTGTTGCAGCTGCAGCCCTCTCAGAACTCTGCTGCATCTCCATGGATGCTTCTCCCAAATCCAGGAAGCATCAGCTCAGCTCCTCTCACACACAGCCCAACAGACTTTCAACAGCACAAAGCATTTCTCACCCCCATTCACTCTCAGAAAAAGCTACTTTGCTGATAGCAACCTGGTTTTGAGTGCAGACGAAGCTGAAGTAATTTCATTGCATAACCTGCCACTTAATGGCTACAATTAGCTGAGTGAAATTTCCCACAATGGCTGGAGTTGGAGTTCTAATGATTTTGCTCCTGCCAAAATGCCCACTTTCCCCCTAAGACTCCATAGCTGATTATTAAAAACCTAAGGCATCATTTCGACTTCCCCACTCATATCTATCATAAAGAAAAATAACATTACATATGTTTACTGCTGTCACCTGCTTCCTTCCCACAATACATGTGTTCTGCAGGATATTAAAAAATCTATGATGCACAAGTGAGTCGTAACAAGAAAAGCAATTACATCTCTATCTTTATTCAGAGCACATAAGGTTTTGGGCTGTTCAGACAAAGATATGACATTTTCAGGCAGACAGTGTTATTGTTCCACACTCTGTGCAGTTTAGGATCTTTAATAAGAGCCTTCTCTTGAAAGCCTTTCTAGAATATTTTTGCATGTTCAGCTGAGCATTCACGTGTGAAGGTCCAGTGCAGGGCAGCAGAGGGGTGCCCAGAGCAGGAGCTGCTCCTGTCTGTGTAAAGAATGAGCTCTGGGATTGTCAGGACCCAGGACATTGCTTTGGCTGCCCTGGGTGATTCCAGACCCTGGCGGGGGCTCAGAGACCTCAGAACAGAGTCACAAACACCTGTGCCTTGGATTTTAGCCCATGGAAACAATTACCAACTTTGTGTGAGGAGTTACAAGCCACAAGAGTTTGAGTAGAATGATAGTGAATTTGTCACAGGGTGAAAATGTAGAATTTTGGGGATTTAGAATGGGGGTTCAGGAGGCAAGATGGAGGAATCTGGGCATGTCCTGTCTTTCTTCTCCTTCTTCTTGTCCTCCATCTTCTGCTGTGATGGTGACACTTTTGGATTGGTTTAGAGATAGACTGTCCAACATAGGTGATAGGTATTGGAAAATTATTGTCAATAAAGTACAGTAGTTTGTAATATAAAAAGTTAACACCACCCCAAGGGCAGGGACTGTGCCACAGCCCAACCTGCTGGACAGATCTCAGCAGGTCAGAGAAAGAATGGAACAGATAAGAGAAAATAAACAACCCTGGAAAGCAGAACTGATGAATCTCGGGTTCTTCTTCAGTCTCAGGGCTGGAAAAAAGAGACTTTCCAACACCTTGGGAGCCACTTCAAGCACAGAAAGCCAAGAAGGGCTCTTGGGCTGCTCTTGGCAGGGTCCTGGGCAGAGATGGAGCCCCTGGTGAGGCTGGGAATGCAGACACAGTTGGGTTTCACTGGCTGTGGTGTCCCTTTGAGATCACCCAGCTTTGCCACTAGAAAGTGTCAGAAGAGAGGAACACCTGTACACTCCAAACACGTCTGGCATGTGCAGAAATGCTGTTCTGAGAGGCACAGAGCTGATGGCACCTGCACTCTGCCTTCCTGCTCCTGAGACAGGGGAATCAAGGAGGACCAAGAGCTCCTGGCAGGGGCAGAGCTGGATCTCCCTGCTGAGGTCCCTGAGGGTCTGAGCAGTTCAAATGCAGCTCCCCAAAGGGCAGTGCTGCTGTGGGGGAGCTGCTGGGCTCTCCAGCTCCCTGGCCTGGGGCACACGAGCCTGAGAATGGCTGCAATGGTCCCTGGTTTGTGCTGCATGCTGACTCTGAACATGGGACCCTGCAGGAGCAGGGGGGCCTCAGGAGCCCTGAGTGCCATTTTCCCATCACATAAAGCATTTTTGGAGCTGTGTCTGCTGTCACCTTTCTGAGCTTGTTGGGTGTTTTGTGGCTCTCAGCCTCGTGGTTTTCCCAGAAGGAACCCTGATTGTCCCTGTCTGGTACCATGAGGAGGATGCTAAGGATTAATATTTACTGCTCCTCTGCATCACATGCAGGTGTCTTCCCAGTGTCTTTCTAGTGAGAAATCCTGGGAGCTGAGAAAGCAAAGAGATGATTTTTCTGCCTTTCAAATCTGTATTTTCTAACTGATCATTTGTTAGTTGTCTTTACCAGGCATTTTCTAGTTTGTCCTGTCTGCAGAAAAACTCTTTTGCAAGACAGACCTGGAGGTTCTGCAGGACACCACAAATGCAGGTTTGTAAATTTATATGAGGTTTATCTTCAGTGGGCAGAGGAGATTGAATAAAAGGGCCTGTGTAAAACACAGCTATTAAGGAAATATTTTCAAATTGTTGCTACAAAAACTGTTCAGATTCTGATGACATTCATTTGTACGGCTGTGAGGAACCAGTGGGAAGAATTCTCAAGTGTTCTTTCAGTCCCCTGAGGACTGACAGAGACATTTTGAAGTATTTTGCTTTGTAGCTGTGGTGCAGCAGCCAAGCAGTGCAATGGAGCAGCCAGAGTTTTATGTGTGTGTGGGTCAGTGCAGGTTAAACCTTCAGTCTGCTTTTGAACTGCATCATTACTTAGAGCACCAAGTGGGACCGAGTGGGGGCTGCAATTGCTGCTAGATATGGGATTAATGGCAGCAGCTGAAGTTGCCAGTTTGTCATGCAGACGTTAATGGCTTGGTGGGATCATATTTAAAACTCTATGTGTGGATAAAAAAAATGTTGCTCTGCTTGTTATGCAATTTTCCAACAGCCTGTAGGGGCTGGACTGTGCTGCTCCCCAAACAGAGGGGAATGACAGGGACAAAACACAAAACCTAAATTGCTTAACCTACTTAAATTGTAGTGTTCTACATTGCCATGACTTAAGTAGGGTATGGTATGGGGGAAAAAAAGAGCCTGCATGTATATTTTGCCCTTTACAGATAAGAAAATAAAATGCCTTATTGCAAGTAGGGTTTGGTTCTCTTAGAATGAAAAAAAAGAAGGGTAAAATCAAGTCCAACATCTGCTTGGTTTGCTCAGCCAAGAACTTGCCTTTAAAGCACAATTTCAGGAAAAAGCCCAAGTGCTAAGGTCAGCAAGCAGCAGAGGCATCACTTCCCAGTAGATGTGGAGGTGTGCTGGTATTTTCAGAATATCTCTGCATATATCTCTGTGTGAGGTCTCTATGTTTCTGCCACATACCAAGATTTTTGAAATGATGAAACTGTTCTGCCTCTCCATTGCAGTAATCATTGGAATCTGTGTTTTCCTTGCCTGAGGGACGCTCTGGTGGCAGGGTCCCAGGCTGGGGAAGCTCTCCCTGAGCTCAGCTCTGTGTGGCCACTGCTCAGGACCAGGCAGAGGAGAAAACAGGCTTGGCCATACGAATGAGGTGCTGTGGAATTGCCCTTTCAACTGAAACTTGGCTGTTCATGGTTCTCCATCCAGGCCAGCATGTTCTGGTCCACCTGGGGAGGGGTGGGACATGCTGGGCACTGCCTGGTGCATTTTTGGAAAGCCAAACCACCATGGTTCCTAAAGATTATTGCTGCACAGGGGTGAGGGTGGTGTGAAACCCTGGCACACAGGGACATTTCACCCTCAGAGCCATCCCCTGTGTGCTGATGGAACCCTCTGGGGGCAGTTCAGCTCCTGCCCACGTTTGGGTTTAAAGGTGTGAGCACAAACTTCTCATGGTGACTGAGCTCCCTTTGCTCCCCACACAGCCCAGCAGCTGTAGCAGCCCCTGCCAGATGTGCTGTGCCTTTGCCAGCTGTGCTGTGCCTTTGCCAGCTGTGCTGTGCCTCTGCCAGCTGTGCTGTGCCTTTGCCAGCTGTGCTGTGCCTCTGCCAGCTGTGCTGTGCCTTTGCCAGCTGTGCTGCCCCTGGCCAGGGCTTGGCCAGGCCCTGCTGAGCTGCTGGAGCTGGGGGTGGATGCCCACCAAAGGCTGCACTGGAGCAATCTGCACAGCTCTGTACGGCACTGCGCAGCTCTGTACATCTCTGTACAGCTCTGTACATCTCTGTACAGCTCTGTACATCTCTGCACAGCTCTGCACAGCTCTGCATGGCTCTGTACAGCTCTGCACAGCTCTGCACGTCTCTGTACAGCTCTGCATGGCTCTGCACAGCTCTGCACGGCTCTGCACAGCTCTGCATGGCTCTGCACAGCTCTGTACAGCTCTGCATGGCTCTGCACGGCTCTGCACAGCTCTGCATGGCTCTGCACAGCTCTGTACAGCTCTGCACGTCTCTGTACAGCTCTGCATGGCTCTGCACAGCTCTGCACGGCTCTGCACGGCTCTGCATGGCTCTGCATGGCTCTGCACAGCTCTGTACAGCTCTGCATGGCTCTGCATGGCTCTGCACGGCTCTGCATGGCTCTGCACGGCTCTGCACAGCTCTGCATGGCTCTGTACAGCTCTGCATGGCTCTGTACAGCTCTGTACAGCTCTGCACGGCTCTGTACAGCTCTGTACAGCTCTGCACAGCTCTGCACGGCTCTGCATGGCTCTGCACAGCTCTGCACGGCTCTGCATGGCTCTGTACAGCTCTGCATGGCTCTGTACAGCTCTGCACAGCTCTGTACAGCTCTGCATGGCTCTGTACAGCTCTGCATGGCTCTGTACAGCTCTGCATGGCTCTCCATGGCTCTGCACGGCTCTGTACAGCTCTGCATGGCTCTGCACAGCTCTGCATGGCTCTGTACAGCTCTGCACGGCTCTGCATGGCTCTGCATGGCTCTGTACAGCTCTGCACAGCTCTGCATGGCTCTGCATGGCTCTGCACAGCTCTGCACAGCTCTGCACAGCTCTGCACGGCTCTGCATGGCTCTGCACGGCTCTGTACAGCTCTGTACAGCTCTGCATGGCTCTGTACGGCTCTGTATGGCTCTGCACGGCTCTGCACAGCTCTGCATGGCTCTGTACAGCTCTGTACAGCTCTGTACGGCTCTGCACAGCTCTGCATGGCTCTGTACAGCTCTGCACGGCTCTGCACAGCTCTGTACAGCTCTGCACAGCTCTGCATGGCTCTGCATGGCTCTGCATGGCTCTGTACAGCTCTGCATGGCTCTGCATGGCTCTGCACGGCTCTGCACAGCTCTGCATGGCTCTGTACAGCTCTGCATGGCTCTGTACGGCTCTGCATGGCTCTCCATGGCTCTGCACGGCTCTGTAAAGCTCTGCATGGCTCTGTACAGCTCTGCATGGCTCTGTACAGCTCTGCACGGCTCTGTACGGCTCTGCATGGCTCTGCACAGCTCTGCATGGCTCTGCACGGCTCTGCACGGCTCTGTACAGCACCAGAGCCCCCAGTGTTTGAGGGGGAAGCTCCTGGCAGTGTTGCTGATTCTGCTGAGTTTTGGCTCAGCCGCCCTCTCCCGGGCCGATGTCCATGAGCTCAGCCTTGAGGGGATTTTCTGGGCAGGGATAGCAAGAAAAGGCCCCAGGCTGTGGTGGCAGGGCTGTGGTGACCTTCCCTCTCTGCTGTGCCTGCCCTGGGCAGCCTCAGCCTCCTGGGGGCTCAGAAATGCAGTGCAAGGACAATTTACCCTCACTCCACCCTTGGAGTTTGGTGCTGCACTCACTTTAGTGAGGTGCTGGTGATACAGAGGGAGCAAAGTGATGGCAGCCCCAGAGTGACCAGGACACCATTTATATCAACAAAATAACTATTAATATCAAATTGCTCGATCAGAATAATTTATGAATTTAATTTAGCTTTTCTTTAATTTTAATTTCCTACATAAGAATCTACTTTATACATGTTTAATAAAGGTCTAATGTCTATAAATCATGTAGCTGTATTTATTTTGGGAAGTTGTGAGGACTTGATTTTAAAACAAAACTGTCTCTTCATAAAACACTATATTGATAATCCATGCAAATAGAAGGGAATTCTCTTTGGGGACGAATCCAGACAGGTGGATTTTAGGAATAAAAAAATACCTTATGAAAATGGCCTGAAATCTGCCATATCATGCTTCAAGTGAATTGCAAACTTTGCTTGTGAAAAACAACAGAGGGTTTTTTAAGTCTGCACCAAAATAATTCATACTGAGCACACACACGGACACAGACACAGACAAGAGACATTCTGGGCACTCAACCCTAGAATTTGCATTTTTCTCAAAATTTTAATAACGATCAACTTCAAACAGTTTATTTTGCCTAAGACTTCTACCTCAAGTCTTCTTAAAAGGTTAAAAAAATTCAACAAAATCTCATAATCAATCCTCTGGGAGACCTTTCTTCACATAACCCTCCCAGGAACCTAAAGTAGAAAGAAAAGGCCATTAAACATGTTAGCTGATATAAAAAATAGAGTCTGGAAGGAGAGAGGATGGAGATATTGAAAAAAACCTCTAGAAGCTACCAATAGAGTGGACATTTTTGTACTTTTGGTGACACATTTTGCCTGAACAAACAGGGCCAGCATGGGCATGAGCCATGCCCTGGGGAGCTGCTGCACAGAACACTGAGGCTTGGCCACAGACTCAGGTTGTGCAGCCCAGGGAGTGCTCAGGGTGCCCCCTTGGGCCAGGTAATTCCAAGTTCTGCTCTCTGATTGTGACAGCTGAGCTTTGCTGAGGTTGATGCTGGGGATTTCACTGGGGGAGCTCCGGGCTCCTGGGTGAGCTGGACTGGGAAGCGCAGAGCTCCCAGCAGAGAGAGCAGAGAGCAGGAATGGGCACTGGATGGAACAGCCCAGGGGAGGAGCTGGGGGGTGCAGCAGGGAACCTCCTGCAGGAGGGGTCCCAGAGGGTGTGGGTGCTCTGTGTGTGTGTGTGTGTGTTTGGGTGCTGTGTGTGTGTGTGTTTGGGTGCTGTGTGTGTGTGTGTGTGTGTGTGTTTGGGTGCTGTGTGTGTGTGTTTGGGTGCTGTGTGTGTGTGTTTGGGTGCTGTGTGTGTGTTTGGGTGCTGTGTGTGTGTGTGTGTGTGTGTGTGTTTGGGTGCTCTGTGTGTGTGTCTGGGTGCTGTGTGTGTGTTTGGGTGCTGTGTGTGTGTGTTTGGGTGCTGTGTGTGTGTGTGTTTGGGTGCTCTGTGTGTTTGGGTGCTGTGTGTGTGTGTTTGGGTGCTGTGTGTGTGTTTGGGTGCTGTGTGTGTGTGTTTGGGTGCTGTGTGTGTGTGTTTGGGTGCTGTGTGTGTGTGTGTTTGGGTGCTCTGTGTGTGTTTGGGTGCTCTCAGTGTGTGGGTGCCCCCTGGGTGCTTGGTCTCTGCTGCTGTTTTTGGGTTCATTCCCCAAAGCCCCCCCTGCACTCACTCTGCATCCCCAGCACGGCCCAGAGCAGGATCCTGGACACCTGGGCTGCATCCCAGTGGGGAAATGGCCTGGAAATGCCCTGGAAATGCTCTGGAAATGCCCTGGAAATGCCAGGAATGGGCTGAGCAGTCAGGAATGAGCCCTGTTTATCATGCAAGAATTGGGTAATTCCATTCCTGACTTCCTGCTGCCTCTCCATTTGCTGCAGCCTGTTGGTGCCTAAGTGGTGAACACTTGAGGCAATACATTAAGACTTGAAAGGAACAATAAATTTTACAATTAGGTTAGCAAACACCAACGATGGTATTTCTCCCTGTTGATAATTACAAATCAATTATCTCATATGTTTTAAAAAATGATAACTCCCATGGTGGTGTTGCACAGCAAATGTTCTCAGAAAGATGTGAGAACTTCAGGGCCAAGTGCTAGAACGTGTGCAGTGGTTAGCAACAGAAATGTTTGAACCCTGAAGCAATCCTTCTGTGAAAAATGTATTAAATTAAGGTCAGCTGGAGCAAACTGCTGCTGAACATGGTTAGTGTAAAAGAGAGAGCATCTTCAAGGAGGGAGATAATGGGACTGAATTTTTATGTCTAATGAACTGAAGATCCAGGCTCTGATGCAATGTTTTACAATCTGTTTATTGCACTATAGGGGTTTTTGTTCAATTCCATGAGCAACACTGCAAGTATGAAATAAAGTCTCTCATAATAATAAACTAATGACTACACGAGTCTGATTTCAGCAAATCAGTGTTTCTGTTACAAGCAATGGTTGAGTTGGTTATTTGTACTAAAAGGGCTGCAATTATTTACTTTAGCACTATATGTAGGCTGTTAGAATTAATTGACAAATAAGCAGGGTAAATCCATGCTCTAATATTGCATATCTAACTGTAGCAACAGAGAGAAGAGCAAAGATGAACAGTTTTTGAGGAATAATGGTATTTTCAAAGGAAAGCTGTGTCAGAGAGGCCTGAAGGGAGTGGAGGGGCTGCCTGCAGCAGGGCAGGGCTGGTGGGTGTGTGCAGTGGCTTTTGGCACTGCCCCAGCCCTGCCCTGGAGCTGCCTTGCAGTGACCAGCAGAGACATTTGATGTGTTCCTGGTGTTCCCCATGCCCATCTCACCCATGGCTGAAATGGCCTTTGCAGCTGTGGGATGTGGCTGCTCTCTCTGCATCTCCCCTGTCCTCCAGTTTGCTGTGAAGGCTCCTGAGGAGGTGACACATGGCACTGTGCTGGCTCCAATGCAGACGTGGGGCTGCACTGGCAATTACAGAGACACAGACAATGTGTGAGAACCCAAACAAACAGCACCCACACACCAGCTCAGTTCCTGGATGCAAATGTTGTGCTTGCAGGTGCAGATGGGATAATTGTGCATGGAAATAATCACAGCCCATTTGCATGGGTAATTTGTGTACACAGTGATGGCACATGCATATCTACTGGTGCAAAACCTGCTTTGGAATCCAGAGAGTTACTGTGGCACTGCCTCAGCCCTGGGAGCAGTTTCCCTTTTCAGCCTTTTTGCCCCTACAGATATTGCAGTAAATAGAACAATGGATGTGTGATGTCCTCCCATGAACAGAGCAGGGAAAGGTTATGTCAGAAAACCTCTTCTAATCTTCAGAAAAAGGAATATATATGTGTGTGTATACATATATATAGATATATATATATAAGAAAGCACATATATATATATATATATATATATATATATATATATATATGTCTTATATATGTCTTTAAGAAAGCACCATTCCCAAATTCTCTCCAGCTTTCCTTGGGAAGTGAAAACAAAGAGCAAAGAGAAAGAAGCTCTGAAATGGAAGAGGAAAAGAGCCCAGGCTGAGAGGAAAAGGGGCTCAGTGAAGCTGCATCCCATTTCATGATGGAAGCTGCTGACATTGCAGCTTCATGGCCTTTCCCAACAAACCTGACAGGCTTTACAGCAGCTCTAAATTAGAGTATGGAGTAAAGTACAAGTGGTTAGGAGTGAGTGCAGCAGGCAATTGCTGTAGAGTTTGTTGTCACTTTTATTCCCAGTGAAGCCTAAATACTGTATTGTCTGTTTTGTTGACAGCACCTGCAAAAGTAAAATGAAAAACAAAAGTCTTTGACACTGAAGGATTATCTGTGTTAATTTTCCATGTTTTGCTCTGAAGGAGTGACATTTGTACTTTTAAACTTTTGTACTGCAGCTTTCCACTATTGTGCTCCTATTGTATAGAGTTTGGGATTGAAATGAGTTTAAAAATGTACCAAAGTGCTGCTTTGGCTCCTGCTGAATGTGTGCAAGAGGAATGTGAGTAACTTCATCATTTCTGCTGATTAATAATTTTAGATGTGTTTTGTGCATGTGTCTGAGAGCTGACAGCACAGATCTTTAGTACCTAATAACATCATGTCTTACACATGAGATATAATAGGATTTATTAAGTAGGGCTTATACTAAAGACATTTATTCTCATAAGTTCTGCTGCATGGCAACCCTAGGATTTGTAATTATTTTCTGGTTAGGAATGAAATTCTGGTGTAGTTCAGCAGCATTTGCAGTGAACTGTGGTGACCTGACACACAACATTTGGATTGAAGTGAGCAGCACAGCACCTGCCCCCACCAGAGCTGAGCTGGAACCATCATAAAACCAGCTGGGCTTTACACTGGGAGCAGCAGAGGAACTGGTGTCCATAATGCTGGAATAACAACAGCCTGGGTCTAGTTCTCAGAATGTTGTTTAAAACAAGTTCCCCACTAAAGCAAACCCATTGCTTTTGTTGTTACTTTAAATCAAAAGTTTTACACCCATTTTTAATTGCAGAAAGGGCTTACTTTGGGTCCTGTGCTTCTGGAAGATTATTTATGATGTCCAGAATCAGTAGTTAATTCCTTTAAAATGTCCTTTTTTGACATCTGCCAGTCCAATGGCATCTTCCATGTGCTGTGGAAAGCAGGGAGAATCTGTCAGAGATCTGAATCTTGGTGGGGAAACCTTTCCCTGTAGAGTTAGACTTGACTTTTTCAAGAGACTAAAAATATCTTTTAGGGCCATGTGTGGTGTGTGCTGCTTTCTTTTAAGGAGTTTTTAAATTTCAGTTGTTTTGGGAGGATCTGGGTGTTCCTGGGCACATTAGCACTTTTCTGTTGCTTGGCTTTGAATGTGGGCGGGTTCACACTGAGAAAGGTCTCTTTACATAATTTCCTTTATTTATTTCTCTCTATTAATAGCTTTCTGTGCCTACTACAGTTTATTGGCTACATAAACTGCAAAATCTGGTGAACTTTATGGTCCAGCACAGAGTCAGCTGTGTCAGATCCATGAAATGAGTGCAGCTGGTTTGTGCAGGGACTCAGAGCACACAGAGGGGCTGATAACAAACCTGAAAGAACACCATTCCCCTTCAAACATCCTTCCATTAGAGTATGGAAAAATCCAGAGAGCTTGACTCTAGGGGGGTTTCATTATGGTTCCCTGTTCTGTGACAGCTGCTCAGCCTCCCAGCACCACCACCCTCTGCTGCAGCTGAAGTTTCAGTGCTGAGGAGCTCAGGCACCTGGAGGGATGTGTGGGGTGAGAAGCCAGGGCTCTTGCAGGTGCAGGTGCTGTGGGGAGGATTTTTGCAGCCTGTGTTCTGTGCACTTGGCATTCTCTATGGCTGGTATTAATAGGTTACTCATCATTTATGGGCAAATGTTTGCAGACCCCCAGGAGTTTCCATCCAGGAAGCACAGCACACATCCAAAATAGTCCAGCTGGGCAGCTTTGCTATTCATCTTTTGCTGCATGCCTTCAGCTGAACACAAGTGATGAGCTGTCCACAAAATAAAATGTCAGTTTTTATTTATGTCAGTCTCAGTGGTAAAAAGGCATTTCCAGTGCTAGAACCAACCCCTCATTTTTCAGCCATGAGCCCCTGGGGATTGCAGGCCTGAGGAGGGATGGGCTGGGATGCAGAGCTGTCCCTGCAGGGCTCCCAGCAGTGCCTGCTGAGGGAGGCCCTGCCTGGCACCCTGGCACAGCAAAGCACAACCAGATCAACGTGGGCAGCTCACACTGGTGCCAGGCACAAAGCTGATTATGGGCTCTGCTAATTCTCTGGATTCACATCAAAATGTCTTAGGAGCCAGAACTCCTGCTGGGTTTAGCAGTGTGGATTACACTGCAGATTATTTCCAGCTGTAATATATATATATATATATATACACATATATATATACACACAGATATATATATACACACACACACACACATATATATATATATATATATATATATATATATATATATATATATAGAGTCAGGACCTTTTCTATGGATGGTCCCTTTGTCACTCCTGGAGAAAGGGGGGTTTCTAGGGGGGTCTCTGGTGTTCTTGGGGGTCTCTGGTGTTGAGATGACCCCAAGATGTCTTAGACAGTCTCTTTTCCCAGCCTGGCAGCCAAAGAAGGAGTCAGGATTCTTTTGTTCTCATTCTCAAGGTTGTTTATTTTCTCTTATCTGTTCCATTCTTTCTCTGACCTGCTGAGATCTGTCCAGCAGATTGAGTTGTGACACAGTCCCTGCCCTTGGGGTGGTGTTGGCTTTTTATATTATGAACTATGTGTACTTTATTTAAAATAATTTTCCAATACATATCTCCTATGTTAGACAGTCTGTGTCTACTCTAAACCAATCCAAAAGTGTCACCATCACAGCAGAAGATGGAGGACAAGAAGAAGGAGAAGGACAGGACACACCCAGATTCCTCCATCTTGCCTCCTGAACCCCCATTCTAAATGCCCAAAATTCTACATTTTCACTCTGTGACAAATTCACTATCATTCTACTCAAACTCTTGTGGCTTGTAACTCCTCACACAAAGTTGGGAATTGTTTTTTCCATGGACTAGAATCCAAGGCACAGGTGTTTGTGACTCCATGCCAAGGTCTCTGAGCCCTGCCAGGGTCTGGAGCCCTCCAGGGCAGCCAGAGCAATGCCCTGGGTTCCCACAAACTGTCAGCTGACTGTGGAAGGATCTCACTGTGGCCCTGCTCAGCCTGACAGCAGCAGCAATAGAAGCTGTGTTGGGGCACAGGAATCTCCTGCAGGGTGAGCAGTGCAGGGCAGCAGCAGGAGCCCAGCCCTGGGCAAGCACAGCACCTGGGGAGGGCTGGACGTGATGCTGAGAGAAGTATCCAAAATACATGAACTAAATTGTTCTTAACCAAGAGCTGTGGAATCAGTAGAGTTTGCTGATTCAGCTGGCCAAGGTGGGTTTAAAACTGGAATAGTTTTTGTTGTGGGGAGCAAAAGGGTTCCTGAGAGCTGCCCCTGCAATTTCTCATGAACTCTCCAAGGCCACTCATTGCTGTGTTTCTGTGCTCTTCACTGACACCCATTCCTTTGCACTCAGAAAGACCCTTGAAAATGCAAGTTAGATGACCTCTGCTGACTCCCAGCCATATTAAATTTCATGTTTTTAACAGAGGAATTCATTACCCTTATTGCTAAGATACAATGAATAAGTGGCAGCTTTTTGGAATTAGCAGCCTGATGTCCTATCTCAGATGGCACTTTGACCATACTTTATATGCTTTGACATTTTATTTCATTTAATATTGTAGGATGCCCCAAGGTGCTTTAACCTGGAGGCTGCTGTAAAAATAAAGCTGAAATGCATCCCAGGAGCATTTTGGGAAAGCTTGGCCGTCGGGTCACTGGCACATGGAGCCAACAGTTAAAATACACAGTAAAAGAGTTTCAATAACCCACTAAAAATGCATCATTTATTCCAGCTTATCCATCCCAGTGTGCAAAGAGAGCTCTGGAAACCACTGCAGCTCCTCTTCCTAAAACTGCACATGGAGCCATTCTGCCTTCCAGAGACACGCAGGGAGGTTTGTGTGAGGGAAGGTTAAAAGAAGGGAACAATGATGCCTCCACAGCCAAAAATTGTCCTCTTTAAACTTTAATTTTTCATGCATAAACTGGGGCAAGTGATGAGCTGAACCAGCAGTAGGGATCTGTAGGAAAGCCTAAATGATGCTGTAAATGCTGAGTATCATTTTCACGCTGTTTTGCTCAATTGCCCTCTCCCAGCTGCACCAGGGCAGTTCTCCAGGTGACCTGGGAAGGGCCCATCTTTTCTCCTTCTGGAAGATTTGGAGTTGGAGGCTGCACAGAGCCCTGCAGTCCATGGACACCCACTGGGAAGGGCACTGGGGTTTAACTTTCACCTTGAAGGGAATGGTTCCAGAGAGGGTGAAGGGCAGAAATTCTGGTGAGGCCTTTTACATCATTTCTGTAACTCTGAATAAAACAGATTATTCTGATTCCTACAGTCATCTGTAAGAAAGAAAATAGCCCAGCCCCACAGACCCCAACCCTAGAGAGAGAGATTGTTCTATTGTATTTTTACAATTAAGATAATAGTCTATGATTTCCTCCTTGTTATCTTAAGGAAAAATAAGCATTCATGCAAACACTGGTTATTAAGAATCCTAACTGCTGTCATTGTTGTACAGCTTTTTATGGCCTCAAAAAAAAGCTGGGAGATGGAGCATTTGTAAGTGCTTTAATAACTGGTTGTCACTTGCCAAAGAATGGACACCAAGGATATCAGCAATTCACACACAGAGCCACTCAAAAGCTGAAGAATGTACAGTTATTAATTTCAAAGTAAAGAGCTGAGTTTAGTGACTGGTAAAGAAACCAGCTTTGTGGTTTGCAGGAATCAGAGGTTTTGTGTGGGATACAAGGTCTCAGCTCTGGGCAAGTCCTCTGAGGCAGAAACACTCTGGCCTCTTACAAGAAGTTTCTCCTCTGCTCCATGTTGGGTCACGTGGTGGTGTAGGTGGAGATAAAGCATATTTTTTAAATCTAAAGGTTACTTTATTCAAAGGAACTCACTGAGTCAAAATACCAACTGACTTCTGGGGAATTAATAAATTAATTTGGTAGCATCATCTCAAAAAAATATCACATATTTCTTTCTGCTTATATATACAAATTGCATGTACATGTAGAAATAATAATTAGCATTGTGTTATCATCTAATAAAAACTTCCTGAACGTTTAAAAATTTGATATGGCTATTCATGTCTCATGGCAAAGCATTTGTCTCTTGCATACCTGAATGCTGAAAGTTTCATTACCAGTGTGTGAATTTGCTCCTTTAGATCCTTCTTTAAATGAAAAAAAAAATCAACAATGTTGAAGTCTTTGGAACAAGCTTTATTTTGTTTTACAGTGTTGCTAGTGTATTGAGAAATATCACATCATATTAACTTATTTTTTTCTGGCTCACTTGCTTAGAGGTAACAGGACAAAATGCATTATAGGCTGAATTTTAAGTGCATGAAGTAGTTGAAAATCTTTTTTTCCTCTATGAATAGTAGCTGCCATCAATGCACAGTGATACAGTGATTAATTTGGGATTCTCCAGGGATGGCTGGCAGTGATTCCTGCATCCCTATCCCAGCATCACAACCTGATTCACAGCTCATTCCATCACAACTGTGCCACAGTTCGTGGGGCTGGGATGGGGCAGCATGGCCAGAGCTGTTTGCAGCTGCCTGGCCTGGAAAATCCTGAATGGCTCTTGCTGCTTCTTATAACAGAGGACAAGATCCAGAGATGTTGGGAACTGCTGGAAAGTGCCTGCAAACCCTATCAGGCAGAAATACATGCAATTAATTTCTGCTGTTTTCTGCTCTCACAGTGTGGAGGGGTGTGAGGTTTAATAACTCTATGCAGGGCATTCCCTGATGAGACTTTTAGAGCCCTTACTCTGGAATCTGCAGCCCTGGTTGTACTTTTAGCTACAATATTTATTGAAACTCACCTGCACTGAACAAAATGCAAACTATTTGGGGTGCAATGGATGTCAGTCCCTTGGGCCAGCTGGGAAGGAGGGAGAATTAGCAGATGCAGTTGCTCATGGTTCAACTCCCACCCTTGAATTCTCCATAACTTGCACAGTGAAGATGAAATATCATGGGTGATTCTCCTGGGGGAGACTCTCACTGCCAGGTGCAGGGAAAGATGGGAAATGGGCTGCAAAGGAGATGCAGGTTTGCACACTGCCCTTGTAACTCAAATTTTCCAGGTCTCCTCTCAGTTGCTTTCTTACATTTGTCCAGGAAGAACAAGAGACTCCAAAAGCACCTGTGAGACAAAGGAGCCCTGGTGTGAGGATGCAGCACTGAGGGAATATTTTACAGGAACATTTCTTTGCTGCCACTTTCTCTGTTCTAGTCAAAGGCTCTGCAATCTGTCCATATTTATTGCTTGGTTTAATATACATTATTTAGAGTTTTCCCTGACCTTCATCCCTGGCTCTGAACCACGCTGTTTAATTTTGTGCAGATGGACACAAACACTTCCCCTGCAAATGTAAAATGTGGCTCTGAGATTTTCTGGGTGTGGGAAGGGCCCACAGACCTTTCATGTTGCAAAGGCTTTGGAAGGATCTCCCAAAGCTGAACTGGACATCTCCACTCTGCCACGGGAAATTCATGGATTAAACAGAGATGTGCCATCACTCATCAAGCTGGTCAAGAATATTTCCCTGTTTGAATGTCTGCCCCACCCCAGCTTGGGAAGAAACATTCCCAGCCTCCTCTTTTTGGGTTATTCCTCATTAGTTTTGGGTTATTCCTCAGCTTTTTGTGTCTGGAGATCATTAGGCCTGTTCCATGCACCTCTATGTGAATCCACCTGCAGCACTGTGAGGTAGATGGAGCCCTCAAATCTCAGTAAAATCTCTCTATCCACTCACCCTGGGGCAGTGCAGCTTTTTATTTTTAATGCAAGTAAAACTGAAGCTTAATATTACACCTCCTTGAAGGAAGCATTTGAATTCCTAAAGGAGTGCTGTGTTTGAAGCATTATAATCTGCAGCTATTATGATTATTTTTTTATTTCCCTTTTAAGCTGAAGGTGGGAATTAGGGGTGCTGCAGTCTTTGAGAGGAAGATAGTTGAATTTTGGCTTTCTGCATGGTGGAACAGAGGAATTCTGTGACAGCCATTTATACAAATGGGCCAAGACATATCAGAGCTGATGTAAGTGCTGCCAATGCCTGAGTCTTGTCAGGTTTGTGCCTCCTGATCTTCACTACAAAGAAACCGTGCAAACATGTCACTTTATCACTTTGAGGAGTTAATTTGTCATCCAGGATGGTTTTAATCTCCGAGAGCACAACCATTTCTGAATTGTTTGTTTTATAACTCTGCTCTGTGAGATGTTGCTGGCTTTGATGTGCCTGTTGCTCTCGCCACAGGCAACGAAAAAACATCAGACAGTAAAATATTCCAGTGCAGAGGGCCCTGCTGACCATGCAGCTGGGGAGGGGCTTGCTGTGGCCAGGCCAGTGGGCACACAGTGACCAGAGCAATGATCACACAGTGACCAGGCCAGTGATCACACAGTGACCAGGGCAATGATCACACAGTGACCAGGGCAGTGATCACACAGTGACCAGGGCAGTGATCACACAGTGACCAGGGCAGTGGAGACCCCTTGGCTGAACCAGTGATCACCCTGTGCCCAGGGCAGTGATCACTCCATGGCCAGGGCAGTGGTCACTCCATGGCTGGGGCAGTCAGTGGTCACTCTGTCACTCCATGCCCAGGGCAGTGGTCTCTCCATGGCCAGGGCAGTCAGTGGTCACTCCATGCCCAGGGCAGTGGTCTCTCCATGGCCAGGGCAGTCAGTGGTCACTCTGTCACTCTGTGCCCAGGGCAGTGGTCTCTCCATGGCTGGGGCAGTCAGTGGTCACTCTGTGCCCAGGGCAGTGGTCACTCCATGGCTGGAGCACTCAGTGGTCACTCTCACTCCATGGCTGGAGCACTCAGTGGTCACTCTGGTCACTCTGTGCCCAGGGCAGTGGTCTCTCCATGGCTGGGGCAGTCAGTGGTCACTCTGTCACTCTGTGCCCAGGGCAGTGGTCACTCCATGCCCACACCAATGCCACCTCCCATGTGTCCCCCCAGCCCCGTGTCCCTCAGGGGCTCCCAGGCCCTGCCTGGGTTGGGTTCTGAGGTGAAAATGGTGGATTTTGGTTCTTGTGCCCCCACCCAGGTGAGCTCAGAGAGCTCTGACAGCTGAAGCCATTCATTTGTTTATTATGGACAGGGCTCTGTGGGGTTTTGGCAGTTCCTGATCTGTGCTCTCCTGGTCCTGCTTGGGAAGGAGGCAGGGACTCATCACTTCTGGGGCTTGGTCTCTGTCACTGTGGGAATTATCACTCACTTCAATAATTTAGGAATCATTCTCTTGTTCATTTTCTGTCCAAAACTAAATTCCATCTGAAAAATTGCTGGCATTTTTCTCCTCAGAGTGTGAGCACTTATTGTCTAAGGAATTCAAATGCAAAGAGCTTGATGGCTCCATTCTCTTGGCACCAGCTCCATGCAGGAATTTTGTGGATCCTGATTTCACCAGTACCTTGAGCACATGTATTTTTAAAGTCTTTTTTCTCTTTTTCTTCTCTTTTTTATTTTCTTTCCCTTTCAAATTTTTTTTTTTGTTGGTCTGGAGATGCCCAGGAGCCACTGTATATTTAATGTGACAGAAAACTTTAAAAGTAATTTCTGTTTTTAACAGAAATTTATATTATATAATCTCTTTCTATTTTGGTATACATACATAGAAGTATAAATAGAACACTCTTGTTAACCTATTTATGAGGGTTGGAATATTGGGATCATCTATATCATACTGCAATAGTTAAAGGTTTCATCAAGATAAAGATTTAAAGGGAAAAGCAACTTTGGACACAGTTTGGTTATTGCAGTAATAAAAGTATTAAATTGCAACTGATGGAGGTCAGAAGCATAAGCCACAGAGGAAAGAGCCACAATGACATGGAAAAAAGGCAAATATAGCAATATTTGGGTATTCTATGGGCACTGGAAAGAAGAATGGGTAGGAAGGAGACTATTAAATATCCATGTTTTAATACAAAGCCCATATAGAATAACCTGGAAGTAGAGGCAGTTTGAAACTGCATTTTACTTGGTTTGCTGGTAAATCTTTTGGAACAACTGGGTGGCATTTCAACCCAGCAGCTGCAGCAGCTGCCCTGAGAGATGCTGGTGGGCAAAGGAAATTTGCCTGGAAGGAATGAGCTGCCTTGGTTCCCCAGTGAGGCTCAGCAGCTCTGGAAGCTTTCCCAAAGCACAGGACTCCACCACTGACATCACCAGGAGATTCTGGAGCTCTCTTGGGACAGGATGGAACAGCACAGAGCAAAGTTCTTCCTTTGCATCTTTGATTTCTGAAGCTGTGCTGACAGTCTGTCACTGCCTGCCTGTGCTTGCTGCCTGTGCAACCCAGACCACAAACCTCAGACCCAAAGTGCTGAAAGAGAAGGAAACTGCAGGATATTCTGCCAAAGAAACCCTAGGAATAAGTCAAAACCAGTATTTTTCCTACCTGAAATGTGACAGTAGCATATAATTAAATATATATGTGAACCCAAACTGTTACATATCTATATAAAAATCAGGCTACAGTGCTCAGCTTGAGTAACAAAGCTCAGGGATGTGGTTTCCAACACTCAGTTTTAGGCATTATTTAGTTTTACAGAGCTGGAAGTCTTTGCTATTTTGTGTTGGGTAATCAATGGGCTTTTCTTCCCCTCCTGCTGGTGTCCTGTCCCACAGGACAGAATGCCCTGGAGCCCCTCAGAGCACAGCACAAACCCTGAACCCTGGGCAGGCCAGCTCAGGCTGTCCCCTCCCAGCTGTTCCTGGGCTGGGGTTTGGGGCAGGATCCAGCTGGGCACTGCCATCCCTGACTGCCTCTGAAGCCAAGGGTTGGTTGGATTGGCAGAGGATCCTGAAGATTTGGCACAGCAGTGAGAAAAGAATGGGTTTGCCTGTGCACAAGTCCAAACCCTGAGAGCAAAGAGCCAGTTTGGGTTTCCATGCTCCCTCAGGAGCAAAGAGCCAGTTTGGGTTTCCATGCTCCCTCAGGAGCAAAGAGCCAGTTTGGGTTTCCATGCTCCCTCAGGAGCAAAGAGCCAGTTTGTGTTTCCATGCTCCCTCAGGAGCAAAGAGCCAGTTTGTGTTTCCATGCTCCCTCAGGAGCAAAGAGCCAGTTTGGGTTTCCATGTTCCTACAGGAACAAAGAGCCAGTTTGGGTTTCCATGCTCCCTCAGGAGCAAAGAGCCAGTTTGGGTTTCCATGCTCCTACAGGAACAAAGAGCCAGTTTGGGTTTCCATGTTCCTCCAGGAGCAAAGAGCCAGTTTGGGTTTCCATGCTCCTCCAGGAACAAAGAGCCAGTTTGGGTTTCCATGTTCCTACAGGAACAAAGAGCCAGTTTGGGTTTCCATGTTCCTCCAGGAACAAAGAGCCAGTTTGGGTTTCCATGTTCCTCCAAGAGCAAAGAGCCAGTTTGGGTTTCCATGCTCCTCCAGGATCATGGACAGCTGGAATTCTGTGGGCATGCACTGCTGGAGCATCCCTGCCCAGGTGAAGCCCTGTCACTGAAATTCCCCTGCTGAGGAGGAGGGCACACTGCTTCAGGGCCTCATTTCAGGAGCAGTGATTTGGTGTGGGTCCTTTTGTTATATTCCTGATTGCTGGCTCTGATAGCTGAGGCTTAATTCAATGGCTGTGGACATGGAAAAACCTCTCAATGATAACCACTCTGTTTTGTCCTGATTGAATTTGTGATATGCTGTGGTCATCATTCAGTGGAAATCAAGAGCTGGGAGTAGTGGCTTCACATCAATTCAGTCAAATCACTGCTTAAAACTGGAGTTATAATCCTTTAAATTTAATTTTGTGGGCAAATTGCAGTTGCCAGCTCCTCAATTTGACTCGTTCCAAAAACATAAGAAATTGAAAATGCCAGGAGGCATCAGTCCTGTAAATATATTAGTGCCATCTGGAGTGGAGTGACCTTGGACATTTTGCCTGGCCTTAGTATCTTATTGTTGAAAGTAATTCAGCCATTAATACTTGATTGAGTTTGTGCCTCTGACTACACAGAACTTGATTTTTACCTCTCACTCAAAGAGCAGGTGACATCTAATTTAATAAAGTATTAGATATGCATTATAATAATTTGTTGTTTTTTTTACAGAAAAAGAGCAAGCAAATAAATATAGATTGCCTTGAAATCCACTGTGTGTGCAGTACAGGAAAGAGAACAAGATTTCTGGGTTTTGTGACAGCCTCAGTGAAGCACAACAATTAATTTTAGAGCTACCTGCCTTTGAGCTATTTTTTATCAAGTTTCAAAAAAAAAATCTGCTTGTACCTTAAATCATTATCAAGCTTTGGGGAAACAATTTCTAGATTAAAATTACTTCAGGACTGGTGAAATGTTACACGTTTGACACAGGGCCCAGTGAAAATACTGGGAAGAATTCTATTGACTTGAAGCGAGCTAAAATTCCAGGGGCTTCAAAAGGTGATTTACATCAATGAGGTGAAGAGAACCAAACCTTTGGCTCACTGCAGGTTAAGTGTGGTCCAAACCTCAGTGCACCCAATGCAGCTGATTTAGCCCTGGGTGTTCAGGGGTGGGCTCATTAACACCAGTCAGGTAATGTCACATCAGGAGGGGCTTGTCAGGGAAAACGAGCAGCCCTAACAGCAGCTGCCTTCTTGCCAACAGAGTTGATTATTTTAATAGCAGCAGTGTTTTACAGAACTCTGCACACAAAGCAGATTAATAGCTGGAAACACAGGAATCTGAGGTAGATTTGTAATGGGCAGAATCGTGGTGTTGCCTGGTCTCTGGCAAGGTCTGAGGTCCCACCAATCTTGGAAAGATTGCTTAATTATGGCAGGAATCTGTCTCAAGGTGTGCACATCTAACATGGCTGTTGGGAAAGCCTTTAAAACAAAGAATGTTTCCCCAAAGCAGTGAGATATTGGTGAATATTTCAAATATGAAATGCACACTCAGAGGGAAGTTGACTGAAGGCTTTGGAGCACTCTAGGGTTCAGCTCCCATCCAGTCAGCATAAAAGCAACATTTTTTGGTGTAATGTCCTTGCCTAGCTTGTTGATAAACTCAAATAAGCCTCTTTTGACATGAGGCTGATGTGTAAGTCCTTGGGAAGGTGACAGCCTGGTCTGCTGCCCTGTGCAGCCCAGAGCCTGTGCTGGGCCACTGGGGCCAGAAAATACAACCAGTACCTAAAACCAGCCGAAAGCAAAGAGTGAAATGTGAAGAAATAATAATTTCATCAACATGATTTGCTCAAAGTGTGAAGAAATAATAATTTCATAAACATGATTGGCTCAAAGTGTGCAATAACTGAGAAGCAGTTATTATATATATATAACTCCTGGCAGATTGCTGCAGCTCCCCATGGGCTGCCCCGATGGAGGAAGGGCTGGAGGATGGCCCTGCATGGGGCAGCCTGCTCTGGGCTGAGGGAAGGGTCGGGGTTCCCCTGAGCTGAGTGGCAGATCTTCCATCAGACTGTGCCCCAGCCTGCTCTGAGCTGAATGGCACCTGTCAGAGTCACTTGTGCTGTCACAGTAACATATCTGATAAACAGAAATCCAGGAATTACCAAGGTGCAGATCTGCTGATTGTTTTGGAGCAAGGCCTAAAGTCAGGCAGGATTCAGTGTCAGCTCTGCCATGGCACCACTTTTGGCTATCAGGGACTTTCAAACTTTACCTCACTATTGCTTATGAAGCACTTCAGTCAATCAAATCCATAGGAGCCAAAAATGCAACTAAGTAAATTGTCCATGTCTTAGCAGAGACATTAAAGCTAAAATATGACCAAAGGGTGTTGTGCCAGGCTGGTCACTTGAAAAGGGACAGTGCTCACCTGGGGATTCCCAGGGAACCACCAAACTCTTTGTAGTGCAGGTTCATGAACCTTAAAAATGCCAGAGAAGAGAGCAGTTTCTTTAGTGTAACTAATTGTAGTTAATAGAAGTACAGATAAAATTGAATCATTGGATGCCTTTGTTAAGAACCACAGTGAAAACAGGCAGTAACAGCAATGACTCTTTCTTCAGTCTCAGCTCTCCTGGACAGAGGGGGTCATGCAAGCATAACTTTATTTGACATTTAGAGGATTGTTAACGACCAAAGAACCTGAGATCCAAGCAGATCTGCCAGTGCTTTCTTAAAAGTTTCCCTTAACCATGTGTTATGTGCCTTATGTTGAATTAAATCTTCTCTATAAGGAAAAATGGGTTTCAAACTGAACTTTGAATCATCAGGTGATCAAATTTCATTGCAAATTTCCTGTAATTTTGCAAAGAGCTACTCTGAATCCTGATGTTTCATACACCATATTTTAACAAGTGCTTGCACTTGCCTTATCAAAAGCCACACAAAGAAGGATCAGCTATCACAGTTTAAGGGGTTATAAGTTTTTCCTGCTTCCCTTCCACTAGGATATAGAGGAGGATAATTTTGGCAAGCCTTTGGAATTCTGGGGTCTGTTATCTGGTGAGTCTTACTGATATTCCTTACAAAATACACATTGAGAGTCATCCATTCTGTCCAAGCAGTGGGAATAACCAGTATGGAAACTGGCAGGGTTTGAATTCAGTTTTCTGTTTTCATCTGGGCCATGAAAACTGAACATTTGAAATCACAGAAAAAAAAAAGATTATTCCAAAATCATAATTTTTTTTTGCATAGCTGAGAGAAATATACATCAAAATATGCATCAAAAAGATATTAAAATGATATCAATAATTTTAATATCAAAAAGATATTAAAATTAAAAGATATTCCCCTTGCCAGGCCAGCCCTTCCCCTTGTGAGGATTTCTCTCTCAGTGTCCTTGCTGCTTCTATCCCAGTGGGGAAAAAGGGTGTCCTTGACTTGGCAGGGGCTCCCACCCCCTCCTTGGGGATTTAGAACAGCCCCTGCAGGGCTTTGGGTCCTGCTCTCCCCCTGTTCCCTAAGCCAAACTCAACACGCTGGGGAAGGCTGGACATGAGCTCCAGGGGGACGTGGGCCCTGCTGGCACCACGGGGCTGGGAGGTGACGGCCACAGGCTCTGCTCAGGGACCAGTGTGGCAGCCCAGGACACCTCTCTGACTGCCTGCAGGGCTCGAGCTCCTGGCAAGGGCTCCCAGACCCTGCATGAAGCCAAAGGCACCTGGGACTTTGATTTTGACCCATGGAAAAATTTACCAACCTTATAGGAGGAACTACAAGCCACAAGAGTTTAAGCAGAATGATAGTTAGTTTATCACGGGGTGAAAAACAGATTTTTGGGGGTTTTAGAATGGAGGTTCAGGGGGAAAGATGGAGGAATTTGGGCATGCCCTGTCCTTCTTTCTCCCTCCTGGCCTCCATGTTCTGTGTGATGCTGGCACTTCTGCATTGGTGTAGAGTAGGAACACACTGTCTAACATAGGTGATAGGTATTGGAAAATTATTGTAAACAAAGCACACGTAGTTTTTAGTGTAAAATGTTGACACCAGCCCAAGTGTGTTGAGTGTGCCTTGGACTGTTCTGCTGAACTTCCCTCAGCAGGCCAGGGAAAGAATGTTATAGAGAACAGAAAAATAAACAACCTTGAAAAGCACAGCTGAAGAATCCTGACTCCTCCTTTGACTGTGAGGCTGGGAAAAGAGACTTTCTAACACATCTCAGGGTCACTCTGAGCAGAAGAGATTCTGAGAGCCCAGCACCCACAGCTGGGCCACAGCTGGGCCACAGGTGATCCAAACTGAGCCACAGCTGGGCCACAGCTGGGCCACAGGTGATGCACAGGTGATGCACAGGTGAGCCACAGGTGATCCAAACTGAGCCACAGCTGGACCACAGGTGATGCACAGGTGATCCACAGCTCATCCACAGCTGGGCCACAGCTCAGTCACAGCTCATCCACAGGTGATCCAAGCTGATCCACAGGTGATCCACAGGTGATCCAAGCTGATCCACAGGTGATGTACAGGTGATCCACAGCTCATCCACAGGTGATCCAAGCTGATCCACAGCAGGACCAGGTCTGGTTCCCGTCAGGAGCAGCCATTGCTGAGCTGCCTGCTTTGCCTCCTGTGTTTGTGTTTTCAGAACTGAGCTCTGCTTTCCCAGGCTCTGTGCTGCATGGGAGAGCTGATGGTTTCATTCTCTAAGTGCTTGCTGAAATGGCATAAATAGTGAGGCACAAAGACTCTCACGCTGCTGAAGCCGGGGAACAGCAGAACAAACTTGCACTTATGTGACACTTCAGAAACACAAGTTTGGGGCCTCAGATGGAGACAGACAGGAACGGCTGAAAAGTCACTGCCAAACCACAAGCACTCCATTGAAGGAAGAAGAACAGACTTGGCAGACAAAACAAACAATGCTGAGGGTGCTGTAAAGCCCAGTGCTTTGCTTTTCATTTTTCAACTCGGCTGGAACACCACGGAGTGATTTTTAGAAAGGCTCTGCAGCTCTCACATCCCTGCCTTTTGCTCTCACAGCCATTCCTAAAGCCACCTTTTCCCCCAGCCTGCTTTCTCCAAGTTGTTTATCTGCTGCTGGTTTGCATTGGGCTGGCACTTTGCAGAAATGTGGAAGTTCCTTTGGAACATTTTTGTTTAACTCTTTAAGCCCCTGTCCATGCAGCAAAGTTGTTTCCCTTGCATACCTCTCCTTCTAGAAACTGTATTCCAGAATAAAAGTGATTCATCCATTCTGGAGTTAATTATCTTGGGGAAAAAAACCCTAAAATTCCTTTTGTGTGCTATGTTTATGCTGGGACTTAGAGCAGAGCAGCAGAGCAGAATTGGCAGAACAGAATTCTGAGTGATGGGAGGGTTTCCCTGCAGACAAACCCAGCCCCTTGGCCCAGCTGCCAGGTTTGCAGACACTCCTGCAGCCAGAGCACAGCACGGCTCCCAGGCACTGCCAAGTCCCACACACACCCAAATCTGAGGCTTCCCCTGCCTCCACAGGGATTTTCCTAAAGAAACCATCTCCTCTGCCAGGCTTTCTGCTGTAGAGGCACCTGGGGGAGCAGGGCAGCCCTGGGCTGGTTTTTGTGTTTTCCAGAGACACCAGAGTCTGAGTTATGGCTCCTCACACTCGGGGAGGGAGAAACTCTTTTGCAAGATCTCAGGTAGAGAGCAGTGCAGCAGAGCTTGTTACATTGATGGTGCTTTACTCTGACATTTTGATTTAGTTTAAAATTCTGTTTAAACTTTACTTCTAGATAGTAGTGCTTAAATTTTTTATTGGTAGGCTGCTTGCAACTAGTCCATCCAATTTGTTTTCTTTCTGTGGATTGGCTGACAAAAATACAAAAGCAAACAGTAGCTTGGAAATCAGCTCTGAAAGTTTAATGAACCTGGGGACTGACAGACGAAGGGGTTCTCTGGGAGAATTCAGCTTTGGTAGTTCCACACCTCCTTTCTTGCTTGGAAGTTGAGTCAACCAACCAAAACCATCAAGATTAAGTGTCCTGGATTTAGGTAACCTTTTTAGGGTCTGAAAAGTCCAATCAAAATGCTACACTTTTGTAAATGTCTTTTTGCTGGTGGCCTTTTAAAACAATGTCTACACGTGCACTGTAAGTCCTGGAGAGCTGAAAATCAAAGTACCTTACAAATGTTGAGGGTGGTTTCAGTAACTCTTGCAGCTATCACAGGTTTAGCTGTACTCTGTTGAATATTGAAGACAAGAATGTCATTTCTGCCTAAGTTAAAGATGTTAGAATTCCACTATTAGGTCAATTTTGTGCTTGTAAGGAATGACACCAGGGTTTAACATTGTTCTTTCTAAATTGCAAAGGATGGAATTTTCTCCCAAGGTATGTGCTGTGTAATCAGATATTCAGGTTGTTTTGTAATTGGTTCAAAACTTTTGAAGCCTAAGAATGGAACACTCAAATCTGATACAGGGGCAATTTTACAAATGCACTCCAAATTGAGGGTTGTTATTGTAGAGAAGAAAGAATTAACTGCTCAAAGAAATGGTACTGATCTTCAGAAGTTTGTATTTTGTTTATCTGAAGAGTTATTACCTTGAAATTAATTTTGTTAAGTAGTCTTTTTAGTGCTTCACATTTACACTAATAAAAAAGCATAATTTTTAAACCTACAAAAAGCAAACCTGCTTTAAGCATAAGTCTCTCCTGAGCTGCTCTGTGTAATCCTATAGGCAGGGAATTTCTAAAACAAATACCTGGGAAGGAACAGCCCTTTTTGACAGGCACATTTGCAAGGCACCAAGGCAGTTCTTTGAGAAATTTCCTCTGAATTAAGTTCAGCTGTTCTCACTGCAGGGAGATTTCATTATTCATTTAACTCTTTTGGGAACAAAGGTACAGATCTAAAAATCCTTACCCTGAAAGATGCTGAAATGCCTCAAATGTCTTTGCTTATTATGTATCCCTAGATCAGCCCTACAACTTCAACACAGAGGACCAAATCTATGCCACGTGTGAGCCTTTCAAATTCAGGGAAGCTGTGCTGAGGGTGAACTTGGCTATCAACAGCTCCTTAGATCTAAATATCAGGGTCATTGCTTAGATCCTTTGGTCCTTGATGTAGGTGTCTCACAGCTCATGAAAGGAGCAGGGCTATTTAAATATTCAGGGAACAAGCAGTGCCTGTGAGAGCAGCAAGAGGCTTCTTCCTTTCAATGGTAAAGGGCCCATAAATTCCAAATGTAGGAAAGGGAAGGAGAAGAAAAACCTGCTGTGAAGAGGTAAAAATGGCAAAATGCAAAGACAGACATTTCAGGAGGACAAAAAGAAAAAATATCAAAAGTATCTAGTACTTAAAATCTAGAAAATTACTTTTTTTCCTAAACAGCAAATTGTAAAATGGTGCAGTAATTCAAAGTCTCAAAGCTTCACCTGGTCACCATGGCCCCATTTCTGGTTAGAAGGAGCCAAAACTCATTTTCATACTGTTCAAACCTGGGTTGGTTTTTTGCTTTTTTTCCCCTTCCCCTTCTCCTCCAAGAATACTCCAAGTTATGGATTTAGTATTTACACATAGTATGGGAAAAAGAAAGAATCAAGGTCATATTCTTCCTTTCATTATCAAATGATCACTCCTGGCTCTCCACACCTTGGGCTGAGCAGGAGGAGTGTCCCAGCCTGCACTGGCTGTGCTTCCTGCTAATCCATCCTGCTGTGTGGGAGGGAGCAAGTGGCTGTGATCAAAAGGAAATCCAGCCTGAATACATGGAGAAACAACATGGATTTACAGTTCCCTTCATAAGGACATATTTGAGGAAGGCTTTGTGCTTTTAATGAGCGAGCATCTCCCTTTGTACCAAGGCAACTTTTATCTACTCGAGGAACTTCCTTAATTTTTTTGTTCTTGTTGTTTAAAATGCAGCTGTTGAGCCTTAGAGGCTGCAGCATTCAGAGTTCACGTTCTGCCTGTTTCAGAAAGGATGGCAGAGCTGTTTGTCTCCTGGGCAGAGACAAATGGGGGTGGCTCTGGCAGTGTCACACTGCAGGACACGTCTGTGGCAGGGCTGGGCATTCAGCTGAGGGATTCTCTGGGTTTGGATCCATTATAAAACAGGTCTGGCGGATTTTTGCTCATTTCTTTATGTTAAATATGTAATTTCCTGCCATGAAGGCATTTATGGCATTTTTTATTGAAACATTTAAAGGGAAATTTTTAAAAGTGCATCATTGAAGCTGTCAGGCCTGAAGAGCCCCAGGGAGAACTTTTCCTTCAGCAAACACTTCCCTCCTGCTGGGAACTGCTAGAAGGTGTAATCTGTTTGTCAGATGATCATGTTCCCCTCAGGGTTCTCCTGGCAGCAGCCATGGGGCTCCTCAGGACGTGCAGAAAGGCAGTGAAATGTTGGGAAAGCTCAGCACCAGCTCTGGGCTGTACAGGCAGCTGCACAAATTGTGACCCCATCCATTGGGTGCTCTGAGCTTCTGGATTTGCTCTTCCTCAGAGCTGACATCCTTTGCTTGCCTCAGAGCTGGCAAATGCCACAGTGTGTGTGCTTGGAGGCAGCACAGGTCCCTTGGAACTGCCTGAGCTTCACTGACCAGTTTGTCATCGTGGTCCTGACTAACCAGGCTGGGCTTTGGAAAGCCTGAATTACTGCCCCTTACAATGCATCTATAAAGGCTCTTAGAATTTAAGACTGGAATGTCATCAAATTGTTCAAGTCCATTTTGGTTACTATTAAATACATTGTTTGCACTGTTTGTAGAAGTCTCCAGAATTGCCTCATCTTTCACAAGGACATTTATGGGAGTAGTTTGCTGCATTTGAAAGTGCAAAGCTTTCTGAATTCTTCCAAAGCAACCATCACCCTCTGAACAGACTTAGCCCCTACCAGAACCATTGAAATAGAAAGAAAACAGTATTATAATCCTGTAAAACCTGTCATGAGTATCATAAAGTCCCCAGCAATGACATTGTAAGCAGATGTACAGACAACAACTGTTCTGTGGCCAGCAAAGTCCTCTCTGTGCATTAGGAGGCAGAACACTGAGCTGTGCTCTTGACCTCTGAATAAATCTGCTCCTTCTGCAGACAGCATCCTTTGCCAACCACATCAGGAAAAGTTCCCCAAAGTATATAGTTCTGAATTCAGTTTCTGCTGACTACAGCTCTGTCACACTTTACACACAAAACATATGTTAGTACATTCCAGGTTTTAGTGTGGAAACCCTTATGGAGCAGGATTTTAGGCTGTTGGTTTGTTTTATAAAATCAGCCATCCCTCCAGACAGAAATAGGAATTTTTCCAGCGAGTTGTGTTGGCAGGTGAGCTGTGCAGCCTGTGCAGTTTGTGTTGTCCCATGACAGTCTGCATGCAGCACAATTATGAAACGTGCATATTATGCTGTAAAGTTGAGGGAAAAGAGGATTTTATGTGTTTAAGTTTTGGAACATGTAAAGCATGTGGTGCACACAGATCTGCCTGGTGACAAGGCAACAAGCTGCTCCAGATCAGCTTCCCCTGCAGGGAAACAGCCCAGAGGACTTGGGTGCCCAGATCCTAAGAAATCCAAAGGGGGTAAATTTCCTGCCTCGTTAATGGACTTTCAACAGGCCTAAAATGTTAAACCAGAACTTTACTAAACTGGGTAAACCAGGCTCTTATGTCAGCAGGAGAAAACCAGGCATTTTGTGTAAGAGGAACTGCATGTGTCTGACTCCCTAAGCTCCTGCATCTTGTTGCTTTTATAGAAAACTCCACTGTGGTCCTGGGGGAAGCTTCTGATCTGTGGAGTTTTTCCAGTGCAATATCTGGACATGAGAGAGAGGAGACTGAACTTGTGCTTTCCTTTAGCCAAGGCTGTGGTGAGAATCAGATGAAAAGTAATTCATGAGGGCAACCCCAGCAGACTTTGTTTTCTAAAAGGACAAGAGCCTGGGTTTCGTGGGCATTGCACTTATCTAGTGCCTTCAAAATCTAATCTTGTCTATTTTCTCTTCCTTGGTCCTTGAAAACACAGATGATATTTTGGAGTTGCCTGCTGTATAGCTCATTCAACATGTTTTCCTTTCACTATGATTGCTTTGGAGAACAAGTCAATACAGAATTCATCTGGGAGAGGATGAACTCCCCATGTCAGTGCAGGCAGCCTGGTGTGACTGTCCCTGGACTGACACCAGCAGCCTGGGCCTCCTCAAAAAGAGTTTTCCTGCTCTTGTCAGCACTCATCTGATTTCCAGGGGAGAGCACTGAGGAGCCTGAAGGGCTCTGTGTCCCTGCTCTGCTCGTGGGCTCTCACAGAGGTGGAATGAGCTGGTCTGGCCTGCTCAGCCTTTGCAGCTCAGCTGAGAAAGCCCAGAGTTATTGCTCCTTGGGATGTCAGCACCTGCCCACCACTGCTCTGGGCTGATTGAACTTCTGCTAGATGGCAGAATTTTCTCTCACTCCAAGCTTCCTTTGAATGTAAATGAACAATCCAGAGGCTGCAAGCTCATGTCAGATATATTGTGCCATTTCAAAGGTTGTTTTCTAGTGAGGTATTTTCATATTTCAAACGGCAGTGTCTGGTTCTGGCAGCACAGGCCATCAGGATGCAGCCTAGCATTGCTAGCTGTTATTGTGGGGAAAAGATGCCATCTTCAGCTGGGGATTTAAGGGAAAAGAAACAGGGAGAGAGAGCTGGAAAAAACCAGATTTAGCAGGATTAGACTTGCCTGTGTCTACATGCTGAATATCAGGCTTGAAACTGTGTAGGGTGTTTTACCTTGGAAGCAGCAATAAAATGTGAGTTTTGGTAAATAATGAATTGAAAACAATGTTTTGTGAAGGCAGTTACCTTTTCACACACTTTAAGCATACCTAGCCTGGGTGGGCATTTCATGAGCTGCTGCTGGAGCCCTGCATCAGAAGCAGAGGCAGGGCAGAGGCAAGGGCAGTGATACAAACCCCTCTGCTGGTCACTCACCCCTGCAGAGCTCCAGGCCACTCCATGCAATGCTGGTGAGGAAATCCAGCTGCCTTTGGCATTTTCCCTGGACCAGGATGGAGCAGTGTCCTTAAGTGTCAGCTGGGGCTATTTTGCCTTTGGGGGGGTCTCAGGTGAAGCACAGTGTTGGTAGAACTGAACCCCTCCTCTGTAAGGGTGCAAACAGAACTCAGGTGAATCACTGGGCTCCCCTTGGCTGGGCACCGAGTGCAGCATGGGGAAATGCAAACCCAGAGCTTTCAGGTGAGTGTTCCAGCCCCTGCTGAACCCATGGGGAGACACTCCCTGCCCATGGTGGCCTGAAGCAAGCTCGAGGGGTGGCCAGGGCACTGCAGGGCTGGGGGCACCAAGAAATGGGCAGGGTTGGTGTGCCCCAAAATGGGCAGGGTTTGTTTGCCCCAGAAATGGGCAGGGTTTGTTTGCCCTAGAAATGGGCAGGGTTGGGTGCCCCAGAAATGGGCAGGGTTGGGTGCCCTAGAAATGGGCAGGGTTTGTTTGCCCTAGAAATGGGCAGGGTTGGTGTGCCCCAGAAATGGGCAGGGTTTGTTTGCCCCAGAAATGGGCAGGGTTGGTGTGCCCCAAAATGGGCAGGGTTGGTTTGCCCTAGAAATGGGCAGGGTTGGTGTGCCCTAGAAATGGGCAGGGTTGGTGTGCCCTAGAAATGGGCAGGGTTTGTTTGCCCCAGAAATGGGCAGGGTTTGTTTGCCCTAGAAATGGGCAGGGTTTGTTTGCCCCAGAAATGGGCAGGGCTTGTTTGCCCCAGAAATGGGCAGGGTTTGTTTGCCCTAGAAATGGGCAGGGTTGGTGTGCCCCAGAAATGGGCAGGGTTGGTGTGCCCTAGAAATGGGCAGGGTTGGTGTGCCCCAAAATGGGCAGGGTTGGTGTGCCCCAAAATGGGCAGGGTTGGTTTGCCCTAGAAATGGGCAGGGTTTGTTTGCCCCAGAAATGGGCAGGGTTGGTGTGCCCCAAAATGGGCAGGGTTTGTTTGCCCTAGAAATGGGCAGGGTTGGTGTGCCCTAGAAATAGGCAGGGTTGGTGTGCCCTAGAAATGGGCAGGGTTGGGTGCCCTAGAAATGGGCAGGGTTGGTGTAACCCAGAAATGGGCAGGGTTGGTGTGCCCCAGAAATGGGCAGGGTTGGTGTAACCCAGAAATGGGCAGGGTTGGTGTGCCCCAAAATGGGCAGGGTTGGTGTGCTCTAGAAATGGGCAGGGTTTGTTTGCCCTAGAAATGGGCAGGGTTTGTTTGCCCTAGAAATGGGCAGGGTTGGTGTGCCCTAGAAATGGGCAGGGTTTGTTTGCCCTAGAAATGGGCAGGGTTGGTGTGCCCTAGAAATGGGCAGGGTTTGTTTGCCCTAGAAATGGGCAGGGTTTGTTTGCCCCAGAAATGGGCAGGGTTTGTTTGCCCTAGAAATGGGCAGGGTTGGTGTGCCCTAGAAATGGGCAGGGTTTGTTTGCCCTAGAAATGGGCAGGGTTGGTGTGCCCCAGAAATGGGCAGGGTTGGTGTGCCCCAGAAATGGGCAGGGTTGGTGTGCCCCAAAATGGGCAGGGTTGGTGTGCCCTAGAAATGGGCAGGGTTGGTGTGCCCCAAAATGGGCAGGGTTTGTTTGCCCCAGAAATGGGCAGGGTTGGTGTGCCCTAGAAATGGGCAGGGTTGGTGTGCCCTAGAAATGGGCAGGGTTTGTTTGCTCTAGAAATGGGCAGGGTTGGTGTGCCCTAGAAATGGGCAGGGTTGGTGTGCCCTAGAAATGGGCAGGGTTTGTTTGCTCTAGAAATGGGCAGGGTTGGTGTGCCCCAGAAATGGGCAGGGTTGGTGTGCCCTAGAAATGGGCAGGGTTGGTGTGCCCTAGAAATGGGCAGGGTTGGTGTAACCCAGAAATGGGCAGGGTTGGTGTGCCCTAGAAATGGGCAGGGTTGGTGTGCCCTAGAAATGGGCAGGGTTGGTGTGCTCTAGAAATGGGCAGGGTTGGTGTGCCCTAGAAATGGGCAGGGTTTGTCCCTTCAGAAATGACCTGTGGAAGCTGTGCATGGCAGTTGCTGCAAACTGACTTCTTGGGGGTTCTGTATGGGCTGCTTGCATCTCTTCTTTCCACCAAGAGTGCCTTTTGGGTGTGTTTAAGCTTTCTCCTGTGTTTTAAAGTCAGAGAGATTTTTCCATCCACCGATTTCAAAGCGTGTCGCTTTTACACTGCCAAATGTAGAGCTTGAAGCAGAGTGAGGAAGTCACTTAGAGCAGCCTTTGTAAGAGCCTTTAACAGCTCGCAGGTCTCCTAAATCCCAAGCCAAAGCTCTGTCTGCTAGGCTGGTCTGCATTCTGAGATTTTGTACAGATACAGCAAGTACATATTAAAAAGCTGCAGCAGAACACAAGATTAAAGGGCGATATGTGAAGTACAATATCCTCCAAGTATTTGAAGGGAGGGAAGCAGTTGGAGGGTGACAGTCTGTTCCCTGGCAACTTCTGACATTTGTGTTAATTCTCTGCTGGAATGAAAAATAAGCCTTCTGAACTCTCTGTGTAAATGGAACTGGTGAAAAACCTGTTTTCAGATTGGAAGCAGAGCGCAGGAGCAGCTGGGTTTGTGGAGGATGGTGCCATTTGTCCTGGATCAGATGGTTGTGCTGGGGCTCTGGCACATGGGTTATTCTCATCCAGGCTTCTCCTTGATTTAATTCTCATAAGAAGGGAGTAAGTTCTTTAAGCATTCTCTGGCTGTTCTCCAGCCACAAGCCAGTGTGCAGAGCTGTTACTACAGTGTCAAGGTTTGTTAGGAGGCAGTGCCATTTGTGGGCTTTATGTTTAAGGAGTATTTCCTGCATTCATCTCTCTTTGACATCCTTTTTCCAGCCAAGGAATAAGAAACTGCATAACCTTTGCTCCTGTTCTTTATACTGTCTGGCAATAAACCTCATCATCCCAGTGACTTGGGCCTTGATCTGGCCAGGCATTTATAACTAAATAGGAATAAATTTCTATTCAAAACTGGGAGGAATTCAGTCTGTTCACAGGCTTAGAGTAAAGGATGAGTTAAGTACCCGGCTGGATTGAAGCTCAGACTGGCTGATGTCATAGGTGAAAGCTGTCATATTGCAGGTTGTGTCCCCTGAGAGGAGGATCAGAAGGGCTTTCTTCCCTTTGTTTTTTCCTCCTCCACTCATTTCCAGTGCTCCACAACCTTTGCAAAGCCTGCAGGTCCTGCCTGTGTTGCAGTTTTCCTTCCTGGAGGCAGAGCCATTGTGTGATGTTGAGATGTCTCAGTTTGTTTTCAAAGAGCATGCACCTGGCTGAGGCACAATAACATGTATTGATTTTTGGGCTGTTTGTAGAAAGTCTCCTTGGTCTGGAGCACATGAAAGCAGCAATGAGGTATTGTGTGGAGTTAAAAGCAGAACGCATTCTTTCCGAAAGCAGAAACTGCTGAGACTTCCAGATGGTGTGCCAGAAAAGTTTTATTAGCCCTCCGTAGGCTTTTCACTTTTTCCAGATCCCTGCAAAATGGAGAGGCCTCTCCCTCTGATTTTCTTGCCAAATCCAAATGTGAATCTACTGTTTATCCAGATTGCACTGGCTTTAACACATTATTTACATTGCCTGGATTCCTTTTGTCTGGCACCTCAGATTTTGTCCGTGTTGAGGTAGAGTCAGGCATTGCTGGAGAAGGACATTTGTTAAAACTTGCATTTTAGGAACTAATTCTTTCAGGAACAGCAGGTAGGAGGATCTGATCCTATTACATGACATCTGTGGACCGAAAAAGAAAAAAACCCAAAAAACAAAAAAGAGAAAAGCAAAAATGCTTCTTCCTTAATTTGATCAGCTTAAGTGCTATTTTGGATCATTTGATCACCACTTCTTGTGCCAGGTGACAGCTGTCTTAAGAGAACAACTCAATTTCCTTGTTTATTATGCACAGGTCCTTTCCCAAGGGTGAGTATGTATCTATTGGAGAAAAGATAATGGATACCAAGTTGAAAGAGGTTAGATGACAGTAATTGAAGCAATATGTTGGCACAGTTTATTTAACTATGAGATTTCAGCTGCATATTGATTTAAAAGAAACTTGAGAGAAGGAGTAGAAATTGAAGTTGTTTATTGATTTAATTCTTCTTTTCCTTAAGTCTAAGGACTGGAGCATTAATGGAAGAAGGGATATTATTTCTGGCCTGCTATTTGCATCTCAAAAGATGACATTTTGAGAGAGAATCTTTAGAATATGCTGGTGTTTTTTGCCACATGTGAAATGAGAGGGTTGTGCAGATCTGCTTCAACTATTCAGGGAGCAGTCATTTCTCCAATGGGCTGTAAAATGCTGTGGGTGCTCAGCACCCAGCAGCCATTGCCAGGTTAAAGGTGTGGTGATCTCCAAGGCTGGGAGCACTGGAGTTTTGCTTTTTACTTTTAACACTCTTCCCATAGTTTGAAAATTGTAGATCAATGAAAAGTCATCTCTCCCCAGCTCCTGAAGGAGCCCACTGGAGCTGAAGCAGGGCCTTTCTTATCACCGTTACTTTCAACTCCGTTGGGATTTTTTATCCCATAAAATATTTAGGATTCATTTTGGTACATTTTCTTTAAGAGAAAAAGTGGTTTACCCCCAATTCACTATAAAAATCAGTATCCTTGAGATTTCTTCTGACTTACATACAATGTGAATCTTTGAATCTGTCAATTTAAGCATTGCAGGGAAAAGCTGGTATAAAACCTTAGAGATGTGAATCCAAGAAAGCTGCAAAAATGCTCTTAATTGATTTTCATTTTTCTCTGTTCATTTTGGAAAACGAGACTGTAAATTTATCCTCACTTCTTGAGCCATAAAAATCTCAAACTGTTTCAGACAGAATTGAACAAATGACTTTGGTTTTAGCATCTTGTACAATGCAGCTTTCCCCAAACCCAAGTGAAGTTCCATACTGTTCTTTTTTTATTAATATTTAGAAGGATGTAAAGGGCCTCTGCCATGCTGTGTACTGTAGAGACTCAGAATAAAGAAATAGCCTGGCTTTTTGAAACCAGTGGTTGAAGCATTGCTGCCAAATCACTTGGAGAAGAAAGGCAGGACACGATCCAGTGAATGGCACAGAGAAAAAGAAACTAATCCCTGGAAAAGGGAAAAAAGGAAATCTTTTCAAAGGGATGGAGGTGGAATATTTATGCTTGCCATAGTAATAGCAGCAGGCCATTGCTCTGTGTGACATTCAGGTGACACAGAGGGCCTCAATGGGCTGAGCTGTGGCAGCCCTGTGTGAGGCAGATGTGTGGGATTATTCCTCCTCCTCCTCCTCCTCCTCGCCAGCAGTGCTGGATCCCACACGTGCCCAGTCCGTGCTCCTTGAACACCTTGAGCAGGCACTGAGGGCTCTGTGCTGAGCTGCCTGTGCCATTCCAGGCAGGAGAGGTCCCTGCAGGGGCAGTGCTGGGAGCTGGGGGCTCCCACACCCTCCACACTGGAAGCTTCTGAGTTACACAACCAGACAATGATTCCCCCTCTAAGCAAAGGAAACAGACTCTGCTCTTAACTAAAAAAATCACCAGAATCTTACATAATTAGCAAGGTAAGAGAAGGTAATCCTTTCAGGGGAGGAACTGTCTCCATAAATACAGGGCTGCTTCCATGTGGAAAGGAAATGCCTGGAAACCACCCCCTCCTTTGTTCTCCTCCCATCCTGAAGAACATTAAGTATGTCCTTGCAGCACTCGTGCTTCCTCTTTCAGCTCTCCAGCATCGTCTTGCACAGACAATGATTTCTCCTGGTCCATCCCAGTCCCACTCAGCTCTGGGGTGTTGCTCTCCTCTCCCTGAAGAGCAGTTCCAGGATTTTCCTGTTTGCTGATTGAGATGCAGAAATTCACTGTGCAGGCAGAGCTAATTACCCCTCATTATGCATTCATGGAAAGCCAAACAACCTCCCCTAAATTAACAATGTTTCTCCTCCATTCATTTCCCCCCCCCCCCCCCCTTCTCTCCAGTTACATCCATCCCTCCTTTGGCATCCATTCCCTGATTTTTAATGTGCCCTTGGCCCAGCTCACTTTCAACATCCCCCAAGCCTTGTTTTCCCTGCCCCACCTCCAGCTCCTTCTCAAACTGAGGACGAGGTTCCCACAAGTGACCTCGAGCAGCAGCACTTTGATCTCCAGGGAGCCCCAAGCCCAGGCCTGACCCTCTCACCTCGGACACCTCCAGAGGAGGGGGAAGGAGCAGGGGGCTGAGCCAAGCCCAGCAGGGCATTAGCAGCTCCCTGGCAGTGGCAGGATGAGCTCCTTTTGTTCAGCTGGAAGATAAACAGCTGTCTTGGGGTAATTAATAACCCTAATGGTGTGTTCCAAAAAATGGAATAATCATAGGATTGAGTAATCAAAACTATTGATTAATGTCGAAGGCCCCTGGAAAAGGTTTAGCACAAAATGTTTCATCCTTCTGGGCATGGTTCCACTAGAGGCTGTAGTGATGATTGAACAATAGAATTATTGTACAAAGTCATTGTTTCCAGAATGGAAAAAAAAATTAGTGGGTTTTTTTTTTTCCTTTAGCAATTCATTCATCAAATAAAATATGCATTTTTGAACAGTGGCATTTCAGCCACCATTCTGTTTTTCAGCTGGGCTCAGAACTCACACACAAATCCCATTGGCATCACTGGTGTTTCTGTGGTGCAAATTAAAGGAAAATTTTGCTCTTAAAAGTAAAATCCTGGAGTCTTCATTTGTTTTCTATGCAAAGAAAAGTGCTGATGATTTCAGGAGAAGTCCTTACTACCTCCACCACTTTTGTGCTTGAATACTTTTTCTTTGCTTTGCAAAATGGAAATCTTGGAGCAGGAGGTGTGAAGGGAGGGATTAATTTCCTTGGAATTTAAAACAACTCTAATAAAAATTCTGTAACATGTAACTCCTAGGCCTAATAGTCTCTACAACAAATAATACTTTAGGGAACACTAAATTGTGTAATGATAGTTCTGCTCATATTGGCTAAATCATTATGTATTGCAAAATGTCAGCCACTGAAGAAATCATAACTAAGCATGCTGTGAGCCTGCAATCTTGTAAAAGCCTGAGATCATAAAAGGAAAAGTGGGACTAAAAATATTTCAAAGATGCCAGAATGAAAAGGCTAACAACTGTCTTTTTCACATTTTAAAATTTACCTGTTTTCCCCAGGAGAGCATGAAGACATAATCAATCAAAGCAGGGCTTTTGTAGATCCTCCTGTGATTAATCTAATTATTTTGGAGAGATCAGATGAATTTGCAGTTGATATAAACAGCAGTTTGATTGAAGTATCAAAGGTAGATCAATAGGCCCAGAATGTGGATCAAAACATTCTAAGCTAGGGAGCTTAGAATCAATATTTTCATGAGGAGCATCAACAACTGGGACTGCTGTGCTTAAGCTGATGGAATAAATGTACTATTTTCAGGAGTCACTTGTCACCAAACCAGCACTGCTGTGTCTGAGGTGTTTGCTGCACGTGAGCCTCTCACAACACCCAAGGAAACTTTCTAAAGCCAGAGAGTGGCAGTGGAGCCCTGCAGGGCTGAGGTCTGGGAATTTTCCTGGCACTGGAAAGCTGGCAAGGGCTGCCCAAAGGGTGGCAAGGGTGGGGAAAAGCTCTGAGAGCTCAGGAGAGCACTGGTGGGGCTGGGGCAGGCTCCCACCACCTCCTGCAGACATCCCTGACCTGGTACAGCAGGAACATTTTGGCTTGGAGGTGGGAAAGCAGCTCAGGGAGCAGGGCCTGACTGCAGGGGAACCAGAAGCTTCCTTCCCAAAGCTCCCAGAGACTGAAGGGGGTGATGATCAGGGCCCATTTTCTGTAATTCTGCTTTTATTCTGCCCCACTTTAGGCTCCAATGCCTGCACTGGTCTCCCCTCAGCACACACAGTTAAAAGGATTTTGGGCAAGGATGCCATAGAGCGGTTGGCCATGGGAAAAGATTCCTCTCCAAGTTCCCTGGAGCTGGAGACCTGAGCCCTCTCTCCCTTCTCCTCCATGAGTGTGAGTTGAGTTATCCTGATGAAAGATGCTGTGTTTGGCTGCAGCTCTTCTCAGAGGGAGAGGTGAGCAGGGAATGCTGATAGGAGGCACTCCTGGCCATTAATCCTGTGCTGACCCTGCCTGTGGCCCTGAAACTGATACAGCTGATATGGGAAGAGAAAAATCTTCCCATAAACCAGACCCAAATTCAGCAAAAAGCACTTCTACACTTCTTTTTCAGAGTTCAACATAAAACCCATAACACTTGTAACAATTGTCTTTTGATTTTCAAGGAGATTGTGAAGAACTTATTGCTTTAAGAAATAGTTTTAACCTCTCTGACACTTCAGTTTTTAAAAATCTTAGAAGGAGATTGAGAACACAAACAAGAACTCACCAGCTCTGTAGTTGAACAGTGTCAGCTTTTGGCCTCTGTGCACAGAATAATTTCCTTTCCAGGTTCTTTGTGGATGCAAACATGTACAAATGACTCAGAGTAAGGAATACATCTCAAGAAGGTCATTGAAACACAAACTCTGTTTCTTTCAGCAACTTTACAGTAGCTTTCTGGTCTTTTTTTTTTTATTTTATCTCTCTAAGGAGGTTTCAGGGTTGCATTCCAAGTTGCAAGGATCCTCCACATGCACTTACAGCACAGGTGAGCACACAAAGGGCTGTTAATGTTTTCTTATTGTTCTGTAGCATAAAAACTCTTTGGACATAATCAGGTTGCTAAACTTTCTCAGGGCTCCTTTTGTTCACAGGGTGGTGCAGTCTATAAAAGCCAGATTTTTGGGGTGCAGATAGGACTAGGGGTGCCTGGGGAAGTTAAGGAGTGCTGGAGTGTTCCACCTTGGCACTTTAGTGTTCAGATGCTGTTGGAAAAAGCCCTCAATGCCTGTCTGTGTCACAGAGCATGGAAATACCAGGAATCTGTCTCAGTTCCAAAATGAAAGGTGATAGCTGTAGCTGCTGTTCACCTTGCATTTTAAATGTTAGCCTTGAATTCCTTCTCCACCCGACATGCAGCAGAATTCTGGCTGGGTCTAGCAACACTTTTGCTGGGGTCTGACCTTTGCCATGATGTGCATAGTTTGAAGTTCATTAGTATTTTATCTAACTTGTTCTGGTTGGGAAACTGCACCAAATCTTCAGCAGAATCAGTTTGGAAATGAGTTTGTGAACTGATACCTGATAGTAGCCATGTACTTGTGAAAACAGAGCAAGAAGCAGTTTGGTATATTGGAATGGCTCACTGATTAGTTTTCACCTGAGTGCAGCACAGCTCCTGGCAGGGACATCTCTGTGCCACTCCAAGGGGTAACACAGACCTCAGTGAAGCCTGGCTGTCATTACCCTGTGCAGGGGCCTTCACTCAGGGCACTCTGAGAGCAAGGGATCACTTTGGGCTGGGGAAATGCCATGGCAACCATGGTACCTTATCTCCATGACACTTGCTGTGGGGTTTTATCCAGCCTCACTGTGAACTGGGACTGGCACGAACCAACTCAAGCTTATGATTGGAATTTTCCATATGAAAGGATGCTCAGGAGTTAAATCTGGAAATCAGGCAGTGCCTTTAGTTTGGATTTCCCTTAAGCCCCAGAAGCAGAGAGTTGATGGGAGCTGCCTGCCTTAACAGGGAAGGAGGAATAAAACCCCAGAGGTCCATTAGGCACCACCTCACAATCTGTCTGAACTGTGAGGAAAAGTGCAGGGTTTGAGTTTGGAGAGAGAAAGGGGCTTAATCACTTGTTACTGCTCTGGTTCTACACCTAGGGAACAACTCCAGCAACAGCTCTGAATCTTTGCCTGAATGCAGACACATGTGGGGATTCCTCCATGCTGTGAGCCAGGGACTTAGAGCTCCTCTTTATTAGAGCAGCACTGGAAAACACTAAAGCAAAGCTGGATTTATTTGTAAACACAAACAGTTCGACACAAACACCATCTGCTTTTCACCACTGGTTTCTGTTCAACAGTCCCATCTCCTGACAGGGGTCAGCTCCCCGTTTTGGGGGGCAGCCACTGCTCTGTTCTGAGGTTTCCTGGTGGCAGCTTCCCCGTGTCCCCTCAGCAGATGCTGCAGGGCACACATGGGCAGGAGCCAGGTGTTGGGAGTGGCTTTGTGCTGGGTTTCAAATAATAAAATATATTTTCCCAGGAGTTCAGTAAAGCTAACATCAAGAACCCCTCCTCACCCACTTTAAACACACCTTTCCTTGTGTTCCCCATAAAAGTAAGTAAATCCTTGCTATGATGTGTAAACATCTCATTTCAAGCACTGTTAGATACTGGTTCCAACTGTAGTCACTGGTTCTAATCTAAAGCAATGAATTTTTTTTGGTGCTGAAGAAAAAAAATGCATGCTATATTCTCAGTGCTTTCAGCACTGAATAGTTGGAAATTTTGGCAATAACTAAAACCTTCCCAGCCTTTTCTTGCTCCCTTGCCCCAGTGAGTGTTTCTTGTCCAACTTAACCCAGGTAGATTCTTGAAGATCTCTCCTTTGAACATTTATTTAACAGCCAAAAAGAAAAAAGAGAAACTCAGTATACATTTAATATGATAAACGCACTTGCTGAAAACCCAAACTTCCAGAGTAGAGACAGTTAACCAGAGTTTTACATGCCTTCCTCTTGACTTCAGTGAGCTGTGGATCACACCCAAAAATATGCTACCCACTGCAACTTTGTAATTCCATTTAGCAGATGCTTTCAAACACAATGGGAGGTTTTCAGAAATATCTTTGTCTGGAAGTGTTCATCTGCAGACATAAAAACAGCCTTGATAACATTAGAGGGAAGATAACAATGTCTATCTCTGTAATGATATCACCTTATCTTTAATTAATGTAGAGTACTGTAAGATGTTTCTCTGAGATATGAACCTCTTGCTAGGGTAAGATTCTTCCTGAAACAAAGTGTTTGAGCCAGTGTAGCTGTTCTAAACAAAGGTTTTATGGAACTTGTTCACCAGCCTTGAAGGCAGCCAGAGCTGCTCTGGTTGTTTCCTTTAAGGCAGGAAAAATAATAAGGAAAAATAATAAGGAAAAATAATAAGGCTTCTGACAGAAACATGAAGCTACCTATTGCTAATACTGCAGTGATTTGATTAGAAACTGCCTTAGTCCATGGAATCACATGACCTCAGCTGTATGTTTTAACTGGAAATGAGCCCAAATAAATCCTCTGGATCTGAGCTTGGAGTACTTTCAAATTCACTGTCAAAATTCAGACACCTCAGACAGCTTTTACATCTGTAATCTCCCCATATCAACAATAATTGTGTCACAAAAGTCTTACAAGCTTGTATGAGGTCTCATCCTCAAAATATGGGAAGTACCAGCAATGGAGTTTCCTGTAGAGTCTGAACCCCTCCTTTAGCCAAACAATCTGATTTGTAGTTAAGGAATGCTCAGTGTTTATTTCTTCCATTTCCAGTGGGGCCTCCAATTTTATTTTGCTTCCATCTTCTGATTGCTGGTCTGAGCAGCAGTGAGAGTCTTGCATGTTCTCCTCCTCCTTGTTCCCTCTTGTCTCCTTCCTTCAGCATTTTCCTCATCCTGGCTCCTGAGGCTGACACCAGCAAATGTCCTGCTCATGTTCTCCAGGCTCTGGGACAAATGGGCTGAGTTCCCATTCCAGAGAAGGTCTGGGCAGACCAGGATTGCTCACCCAGCTCTCAACCACGTGTCCATGGACCACAGAGCAATTGGGAGGTTTAGTTGTCTCTAATATGTTTTACATGTGTGATTTCTTGTGGAACTAATCAATCGAACATCACAGCTGTTAGAGTTCCCCACCCTTTTAAAAATTCACCCACTTGGCTAAATGTTTATGGCTGATAGAGATCTTTGAGTAGTGAAGAATAGCCAGTGCTTGCTGGAAGAAGGCACAGATGTGAGATTGCCACTGAAATGGTGAGGATGGAAAGGTACAGACCCAAAGCTAGGCCATTCCCAAATATCTTTCCCCAGGAAGTAATCTGCAGTACCAGGGTTGATTCTCTGTCTCTTTGAGGTAGTCCTGGCTCCCAGTGCTGGACTTGCTCTGTTTTGTGCACCTTGTGCTGCTGCAGAACTGTTTTTAGACCTAGTGAACAGTGCTGCAAACAGGCTCCAGGGTACTTTGGAGTGAAGGGCTCTGGGTGTGATCATTCCAAGCCTCTCCCTGAGTTGGAGAGGTAGATGGTGGGAGGTGCTGGGCAATGTCTTCCCAGTCTGTTACATACTGTACTCTCTGTCATGCAAATACAGAACAACTTTCTTCCACCTGAAATCATCTCTGCTACAGACAACCAGGTTGCCATGAAAGTAAGAGAAAAAAAAAAAAAAAAGCACTGTTCTCTCTGCTTAAACAACAGATTTGTCTCTGTGTTGCCAAAATTGTGAGCGTCAGGGTAGCTGAGCACACTTTTGTGTGTACAATTGTCTGTGCATATGTCTGGTACTCCTTGTTTTGGAAGGGCTGTAGAAGGTTTGTATGGAGCCAGTCCATCTGTTCAGTGATTCAGTAAGCTGAGAACAGTCAAACTTGTCACTCTGCCCCCCTTGCTGTCATCCTTTCAGACTCTGCCACCAACCTCAGATTTTAATGTCATTTTTTAAATACTGGCACCCTGCTGCATCCTGTGTTTGACCAGTCCTGTCCATGCAGGCTCAGTGCCACACCAGAGCTCCCTGCCCAGAGAAATGAGTTCTGTTTGCAGAAGGGAAAGTTTCACTGACCTTTCCATGTGCATATGAAACTCCCTTCTCCAGAGATGAGCACAGATTTGTGTCAAAGACACTGCTTCTACCAGAGACTGAGAAATGGAAGCAATTAAAGGCAGCTCCACCCCTCTGAAGGTGAGGTGGGGAGAGGCATTTGCTGCCAGTGCTTTGTGTTTGTGAGGATTTGCAGTGCTTTAGGGATGAGGGCAGTCTGGGGTGCTGTGCACAGGCAGCATGGAGCTGCAGAGTGATCCCAATGACACGTTCAGATGAGCCACTTTGTTCCAGGACAGTAAACTGCCAGGGAATGCAGTGCTGTGGGACTGTGCCTGGTGGGTCAGGGCATGCTGGGGCTGTGCAAACACTCAACAATACTGTGACAGGCTGTGGTGTGCTGCTTTCTTCCAGAAGAAAGAGGCTGGCTGAAAAATCCAGGCTGGGCTTCAGATTTGGAAAATACCCAAACTAAATGCTGCCCTGGATTTTGCAATGCTGCCTACTGGAAATGCCACCTGCAGCTTCAGGTGAGCATGGAGTGCCTTGCCCTGGTGCTGCTGTGACCTCTGAGCTGCTGGTGCTTCCAACACAGGGGACATTTCTACCATGGCTGGGATTTGGGCATAACTGCAGAGTCCAGGTAGAGTTTTGGGAGGCATTTGCATTAGAGGGACACATTACAGTAAAAATTGCAGGTGTGAATGCAAAGTGATCCCACACAGGAGTTCCCCCATGGCCAAGGGGACTGGGAGCAGTGGTGCCTGTTCACACAGCTCTCTGCCAGAAAGATTTATCCCCTGCCTTTATCAAGGACCTGATGCAGAAGGAGGATTGTAGATTCTCTGTGGTTTATCCTTGCCCATATTTTCCCCTCCATCAGGCACATCTCCATTTCATGGACAGCTTTATGCTCAGCTCTGTGAAATGCAGAAAATGCTACAGAGTGCAGTGTCTCAACACTTCCTGGGAAACAGAAGCTGCAGTGAGGAGCACCAGCATGGTACAAGTCTTAACAGCCAGAGACTGGAACAACCTCCTCCCTGAGGATCTAGAATTAAAATAAAGGACTGAGCATGGCATGGGAAGAAAAAGGACTAAACTTGCCTAGCCAAAGGCATATCACAGGTGAGTGGCAAACCTATGAACAGACAAGTGCTCCCTGAGTCCCTCTCTGGTACCCTGCCCTGGCTGGATCTCTCCAGTTGTAAAATTGGGCAGTGAGATGTTGTTCAAAGGGGAGAGACTCCAAAGGCTTTCACAGAAGTATCTCCTCAGGACACTGCTGTTTTGTGCACACACATGCTCTCATATATATATGTGGGGGGAGAGGAGGGAGAGAAGAGCATCCTGTGGGATTTCTTTTGCCATCTGCCGAGTTCTGAGTGCCATCTGCAAAGTAAAAGCGTTTATGTTGTTTAGCCTTTGTTCAAAATGTATTTTTTGTCACGGTGGCTTTTGGCATTATCACGCACGATTAGAAGAAATATTCAACAGTTTGGAGCAAGCAGAACAAAACACTGACAGCTCAGAACTCTGAAACATCCAGTTTGCAGAGTAATTGGACAGAAGGGTTTGACACTGTACTTCCCCTCAGGAGTTGAGATGTGACCTTTCAGGTTCACAGGACACAGACAGCAGCTTGTGTGGAGAGGAGAGGCTTCTCCAGCAGGACATGGGGGAGCTCCAGGCAAGGAGAATCACAATCACCCACGCCATTACTCTGCTCGTCAGAAGTGCCTTGGTCAGAGGGGGGTCCGAGCAGTCAGGACAAGTGTTGGAACCCAGGAAATCCCTCTGGCTGCCCTGGATGGCTCGAGCCCCTCCCTAGGGGTGCTCAGAGACCTTGGCACAGAGCCCAAGACCCCTGTGCCTTTGATCTTGACCCATGGAAAAACAATTACCAACCTTTATATGAAGAATTACAAGTCAAAAGAGCTTAAGTAGAATCATAGTTTGTCACGGGGTGAAAAATAGATTTTTGAGGTTTTTAGAATGGGGGGCTCAGGGTCCCAAGATGGAGGAATTTGGGTGTGCCTTGTCCTTTTCCCTTCTTCTTCCTAGCCTCCATTTTCTGTTGTAATGTTGGCATTTTTAGATTGGTTTAGAGTGGAAACTCACTGTCTAACATAGGTGATAGGTATTGGGAAGTTATGGTAAATAATGTACACGTAGTTTTTAGTATAAAAAGATAACACTGCCCTGAAGTGCCTCTGTCTGTCCTGCTGAGCAGACCTCAGCAGGCCAGGAGAAAGAATTTTATAGATAAGAAACAATAAACAACCTTGAGGACGAGCACTGAAGAGCTCTGACTCCTTCTTTGACTGCTGGGCTGGGAAAAGAGACTTTCTAGCACATCCCGGGGTCACTGTGGGCAGCAGACAGTGTGAGAGACCAGCAGCTCTGTGGAGGGGGTGCTCCATCCCTGCCCCCTGGCTCAGTGCTGCCCTGGGCCGGGCAGGAACAGCGCTGAGCACCGCCCGTGCCACGGGGAGCAGCGAAACACAGGCAGAACAGAGAGGGAGAAAATCAGAGCCCCCTGCCCTCTTTTGGCATTTGTAACACAAATGTGGCTGCTTGCCAGCCGGAGCTGGGAGTCTGCACTTCAGATTTGTTTGTGGCCAAAAAATAGTCGGCTTAAGAAAGAACAAAGAGAACTCTCTAATGGCCCATCATGATCTAGGAAGATAAGGAGAGGAAGAGAAGCTGTCCTTTACCTAACATAGGATCCTGCTACAGGAATCTTCATGGTTTGGGTGGCTTCTGCAGATTGAATTTATGTGAGGAGGTTCATCCAGCTGCTGGAATACAAATTGTTTTCAGTTTCACAGCCATATTATGAAGGACAATCCTATTATGTGCCATAAATTAAAAGAAAAAAATATGGAAGTCTGTAATTTTTATGTCTTCCAATGCAGCACATATATGAAGGAAAAATTGATGCTCCAAGTTGTGTTCCAGAGACATTTCTAACTCAGAGAGAGCTATCATGTATAGTTGTAAGCAGGATTATTTCAAATTATTTGAAATACCTTGAAATTTAAGGCCTTCCTTTATGTTACCTGTTCCTGGAGCCCCACTGATTGCTGAATCCTATTGCTTTCCCAGAGAGATGGAGGATGAGCGTTCAATGCACTGGAAGTTAGATGGGAGTTACAATTAATCTTTAAAAGTATCGAAGGTGTGCAAGCTCATTTTATTGCTGTATTCTGTGGGTTTGTGGAGCTGGGAACAGGGTTAACATGGCCTGATGCTTTGTTTGCTCTTTCAGTGAGGGGATGAGACCTGTGGGGGAGTTTGTCATAGTTGGGGTGAGATGTGGGGCTGGGGAATACACATCCCATGGACCACGTTCACTGCTAATTCCTGCTGGTCCTGCAGGCTCAGAGAGCTGACAGATGTGGGCACAGTGCTGTTTATTGTTTTATTTTAAATCCATCAATTGTCCAAGAGGAACTGAATTTGGCATTGGATTTAAGATGAATGGTTGGCAATCCTAAGGTTTACCTGTACCTTGGTTTGGTTTTCTGTGGGGGATCATTTCTACACTGTGACCAGGACCCTTTGTGGGATAAGGCAAAAGCTGAGGATGAACCCCACACAGTTATCACAGCATTTTTGGATCCAGGTCCTTCCCCAGACAGGTGGGAGAAGCTGAAAAAGCTTTGCCTCTGTCTGACCAAGGTAATTCAGCAGCAGGATCCATCCTGAGTCCTTCCTTCCTGGCACATGGCCTGACAGCATATCAGGGCAATAAAGCTCTTGGAAGCTTTAGCCCAGCTGCCTTCTTTATGGTGAGAACACTCCACTGGAAGAGCTAAAATTATGATTATTGCTACTGTTATTGTTATGTCTCATGGATACAGGCCTGGGCTCGTTGTCTTAGCCTTGAAGGCTGCCTCAGCCAAGTGCACAATGAGCTGGGTCAGACCACCCCAGAGCAGGACACGGGCCAGTTCCATGGGTCTGGCTGGAATATCCATGTTCTTCCCTGCTTCAGTCCCTAGAACAGCCCAGACACAGCATCTGAGGGGCAGCTCAGCAGGCCTTCAGCTGCACTGGGAATCCCACAGGATTATTACATGAAAACAAAGAGTCCCAGTCTCTACTGCTCCCTTGGCAGGGATCACCTGAGGAAGGGTCAGGCTCCCCTCAGCTGGGAGTTAGGGGTGTCAGGGGCCAGTTGGGCCACAGTAGCAGCGAGGGGACTGAGCCTGCTCCCCCTACCAGGATGGAAAATAACAGCAGAGAGAAAAAGCCTGTAAAATAGTCAAGGAGTCAGAGAAATTATCACCCAATAAAACTGCAGTAGAATGGAAATATGAAAAATCTTGAATGAATAAAGGAGGATATGTCTTAAACCGTGCTGTCAAACTGTGGATTCTGTCACTGTCTGAGCCAAGAAACCTGGGTTCAAGGTATGGTTATTTCTCTATGAATAACAAGGTTTGTGCATGATGTGACACTAATAAAATCTCACTGGAGAACAGGAAAGTCTGCATGTCTTAGTGATTAAGCAGAGTGACCTTTCGTGGGCTGAATTACATTTGTGTATTCCGTATTTCTATATTTCTTTCCACAGGAACATCTGGTGCTGGCTCATCCTGGAGACAGGTTTCTGGACTGGGCTGGCTGTGGGTCCAATCCAGTGCAGTTCAATTGTGCAGCAATTTCTCCTTTGATGCAAATTTTCTCCCAAATTACTGTTAGCAGATTAACTAGAAATCTTGTGTTCTGAGGAGCTGCATTTGCTGCAGGAACAGCTGTGAAATTTGATAAAATCACCATGGTGTGTTAAAATGGTTTTATAGCAGTAGCCCTTCGGTTAACCCTGGATCATTTAACAGCTGGATAAGTCTTTCAAGAGTAATTAAAATGATGTTCTCAGAGAATTTAATATTTTATACATGGCTTTTTCAAAGAGGAGCAGTGAAGACAGAGATGCCAAAACTGAAAGCCTGGCACTGGACACTCAGTTTTGCTCCCTGGTGCATAAATTTGCATACATATTTGGAAAGGAGCAATGCCTGACTTAAATAAGCAGTTTCCTTCTAACCCCACCTCCTAGATGATGAACCTTGGAAATAATAAAATGTACAGACTATGGAAACTATTGACTAGTTTTAATAGTCAATTAAAACTTCCCCAGTTGCTGTGCTACAAATGGACTATGAAAACTTGCAGAAAAACATGTCACTTTAACTCAAGTCCATCTGACTGGAATAATTACCTCCCCAAAGCTATTCCCTTAAACAGGTTCACAGTTTGGCTATTTACCTTTTTTTGCTGTTAGAACACACTGTTATTATAATTCATGAAGCCTGTTTATATGATTGCCAATACTTTTAAGTATGGATAATTGTGAGTGTTTGAATAACTGACATTATGTACATCAGCTATAGAATTAATTGACATTATCTGATGTATTATATATCCCATTTATTTCAACACCTTACATGGTATTTTGTCATTTTATTATTGCCATATCTCTTCTTTTGACAAGTTAATAATAAAAAGGCAAAACAAAGCATTATGTGTTGTTGAAGCAAATGCATCTTCATTATACAACAAATAAATTCTTCAGCAAAACCTGCCAGGTGCCAGGAAGAGATTGAAATTGCAATGGACACATAAGTAAGTGTAAGTGGGCATTCAGAGGGGACACAGGCCCAGCCCTGCTCCCTGTGTCTCCCAAAGGAATGAGCTCCTTGTTATCCAGTCCATGGCAGTGCATCCACTCCTCCAGCTGGAGCTGCAGCCTTGGCTTCACCCTCCTGACAATGTCCTTTCATTCCCTACTCCACTGAGGCTGAAAGGACTTGGTTCCCAGCACTCTGTGCTCCCATCACTATTCAGGACTCATCCAAGATCTAAGCAAGAGCCAATAGAGTCTTATAATTTTGTCAAATATAGCAGGTGAAAACCATATTCCTCACTTTCAGAGTTTTCAGCCCAATATATTTTTTCTGCCCCAAAGCATCAGACAGCAGTGCTCTTGAAATTAAAAAAAAAAGAAGGCTGTAAGCATTACTTTAATGGCAAAATCAGATTGTTCTCATTCTTTGTGTGTTAAAAAAAACAAACAAAAAACCCCGCAAACCTCCCAAACCCAGGGCCATTTCAGTAATACTGTTCAGAGGTTAACAGCAATTTTCTGTAGCTCTGACCATATATATTGGCCAAGTGTGTATCAACATGTCTCATAGTGTAATATCTAATCATAAAATTTGGTATTGAGAGAAGATATAAAAACATTATTTTATTTTCCTATCTGCAACTTTGAATTGGTAAAGACTAATAAAAGAAAATGTAATAAAATTCCCTGTTAAATGCTTGGTTTGTGATCCTCACAGTCCCTCCAGAAATCACAATCCTCATGTTTCCACAGCATAAATAATATGTAGTAAACAGAATTATGGTTTCATTCGGTGTTGTCACATCATGCTGTAGTTTACAACAAGTGCAATTGCATTTCTTTTGGAACAGATTAAGAACAGTGTGGAAGGTGCATTCCCTGAGGCACTGGAGTCGAGGATAATAAACTCCATGTCCATTATGTGCCAATGAGACTACAGAAATGAAATCTCTGCATTCAGAGCAAGAGGATATTTATTTTAGAAGTGCTCTGTTAAGAGATTTGTTTTGGGATATGTTGGAAGAAGACATTTTATGCACTGAATAGACATAAATACCCAATGGCTTGACTGTGTCATCATAAACTGTGAGCAAAACTCAGGTGTTTATAGCATGGCCGACCAAAAGAATCATTGCAGCCTTTCAAAGTTCATTGTTTGTGCTTAAAAATGAGGGCTTGGTTGCTTTTGTCTGTCTTTGGTTTGTTTTGGGTTGGGGGCTTCCCCGTTCTCCCCATTCTCAAAAATTGCAAGTGGATTTCTTGGGATCTGGGGTTAGTACAGCTGGACAAAGGCCAAGAGGTCATTTTCTTTCTGACTGCTATGAGATGTTCTGGTAGATAATCAGGTTGTGTAACCCATATTATTTATTTTAAAAATACTTCAGTGGAATTGAAACTATCATATTTTTTATGCAGCATGAAAATAGGCTTGAAAATAGGAAAATAAAAATAGGCAAATCCCCAAAGGTTGCCTTCCCCACCCTTGGGCCCTTACCTAATGCTTACCTAATAACCCATGTTCCACCTTCCACCTTCCACCTCAGTCCCTCTGCAGTATCTGCTCAGATTTACTTGGGTTTCCTGTCCTGAGGTGCTCCTTTTATTGCTTCTCTCATTTTTCTTCTCCAGATGTGTGGACATCTCTCCATGTAGACATGGCTGAGAGAGCTAGTATTTACAGTGAGCATGGGGAAGGACCTCTGCCAACTGGGTGTGTAAATCCCTTCAGGTTCATCATAAAATCCAACCTGGATTTTGTAAAACATTGATGTGGAAAGGTTTGCTGTTGTAAATATCTGTGTGAAAGCAGAAGGAGCAATCACCTTGACCTTGTTGTAATGATCATTGCAGCGAGCTCTCATGTCTCTGTTACACAGCAGCAAAGTAACTTCATCCTCTTGCAGGGTTTCAAGCTGAGAAATTAACTTTTTGTCCATCATGTGGTAAGGGACCTACAAAAAATAAATGGCACATATTCACAAATACTGTGCCAATGGGAAGCAGTTGGATCTTTCTCATGGTCACAGGGTATCTATGAGGCCCAGATCATGACCTGAAGTGGTGCACAGCAAGCCCTGACTCACCTCCACCCCACTTGTGAAAAGTAAAGAGAAAATCTGCAAATTGCATCTGTGCAAAATGGTGTCACAGCCTCTGGTGGTGGCTGCAGTGGGGAAACGCCAATTGCCAGGTGAAATGCAGACTTCAGCACTGGGAGGGTTGGCACAGCTCACAGAAAATGGAAGGGGGATGGACCCTGAAGTTTGTTTCAAATGCAGAGAGGGCAGATTTTTAAACTATGTGCTCTGAAAGACTGTACTTCCACCACTCTTCATCTCTGCAGGCACCCGTCAGGGAGATGCCCTGATTACCTGTGCAGGGTCAATCACCTACACAGATGCTGGGGGTTTTGACTATCAGCTGGTTTGGTGTTTGTTCTTCCTGTTACTGACAGCACACGGAGAGAAGGAGCTTTGAACTGGTGAATGATGTGCAGAGAAACCACTGCAGAAACAAGAGAACAGAGCCCAGCCCAGTCCTTGATGGTTTTTGCAGTTTGCTCAGCCTGTGTTTGCCCTTGTCAGGAAATGCAGAACGCTCAGAGCAGCAAAGACTTTTCATTCTGCTTGAACTTGGCCCTGCTTGGAAGGCTGAGTTTGATAAAGTCAAAAGATTCATTGCATCAAGAAAGGTGCAAATAGTGGCACAGTCTAACAGGGCTACAGATGCCAGGCCTTGCTTTGCCTTTCCTCACCTGCCATTCCTATAGCAGAGGGTGTCCTCTATTTTAAGCATATTTTAGCTGAAATTTTATTAAACTTTGTTTGAATCCTGGTAGCAGCTTTCAGCCCAGCTAGAGCTGTAGATGTTTGCTGAATATGACAATTATTGTGGGTTTTGGCACTAATTCTGCCCAGGAGTGCTCTGAAGTAGTCAGAACTTTTGGAGTGGAGAAAAGAAGAGTGCATGCACTTGTGCTTGTTTTAAGCATTCCAAGAGGAAACTCTGTGAGAATTTTCTGATGGTGCAAATTGTGAAACCTCTATGGCAGTGGAAGGAGGAGCTGCTGTGGGATTATTGAGATGAACTTGTACTGTAGTGTGATGGACATGGCTCTTGGTCTCTTTAAGGGTAGAAAAACCTCTTTTTGATAATAGCACAGTCCTTTTAGGCTTCATAGAGACTGGGGCTGAGGGGTTTTTTGGGCATCAGTGACCATGGCTAATTTAACTTAGCATTATGAACAATAAAATACGTTGTCAGGCATCAGATCTGAACTCAGGAATTGTTTTTTTGTTTCTCCCTATTGAGATTATAAATGTAAACCCATAAAAATTGTGAAAGTAATTTTCTAGAATTTGATTTTATGATGTTTTATTATTAAAACAAGAAATATAGTTTCCTATCTTAGGGAGAACTAGAAACAACATAAATAAGAGTCAGAGTTTTTGAGAAGAATGAGCCTATTCCTTCAAAGTTGCAAGTTCCTGCTGCTTTGGAAAGTGATAAATCCCAAAGAAATCTCACCTTGGACATTTTACTTGCTGAGTGAATTCAGAAAACAGCTATTTTTTAAAAAAGAGATATTATAATATAGCAATCTATTATTCAGAAAAATGTTTTAGCAGCTCATTCAGAAGCATTTGTCTCTGTAAAAACTCTGCAGTCAATGCAAAAAGCAACATTTTGGAAAGCTGAATTTGGGGCAACTGACCTTCCAAAAATTCAGGCCAATTAGAAAGCCAGACACATCACCTCAGTAACATGTAATAAACAAAAGGCATTCTTAGCACCTAATTGTAAGTTGGAACTTACTTATACAACACAATTCTTCAAGGATCACAAATAATGAACAAATTAATGAAATTTATAGCCTGTTTGCAAATCACTTGTTGACAGAAAGTGTTCTCCTTGTCAGCTCACATTACTCATGGCCAATTCTTTCAGTGACTGACTTCAAAGCTACAGATTCCTCAGTGATGTTTTTTGGATAAACTCTCCTACTCCAGCTGGTGTGCAACATTCCTGCCTGTGATTTTAATAATTGCTATGATTAATTACTTGCTAACGTTGCTCCTTGCCCCTTTTGCTGAGTGCATCCAGACAGGGCAGTGCAAACACTGTCAGGGCAAGAGAACAGCTCCCTCTAAGGCTCCCCACACTCCTGGTGCAGAGGAGCTGAGGAGGATGGCAGGAGGGAAAGCTGGAGAGAAAGACCAGCCCATGGAGCAGCTCTTCCCTCCAGGAGCAAGGCAGGAGTGCCTGCCAGGCCCTCGTGCAGAACGTTCACTGAAATATGAGGAGTCACGCGCGCAGACTCCGACCTGCCGAGCCACGGCCTACACGCTGATTATACAGCTCGTCCCTTGGGTTTTAGGCCAAGATTTTAAAATGTAACATCCCTAAAATCCTTTGTTTTGTTCCCCTTGGTGAGAGTGGTGACTTTCAGCTGGGAGCATGGAGGTGGTGTCAGGATGTGAACATGTCAATAGGTATTTATTGCTCCTGAAATTCAGGACATTTTCAAGGCATGTACTCAGACTCAGCCCTTTAGCCTTACCTTGTCCTTTCCTGCCTTTGAAATCCAGCCTGTCTCTTTCTGATCTGCTGCTGCTATCTCTGCTAATTCTCTTTCTTTAATTTTCTAATATTCTCTGTTCTAAAGCAGAATCTTCAACTTTTTCTACTGTTTTGTTTGTCCCATGCTTCCAACAAGCATTATAGGTTGTCTGGTAAATTCTGATTGGTTATGTAATTAGCTGGACATGGAGATAAACTGTGGCCCAAATGTTTCTCTAAAATATTTTGTAATTACCTATAAATTTTGATGACTACCTGCCCTAAGTCATTGTAACCAGTAGATAAATGCAGTGTTGAACTCTAAGGAACAGCAGTGCAAACAAAAGTCCATTTACACAGAATTTGTATTTGCAATACTCTAAGACTCACTTCAAATTTCTCCCTTTTCTATGTGTACATCTCAGCACTGACAGCGCTCCTCTTCATCCTTATTTTGGGAATTTCTTGGTGTGTTTGCAGAGGTATTGGTACAAAAATGCAAAAGAGAAAGCTGAGATTTGGTTGCAGAAGAGCATTGAATAGTTTCAGTGAATATAAAACTTTTCAAGACATCCTGAAGTGAAGAAATTAAAACAGGCTGTGAATGGAGAATAACTGGCTGAATTCTAATTTAATTGTAAATTTTGAAGCTGCATAATTTATTTGTTAAAAGACATAAAATCTAGTAAATATTTTTTTCCCAACAGAGGAGTTTTCAGATACAGTTTTGATGGAGTAGGAGGGAGTTTTGATATATTTCCTCCAGCACAGTCTATTTTCTAGCTGAGAAAGAGAAGGAAAGCCTGGAGAACTGGAAGTGCTTTGCTTATGCTGGTCTGAAAAAAACACCCCAAATACACTCGATTATCTCCTCACAGAAACACAAAAGGATAATGGAAGAAGGAAAGAGGGAGAGAAGGGACAGGTTTGGGGCCCTGGGGGGATATTTGGATCTCTGGGGCAGATTTGGAGCTGTGGAGCAGATTTGGAGCCCTGGGGCAGGTTTGGAGCCCTGTGGCAGATTTTGAGCTGTGGGCAGGTTTGGAGCCCTGGCCCAGGTTTGGAGCCCTGGCACAGGTTTGGAGCCCTGGCACAGGTTTGGAGCCCTGGCACAGATTTGGAGCCCTGGGGCAGGTTTGGAGCCCTAGCACAGATTTGGAGTCCTGGCACAGGTTTGGAGCCCTGGGGCAGGTTTGGAGCCCTGGGGCAGGTTAGGAGCCCTGTCCCAGGTTTGGAGCCCTGTCCCAGTTTTGGAGCCCTGGGGCAGGTTTGGAGCCCTGGCACAGATTTGGAGTTGTGGGCAGGTTTGGAGCCCTGGCTCAGGTTAGGAGCCCTGTCCCGGGTTAGGAGCCCTGGCCCAGGTTTGGAGCCCTGGCACAGATGTCACCCAGCAGAAATGGTGTGTGGGGGGAGATGTGGCACATCTCTGGTGCTGCCACATCCTGCTCCCAGGGGAGCACTGGGGATCCCAGTTGCCAGGGGTGACAGAGGGAGGATGCAGAGTGGCAGCCCCAGCAGGGCTCCCCTGCCCCTCCTGCCCAAGGGGGCCTGGCACAGCCCTTTCCACATCACCCCTCACAGGCTGCACTTCCCTGCACAATCAGCAAACGCAGCAAAAAGGATGAATTGACTTAATGAGTTATTTTGATCTCTTCTGAAGTGATAAAAAGAAAGCTGTAAAACTCAGTGCATACAAGTTCCAACTTGAAGACATCTAATAGTATCTAATATAGTAATTTGATTAATGTTCTCTGCTCCTTCTGTAGGTTTCTCTAATGCACCCTGCTGAGATTTTGGAAGTGCTCACAATGTACACAGGAAATTAAATGACAAAGAATACACTGTGAACTGTTCATATCAAGCAAACTAGAATGAAATACAGTATTTGTTGGGAGAATAATAAGCATCCACATGCAATGCTGCATGCTGGCTAACAATTTAACCAGTGCTTGAAAAAACAGATTAACTATATTATGTGCCTCTCCCATCTGTAACTGCCAACTCATTACATAGCAAGATAGGTTCCATCTCAGCCAGCCTGAGACCTCTAAAACCAATATAACTCTTTAAATGCAACTTAGAAACTCCTAGACTATGAGCTCAAACCACAGCATTGGTGCTTGCCTATTTAAGTGATAATCCAGAGGTAAAACTTTTAAAAGAAGTCTGTCTGTGAAAGTAAAAAGCGTGATACAGGTCTCATTATTGGAAAGCAAAGGTCTTTCCTTTCTTCTCAAACTCAGGTGGATAAAAATCAATCTTCAGCAGGACTGGTTGTGCAGCACTGAGGGCCAGCTGTGAGGATCTAATAAAGCCTCTGGGCTGAGGGAAGGCAAGAAGATGTACTTCTCCATCAAAAGGGAGATAAATCTTCCCAGCTGCTTGTTTCAGTCTGCCATGAATACCATGGTGTGCCTGGATTTAGTACAAGACAACCAGCTGTAAGCTGGGTGAGGCCTGGATCTGGTGCTACCTTGTACATGCAATTTTAGCCAGTCAAAAATGTGGGGTTTGCAGAATTTAATTCCTTTTAATGGCCCTAGTGAAAACACCCATGAGTGGGTGCATCTATTTCAGCACAGGACAACTGACAGATGCAGCAGGAATATTTCATGGCATCACTGGAGTACTGGGTGTTCCCTTCTGTCACTCTCAGGTAGCCCTGACTCAGATTTCCCTCACCCTGGGATTTTGTCATGTGTGAACATGTGAGAGGCACTGCAGCAGTGGTCCAAGCAATACTTGTTTTTTGGTAACAGAAAAAGATTGGAGCACACACTGATTCTTCTTTATCCAGATTTGGGCATGGCTGCTAAGCAGAATTCTGCCTTATATCTGGATTTTTAGCGTGCTGATAGCAGGGGTCTTTAGGGATCTTTGTTTAATTCCCTATTAAAGTGCTTCAGATATGAAAATCAGAAAAGAATTGTGATTTCAACATTCAAACTGAAGACCCACAGATTATGTATTTCAAACAATCTTTGCTCATTTTTTTCTTATTATTGTCACAACTACCACATTTCTTTTCCAAGTACTTTTAGATGACCCATATCTTCTCTTTTTTCAGCAAGAAGCCACTCATGCATCTCATGAGTATCACAGATTCTCACTGTGTTTGTTTATCAGTGTGTTTTCAGTGTCTCTTGATCCTTTTGGCTGTCCAAATGTTTGTTTGGAATTATTCATAACATTAGGGAGTCAATCTGCTTTACTCCAGTTCTAGGACAAAAAATTGCTCTGGTCAAGACCTCTTCAAGACTGGGAGCTGCATTCAGACTGGAGTCCACCAAAGCACAGGGATGCACTAAAGTTCCCTTGCTCCACTGGTCCTCCCGTGTAGGGAAATTGTTAAATTGGAATGAGAATTGTTATCAAATAAAAGAGACTACCAGGGATGAAACCCAGAAGGGTTTCTTTAAATGCAGTTCTAGCAAACTGATAATTCAAGCTTCTAATTGTTAGCAAAACAATAGGAAGTCTATAAGCTGGATATTTGCCAGCAGGAGCCACTTCTGGAAACTCTTTGCTTTTCTCCCTTCATCTGCTGCATTGAGATGAGGGAGAGAGTTATGTCAACACTTGGAGATAATCTTTTTATATGGGTTTACATAAGAGAATAAGGAAAAGGCTGAAAAAATTGTTCCCTTTTGTAGGTGTTGTACTGAAGAAAAGCAAAAATATGGAAAGTTAATATCTGAGAATAATAAAACAAATAAAGAAAATAGGCCTAAAATGAAGGAACCCGGAAAGGCATTGCCCACACAGGGGCAGTTTATGCTGTGCCACTCTTGTATGAATGCACAGGTTTGTGGAGTGTTTCTCTTCAGGTTTCTGTGGGAGAAACATCAGCAACCAATCTCAAAAGGAGCAGACTTAACAAACATTATTAAACTTGAATAGCAAGGAGCACCAGGGCAGAGTTTAATCACTCCTGTATTTCTAATAAACAGGAGTGCACTTGATTGCTTTGGAGGTGGCTCTGAGCTGCAGAGTGAGTCCCCAGAGAGAGGAGGAACTGCCCCGTGCCCGTGGGGCTGTGTCAGTGTGTGCAGGACAGGGAGGGCAGCAGTGCCTGCCATCCTGCTCCAGGTGCCCCAGGAGCACAATTTGGCAAAAGAGGAGTTCTCTGTTGCCTCAGTGGGGCACTGCTGGTGGCAGAGCTGCAGTAAGGGCAGGGGTGGTGCCCAGGAGAGCCAGGAGGGCACATCTGGGGCTGCTGGGCTGTGACACCAACACTGCCCCCCAAGGTCCCAGCCCACAAGGCCTGCCCCACACAGGTCACTGCCACACTTTTCTTGGATTATTTTGCAATCACTTGTGGGTTTTTTCCCTGGTTTTATAGTAAAAGAGTTATTTTAACTCACTGTTTCCCCAGTTCTGACTCAGTGCTGTTCTCTCGTGGCATTCCCTATTTGCATTTTACAGTTCTTATTCTGATTAGAGCTTGAGCCTGGCAGAAGTGCTTTAAGCAGTGTCTGGTTTACTCAGGCTGAGGTATTTTGGAGTGCTGCAGACATTCAGATATCCTCTGCTGACTTTAGCAAACGTCCTGCGTGGTTTTCCTTGCCTAAAAACTGAACAGAATCATTGCTCTCTTTCTTTGCCTTCCCCTCCCTCAAAGCTCTAGCAGATGATGGTTAAATTATTGCAAACCTTTCTGTGTGGTAGCTCAAGGCACCGGACAGCAAATGAAAAGGCCAAAAAAGTATCTGTGAATAGATTTTCTTGTTTAAATTTTCAACCAAGAGCTGCAGTGAATTTTTCAAACTATTTTAAATATTGTAGAGTTCTGTCATATTTTTGCCATCCTGACATTGTAAATTGACATATTTTATTGGCCTGACACAACAATAAATAATACAATTCAGTTTTATTTAATGATTTCTGGTTTCAGCAGTAGAGAAGCTTTGCCAATTTTAAATTAGGTCTCGGAGTAAATTTAAAATTAATGAAATTTAAAGCTGTGATTTGTTTAAGGATCCAGAACATTCACTCTTTCATCTATTCATCAAGCTCTTTAATTACCTAGTATGCATGAAACCTGTATTATGTCTTATTATTGAGAGATTAATTTTATGAAAACCTCAGAGTAATACATCATTAGAGTGACTCTTGGATAATGTATAGTCTAACCTTTTCTGCTAATCCCACCACAGAAGAAGAGAGGGAAGCTGACAACTCTTCTGCAGTGTTTTATTCCTGCTGTTCCCCTGCAGTATTATCAGCTGCTCGCAGAGTTTTCTCTCGTTCCCTGTTCATTTCCAGCCCTCGCTGTCTGTCAGTCCCACTCAGCCCGGGCTCGGAGATGTGCCAGGGCACGTCCAGGAGCAATCCAGGTGGATGTTGTGCCGCTGCAGAGGACGGGCAAGGCTGGGGGACACTGCCGCAGGGATTTGGGAGCCTCCCGGGGCTGAGGCACTGCGGGGATGGAGCCGCCTGTGCGGTGGGGAGGGACGAACTGCCCGCACTCACGAGTCCTGCTGGGAGCTCCGGGAGCCACGGCAGCTCCCACAGGCCAGGGGCGGGAAATGGCTCTCGGAGCTCAGGAACCCCACTCCGTGCCCCCTCTCTGGGGCAAACAATTCCCGCTCGGCAGCTGCAGGTGTCCGACAGCAGCTGTGAGAGAGCCACAGAATGCACGGAGGGAGCAGCAAGTCCAGGGGCAGCGGAGAACCTCCCGTGCCGTGCCTCGGCTCCTGCCCGGTGCACCAGCCCCGGGAGGGTGTGCCCTGTCCAGCCCCAGCCCCGGGAGGGTGTCCCCTGTCCGGCCTCAGCCCCGGGAGGGTGCGCCCTGTCCAGCCCCAGCCCCGGGAGGGTGTCCCCTGTCCGGCCTCAGCCCCGGGAGGGTGCGCCCTGTCCAGCCCCAGCCCCGGGAGGGTGTCCCCTGTCCGGCCTCAGCCCCGGGAGGGTGCGCTCTGTCCAGCCCCAGCCCCGGGAGGGTGTGCCCTGTCCAGCCCCAGCCCCGGGAGGGTGCACCCTATCCAGCCCCAGCCCCGGGAGGGTGCGCCCTGTCCGGCCTCAGCCCCGGGAGGGTGCGCCCTGTCCGGCCCCAGCCCCGGGAGGGTGTCCCCTGTCCGGCCTCAGCCCCGGGAGGGTGCGCTCTGTCCAGCCTCAGCCCCAGGAGGGTGCGCCCTGTCCGGCCTCAGCCCCGGGAGGGTGCGCTCTGTCCCCCAGGAGCTGGGCCCACCGTGCCCAGGGGCCAGCGAGCAGCGGCTGGGGCTGGGGGACCCGTGCTGGGGACAGGGACAGCGACAGTCACCAGTGCAGGGCTGCACTCACCCTGCAGCCCCTCCACGGCCCCAGCTGAGCCCTGCCCTGGCTCTGTGGACACTGCCCTGGCTGTGTGAGCATTGCCTGCCCCGGCTGTGTGGGCACTGCCCTGGCTGTGTGGGCGCTGCCTGCCCTGGCTGGGGCTGTGTGGGCGCTGCCGTGGTTCTATGGGCACTGCCTGGCTGGGCTGTGTGGGCATTGCCTGCCCCGGCTGTGTGGGCACTGTCCTGGCTCCATGGACGCTGTCATGCCTGTGTGGGCACTGCCATGGCTCTATGGACACTGCCCTGGCTGTGTGGGCACTGCCCTGGCTCCGTGGACGCTGTCATGGCTGTATGGGCACTGCCGTGGCTCTATGGACACTGTCCTGGCTGTGTGGGCACTGTCCTGGCTGTGTGGGCATTGCCTGCCCCGGCTGTGTGGGCACTGCCCCGGCTCTATGGGCACTGCCAGCCCTGGCCTGGGTGGGGCTCCTCCTCACCTCCAGAGGAGCAGGGCTGTGTGGGCACAAGAAGGATGTTCTGCTGTTGCAAGAAATTATCATTAAATTGTGTCCAATAATTTGTATTCCTCAGGTATGTTTTACCTTCTCATGCTGTGTGCGACCTCTTTTCATTGCTGCCAAAAAGAAATTATTTTTCCATTTTTTCCCCCAGTGCTTCCATGCCAGGCTAATTCTCTGTTCTCTTGAAAGCTAATATATCCACTTTTCGTATTAATATTTGTGAGAGTAATATTAGGAATGTTTTATTTCATTATCTCACAGCTGAGAACTGTAGTCACACTGGGTTATAAAGCAGCTAATTACAGTGTTAGTGACTTTACAGTGTGCCATGCCTGCAGTGCAGCTTGTCAGTTTCTGAGAATTTCTAACAAGAAAGTAGTTTGCAGGGTACTTTGTGAATCTAGTCTGAGAAATGTTGCATATGCAGCAACTTTGCAATGCTCTACATCTCCTAATCAAAACTCTTTCACCTCTAAGGGCATTTGCATTTCATGGAAAACTTGATAAATTCAGATTATTCGACATATGTACTTTTCCCTGTCTGTGCTTGTTAAATCAAAAATATTTAGGATACTGCAGAGTAACAGAATATTTGAGTGCAGTGATCCCTTCTGCTACTCCTCCTCTGGGTTTGCAGCCGTCACTACCTCATAGTAATTGTGGAGTTGCAAAGCTATAATTAAAGCTTCAGATGAGGAACAATGAATAAAAGGGACACCTCTTTCCCCCATTCAGCCTTCATTAAAGTAATTGTCATTAATGAGAAAGGAAAAAGGGGGGGGAATGCCCAATTCATAAGCAGATGTGCAGCCTTTTAACCGTAATGTTTTCCAAAACCTGGTCTCTGCTTAGGAGGACTTGGTTTGGGATTTCCAGAAAGCTCCCTCTGGGCAGTGTGGCATTGCATGGAGCACGCTTTCCATTTCAGACAAAAATCTAGAGAGCACAGGTGGCAGTGGATTCAGTTACCTGGATTAAGCAACCCTGCAGAGGTTTGGAGCCCACTTATGTGGGAGAGCTTGGAGGGTTTTAGCACTTTGACAAAACTCTCTGTGGCCACTTGAGCTGGATACACACTGGAAGCAGCTCCGGGTATTTCCCCACACTCAGGAAGTCCTGCTGGCAACTTCAGCAGCCACCAGGCAGCTCTCACAGGCCTGAGCTTGGAAATGGTTCTCTTGCAGTTCAGAAACTCCACTCTGCATCCCCTCCTGTGGAAGGAATTCCTGATACCCTCCTGGCTTTGTCCTGGAGGTTCTGGCTGCAAAGCACTCTGTGTGTGTGAGACCAAACTCCTTTTCTGTCCAGCACAGACATTCCCAGCGGGTGCTGTGTCACTGTGTTTCCCTGCTGGAGCTCTGTTTTAGTGTTGGAAATGGATTCACCTCCCCGTGTTCCTCACCTGAGTGGGGTCCCTGCAGTTCTGGAGCCTGGAGATTCCCTCAAAGAGTGGGAGTTTCCAGCAGTCCCTCCCCTCCCCTCCTGCAGTTTCCCATCCCAAAGGTCAGGGCAGGGGGCACAGGAGGGAAGTGATTTCCCTTTGGTCGTTCAGCAGCTCAGGTTATGAATGAAATCCACACTTTTACAGTCCCCATCCCTTACCTTGCTCACTCCAGACCTTCCCTGAGGTTCATGAGCTGAGCTTGTGTATCACAATTTTCTGTTCTTTACCATTAATGGATGTGCTCTTTAAGGGATCAGGAAACACCTTCTAGTGAAGATTTAATGAACAGCAATAGATGTTTCTTGCACAGATACACACACACACACATGTATTTTGATATCTCACATCCTTTAAAATAACACATACTTTATTTTTCACTCAAGAAAAAAGTCTTTTAGCATTAACAGGAAAAGCAATTTTTCCCCCCCCAGTGATTACAGGAGATGGGTGAGCCTGGAGTGATTCTGTTTTATTGAATCTTCCCAGTACCTGACAGCAGTGGAAATACCTGATTTAATAATTCAGAACTGGCGCCTGCAGAAATATTTGCATTGTGCATGTTTGAAAAATACCAGAGCCAGAAGTAACTTTAAAAATCTGTACTTTGTGCTGGTGAGTGAGGAGATGTGTCCGGCCACCTTGACATCGTGGGAAGGGCAGGGTTTGTGAATACAGGGTTTGTATTCTAGCACATTCCATTTTATTAAACAAAACTGTACTTTCTGTCTACTCAGAAATGCCTCCCAGGAGATGCTCTAGAGAAAATCTGTAATTCAAAGTGACTGTTTTATGTTATTCTCTTTCAGCACTTTTTCTCCTTATAAATTGTCAGCAACCAAAATATACTTTTTATTTTCCTCTGAATCATGTAAACTAACAAATCTAAATCTATATCTGCAAATTAAAGGCAGAAGAAGTCAATTACAAGTGCTTGGTTTACCTAAACTGAATTGCACTAAGTCTTTTGATTGAACTTATAAAGTCATGTGGTTGGTGTTCCAAGACCATAAAACTTCTAAGATGACTTCCATCATTAATATCTGGTGTTTCTGAATTATGAATTCTTTTTTTCTTTTTTTTGCAAGCCCTCCAGTATTTAATCAAAATTTGCAGTTTCTGTAGACATTTTGTTGGCAGATTTGTTTCTTAGAGCTTTCATGAGATGTAAATGCAGGAGAGGTGAGCACAGGCTGCCTAAATGCAATTCAGGCATTCAAAGGAAGGATACCTTTGGATACCACCAGGCTCTCTTGCTCCATCTTCCTCCATAATCTGCTGTTTGGGCAGGAGCCTCAGCTGACGTGTGCTGCTCACATCTACCAGAGCTGGGTCACCCTGCCCCTGCCCCTGCCCTGAGCTGATGGATGTCACACTGCTGCTGTGACAGGCTGATGGCTCAGCTCTGGACCTGCAGTGTTGGCAGAGCTCACAGGTCACAAATTCAGACTGTGACTGTTGATTTGCAGGGAGCCATTCCACTGAGGCCCACAGCACAGCCCTGCTGGCCATCAGCACTGGGGGCTCTTTTGGGAGCTCCCCTCCCTCTCTGCCTTTGTCTGTGCTGCCTGCTTGTTCACTTCAATCCAGACACATTTGGAAGTTACCTTTGTGTAGATAAACAAAATGAGAAAGGAAAGGATTGCACTATGTAAAGGTTTGCTGCAGTCAGTAAGACAGGTTTTTTCAGCTCCTAAAATACACTGAAGTCTGAGGGAGGATGGTATAAAACAATTTAACATTAGAGGATTTTCAGAGATAGTTCAACTAAAGCACTCTGAAGGTACAATTGTAAAGGGAGATGATGCAGTGCTAAATATACAAAATGCAACATTCTATTTTTGTTATAATTAATTGTAACCAGTTCTTATTTAAATCAGCCTGCCAGTCATAATTAGTCTGTACTTTAAATGTTTTGCTTGATGCTGTGGAGCAGAAACAGTTTTTATATTAAAATAATAATGGAAGCTCTGTAGAAAAGTAGACCACAGCATTACAATCCTCACCTGTGTGCCCTGGGAAGGATTCCCTGTTCCAGACAGTGCTTTGTAACACAGGGATGAGATCCAGGCTGGATTTGTGCCAGGGGAGCACTGAGACTGCTCTCTGCAGACACGGTGATGTTTGTTTTACACCTCCAGTTCTCCTGTGAGAGGAGCCAGGACCACCTTCCTGCAGCAGGCAAGGAGCACTTCCTTGGACTCCAAATTGTTATTTCTCAGTGTAGGATTACACACGAGCTTTCTGGTTGCCTCACTTTGTAACCCTTGCTGGGTACAGTTATTTTAGTGGCACAGCATCTAATTTGGCTGTGTTCTTTTTATTCTCAGAACTCTGATATTTGTGGAAGGTGCAAGGGGTGTTGGAGATTTGTGTTAATGCTGTGCAGGAAGGAAGTTTGATGATGAGCTATATTATGTATGGCTCACTAGGTAGTAGTAAACATTCCTCTTTGTTGCTGTGCTTGGGGATTATCAAAGGGTGTTGTGTTCCTAGTTAGAATTTTTCTGGATTAATGAAACAGATCACAGATCACTGCATAGCAACGTGCCTGAAGTCTGTGAAATGTTTTCTGAATAAGGATTGGATCAGGCCCATTGAGAATATAAAGTGCTGGAAAGAACACAGTATGATTTTACAGACCCTGCATTCAGTTGTTTTCTCTCAGTGGCCTCACAGCCTCTCTAATTAGAAACTCGAGGTTTCTCTAGTCTGCTCTGTGTCTCTCCTCCTCTCTTACAACACACCAGCAACATCCAAATCCTCATTGTTACTCAGGCACTCCTGGCTGTCCCTGACAGGGGCAGCTTTTTTTTGAATATGGACTGGTTCAAATGAAATTAGGAATACTTAAAGTTTCAGAGCTTCCCATAGAGATTTATGGTCTGTGCATGTCCATGCTGGGATTGCACATCAGTCTTTGGGGGCTCAAGAGCAGGATGCCTTGAGCCCCCAAAGGTGGAGGCTGCTCATGTTGAGCCAAGGACTGCCACCCATCCCTGCAACTGAAGTGTCAGTAGCCAAGGGAATATTTTGGAGTTTTGAATGTCTACCAAACCCCCAGGAGGTTCTGTAGCTTAATAGGTAATTTTAGTTTTGTTCACAATGTCCATAAAAATGGGAGAAAAATGTGCATCTCACAGCCAAGTATGAGCGGCAGAGAACGAGTCTCCATCAGGAGTCAGATCCCTCTCACAGGTTCAGAATTCAGAGACAAAAGTACCTGCAAAAGCCTGGGGGTCTCTGTTCTTGTCTCTTCCCAATCAAGGGAATAGAAGCTGGGGCCAGGAGCCTCCTTGTGAGCTCTGGAAATCTCTAACTTTGCTGCCTGTGGCAAGTATTATGAATCTGCCAATAAAGTTATTTTAATGCCTGACAAATGATTGTTGCATAAAGTTCTTTGCAGTCCCATTTCTTTGGCTAGCAGCTTTACTTGTCCTCTGGTTTTGGGGCACAATAAATCTAAAATCAGATCTCTGAGATGAGCCTGCACAAAAAGCTGTTATAAATGCATTTATTTGGCCTTTTATTCTCAGAGAGTGTTAATATCTGATTCTGGTTTAACTCAGAATATCTTGAATTGTTACTGTTCCCAATAGCTGAGAAATCCCAGATCCTCTTGCATACAGCCCTTTAGATTTTGCATTTCTCAAATATGAGGGTTGTTGCTTCTTATGCTTGATCCTGAGAAGGTCCAAATATCTTAAAAATGTTCTCCTGCTTATAACACATGAGTAACAAATGGGGGGGGGGATTTATGGGAGGTGTCTTGGAATCCTTTTGTGGGGGGAAGGCTCTAAGGAATGCAAGTTCCACTTCTGTTCCATTGTTAAAATGCTGACAGAGGTGAAGTGCCTTAGTCATGGAGATTTTGGACTGAGTCAGATGGTGAGAGATGCTCCTGCAGGCCCAACACAAACATGAATTCACCTCGTACCCTCTGTTGTCTGTGCTGCCTGGTGAAGCAGCTTTGCTGTTGAGATGAGGAGGTTTGAAGTGTGTGATTCACCAGAGTGTTGCCATTGATGAGATGCTGAAGCTGTGCACAGGTCACACAATTATGTTTCGACTCACAGGATGGAAATCCAGATGGTTATTCAAGAGCCTCACATTTTTGCATCAGGGTAAAGGTGAAACAACTTCATTAAAATTATTCTTCCTCTTGCCTCTTCTATTACCATTTTTTTTTTTTAGTGTTTCTGGGCTACATAACCATATCCAGGGTATTATCCTCCTTCAGGGATGAAGGATAATGGGATATTAAAGGAAGCCCGGGTTCTCCAAACATCTTAGTTTTGCTAATAAATGTTTGCTGTATTTTATGTGCTGTTACAGCAAGAAACATGAGCTGCTGTAGGGAATGTGCTTGTCTCTGTGGTCCTAACAAGGGCATTCCTTTAAATTTTATAAAAACTTCATTCCTGTTTCAGTACTGGCAGAATCCAAAATTGAAAACCTATAGGTCACATTTGAATAATTGCCTTGCTTGCCCTGTACCTTAAGCAGAATTGTGATTGTGCTACCATCGTAGTCTTGGGGGCATGAAAACCCTTCAAAGTGATGACCAATGGAATATTCTTTATTTCATTTTAAAAACAGGCTTGTTTTACTAATTTAATCTCTTATTTTAAAGAAGCTTTTCAATTTATTCCTGAGTGTAGCAGAAAGAAACAGTGACATTTGTATCTGTGACAGTCCAGGCCAGTTACCAAGGGCTCTACAGCCTAGAACATTTCCAGAGCTTTGCAGGGAATGGGTCAGAACTGTGGTAATGGCAGAACTGACTTTGCACTCAAACCAACAAATATACAGATGATAGCAGATTTAGTACTCTATTTTATTTCATTGATAATTTACTGCTTATGTCTCCTTGTTTTGTTTTGGTTTTGTTGCTAGTTTGTTTTTAGTTTGTTGTTTTTTTTTCTTTCAATGAAATGAGTTTGCTGACTGCATTTGATAGGATGGATGAAAATCCAGGGCTATATCATCACTTGGATCTGGTCAGTTGGCATAGCTGCATTTTGTACCAGCTGGGGTTCTGCCTTTCAATTTGGAACAAGTTTTATACCCTGGTCCTCTTTTTTCTATTTGGACTCAAACCAGTAAAACTGGCACAGAGTTTCCCTCCCTTTTCTATTTCTGTTTTGCCTAGTTCCTAAACTTCCTGGAGAAGACAACATCCTTTCTCTTTCCAGAATGAACCTGGGAAATAATTTATAAATAAACAAAGAAATAACAATAATGGAGTAGAAGGAAAGGAATGCTATCCATTATTTATGTACATAATTAAATGAATCCCTGGTTCTTTGAAAGCACAAAGACAAAAGTTCACCGTGGGTGTATTATGTACCTAGATGCTGAAGCACTTAATGGTGGTCTTATATGAGAATGCTGCTTCCATTTTCTCTCCAGAAATTACATTTTGTTCCATCAGGTAGCTCTCAGTTTGCAGCTATTGCTGCACACACTGCAATTCCTACTCAGGTTTGTCAGGAATTCAGCAATTAATGGTCAGGAGGTTGCTTTTTGGTTTTTCTTTAATATATCATTGTCCTGTACATCCAAACCCAGATTTGGTGGCAAACGGGGTGGCTCCAACCTGTGGCACACATCACCTCTCTGTGGGAGGCTTTGCTGCCTTGGACCTCCCTGTGTATTTTATGGGATGGAGAAACTTAAGCATGAACCATGTTTGCTCAATTAAGTTATTATCCACTGCTTGAATTACTCCTCCACTATGTTTTTGAATCCTCCCAGTGAGGGTTGAAGCTGCTAATTCACACACCAAGAGAATATTTTTGTTTATTTCAGTTTTGGCATTGATATACAAAGTGTTACATTATTTTTCTGTAGTTCTCATTTTCTCTTTAATCCATATTTTTATGTTGCGCCATGTTGCCCAGAATAGTAAGAGAGTCATTTCATACATAGGGGAAACTGGAAAAAAACCCAAATTAATTGAGTTGTCTTAATTGAACAAGGAGATGCTTAGAGTTGAAACATAAGGAGCTGAACTTGGAGCTCTTAATGTGGTCTGCAAAGTTAAGCTGTGCTTCTGAGTGAATAGGTAAGTTTTATGAACTATTATTTTTCCTTCCCCAGACTATTTTCTGTCAAATTCAGCAATCCAGCTCTCCACAGGAGAATGCACATGGAAAATAATTTTGTTTTTAGGTGCCACTCAGTTTACCTGATTCCCATGGAGCTCCTGCCAGCTGCTCTGGAGCTGTTAGATCCTTGCCAAAGCGTGGCTCTAGTCCTGAAGGGAGGCTGTGTCCCAAAGTGTGCCTGGCTTTGGGGCCAGCAACTGGCGTGGAGCCCTGCAGGGCACTGCCTCAGCCCAGCATGGAAAATGCCCAGCAAAACCCTCAGCCAGGCCCTGGGAATGAGCTGGGAGTGATGCTGTGCCAGAGCATTCCAGAGAAATCCCAGCTATCCCAGCTGCTCCTCTCTGTTCCAGGAGAGGTTCCCTTTCTAGGTATTTCCCAGTATGTACCTAAACCTCTTCCCAGTTTACTGTAGGTCATGGGAAAATACTACACAGTAGGTTAGAATTTTGAAATCTGTAGTTAAATACTTGAAATATAAAAAGACACTTCAGACAAGTTCAGTGACAATTTTGACTTTCTTAGTTCATTGCAGTCTGTTTAGCACTACCAGTTATAAAAAAACCCAACCTTTTTCTACCAAGGAAATATATGTAATCAATATTTGTGTTGTACAGCAATCATCAAAATCCATGGGTGTTGCCAGCAATACACCTCAGAATTTAATGAGATCTGTCAGGGAAGTGAAATTCAACAATGAGTTGCCCAAAGGAAACCGCGGCCTACCACCAGGTTTTATGTGTGTGTTTCCTGAGCTTTGGAGCAGAGGCATTACAAGGTCCATATTTCCCTCTGGTCCATATTTCCCTCTGGTGTTTTGCAGGTTTTCCCTGTGTCCAGGGCAGCTTTCCCAGGCACTGGCAGGGACACAGGGCCCTTTTATGAGTGCTGGCTGCTCACCCACAGCCTGGCCCATACGCTCTGGCTCCCTCCTGTCAGCTGCCCTCAGAGCAGACACCAAAGGCTGCACTTGCTTTGGGGTGAGGAAATCCCACATTGCCCAGGGGCAGCACCCCCAGCAGATCCCAGAAAGCTCTGGGCATGGCCTGTGTGTGAGGGCTAGATCAGGTTTTCTGCACTGACCTTTATCCCCATTAGGGCATCTGAGAGGACACTCAATGTTCCTGGTAGTTATAGAGGTTCCAGTTATTCACCTGGCTGAGGTGTGGGACATCAAAACATGAACAAACAGCCCAAATAATCTTTTCCCATGCAGTCAGGATTCCTGGGTGGAAAGGAGCACTATGCCCATCCATCTCTGGCTGTGATGGTGTTATTCCAGGAGATAACCTATCCTGAAGCCAGGAGAAGGAATGACTGCAGCTAAGCAGGGCAGAGGAAAATGTTTGGTTGTTGGAGAGGAGAGGAAATGTCTGGAGGAAGCAAAGCAAGCATGGAATTCTAATGCTAGATTTTATCAATTTATAAGGTTTAATTACTTATGCTTGTGGTACTTCTGAAGCAAAAGGGAATCCAGGTTAATCTTCACAAGATATGCAATAGAAATTATTTATTAAAATAAGGCCCATTACTGTGATTATCAGACACATTTTTAATTAAATCCAAAGTTGTGTCAGTAGAAATTTTTACTTATATGATCTCAAAATGTTTGGGCTTGTTCATCTTTCTAAGCTTTACTTCTCTTCCATAAAGATCATGAACTCGGCTTAATTAGAGGGAGTAGTTAATGTCAGAGCAAATTAATTTCAGTCAACCAAAGGGGCCCTTTGAGGATGCTGCTCCCCACCTGTAGCTGGGAAGTCCCAGCCCTGGCGCTGAGCGAGCTCTCATTAACTGGGAACGGGATTTCCATGGATCCACAGCAGGAGCAGCCGGGGCTGGTGCAGGGACTGTGACCCCACCAAAGGGCAGCACACAGGGCTCCTTCCCAGTGCCTTTCCAGCCTCCCCACAGCTTCTGGACTTTAAAGAGGGCTCTGAAGCTCGTGAAGCAGGTTTGCCTGCAAGGCCTCTCCCAGGGAGTTGGACTGCTGTCTCTCAGGGATGCCTCTGTAATACATTCAGTTTGCAAGTAGGAAAGATTTCAGTTTTCCAGCTACTCTTTTTAGCTTTTTAGAGACTCTTTTTTAGCTGCTCTTCCACAGAGCCAGGCCAAAATTCTCAGTTGTGTAAGCAGATCAGTTGATCTGAGTATTCATTTTTACATCAGAGTCTCTTTTAGGTCCCAAGCATAAGAGACTATTTTTTTCCCATGGATTTCACTCAATGTTAGCTGTAAATGTCTGCCTTTATTTTTTTTTAATTGAGTCCCTTTCTTTTTTGATGCTACTACACTAACTTTGTATGTAAAATAGCAGAGCAATTTCACATCCTATAATGAATTTATTTGCTTAAAAATAAACACAGTAACTTTTTTTAGGTGTTAAAACATAAAGTAAAAATATCAGTTAATAGTAAATCATTGCTTAAAAATGCAACTTGTCCCAAAATTCTGGGCTACTCAATGTTCTTAAGAGGTTGTAATGAGCTGAATTCATTGGTTAAATTAAAATGCTTTTTCTCATATTCAGTAAATGCAATGTGTGTGCAATTGAACAAAAATAAAATTGAAATTTACATTTTCATCAAATGAATAACCACATGCTGAGGATTGCTTGACTGCAATTTATGATTATGCAAATGAAACAGGTTTTGCAACTAGGATATGTACAATAAATGGGAGTTCCATTATTGTGTATCAAAAAGCCATTAACCTTGAAAATTATATACAATTGACATGAACATTTCTAAAATACGTCCAAAACCTGCTAATGTTCCCCCTCCTCCCCTATGTATAGGGCCTGTACATTAGATTTAGCAAAAGAATTCAGAGAGAATAATTTATTAAATGAGCTCTGCCACTTTTTTGTTGGTGAGCTCTCTGTGACAACTTGCTGGGTCCTTTATTCATTATTTAAATCAGGAAGTGCTGCAGATTAATTCCTCATCTGCTGACAAGAAGACGCGTTCCAAAAGCTGTTCATAAGCAGAATTTGCTGTTTCAAAGTCCTGGTGAGGCAGTGGCGAGGGGGTGCTGAGGCTCGTGGCAGCTCCCCAGGTGACAGGTTTCCTTGTTGGGAGCCCTCCCTGGCTGCTGTCTGGGCACTGCTGCTGTTTGATGGCTCTAAATCAGATTTTCCTCTTCCTCAGGGACAAAGGCAGCAGAAGTGGAGGGAGAGCACAGCAGGACCAGCCCAGAACACGCCGTTGGTTCTGGCTCTGCCTTGGCATGGGCAAGGCAAAGCAAACAGCCCAGAGCTTAAAGCCTTGAGACAATTTTCCATGTATTTCCTAAAAATGGTCCCTTCCTGAGTGGATTTTTGGTTATGGAGAGGAGCCCCCTCTGTGGCACAGGCCGGGTGGGGATGCTGGAGGTGCAGCCCCTGTGCCGGGGCAGGTGTGGCAGCTGCTAGGGGATTGCAGTGCTCAGATCCTGCATGCTCCAGCTGCTGCACTCCTCACCCAGAAACGTTACCAGGAAATCTCCAAGGCTCCCAGTGCCCTGCTGTGCATTGCCAAAACTCTGGAATGAAAAATACACATCACTGAGTGGTCAAAGAATACAATGTTTCCATAGGCAGGTTCTCAAGTGGTACCTCAAAGCTCGTCTGTTCTTTCAAGGACTATTTCGTGGCTTTGTGGAAGTGTTTCAGCTGTATCTCTGTGTCAGTTATGCAGAAGAGTTTGATATCCTGGGGGTTTTTTTGCCATAGGAGGAGTTCACAGGATGGTACACAACATGTAAGGTACCAAGATTTGTTGGTAGGAGATCGCCTTTTGTCTGTTATCCACAATGGTTAATTTGCCATAATTTCTGAGGTTCCTTTTTCTCACATGCCCAGAGCTTTCACAGGAGAATGCCCTATAAGCTTTTATTGAAAATAAATCAAAATAATGTTAAACATGGCCCTCATCATCCTAAACCCAGGGCCCTTTTGGCAGCTCTTTTCTTCCTTTGTCTCTGTAAGAAAATGAATGGGTTTCCTTGCCCAGGTCTCGCTTTTAGAGTGGACTTTACATCTAAACCACTGCCAAAAAGATGCTAGCATAGAGCACTATAATGAAATAAAATACAGATTAGAGTGGATGGAAGTGTCATAGCTGGGAAGGAGGACAGGAGGAGCTGGAAATCTGGGTATGTACAGTTCCATGTAAGGGTAGACACTGATGTTTTGAGGAGTCTAAAGTAGAAAATTGAGAGTACAAGTGATTTCATTGGCAAAGCAGAAAAGCTTTGTTACAGACTTGGAAAAACCTGCAGCAGAAAGGGACATATGGATATTTAATTGTAATTTTTCAATATTACTTTTGACCACAGGAAATAGTCTTGTGACTTCTACTGAAGGAGGCTGCAGCAGCTCCCAAGAGCTCCTTTTGGCTGTACCCTTAAATAATTGTCTTCATTCAAATAGAAAAGGGGGATCTTGTGTTACTTTTGAACTAGAAAATGATGGCCAGAATTAATAAATATTGCAGAGGAATTGACTTAAAATGCAGTTACCCAAATTTTCCCCAAAACTGGTGGGATGTGTTTGAACTGTGAAGTTTGACCAGATGGGGGATGCAAGTGCATCCTGTAGGGTTAGCAAAGCTTTTGCTTTTTTACTTTAAGGTGGCTAATGTTTTTATTCTATATGAAGGGTTGAATTAGAGAACCCTTTAAAACCAATTTAAAAGGTTTTTTTCCCTAGCATTGTATTTGCTGTCTATTCTATTGCAGTGATGCAAGGCCATTCAGTATCTCCCTGGGGTGAGCTCTTGGGCACCATCAGCCTCCCCAGGTGGAATAGCCCATTGGAGAAGGAAATCCTTCTCCTCACATTGCTTCTTCCACCACAAGGATGAAGCTGAGAGCTCCTGGGTGCCACTGTTTACTTGGAAACACAAAAGAAGGTGGCTGTTTGCTCACACTGGCTCTTGCTTTCATCACAATCTACTGAGACATCTTGGAAAAATAGCATTATTTTTTTGTACTTTTTAACTCCTGAAAAAATCTATCACAGAATGGATCATGACTGAGCATTTCATGTGCTGCTCCTGCTAAGTTTGCCAGGGAACAACAGAAAGCCAGATCTGTGTCTTATTTTTCAGAACTCTCTGTAAACACCCCCGGAATTAATCTCAGGAAATACCAGAAATGCTAAAATATCTACTTTTTGTGTGTGCTCACAGAGCAGATTTAGGACACTCCTTTGAAGGATGTATATAAAGGCAGCACTTGCCATAAGTTAAAAGCGTCCTTCTTGACATCTCTGGAACACATTTCTCAAAGTACTAAGGAGTGATTGAACTTTTAATTCCACCAACGTGTCTGGATGTGTTCAAATGGAGCGGTGCAGAACCCCAGAGCCTCCAGCTCACCCTGCATGTCCAAGGGCTGTGCCAGGGTTTGTGTGAGCAATGGGGACACCCTCCCAAAACTGCCCTAACAGCTCCCAAACTCCTGTCAATAGGATCCCTCTGACATGATCTGCCTGCTGTGGTGCTCATCCTCTCCCTCTTGAGTGTAGCAGTCAGCAGTGAGTGACTTCAGCACCAATTCCTTATTTTAGGGTAGCACAAGTTGGTGGGGCTGATCCCACTTTGGGAATAAGCTCATTTTCCTCTGCTGGCAAATACCACTCAAGAGTTTATTCAGGGCTCCTGATTCCTGTGAATTAGGAGTAAGACACTTTTTTTAATATGAAAATGTCGAGGCTGAAGCAGAAAATGCCAGCTGTAAAGTAGCTTTGCTTGGTGCTTTCCTCATCAAACAAGGAGCCTTATTACCCCTCCATTAGGTACAGGTCTGTGAAGAGTTTTTATTATCTGTAACTCTTCAGCCACTAGATGGTGGGAAAGTTGCAATCTGAGAGGACTCAGGGACCTGATCTGCCCTCCCAGGGTTAACCCACAGCAGGCAGGAGTGAACACAGCACTCCTTAAATCATCGTGAAATTTCCCCTGAGGTGGCATCTGGATTGTGGCATTGCTTTGTACATCTCTATCCAAATCAGCTTTGTGCTGCAGAACCTTGTCTGTGTTACCAGGGCAGCTGGCATGAAAAGAATCCCATTAGTGGCCAATTTCAGTGAAGAAACGGAAACAAATTATCAAGAGTCGAGTTCATGCTAAAATTCAAAAGTACCACAGCCACAGTGCTGGCAGTACCTGTTCTAAAGCTGACTCTCGTGTGCTGCATGCCTGCAACCCCTGTGTCATTAAAAAACTGAGAGAACCCCTAGAACACTTCAATACAAAGTGCACTGAGTAATTTTTGTCTCAGTTGCTTCCATGGCTGATAGCGTGAAGAGGAGGTGTGCAGTATTCCCAAAAATATCGTGTGCACAGGGCTGAGCCTTTCTTGCACAGTGCTCTGGAATTTGCTGAGCTGGTTTTTTTGTGTGGACATTTGGAGAGGAAATGGTTTGATTTGAAAATGTCTTTACCAGGTTTATGACTCCCTGCTCAGCTCTGAAGGACAGCTCCATAAATACTCCTGGCTCTGGGATCCCTTGCCAGGGTCTCTGCTGGAGTGGCAGATTCATCACCTCCCTTTTTGATTTGGGAAATGAATCGAAGGCCCATCTTCCAATGCAAATGGCTGTGATAGCAGCCCTTAATGATTGAGGTAACTCCAGAGCAGGCTTTGGGAGCATCAGATGATGGCAATGCCTTTGATTTATGTGCCACCTTTCATTCCCAGCCATCTCAAAGCACCTATAACTTCTGGCAAACCTGTGCTGAGTTAATGGGTTATTTCAGAGTCTATTCAGCAATAACTGTTAAGTGCTCAGAAGGAAGACTGATTGATGGGTGAGATGGCCCAGAACTTTAATTATCTTAATGAACAATTTTTGAACTTAACAAAAAGTCTAGCCCTAACACAAGTGGAGCCATGAACTTTAATTCCACCACTCATTCCATTAAACCCTGAGCTCAGTGGTAATTTAAAGCCTTCTCTCTTGCTCTGTGTGTGTTTTTCAGAGGAGTCCACTGAGGCATTGCTGACACAGAACCACTTCTGCTCTGGAACATCCCACACCTGCAGAGAGCTCCAGGACCCAGTGACAAACAGCTCCTGACCATGAGGAAGCTGCTAAAAAATTTGATAAGCAATGACTCAAGTTTGACAGGAGGAAACAAATATTTAAAGTATTCAGAATAGTTCTGGGACAATTATTAGATATTAAGCAGATATTAAAGACTCTGGTTCAGCACCTGCTCTGCTGTTTTGTCTATGATAGGAAACAGAAGTGGTAAATAGCTGAACCAGGGCAACAGGCAGCAGGAAAACAGCATGAAAGGCAAACAGATTGCTGTTGAGAAGATGGGTTTGGGATGATCTTAGTGTGAAAGTTCTTTTAAAATTAGTAATTGTGATCACACATACATTGTGTCATCTACACCTCCTTGTACTCTTCTTACGCCTCTCTGTTATTGTACTTTTAAACCTTAATCATTTTTCCACAGAAATGAAATTGTTATTAGCATCTGTTGTGTCTGCATAATTACTGTGCCTGTTAAAAGGCTTATTTCTATTATTTCCAGATCCTTTCCACAAATCCTTACATTGGTAATTAGGATATCTTGCAAATACTGATGCTATGAAAAGGATCAGAAATTTTCAGCCTGAACTAATAATTTCCTTCTCATAACTCATACTATAGGGGGTACCATAAAAATATTAATAATATTAGAAAAAAGCAATAATTCCAAGCTGTGTTTTACTCTATGTGTTGCCAAGGAGATCCAGCTCTGTGGGTGACTTTAGGACCTGGACTCCTCGTACCAACTACAGCAGAAATGTCAAGAACGTGATAATTATTTGGACTGGAAACAACTTCAGTATAGTTTGTTCCACCTGTATTTTCATCCTGGAGATTGAGGAGGGGTCAGAGAAGGCACCTGAGGGTGGGGGCTTGTGCCAGGAGCCTTTTGGAGCAATAGGGAGAGGTGAGTTGTGGAGGGGGACTTGGGGTGAAGTCACTGAATGTCCACACGTGGGTTCCTGGGAATGCACCTCTGGGTTTCCCCCGTGCCCGTGGGGAGCAGCACGTGGGCACATCCCCAGAGTGCCTGCACACAAACATGTTCCTACCCAGCCTTCCAGAGGCCATTGGAAACGTGGGGACACCCAGAGGTGCTCTGGGAAATGCCCAGGGCTGCTGGAGTGCTGGCCATGGGCTGCTCCTGCTGGGCAGGCAGGGCTGAGGAGCAGCAGCCCTGGGCATGGCCCTGCTCTGAGCTGGAATCCCCATCCCCAGGGAGTCAGCCTGCAGCTCTCTGTGTGCACAGCTCTCCCTCTCACTGCTCTTCCCAAAGCCCATCCCAGGGCTGCTCTGCTGCTCTCAGGCTGGAGTTCTGAGTGTTCAATTATCCTGCACAGATGTCTGCTGCTCTTTCAGCCTCTGCCAGCAGAAGGAAGCTCAACTGCCTCTTACATTTATTCCAAGGAAAAATGGCTGAAGAGTTTTGAAGCCCCTTTCAGCCAGGTTTAACCAATGTTTCCCTCAAAAACCTGATGTGGGTCATCTCTGAGGAGCTGAAGGAGGGTTTGGAGCCTTTCCATTCCCTGCAGGCCTCTGAGCTGCCAGCCCTGCTGGGGCAATCCCCCACATCCCAAAGAGGGGCTATGGAGCCATGGCTTCACTGGTGCAGGACAGATTTCTGAGAACTGGAGCTGAAGGAGGAGGAAAAGAGAGATTTGAGCATCACCAGGAGCTGTACAAGGCAGCAAAGGTGAGGGTCAGGCTCCTGGGACCCAGCTTGGGCTCCATGAGCTTGGGAGTGTGGAATTCAGGCTTCAAATGTTGCATTCCCCTAAAACTTCTGACGTTCAAAGGAAACTCTTTGTCTGTCAGATCTCTCAGCACAGATAATTCTGTCATTTCCTCTTGCTGTTTTCTGGTTTTTGTTGATGTCTGCAGGCATGAACCTGTGGTCTGTCCTTTTGGTTTTGTGACATTTTCCTTTCCTCCTCAGCTCAGAGCAAAAGGGTCTTGTTACATTGGACAAATGTCCTTTTCTAAAATTCATTTTTCCTAAGCCATGTGACCACAATGATCTCATTCTTTAAGAGGCTGGGCAGTGTGAAAGCTTGAGAGAGACAAAAAAAGCAGTTTCTGGAAGAACTGTTTAAAGATATCCATTTATCACAACTATAATAGAACCTCATAATTAATTTAAATAGAATTTGTTTTCCATAACACAGATTTTTGGGTGTAAAGTACATCCTTTGAGAGAAGCAAGAGAAAACAAACTCTGTTATTTTTGATTACCTTTCTGTTTTGTTTTTTATTCATTATGTTAATTTTATGCTAATAACCTTCTTACATTAAGGTTCACTTTATACTGCATAAACTGACAAATAGAGCAATATTTATCAAGCATAAATATTAAAAACACTATAAAGACTTCTAGGCTTCTAATTATTATGCTAATATATCTCTAAATTATTCTTGGATTACCACCCTACAGTTCACTGTGGAACATGACACAAAAATGGTAAAAATACCAAAATTCTATTTCCTAATGCTATTAATGAATCACATAGAAAGGCTGTCTATGGATTGAAAAAGCACCTGTTATAGCATTGTGGAAGTGAAGATACAGAATTCATTTCTTCTGGTGAACTGTTGAGCCTTTGTTTATATTATCATAAATACCAAGGAAATCCAAAGTGCTTTTTTGTCTTTAAAGTACAGGAAATCCCAATATATTGCATGGAAATTCCCCCTGTTGAGGCAATTCTTGGTACTTCTTTTCAGTGTGTGTGTTTGTTGGTGTCTGTTCAGATGGTGCAAGGCTGTGGCTTTCAGCCTCTCCTGATTTTGTGTTCCATCCCCAGGGACAGATGGGCCCCAGATCTCAGATACCACATTTATTCTGTGCTGTTACGAATGGGGGCAAAAATCCCTCCACTATGTGCAAGGACTAATTGTCTCTTCTTTTTCCACCCAAATATGTGAATTTTTTTTCCAGAAGTTCTTTCTTTTAATAAACATTCCACAGGTTTTCTGTTGGTTTTATTTATTTGGTTTTGTTTTATTTTCAATGTCTTAAATGTGGGCACTACAGATAGTGACAAAAATGCTGTCTATGGCAGCTGGTTTTTCAGTTAACTCTTTACTTGTACCATCTACAATGGAGCAGGCTTGGTGTTAATAGGATCCTTAATTCTCCACAGCTAAATTCACTGCATGTCTCTTTGTAGGAGTTATTACCAATTGGAATAAAGGTGGACTAGAGGTGTGAACTGAGTGTCCCAAGCACAGAAGTGGCTCCTTCCCAGGGAGGCTCCGTACCTGGGAGCTGTGGGGAGTCACTGCTCTGTGAAGAGCAGCTTTGATTCACTCACTAAAAGCCTCTGCCAGTCACTCTGGGCTGGGGCACTGTGTGCAGTGCATTATTATTAAGTGTCCTTTTAAAATGGAAACAAATGCCTCTGCTGGGATGTAGTGCTCTTGCACAGAGAGCTGCTCAGCTGACAACCAGCTCTTTAAAGTGATATTATAGTGCAAAATAGCGCCGTGAAGGGGGAGGGCAGGGCTGTGTCCCATCAGGTGACAGGGAAGGATTGCCCAGAGCAGCAGCCAAGTTCAGCAGGGCTGAGGGAGATGGGGCTGCAGAGAAGAGGGGCTGCCAGGGGCAGGCTGAGCCTGGGCTCTGCAGGGAGGGACACACAATCACAGCAGCAGGAGGAAAGGAAGAGCTGCTCTTGCTTTCTTCTTTCAGAGTCCTCAGGGAAATAGCTTGAGTGACTCACAGCTTCTCATTCCTTCCTTTGTGTGTTTGTGAGTGAGTGGATGTGCTGGGTGAGGGTGGCTGGCACCAGTTATGGAGGGAAAGGTAAATCAGAGACACTGAGTTTGCCTTTGGGGCACGTTTAAAGGGCAGTACAGAGGTGTGTGTGCTTTGGGAGGAGCTGGTTTGGGTGCTGGGAACTCAGGTGCAGGGAGGTCCTGTCCCTCTGTGCCAGCCTCCACTGCAGGGCATTTCTGCTCCTGTGGCACTCTGGAGGTGTCAGAGGCTGCAGAGGATCCCTTCCCTTCCCTTCCCTTCCCTTCCCTTCCCTTCCCTTCCCTTCCCTTCCCTTCCCTTCCCTTCCCTTCCCTTCCCTTCCCTTCCCTTCCCTTCCCTTCCCTTCCCTTCCCTTCCCTTCCCTTCCCTTCCCTTCCCTTCCCTTCCCTTCCCTTCCCTTCCCTTCCCTTCCCTTCCCTTCCCCTGTGTTGGGCTGTGCCCAAGGTCTCACACAGAGCCACAGAGAGCCAAGCATGGTCACAAGTCTGAGGGACAAAGGTGCCTTTAGACACAAGTGCCTGTGTGTGCTTCAGTAGAGAAAGATAAATATATAGAAATTGTAGCCAGATGTATTGCTCAGCTGTGTCTGCATTGTTTGTTTTAGCTGTTCCATGCTAATAGTTTGAAAATACAATCAAGTTTCTGGTGAAAAGGATTTTTTAAATTAAAAATCAGTACCTATTTTTGACCTCTGTAAGAATCCAAATAAAACCCACTTTGTTGTTTTTGATGTTACAACTCCCAATTAAGTGTTTAACAAGAAAATATTCCTGCTGGGAACATTCAATATCAATTTTCAGTAACTAGCTGCAGCATGAAATCTTGGTTTCTCTGCAGAGAACCAGTTTGTTGTCTGGCCCAGCCAGTATTGATCCCTGTCTCCATCAGGGGAAGCCACCTGGACCTTCCCTCTCCATTCCCCAGCATCCCTGCTTGGCCCTGTTTATAATGAGCTGCAGGGACAGAGTCGTGGGGCACTGGGCACAACCCCGTCCCTGGAGTGCTGCTGCCCAGTCCCACACTGATGGGAGGCTTCTGTATAAACCTGCCCTAAATCAAGAGGAGAAATCACTTTTAAAGTGGATTGAGCATTAATTTTGGACATGCCTTTACTTACAAACCACAGCACAGAACAGTTCCCTTTCCAGGGCAGTCCTCAACCAGCACTATGGGTTTTAGCATGATTTTTGTGCTTCTTAAAAGTACACCTGAGTGCTGGTGCTTGGGAGACAATATTCATTTCACAGGTAGCAGATGAACTTATCCTAAACCACTGTTTTCCTAAAACACTGCAACAAGATGGAGAGGGGGTTAAGGTCATCTGTCTGATGGTGAACCTGCTATGTGCAGAATTGTATTCTGTTTTGTAAATCAGGAAAGCTGAGGTTTTCCAACCTGAAATAGTGTGTCTATAATGAAATAATCTCTGTCTATATATGTGTGAGGGAGCAGGAGGAAAGAAGAAGGGATATTTTCTCCCTTTTTACTTTTTGCACCAGTTGACCACACAGATGAAAACAACCCACAGCACAAAGTAATTGTGAAATCAATCAGTAATCCAACAGTCCTGAGCTCTGGAGTAACCTCTCAGGAAGGGAGAAAAGAAAGAAGAACACAATATATTAAATACAAATCCTAAAAGATAGGTAATGTGCCAAAGAGGTTATTGCATTCAGGAGGCTTGATAAGGGTGATTTAGCAGGTGAAGAGATCACCTCTGCAGATCAGAGAGGGAAAGGACCACGAGGAGATAAAAGGAGGAATGCACAATAGAGAGATAAGTGAGCCTTATCTTCTTTGCACTTACCTCATGGTTGTTAACATTTTGTCTTCTTTCCATAATCAAATTTCCAAACCCTCAGATGCAGAGCACCCTGACCTTTGGTCTCTTCTGTAGTCCAGTAAAACCAGGACAAAACCGAAGGAACCATTGGCGCAATTCAGCTCGTTTGTTTGACAACAAAAAAGTAAACAATACAATTCTAGACTAAATATTTGGGGGTCTACTTGTAAACTGTGATAAGCTCCAAACCTTCTTTTGTTTCTGCAGGCAGATATTGAGCACAAGGCTTGTAAATGTATTTCTGCCTCAGACACTGGGCTGGGGGCCGTGCATTCACAATATTGGCTCCTTCGGGAGCTCACTTGAATTTAGACCCCATGTGGATGCCGGTTCTGAAAGGATGTCTTATACTTACCTACAGAGGGAAAGCTGCCTTTCAGAGGCTGTTCCTGCTGCTAGAAAAGTCTGTAATTGCCTTGGTCAAGAAAGGGTTTTTTCAGCTCCAAAACAGATGCCATATGCCATAAATTGCATGTTTCCCATCACTGTTGCTTACATATGTCCTAGAATTTTTAGGGATTTTTGTTTGGGTTTTTTTTTTTTTTTTTTTTTTTTTTTTTTAAGATATATTTTATGAATTGTGCTTGCTGTCTGGTAAAAATTCTAAGGCAACCTTCCCTTCCCTTCCCTTCCCTTCCCTTCCCTTCCCTTCCCTTCCCTTCCCTTCCCTTCCCTTCCCTTCCCTTCCCTTCCCTTCCCTTCCCTTCCCTTCCCTTCCCTTCCCTTCCCTTCCCTTCCCTTCCCTTCCCTTCCCTTCCCTTCCCTTCCCTTCCCCATTTCTTGAGAAGAGTTTGTAATTATTACTGTTCTTCAGGAAATGCTTTACTAGAAAGATAATTGCAGTCTCCAGTTTGTGTATTTTAAACATTTATTGTGTACCTGTAATTTAAAAGTATATTGGGGCAGAAAAGAACCATTTGGAGAATATTGATAAATCAGACAGGTCTGATTTAAAGAATCAGAATTCTGTTGTGCCTAAATGCAGTAACTGCCTGGAGCTTAATTCTGAGATTAAATTGAATATATAGAATTTCATGCATTTTTTATAAATACAACTTGAAGCCACAGACCTTTAATTAAAATGTATAGAAGCATTTTATCAGGCAGTAAATATCTATATCAGTGTTCAAGTGGGCAATGCTGCCACATGAGAAAGGAAGTGCAAGGCCTGTGCAGGTTGGTGGAGAGGACAGTAAATGTGATGCTGAGGATATGGGTTTAATTTAAAGAATAATTTCTGTTGCACCCACGACTTTATTCTTTCATCTTACTGGCAGCACAAATGTTTCCATCCATTTAATTTCATCCTCTTCCTTTTCATCTCAGATATTTATATGTTTGCATGGCCCTATCATGATAATATCCAGCTGCCCCCCAAACAGAAATATCCTTAACAGTTTCTCTTCTTTTTTCTCTCAGAGTCTTCAGGGGGATATCTTGAGTGACTCACAGCTTCTCCTTCCTTCCTTTGTGTGTTTGTGGGTGAGTGGAGGGTGTGTGAGGGTGGCTGGGACCAGTTATGGAGGGAAAGGTAAATCAGAGACACTGAGTTTGCCTTTGGGGCACGTTTAAAGGGCAGTACAGAGGTGTGTGTGCTTTGGGAGGAGCTGGTTTGGGTGCTGGGAACTCAGGTGCAGGGAGGTTCTGTCCCTCTGTGCCAGCCTCCACAGCAGGGCATTTCTGCTCCTGTGGCACTCTGAGAGTCTGGGAATTTGGGATCCACGTCCCAGACTTCAGTGCCAGACAGTACCTCAGAGCGTTAAGCATAACTGTCCATTTTTATACAACTTTCATAAGGTCAAACCCCAAAAAGATATTTTTTTTTTTACCTGAATCTGCCACATCTCTGTGATTTACAGGAATTCCTTCTTGTGCTACTAAACTCTGATGCCAAAAAAACAAACAAAAAACCAGAATGAACCGTGGACAGTTCCAAACCTTTTGAAGAGTTTCTCTTCATTTTCCCCCTCCAGTTAATCTGGTTCCAGTGATCATATGGACAAGGCAGGAGAGTTGAGCAGACCCCGAGGCTGGGCCTGCCAGGATCAGACCTGTCCTAAAGACCTCAGGGAATGTTTCAAACTTCCCAGTCCTGCCTTTGCACCAGTGTGAGAGCATCCCATCCATTGCTGCAAAACTCCTGGGAACCTCCCTGTTTTTATCAGATGGCAAAGCAGTGTGGGAGAAGCTGGAATGCTGATGGGTTCTGTGCTGAAGTGAGAAAAGGAGCCATCAAACATTTCTGTCATCTCATGGCTGGGTTTCCAGCTAGGGCTGGATTGCCCTGAGTAGCCCAGCCTTGGTAACCTCCATGGTCAGCACTGTCATCCCCACAGGCCCTGAGCCTGGCAGCTGGGATGAAGAGCATCAACCAACCTTGTCAGGAGCTGAACCAACTCTTCTTGAGTGTCTGAGCCACAGGAGGCACTGCCTCATGCACTTTTGCACTCACAGCTCCTGAGCACCAGGTGTGCCCCTGATGGAGCCCCTTCTGCTCCTCTCCACCAGGCCTGGGGATTTGCTCTGGGACAGCAGCCCCATTTTATAATCTTTCTTCAAAGAATATTTTTGAGACATGCAAAGGAGATTTATTTAAACAGGGAGGTAAAATGAGGCCTAGTAATAAACACAGATGCTCTCCCTGTGTTTAAATTCCTTCCTCACAGAAATGTTTTCATCTTAGGTTTCTTTTCAATTATTTTCTTTGCCTAGACCTTGCAGATGTTCACCTGGCAGGTGTGTTTGTGGTCAGCCTTTAGAGCTCGTGGTGGACAGAGCTGAGGGCTGAGTGCCCTGATGGGCAGGGCTGTCTGAACACCCCTGTGGGCACTCACAGAGGCAAAACAGAATTTGCAGCTGAATTTTCCACAAGCATTTCACTGAGCAAAAATGGCCGTGACTGTTTGTCCTCTGGGCAGCTGTGATTCTCTTTCTAGAAGACAGCAGTTATGAAATTATTCCAATGTGTGTGAATTGGTGCTTGTTCTGCCATTCTCACTGGATTTATTGGGGTTGAACTAACAGAAGGAGCAAAACTGCTCCTTAGTCACGTCTCTCTCACAATTAGCAGTGCCAATAAAAGCAGTGAGGGTGTGTTATCCCTGCTCTGTGCTGGGTCTGTCAGGGGGAGCAGCACTGATGTAATCACACTCCACCACCAACACAGGGACCTCTGGGTGTGCAAGAAGCAGCTCTAATGAACCACATTCCAGCAATCCCCAGCTGGAAAATGGCTCCTACCTGGGGAAATTACACTTGGATACAGCTGGATAGTACTGCTAATGACAGTGTCTTATTGATAGAAGCACATTTCTTGTAAAAAAACCATGAGGGAAAAGCCTTTAGTCACATATCCTGCAGGATGGGAAGGAGCCTGAGCTGGCAGTGGGGCAGCCCATCAGGGAGGGCAGGAGCAGAAGCCTCCCCAGGCTGTGAGGGGCAGTGAGGAGCAGCAGGGTCACTGAGGTGGCTGCTGGCCACGTTCCCAGGAGCCAGGCAGGCTGGATCTCAGTGCCATGGCACGGGCAAGGATGGGATGGATTGGCCAGGGAGCAAGGAATGCCACAGGGGCCTTGCCATCAGCAGGGAAACACTGCCTGGGGCCTCCACAAAGCACCTTCAAAAGCCCAAAATGACTTTGCAGAACTGAATGGCTCTGGGCTGGCGTGTTCAGGACCCAAGGGCTGACAGAACCTAAAATGATGCTCTTAACAGAAAAATGAGACTGTGGCTTCTCTGCCAAAGCCTAGGGATCCAGGGCTTTGTCTGGTGCATACTAAAGAATGGAAAAAAGGCTTCAGGAGAGGAAAAGAGATCTCAGAAAGTGAGAAAAAATAAACAGAAAGAGAACTGATATTTACATTGTGATCTTCCTGATTATTTGCTGTGCTATTGCATATGTTTATTTACTGAATGCTGTCTTTTACCAAATAGATTGTTTCATTTCTTCTTGAGAATTGGCTTCTTTTGCTATTTAAGCAAGCAGCCCACAGGAATGCCTTCTCAAGCATTCAAGTTACTTTGCAGACAGTGCTTGAGGCCTTCAGCAGTGTTTGTTTAGAATGGGCTGATTCCCCTTCTGCTCATTGCAGGGTTCTGCTTTCAGGCAATGCTTTATCCAATCCTAATGACAAACACAGGGAGGAGGTTTAAGTCCCAATATGCAGCAGAATGAGTTTTATTTGTTTAACTGGCAGCATGTGGTAACTTCCTTTCCTTCTTCAGTCCCCACAAGATGCAGCCCCACCAGAGATGTGGCTGTGTGTGCTTGGCACACAGGACTTTGTGCCTTTGGGTGCACCTGAGCAGCAGATGCAAACCCCTCTGCCACAAACCCCTCATACAGAGATTTGGGCTCCATTTCCTTCCTGTGCTCTCTTTTGCTTCCAGTGTGGTAACAACTCATTCCTGGTTTTATGTGCTGGTGTTCACAGAGGTTCCTGGATGAGGGAAGAGACGAGGATCTGACTCCATGTTTCACAAGGCTGATTTATTATTTTATGATATATATTACATTAAAACTATACTAAAAGAATAGAAGACAGGATTTCATCAGAAGGCTGGCTAAGAATAGAAAAAGAAAGAATGATAACAAAGGTTTGTGGCTTGGGCTCTCTGTCCAAGTCAGCTGACTGCGATTGGCCATTAATTAGAAACAACCACATGAGACCAATCCCAGATGCACCTGTTGCATTCCACAGCAGCAGATAATCAATGTCTGCATTTTGTTCCCGAAGCCTCTCAGCTTCTCAGGAGGAAAAATCCTAAGGAAAGGATTTTTCATAAAAGTTGTCTGCGACAGTTTTATGCAAAGAGCAATTTAAAAAAAGTATGTAAGTACTGCCAAACCAGGATTGCACTTTGGCAGTGGCAGCACGAAGTCAAACTGCTCTGGAGGCTGATAACCCGTGTACAGTGTCTGCACTACAGCTCTCTCCAGCTGGGTGGAAACCCCTCCCTTTCTGACAGATGCCATCTGTAGTGTCAAGTTTCAGGTTTCAGCTCTGTCCCACCCTGTCCTGTCCTACTTTTGACAGATTCCTTTACTGCAGTTCAGCCATCCTTGGCAACTCAACAGCTGCAGGCAGATTTTCCCTTCCTGGAGGAAGAAAGGTGACAGCTTCAGCTGGTGGCATCATTTAGTCTGGCAGGGGACTCCAGAGGTAACCCAGACTTAGTAAAATGGGTCCAGCCAGAAAAGGTTGCTTGGGGCTGCTCCATGTTTTAGTAACTCCAGGGATGGACACTCCCCAGCCTCTCTGAGTCCCTTATGGCAATTTCCCCCTCCTTGCAGTACATTAAAACTGTTGAAGGTTGGATTCAAATTATAAAACAAGTCTTCTGAAGTCATTCAGCTCCAACAACTGGTTTTCTTTCAAATAACAAGAATTGATTTTGCCCATTTTTCATGAGAGAGGGCAACTGTGCCATCTTGTTTATCAAAAAGTCTTTGGCATCTAATGAAACTTTCTCTGTAAGAGCTGGCTGCCTGTGAAGCTTTTTGGAAGGCTTTGCAAAGGTCATAGCCTCAATCCTCAGCTTCAAGGAGAATGTCAGAAGGCTTTACAGGGTCATTTTATATCCAGCAAAACAGGAGATCATATGGCTACAAAGTTTTAACTTGTCTTGGGCAAATATTTTCTCTAAGCTGCAAAAAATGTTGTATTTATACTTTTAATGTATGCTGTATTATTAAGCTCTGACATTAAACACCTTCATGCCAGTCTGAGGCACTGAACTTTGCTAATCATACAGGAAAACAAGGGAAGGGGAAACCTGGCAGGTCTTACAGAACATTTCTTCCTTGCTGTTAACTCCAGAGGTCCCTTCCAACCTTGGCCATTCCATGCTTAATGCTGGATTGATCAAAACTCTCAGCAGGCAGAACTGAAGCCATGGGAGCTCCTTGATTCTAAACTAGAATGTATAATCTGTCCTTTACACAGCACGGGGACCTGGACTCTCCCAGGTGTATCCTCTGCTTCTTTAACAGGCAAGGGAATGGTGTTAACAGACACCCAGTTTTGATGCAAAACAATGCAGGTGAAGCCTTACCCAAAAAAACACAGAACAAACCAGAAACCCCAGTAGAAATACAAAAATGCCCCTTTCCTGGAGTATCCCAAGAGTGTTATCCCCAAGAGAAGAGCCTGCTGCTGTGGAAACAATTCCATCCTCCTGCTGATGGCTGGGACCTGCCAGGCAAGTTAATCATTTACAAACTCCAGAAGGGAATTTTATAGAATACAGTGGGGCAAAATATGTTTAACTGCACTGGATAGCAAATTCCTGGAAAAATGAAGTATTGTTCAGCTTGAGACTGCTTGAGCCTGCCAAATAAATTCAGTTGGGAAAAGATGTCAAGGCCAAGATCAAGGGAAAAATGCAACAAGTCAGCATTTAGGGCACTCCAGCATTTATTGCTTTACACACCAGACTCACAGGATATTGGTTTCAGTGCTCTGAAACCCTTCTGTTGAAATGGTTTCACTGTATCAATTTCACTCTAAATGAACAATCAGAGCTCTGGGACCTGTTTCCACCCCTGTGGGGTCTGTGCTAATTGTTCTTCAAGTCCAGCCTGGGCTACCTTGCTCAGACCACTCTGGTTAGTCTGGATCCTGAGAATAAATCTTGAAGGTACCTAATAAGAATGGAATACTCAAGTTATAGTTTCTTCTCCTGTAAATGTTTTATTGCCTAAGAAAAAATGGAAAGATTATAATTCCTTAAAGTAGCAAAAAGGATGATTAGAACACTTTTGTGAAGGTGGAAGCTCTCCTCAGGCATTCAGCATTCTCAGGCAGAGAGAGGAATTGTCATTAGATTGGTTTGAGTTGTGAATCTATCTCATTTTAAAATAATCCTTCAAGATGAGTCATGCTTAGTCCAACTCCCAGTGTAACTGAGCTCCACAAGTAGGAAAAAAGAAACCCAGCAATAACTCCCACTCCTTTCTTCCTCCTCTTCCTGGTGCTGAATCCCCTGTCCTGCTTTGGCCGAGCATTTCTAGCTGGCCACTGGGCTCCCAGAGACAAGAGTGCAATTAGCCTCTGCCTCTGGGCTAATTGACCTGCAGCCTTTGTGTTCCTGCTAATTAGTGAGGCAGCCAAGCTGGCTCTGCCTGAGGCTGACCCGGGGTTCAGCTAACAGGGGCTTGGGCACTGATGCTAAAGGACAATTTTCCCTCCCTGTTGTTGTCCCCTGTCCTGGCCCTGCAGCAGCTCCTGGGTCAGGATCTGGGGCTCCCTGTCCTGGGCTGGGCTCTGGGAAAGGCTCTGGCCCAGCAGTTCTGGCATTTCATCTTCTGCTGGTTCCTAAAACCAACTTTGCTAGGTTCCTACCTCTCTAGACAACCAAAATATTGTATTGCAGTATTTCATTTCAACTGGCTATTTTTCTTAAGAAATGCTGTTTGATTGGCACGGATTTCGTCTGTGAGGCAACTAAGCCCAACACAGGTGAATCAATAGAGTGATAAAGATGAGGTATCAGCATTGTTCAAAAGATGGGATTTTCATCCTAATGGCTCAACCTGCTCAGCAATTCTCTTTTGGTTTTGCCAGATGTAAGGGCATAACCTTGAACACGAGAAAAACCTTCTCAGTCTTGTAAAAAAGAGGTTCACATGAAGGCAGCATTGCAATTTGTGTTGTTATCAGGAAGGGTTTTTCTCTTGAGCCTCTCTTGAATGTCACAAAAAATTCAAAACAAAAAGAGTTACTCTAATCAGTCATAGTCAGATTGTTTACATAGACATTAACACAAAAAGAACAATTCGTTCCCATTATTACAATTTTCCAAAAATGAGCCTTATTTTGCCTGGTTATTTCAGGTGCTGTTTGAGGGCCCTGTGCTGGAGATATCTTTGAATTTCATGGCTTTAGGTGGACTCACCTGGCAGTCAGTGGTACAATATCAGAGTATGTCCTAGCTTGGTTTATTTGCACCCTGAAAGTGTCCTGGTGACGTGTGAATTGGTTAAAGAAGATCTGGTGGGAGATGGTGCTCAAGAGCTGGGTTTGTGCAGTGTGGGGTATGTTCAGTTGCCATGGTTATTCCAGCAAAATATATGTACAGTTAGTTGAGTCCCTGTATAGTTTAACTTGCACAATGAATAAAAAAATAGGAGCATAAAACTTCTCATGTGAAACAAAATCTTTATAATCTGAGGGTTCATGATAATAAATTGAAACTGGAATATATATTAGGCACAGATACACTGGAGTGGTGGCAGCTAAAGTAACAGTGTTTATCTTTTTACATAAATAGCAAAGCAGGTCAGAAATGCAAAACAGGTCAGAAATAAATGAGTTTCTAAAAGCTGAAGTGATGATGTGATAATCTGCATTTTGGAAATGATCTTGTGGCATTCAGAGCTACGAATAATGAACTTGGCTCTTTTTTTGCCTCTCATTTTCTTCTATCACTGGAAGAGGCAGGAGGAGGAAGGTCCAAAGCAGCAGAAAAGTGACCACTGAGACTGTGCAAATTAGTTACAACCAGAATTAGTTGTTCAGCTGAAGGTAATTTCTCACATGATCTCTCAAGTCTTTACTGACTGTTTGTATTTCTCTTTAGGCACTGAATAATTTGGTAACAGAATGTGAGTAATGCCTTAAAGGGAATTAAGTCTGTCTAGTTATTTCTTGCTGCTCAAAGATAACATTACCTTTACTAGGCTGTCTGGAAAAATGTGTTAGCATGAAATTCATATCCCTGTGAACCCTCATTTATAATGCCTGGTTCTCTGCTGTGGTCTAAAGCAATGAGGGAAGCTGTTGAGCAGCAGAAGAGGGACAACCTTCATCCTCTGCTCCCTCTCCGTTTCAATATTTAACTGTTTGAAGTGTTTATGAGAGTGGAAGCTGAACTCTCACAGGCCAGACAAAAGCTTGAGTTCTTTTGCTTTACAGGAACCTTGGTTTTCAGAAATTATGTTTTTATTGTGATTTTGGAGAGTTTGACTCAGCAGCAAAGCAATGTCTGATATTACAGCACCATATTCTTGTGTTATAAAACAAAGGCATATTTAGGAATAACCATGGCTAGAATTTGCCTTGTATACATGGAAATGGGGGATTAATGAGTCTGATCCACCCCAGAGAGCAGTGTTGAAGTAAAGGTATGAAACACACAAGTGGTGAAAAATACATTACAGAAGCAGCATTAACTTTGTCCCTGTTTGTTTTTAATGCAGTGGTATGCATAAAATAAGCCAGAAATAAAATTTGCCTCAAAGGTGGAATAGAATGTTAAATTCACTACAAATAATAGTATGGCTAAGCTTCATAATGTCAAGGCTTTTTCTTCTACCATTGGGCATTTCAAACAGATGTAACATCTCGAGTATCAGATGGTGTAGAACAGGCATCAAAAATCAGTGTTCCAAGGCTGGGTGTGTGACAGGGAATGTGGTGGGCATTGGATGCTGTGTGACTGCAGTGCAGGGGAATGGACTGAGTGGTGGCCAGGGATTTCAAATCCAATATCCATTCCAAAGGCAGAGGTCCATGTGTGAGTTCTGGTGATAATGTGGATAATGATTCTGTCAAGTCAAATGCACTTGCTGACCGATATAAATGAGTTATGGGGGCCTTTTGAATAATGTGCTGGTGATGAGCCATAAATCACACTGCAATCCCCACTCCATCTGCAGAGGGAGGCCTGCAGTGCTTTCCTGGTAACCCTCGAGTTGGTACACATATTAACATGAAAAATAACCAGTCTGCCAACTTTAAGCAGTGGTTTGCTTTGGATAAACACTCTGACAGTTTGGGCAGGCTGGTAAAGAGGTCTGACAGATTTGTTTGTTGTATGAATAATACCTCATTTATTGTGTTGGAACAACTGACAGTCCCTCATCAATGGCAGCAGGGCAGGGATGAGCCCTGTATGAGTCAAACAAGGATCCTGCTCAGCTGTCATTTTATTAATATATTAATTACCTGTTAATTGAACAATGCAGTGTTCAGTATCTTGGTCAGAGACATGGAGGATTCTGTTCTTGCTGAAGAAAGCAATGAAGTCACAGGGTGATCTCTGTGTCAGAGGGCTGGCAGTCCCAGCCCAGGCAGGATGCAGCAGACAGGCAGAGTGAAAGCTGAAGGGTCAGTGAGATGGGCAGCAGGCTCAGGCCCAGCACTCTGATGGTTCCAGGGCTCTGCCAGTGGGGTGGGGCAGCTTTGGGGGCTGGTGCATTCCTGGGGCAGGGGATGCAGGCAATTCTGTCTCCTTGAGCATCACTGTCTCCCCCTGAGTGTGGGGCTGTTGCAGTGTGTCGCCATTTCCCGTTTCAATTATCCAAACCTCCTCAGGTGCGCCAACCTTTCCTCCTCCCCCTTTTGCCCTCCTGCCTGGGAGCTGTCCATCAATCTTAACATTCCAACAGGGCATCCTGTGGTTGGCAGGATTTCAAAAGATGCCCTCAGGTCCGGGTTCATTGGCCTGTCCAAGTGTCTATATCCCTTGAGCCTTCCCCTCCTCACACCTGGTTGGCCCTTACCTCTCCCTTTCCCTCCCCCTGTCCCCAGGGCTAAAAAGGACACGAGACCATGCGGCCGGGAGTTCTATTGCGAGCTGTTACCACATTCAGAGGTCTACCACCCTGAAATAAAACTCTGGATTAAAACTCTACGATAGAACCCGCTCTTTTCTCTTCACTGTCACCTGAACCTTTTCCACCAGAGGTAAACTGAGTTCCCACTTTGCCTGCATTTGTTCTGAGTGCCCAGCTGCAGCATCCAGCCGGCCAAAGGTATCTCTGGGGTAAAACGCCACAGCTGCTGCCTTTGGTCTAGCAGCGAGGGCTAGACAAAGCCAGGCAGGACACACCCGAAACATCCGGGGTCCAATATTTAATATGAGGCAGGCACAGGGAAGGTTGGGTAAGCTTGGCTGACTCAAGCTAAATTTAAGAAAACAGATTCTAAGAGATACCAGGTTCCAGAGGTGTCCTGCGTGCAGACTGGGAGTAGCCAGGGCCGTTTGGTGGCACCATGGAGGGAAAGGCTGAAGCAGGCAGGGCTCCAGACCAGCAAGCCAAGCTTCTGCTTTATTAAACATCAGAGAATCCAAGCACACAATTTAAATCCACAAAAACCAGGGTTCACAGTGCTCATGCTATCACTTGTTCCTGTTATTAATTTTCCCACTGGCACTTACTCCAGTGTAGTTTCGTGGCTGTACAAGATGTGTTTCATCTGTAGCCAAGCTGTGAAAACCTCAACTTTCTATTTATTCCTTATTTTTTGGTATCACGTAGACAAAAATGCATTTCCATTAAAGTCAATTTTGCCATAAGGCAAAAGTAGTTCCATCTTTCCTGCCTTGTCCCGTCTTATTTTCCCAAACTGTAACTTTGTTCAAGAGAAAAGATAGCAGTAAAATGCTCTGACAATAATCACACCCTTGTGTTTTAGTGTTTGGCTCTGTGATATTCTGAAAAATAAGAGGTGTTGATACAGACAGCATATAAATATTCCTGCAAATAAGTTTTGTTTTAAAATACCTATTGTTTTCTTTCCATGTCTGCCTTTATTGTGGAAAAACACAAAAGATTTCTGTTGCTTGTGAGGTTCCTACATTGAGAAAATTACCAACCAGGCACTGTAATTGCTGCAGGAGAGCAACAAATAAGACTGCTTCATGTTGTTTAGACAATTTGATTAGTCTTACTCAGGATTTCAGAATGTGATAATCTGCATGTTGCTTTACCTTGAGTGCTCAACCATTCTCCACAGTGATTTATACAAGCAAATGAAATGTCAACTTGAAGTGTTCCAGATTTAGATCTCCTGAAGCTCCATGTTCCTGCTCTTTGTTACACACTGTGAAGGTCCCCACCAACCCATGTGTGCTGTTACAGTTCTGGCTCAACCATCATTGTCTCCAAACTTGAGGCAAGACCTCTCTACTTCTCTACAACAGCAGAACTTTGTAAAAAAAAATGGTCTTAACATGAACCACTTGCACAACACCACCCACAGTGCTTTTTTGGTCTTCTGGAGAAAACCACAAATTTAGCTAATACAATCTGTTCTCACAAAGAAAGTCCTCAGGACTTCCTCCCAAGGGAAATGTGAATTAGAGACAAAGCAGGGAAATCAGTGGCTGCGTATCAGAGCATTGCAGGGCCACATGCAGCTGGGGGTCTGGGCTGATGCTGTTCTGCAGCTGAAACATCTGAAAAAAGCTTGGGAGTTGCAACAATTTATGGTTCAGAGGAGCAGAAACATCTCTGTCAAAAGAGCCCAGTGTTGATAGCAGGTGATGCAGGGAAACCTGGCCTGAGAACGTGCAGAGAACTCCCAGAGACAGCAGGAAAGAACTAACAAACACCATGTTATTATTTGTCTGTCATGGTAAGAAGATCCCCTGTTTGCTGTGGAAGCTGTTCATGTCAATACATGAATGTATTTAACTTCTTGCAGTCAGGTTTGTGTTTTTCCTCACTTTGCTGAAGGAATGGGGCAATCAGTTTAATCCAAACCCTAATGGAATTCTCACTGGGTTAGGTAGAGCTCCTCAGCTCTTTCTGAATCTAAAACTGAGAAGAACTCATGAAATACCCAGTCTACTTGTGGCACGTCTTGTCTGTGTGAAAACAAGTGGGATGCTTCAAATCCCAGTTACCAACTGGACAAGATTAGGTTTTCAATCCTAATTGCAGGCCAAAGGAAGGATTGTATATTGTTCATTCAGCTTCTCTTTCATGCTGACAGATACTTGGAATTCCCACCATGTGACAGAGCTATTTGTGTTGAAACTGTCTTTTGTCCAATGTAAATTGTGGTGTAATTCCAGAAGTACCTGCATTTCCTAAGATATCCCTGAAATGTTGCTGCCTGCCCACTGAAGCCTCAATACTGAATAAATACCCAGAAAAGCTGTGTAAGCTCTTGATTTTAATGCACACTTGACCTCTTTGTATCCAGAAATGTATTCTATCGAGTTTAGATTTTTGTGTCCCTTCCTTTCATCCATCTAATTAACCAAGCTTCAACTTCTTAACTTCAACAGTGCACAACAGATTGGAAGAGGATTTCTGTGCAGACAGTGGGGATGGGTGCTGATCACATATTCTCAAGGTCAGACAATGGAATAACAAATCAGGAATATCCATATTTTATTGAGCAGTCCCAGAACACTGCTGCTAGAATGCCAAGGGACTTACATGGCTGTTACCAAAGTTTTAATTTGTTCTGTTCTTTGGAGTGAAAAATTTTGTGTAGGGCTTTGTTTGTGGTTTTTTTTTTTTAAATTATTTTTACAGAATGCACTGAGATTATATTTCCAGTGTAGAAGTGGAGAGAAGGAGGCAAACTTTGAACTTCCCAAGGTGCTTGGCAGCCCCTTTGCTGAGGGCCCTCAGCCCAGCAGCCCTGTCTCCCACTGCCCTCTGCCCCAGGCTGGCTCCAGCCCAGACTGGTGCTGGCTCCATCCCAAACTGGTGCTGGTTCCATCCCAACCTGGGGCTGGCTCCATCCCAAACTGGTGCTGGCTCCATCCCAGACTGGTGCTGGCTCCATCCCAAACTGGTGCTGGCTCCATCCTAGATGGGTGCTGGTTCCATCCCAAACTGGTGCTGGCTCCATCCCAAACTGGTGCTGGTTCCATCCCAAATGGGTGCTGGTTCCATCCCAAACTGGTGCTGGCTCCATCCCAAACTGGTGCTGGTTCCATCCCAAACTGGTGCTGGCTCCATCCCAAACTGGTGCTGGTTCCATCCCAAATTGGTGCTGATTCCATCCCAACCTGGGGCTGGCTCCATCCCAAACTGGTGCTGGTTCCATCCCAAACTGGTGCTGGCTCCAGCCCAAACTGGTGCTGGCTCCATCCTAGATGGGTGCTGGTTCCTTCCCAAACTGGGGCTTGCTCCATCCCAAACTGGTGCTGGTTCCATCCCAAACTGGTGCTGGTTCCATCCCAAACTGGGGCTGGCTCCATCCCAGACTGGTGCTGATTCCATCCCAAACTGGGGCTGGCTCCATCCCAAACTGGGGCTGGCTCCATCCCAAACTGGTGCTGGCTCCATCCCAAACTGGTGCTGGCTCCATCCCAAACTGGTGCTGGTTCCATCCCAAACTGGTGCTGGTTCCATCCCAAACTGGGGCCGGCTCCATCCCAGATGGGTGCTGGTTCCATCCCAAACTGGGGCTGGCTCCATCCCAAACTGGGGCTGGCTGTGCTCTGCCCCGTGCTCCAGGTGAGGATGCTCTACAGGATCAGAGCAGGGAATCAGGAAGAGCCAGGAGCTGCAGGGCTGATGTGGTGCCAGCTGTGCCTCAAAGCCCCCTGCCCTGGCCCTGGGTGTCCCAGGAGCCCCCTGCTCTGTGTCACACCCAGGGACACCAGCCTGGGCCAGGGAAGGAGCGCAGCAGCAGCTCTGGGGTGCTCATCCCAAGCATGTCCTGGGCAGCTCCAGGGGCTCAGGGGTGGTGTTGTCATGAGGGTGGAACAGAGAGGTTGGAAATGCAGGTGTAATTCAGGAGAGAGATGGGAAGGCCAAAGCAAAGAGCAGGGATGGAGGGAGAGTGGAAAGACAGCATGGAAAACAAGCTACAAGGAATGGATATCAAGGAGTTGGGGAGCTCCAGTCTGTGATCAATAAACAGGGCTCAGGACATACTGAAATGGGGAAATCATTGATCCCACATTTCCTCCATGCAATGCAAATGTGCCCAGACCTGTGTGGAGACATTTTACCATCACGTTGCCCCTCAGGACAGAGTGTGGGACAGGATGGGAATTATCCAGGAGGAGTTCAGAGGCTGCATGGCACTTTAGGTCAATTAATATGCACAGCACTGCATTTCCTCCTTCAAATTAATAAACAGCACATTCATTTCTTTTCTGCTAATTGAATGTTTAACTTGTTTGTCTAAGGCCAGGCATAGGTCAGGAGGAGGTTAGGGATGGATATTGCTTGTTTTCTCCAGAGCCCTGAGCCATTGCTGGGTTTCAGATTTCCTCCAGCCTGTCTCATTGCCATACAATTTTGCAGACAGATGAAAGAGTTTCTTTCATTATGAAAACAAAAGGGCAAGCAAAGAGTTAGGGAAACTGATAATTATATACAAACTTCTTCCCCAAGGGCAAAGGGAAAAAAAAGAAAATCAATGTGTTGCAGTTTTTTTTCAATATAATTAGTAACTTAATGATGAGATAATTAGTATACATATTTTCTTTTCAGAACTTAACTGTGCAAGGAGTTTATAGCTAGAAGACACTTTCTTTTTATATCATTCTTATGGCTGGCTAGGGCATGTGAACAATGGGAAATGAGGAAACAACTTAGCACAGTTTAAAAAATTAGGTAATTTGGGACATACTTCTCAGCTGCTTTATTTGTGAGCTTGTTTTGCTATTTTTCCTTGAATTTCTTGTCTGCTTAAGTTGAAAATTCTGGAAGGCTAACAGCAAAGCTGTGATTATAATGACTTCTGTAGCAATTCAGCAACTACCTCTGAAACTTCCAAGTGATTTTGGTGCTGAGGCTGGAGATTGTTATCACTTGGGACACCTGCAGGAGTCTGGTCATGCATCCCCAGGAGTCACCAGCCAGAGAGTGACTCCTTTGGCCAGCAGGACATGGATTTGTCTCACAGAATATGTCCCAGGTTCCCATCATTCTCTCTTTATGGACTACATAGGAAATGTGTAACTTCAGCTCAATGTCAGGCAGAGGCAAAGCAGCTGCCTGGAGGGTTTTATCAGCAATGGGCTGGGTGTGCTCTAGAGCAGGGTGTGCTCTGTGGGGACAGCAGTGGGAGCTGCTCTGTGTTCCATGTGGAGACTCCTGGGTTAAGCCCGGGGTACTACAGAAAACACCCAGGTGCCGTGGGCACAGGGCTGAGCATTGTTCCCTCCCAGCTGCCAAGGAGGAAAGCTGGCACAGTGTCCCGTGAGGCTGCCCTGCCTCAGAGCCCTCACTGCTGCAGCACCATGCAGAGGGGTGCCAGGCTGCCAGGGGTGACACTTTGGCTCTCCTTGGAGGAGGATGAGCTGGGTGTCTGTGTGCAGAGCCTGCTGCTGACCCAAGTGCTCTGTCCCTGGCTAATGCTGGGAGGAGCTGCCCAGGGCAGAGGGAATCTCCCTCCCCACTCTGTGGTGCCTGACAAGGGCTCTCTGTGCCTGGCACGGGGCTCTCCTTTGAGCCACCCCTGTTCCCTGCTGCTGTCTGTGTGTTGAGCATGGAGACTAAGCCACTGTAAGCCAGCTTTGAATTATTAATCCTTTTCTATCCTCTTTCCTTTCTCAGCCCCTCTCTGCCAATATTGTTTCTTGGCTTCCCTGCCAGAGTCTGAGGCTCTGCTGCCACCTTGCCAGCTCCAGGTTCTGCCCTTTGCACTCCCTGGTCCCTCCTGCTCCCATCCCACCAGTTCTGCTGGGTCTTGCACAACTTTCCCTCTGGCCATTAGAAACTTCTTGCACAAGGCAAGGAAGTTTCCTTTCATTCCCTCCTCAGCTTAGACATAACTCATCAGCCCTCTCAGAAAGCTTTGCACCTCCTGAGCCTGGGCTGATGCAGAACGAGCATCCTTTGCTTTTCTTCCCATCCTGAGCACAGCTTGTGGAAGTGAAATGTGCTGAAACACAGAGGGCAATAATTTGACAAAAGCTTCCTTCTAAAGGGTAATTCAGCAAGATGTGAAGGCCAGAGTTGCTTTTACAGGTTTGATTTTCAGGATGTGTACCATTTCTGATGGGGCAGAATCCCCCTGAAAGCTTCAGTGACATTTAAATGAAGTAGTAGATGAAGGGTCACTCTTCTGACCCAAAAGCTGGTGAAAAGCACAATGATAAATGGACATTTTGTGCACCCCAGTAAGGGTACAGTGAGGATATTTCATTTAGACAGGAAGAAAACACCAGGAGCTAAACAGTGATTTCTTGAATGTTCTTTTCTACAGGAGATTTGGTTTATGACTTAAATTAATTAATTTCATGAAGGGCAATGATAATTGAGACCTCTTTGTATGTTTTATAGTGTGAATACTAATGTAATTAAATGCTTAAAATTAAGACTAGATAAAAACTTGATCTGTCAGTAGTAACTCTGTAAAGACAAATTGCAGTGCACACACCCACTGTAAGAATCTGTGATTTATTTATACAGCCATTTATAATGCACTAAATAGCAGCATGCCAATTATTATGGAAACAAATTGGGCTTATATTAGCATGTCTGAGGTGATCATTGATCCCAAATAACATTATTTGAGGACCAGTAGAGAGAATAATGAGGGAATAACACTCTGCCCTGGGGCTGTTCGATGCATTTCAAAATGGAAAGTGAGACTGGCATATTTTGGGTTTTATTGATTTTATCAAGAAACAAACAGAAAAGCTGTGTTGCTTTTCATCAGTAAGATTTTCTTGTTCCTGTCACAAGCAAATAGCTTCTTTCATCACTGCCAACAACAGGAATGTCTCTTGGAGGGGCAGGGAGCAGAGAGGGGAAAGGCAAATCTTTCATGTTCTGAAATGTCTTTCACTCCTTCCAAAGATGGAGATGGACTTCAGTGGAAATTCTTCTTCAAAAACTAAAGAAATGTACTGAGGAATATTGCTCATTGAAAAAACACAGATTCTTTTCAGGCTTTGTTTTTAATTATTATTTTTGTTCATAATTCCTGAAATAGTAGGGAAAGGCTCACTGCTTGTGAATTTTATTTACTTTTTTTGATGCTAAGAACTGATTCTGATAATTACTTTGATAAGTAAAGTTCACAGTTACTTCTGATTCTGGGATAGTGTTGGAATAAATGTGGTGTTTTGAAAGATCTTGAATTATACCCTGTATAATAAAAAGGAGGAATATATGCATCAAAATCTGATTTTGATGGAAATATTAAACTGTAAACTAAACAGGTGGGGTGAGATGGCTTCCCTTCTTTTTCATGTTTTGGTTAAAATTTCAATATTGGAAACTCAATAGCAAAGAACCAAAACTAGAGTTCATTTTATTTCTGATGAAATGAACTACAGAATTCAACAGTGAAATTCTTGAATGCAGTCAGGCAAGGTATCATGAGTGAGACACCTGCAGAACATGTCCAATAATAGGAATGTGTCACAGCTGTCTGAAGGAAGTGATGAAGCAGCTGCAGCTCTTCCACCGAAGGGAAGAGAAGCAGCCAGAAATACTGAGGAAAAAAATTCAGGAAATATAATAGAATTTTTTTAAATTGCTGGTCCTTTTCATATGAGCTAAAATGCTCCTAACTAGTAATGAAATGGGCACATTTGCATTTGAGTTTTGAGGGGAGGCCTCAAAATGGAATTGAGCAGCTTGTGATGTCAAGCACAGCTTAGCACAAAGGAGCCCAAATAATGAGCACAAGAGCCAAGCCAGGGCACAGCAGCCCCTGGAGCAGCAGCAGGCAGAGCTGGACCTCAGAGAGCTGGCAATGACCTGAGTGATCAGTGCAGGTCGATTCAATCAATTATCAATACCTGGGCAGGAGAACACCACTGGGGCTGTTCCAGAGGGCTGTGCAGCCTCCCAGCTCTGGGCTGTGAGCAGAAATCCACAGAAATCCAACCAGAAATCAGATGGTGCTGATCAGGGGGTTCGGGCAGAAGTGTTGTTCCTGGCTTACAGTAAAAAACCACCTGTGAGATGCCATCCCCAAGTCAGCCCCAGTCACCCAGGGCCTGGCCAGCCCCTGCAGGGCCTCACATCCCTGTGGAGACTGGGCCAGGATTGCCCACATTTGTCTGCAGTGCTCTGCTCAGTGAAGAGCCCCCACCACTGTAACAATGAGCTGCTGAAGCACTTCCTAGGGGGCTGTGCTTAACTCAGTTTTCATCTGGTGACAGTTCCTGCCCCTCCTGTTGCCTCAGTGAGGACTCTCTTGAACAATTCACAACTGATCTGACTTCATGGACAAGCAAGGAGGGAAGAGACAGGCTGTGGCAGATGATATTTTTTGAAATAATTATCATGATTATTTTTGAAATAATGATCATTCTAGTCAAGTTTGCCCTGACATGTTTATAATATTGCATGGGAATTAAAGCAAAGGGGAATTTTCCTTTTCCCCTAATTTTCTCAGTAGACCTGTGGCTGGGACATCAAAACTGTTTGCAGAGTCCCAGTTTCCTGCTGTGAAAGTTGTTAGCATGGGAGCAGAAATCCCATTTTGGGGTGCCTTTGTTTTTAAATAATTCTTTAATTGTGATTTGCCAAGAACTGTGCTGAGACTTCGTGGTTTTATCTGCTCCAGCCCAGCTGAGGAGATGTGATAAATGCAACCTGTTAACAGCACAGTGAGACACTGGAGCTGCAGCAGGCACAGGCTGCAGTGATGGGCTATAATCAGAGGTGAAGGGAGATGGAGCACCACACAAATACCTCTGAGAAATTTGTTAAATAAACTCAAGCTCTTGTATAATTAGATGACAAGATTTATTTTAGACTATGAGGTATGAGTGTGACAGCACTATAATTTGTCTTAAATAATTTCTTCACACCCAACAAGACACAGTCTTCAGAGTTCAGTCCTTCTATGCATTTCTTAAAAATCAAACCCAACACTTTTTACACCTAAATTGAGTATGGAAATGGAAATAAAGCTTGCTGAAAGGCAGGTCTGAAGTTTCCTTTCAAGATTAAAGAGATTACCTGATTTAGTGAAGTAATTACTCATGCTTTGCTATCTGATTTCCTCTAAAATAATCTTGTTGACAGCTCCTGCTTTATTTATTTCATTGTGAAGGGATGTGTGCACACAGAGTGGCTGAAACCTCTGGGGACAGGACATCTCTGTTCTCCCTTTGCTCCCTGTGTAACCCATTGCTGTCCAGAGGAGACAGGACAGGGTGGCAGTCCCTGCCCTCCCAGTGGAAGGGAAGGCATTCAGCAGTGCCCCAGGTGCTCCCCTTGCCATTTTCCCTGTTCTGAAGGGAGGCATGGAGCCTGCTGCTCTATCTGGTCTCCTAAACTCTGCCATGCTATGAATGGTATCATCATTTTTGTCCAAAAACCACTGAAATCCCTGTTTGCCCCATCAGGGCAATAGCAAGGGCAGAATTTCCTGCCCTGTCCCAGGTTGCTGTGCAGGGATGTTTGGGATGTTTTGTGCAGCAGTGCCCAGCAGGCTGTGGCCCTTGCCTGGAAGCAGCAGGGTTGTGCCCTCTGTGCCTGGGTTGTGCCCTCTGTGCCCGTGCAGAGGCCCAGGGCAGGTGTCTGTGCCACACTGGGCAGGGCTGCTCTGGTCCTTTACAGTGCCTGCCCCTGGGGACAGTGCTGGGAGCACACTCAGGCAGATGGGGCTTTGTTTCCATGGCTTTAAATTGCTTCCCACAAATATTTGTGCCAGTCTGCAGAGTGCTGGTGGCAAGGTGAGTCAGTGTGGCCTCAGCAAATGGCTTTAAAGACCAGAGGGAATATTTATGGTAACGTTCCTGCAGCCTAATTACAACATGTGCCTACATTATCCATGACATTTTGAGCTCTCCTGGTTTGTTTTCTGTTGTTTCCAGGTCCTAATGCAAAAGCACTTGCTGGCAACACAGAACTCCTGTTTTCAGGGATCCATCTGCAATTTGAATTGTTTGATCAGACACAGAGTCAAAGACCCTTCTTTGTGTGCCAGCTTTTTTCCCTCTGCAAGTTATGATGAGCTTTTCCTTTTCTCTTATCCTCTGAGTGCTTTCATTCTTGCCACAGGGTCTTTTAAAAACTCTGCATCCATCACTGACATGTCAGGAGGAATTGGAAACTTCATTGAAAGGGAAGATAATCAGCCTTATGTTGCTTGCTTATGTTTTTGGTGTGTTTTATCCTAACTAGGCAGAGCTTTTCTGAACCACTGGTGATCCCAAAGGAAATCAGCTGATTCTTTCTGGTGACATAGCTGGGTAGCCTTCCTGACAAAATAAAGCATCCCTGCTCTGTAGCTGAGCTCTCTGGAGGTAACGCTCATCCTCGCAGAGCTGGAGCTGTTCTATATTCATGGAGCTTTGAATTCATTAACTGTGAATCTGTTGTCTTGTCAAGTCTCTCCTAAGAAATGTTAAAATTCAGCCAGATGTCTGGTGTTATCTATCTCCCCCTTAAAAAAGGAATTCAGAGGGAATCTTTAATCTGTGAAGCTGATAGTCAGCGAAGTTCAGTCCGTTCCCATACCTGGCACTTCTTGTGCCTTTGAACAGAATTATCATGGTGGGGTCAAGGCATTTCACTCGACAAGTTTTTACTCATAAAATGGTTGGGAGGATGTCTGTCACAGTTTATTGGTTAAACTCATGACTACATGACAGATTTGCTAGTTCTGTGAGGCTGCTATTCTGTCACTCTTGATGGTGGAGTGATACAGCTTCTGGTAGCAAGTTTTATGAGTGTTCTTAGCAGAACATCAAGACTCCAAAATTCTGATTTTGGTTGCTCTGGATAGAGGTGTGCATGAGTAGATCTTGCTGTTCCCTTTCTCAGAACTTACAGCTAAGGGATAAAATGGTGATAACATTTGCCAGAGGCTCTCAGTCCTCAGGCTGGTAGCCCAGCAGCCTGGGAGTGTGACTCCAGTTTTACATTAACAATCTCACAAGCTGAAGAGCCTTTTCTTCGTGTTTGTGGCAGTGAACCCAGCAGCTCTTGGACCCCTCACTGAAGTTAGAAACATCAGATTTCTTCTCTTCACCAACGAGCCCCAAAGCCTTGGACTTGCCCAGTTTGCTGAGAGCTTGTTGCACCGCTGTGTGTGTGGGGAGTCCTTGGCTCTGGGGACAATGTTCTCAGCCACTCCTGGATCTCAAGGACAGCCAAAGAGCCCCTGGAGTTCCCTCACAGCATCTGTGCATTTCTAAATGGAAAAACAGCAAAGGAAGTTTTCTTGCTGTTCTAATATTTTTAGTGGGGCTTTTGTTGAACATTCCTTATCCAGAAACTGAGCAAAAAAAATATGCATGATGTAAAATCTCAGCATTTCAAAATGCTGGCATTTCCTTTTGACAATAATCCTATTTACATCTGGGTTCCAGCTGAAAGAGGGGAAATTTAAGTGAGATGTTGGGAAGAAATTCTCCCTAGGGAGGGTGGGGAGGTCCTGGCAGACGTTTCACATCCCTGGCAGTGCCCAAGGCCAGGTTGGACACTGGGGCTGGAGCAGCCTGTGACAGTGGAAGGTGTCCCTGCCATGGCAGGGGTGGCACTGGGTGGGATTTAAGGTCCCTCCAGCCCAAATCCTTCTGTGATTCCATGGTTGTATCTGTGCCAGCATCACCAGCACTTCCCAGCTGCAGACTGGAAACTCCTGCATTCCAGGGCTACTGAAATCCCATGGCTTTATCATGACACTTCAATTTTCTTGCAACAGAACCTTAGTGTGAGGGGCAAGAGTGGTTAAATGACTAGGAAAGATTTCCTTAGGAAATCCTGCTCCTCCAGAGCCTTTTGAGATGTTAATCTTCAACCTGTTTCCTTATTTTGGACTCCAGGCAGACACTGTAAAAGCAGACTGGGATACCTCACTTCAAAAGACATTTTCAACACCAGTGGTTGCTTATTGATTCAGCTGTTCATAAATCATTTAGAGATCCTCCTGCTGAACACAGCTCTCAGACAGGATCCCTGATGTTACTAAACTCAGCTGTACAAGCCCTCCCAGGCAATCCACCCCAACAATGCCTTGTTTGATCAAGCGTCTGCTTTAGGGTTTTTTTTAGCATGAAACCTTTATGTGTTTTCAACAGAGTTTAGGTAGAGAACCCTAGATTTGTGTTTTGAAGTAAGTAAAGGTGGCATTTGGCTCTATTTTTATTGCAAACTACAAAACAAAATCAACCAGTGTTTAAAAGAGTGAGGTAGTTTGCCAAAAAACAACTAACACAAAAGCTGGGGAACTTGGGAAATGCAAGATATGCAACCTTAATTCAGGCACCTGGGCTTCTGAATTATGAAATACAAGGGTGGATGATGTGTAATCACAATGTCTATGTGCAGGGGAGAGCTGCTGCTTATCCTTAGTTCTGCCACTCCTGACTTCTGAATGCTTCAATTTGCAGCATTAGCAATTCCCTCTTCTTGAAGCATCTTATCTGTGATTCTCCACAAACTCCAAAGTTGTCTTCATTTGGATAACATTTCCAGCTTCTCCCTAAATTAACTTATGTAAAACATCAGGCCACTACTGTGAAGCAGAGGGTACCAGAGTCCCAATAAAATGGCAAAATTTGCCATGGTAAGAACAGTGTATTTTCCACATAAACTACTCTCTAAAAAAAGCTGAATATTTCTTGCTGAAATTTAAGAGAAGCCTGAGGCAGACATCAGCCTGGAATGGAAAATGTCAGTCAGAGCAATTAAAGTGGAGCAAGGCAGGAGCAGCTGAGGCAGAGTGGCAGGAGAGGCTGGGCAGGGCTGGCTGCAGTCAGAGCCCCCGTCCCTGCCCTGGAACGGTGCCTCAGCCCTGGGGAGGCTCCAGCCAAGCCCTTGGCAGGTGCTTGTCAGGAGCCAGGACACCCCTCTGGCTGTCCTGAGCAGCCCAGACCCTGCCAGGGGGCTCAGAGACCCTGGCACAGAGCCCAAAATGCCCCTGTGGGTTTGATTATGATCTGTGGAGCAAGTTACCAACCTTAGATGAAGATCTGCAAGCCATGACAAATTAAGTAGAATGACAGTGAAGTTATCACGGGGTGGAAAAGTCGATTTTGGGGTTTTTAGAATGGGGGTTCAGGGGGCAAGATGGAGGGAACTGGGTGTGTCCAGCCTTCCTCCTTCTTCTTCTTGGCCTCCATCTTCTGCTGTGATGGTGGCACTCACAGATTGGTTTAGAGTAGAAGCTCAGTGTCTAACACAGGTGATGGGTATTGGGAAGGAATTGTAACCATTGTACAGGTAGTTTTTAGTATAAAGACATAACCCTGCCCTGGGGGCAGGCAGAGTGCCTGGAACTGTCCTGCTGGATGGACCTGGCAGGGCAGGAGAAAGAATTTTATAGATAAGGAACAATAAACAACCTTGAGACCGAGAAATGAAGAGCCCTGACTGCTTCTTCAAGAGACTTTGGAACTCTTCTTGGGGTCACTGTGAGCAGCAGAGATCCTGACAGGTGCTGCCAGTCCCTGTGCCAGGGCAGGGGTTACCTGGTCACTGTGGGGGGATTGGGTGGGCTGGGAGCAGCTCTGTTCCTGCAGGATCCCACAGGGAGGGGAATGGGGGATTCCTGGCACTGCTGAGGGTCTGCACAGCAAGGAGCAGCACAAGGAGGGGAATTAGTGACAACAGGGGGTTCTGGGGATGCTCAAGGTGCCACAGAAGCAGCACTACAAAAGCATCTCTGTTTTCTTTTAATGGGAAACTAAAGACTGATACTGAATAATCTTTTAATCATAGACAGCTTGTGCAGTCTACAAGGAGATACTTCTATTTGATTTGATAAGCTGCACCCTAGAAACAGAATCCCAGAATGACTGAGGCTGGAAAATCCCTCCCAGCCCATGGAGTCCCAGCTGTGCCCGATGCCCACCCTGTCCCCAGCCCAGAGCCCTGAGTGCCACCTCCAGCCCTTCCTGGGACACCTCCAGGGATGGGCACTGCAAACCCCCCTGGGCAGTGCCTGAGCCCCCTTTCCATGGGGAAATTCCTGCTGTGCCCACCCTGAGCTGCCCTGGCCCAGCCTGAGGCCGTTCCCTCTGCTCCTGTCCCTGTTCCCTGGAGCACAGCCCAACCCCCTGGCAGGAGATTCCTCCCTGTGAGTGTGGGTGGGTGATGAAAGGTTCTATGGCATTGCTCAGGTATCATTTCTGCTTATTCTGTCTTTCAAAGAATTATTTTTGAGAAATAGTTATTTTCATAATATATGAACATGCAGAATGAGAGAAAATGACAGAGGATTTACTTTTTCCCCTATAAATATTGTTAGTTGAAAGGACCAAAAAGCAATTAAAAGCTGTTCCAGGGAAGCCTTGTTACCTGTGCTGTGTCTAGGCTCCTCAAGACACTGAGCCCAAAATTATCATTTTCTCTACACTGAGCAAATAAAAAACATGACTCACTGTCAACCAAAAACATGGATCCTGTTCATACCCCTAATCATCTTCTGCTATCTGGAAACGTGACAGCCCAGTGCAAGTTTCAGAAACATTTAGAAAATGAATATAACTGGGGGAGCTGAAATAAATAAGGGCCTGTTCTCCCCACAGCCCTCCCAGAGACACTTCACCCTGCTGGGTAATCCCCTCCCTGCCCAGCACTGCCCTGTGCATGGTGATGAACCCAGATATCTCAGCATCTCGAGGTGTTTCCTCTGGAGAGGTGAGAAACATGTTATGGCTGGGTGCTTTTTAACACCAAAGTCTAATTTTTAGTATTGCTGTCAGTGTTAGATTTTTCTAAAACAGAGGGGAAAAAAAGAATTGTCTTTAAATATCTGTTAGCTCCAGTTAGTTATTAGGATTTGGAGCAGCTTTTATCAGGTAGTAGTGGCAGCTCAGCACCTTCATGGAGCAGCACAGGAGCTGCCCTGAGTAAAGCCCTGTGGAGCTGGGTCTGTGCAGGGACAAGGAGAGCTTTACCTCCTGCTGCCTCCCTTTTCCTGCTTGCAAAACATCAAAGCACCAGCAAATGTCCCTGCCCGTGCCCACCTGGGCATGTTCAGGTGGGTACAGCCTGTGAAGGGAGTGGTGAGTGCTGCCAAAGAAAAGGGAGGTGAGGCAGAATGCAAATCCCAAATTCAGAGTACAGATCAACGTGCTTCTCAATTCTATTTGTTACTTAACCAACTGCAGGTGTCTGGTTTTTTAATTCCTTACTATCATCTTAAACTGGTAAATCAAAACTAAAGAGAAGGAGAAAATTGAAAAGGCTGGTCTGTAAAACCAACAGATGACAAAAAATAAAAAAAGGAAACATTTTTTGCAGTATGTCATTAAGGGATGGTTCATAAATCTTGTCTTTAAGCAGATCCACTGCTCAGGCTCAGCTTGTACTTGTGACTGCAAATTTACTTTTTTTTCCTTGGTTTTTTAATGCCTCACAACTTGGAGCCTCCCAAGTGAAATATTTGCAGACTCTGGAAGTGCTGTTAAATAGAACTGTGCCCCCACCTCTGTAATAATCTTCAATGCTCTGAATAATCCATCTCCTTCCTTTGTATCTACACTTTGTAGAGAGCTGGGACATCAGGGATGTTTCTCTTTGGCCATCATTTGACCAGGAAACAAGCCCTGAGCATCTAAAAATGTTGTTTCTTTTGATTAATGCCCAGAGTTGGGTCTGTCCCTAACCTACAATAAGGTCTGGTTAAACACAGCTTCAAAATTCAGTGCCTGTGTTTCCTTTTGGGTTTGTTTGTTTGTTCTGTTCCCCCCATGTGAAGTATAAGAAGGCTGGGCTTTATACTCAGGATTATATTTCCTGAAACCTTTGCTTTTGAGATAGTTACATGGTGTGCAGAAGAGTTAAAAGAAAATTCTTTTGTTTTTAAGCCTATGATTTGTGGGTGGGTCTAATAAGTGACTGAGCTGCATTTTTGAGGCTGTAAAAATGAACCAGAAAACAGCCTCAAATACAATGCAGCACTTTGGCTTTGTAGGATATTTTCTCCTCAACAATTAATTTTGCTATAGGGTTTATCTGCAATGCATTTTTGGAGCTCTCCTTGCAGCCAGGCATTTTCACCTCCCAGGATGGGGACTCTGAGGCTGTGCAGGGTAATGACAATGCTGTGTCTGAGCACTCTAAATGCTGTGCAGGATAACTGGAGCAGATATTAGTTTCCCACTGTGCTCAGTTGTTCCACAGCAGCTAATTAAAAGGCAGTTGACAAGCACAGAAGACAAGCAATGCTTGCTGGAGTCCTTAGCAAGCTGAAAAATAATCTAATAAACCCAGAATTAATTTAGGCTCAAATATTTTTGTTGCAAATGGTTAATGGGATGATGGTTGAACTGGTGAGCTCAGACACTTTTCTACATGAAGTAGCACATGACCAGTCTAACTTTTCTCCCATGTAATAAAATTATACAAATCTGAATTATGCACATGTTCCCAAGTTCCTAGACTTCATTAAATACTAGGGGATTAAAAACTTGTATAAATTAATCAATGTGCTATAATCCTAAAAATTATAAAATGAGCCCTTGAGGAAGTAATGTAATATTGGCTTTTTAATTAGCACGACAGCAGAGATTCATTGTTCCCTGGTGTAAGCCGTGTTTATTAAGTGCATTATCAGCTGCAGTGCAAACCCCACCGTGCTGCTGCTGCCTGGGAGGGTGCCTGCTGCTGCTTTGGATTCAAATGACACATTTGCATCCCCTGCTGACACAGGTAAAGCTGAGCTGATGGTGTGTTTAATATTTGACTTGACTTTCAGGAGCAAATCACTCTCTGATGATTCCTGGCCTGTTCTATCTAGATCCCCTTGAACAATTCTTGTTGAAGCCTGGGGCCTTGCTGGTAGCAGGGCTCACAATGTCTGTTCAGAGTGGTCTGAAAATGTCAGCCAGGTTTCTAGAGCCAGCATTAGGTAGAGTGAGGTTTGAGAAGTGCTTCTGTTGCCTGGAATAAAGCACAAAACCTTTCCATACACTGTTAAAATGATAATATAAAAGCAAATTTTTAGCTGAAAGCCTTCATGGTGGACAATATGGCAAGATGCACGTGTGACACAGTATTTCTGTCATTTTTACAATGTTAGTTGATTAGTTTATCTAGCAAATATTGTCCAGTTCCAAGAGCAGTTACTTAGGTGATTTCCCCTGGGTTCTGCCCCACTGGAGCCCTCCCCCAGACCTTTCAGCCCTGTGCTTTATGGTGTCTGTGATGTGTGGTGCAAAACAAAGTGTCCTTGCTAGACTGAAGGCAGGGCTAAACAGAATTTCAAGAATGTTTTATTAAGGATTTGTTAAACTATGGGAGAGGGCAGGAAAAGTATTAAAAGTTATAACAATGTATTAACAGTCTACAAATTTACAAATATATGAAAAATAAATTAGAAAAAATCTTCAGACATCACTTCCTGTACCATTTGACCTATGTTATGCTTTCAAGACACAAACAATTTTTCATATAAAACTATATTTGAAAGTCTTCATTCATATTCTCCCTTCAGCTTCATCCTACAGGCAGTTGTCATGGTCATGGTTATGGGAATAAAAAGTGCTCCCTCCTATTACACAGGGCTGCTTCTGATAATGTTCAACATCAGTGAATCATCCAAGCTTTTAATTCTGTCATGCCAGACCTGTCAATAAACTGAGTGACAAAATTTGGTGACGTTAACCTTCAGGTGTCAGTGACCACAGGAAAAAAATAGCAGCAAATTTTGCTGTTGTTCATATGAAAACATAAAACCACATTGATTTTCCAAAGGTTATTGTGAAAAACACAGTACATGGCTAACAAATAAAACACCTTGAAGAATATCTATGGCACAGAAACAGCTATGTGACAAATTAATGGGGGGGAATTTGAGACAGATTTATAAATTCACCCTTTCCAGTTTCAAAGTAGATCTCACTTTTTTTTTTGGTAATCTAAAGGTTGAGTCCAGACATTCCAGTCCAGGCCAGGTGAGCCAGGCTGGGCTGTGTTCTGCACCTGGCTGGCCAAGGGGCAGGCACTGAGCCCTGCTGGGGCACCTGGCAGTGCTTCCTGAACCTGCTTTACCTGCAGAACCCTCCCTTGGGGCATTTATTGCACCTTAGAGTTGATGTTTGTTTAGGCTCAGGGTGTCTGAAGCACATGCTTTGGTGTTGTGGGAATCCCAGTTTGTGAGTTTACCTTAATTTGGGTCAGAGAATTTAATTTGCAAGCAGCTGTGTCTCAGTGCAGGGCAGGGTGGGTGCAGTGCTGGAGAGCTGCACACAGTGGGGCTGGCCCTGGGACTTCCCTGGGCTGGACAGGCAGCATTGCCTGGGACTGCCCCTCATTTCAGAGGGGAACACAAAACAAAACACAAAAAAAGAGGAATTTAACTCCATCCTTGGCAGATTTCCCCAACAGTGTCTGTGCTCATGGAAACAAACAGGGAGGAGCAGAGATCTGAGCATCTTTCCATGTAATTCCTGTGGAGCTGCTGGAAGAGAGACAAGTTTCCTGTGCAGAACATGATGGCAACAAAGACTGTGGTCCTTTTGTTTCCACTCTGTATTTTTTAGAAATTGAAAGGAAAAACAAAGTCAATGAAATTTGACTAGTCCCCAGTATCCAAGGCTTTCCCATGCATTATTTATTGTCCCAGTCCTCAGCTGGAGTAAATAAGGCTGCTCACACTGATGCTGACTGGGGTTTGCTCAGTTGCATCCTCATTCTGGGCAGTGGAGCCATGCTTTCATACCAAAGATTCATGTCTCTTTTTCTTCCTTCCTTTCTTGCTTCCTGTTGGAGCATTAAAATAATTCAGTGTAAGCAAACTATCCCCAGGATATCCAAGAATTCTGTTGTTATGTCTTCTTCTGTTTCTATTTACATTTGCTGTAAATAACCTTTTGCATTAGTGAAGGAAGGCTCCCAGTTATGGGAAACATTCACTAGAAGCTTATTTCTGATTCCCCCAAATTTCTAGAATTACATTGTGTTATGAGAGACAGCTACTTAAACGTTCCTTCCTTTTCAATAGGATTTTCAGCAATTTAAAAAAAATCTAATGCTGTTTATATTTTATTCAGAGAGGTTAATATTCATATTATATCTCTTTTATGTTCAAATACTTCAGGGGATAAGGCAGCATTGAGTTTTGAACTACAGAACTAGATTTGGAATATAAAAATGCATCTCTTATTATGAAGTGATTGCTAGGAGACCACTGGAAGGAAACCCAAATTATGATTTTTGGTTTTCTACATCCCAAAATAGCCTCACTCCACTGTTTTTTATATGAACATGAAACATTGCTGCTGGGCTCCTCACTTGCATTCTGTGTTTCAGGTCAATGCACTTTGAAGCAGATGGAGCAGTAATTCATGAAAAACAGTGTTTAGGAAAGGAAAGGTAAGTCAGTTTTACAGACCCTGTAATGTCTGGGAATGTCTGACTCACACTGGATTGGGAAGGGCTCAGAGTTGCTCCACAGCTGCCCCATTTATTTCTAGGGGAAAAGGGGGAACAGCACAGCTGCCAGATCCCAGACTGGACACCTCCTCTGTGCATCTCCTCATTTTTCCTCCATCTAATGCATCTAATACTTGCAAATCCAATGAAATATCTTGGGTTAACAACATTTCATGGGCTCTTCCCACCATTTAGCCCTTGACTGAAATCCTGTAAACTGCTGAATGGAATTCCATGGAACAGCAATCACAGGGGAGAGGGGCAGGATGGTCCCAGCCGCCGTGGGTGCTGCTTTCTGAGGCTGTGTCTGAATGCTCACAGCTTCTGACAGCTGGGCAGGGACAGAAATGCCTCAACTCCATCTGCCCTGGCCATACAGGTGGAATTCCAGGTGCCAAAGAGTCTCCATATTAGATTACCACCAGTGCCTGAGAAAACAAGGGACTGGAAGTCATTTATAAGAAGGAAGTTTGTCTTTCCCAATTCCTGAAGAAAAATTATTTAGTATGAGCAGCTCCTTGGTGGGAAATTTAATTCCCTCAGTTCTACCCAGTTTTCTCCCAGCATAAAAGTGTTGGAGAACTTTCCATGAGCATTTGGAATAGTGCTGGTCCTCCACTCAATTTGCTGCTATTTCTTTATCTTCCTTTTAAACAGCTCTTCATGGTAAAGGTCTGTGAGCAGAAGTGCAGCAAAAATTCAGAAAAATTATTGCTTTAATTAGTATATCTTATTTACTTCTTCATGAAATAAAGTGAAGTGTGGACATGCAGAACTTTTAGGGAAGTTGTGCAGTCAACAGAGGATGGAGTTGTGAGGGACAAATGATGATGGGTGCAGCATCCATGGGAAGGGACAAATAATGGGTGCAGCATCCATGGGAAGCTGGGTAGGAGAGGTACCTCAAGGAGCAGTTTTAAGGAAGCTCCACAGGTATATGGAGCCTTCCATTCCCTTCCATTCCCAGTGAGCTCAGCTGGGACAACATGTGGGAAAGTTTTGTTAGCTCACTTCAAAAACCTGCTTGTGATTCCTGCCTGCACTCCCATCCAGTGAATAATTTGACTCCCTGGCTATCTTCCAAGCCAATAACGCTGACCAAATTATTTGGAGCATGCAGATGGCAACAAAAGGGCACCAGGTGCTGTTTTATTGTAATAAAGATGTGCAAACCTTTGCATCACACCAGGTTATTTATCCACATGAATCATCAGGATGCTCAGCTTCCTCCCCTGCTTTAGTAAATGTTGAATAAGAGGCATCAGCTGTTTCCAGAGTGTGCCCTTCTGTATATGGCACAGATATTTTGCTCTGGGCTTCTCTTCCCCACTCTGACCCACAGAGGCATTCAGGGGATCTTCTCTTTGATTTTAATGATTACTGAGTAATTGGAAGCCCAGATGTTCAGTGCCTTAATTGCTGAGTGTTAGCCTATAAAAGAGAGTAGGCAGTTAGTATCTGAAGGGAGGATTTTATGGCATATAAATGTTATTTGGTACATTAAGTGACATTATTTACATCCAATTTAGCTCTCTAAGGTGGCAACCTGAGGCAGTAACTTGCCATGATGGAAAAATTGCATTTGCTCTCCCATGTATCCTGTGTGGATACCAAAAAACAGGCACCAAAGGAGAGCAGGACAATGTTGGTCACCAGGTGAGAGTACCCTGCTACCCCAGCAGATCTCTGACTGCCAGGTTTTCTGTAGGATCAGGGCAATGGCTCTGCTCTCTGGGAAAGGCTTAAAAGTCAACAGTAAAATTACAAAATTGGCTCTTGCAGCCCTCAAACAAGATCAGGATTTAGTGAGATCACAAAAAGGAAATTTCCATTTCTTTCAATTGTCACGCTGATGTATGAGAAAGAACTTGAGCACTTGACATTGATTCAATATCACTCAACTCTGCAGCAACTGGAATTTCTTTCTGTAAGAGAAGAAATTAAACTGCTGCCCTCAGTGGTTTAAAAACTGAGGTGAGGACTTTCTGAGCAGGGCAGACACGGTGAGGGATGGCACAGCTCATAAACTGTTTAATATTCAGGTAAAATTACATCTGCCTCCTTTGATCCCTGTTCAAGTGTCTGACTCCTGCAGGAATCAAATACACAAACTTATTTTCTTCTTTTGTAAATTCCTGTCACCTTTTGGCAACCTGAGCTGGCATTAACCATTGTAGGCCATGATGAAGATCATAGTAAAAGAAATGATCTTCCACTAGGAAATGCAAATTTGCCACTAGGAGAAATAAAAGAAAATATTGTCAGCAAAACCCATCTGTGGTGGACCCAAGCCCTCTGCAATATCTTTGTTATTGCAGCTGGTGGTTTATACTGTTAGTGCACATTATGCTTTTGTGAGCATGTCAGTGCTTGTGCGAGTTTCATCTGGTTTTTTCAGACTCCTGAGCTGAGGGTACAGAGCACCTGCAGACACCTCAGCTGTGGCTCCCCAGCCTGTCTTTGTCAGGGCTCTCCAGCCTTCTCTGCTGCTGAGAAAAGATTTTATTGAGGCAGAAGTGAGAGCCCAGGTGAGGCTGTGGGGAAAGCTGAGGGCAGAACTCCTGCCTTGGAAGGGGGTGGCAAAGGTTAATTGATGGTTGGAGCATTCCTTCCAAACACATCAGACCACGTGTGAAACCCAGCCTGACCTGCAGTGATGGCTTTAGCTCAGGAGATGAGAGAGCTCCTGTGTGACCCACCCTGCTCAGTCCAGCTCTGCCATCAGCACTGCCATTGTTTCTCCCATGGAAGGAAGGCTGGGGGATGATCCATTACCAGGCACAGCACGTTGCTCTCACTGATTGGAAAGCAGTCACACACCACCAAGCATTTATTCTGTTTACTGAGATGTAACACCAAGGAACAGCAATTCACACCTGCAGTGAAGTTGTTATACTTCCTATTTCTTTTCTTTATTCTATTTTTATCCTTCTTCATTTTTCCTGTTTCATTTTTTCCTTTTTTTTAATCTTCTCTGCCTCTCCTTCCCTCCCTTTATGATGGGTGCCAGTGGCAGCCCTGACACTTCTCTAAAACATGAAATAAAGGATAAATGGTCAGTGGCACTTTCTCAGCTTTCCAAGGAGCATTATTGTCAGGAGCCAGGACATCCCCCTGGCTGTCCTGAGCAGCCCAGACCCTGCCAGGGGGCTCAGAGACCCTGGCACACAGCCCAAAATGCCCCTGTGGGTTTGATTATGACCCGTGGAGCAAATTACCAACCTTAGATGAGGATCAGCAAGCCGTGACAAATTAAGTAGAATGATAGTGAATTTGTCACAAAGTGAAAAAGTAGATTTTGGGGTTTTTAGAATGGGGGTTCAGGGGGCAAGATGGAGGAATCTGGGTGTGTCCAGCCTTTCTCCTTCTTCTTCTTGGCCTCCATCTTCTGCTGTGATGGTGGCACTCACAGATTGGTTTAGAGTAGAAGCTCAGTGTCTAACACAGGTGATGGGTATTGGGAAGGAATTGTAACCATTGTACAGGTAGTTTTTAGTATAAAGACATAACCCTGCCCTGGGGGCAGGCAGAGTGCCTGGAACTGTCCTGCTGGATGGACCTGGCAGGGCAGGAGAAAGAATTTTATAGATAAGGAACAATAAACAACCTTGAGACCGAGAAATGAAGAGCCCTGACTGCTTCTTCAAGCACTGGGCTGGGAAAAGAGACTTTCCAACTCTTCTTGGGGTCACTGTGACAAGCAAGAGGTCCCAACACTTTACCCTGGCTGGAACTGGTGACTTTTCTGTTGGATAAGCAGTTTAAACATCTCTGGCTTGCAGATGAAGTATCTGTACAAATGTGTGTGTATATATTCATATGTGTAGCTCAGACCAAATCACATCATGAGCTGTGACATTTAAAGAGGAGATCTTCCTTCTTAGCCATGAGCTGCTGTGTAATATCAGGGAATCTTCCAAAATCAAACCTGTGACTGGAGCCCAGTGAGGGACAACAGAAGAATGAATCCTTCTCTCTGGGTCACTGGTTCAGTCAGAGAATCTTCAAATCACAGAATATTTAACACTGCTTTTGAAAAATACCTGTTCCAGTCAAGACCAACCACAGCCTGAAAGCACTGAGGTGTTTGCAGGAATCTTGGAGCAGTCCTCAGAAAGCAAGAAATAAAATGGGCAAGTGAAATAACTCTGAGGGAGCAGGAGCCTCTGTGTGAGCATTCCAGGACTGTTTTCCTTTGCTTGTAAGGGCCATAACCTAAATAAATAAATTGAGGACAAAACATCCCACTTGCCCAATATTTATCACAGACCAACCCCAGAGTTTTTAGATTACTGTTCTTGCCTCTCCAAACATGAAACTTGCCAATATAATGTCTCTCACAGGGACAGGTGGGCACAGAAATGGAATGCTGAAAAGATTTAAAGGTGGAAAGCAATGGAGACCTGGGTGGTAAGAAAATATTCCATTTGAATTGGTCTCAAGTGTTAAATAATGGATGTGTGTGTATGCAGGCTATTCAAATGTTTTTGATTTCTTATGCTGAAGATTAAAATTTCCATTAGTATTCCACCTCTTCAGTTTTGCCTGGGGACTCCTAATTATATTTTTGAAATTGCAACCAAACAAAAACTTATCAAAAAAGAAACAACCAGATAATACAATAAGGAGCTTTTTACCCTTTTCTTCTTCCCTGCAATCAAAGTTTAGCTCTCTGTACAGCCCTTGACTGCAGACTCACCTGCATTAGCTCTTGCATCTCCCCATCATTTCTGCTGCTGAGCCCCTTTCAAGGTGGTCCTAAGCATTTCCACCAAATTTGGTGTCCTGAAATGCTGCTGAGGAAGCCTGAGGTCCAAAACAACCGAGATGATCTTGGATTTCATCTAAACTTCCATGCAGTCCCACACTCAGCAGAGAGAGGATTATCTAACTAATGACCAGGTTCTACTCCATAAACTGAGGCACTCAATTGCTTTTGAGAAATTGTTATTGATATTTCACTTCTAATGCTTTCTGCTGCTGAGGCCCTTGGAAATGCACTTTTCTGCAGTTGTTAAGGTGCCTGGGCAGAGTGGGAAATGGGGAGGTGCTGACAGGGCCCAAAGCTCGAGGGCTGTTCTGTTTCCATTGCTGATCTCTGGTGACAGCACATCCCTGCTGGGAGGGAGGGCTGGCAGGGTGGTGTTGCTGCTCTTGTGCTTACACTGGGCAGTTGCAGGGATATTCCCAAAATGATCCCTTTTTGTTGTGCCTGATGGAGAATTGGGTATAAAACCCTGAAGCAGAAGGGTTAAGCTTTTTTAAAGTCTGAGTCTGCTCAGTGTGGGTCACGAGTCACAGCCCCAGAGTGTGTCTGGGGACCAGTGAACCCAGTAAGAGCTGCCTCCCTCCCAGTGCCTGCCCAGGGCTGAGGGGCGAGACAGCTGCTACAGCTTCATGGCACTTCCCAGAATGAATACATGGAAGGGCACTGGACATAAATGCAGACCTCAAAGCACTACTGAACTTTCTTTATAGCTTATTCCTGCAGTCTTAATTGCAGTAAATTCTGCTGAACTGAAAGCACCTTCCAAGGGCCTGCCTCTGCTTCCCTCACGTGAGCTTTAAATTGTGTTTTTATAATTAAGCAATAAATTTTAAAGCTATTTCAACTGCACTTTTTAATATGCCACAGGTTGTCCACTTGTTGTAGCTGGGCTTTGATGCTCATAGATCATTTTCTCTGCTGTGCTGCATGACAAAAAGCTGTTCCCAGGATTAAAAAACCTTTCTGGGCAAATGGCACCTGTGGCTCTCTCCACAGGGGGTACAATGAACATTTCTGATCTGGGTGACCCCCCCCTCAAAAAAAAAAAAAAAAAAAAAAGAAGTTTTAATAGTGAAGTGACAGAATATCAGTGTAATGTTATGTTTTCTGAGATTCTTGGTATGATAACATCAATAATAAACTGTGCTGGTAATTTTGACCTCCATAAAGCCACATTGAGGTGGTGTTATAGGAGTTTCCAGCTATAATACTGTTTTAGGGGTTTTCTAAGGCAGGAATTAAAGATCACCCACCAATAGATAAATGATTACTCTGTTAGGAAAGCAGGGAACCTTTAGCAGCCATAGAGAAAATAAGATATAAAATTGCCAGCTAAATAAGGAAATAATGTGTTTAAAAATATGAAGTTGTTTTGAAGTAAATATCCCTGGCTATAATGGAGATTACCTGGATTTTTGCTCTGTTATATCAAAAGTAGGTAAAATTTTTAGTCAAAATATGCAGAAATTACTCTGTGCCTTTCTAATGCTATGGTAGGGGTTTGCATTGGTTTAGTTAATATTAATGCACAGGCCTGTGCTCTGTGGGTCAGAAAAGCATGGCCCTGTTTAATATGCTTTGATTGCTCTGATTTTCTTTTAGTTAGAGAAATGGATGTGTTGCAAAAATGAAGTTTTCTTTTGCTTTTACCATTGTCTTTTCTTATGATGAATAAGGTTCCAAAATGTTCTTTGAACTGAAGCTGTTTAGGCTCGATGGAGCTGGGCCAGTGCAGAGGCCGAGGCACAGAGCAGGAGTGGGGCAGGGGGACTCAGTTCCTGTGGGGTTTGAATTCATATGGGGTTTGAATTCCTGTGGGGTTTGAGATCCTGGGGGTTTGAGATCCTGGGGGGTTTGAGATCCTGGGGGGTTTGAGTTCCTCTGGGGTTCCTGTTCCTGTGGGGTTTGAGTTCCTGTGGGACTCCAGTCCCTGTGGGGTTCCAGTCCCTGTGGGGTTCCAGTCCCTGTGGGATTCCAGTTCCTGTGGGATTCCAGTTCCTGTGAGACTCCAGTCCCTGTGGGATCCAGTCCTTATGGGATTCCAGTTCCTGTGGGCTTCCAGTCCTTGTGGGACTCCAGTCCCTTTGGGATTCCAGTCCCTTTGGGATTCTAATTCCCATGGGACTACAGTCCCTTTGGGGTTCCAGTCCTTCTGGGACACCAGTTCCTGTGGGATTCCATTCCCTGTGGGATTCCAGTCCCTTTGGGGTTCCAGTCCCTGTGGGATTCCATGGAGCTGTGTTTGGGGACACCTGTGACAGATGAACTCCTCCAGCTGCAGCATTGCAGACAGCCCAAGTAATCTGCAGTCCTGAATACCTCAGGAGAGTCACTGTGTGCTGTGCTGAATTAAATACCTTGAGCTAAGCAAACACAGGGAGACAGCCCTGACTTAGAACTTAATTCAGCCCTGAACCTGTGCACTCAGGTCTCCTGCTTCATTTAATTGAAGTGTGTTTGTGCTTAATATTTGTTGGGAAGGATTGCACAGTGTATTCACTATTTCTTTCTCCTGGTTTTCATGCACAGAAGCCTCTGTGTGTGTTTTAATTCTAACCCACAGTCGTGGAAGTCAACTCAGCATAAAATCCTTGTGATTCCTGAGCTTTGCTGGGGCAAAACATGTTCTAACCATGGCACAGCCAACCTGCCACCAGAGAAAGAATTAAATTAACAGTTTTTAATATTGTGACATTTGGACCACTTCTTATAAATGTGTAAAAACAAAGCATAACACTCCAGAGGAAGCAAAAATTTCTGTTTCTGAGAGTACACATATTGCCCTGATTGACTCGGGGTTACAAACACACACTGGAAACAGGAAAATTGTTCACAATATTTCCTTGGCACGTTCAGCTCCTTCCAGCTTGTTCCCTTCTCTTTAAAGCAGCGTAGAGTAAACAGGCTCAGGTTTTTTGATTTTTAATTTGCCTTGTGTGAAGAACATTTTCTCAGTCAGCCTTGTTTGGTAGAATTCATCTCTTCCTCCAGATTCCACAGGCACCTCATAGAGCCAAGACATTGTACAGGACCCAGGCACTTCCCATTAAAATCATGGATGCTCCCAGGTTTTCCTTGAGAATTAATGGCTTCCAGCAGCACAGGGGCAATGAATCTCTGCTCTGTTGAGAGCCCCATTTCCAGGCTGCCTCTGCTGCAGGAACATTGACACCCATACTTGGTCATACCAAGGATGCTCATGCCATGTCCTTTGATCCTTTGTCACTGTTTCTCCTCATTTCTGGTTATATTCTTCTCTAAAGCTAATTCCAGTGGTTGTTGGGTTGGTTTTATTTGCCCCAAACTTCTTCACTCAGTGTCCAGTTGACTGGTGGTATTTATTTTCTTTAAGAACTCCTCACGTTATCACCTTGACTGTCAGGACTTCACCTCCCTCCTCTGGTGACTCCAAAGCCCTGCTGGATGTGGATATTTACCAAAAAGCCAGCTCTGGGGGACAGGGGAAGGTGTTTCATCATTCACCATTTAATGGTTTTGGTGCCAATACAAATGTGATTGCATGGAATACTCCAAATCCCAGTGCCACCATGTTGTGGGGGCTGCTGCTCCAGGCTGGATTACACCCCTGGCAGAGCTTCTGGAGATCATTGTCTGTCCCAGATAAAATCTGTCTTGCTGTGTCATGGACAGGCAGTCTCTGTGCTGCTGCAAAGCCTGCCTGGCGTGTAGGAGCAGTTCAATGCCCTGAGAAGCCTGGAGCAGCTGTTTCCCTGCTCCAGGCAATGTGGCTGCTGGGCCAAAGCAGTGCCAGAATGGCCCAGGCCCAAGCCCAGACTGGCCCTGGACTGAGCTCTCCATGGGGCTGGGGCTGCTCCAGGGTTTGGGCTCCTGGCTGGGCTGAGCTGGTGCTGCTGCCATGGGGCAGGGGCAGCCCTGGCTCTGCCCTCCCAGCGTGGCACCAGTGCTGTCCCCTCCTGTCAGGATCTCTGCTGCTCACAGTGACCCCAGGATAAGTTAGAAAGTCTCTTTTCCCAGCCCAGTGCTTGAAGAAGCAGTCAGGGCTCTTCATTTCTCGGTCTCAAGGTTGTTCATTGTTCCTTATCTATAAAATTCTTTCTCCTGCCCTGCCAGGTCCATCCAGCAGGACAGTTCCAGGCACTCTGCCTGCCCCCAGGGCAGGGTTATGTCTTTATACTAAAAACTACCTGTACAATGGTTACAATTCCTGTCCAATACCCATCACCTGTGTTAGACACTGAGCTTCTACTCTAAACCAATCTGTGAGTGCCACCATCACAGCAGAAGATGGAGGCCAAGAAGAAGAAGGAGAAAGGCTGGACATGCCCAGATCCCTCCATCTTGCCCCCTGAACCCCCATTCTAAAAACCCAAAATTGACTTCTTCTATTTCATGATAAATTCACTATCATTCTACTTAATTATGGCTTAAGTCATGGCTTGCAGATCTTCATCTGAGGTTGGTAACTTGCTCCACAGGTTATAAGCAACCCCACAGGGGCATTTTGGGCTCTGTGCCAGGGTCTCTGAGCCCCCTGGCAGGGTCTGGGCTGCTCAGGACAGCCAGGGGGATGTTCTGGGTTCCCACACCCTCCTAGAGACAGGGACTGCCAGGGCACACCAGCTGTGAATGCTGGGGGGGAAATCCCACAGTGCAGTGGCAGAAATGCCTCTTCTTGCATATTTAGTCCTTGGTGCCTGCTCATTATCAGCCTGCATTGTATTCCTGTCTTCAGTGAGTAGGATGAATAACTTCTAATCTGTGTGTTTGGACCAAGAAATATTAATTTGAGCTTCATTGTAAGCTTACAGTATTTTAAATTCCTTCCAAGCGACGTTTGGCCTCAACTGCACAATGTGTTTACTGAGGCAAAAACAAGAGAATGATAATTTTCACTGGAGCACACCTGCAATAATGGCTCACAGCATTTAATTTTTCCCTTGGTTTCCTGGTAGACTTTGTTTTGACACCTGCAAACAACCTTTTCCAAATCAAAGCGAGCTTTTTCTCTCCGTGTCATGCTGCCACCCAAGTTGAGCTGACAAAGTCCAACTAGGAAACAGAGCAATTATAAACACAGTTTCCTCTGGTGCTTGTGCTGTTTTTAGCTTTGCTGCTCTTCCAAGAAGAAACCTGTGCCTAATGTTTCCAGCTTAGCATGTAAAATTAATAAAATCTGACAATTACACTGAACAACATACAATGCGAGTTAAGGGATCCTTTCTGATGTGATTGAACTTGAAAATATTAAATTGGCTCCTTCTTCTTACACTATTTTTTGGTTTAACACAAAGATCATAAAATGTGTATCTGGAGTGATAAACGCTAATTGGCTCTAGGCAGCCTTTTCTCACAGAGACAAAAGAACAGTTGTTATTGCTGTACTCCTTTCAATAAATACACTTGTAAGCTGCAGCTCAGCTGGGCTGCCCTGGGAAGAGGCAGCCTTTCATGAGGAACATAAAAGAGATCAAATTTATAAGTGGGCAGGTAGACTGAAGAGAAAGGTATTTTATATATTAGGGACATATAAAGTGTATTATTTGTGCTCACACAGTGCCAAGAAATATCTTACCAGGAGAAATGCAATCTGAAATTAATCCTGTACCGTGCTAGAGAAAACCATGGGCTCAGCATAGATGTGAATCAGGCCCTGATTGAGTCCATAGACTGAATCAGGTGTGGGAATTAATTCCTTAGTCCTATAAGATTGTCTGATGCTACTTGGGCTCACTTTTGGATTTCAAGCCTTAGCCCACAATATTTCCATTTGTTCCCTTGCTTTCCATTTGTCTTCATGGGAAGGATTTACTTAATTTTCAATATATTGATCATTAAACCTCATCAGCCACCTTCCTTCTCTGCTTCTTGAAGTGTCTTGTGTGTCTGACAGTGACATTCTCCAGGATCATTGATAGCACAGAAGTAAGATGCTTAAATTAAGGACAAATGCTTTTCTTTACTGTGTTGCTTTCCTTTGTATAACCAAGAATAAAAACAGTCACTTGTTCCTTAAATTAGATTTGTTGCTAGTATTTTTTAGTGTGTATTCTTGTTTACTTCATGACCTAGAGTAAAATGTTCCAGTGCTATTGCAAACAGAATTTCAATCATTGTCTAGAGTTTCTGTTACCTATTCCATAATTTCTAGATGATCCTATCTGACACAGCACGGTTTAGATTACACCAGAGACTGAAATGGGTCTGGGATCACTCACCATGATCCCTCACCATGACCATGCTGTTTGAAGTTCTTATATTTCCAGATTATTTATCATTCTCACCGGTAAGTGGGAAGGAAGAGGAAGATATGGGATATAATTTTTTACAAGGTGTTTTCCACAGAGATTGAAATATTGCAATATTATATCAACTTTCCATTATTTCAATTAACTAATTTTGTTCATGGCTTGTCTTCTTGCAGCAGGAGCTAAAAGCGGGAGTGAATTGCCTTTAAGAAATTGCTGTATCATTCCTCAGGAAAAGCAGGGCTTGTTCCAAAGGGTCTCCAGCTGACAGCCTGATTTAGTGCCTAAATACCTGTTTGAACAGAGGCTCCATGAGGCTGCAGAAGAACCTTTGGAGTATCTTTTAAGATTGACTGGGAGTCTTAATGAAGGCCAGGTCCCTGCCCTTGGCCCGTGCTGCTCTGGCCTCCAGCAGTCATTATCTGAGTCGTGTCCTGCCGAGCTCTGGCAGCCAGCACAGCCATGCTGAGCCCTGCTGAGCAAAGTGTTATTACTGGAGCAATGTGCTCAGCTGGCTGTGGGCTGCCCCAGCATTTGGAGGCCCTGCACCAGCCCTCATGGCTGCCTGGGTTCCCAAAACTCCCTGCAGGAATGGGGCTCTGCTGCTTCCAGCTCCAGTTCAGCCAAGAGCAGCCAGACCCTGTGAGAGGGCTTGGTTCCTCCTCACATCCAAACCCAGCTGCAGTTTTTGGGCTGCCCTAGGGTTTGAGTGTGTGATATGGAAATAGCCCATGCTGTTCCTGTGCTGGGAGCTCTGGCAGAGCTCAGGCTGGCCCACAGGTGCTCCTGGAGGATAACACACATGGCCAGCCCTGGCACCCCTGGGCACGGGGAGAGCTGGGTTGGCACCACCAAAGGTGATGGGTTTTCCATGCTCTGTGTGCTCCTGGGTTGATTTGCTTCATGCCAATGTAGGCTCTTCTGAACAGCACAAAGCAGCTGCAAAACCCACACTGAAAACCAACCAGCTTTCACGTTACATGATTAAGAACCAAAATAATAACTAAATAGTAATAAGAATATTGTATGAACACTTAAACCATTAGCACTGACCCTTGGCTATTCAGAAAAATAAAAAAAGCATAAATATTTATTTGGGAAAACTGCTATAGGAAAGGAAGAAAAATCTCTAATGTTTGATAAAGCTTGAATCAGATTCAACAAATTGCTTATCTCCAACCAGCTCTGTGCCAGAGTATGAGGGCCAGAGGAGCAGAGCTGAATCACCTGGCATGGTCAGCTTGAACCTGTTTGTGAGCCACACACCTGCAGTTTGTATGAAATAAAGGAGACAGCAAAGGACTGGGGAAGTGAATCAAGACAGAAAGTCAAGTTAAGTGCCTGGGTTTGTCTGATTGATAACTGGTTTGTTTTTAAAATAGCAAAGCACTTGTGGCACTCCAATAGAGATTGGCTGAGATATTAAAAAAAAAAGCATCCTTTGGCTTGTGCTGAATATTTTTTAAAGTAAGAATAAATGATAACTCTCTAATTTTAAAAAAGACTCGGAATTTCTTTTGCCGAAATGTTACATCAGTGTCTTCCTTTTTGCTGTTCCTCATGTTATGATTTTTCAATATTTTTTCCTTGTAAGCTATCATCACAAACTTTTACAATGTTAGGCACGACATCTTACCTCATAATGTCATTTATTAGCAGAAGTTTAATAGCTGCCAATAATCATAACGTGCTTACTTTTGACTACTGGGACCCCATCTGTTCTGCTACTTTAGACCTAAATGAAAATTATGTAGTGCATTACTGAGACTTTTTACACGTGGGACGTGCTGGGAATCTTTATCTACTTGATTTCTTCTGTGGTTTTTTTTTTTTAATAAGACAGCTTTCATTGATGAAAAACTGAAATTACTGAAATTTTTTTCATTAATATGCACAATACAATTTTTCTTCTATTTTATTCTCCTGGTAGTCAATAATGTTACTAATCTTGGGTTTGTTCTTGAGTGGTAGCCTGGTGATGAACACTGTTCTGTGCATCCAGGTTGTGTTCATGGCCCTGCTGCAATTGGCCAGTGTTCTCTTCCCTTCAAAAATAATAAAAAAAAAAAGAAATAAACATAGGTAGCTTTTAACAGCTTTGAATATTTGCAGGCTCATTTTTCATTTGCCAGCTGGAGCTGATACCTCTGACTCTACTGTTCCCCCAGTGTTTACAGGGGTTTTTCCCAACCTCTCTGAATCTCTGTGTGGATTGAAAAGAAAACCTAATGTGAAATCTTTCTTTTCTGTCTATTCTGCCGAGTCTGAGAGCCTTTGAGTAAGGCAGCAGCCTGTGGAGGTTGTGTCTGCACTTAGTGTGCACATTAGAAATTCCCAAACGGGGCAGGAATGAGAGGGGCAGCGGCTTTGACCCCGTGTCCCCCTCCCCTCTGCCCACGTGTGCTCAGAACCTCTGCTCCCCTTTGCTTGAGGGTTTCTAGAGCAAACAGTTGCCTGGAAAAAAAAGCTCCCAAACTGATAAAATAGGAGCATCTCCTTTCCAATGCAGATCTGCAGCATTAGTCACTGAAATGTTCACTGTTTCAGGGGCCTGTGTAGGTTATTAGCACACAGCACACCCAGGGCTCTGTTCTAGCAGGCACATCTCAGCTCCCAGTGTCAGGGGAAAATTGTGTTTACTATCAATGTGTCCCTGTAAAGAAAACACTGCTAGCTCTCTACTGCTGCTGATCTGGGAGAGAAAAGTGCTATGGAAGGGAGGGCAGAAACTGGGAGGAGAGAAAAAAGGGAGATTAATGTTGAATCATGTGTTGTGTGTGAGCAGGCAGCTACAGCTGGGCCTGGGATTTTGGATATTTGGATATTTGGATAACTGCAGACTGGGTGAGTTTTAGCTCCTGCTCAGACATGCAAATGAAGATTTCAAATCTTCAGCTGAGAACAGGAGCTGAAAGCCCAGAACCTGTTTCCTTCATTGTTGAATGGAATCTCAACTTCTCAAAACATGGCTGCCTATTTAGCATCTGAATGGAGTTTTAAAATCCCCTTCTTATACATTTGATTTGAAAATATATTATAATAATAGGAAGAGCCTTTTTGTGCTGCATGCTGTATGGCAGTGGGAATTGTGCTGAAAAGCTTTGTGGTACTGAAGGGAAATGCTGAGAAGGTGGCAATCTGCACCCTCTGAGCCTCTGCCACGTTTTAGAGCCCCATGCCAGCACCCAGCTTTCACTGCCAGCTCTCCTGGCTGCTGCAGGTGTCCTCTAAGGTGCTGTTATCTCGCCTTGCTTGGGGTCAGGAGGATGCTCAAACCAGGCTGTGCCTCCTCACCCAGCTTATCTTCTTCTAGCTTGTTTTTAATTAACCTTTTGTCATGTGTTTGAAGACCTGTAGGCATGAGCTATGGATATAATTCCATTTTTTTTCCAGAGAGATGTCAGTGTGGAGTGCCTGCCCAGACCTGGGAGCTGCAGGGTGTCCTCCTCCCTGCAGGTCAGCCTGTCAGGGCACAGCTTTGGGGAGCCTTCTTTTCAGGAGGGTGGACAAAATGGGCTCTCTGATGCACTTGGAAGATTCCAGCATCTTTTTATCTGAAACAAGGACATAAAAAGCAGCTGGGCATAAGATACAACTGAACAGATGAGATACACAGTCTCTTTTCTCCTAAGTAAAAATAGATTGCTGTTCATTTTGAGCCTATATGATGCAATAAGAGCTCTCTTGCAGTGTAATTATATCTTGTGCTCCAGAGGAGTTACAAAGATGAGGATGCTGCAGTTACTCACCTCCTTTGCCATTCTGATTCCAAGAGGTGTCAAGGGAAAGAGCAGATGTATGTGCTAAGTTATTATCTACATCCTTTTTCAGTGGTTAGCAAGATTTTCTTCTGCAGTAGACCTTATGTCATGAAATACATAAATATTCCTGATTCTCAAATAAGAACACAACTCATCCCTGCAAAGACCATACAAGAAACCACAGCTAGAAATCCCAGTAATATAAATTTTTAAACCATTTTACTCAACTACCAAAGTGTTAGGCTTAGCAGATGTCTTCTTTCCAGTTTTTGTAAACATTTACAGTCCTATAAGGTAGGTGAACAATTAACATGAGTGAGTTTTTGGTACCTGCAGCCATAAATTATTTGTCACACCTGTAAATATCTTTATATGCCAAGAAATGCTGCCAAGTGAGCGCTGGTCAGGTATTGAGGAACACCTTGGAGGAAAACAGACTGCTTTAAGGTTTGGTTTGGTGTTTTGTTTTGGTTTTTTTCTATTCTCATATGGCCTAAACGAAATCCTCTCCTCCTTGGCAAGGGATGCTGTCTGTGAGACCTGCCTTAAATGTACCTTTTATGGCTGGGAGACAAATTTCATTCTGTGAAGTCAGAAAGTGTTCTTCACTTCCCTGAGTCATCCCTGAAATAACTAAATTTGGGTCAAGCCCCTCCTCCAGCTTTGCCTGCTGCTGAGGCTCCATGGGCTGCTTGCTCCCTTCTCTCTTTCCAGATCTGTGTTTTCCACAAGGAGGTGGGATAAGAAGCTGGAATCCTCATCAGAAAAGGACACTCTTGCTTTCTCCCAGCAGAACCTGGGAACCCCAGCGTGCCAGCAAGGGGTTTTAGAGGGGAAGGGGAGCATTTTCCAAATGTCTTTTGCCTATAAGGGTGTGTTGCAAAGCACACACCCTTCTGACTGCCTTTAATTGCTGCCTTTTTGGGGTCACAGAAAAATTAAACTTGCAAGTAAGAGAAGAGAAAGCTTCAGAGAAGTAAATCAGGAAACAGATGCACCCAATTTTATGAAATATGATTCATAACTTCTAGCTATACACTTTCCATTTGTTCACCCTTTTGCTATTCTGGGTTTGATTAAGAAACTTCCCCTTGAGCCAGAATCTGAATTTAACTATAAAAGTCCTTGGGTTGTAGAAATGATGATGTTCTGTATATAAAACAATTACCTATTTTAGTCTTTGTCTATGTACCAAACTACAATGCAGAAACATGTGAAAAGTCAGCAGACAGTTTTATTTTTCCAGGGAGCCATAAAAATGACCAATCAATACAGCAGAGTTACTGGGTGCAGTTGGGTACTGAGACACAGAGCAGAGAACGTGGCAGGAGCTCTGCAGGATGTCCAACATCTCCATCAAGAGTGCACTTCCTACACTTGTATGGTTTTATACAGTTTATTGCTCTACTGTTATTCTCCTAGATAGTTCCAAACTGTGCTGAAATTCCATTCAAGGAAATTCTGTCAGGATGATGAAGAACACTACATTACTCCATAATACTTTTCTCCATCTGAAAGTGAACAGTTGGACTTTGTATTTGCTGGCTGAGGATATACAAAAGGAGAATAATTTTGGTCACAAACCTCAGCTTTGAGTGTTTTTGAACTACACTTGCGCTTGAGGGCAAAACCAAGATTATTTGAGCTGAGTTTTGAAACTGTGTATTCCAAACACAGCAAAGAGTCTGTGTGGGGAGGGACACATGGACAATGTAGGGTTGTAATTCAGAATATCTTGGTGTGTAAATTCTGGCCTGGATGTTTCTTGCATTGGCTCTGAATTCAAGCATGGTTGGCATTCCTCAAATCCATTTATAATGCCGTGAGAAAATGAAGGGTGCAGCAAAGTCAAACACCATTTCTTGCCCATAAAAACATATGAAGTAGGGGTGGGGGAAATGGCAGTGTTGAGTTTGGACTTGCTTTCAACCATTCTTTGTGCCATCTTCCCAAGGCTTTCCACTCCTGGAAACTCTGTGTCTGTAGCTGGCATAAAGACATTAAAGAAAATGGGAGCTCCCTTCACAGAATTAAAGTCTGACAAATGTTAGCCTGAGATCTGTTTGGTTTAATGAATGCTTCAATTAAGTTATTTTTGAAGTAATATTGATGAAATTAGAATAGAGAGATCATTTCTTGGAGGAAAGTGGATTGAGGCAAAAGGGGGGTGTCAGGAAGAGAGTTTCTGCAATTTCATTAATGGCTCCTTTGGTTAAGAGACAAAAATACAAATATTGTTTAAATATCACAGCTCTTTTTCTAAAGAACACTCAGATAAACCAGACCAATATGTTCTAAATTTTCTCCCAGTTCATTTGTAGTTCTTTAGTCTCTCCAAATAGCCACAGAGAAACATGGGGACATCAAAATGTCCCAGGTGAGAGCTCTGCACTGCTCACTCAGAGGCTGCAGCACGTGTGGATCACCCAGGGCCATCCAGCTCTGTTTATCCAGACCAAAAGGTTGCTCTCAGAGGCTGGGGAAATTCTCTCACCATTTCTGGCTTTCTGGTGGCTGTTTGCCAGTTCCACTTCCGGAGCTGCCTGTTGGAAGTTTGCAGCTTGGCAAGATGAGAAAGAGGAATGGCAGATCCACCCAGTCTGCAAAGTTCACGGCAGGCTTTTCTCAAGTTTTTGATGGTTTGAGTTGGTTTTTCTTGTTCTGTACCAGTTCTTCCACCATCTGTGCAATTCCCATTAATAGTTGTGAGTGATTTGTGTGTCTAATTCTTCATGCAGAGTGTTGAAAATCTACCCTAAAGCTATGAAAAAATAATGGGGAAAGCATGTATAATTGAAAATAGTCTTAATCACTGGAATGTTGAAATCCACATGGCTTGGAAGACTTGAAAGATTTCTTGTTTTAGAAAAGCTGAATTGAAAAGTGCTGTCATTTTCTTTAAATACATTCTTTTGAATAAAATATCAATTCCTGGTGCCAGCAGCAAGCTTCTAAACATGTTCAAGATGACATGATTGATAACAAGAATGCTCTTCTCAAGATGTTTCTAATTCCAACTCTCTGTATCAAGAATGTTAAACTTCCAACCTGATATATGATATAATAATGAATATTTAAACCAAAGATTATTATTTTTTTAAAGCCCAAATGGTTACTGGGACTTAATGGAAATCTGAGACCAGGTTGTTGGCTCCAGAGTGTGGATAAATTCTATAAGTTGCCTCTTGAGTACAAATAATTTCTTACTTGATCCTACAATGGTGGGCACAGTCTTGTTGCTATCACAAAACTAGAATCAAATAGTCATAAATGTTCTGTGTCTGTCTCCATATCTCAAAATTAAGTAAGAAATTTTGGCTTTCATGGCTTCCTGGTCAGGTTGTACCACTGAGTTTCTCCAGTTTTTGAAACTTTAATGGCCAACATGTGATTTGGGATGAGAATCCTCCTCCAGTTTGGGAACTTTGGCCGCCTCTCGTGCCATGGCAGAACGTCAGTCATGTTGTCTCTGCCAACAAGGATCTTTTCCCTCCTGTGGAGAGCCTGGACCCTGGAAGAATGTCCAGTTTGTCGAGGAAAGAAGTGATACCACCGCCTGTGGAGATAAAGAGGGTCCTAAACCATCCTATCTTAACTTTGGGAACCAAGCAAAGAACTCTTATTTTGTAATTTGGAGTCGGAATTGTGACGTACAAAAAGCTTATTTGCTCTCTTCCTAAATGTGTCTGAATTATACCAGCTCCCGAGGTTGCTGTATGCTCCCAGTCAAGAGCTGGGTTGTTTTTTTCCAGCTGGACAAGGTGATCTCTCAGAGGGTTGAGGCAGACACACAATTGAAGGTCAGTGTCATTTCTCATCTAGAGCTCGCCAGCTGGCAATCTCCACCTGTAAATCTCTGAATTAACATCATGGCTTTAAACAATTAAATTTCAGAACAATATGTGACTAATTAACGGTAGTGGAACTTGGTATGGGAAAGGACAATCTTCTCCATTTTAATTTAAAATGTGTCAGAGTACCTGACTTGGTATTACATTACTGTACATCAATGCCAGACAATGACAGCACTGTAAATAGCATTAACTGGCTGGCACAGGGAAAACCAAGAAAATTTACAGTTGATGTATCAAATTATAGCTCAGATTCCAGCCTCAAATTATAGGCTTGTCAGAAAACATGGTGAAATAAGAGGAAAATGCTCATTAGGTTGGGATAAAATGGAAGCAGTTCCCTGGATATTTTGTTTGGGTCATACCCTGGAAGCCTCCTGTTGGTATCACATGGAAGCCTTTCTGTAGAAGCACTAGATGTTTTAACTGGTTTCAGGAGAAGGAAAAGAGCCTTTTGGGTCCAACAGAAACCAAATTCCTTGCAGCTTTTCTGTTCTGTCAAACAAAAAAAAACTCTAAGGGCCAGAAATTGTCAGGCAGGATCAGTGACCCATCTGTGAGTGTCACACACAGAACTGGGAGGAGGAACAGGGCATGAATTGCTCTGACACTCAGGAATAGGGTCAAGTGAGTGATTTCTGTGTGATTCACTTGCTGGGCTCCAGATTTCATCCTGCTGAAGTGCAATCTGCTGTGCCCAGGTTCTACAGAAACATTTATTTCAAAAAACATCCATGGTTTTTGGTCCTCTCCAGCTGTGGAGAGTTCACCCTCTTAAAATTCTCTTCCTGTCAGTAAAGCGCATAAAAAAAATGCAGAACCTGTCTAGAAAAAACCTGAGCTACTCTTTTGGAAAAAAAAAATTCTCTTCTAAGTCCATTCTTTCAAATGCATCTTAACTCTGTGCAGTGGATCTTCTCCTGTCTAGCTTGCAGCCATTACTCCTGGACTTTTCACCTCCAGCAGTTCCTCCCTATTCTTGTTTTGTTATTTTATTTACATTGCTCTGATCTATCTCCTCTGTGCAGTATCATTTTCCACTCCCCACTTCCTCAGAAGTGATGGCCTCACATCCTCAGCCTGTGTAAATTCGATTAGGTCTCCTCTGGCTCGGAGTAAATCAATGGGGCTGCTGTGGATTTACACCAGCTCAGGATCTGTCCTGGGGCTTTTAATCATTGTTACAGCCCTTCTCCAAGTAATCAATGGCACATTTGTACTGTGCTGGGCTCTAGCCCCAGGAGAACTTCTGGTCCTGGTCCTGCTGATTGAATTTCATTTAAAGTGGGAATCCCATGTGTGTAGCTGGGGGCACAGGTGGGGCTTTCCTCACCTGAATATGAGAGAATACTGCTTCTGAATCCAAAAATATATCTCTGTGTCCCTTTTGGATGTTGTCTCTCAGGAGGATTCCTTGCTATTTCCTTCAAACCCATGTAGCCAAAGAAGAGAGTTATTAAAAAGTAGATAAAGAAAATGAAAGATGGATTCACAAAGGGAAGGGAGTTAAGAGTTAACTGGGTTTTAGTTGCTGCCAGATTGCATCTAGTTTTCAAATGTTTTCAGGGGGAGGATACTCAGATTTCCTATCTCCAGCTGGGTCTGGGTTTCCAAATCTCTGTCAAATTGAGCCTGTTTCCTTGGTAACAATCTCACCCTCCCACCTATGAATAAGGACAATGGCTTCTCTCTGCTGAGTGGGGATGGTGGAGCCAAAAGAGAAGGATGAGGTGAGTCTGCTGCACAGAACCTCCACCCAAATTCCGAGTGGTTGGCTCTCAGACGGTTGGGTAGAGATTACAGGAGCTAGGTAAGGATGGGAAAAGATGCTGCACACCCCAAGCTTTCCTCTAGACCTGATATTTTTGCTCCATCTGGGGGCAGTTTTACACATGAACAGTTGCAATGACGAATGAAAACTGTGTCTTGCATATGTGTGTGCTTGGCAAGTTTGGGCGGTTTTGTCTTCCCTTTCCCCTTTGATTGGGCTTGACTAGGCCCTAAGTCTATATCTAAGGTCAGTCGTTGGTTTGAGGTTTGTGGCCCAGCTCAAGATCTGAGAGACCAAAATCATAAGTTAGAACTAATGTGTCATTTTTTCCCCTTTTCATTGTGCTAAAAAAACCACCAAGATTTCTTCCAAGGTTTTTAGTCATCCCTCAAGGTTTTTCCATGATATTGGTTTAGATTTCAGGCAAATTTTGAAGCCACTGGAATCTGTCTGTCTTGGCATAAATTATTTTATTTCTTTTGTGCTGTGACAGACGTGGATTTTTTCTGTGAAGTCCCTCTTTGCCTCTCCTGTTGGAGTCCTGCTTTAATGGCTGTGCCTGTGCCATATGTGATATATTTGATACACCCTGAGTCTCTGGAAGGCTTTGTAACACTCTGACAATTCCATCCCCTTATCCAGTGTCCTGCCTTCGTTTACATTATGTGATGGAGCTGACACTTCAATTATAATTTTTGTCAAATACTAATAGACTGTTCAAACATGAGGAAGCCTAAAAACTAATTCTCTCCTTCCTTGTCCCAATTATTCATCAACAAAATGGTTTGCTTATTCACTGAATTGATTTTCTATTACTTTTTAAAATCTAAACCCACAGTAACTATTTGTGATACTGTTATAGATACTGCATCAATTATTCCCTGTAATTGCTTCATCCCCCCACTCACACATCATTCTTCAGTCCCTCTCTTCAGCTGATGGACATTTTTCAGACAGAGCTAAGACTGAGATTCAACTCTTACATCTCCCAGCAGGATTGTAACTTCCTGTCTCTCCTGGACTGTTCTGAGAGCTTGGGTCTTGGCCAAAGCACTGGTGATGGATTTCTCAGCATTTTCTGCACTCAGTTTAGTCCCAGCTGTGGAGAGCATCACCAGCTGCACATAAACCTAAGGAGACAATTGTTAATGGGCTTGGTGCTTGGAGCCTGGATCTCCAAAGGTCAGCTGTAAAACTTGCAATTGCATTTTCTGAGGTGGTGCAAGCGTGCTCTCCACAGCCTGAGCCAGCCTGGAATCCAGAGAACCATGCAGAGAGGGAACATGGGGCTAATGAGACCTCCAGTTGACACATAATGTTTACTGTGACTTTTGCAAAGAGGAAATTTGTAAGACTGGAGATAATCCCCCATGCTTCATAATTTATATGTCACTCAGAACATATGCTGACATGCAGCTGATTAACAGCAAGCTTTGGTGGCACATTAATTAGTATTTAATCCAGAGGCTCTATTAAGATGTGATAAAATATCTTTTTTTTTTTTCCAGTAGTCATTCAATTACAATGCACAAATGATCTTGACCATCTTCTGAGTTTCACATATTTCACTTAAAAGCCTAATAACCATGTCTCACTTCTGTGAAAGTTGGCACACACACAACAGACTCCCCAGATACAGCTTGGATTAATGGGAAGTGCTTATGATAAAAGAGCAATTGTACATTTTTTAAAGAATAACTAATGCCAATAAGTACAGCTGAGATGAGTCTGTTATTTGTACATTGTTGATATTCCTTTCTCTCCCCTTTTGCTAAGTGCACTGTATAGTTTTGAGACTATTATTTCTCTTTCAGCACCTCTTTGTTTCTTTTCTGAAATCAAAGAATGTGGCTTAAAAGAATGTGACTTACAGAAAGGGGGGAGGGGGAGGAGGGAATTGTGCTCCTGGATGGAATTATTTGTAAATAATTTATCTTCTTGCAGTGGTTTTCTCTTCTTTCTTCAGCATTCTTGCATCTCCTTCTTTCTTGCTGGAGCCCACGATGATATTCTATTTTGCAGATAAGAGTTATTTTGCTGCAAGCTCTCTGGTAGAGCAGTTTTGCCTTTCTGCTGAGAATATGAATGCAGAGTTCTGGTGGCAGTGGCCACAATTCAAGAAGAAAGAGCCCAGGATTTATTTGGTGGAGGAGATAACCCATAGGCTGTAGGCAATAGAGCTGTATCATATTCTATGTGTGCTTTTCTCTAAATTATTCAAGAATTTATTTGTGTCTCTTTGTCTTTTTTATTATTATTATTCAGTGCATCCCCCTGTGACTGTTTTAATGTCCACAATCAGATGTGTTTATTTTTTCTCATTAGCTAGATTTGAAATCAATGTTCTCCTCCCTTGCCAGTTTTTATCTTGCAGCTTCCTTACACCCAAGGAAAACATGGCTGGGAAAAATCTCAGATTTGGTCAGGATTTCCTGCTCTGAGATTTTTCAGGAGCTTTACTGGTGTGTCAGGTGCAGTGCCCACAATGAACCATGACCACTGTAAGTCAGCCAGGTCAAACCAAGGAAGTGCCACCACTTGGGGTTGTACCCAAATTAGAGCCCAGTACATTTTTTAAGATAAATGTATGCCTCAATAATCAATGAAGGGGGTGGGTTTTTAACAGCTGCTGGTGTACAACAGGGTGGTTGTTTGTAGTTGTTTGTAGTAAGCAGAACTCTTCTGCATTGGGAATAGAAATTTTGGTTCTAAAACTGAAAAGCTGCTCCTGGCCTTATTTTGTGTCACATGTTCACAGACAGAGAGGCCTTTCCTATGTCATTGTCTCCCAGAGCACCTGCTGAGACATGAACAGACATTTCCACATTGGAATGGGGCAACTGAGATGACAGAATTGTTGTTCTGTAGTCCCAGGCATATCTGTTGGGTTTGCTGTCATGCACTGTCATGGCTTGCCATCACAATCACCCTTCTGAAACCAGAAGCTGCTCTGCAATTGGATTTATTTATTCATTTTGACTTTATACATGGACTTACCTCTAACACTGTGACATATGTCTTCTATCCCTGTAATAATGGAGTAAGGGCACACCCTTGGATAGGGTAAATCCAGATGGGTTCACTTAGGCCCAAGTCAGCAAATAAACTTGGAGTCTGCTCTACAAATCTCCACAAAAGTACCGAGCACTTGGCCCTGCCCTTGATTTGCACTCATCTGCTGGGAATGGAGGAAGTTCCCACAGACACCCAGCTCTATCCTCAGTATCTGCTTGTCATTTAAATAGCAATTGCTGTGTTTCTCTTCTTTATTTTAGTTTCTGTCTTTGCAGTATTTCTCAGATACTGCAAACTTTCTTCTCAGCCTTCCTGGCTCCCTTTCAGCACTGAAACTGAGTCTGCTGTTGTTAAATGTCAGTGATGCAGCTACCCACGCTTGGACTCAACACCTCCCCTCCCTCTGTCTGTCTCCTTTTTCCATGTGGCAAATGAAAAGTTTTCAGGAAAAGCACAGCAGGTGCTTGCGCTCTTGTGTGTCTCAGAGCATCCAGGACCTCCCAATATTGAAAGAAGGTGGTATTTCCCTAAAATTCCCTCTTCACCCCATTTCCAGTATAGAATAAGACAGAGGAATGGGCATCTGACAAAACATTATTCCTGTCAGGCTTTTAACATTATTGTTGGACATAACTGAGGCTAACCCTTGCCCTGGAGTCAGTGATCATTTTGCACCAAGGGGCCTGAGCTCTGTGAGGCTTCATTCCCACATGAGCTGTCTGTTTTAGCATGTGTTTAATATGGAATGGTAAATCCTTCTTCTTAATGGGGGAAAAAGTGTCTTCAGCCTCTATATTAAACTCTCTCCCCATGCCTTTTTTCTTTCTTCCTGCTTTTCCCCCACTGCTTTCTGCTTGTGTGCAGTTTTTGCTCAGCCTCCAGCCAAAGGCAGCACTGTCAGGTGTGAAGGGCACGTCTGGATTTAGGCATGGCTGGGCTGGGATGGAGATGGGGGAACGAGCTCCTGGAGGAGTGTGAGCTCAGCAGGGGCTGCTGAGGCCCTGTCCCTCTTCAGGGGCAGCTCCCAGCCCAGAGCAGCTCCTGTGGAGCCCCACACCCTCCCGTGGGGCTCAGGGCCACATTTCCCCTCCTAAATGTCATGACACAAAGAGATAAATGGAGAAACTCCTGTTGCTGCACTGTCCCACCTTGGAGCCTGGCTACAGGAGGGACTACCCCGAGCCCTGGAAATAGAAATAGAAATAGAAATAGAAATAGAAATAGAAATAGAAATAGAACAGCTCAGGGCTCAGTGCCACAGTCACTGCAGGGCCACCAAGCACAGCGTGGGCTGGGAGCTCCAACTGGGCTTTAATGGGCCCTGCAGCTCCTCTGCTGCTTTTCACAGAACCCCAGACTGCTCTGGGGTGGAAGGGACCTTGAGGATCACCCAGTGCCACTCCATCCATGGCAGGGACACCTTCCACTGTCCCAGGCTGCTCCCAGCCCCAGTGTCCAACCTGGCCTTGGGCACTGCCAGGGATCCAGGGGCAGCCCCAGCTGCTCTGGGCACCCTGTGCCAGGGCCTGCCCACCCTGCCAGGGAACAATTCCTCATTGCCAAGATCCCACCCAGCCCTGCCCTCTGGCACTGGCAGCCATTCCCTGGCTCCTGTCCCTCCAGCCCTTGGCAATTGTCTCTCTCCATCTCTCCTGCAGCTCCTTCAGGCCCTGCAAGGCCACCCTGAGCTCAGCCCAAAGCTTCTCCTGTGCAGGTGAACAATGCCAGCTGTGCCAGCCTTTCCTCCCAGCAGAGCTGCTCCATCCCTCTGCTCATCCTGGTGCCTCCTCACAAACATCTCTTCATGATGCTCCTTAACAGATTTCACCAGCTCTCAACTGGAAAGTGAAAGCAAACGTGGACAGAGGTGAGCCCTGGCTTTGAGTGCAGTTTTGGCATCCCAGCTACACTTTGATTTCCAGGAGGCAGGTGTTTTGTAACTGCTGGATGTGACTGAAAGGAGTTTAACACCCTTAATGCATCAGGTTACCCTATCACTTTCTGTAATGGAGTGTTGGAGGAACAAGATAATGAAGGATTTGATTATCAAATGTCCTAGAAAAATTTAACATTGACCTGGACTTTCAAGTGGGCAAAGATAGAATTATAAACTAATTCCATTTTCTTTGATTTTGCTGCACTTAAATGCATAAAATGTTATGCTGATTATCACAACAGCATGAGTTTGCTTTTCAGGAAATCTGCAAGAATACTGGTTAGAAATGTCCTCCTAGCTTGATTATTTTTCCTTATTATTCCGATGTATTGCACTGAGCAGATATTCAGAATTTGTCTGGTTATGTAATGTAGACATTTTCTGTCATGGGGAAATTTCAAAATCATTATTTTAGAAGTCTCATCCTTTGATAAAACAGTGCTGTTTGCTTAAATACTTAATGGAGAGATCTCTTTTATGAAACAGAGAAATGCCTTGATCAGATATTCAGACTTCACATTTCACCTCCATTACCATGCATGTGAGTACAAGGCAGTGCTGTTCCTTCAAGTAAGGTTACAGCATTCATCAGAGCTTGAGTTTATAAAAGGATTTCCATGGAGTTGATCAGATACCTGTCTGACTCTGCTGACAGATGGAGTCAAGTATCTTTTCAGCTGCAGATTGATTGGAGTGCAAGATTAATTTAGTGTCTTCCAAAACACTTTCCTACAAATCCTTTTATTTTACCCTTTGGTTGCCCTGCCAAAACCTTGCTATCTTTTTAATATGATGCATAATAGAACAGCAAATCTATATTACTGCCGACAGTGTCGGTGCAAAGCATACATTAAAATGTGATAGAGAGAAGAAAAAATGCTTTATTGATAGCAGTCAAGGTTAGAGGAAAGCCACTCCTCTGTGATCCTATTTGTGTTTCCACAGTTGTGTTAGTATTCAAGGGAGCTGAGCTTTTTTGGCTTTGGTTGAGAAAGGGAAGCAACTTCCAAAGGGGGTTTGTGAGTAAGCCCTGGAGTTATTGAGGTGGAATTACTGGAATAAAACAGGAGAGAGTGTGAACCATGCCTTTTGTTTGAGGCTGTATCAGATATACTGGAAATACTGAGCTTCTGTCCAGCCTGCTGCAGGCAGGACCAGGGCACAGAGGGGAACCCTGGAGCTTCCGCACAACAGGAGGAGCCTGGTCTTGGGTGAGGGGATGGAAATAACTTACCATAAAGACTGCACCTTCTACCTGCTGATGTGTTGAACACCAATATTTGGAATAAGAAAATGACTATCTTATTCCACTGACTTGAATAGCTGAAAGGTGTGAGAGAATGTTCATTCATTCCAGCATCTTCAATTACCTGAACTGCTGCTAGGGTCTTTATACCTATTTTTCCTGCAGTATGGGTAAATATTATCTTTATTTCTCATAGCGATTTTCTGGTTTTGAGTAATTTGTTCCAGTCCCTGAAATTATTGTTTATGTGAGACAAGGAATGAGGACAATTTGTTTGGAATTTTTTACAGTTTTTGCGTGCTATAATTCTCCAATCTGCTTCAATTGTTTCACTTTAATTGTTCCTGCTAACACTTATATCCCGCACAACCTCTATGAGGAACAGAGCTATTTTAAGAATATACATAAAAGCTGGCAATTACATTGTCTTATCAAGTTTTTGCAGCTTATTAAGTTGTTCAGTGGTACTGGAAATGATTAGACTCAATCCTGTAGGAACGAGAGCCTCAAACAGGAGCCTGGGCTTTTAAAGCTGTGATATCCTGGAACATTCCACCTGCTGAATGGGTTTCAAAGGCACTGGCAAGGAGAAATCATTCAGGGTGGAAGGAAAATGTGCCCAGGTTTGAATAAAAGCAGAAACACATTAAAAGCTCCTCACAGTGGGAGGCTGGACAGACCCAGCCACGGCATGGGCTCCTCTGCTTTGTTAAAGAAGTGATGAATTACCATCTTCAAGGTGAGCTCCCATGGCCCCCAGCCACAGCAGAATGCACTCCTTGGCTGACAGGCAGCAAATGTGATCCTGGTTTGCTTCCTGGACAATGCACTAGCCAGGTCCTGTGCCAGGAGGGGGAATTAGGGTTGCATTTCTGTCTTGGGATGGCAGCAGAGACAATGTCAGCAGTCTGGTTTCTCCTCTCTCCTCATCTTGGAGCTGTTTACCACTGAAGGATTTTGTGGGACTGCACTAGCAAAGGTGTAAGTGGAAAAATCAAAGAAATTGAAACACTTTTGCAAACCCATCAAACTTAAAAAGGCAGGTTTTTTAATCAAAAACCCCAAGCGAAGGCCTGCAGCGTGTGCTATGAAAAGAAATTATTTGGCTTGCAAAAGAGACTGAAAAAAATAAGCAGACCTGTACAAATTGTGAAAACATGAAGCAAAGAGCTCTATTCTGTGCATTATTAGAACAAGGAGGCCTGGGTTATCCATACTCTTGGCAGTAGTGGGAGTCAGGACAGGCAGTGGGAAGTGGGGACAGATACACAACTTCCATTGGTCTTCCAGTTTTAGCAGCACCTGAATGGCTGGAAGCTTTTCATCTGCACAGCTCCTGAGTTTATTATGCCTCCTTTGTATTTATTCTCTCTCTCTCTCTCTTTAAATACAAGCTACAGCATTTCTGCCATCTGAATTCTGCAGGACAAAGCTGGGATCCTGTGTGCAAGGAACATTTCTGTCACACTGCTGGATGCTGAGGAGCTCCTGTCCCAGGTTTCTGCCTGCAGAGGGAAAAAACTTTACATTTTGTAACATTCTGATGGCAAAATAAACTCCTCAAGAACTTGGAGCCATATGTTGGACAGCTGCTGGGAGCCAGCCCAGGAAGAGGGTGGAGCAGCCTCTGTGTAATCTGTGAGTAGCTGTTGGGTTACTGGAGTTCAAAAAAATGGAAAAAACTTGGATGTTGGTTTTAGCTGGAAATTTTCTTTGCCTAAATTAGTCTTCCCAGATGCTAGAGAATAATTCAGTGAAGATAAATAATGTACAGAAAGAAGAGATGCTTCTAAAAGAACTTTGCAGTAGATTAGTTCCAACCATGTGCATATAAACACATATTTACACACACTTACATATATATATATATATATATGTATATATACATACACACATACATCTTAACCAAATATTTGCAGGCTCTTTCAGAGTTAAGTATTTTTGAGTTTTCTTGGAGAAACTTTCATTATGATTAATTATCGTCAAAGTCTTGATCTGGAGAGATAAATAGAGATATATATTTGTACAACATCTGATTTTGCATAGTTTATAAGAAGTTATTTCTCAACAGCCCTGTTTGAGCTTACAAAAGTCAGTCTGCTCTTTTTAAATAGTTGCCAGCTGTGTTATTTTCTTTCATTCATTCAGCTAATTTCTCCCATATTTAAATAGCTTGAGAGCTATGTTAAGGCTTCATTCTGTTCAAAACTCAAATTAAAATGCTGATTTCTGCAGTGCCTGGCATTTCTGACTAGCACTTTAGTGACTAGCTCTGATCTCTTTATTAAAGAGTTTACATGACAGTTGCAATTGTAGAGGGAAAATAAAAATAAGCAGACAGCCTTTTCCCACTGACGTGGCTGTTTAGAGCACAAAGTGGTTTTTGCCTCGTGCTCCTGACGTAGCCGCGCTTTGCCTTTGTGGGACGTTGGATTTTTCTTGGGAAATATTTTAAAGGGAATTAGTTCTCAAGGGCTTTTCACTGCAGTGGATGGTGTGTTCTCACAAATGGAATGTGATGACTCTAAATAACTGTTTTCCCTTCCAGGCTGGTTGGTGAGGTGCAGGTAGACAGATCTGTTTGGAATGCTCCTCCTCAGATTTCACTGCTTGCCATCAAGCAGTCAGAAAGAAATATGAGGCTTGTAAAGCGTGGGAAAGAAGCTGCCTTTGACAAGCAAAAGGCCCAGTCCAGGTCATTTTCTTTGACTCCAATAAGATTTGACTAAGACATAAAGAAGCTGGCCTGCAACATGTTAAAAATCTATCTTTGTTCTGAGTGTAGCTTGAACTACTGACCCAGGACATTTGCTACGAGGTGCTCTGGAGCTGGCCTGAAGCTTTCACGACCAATGTTGTTGCTCCTGTCTCTCCCAGATGTCTGTTAAATCAGGATAGATGCTTCACTGAATTTAGAGAAAATTAACTGCTAGCCCTGAGTGCAGGAGGAGAAGATTTATTTAAAGCGCTTGTCCCTCTTTGGAAGACAAAGCAGCAGATTGAAGTTAAACCTGCCAATATGGATCATGCTGGAGATAAGCAACGTTGAAAGCAGCAGTGTCAGCCTCCTGCAAACTTGTCCTTGGGCCTGTCTGAAGAGGTGGCAGAGTGGACAGATGGCTCTGAGCTCCTTGTCTTGGATCAGCATTTCAATTCTACAAGATTTCTCCATGAGAGGAACTCACAGATAAACCCAGGCCTGATTAGTTGGCAGAAGGTTCTGGTAATTTTTGGGCACACATCCCTGGAGGGGGTTATGGATGATCCCTCTTTTATCAGTTCAGACTCTGTGCCACTCTCCAGCTCTGTGTGCCAGGGTTTGTGCAGAAGGAAGGGCCCTGCTGTCACCCTGCCCGAGGGACATGTCCCAGGGATGGACAGAGCAGGCCTGGCCTCAGCTGGGGCAGTCACAGGCATTGCTGTTGGTGTGTGCAGGATCTGTAAACATCAACCCTTCCCAAATGGCTTGAAGATGAGTAGTCTTACATGGAAGAAAAGAGAGAAGGTCTCTGTTTATCAAGCCGGGATTTAATCCCTCCAATTAGATTTTTGAGGTGGGAGAAACCCATGGAAGAATTTGAAATGTCTAAAATAACAGAAAGCAGCTATAAATGTTTTTTACCACCTCATTGTTCAGCCTGGAGAGGAGAAGCTTTGGGCTGAGCTCAGTGTGGGGACCTGAAGGAGCTGCAGGAAAGATGGAGAGAGACAATTGCCAAGGGCTGGAGGGACAGGAGCCAGGGAATGGCTCCCAGTGCCAGAGGGCAGGGCTGGATGGGATCTTGGCAATGAGGAATTGTTCCCTGGCAGGGTGGGCAGGCCCTGGCACAGGGTGCCCAGAGCAGCTGGGGCTGCCCCTGGATCCCTGGCAGTGTCCAAGGCCAGGTTAGACACTGGGGCTGGGAGCAGCCTGGGACAGTGGAAGGTGTCCCTGCCATGGCAGGGGTGGCACTGGGTGGGATTTAAGGTCCATTCCAACTCAACCCTTTCCATGATTCTCTGATTTTAGGTACATCCTCACTAGTGCCCCACCTCTGCTAACCTCCACTTCTCCTGGCTGCTTCCCACTTTTTTCTCTGTGCTCCCTCCTTTTTCCTCACCTGCCAGTTGCTCAGCTCCTGCCCTTCCCCACTTTAACACCACCACTCAGCTCTTTTTTCCCTTTGGCACCCCCTTTTTCTTTCTTGCAGGAACTCACTGGAAAGAGCTATTCAGGGGCACAGTGACTTTTAAAAGGTAGCTCGCTTTTAAAGGTGAGCTATGGATCCAACCACATCCCTGCAAAGCCTTTTTGGAGTCACTCTGTGCAACGTGACTCATGGCCTCCTCCTGTATAGGCTATGCTCCACAGACTGCGGGCTCTTCATTAGACATCCTTGTGGTTCCTGAAAGAATAAATGGTGCTGTCAGCTCCTCAGAGCTCTTCCTGCCATGGGCAGGGATGCAGATCCCACAGCCTGGACTGCACACCTCTCTTCAGGCCTGGGTGACCAAGGTGAACACTTCTGTTTAGGCCTGGGTGACCAAGGTGAACACCTCAGTTCAGGCCTGGGTGACTGAGGTTAACAAACACCTCTCTTCAGGCCTGGGTGACCAAGGTTAACAAACACCTCAGTTTAGGCCTGGGTGACCAAGGTGAACAAACACCTCTCTTTAGGCCTGGGTGACCAAGGTTAACACCTCAGTTTAGGCCTGGATGACCAAGGTGAACACCTCTCTTTAGGCCTGGATGACCAAGGTGAACACCTCTGTTCAGGCCTGGGTGACCAAGGTTAACACCTCTGTTTAGGCCTGGGTGACCGAGGTTAACACCTCAGTTTAGGCCTGGGTGACCAAGGTTAACAAACACCTCTCTTTAGGCCTGGATGACCAAGGTTAACACCTCTGTTCAGGCCTGGGTGACCAAGGTTAACAAACACCTCTGTTCAGGCCTGGGTGACCAAGGTTAACACCTCAGTTTAGGCCTGGGTGACCAAGGTTAACAAACGCCTCTCTTCAGGCCTGGGTGACCAAGGTTAACACCTCTGTTTAGGCCTGGGTGTCCAAGGTTAACAAACACCTCTCTTCAGGCCTGGGTGACCAAGGTTAACAAACACCTCAGTTTAGGCCTGGGTGACCAAGGTTAACACCTCTGTTCAGGCCTGGGTGACCAAGGTTAACAAACACCTCAGTTTAGGCCTGGGTGACCAAAGTTAACAAACACCTCTGTTCAGGCCTGGGTGACCAAGGTTAACACCTCTGTTTAGGCCTGGGTGACCAAGGTGAACACCTCTCTTTAGGCCTGGGTGACCAAGGTTAACAAACACCTCAGTTTAGGCCTGGGTGACCAAGGTTAACTCCTCAGTTTAGGCCTGGGTGACCGAGGTGTCTCTGCCCTGTCTGGGTGCTGGCTGTGATGCTCTCCCCACTCTGACTGATGTGTGAAGGCAATATGAGATAGGTTAAAAAGAATAAAGATTTCAATTTCAGCACATAAAGCCTTTCTGAGGTGATCCTCAAAGAAGAATGAGGGAGGGAAGACAGAAAAAGGAGTATGTAGCAATATTATGACAAGCCAGCTGTTTTGCTTAAGCAAGTTAAGATTCCCTTTGCCCCAGTCTCAATTCTTATGCCTTTTGCTGTTGGGATTTTCAGAGACTTATCCAACAGAATCAGCTGATTTTGTGGTATGAAGTGATGCTGTCAGAGGAGGTGATCACAGCTGATCTCACAACACAAACAGTGACATTTGTTTTAACTCATGGAAGGCAGAAACAAGAGTGTCTGTGTCACACCTGTGATTTCATCTCAAGTTTTTGTTTCATTGCTCTTTTTATGATGTGTGTTCAGTAGGAAGAGAGAGACTAAGGCAAGAAGAGAAACTGCTTTGCCTTTTGACTTGATTGGCACCTGAATCACACAGAGCAGACCATTAGTAATGTCCATATTTTAATTTCTCAATATTTTATTTCAAATTCTTAGTAGGAGAAAAGTTCTAATAGTTAAACATACCAAGCTCTTGCCTGTCCATGGGTGAGCACAACATCTTACTTTTTTCATGTCACCAAAGCAAAATCTCTGGATTTTAGATTGGATATTCACATGCCTTTAGCTTATAGGCAGGTAGTTAAATTGGGCAAGCTGAAAAAAAAATGTATCCAATTGTTTGTGTCTAAATGTGTTTTCTTCTGGAAACTCTTCCTGAATTAAAATGTAATTGGGATTTCTATCCCAGTATAAGATGGAATATTTTTATTGCTTCCCCCCCACTGCAGGAATAACATCCATTTTCCAGCTGTAGTTCTTCTGATAAAAAAATATAATTTAATCTGCAGTTTGGATAGCAGCAGAAGCCAAGATTGGAACAAATATGCTCAGACTCTCTCAATTTCTTTGCTGTGATCCATCAGTTCATTATGTCAAGGTCAAAGCTAAACATTTGAAACTCTTTTTATTTTGCAAAATCGAAAATGTCGGGAAATGTCAGGATTAGGAGCAGTGTTGGCAGAATCAATGCTGCAGAGCATCACTTCACCAACAGCACAACACCTCAGTGCTCAGAAGCTCTTGGCTCCCCAGAGAAGGATCTGCTCCCCCAGCTCAGCAGCAGGGACTTTACTAATCCTAGGGAAGGTTTAGCAGCACCTTGCTTTGCTACCAACAGATTCATCCCCCCTGCTTTGGATTTGCTGTGACTTCTCCCTGTCCTGTGCCAGGAGATCAATTTAAAGAACCTCCTGGCCCTGCTCTTGTTTTCTCTGAGTCCCAGCCTGGAATGCAGTGGCCACCCTTTGTGTTCTTTCACCTTGGAGTGCTCTGCTGCCATGAAAGAGAAAAGTCATGGATTTTGCAGCTCCTTAATTGAATTAGCAAGGTTTTCTGTGTTGGTTATTTTTTTTTTTTTAAAGCAATGAACTTATCCCAGTGCAAGTCTCCAGTAAACAAAAAAGAAAATAGAAGAATGACTGTTCCTTCCATGCCATTAAGTACTTAAGCACATCCTTAATTTTATTTGGCATTGCAGTGAGATCTAGCAATTTTTAAAATATCTTCCTCAATCAGTTAAATAAGGTAAAAAATTGAAAACAGAGAAGATAGAGGCAGCACAGCATTTTAAACAGCAGACCTCATCCCTTGCCAGCCCCTCTGCCACAAAACCTGCAAAACAAACACACAGTAAAGCAGATGTTTGAATTCTGAGCAAAATATTTTAAAACATAACTGTCTGGCTGGAAACTAGGAAGGTGGCATTCATCCCAGGAGAATTTTTTTGGTAGTGCCTTTTTTTTTCTCTTTAAAAATTCATAGTGATTTAATCATAATTGATTTGCTGAAATTGAATTACTCATTCAACTTCCTCAGAGCCCCAGTGTGTGCCTTGGTCTCCCAACAGTGAATGAGTTAAATGTTTCTGAGCATCCATTTTCCCAAGATGAAGCTTTTGTTTAGAAGTACCTTCAGAAATTATTGTTAATTCTTGTAGGCAAGTGACAGTGTTGTGGCAGCTGAGTTAACTCATCAGCACTCTAGGAATTGATCTAATTCACATTTCTACCCAGAGGCTGCAGTGGTCACATTGGAGTTGAATTTTTATTTGTGAATAATGAGAGTCCCTTCCCTCCCAGCCCTGTGCTGGTGCCTGCCCTGCTCGTTCCCCCAGCCCCTTTTAGCCTGCTCCATTCCCTGTACCCTGCTCCATTCCCTGTGCTCTGCTCCATCCCCTGTTCCCTGCTCCATTCCCTGTGCCCTGCTCCATCCTCCATCCCCTGTGCCCTGCTCCATCCCCTGTGCCCTGCTCCATCCTCCTGCCCTGCTCCATCCCCTGTGCCCTGCTCCATCCCCTGTGCCCTGATCCATCCCCTGTGCCCTGCTCCATCCCCCCTGCCCTGCTCCATCCCCTGTGCCCTGCTCCATCCCCCTGCCCTGCTCCATCCCCTGTGCCCTGCTCCATCCCCCTGCCCTGCTCCATCCCCTGTTCCCTGCTCCATCCCCTGTGCCCTGATCCACCCCCCTGCCCTGCTCCATCCCCTGTGCCCTGCTCCATCCTCCATCCCCTGTGCCCTGCTCCATCCCCTGTGCCCTGCTCCATCCTCCATCCCCTGTTCCCTGCTCCATTCCCTGTACCCTGCTCCATCCCTGTGCCCTGCTCCATCCCCTGTGCCCTGCTCCATCCCCTGCCCTGCTCCATCCCCATCCCCTGCCCTGCTCCATCCCCCTGCCCTGCTCCATCCCCCTGCCCTGCTCCATCCCCCTGTCCTGCTCCATCCCCCCTGCCCTGCTCCATCCCCATCCCCTGCCCTGCTGCATCCCCCTGCCCTGCTCCATCCCCATCCCCCTGCCCTGCTCCATCCCCCTGCCCTGCTCCATCCCCCTGCCCTGCTCCATCCCCTGTGCCCTGCTCCATCCCCTGTGCCCTGCTCCATCCCCATCCCCTGCCCTGCTCCATCCCCCTGCCCTGCTCCATCCCCCTGCCCTGCTCCATCCCCCTGTCCTGCTCCATCCCCCCTGCCCTGCTCCATCCCCATCCCCTGCCCTGCTGCATCCCCATCCCCTGCCCTGCTCCATCCCCATCCCCCTGCCCTGCTCCATCCCCCTGCCCGGCTCCATCACCTGTTCCCTGCTCCATCCCCTGTGCCCTGCTCCATCCCCTGTTCCCTGCTCCATCCCCTGTCCTGCTCCATCTCCCTGCCCTGCTCCATACCCCCTGCCCTGCTCCATCCCCTGTGCCCTGCTCCATCCTCTATCCCCCTGTCCTGCTCCATCCCCTGCCCTGCTCCATCCCCATCCCCTGTACCCTGCTCCATCCCCCCTGCCCTGCTCCATCCCCCCTGCCCTGCTCCATCCCCATCCCCTGCCCTGCTCCCCAGATCTGGGGGTGCTGGGGCAGCTCTGCCCCAGGTGTGACCCCGGGGGTGTCAGAGTGAGTCCCTGCTGTGCTGGGCTGTGTGGGCAGGGCCTGGGGGATCCCTGTGCTGCATCCCCACCGTGGGCATCACCTCCTGCTCCTCATGGAGCCACCAGTGCAAAATCAGAGCTAAAAGGAGAGGTGCCTTTGCTAACATCTAAGTGCCTCTCTCCATATTTCCTTTTTGTTTGTGCTGCTCTGTGTTTCCCATTTGTGTGAGCTGCTGCTGCTGCCCAGCTCAGAAATTCAAAGTCCTTGTTGACCACAATTCCATGTGTTGGTTCCATTCCCTGCCTGCTCCTTTGCCACTGCTCTTTGCTTGGTTCTTGTGGCTGCCCATAGCCTTTTGTTTTGCCCCAAGCAGACTTTTATTGACAGTGAGGTTTTTTACCTCTCTCTGTAGCCTTACTTTTCTCCTGTTTTTCACGAATTAATTAAGATTTTAAAAAAGAAGATAGTTTTGCTCCTTAGGTTCATTCCCTAAAAGATTCTTCCACACATATGGAAATTTTGCCAATTCCATCTCAGTATTTTCACTGTTGTTGATTTTATTTCCTTTTCTTACATTCTCACTTCAATTGACTCCTGTCTCTTTCAGAGCTCCTTCAGAAAGTGGGTTGGTACAAAATATCTGTTTCTATGGAAGACACTAATCTTCCTGCACAATAAAACAATTTAATAAGCTGTACAAAATTGAAAAGGCAATTTAATTGCCAGTGCTTATGCATTTTCTTAGAATAGCTAAAATCCCACCAAAGGTGGGATACCAGAGGTACCAGGAGCTCTCAGCTAAAGAACTAAAATAATGGGAGCAGATTCACTGTAAGAAAAAAAAAAAAGACAAGATATCTTTATAAATTTTCTTTCATTTATTCAAATGTTATAAATATCACAGAGTGTGATAACTTGGTTTATAAATTGAAGGAAGAAAGTGAATGTGCCAACCTGGAAAAAATATAAACAATTATACTGTCAGTCATTGTTTGAATTATTCATTTGAAATATCTTTTAAGAGTTTTCCATTTTGTCTGTAAGGCAAAGAAACATATTTATAGGAGTAAAATGTACTAAATAATTATTGAAGTATGCATCAAAGAATTCCTTTGATTATTTCAGAATAAATATTCCAAACTGCCACTTTGGATTTTATTGTCAAGTGGTGGAATATTTGATGTCTTCTATAAGATTTCAAACCTGAGGCAAACAAATTTAAAAAAAAGACCAACTTTTATCTTTCAAAGGAAGAGCATCGCTGTTGTGAGTGACTCAGAAAAATACAAACGTGATCAACAAGTTGGAAAATAGCAAAGTAATGAAAAATGTATTTCAATTAATGGGAACCAATTCCAGATTTGAGAAATTTGTGTTTGCAACTCCACGTCCTCTGCTGTTTGCCAGTGTTTGTGTTTGCAGCCAGCCCTGACTTGTACAGAACTTTGGATTAGCAGATATTTAGGTTTGTGAAAAACTGTAAAATACACAGATCATATTTTTTCTCCTTAAAAGCACATAGGGATTCACCAAAGTAATTCCCAAGTTCTGTATGGGGAAAAACAAATATTCCAGTTTGTGTAGAGAGCCATGGGAAGTTTGCTTGCACACGTTAAACTTGGGTAAAAGTTAATTAAGGGTAGCTCTATAGTCAGCCAATGGAATTACATGCTAATAAAACTATATTTTTTAATTAAAACAAATCCTGCCAGGGACGCACTTGAAAAATAAAAGCAGCAAGCCAGAAAAACACCTTGTGAAGTACACAGAACACATAGTAGAAATCCATTCTAAATTTTGTGAAATAGGAGAAGTTTTGAAACAAAGTTGGTGAGAATTTAAGGTTTTTTTTTTAAGAAGGGAGAGAGAGGAGCATTAAACATTAAATGGGGAGTGCAGGTAAGGAAAAATAATAGCGACTTAAAGTTGTCTCATGGTGCAAAATTAAGTCTTGTGATGAAATATTCAGAGCACATTCAGCAGCTGTAACTCAGATCAGACACAGTCCCAGGTCTCTGGATCCCTTTGCTGTTAACAATTAACAGGGCCAGGATCAAGAGACCCAATTAATAAAGAATAACTCTCAAAAAAGAAAGATTTTTGCTGCTGACTGCAGTGGGATGAACGTTTACTATCTAGTTCAATATATACCAATTCAGGCAATGTAAAATATTTGAAAACCATCATAGAAATATTGTGTAAGTATTAAAATTGATAACATAGAAAATTATCATCATTGATTCCTGGGTTTTCACTTAAATCTTTCATCCTTTCAGTTCAAAGTCATGACTATTTGCACATTTGTTATTAAAAGAGAAGCCAGTATTCTTTTTTAAATGTAGTGAAGTGAGTGAATTGAATTTTTTCACTTTCAATTATTCAGGTTTGGATATAAAAATGCATCAAAGTATGCTGTTAATGTGTTACAGGCAAAATAATGGGAAATTGGAACGGAATGGCTTTTGTATCTGGCTGCATCTAGCTATCAAACAAACCTCTCTATTAATTGTTACATCCTAATGACTTCAAAAGACACTTCTGGGGTTGTGGTGGAACTCTGATTCCCAATCTCCACTGGGCACAGTGACTGCACTGAACTCCTGGTCACTGCTCCTGTCAGCTCTGTCCCTGCTTTTATTCCCACAAGTTCATGAAAGGCATTCTGTGTTTTGAGAAAGGAGCCTTTCCCAAATCTCTTGGCAGGTAAGGTTTTGGAAGACTCAGTTGTTTTGTAATAATAATGATTTTTTCACTTTCAGTCCCTTGGTTGTAGGAGTGGTTTCCTGGCACTGCCAAGCAGCAGAAGTGATGGCAATGTGAGGTCACCTGATATCTACCTTTCCTCACTTTTCTGAGGAAAACCCAGACTAATTTGCTCAGGCAGAGCACCCTCAGAGACAGGGTTTGTTTGGGTGGTGCTGGGGCAGGGCTGTGCTAAAGGGAGCTCTGCAGGATGGGCACAGCCTCAGCTGGGGCTCCCCAGGCTCTGCCAGCACAAACAGCCCTTCCCCACCATGCCCTGAGCATCTGCACACCCTGTGCCAGCACAAGCAGCCCTTCCCCACCATCCCTGAGCATCTGCACACCCTGTGCCAGCACAAGCAGCCCTTCCCCACCATGCCCTGAGCATCTGCACACCCTGTGCCAGCACAAGCAGCCGTTCCCCACCATGCCCTGAGCATCTGCACACCCTGTGCCAGCACCAGGCAGCCCTTCCCCACCATGCCCTGAGCATCTGCACACCCTGTGCCAGCACAAGCAGCCCTTCCCCACCATGCCCTGGGCATCTGCACACCCTGTGCCAGCACAAGCAGCCCTTCCCCACCATGCCCTGAGCATCTGCACACCCTGTGCCAGCACAAGCAGCCCTTCCCCACCATCCCTGAGCATCTGCACACCCTGTGCCAGCACAAGCAGCCCTTCCCCACCATGCCCTGAGCATCTGCACACCCTGTGCCAGCACAAGCAGCCCTTCCCCACCATGCCCTGAGCATCTGCACACCCTGTGCCAGCACAAGCAGCCCTTCCCCACCATCTCTGAGCATCTGCACACCCTGTGCCAGCACAAGCAGCCCTTCCCCACCATCCCTGACAATTTCTGTAGGAGAGCTGGGGGCTGGGATGGTGGGGATGGATGGACATGAGAGATCTCTGCAGCCAGGTCAGGAACTTGGGGTTTATTGCAAAGGGCCTGGGGGCAGGGCCCTGTTGGGAGCTGCCAAACACAGCTCAGAGCAGGCCTGAGAGAGGAGAGGGGGAGAGAGGGTGAGAGAGTAAGAGGGTGAGAGCATAAGGGAGTAAAAGGGGTAAGAGAATGAGGTTCCCATTACAATACAATAAATCTTCTTCTATGTTGAATATTCTGATTCTCACTAACCAATCTAGTACAATATACAAATCCCATAGCATTTCCATACAGCCTATAAGAATCATTACATTACCACACTGTGTTACATTTTAAACCCTATAAACTCCTCTTTGGGCCCCTTCTGCCAAGCTGTAGGGTCTGCTCTGCCCCTTGGGCCTGTCTGCAAGCAGAGGGTGTTGTTCCATCAAAAGGGGATCACCTTCAGCTGGCCACACCATTGTTTTCCAGTTGTTCAGTAACTGAGGGATCTCAAAGCTTGCTTTCATTTCAATCTCACTTATAGTTTCCATATTCTCAAAGTCTTTTGCCAGACAATCATATTTATAAGGCTTTCCTGTTTCATCTTCCCCAACACATTTCCACACCCTGTGGCAGCACCAACAGCCCTTCCCCACCATCTCCTGACCATTTCCACACCCTGTGGCAGCACCAACAGCCCTTCCCCACCATCTCCTGACCATTTTTTCACACCCTGTGGCACAAGCACAGACAGGGAGAGATGGAACAAGCAGGGCTGTTCCTGTGGCTTTGGGCTCACAGCTGCTCTGGGGCACAGGTGAGGGAGGGGGGATGAACAAGGCTTGGGAGGCACTGGGAGAAGGAGCTACAGACACCCTGGCTACATAAATTCAGAATATTTGCCAACAAAACCAGATCCTTTATCAGCCTTCTATGGTAGGAAATTCTGTCAGGTTGTTCTCTGGCATTGCCATGCAGATATAGACAGGATGTTTGTTTCGTGGCAGATTTTTAGTAATTTCCAAGACCATTTGCCTTAAAATGTAACTGGTATTGTCTGAGTTCATGTTACTAAACCTCTTTTAAGACATATATTATGAAATTTTATTTATTCATTATGATTTTTTTTTCCTGAGGTATTATTTATAAATGAAAAGGGACTTTGTTTTCATACAATATATTGGAAAACAAAGGGGTTCTGTCATTTAGAGAATATCAGTCTCTTGTCTTCATGAAGTGCATTAGAGATCAGAGAAAAGTGGACACTTAAGAGATCATCAGGTTGACACTGTCAAGAAAATGCTTTTAATTTTTCACCTAAACTTGTCCCCTCAGGGTCTCTTTCTTCCTGCACCTCTTATTTTGTTGTGAAACTTACAGCTGTGGTGCTTCTCTTGTGTTCAAAACTGTAAAAATGCAATAACAAAGCAAAAAAGCAAAGCAAAGCCATTGAAAGAGAGCACCAAATTGCTGCTATCCTGCTCCCTGGGCTCTCTGCTTAGGAGCTCTATTCACTTAAAACATTTTCCAGCTTCTGAAGCACTTGATTAAAGTCAGTTGGGAAAAAGATCAGCTCTTAAAAGTGCTAATTTGTGCCTCAGAAAACTTGAGTAAGTCTAAATATGCAATTCCCTGTTGCTGTGTGTTGCTGTGGGGTTTGTCTGGGGATGGTTTTCCCATCCCACTGCACTCTGGGCTGCTCTGCTGTGGGTCTGTCCCCTGGGCTGGCAGTGCCAGGTGCTCCTGGGGACAGGCCTGCTCTGCATCCCCTGGGCTGTGCCAGGTGCTCCTGGGGACAGGGCCTGCTCTGCATCCCCTGGGCTGGCAGTGCCAGGTGCTCCTGGGGACAGCCCTGCTCTGCATCCCCTGGGCTGTGCCCTGGGCTGGCAGTGCCAGGTGCTCCTGGGGACAGGCCTGCTCTGCATCCCCTGGGCTGTTCCAGGTGCTCCTGGGGACAGGGCCTGCTCTGCATCCCCCAGCTCCTCTGTCCCCTGCAGGGTGTTCCAGGTGCTCCTGGGGACAGGCCTGCTCTGCATCCCCCAGCTCTGTGCCCTGTAGGCTGTTCCAGGTGCTCCTGGGGACAGCCCTGCTCTGCATCCCCCAGCTCCTCTGTGCCCTGGGCTGTTCCAGGTGCTCCTGGGGACAGGCCTGCTCTGCATCTCCCAGCTCCTCTGTCCCCTGCAGGTAATTCCAGGTGCTCCTGGGGACAGGGCTCCTCTGCATCCCCCAGCTCTGTCCCCTGGGCTGGCAGTGCCAGGTGCTCCTGGGGACAGCCCTGCTCTGCATCCCCTGGGCTGTGCCAGGTGCTCCTGGGGACAGCCCTGCTCTGCATCCCCTGGGCTGTGCCAGGTGCTCCTGGGGACAGGGCCTGCTCTGCATCCCCCAGCTCCTCTGTCCCCTGGGCTGTTCCAGGTGCTCCTGGGGACAGGGCCTGCTCTGCATCCCCCAGCTCCTCTGTCCCCTGGGCTGTTCCAGGTGCTCCTGGGGACAGCCCTGCTCTGCATCCCCCAGCTCCTCTGTCCCCTGGGCTGGCTGTGTCCCCAGAGCAGAGCCAGGGCTGTCTCTCCTGTCTGTCTCTGGCTGTAGGAGCCATTTAGGGTCAGTGCTGCTGCTGCTGCTGTTCCCCTGGGGTTCAACCTCCCTCCCTCAGATGAGGGGAAGAGCAGAGCAGACCCAGCCCTGCTCTGGGGGTGTGTGCATAAACGAGCTCTGCATGGCCAAGGTGACAGTGGAACAGAACAAAGGTGCAAGGGAACTATTTGAGGCTGACAAAGATCTAACTACACCTCCTAGAAGCAACTTTGCTACCATTGAAGCAGATGAAAATCACTTTTAGGGAATGTACCAAGTATTCATAGCTTTTTTTCCCGAATTAAAATAGATTCTCTTCCAGTGTCCTAACTAATTCATGTATCAATCTAATTTGTTTTTCATACTGAAGGCATCCTCTTCATGTCCTTTTTTTACTCCCCCTTTGAAGGTTATTAAAAGTCTTCTAATCTAGTAATTCCTAACACTTCTCTCTTTCTGCAAGAACAGAATTGTCACTGCATATTTTAGAGAGAACCCCGTGCCTTGTCTCTCACCCCTCCCTGCTGCAGCCAGCCTCTTTCTCTGGTGGTGCATTGTGAGAATTCTGGTATTAGCAGCAGTTCTGGCTTTGCCTGGAGATGAGAATTCCCTCCTTCAGCTGATGGCTCCAGCCTGCCCTGGGGCTGCTCTCCAGAGCTGTTGTATAATGCACAGACAGGGGAACAAGCAGCTCTGGGAGCCTTTTCAAACTCTAAACTGAATATTTAGCTGCTGGGGCCTTAGGCCCTCTCTTCCCTCCATGCATCATAGCAAATTAAGAGCTGTTTCTGAAATTATTCTGATGCTGCTCTAGAAAAGTGTTGTTTTTTCATTTTTTTTCCCTCAAGCAACTGTAATCTCAAGTGTCAAATCTGTAGATGATTTCAGAAGTGCCAAAAGACTTTTGATATTTTAATTCTTGGCAAAACATTGGTGTGCCACTAATGCAGATGGGCTGACATGTGAGACTACCAACTGCATGGATCAAAACTCTTCCAGAATCCCTGGATTTCCTAAAAACTGCTGACACATTGCAAACAGCAACCCTGTGTTGCCATATTCAGGTATGTAGCTGCTGTAGTTTTGGTATTTTATATCTATCTTTATATATACCTATAAAAATAAATAAAAATAATGTATGTGATGACACATAAATGACACATAAACTCCCTCCTGAACAAGAGAGCCTGTTCCAATGTCTGGCCATCCTTTTAGTGAAGAAATTTTCCCCAATATCCAATCCAAACCTCTCTTGGTGAAACTTGAGGTCATTTCCCCTTGTGCTATTGCTGGTTATCTAGGAAGTACTGGGGCAATTGGCATTTCAGAGGATTAAGTCTCCATGCTAATCTGATTAGCAGGGTAAAGTCTTCTCAGAAATGTGCAGTGTCTTTTGGCTGAGATGTGGGGGCGGTTAACTGGCTTCATTTCTATTCCTGTGCTTGTCCTGCTCTGCTCAAGGGACTGACCTTTGTAGAAAATCAGCCCATTAATTGTGTTATGAGAGCTAGAGGAGGAGAGGATTTACTTGAAACCTTAAAATAGTGAGGTAAGCAGGCATCTCAAAATGCAAAATCAAATAAAAAAATCTATATGACCTCCATCCACCAAGAGGTGGCACAGAACCAGGAAACAAAAGCATAGACATAGGCAGCCACAGCTTTAAAAACACCAAAAAATGGCTCTGGATGAAAAGGAAAGAGCAAAAAAAATCTTCCATATGTGAGAATAGAGGTCATAACAACAGCAATGAAAAACTAGATCAATAATCAGAACAGCAGTAATCAGAATTTACTGAAACAGTAAGAAACAGTCAGAAATACTCTGTAGTGTAGCTGTAGCCAAACGTTAATTTTTGTGCTTTTGAAAGCAAAAGCGTAACTCTGATATTGCACTTTGGTTTCTGTGGTCTCAGTAAACACTCAGAGCATATTGACAAAATCATTAACAAAGTGGTGATGTAAAAAGTGTCACAGATTTAAAGGCCAAGCCCCAAGAATGCTCAGGTAGAGGCTTGTCCCTGCTAAATTGAACAGTTTAGGAGCCAAATCCCCCATCACTCTCTAAGCAACACAGGGATGGGCATCTCAGAGGGGAGTCCTGATCCCAGCCCCCTTCCTGCAGCTCTTACCCTGCATGGAGTGAAGGGCACAGGGCTCCAGCTCTCTTTGGGCAAGCACAGGCCCAGCAAGGCACCAACCCTGTAATTATGGCACAGGCAAATTGATTCCCTTCCAGTGAGCAATCTGCAGAGTGCAGTGCTGTGTGAGATCAGCTCTTTAATTCTGGTGCTGGACTAAACTCTGAGCACCTTGCATTGTTCACTGTTTGTTCCATGGCAAACCCATTGCCCTGTAAATGCCCAGAGTTATGTTTTATGTGAAGAACCCATGCCCAGAGTTATGTTTTATATGAAGAATCCCACCTTAAAAGCACGTGCTGCAGTTTTGTTGTCTGGTTAAGGGCATGTCCTGTAATCAAAGGGTTTTTTTCAGGTGAACACTCTGGGATCTGCATGTTTCTCTACCAAATTCCACCACTCAAAGCACTGATGGCTGAGCATCCTCACAGAGGTCACAGCTGAAGGGAGCACACTGAGAGAAAACTTCTGATGTCCTGCCAGTCCCACAATCACTGTCCTGGGCCACCTTTCCCTTCTTTTGTAAAGTTTAGGGTCCCAGCTCCTCTTCAGCCCACCTGTCTTTGCTGCTGGTCTATAAAGGCAGCTGTGAATGGGGAATAAGCTCAGCAGAAATGTCTGCACTATTCAAATTGTTTGGGAAACTTAGAATGCACTAATATCTCTTGTTTGTTTATTTAAAGATGAATGGAACTTCATTTGGCTTGCAAAAAGTAGTACTCAGTTAATAGAAGCAGGAAATATGACAGATTTTCCATGATTTACCTGTCACTTAAATTTTTGTTGGTCAGTAATACTTTAAGCAATATGAATTTTTGTCACAAGAACTCTCTTTGCTTCCAGTCCCAAAACTGTTGCAGGCATCTTTTATGGAAAATCCTTTCCTTAGGATTTTTCCTCCTGAGAAGCTGAGAGGCCTCAGGAACAAAATGTAACCAATGGTTATCTGCTGCTGTGGAATGCAACAGGGGCATCTGGGATTGGCCCATGTTGGATGTTTGTAATTAATGACCAATCACAACCCAGCTGGCTCAGACAGAGTCTGAGACAAAGCCTTTGTTATCATTCCTTCCTATTCTATTCTTAGCCAGCCTTCTGATGAAATCCTTTCTTCTATTCTTTTAGTATCGTTTTAATATAATATATATCATAAAATAATAAATCAGCCTTGTGAAACATGGAGTCAGATCCTCGTCTCTTCCCTCATCCTGGGACCCTGTGAGCACGGTCACACTAAAACTCTTGGGCATGATGCTAAACATGTTTTAGTATATATTTACTACTCTCATGCTGGCAACTTAGGGGAGCTTTTAAGTAATCAAGATCCACTCCAATGTTTGATGTTTGCTGAGACAGTCACTGTGTGTGTGTGTGGCTGAGTCTGTCCTGCCTGGAGTTCCTTAAAATCTGAGTTTCCTTTTCCCATACATTGTAATAACAGACTTAAAATCAAGTAAGTAGTAATGTAGAAAACCTCCCCATTGTGTCTTTCCAGTGTGATACAATATTCTGCTACAAAAAAATTCAAGGGAAATGTGGTTTCCTGTTTTCCTTTTCCAGTGTTTTTGGACAACTGTGACATGTCAGCAGTGTTCAAAACTGTAAGTGCAATATTTACTACTTCTAGTGAGTAAAATACATGTGGAAAAGGAGGAATGTAATAATGATAAGAGAATAACAGTGTAGTTGCAAGGGAAATTCCTTTTTGTCATTAAGACCTAACAAAGAATTTTGAGCAGGCATCTTTCATTGTAGCAAAAGCAAAATTTAAAACACAGCTGCTTTTAGAAGCAGGGATAATAAAGTGAATGAACTTAGAACCAAGGAGTAAGACCTCAGAAAGTATCACTGACTCTTGCCTAGAGCTGCTTCAAGTTTGGGCACAGCGCATGAGACAACCCTGTGGTTCTGGCAGGGGATTTAATGGCTGTGGCACCTGAATCTGCAGTTCCCTGGCTGCTGGAAGAGCAGCCCAGCCATGGGAGCACCTGGGGAGGGTGGGAGAGCCCAAAGGGGTGAGGCCATGGAATGAACTCTCTGGGATCAATCTGCCCCTCCAGTGGGGATGACAAACTGAAAGAGGAAATTCATTTTCCCCAACCTACCCATGTTTAATCCAAAGAAAATCTCTCTATTTTCTGCATGTGGGACAGGTTTTTGTGCTGGAGATTGCTGTGGCACAAGGATGGTCTTTGGCTGCTCCTGGTGGTTTTTCCCTGTTCACAGGAGCTGGAAGATTGAATGCACCTCCTCAGTATTCAGACATGGCAAGCCCTGGTAATTAGCTGTCCCAGGGCTGGATTATTAGTAAGCTATAAAAATTCTCTAATTTCCATCAACAAATACAGTTTCCAGTCATTATAGTCTGCAAGAATAGCATCAATTTATCTGAAATTTTCTTCTCCTAAGCATCAGTAGGAAGAGTTATTCCCACATGAATTTAGACGGATGATTAGAAAGAGACTTTTTCAAGATGGCTTTAAAATGAAGCAGCAAGACCTAAGAATGTAAATCATGTTCTATGGGAAGAAAAAAAAAAAAAAAGCAGATCAGGCTGGGAATGCAAATCATATTCAAGGGAAAAATTCAGATCAATATTAGAATCTGCCTTGTGTGACTGCAGTAGCATAAAATTATCTGCTGAGCTGCCTGTAAAAATGACAGGGGAGAGAAGAAAAAGATTTTAAGCAAAAGATGGCCTGTTGATAATTTGGCACAATTAAGCTAAATTTTAACCACCCAAATTGGTGGTAAAATATTTTATGAAAACAGATGCAGAATACTGGTGGAAAATGCCAGGTACAATCTGATTTCATTGTTGCAGCAAGATGAAGTATAAGATATTTGAGGGGTGAGGAAAAGAACTTGACTGGTATTGAATTCCTGGGCAATGGAAGCTTGATTCTCAAACGTTCAATTAGGAAACAAATCAGTGGCCTCATTTTTCCAAGATTATGTCTGACTTTAAAGGAGAGATGCCAAACTTTGATAGACATATTCTGGGGAAATTTAATTTAGGAAAGGCTTTCATTATTACACAACCTTAACAGGAATTATTAAGAATTTTCTCATAGAGGAACAATTAGAATAATAGGCATTAAAGCAAACCAACCAATCATACAAACAAACCTCTACCTATTCAGCTTTACTTTTTGGAACTGAAACAGAATTCCCAGACTCCTCAGCCCCCACTTCCTGCAGATCTTACACAGTTCCCCAGATTTCAGAGGATATTTTTTTTTTTCCTGTGGGATAAAGCTTCCCAAAAGTCATGGAGTCTTTGCCCCACTTCCCTGAGGGTTCTGATAACCCCATTTTTTTAAAAATTGTTGTCAGATGCCAAACCAGGGCAAGATTTCAGATTCAAATTCCTTGATTTAGAGCTGTGCTCTGACCTCCTCCAGCTGCCTCCAAAGCCTGATCTCTATGGGCAGGTGAGTCTCCCTCATTCTGGATAAAATATGTGACAGTACATGCTGAAGTTGGACATTTGCTGAGATGAAGGTAGTGGTGTGAAACATTTGCTAAATTGGTATTTTCTGAGCACCTTGTGAGATTTTTTTTTAAATTTGTGACAGGCAGTTTTGCAAGTGGTACATTCCACATGGGAAATAAAAATTTCAATGTATTTGTCTAAAATTTATTAGAAATGGTGTTTTAAAATTTCAGTGGGAATTGAACGGGGTAAGTAATTTGTTAAGTAATGTAGGTGAAAAAGAAGCTTGTTTTTCACATGAAAGATCCTTTGAGAGGTCCTTGTCTTCAGCATTTTACCATTATGACAGCAGCACTTCAGGAGAAAAAGACACTCATGACTTGTTCTGTGTGAGCATTGAGTGGTGGCCAGAGCTGTGAGACGGCTTTGTTCACTAATGACTGGTGGAAAGTCATGGTTACATGGCACTATCACACTGCACTAATAACTGTGCAGGTCCTGACTTAAGAAATGTGATTTCCAACTTCTCTTTCATGGCAAGTATCCAAATTCCATTGTTTGATCAATCATGTGACAAAACTAAGTAGCAGGAGGTTACTGTTGATGGTTTCAATACTGTGAAGAGAAAAATGGTTAAAAGTTTCTTTTTGAAACAAAAGGCTGTTCTCTGCAAAGGTTTTCATGCTTATGTGGAGCATAGAGCAGTGAGCCATCCTGCAGGGAAAGGGGAATTCAGGATGTCCATCACCTCTGCAATTCCATGCTGCTGTTGGATGAGCACCAAGGCTGGGGCTACAAATTGGCAGGAGGAATTATTTCAATCTTCAACTGCAGGCTTCGAATGAAAACTCTATCTTCCAAAAGCTGGTTTTGCTTCATTGCCACATTCTTCCTTGTTCACCTGGAGAAGGATGTACTTGGAAATTCCTGAGTAGGCATGGTGGAAGAGCTGTGGGGAAGAGTCTCTTTCCTTTCCCTTTCCCTTTCCCTTTCCCTTTCCCTTTCCCTTTCCCTTTCCCTTTCCCTTTTCCCTTTTTCTTTGTTTTTAGGAGACAGAGAGATGCAAATAACCATAACTGGGACAGTGGTTTATTCAGAGAGAGCTGCATTTAAGCACAAGCTCAGGAAATATGACCCATGTGAAGGATGTGCCCATCCAAGACCAGACTTCACACCTCTCCTCAGAGAATCATAAAGATTGCCTCAAACAAACCATGTTTAATTTCTCTGTATTGAAAATGAAGACTGAAATGGATGTCTGGATAAATGAACCTAAGGAGAACTGAGAGGTGATTTTGTTTAAATTCTTTTGATTGCAGCAGAAATCAAATTTATTTTGCTGGAGGGTGACTTACCAAGCAAAGCACATTAAATCAGTCTGCTTCCAAGGGAGGGAACAGCAGCAGATCTATATCCATGCTGCAGAGGGAAGTTGTCTGTTACATGCTCATTACACATATTTATGTCTCAGCTGCCAGCTGAAAAGTATTCATGAATTTTATATATTTTAAAAGTGTTTCCAGGTATGCCCTTAGCTTTTCAGGCTCAGTCTGAGCTTGTACAAACTGCAGATTCCCTCTCTGCCTGCTGCAGTGTTTAATTTTCCCCTGCTGGGAGTGGTGGGAGTTCCAGTGCAGACGGGGCTGGAGCTGGCAGGAGGCAGCCAAGCATGGGAGAGGATCCGTGCTCGGTGCTAATGGCACAAGCAGGGGCTGTCAGCTCCGTGCAGCACCAGCACACAAGGGTCTGATGGAATTGTGTGCACCTGGGAACACCTCTGTGAGCTCCTCTGCTGCAGGGCTGTGGGGTGCTCTGCCTGTTCCATGGCTGGAGGCTCCAGCAGGTGAGGAACCTGCCACACGCTGCCCTTGCACACCAGGGAAAGTTCCACTCCAGCTGGGCAGAGCTGGCACACAAGGGTGGCAGCCACCTGCACTGGGGGCACCTTCCCTTGGGTCTGCCCTTGGGACAGCTCTGCTTTTGGGCCAGGACTCAGACCCACACCAACACTAACAAACCTTCCCTGGGGATGCCAAGGGCCTGGGAAGGGCTGGGGCTGCCATTCCTCCTGCACCTCCTGCACCAGCCTGAGCAGCCAGAGCCCTTCTGGGAGTGTGGCACAGGGACAGGCAGGGCTGGGGCTGCCATCCCTCCTGCACCAGCCTGAGCAGCCAGAGCAGTTCTGGGAGTGTGGCACAGGGACAGGCAGGGCTGGCTCTGCCCATCCCTCCTGCACCAGCCTGAGCAGCCAGAGCCCTTCTGGGAGTGTGGCACAGGGACAGGCAGGGCTGGCTCTGCCCATCCCTCCTGCACCAGCCTGAGCAGCCAGAGCAGTTCTGGGAGTGTGGCACAGGGACAGGCAGGGCTGGCTCTGCCCATCCCTCCTGCACCAGCCTGAGCAGCCAGAGCAGTTCTGGGAGTGTGGCACAGGGACAGGCAGGGCTGGCTCTGCCCATCCCTCCTGCACCAGCCTGAGCAGCCAGAGCAGTTCTGGGAGTGTGGCACAGGGACAGGCAGGGTGTGAAGCTGCCATTCCTCCTGCACCAGCCTGAGCAGCCAGAGCAGTTCTGTGAGTGTGGCACAGGGACAGGCAGGGCTGGCTCTGCCCATCCCTCCTGCACCATCCCAAGCAGCCAGAGCAGTTCTGGGAGTGTGGCACAGGGACAGGCAGGGCTGGCTCTGCCCAGGGCCTGCTGAGGGGCCCTGCAGGTGGGAAGGACATGGAGCAGTGGGAATGGCAGTCCCAGGGTGCAGGGCAGGCATCTCAGTCCCACTGGGCTGTGCTCTTCCTGACACCTCAGCATTTCAGCTTTTCTATTTTTCCATCTATTTGTCATCCTGCAGTTCTTTAGTGTATAACTCTGAACTCCACACACAGTGGGAGCTGCTGCTCCCCCATTTTGGGCAGACACAACAATTCCTCTCCAGGCCTGGAATCAAGGACACCTCACTGCCTCAGGCCCCAGAGATGGAAACAAAAGAGAGTGGGGGGAGCAAACTTGGGGTCAATGACTTCATTACCTGGAGCTGTAATTGGGAGATTAACCCCCAATGTGCAGATGGACCAAACTCCTGACCCATTGTCCATTTTGGGTGTAGCCCCTGGGGAGGGCTCTGCCTGCCCAAAATGTACCTGAAGGCCCTTCAATAAACAGAACTGCTTTTTGTTCCCTTCATTCTGTCTGGCCTCTGGTTTAGGTAGTCTCAGAAAGGCACCATTCCCTCCATGGGGAGCAAACCCTTTCTGGGTGGGAAGGAAGGGAGCAGAGCTACATTTCTGACACAAGATTTTACTTTGCTCAGCAGTGAAAATGTTTGTGTGGAAACCCAGGAGGAGCTGATCCTTCCCAGGCCCAGAGAAGGAGCTCTGAGTTCTTTCTGCTCTGCATTTACTGCAGCAACCACATTCAGAGAGAAGGAGAAGCAGCACACCTTGAGAGTAAATATAACAGAAACAAAGGGTTCTTTTAACCTATTAACAGTCTTGAACCTTCAAGAGGTTTTAATCCCTAATTATAAATAATACTTTGCTCATTTCTCTGACATTGCATATTCACATCAGGTAAATGGAGTTTTTTTCCTGCTTTTGAGAGACACAGAATGTTTTAGTAGAACAACAGGACATTTTGAATAACCTCAAAATTTAGATTCCTGAAGATTAAAATTTGATTTTTTCAGATGGCTGAATTTTATTTCTTTTATAAGATGTAATGATAATTATATGATTTCAAAACCATATCTAGGTAAATGAATGATGGGGGTTTGTGCAGAAAATGTCATTGATTTCAGTGTCTTGGGCTGTTTCCTGTAGAGTGCATAGGGACAGGAGTGACACCTGCACATTGACACTGTTGATTGCTACCCAAGGGTAAAACTGACCCTATGTGCCCACCCAAACCTTTCTTTTCATGTTCAAGGAGTGCTCTTGTGGCCAAAAAATGTTGAAAGATTCCAGTCAAATTAGTGGTAGAGCATCTGCAGGCATGGAACACGTTGTTTGCTTCTGACATTAGAAGAAAGATTTAGGTCTTAGGTTTAAAAAAATCTGTGATGCTTCTGAATTTTGCAGGTTTTTTTCCATATTCTTCTCTCAGTTCACCATAAGCTGGGTGTTCTTCCAGTGAAATATTGGACATAGGTCCATTGGACTTTGATAAATAAGAGATCTTTAAAATCTTTTTGTCTAATTTTCTGTTGGTATTCAGAGGAGCAGGACTGAACTCTGCAAAGGCAGGCAAATCCCACAGTATTGGCCTCAGGTTATTTAAAATAAAGGATCCCCCTTCCTGTACTAAGAGCATGGTGTAATATATTTACAGATGAGGTGTTACTTTGAAGTTGGGATCTTGTCTTTGATCAAAAGTATTCAGCTTCCCTCATGTCTCTCAGAAGGAGACAGGAGTTAGTTCACACTGGTGTGGGTTTTTTTAATGTTTTGGACAGCAAAAATGACATTTACATGAAACAGTAATCCTGGGAATGTATGAGATAAGACAATTTCAACCATGAGCTGAGAGAAAGGATCCCAAGCAGCCTTGAAACCAAGCAGAAGTAACAGCATGTCACAGTCACTCTGCCTCCCTCACCTGCTGTTAATTAATGTCCTGATAAAGGATGAAAAGTGAAATGGCTTAAAATTTTCCTGATAATCAGGAGAAGGGTTTTGATTACATACTCTTAATTCAGCAGGCTTCTTTAGGCAGTTTGAATTTACTGCAGTGGTGTGGTATTTGCTGGGGTCCCCAGGACAAAGGAGGAATTGAGAATCTGACTCCATGTTTCTTAGAATGCTAATTTAGTATTTTTTGTACTTATATTATAATAAAAATATAATATTTTAAATATAATAATATAATAATATCATTATAATAAAAATAAATATTTTTTGTACTTATATTATAATAAAAAATGCTATACTAAAGCTATATGAAAGAATAGAGAAAGGATACAGACAGGAGGTTACAAAGAATGATATTGGAAAACCCCTGACTCGCCAGAGCCTCGACACAGCTGGCTGTGATTGGCCATTAAGTTAAAACAATTCACATGAAACCAATCAAACAATGACCAGTTGGTAAACAATCTCCAGACCACATTCCAAAGCAGGAAACACAGGAGAAGCAATCAAATAATTAATGTATTCATTTCTCTCTGAGGCTTCTCAGCTTCCCAGGAGAAGAAATCCTGGTGAAGGGATTTTTCAGAGAATGTGACAGTGGCACAGTGCAGCTTTCCAAGCCATGAAGGAACAGGGCACAGGGACTGGCAGGGCAGTGGGTTTTGGGTTCCTGAGGAGGGCAGAGAAGGCACAATACAATTAAAGGAAAACCACCTGAGTTCTGGCTTGCTTAGGCTTTGCAGTCACTGAGGGCACCGACTTTATCAGGCCTGAGCACTCAGATCAATGGTTTTATCTTTCTGCTGCTTTTGTATTGACTGGCCATGGATTGCTATATGGTTTTTTTAAATGTGAACATGAATGTGTCTATCCTGGGGGGAAGAAAGGAGTCTGGAAGAATAATACACTGTGTGCACACAGCAGGGAAACAGCACCGAGGCATCTCTGTGAATTTCCTTTCAATAAAGCATTTGTAACTTATTGCAGAGCACGACTTGAGTATTGTGGATGGACCAAGCTTTGCCCCTGCCCTTTGTGGCACACAGGTGGAGCTATCCTGCCTAACAGTGGGAACAATGGGAACCTCTAGTCTTTGATTTTTGTAGCATGCAAGGGTTTGGAAATGATTCTTTGAAGCAACCAAAGCTTCTTCACTGAGAGCTGTGATGTCAGAGTGCCAAAGCCCAGTGGGACACCAGGAGCCTTGCCCAGGCTCAGATCTCTGTCTCTGCATGGTGTCACCAGGCAGTGCCAGCCAAGGGGACATCAGGAAGCCATTTCTTCTGTTTGCATTGAGGCTTTTAGGGTCTTCTGATGGTCCTCCAAAAGCACAGCTCTGCTCTGTGGTTAAACAGATGTTTGCTCACGAAGCACAGCTCCAGAGAATCCCTGTGGCCAGCAGGGAATGGTGGGTTTGGGCTCCTGTGCTGGCTCAGGGGTGGGTTTGGGCTCCTGTGTTGGGTCAGGGGTGGGTTTGGGCTCCTGTGCTGGCTCAGGGGTGGGTTTGGGCTCCTGTGCTGGGTCAGGGGTGGGTTTGGGCTCCTGTGCTCAGTCAGGGGTGGGTTTGGGCTCCTGTGCTGGCTCAGGGGTGGGTTTGGGCTCCTGTGCTGGGTCAGGGGTGGGTTTGGGCTCCTGTGCTCAGTCAGGGGTGGGTTTGGGCTCCTGTGCTGGGTCAGTGGTGGGTTTGGGCTCCTGTGCTGGGTCAGGGGTGGGTTTGGGCTCCTGTGCTCAGTCAGGGGTGGGTTTGGGCACCTGTGTTGGGTCAGGGGTGGGTTTGGGCACCTGTGTTGGGTCAGGGGTGGTTTGGGCACCTGTGCTCAGTCAGGGGTGGGTTTGGGCTGCTGTGTTGGGTCAGGGGTGGTTTGGGCTCCTGTGCTGGCTCAGGGGTGGGTTTGGGCACCTGTGCTGGGTCAGGGGTGGGTTTGGGCTCCTGTGCTGGGTCAGGGGTGGGTTTGGGCACCTGTGCTGGCTCAGGGGTGGGTTTGGGCTCCTGTGCTCAGTCAGGGGTGGGTTTGGGCTCCTGTGCTGGGTCAGGGGTGGGTTTGGGCTCCTGTGCTGGCTCAGGGGTGGGTTTGGGCACCTGTGCTCAGTCAGGGGTGGGTTTGGGCACCTGTGCTCAGTCAGGGGTGGGTTTGGGCACATGTGCTGGCTCAGGGGTGGGTTTGGGCACCTGTGCTCAGTCAGGGGTGGGTTTGGGCACATGTGCTGGCTCAGGGGTGGGTTTGGGCTCCTGTGCTCAGTCAGGGGTGGGTTTGGGCTCCTGTGCTGGGTCAGGGGTGGGTTTGGGCACCTGTGTTGTGGCAATGGCCTTCCCCTGTCACAGAAACAGAATGGGAATCTCAGCCCATGTCGCAGCCTGAGTCCTGTAGGGTTTGTTTGGCCACATCTCAGATCTCCATGAGAGAAAAAAAGGCACAAAGAATCATTTCACATTTCTGTAGATTTAACTCTTTTTAACTAGGAGAAAGCAAACCAATTTTTTAAACATGTTATTTAATGATTTAATGTTATTAAAATACTGAAACCAAAGTGGTGGAAGTGTGATGCCTACCCAGTCAAATGGCTGCTTGCTGAAAAGCCAAACTAATATGAATTGTTAGTAGAAAAATCCAGTCAAATAGGAGAGTAAGGTCCAGCTACTTAAATCTGTGGAGAAGAACTGACTGTAGCCATGGAAAGAGCACTTGGATCCTGTCCTTCCCCTTGCTGAATTGTGCTGGGCAGGACTCCACAAAGCAGATTTTGTCTGGGGCAGTTCCTTCAGTGGGGCTGGGCTCTCTTTCCTTCCACAACAATGATTTGATCTCATATTATATGAAGCCATGCAATGGGAATTTTCTGCATTGCAGGATTCTTACCCTTACAATCAGATAAAAGAACTTGTAGTTGATGAACTTCAGTGAGGAAAGGCACTATAAATTATTTTGACAGGGAAACTTTGTCATTCAAATAGGGTTTGTGCAATCTGTAAATCAAACTCTTAACTCCACTTTGCACAATTTATGTGATCTTTACAATATGAAGTGATACAATCTGGTGGGTTTTTTTACCTAAATCCAATACAATTAAAACATATAGTGTTTTGCACACCTTTTTAAAAGCTATGGGGGCTTTCATGGTGAGGGTAACTTGAGATGGGGTTGTGTATCTGAGCTGGGAAAGGGGATTAGTTTAATTTGAGATGTAACAGCAATAAAGCTTTGGGGTTTTTCCCTTGTGCTGACTGACTGCAGCTTCCAGCAGCTTTCCTCTGAGTATTTCTGCCTCAGACTCTTCATTTCCTTTCCAGGATCATATCCCCTCTTCCCAGTGATTTCAGTTTTCACTCTTTCAATTCTTTGTCTCTCTTACAAGACCCCCAGATAAATAATTAAAATAAAGACAAAATAAGGGTAAGGGGGGTTTCTCTATGTCTGATAGGCAGCACTAACAAGAAATTCTGGTATTTTTCCTGCTTCCCTCTGCTTCACCTGTTCTTTACATTTTGCAACAAGAACTACCAAGGCCTAGGTCTGTACTGTACCTACCACGAGGGAGTGTCCATTCTTGTTAATTTGTAATGATATTATTATATTTTTATTTAGTTTAAATGGGACTTTCATCATGTTGAAATCAGAACTGAATAGGAAGAAATATCATTACTCCCAACTATAAGTGTAAATAAACAACAAAGAGAAAATAATCTCTGTTATTTTTTTCCTTTAAAGAATCATAATAAATTATTGTTCTTCTGTCCTACACCACAGTCCTGCCTTGAAGGCCATGGGAAATGAGATATCAGAGTGCCAGAACTCAGAGTGCAGGTAAAAAGCCTGGGAGGGGAAGGTTTCAGGAGTGCCAGGGTGCTGTGGACCTTCAGTTTGCACCTCCCATGCAGAGCCCAAGCCCTGGCACTGCAGAGCTGCAGCCACCCCCACAGCTGTGCCAGGGGAGTTCACAGCAGAGAAACAGCTTTGGAGATTTCCCTTTTCCACATCAATCCTCTGTCTTTGTTTTTCTTCAAATGCCGATTCCTTTCTGCTCCTGGTGCTCTGAGAAGTGTAGAAATGTGAGATGCAAAAAGAAAGCCTTGGAAGTGTTTTCAGAAAGCAGCTTTGGTGTCTCACAAAGTCCTGTCTGAATGTATGGGAACATCCAGAACAGAAATACTGTCTTTGCATTATTAATAATGCTATCAACTGAATAGCAAAGTACTTTATAACCTTCTTCCCAAATTAATTCTGCATTCTAGAAAATTGAAATCAGTATAAGTCTGTACCAATTCTGTAGAATCATATATGCCAAAGTATTTCTTATTTGTACTACTGTAGTTCCTTATGTAAATTATAATGAAATTTATCTCTCAACCTCCTGTTGGTCTTAAAAGGAAAATTATCTAAGGTCTGTCATAACTGCACATTGGTGGGGCTGTATGTCCATCCTTCTCTAGATAATTTTTTTAAAAAACAATCCAAATAATTCTTAGAATCCATTATAGTTTGGGTTGGAAGGGGCCTTCAAGCCCATCCAGTTCCACCTTCCACCAGACCAGGTTGCTCCAAGCCCTGTCCAGCCTGGCCTTGGTAGTTGCACTTCCAATGTGAATTTAAGCCCTTGGAGCTGAGCAGAGCAGAGTCCTGGGAGTGGTGAAGGGATCTGTGGGACACCCTGCCCTGTGCATCTCCAGTGAGGACTGCTTATTGCTGCTCTCTTTGGCGTGGCTGAAGTACAATCTACTGAGTCACTCCCAAAATGGGAAGGTTTTGGCAAGAGGCACAAAGCACCGAGGCAGAAGGCTGAGCTTTGTTTGGAGTAATTCCTCACGTGTGCATTGTTACAAGCTGCAAGCTGGAGGAAGCAGTGACCTCTGCACACCTTGAAAATTAGTACAAGGCAAATTAGCAGTGAGTCACAGAACTTGCCAAGGGCATCCTTTTTGAAGTGTTTGGAGAATTAATAAGGGGTGTAGATGCTGCATGTATAACACACAAAGTCGATCAGTGCTGTTGAGTTAAAAATCCAGCTGTCACAGGCAGACTCTGCTCCTGCCCAAAGACAGCCTTAAAAATTGATGGCTTTATAAAATAAATAAAGCTTACATGCTATTTAAATCCACTACTTAGTTGGATTTTTTTTTCAGCATCCTGGAGGTTTAGGAGGAAGCCGTGCCCTAGCCCTGGAGCAGTTCCCAGCACACTGGGGTGTCCCAGCCTGTCGAGGTGACCCTCAGATATCAGAAAGTCTCTTTTTCCAGCCCTGTGACCAAAGAAGAACCTGAGATTCATTGGTTCTGCTTTCCAGGGTTGTTTATTTTCTCTTATCTGTTCCATTCTTTCTCTGACCCACTGAGATCTGTCCAGCAGGTTGGGTTGTGCCACACTGACCACCCTTGGGGTGGTGTTAGCTTTTTATACTAAAACCTACTGTACTTTATTGACAATAATTTTCCAATACCTATCACCTATGTTAGACAGTCTGTCTCTAAACCAATCCAAAAGTGCCACCATCACAGCAGAAGATGGAGGACAAGAAGAAGGAGAAGAAGGACAGGACAGGCCCAAATCCCTCCACCTTGCCTCCTGAACCCCCATTCTAAAATCCCAAAATTCTACATTTTCACCCTGTGACAAATTCACTATCATTCTATTCAAACTCCTGTGGCTTGTAACTCTTCACACAAAGTTGGGAATTGTTTCCATGGGCTAGAATCCAAGGCACAGGTGTCTTTGACTCCATGCCAAGGTCTCAAGCCACCCAGGACAGCCAGAGCAATGCCCCGGGTTCCGACACCAGCCAACCCTGACGGGTGACACGTGGCAGCACCATGAACACCACAGAGCCTCCTGGTTCTGAGGGATGAGAGGCAATTCCAGGCCCAATGCTCAGGATGCTGACTGTTAAAACAGAACAAACATGGAAATAGCGGGGGGGGAAAACATCAAAGACATCTTTGCTTTTTAGTGCAGGCTCTTGGATGGAGTAACCATCCAGAATTGGACTTCAGAAGGACGATCGCTTTTCTTTGCAGAATGGAGCATTATAGACTGATGGTGCCAGGGGAAAAGCTGGCTCTCCTGGTGCTGCTCTGCTATATAAAGTGCTCAGACAGCTGATTAATCTATGGGATTGGTTATCATTTGACTCTGGATATTTTGTTCAAATTTTTTTTTCAGTGATTCATGAAGCCCTTATCGGAATTCAAACAGCACTTCACGAATCAAGTAGGAGCTTAAAAAAAAAAAAAATTAGCAGTAATGAGCTCATTTCCATAGAAATAGAGCCAGGCTCACTGGTGGGTCAAACTGTTCTGCCCTTCCTCTTTCCAGTGTTTTCCTCAATTCTTTTCCATTTATTTCATGCATCATTATCTTCCATTTTCTGTGTATCTAAACCATGCCATTTGGCTTTTTGTTCTCTAACCAGCAACTGCCACTTCAAGTTATTTCCAAATGGTGTAAAAAAATTGTCATCCATATTTCACTTGAGAAAATTTAAAATTCATTATCACATTGCAAGCCATTACTCATGACAGTTTCCTTAATAGATTACAAATCATAGTTTGAAGTAGCATTGAGCAAAAATTTCTAATGCTCAAGCCTCTCCATTCCTCTAGGATTAGTAACATGTTTTAATGATATTGCATTTGTATTCTTTCAGTTTTCTTTCATGAGACATCAAAGAAGCAGCAGAAAGTGTCTTTCATATTCCAGACAGACCACAATACTTTGGTGTTTTCCTTCCTTCAGAATAACTGCTAGCCAAGATGAAAGCCAAGGTCTTGTGAGCAAAACCTGGGCCATCTGAAAAGAGATGGGATCCCTTTGAGGGTCTCAATTTGTTGGGAAGAGGGAATTGCTTTCAGTTTCATCCATCACAGCACAAGGCTTGTTAGGGCAGGTTCCAGAGGAGGAACGTCAGGATGGAAGGTCACACACAGCTCCTGCAGATGTTCAGATTGTTTTGTGCATTTTCATCCAGGAGACGAAGAAGGAATAAGAAAGAAGATTTTATGGCTTGAAATCATATACACAGAGTTCCTACTGAGGGCTGTGCATGCTGTTGAGGAAAAGCAGAAAATATTGGAATAATCAGAAGAGGGAACTGGCCTGGGAGTGGACTGGACTTGGTGATTTATCTGTAAGACAAGAATAAATGATGTTAATGAAATATCCATATTATATATATATATCAGTAGCTCTATATAATCACGTGGCTGGCAGCCACATATATAAGGAAAGAGGAGCTTTTCTCAGTAGTTCTACATCACAAAAAACCCTGAGATTCTGAAAAACAAATATGTTTGAATAGGAAACTAATATTATTGAAATCCCTTATCTAGAGGAGAAAAACCCCATTAGGAAATATGCACTGGAAGCATGGCACAGGAAAGCAAACATTTTTCCTAACTTGTATCAGGCTGGATCTGAAGGTGGAAGAGGGTTCTGCATCCACTGGATTTGTCCCTCTCCTGGGGGAAAGCTGCTGGGGTACAGGGGTGAGTGAGGGGAGAAGGGAACCCCATCTCTGCTGGAACTTGCATCCATCTCTGTTCCCCAACAGGTGGGAATTGCATGCTGAAATAAATGGCTTCAAAGAAAAATAAAACTTGTTCTGGGAATAGATTTTCTGCCAAAGATGGTGGAGTGTGCCCAGAAATCCTCACAGGGCAGAGCAGGAGTAGGGCCAGGAGGGTAAAGCTCACAAGGTTCATCTTTCCAGGAGCCAGCATGTTCCAGGTGAATGCTGCCAGTGCCACTGCTCCCTTCAGGGACAGAAGGGGTCTCTCAGTCTGCCCTTTTCCTCATTTTCCCCATACAGAAGTGTGCATCAAAGGCAAGCTTGGTCTACTGACTCCTGTGTTACAGCTTCTGTGAGAGCAGCACTACTGGGACCAATAATATCCATATTTTAGCACCAGGCAAAAGTGCAAATAAATGGCCTCCAAAAGCTATCAGACAAAAGCACAGAGCATAAGGTCATTAGTGACTGTGAGACAGAGTGGACAGGGTAAAGCAAGAGGTTCAATGTCCCCAAGCAGAGACTGCTGGAGCTCCTCCTCTGGGAAGGGGGTAAACCCCATTTCTTGCACTCTGCTGTTGTCCATGGTGAAATTTTGCTGGAGAAAGGAGGTCAGCCAGACACTTTGGAGGACAGCAGACCTTTGGCATCAGGAGGAGAGGAACACCAAACCCCCTTTCCTTACTGTGTCATGGAATGTGACAGAACCAGGATTCAAACTGCCCCAGGACATGCAGTGTTTTTGTATTATTTGATTTTTATCAAAGGGCATAACAAGGACAGCTGCTGGCCTGGATTTCCAGGCTTGGATAATGAATCTTTGCTGGGAAAGAAGAAGAAGATCCAGAACAGAAGTTGGATGGCACACTCTACCTGTTATTGCTGCAGGAGACACCCCTGCTCCCTCCCTCAGCAGTGGCTCCTTGTTTTGTGAGCAGTGGTGTTAAGGCTCCTGGTGATGGACTGGACATGAACACATGCAACAGAGTGAGAACTGCTGCAGCCTGCAGAGACCTCAAACATTTCTTTATTTGCAGCTCTTTTTCTCTTTATTGAAGCTCTCTCAAATAGAGATGATAGAGAACATCTCCAGGTCTCTCTATGAGGGGGATCTTTACTTTGTCTTTTAGAGAGCACAGTGAAGAGTGAACAGGATCACAGTGCCAACAAAACCCAACCAAATGTTTGGTGTGATTCTTGTTTTTTCCTATTTTGCTTCTTGAGGGGAATTCTGTAGGGACAAGGTTAATCCTACAGACTGGCTGTGCTTCCCCCAGGCTCCTCCCTGCTGCAAATCACCCTGGGCTTTACCAGAGAAGCCAGGAACGGTCCTGTTAAAACTTCCCAGTGGCTGGTTCTGTGCTTAATTGTCAGCTGAGTTTTCTGACACTGATCTGTAATGCCATCCTTCTGTGCAGGAATTTTTTAGGATCTTTACTGAGCACAGATGAAGGAAAGTTTCCTTAGCAACAGGAATAACATGGAATACTGAAAAGCTCTCTGGTGACTCTGCTTGTTTCTGCACATGAAAAAAAGGCGCTTTTTTGCCTTTTTTTTTTTTTCTCTGTGGGATGCAATAGAAAGACTCAGACACACAACCTGACATTTCTTGCCTACTTTCCAATTTTCAAGCAAATGAAGTAAAAAAACTTCAGGCAGGCATCATTCAAGTAATTCTCTTAGTATGCCCAATTCCTTCATTAATTAATTTGCAGAAGCCTATTAGCATATAGCAAAAAGCATGATTTAGCTTGACTTGTATCCAAGGAAACATGTATACTTAATCACTGAGATAATGCTTTGCACCTCTGTAGCACTTCTCTAGCCGTGCTTGGAGGAATTTCAGGGCAGCTTTTAAATGCATTTAGACATCTCCAGATGCAGAGAGGTGCCTGGAGAGTTTTCAGAAAGTGATTTCAATAATCCATCAGTTATCTGCCAGATCCCTTGTGAGAGGCAGCAAAAGAACCATTCCAGTAGTGCAGAAGATTAGGAAAAAAACCACAATGAAGCTTTGAAAGAGTTAAGAGATAATCCAACCTTATGATTCCTACCAGTGGGCTTTAATGACTAACTCAGGCTCCCTGCAAGGCAAGGCTGTGTAATTAATGCAGTTCAGGGAAAAAAGGGACCATTTAGCTGGGGGTGGTGGGACACCAGGTGGCTGCTGTGCTGCAGGGGGGTCCCTGGAAGCTGCACCCTGGCTCAGTGCCCTCCTCACCCCAGGGACCCTGAGCCCTCCCCTGTCATGGCAAGGGACCAGCACTGAGCCACGAGAAGCCTTGTGGGACAATTAATCTGTTTGGTGGCAATAACTGATAACCACAGCATCTGAGCCCCTCCCATCTCTGCCTCAGTTTCCCCTTCCAAGCAGAGTTTTTGCAGGCTTAGGTTCATTTTTCCAGTTGGATATGACTGCCCTCTATAAATAACACCCAGCCTTTGATCCACTGAGACCAAACATGCCAAAGGTTTGATTTTCTGCAATAGCTCCTCCATCATTCCAGGTTTTCTTGTCTCTGCTTATTTTAGTTTGAATTCATCTTTCTAGATCGTGGGGTTAAAGTGCATTAGAATTCCAGCACACACAAAAAAAAATGGGTTTAGGTCCTCATAAAGTAACCTTTGCCTCCTTCTCAAGTGTGAATTAGACAGAAGTTTCTACATCCAGAACTATTGGAAAGAAAGGCTTGGGATTAGGTTTGGTGAAATGAATAGTTTTCTTTATTTTGTCACTTGAAAGAAGTTTTGGTCTCCAAATCTTGCTGGCTAAGGTTTTTGCAATTTCCTGCTTTTTGCTAGCGTGGGCAATGATACATTAAGGGAAGAAAGTGGATTATGAAGACAAACCCAACAGAATGGTAAATAATACTTGCAAAGCAGCATTGCTGACTGAGGGGCTGAATTCAGAGATACTATTCTGAGACTACTAACATTTCATTGATTCTCTCAATTGGGAAATCACAGCAAAAAATTTCCTGCCAAAGCTCAAAATATCTGCTAGATAAAATATCTAGTATTGCAAAGTAACTGGGCATATTGGTTGAGAAATATAAACAAAGAGAATAAAGAAATTTTTGGTGCGAAATCTTTATATCACGTATTTTTATGCCAGTTTATGTTTCCAAAAGAGAATGTTTAAAAGCACTTAAAACAAGTGAGTAAAACTCAGTGCATGTTCTTGCATACATTTAATTGCACCTTTCAGTGTGCAGTAATGAAATGGCATAGCAGGACCATCATTGTGGTCAAAGAGATTTCATTGTAATGCAAGTTTAATTGCCGTGAATGACTTCCAACCATGTTATTAACAACACAATGCACTTGATATTTTTACATATTTGTGGGGTGCAAGACTGAAATGTGTTTGCCAGGAGCTGACAAACTAAATTCTGGGTCAGGGACTGGAACAAGCTATTCCATCTCCTGGTGATGAGAATGAGATATAGAAACCACTGCAACAGAGCACGGAGTGCTTTACATCCAATCTCTCATGACAAGCTGACATTTTCCACCTGTTAAAATACCCAAACAGAGCACTGCACACCTGCTAAATCTGAGATAAAGAAGCCAGGGATGACAGCCCTGTGGGCAGGATTCCAGCCTGGGTTTGGTTTGGATGTGTGTGTGTGTGTCTGGCAGCTCCTGCCTGCTGCCACTGCTGCTGGGCCTGTGGGGGCACAGACACCCAGGAGAGGCTCTGAAATAAGGCCTGGGGATGTCATGGAGCTCCACTGGTCCAGGAAGGATAAAGCTGGGCAGGACTTGGCCTGCTGGCACTTTCTGGGTGTGCAGCAAGTCCCTGTCATGGGGAGGCAGCCTGGCCAGGGCTGTGGGGGATGTCTGTGAGGTCTGGGGACAGCAGTGTCCCTCTGTGCCCCAGAGGAAAGCAGGGCCCTCTCCCAGCCCCTCAGTGAGCACAGTGAGCTCTGCCTTTGCCCACAGCTTCACCCCTTCCCAAACTGCTCAAGGGGAACTCCAGGAGCACTGCACAACCCCAAACCTCCTGGAGAGCTCTCCTGAGATCACGGCCCCAAGGGGAAGCTGAAATGACACAACAGCCCAGAGAGCCTTGGAAATGGAACCCACACACACACACTGGTTCTGAAACAGCCCATGGATGAATTCCTTGGAAATTTGCTTCTCCTACAAGTCAAAAGTGAATCCCAGATTAAATCCCCATGGTTTACCTGGCTCCCTAGCCTACCCCGAGCTGCCAGCCATTCCCAGCACAGGCAGTATTTCCTTAGGCTCAGCAGGTTTTCCACCTCTTTTAATCCATTTGTTGCACATGCCACAGTGCTGTCATTGCCTTGGGAAGGTCACCCCTGGTGTGTGATTCCCTGATGGCCAAGTTTTCTTGTTCCAGGGGTGAGAGCTGTGGGGACTGCCTTTGAGGATGGGCTGCAGCTGGGGTTTCTCTGTTCTGCTGCAACACTGCAGGACTGTGTTGGAACCCGGGCACAGGGAATATTTCTTTGCCTATCCTGGGATGTCCTGATCCCCAGGAGAACACTGCTTTTAACCTTTGTCCATGGGGAAAGCTGCCAAGACTTTGGGATGAGTTTAAATCTACAAGTGTGTAAAATAGATAGTAGTAGAGTTTATCACAGGGTGAACAACTTAAGAGTTTTGGGTTTTTAGCATGGAAGTGGATAGGAGACCAAATGGAAGATTTTAGGCATTGTCTGATCTCCTTCTTTATCTACTCCATTTTTGGCAGTGTTGGTGGCACAGGGTGATTGGTTAGAAAAAACCACAATACAGATGTTGTGTGGGCAGACAAATAATTAGTTATTGGTAAAGTTATAAAGTTATAAAGTTATAAAGTTATAAAGCACGTTCTAAGAGTTAATTAAACAAAACAGCTTTAAAAGGCCGTAACTCTGCGTGTCTTGTGACTTTTGATGCCTTCTCTTTGTACTCTAAGTCTGACATGTAGAAGGTGTGCAGAACTGCTGATAAGAGAAAAATAAACAATAACCTAAAAACCAAAAAACCCCAAATCCCATCCATCTCTGATTCCTAACACAAACATTTTAGAGGTCTCCTCATCAGGGGGACCCATGGAAGAGGTTCCAGCAGGACAGGGCTGTCTCCTCTCCCCAAATGCAGGGTTTGGCCAAAGAGGGAGTTCCTCCTGGCTGCCAGCAGTGCTGTGTCCCCTGTGCAACCACACAGGCACCCCCAGGCTGGTGTGGGCTGATCCTGGGGCTGCAGGGAGGAGCAGGGGTCACCTGGAATGTGCCTCTGACTGGGACCTCAGTCACTGCATGGACAGCCTGCAGGTGCAGGGCAGGCCAAGGGATTCACCAAGGTATCTGAAATTGGTGTTAATAATGGCTGAGAGCTTGGCCTAAATAAAATTCGACCTCCCCCAAATGCAGCAGTTTCTTTGCCTTTGTTTGTAATAGAAGCAGGGTAAAGGAAAATTCCCATCTTGACCATGCAGGACCCACTCCAAGGGTGCCCTGGCAGCACCTGAGCTGGCACAGAGGCTCCACACTCACACCAGCTTTTCCTCTGCTCCAGGTTTCCCATGGCAGAGTCTCAGATGTCCTGATCCTTAAAATAATTTAATCTTGCTGTAAGAACAAAATCACAGCCTGAGCTGGTGCCTCTGAGGAGATATCCTGAAAAAAGGTACCCTGACACCACATCCTTGGTGACCCCTGGCTCCTGTGGCCACCTCACATCACTGATGGCACCTGTGGGCACTCCTGGTGACCCCTGGCACCTGTGGCTGTTCCTGGTGATCCCTGGCTCCTGTGGGCACTCCTGGTGATCCCTGGCACCTGTGGGCACTCCTGGTGATCCCTGGCTCCTGTGGCTGTTCCTGGTGATCCCTGGCTCCTGAGGTTCATTCCAGGTGATCCCTGGCTCCTGTGGGCTCTGCTGGTGATCCCTGGCTCCTGTGGCTGTTCCTGGTGATCCCTGGCTCCTGTGGCTGTCCCTGGTGATCCCTGGCTCCTGTGGGCACTCCTGGTGATCCCTGGCTCCTGTGGCTCTTCCTGGTGACCCCTGGCACCTGTGGCTGTTCCTGGTGATCCCTGGCTCCTGAGGTTCATTCCAGGTGATCCCTGGCTCCTGTGGCTGTTCCTGGTGATCCCTGGCTCCTGTGGACACTCCTGGTGATTCCTGGCTCCTGTGGGCACTCCTGGTGATCCCTGGTTTCTGAGGTTCATTCCAGGTGATCCCTGGCACTGTGACCACCCAGGTGCATTGGCTTTCGTGAGCTGAGCCCTTCTGTCCTCATGTCACCATCTGGTAAGTGTTATTTATGAATTATACTGACAGTGGCAGTGAAAGTGATATTTGGGGTTTTTTTAGGTTGAAATGTGCCATCTATCCTGGTTTTCCATGCACAGAAGCTGATTCCTACATGCCATGCTCCCAAATCTCATCTAAGGCTCTCAGATGCCACAGCCAGGACGGGCATTTCAGTCACAAGAAATAGATAATTCCAATAATTAATTTAACTCTGTGTAACACACAAATGAACTCTTTAAAGGGAACAAAACAAGCACAGCAGAGCAGTTGAATCAAAAGCTGATCCTGTACTTGGCTGCCCCTGAGGAAAATGCAGGGGAGGTTCCCAGAGCTCCTGAGTCAGCAGGAGGATGAAATTGTTGTTTCCACAAAGCTGCAAAGTGCTGGGGCTGCTGCCTGTTGGTGATGAGAGCTCTACAGACCTTGCCCTGGTGCATTTTGCACCAGTCTGGCCTGCAGTGGAAGGAGCAATCCAGGCAGGTGTTAGGGAGTGGGGTGCTTTGCAAGGCACACCCTGCCTCCAGTGCCATTCTCAACACTGAAATGCTTTAAGCTTTTATTAGGATGTTAAAATAAATAGAGTTAAACCAATCCTTCTTTGGAGCAGTCTCAGGATGTCTGGGTTGCACTCCTGGTGTGGCTCTGATGATGAAGTGCTTTGATGCACAGTCTACAGGATTATTTGCCCTCCTACAGACCTGTCACTACTAATTTGGAGTGTAAGTGTGGCAGGACAGATGCTTCATTTCTTTCCAGCTAAACCAGGGAGCACAGGTGGATTCCTGGATCCTTGGCTTGTGTTTGTGCCTTTCATTCCTGCTGTGGATTTTAGAGTTCAGCGTTTGTATTTTTAGTTTAAAGCACTGGTTTTCCTCTTTTAAAATACTTTAAAATACTCACTCATAGCTACTGTTTTACTGCTGAAATTAAGCTGTGACTGTGAGTAGGCAAAGACCAGAAAGTGCCCAGTCCTCCTGCCCCAAGGGAGCTGCAGCAGGCAGGGCAGGGTTGGTGGCCTGGGGAAGGGAAGGGAAGGGAAGGGAAGGGAAGGGAAGGGAAGGGAAGGGAAGGGAAGGGAAGGGAAGGGAAGGGAAGGGAAGGGAGGCAGCAGAAGGGGCTGCTGGGCACTGCTGGGGACAAGGAGGCTGAATGCAGGGAGGGGAATGCAGAGCCTGACTGACAGCTCTGCCTCTGGGAACAGGCTCTGGTTGCTCCCCTGGTCCTGGAATCTGGCTTGCTGCGAGAAGAATCCAGATTATTCAGTCAAAGTCACCAGGGGGAAGCACCAGGGTCACTCTGCCTTTTGTAAGAAAACCTAAATCCCAGTGATGAACCACCTTGGTGCTTTTCAGCACTTGTTTAAAAATATGCACAGCTTTTAGAAATGAGTCTTCCATTTTAGAACCAAATTCTCTGCAGGTGAAAACTTGTTTTCCCTCAGTGAAGAGGTGCCAGCCCTAGCAGTGACCTTCCAGCCTCTGCCATTATTTCAGTGCTTTAGCCCCTCAAAAGCAAGGCTGCTGGTCCCTCTGGCATCCAGCTGGTCCCTGCTGGTCCCTCTGGCATCCTAAAATTTCAGTCCCATCCCTTCTCAGCCTTGTTTTCTCTGGGTTTATCCTGAGTTGAAAGAGTTTGTGCTGAGTGGGGTTCAGTGAGGCTCATTTTCCTTAAAAGCTTGCAGAACTCTTTTTCCAATATATTAATTATTGTTAATGGTTCTCTCCATGATTCAGCTTACAGAACCTATTTTAAAATGTTTTTTATGCCTTTGCCTGATTATAGGATTGTTTTCCAAGTGCCAACTGCGCCGTGTCCTGGAGGCTCAGGTTCCCAAAATGAATGAGCCCTTGGCTGTGATTTACTGCTGTGCTCCCCAAACATATTTAAAGCAGACAGTGCACGTCGCTCTGTCAGCTGCTGGTCTGAGCTGTTGTTTGTTTTGCTGAACTCCCCTTCTATTGCATAATTGCATTTGCCAGGTGGAAGTGAGAGCTGTCTGTTTGAAATCGTAATTAATAGTGTCTTGGGAGTTTCCTCCAACTAAACCCTGCTGCAGTTTGTTCTCTCGCTGCACCCAGTGCACATCAGTCACCTCCCACAGCAGCTCTCAAGGTTAGCAGCCTGCCTGCCCAAGGATAGATGGCCTACTTAGGTATTAAACAAAATTACTTTCAGTGAGTGACAATAGATTCAGTGATGCTGGGGCTTCTGGAGAGGGGAAAAAATAATATTTTAATCAGTAAAAATAGGAGAGAGTTTATACGGTGTTAGAAGACTAGAGCTACATATGGAAAACTGTGTCTGTGAAATAATTTCTTCCAAGTCCTATTAGAATGTAAATGTGATTTAAATTAAATCAAGGAAAGTGACCAACAATTATAAAATCCCATTTCTGAGAAATCGAGTTTAGGATTTGCACTATTTCTCTATCAGACCTTGGTGCTATCTCTGTAATAAAAGGTGAAAAGGTGACTCATGCTATTTAAAAAGGAGGTTATTGCAAATTGAAGCTGGAGCTATAATTGGCTCTCCTGCTGATGCAAGTGAGGAAAAAACAATTAGTGGAACACTCAAAGAAAAAAGGCTGATCTCCAGAAGTGGTGGAAAATAGCAAGTTCTTTCCCTGGCATGCTGGCACGGGCAGGGACAGCCAAGGCTCTCCTGCAGGAGTTTCCAGGCTGCACAACTGGACAGTGTGAGTGACTCCCCTGGCACAAGGTGCTTTCTTGTGGGTATTTGCTCTACAGCTCTGGCATTCCACGAGTCTGTGGGCTTTATTTCCTGGATTTGCTAGTAGGAATATTGCCATTTTGAATTGTGCTCCATTTTTCCCTTCAGTGAGGTGATGAGGGAGTAGCTGAGCTGCAGCTGGCCATTGTATTGCAGAATACACAAGAGCTCCCAGACCTGCTGCAGCTCTCAGAAAAACCTCCCCTCTCCTGACTGGACTTATCCTTAATAATTGGCCATGTATTCCTGAGCTTTTCTGAGCTTTTGCAAGGCCTGCCTTATCAATATTGGATAGAAAATGTTCTTTCCTGAAGTCTCGTACGAGCTGTAAAGGTCAGGGATGATGGCAGTCTGAAAATCCACATTTCTATTTGACCTCTCTATGCTTAACAAGTGTTTAATTCTCTTTCTCCCCGATGGGAAGGGTGATGTGCTGGCTCTGTGACACCAAATTATCCCTCCTGCCTCCAGCTCCCTTTTGTGAAACGCTGCAGCTCTGAGACTGTCAGCCCTGGGCTGGCACCTCCCTTTGCTGCTGCTGCTGTTTGCAGGGTGCTGGCTGGGCAGAGGGGAACCCTCAGCGTGCCCAGGCTCATTCTCATTTGGAGCAGCATTGTTTGTGAAATATGAGACTTGTTTGTGAAATATGACCTTTCCTGTAGTATGGAACAGCTGGAATTTAATCTCAAATCGGTGCTCGTAGGAGTTGGCAATGTCAGGGCCACCGGGCAGAGCCTGGGAGGCATTTCTGTCCCCTGCCAGCATTTCTGTCCCCTGCCAGCCTTTCTGTCCCTTGCCAGCATTTCTGTCCCCTGCCAGCCCTTCTGTCCCCTGCCAGCATTTCTGTCCCCTGCCAGGGCTGGGGATGGCTGCCATGTCACACACCGTGGGACAGCCCTGCTCACCACCACACACAGGGCACTGTGCCCTGTGCCAGCACCCTGGTGAGCCCTGCTGTCCTGGCTGGAAAACAGAGCCTGCACCCTGGAGCAGGGGCAGAAAAAAGTTTAAAAAAATCCTAAATAAAAAAAAAATAATAAAGTAACCTTTAGGTAAACTTTTCTTATATAGCCATAAACAAAACTATTTTTACTGTAACACAAAAACTGCATTTAAAAAAAAGCAAGAACTTAAAACCAAAAAAGCACAATAATGTTATGTAAAAGAGTACATAAACAAAAACAAATAAAAAATTTAGTACCTCCTGTCTCAGTAAAAAAAAACCTCTGTTCTCAAAACTCCTCAACCCCAAAAAGTAAATTTATAAAAACCTAACATCCCAAAAGTAAAAAAAGTTACTTTTTTTTAAAACTAAACAAAACATCCTTAAAAAAAGAACCCTAAAAACAACTCTAATCCATACACAGTCGTAAAACCACTGTACATAAAAAAAAAATCACAATAACAAATATTCTCTAAACAGTACCACGTGTAACATAAACCACAAACAAATTTCAACTGTGCTTCCTAAAAAACCTATAATACAAAAAACCCCTCCTCTGTAGAGCAGCTGGAGCTGTGGGATTGCTGTGCCAGGTTTGGAGCCCCGGCTCCCTGAGCAGGAGAGGGAATGGGGGAAGCAGGAATGCCTCTGTTCCTCAGGCACACTGCCATGAAATCCCAGTTTCAGGGGGAAGTGCAGCCTGGCAGGAGGTTGCCAATATTCTGGCATTTTTTCTGTCCCACATGGGTCAGTTTTTTATCATCCCAGCAAGGGTTGATCCCCACACTGGTGGATCTTAGGCAGGGCTTAAGTTAGGTGAGTTCTCTGCCTTGCAGCTGATAAATCACTGATTGCAAAGTGGGGCTTGAAAGAGAAAAGCCTCAGAGAGATATAACTTCATGAATGGGATTTTTAAAATTGGTTTTTTCCCTTTTCCTTTATTTTACAGCAATGTAAAGTAACCTTTTGGGCTGCAGGCTCAGCTCTCTTGGGCTGCATGTTGTGACTAACCCAACTTGAAATCTGTTAATTTAGCTAATGTTGCTGCATTACAAACCTGCTGGAAGTTACCCTTTTCTCTTAGAAACTAAGTTTCTAGTAGCTTCTTTCATATACTTTTGGCCTTATAAATTTCAATCAGTTGTAAAAAAAAAATATTAATTGTTTGTAGGTCAGTGTCACAGTTCACTGTTGCATTTAAACAGCAGCTTTCTCATTTCCATCCCATATACATGCACACAGAGTTTAAAATGAGGCTCTCAATAGCCATCATATCATTGCAATGAGGAGCTAAAAAGCTTAGGAGTGTTAGGGAGCCCTTTTCATGTGGTGGTTCTTCAAAATATGGGGTGTGTTTTGAGGTTGAATTGGGTTTTCTGTCTCTTTGTGTTCCCCTTTACTATTTTCTCCTGAATTTTGCTTCAGAAACAGAATTCTAGTTTCCCTTTTTTTGTGAAGATTCTTTACAGAAGAAATTGCCTGACCATGATGAACAAATAAAGGAGGCATCTTATTCACTTAGTGGCTGTAATTCATGGTAAGCTGCACAAATTGCTCATGGAACTGGGCAGGGCTGGGGATGTTCTGCTGAGGGGGAGCCCTGCTTGGACACCAAACTGGGCATTTTCACAGATTTTTTGGTCTCATTTTGACTGGTTGATTTAAAGCACTTGGGAGCACTTGGGAGCCTTGCTTTCCTGAATATCTGAAACAACTTCAAGTGCAACTGTCCCTTCAAGTGCAACAGCAATTTTTGATAACAAATTAAATTACTATTATATTTAAACTAAAATTTTTCTTAGTATTATGCTAATTCCCAGAATGCAATATAATGTTTCTCCTTTTTTTCTAATCCAAAGTACATATAAAGTTAATAAAAAGTTGCATTCCTACATGATCACTTAAAATCTAGATGAAACAAACATTAAACAGCAAAGATGGTATCAAAGCTGGATAGTGATACATTTCAGATAATGTTTAGTCTTGAACTACAGAAAAACTAATCACAAAGAATCCCATAATAAATTGCATCTAAAATAGCATTAAACCTTGCAATAAGAGGCTCTTGTGGCTTTTCTCCATCAATAAAAACCTGAACACAGAAATCAAATCCTTTCACTTGTCCAGGCTGACAAAGCTCCAGCTTTTCTCTTGTTTCAGCACTGTATTTATGGAGACAATTTCTCATTAATAAGAAATTTTTTGGATCTGTGATTTTTTTCTCAGTGTGTGATGTATCAGAGATGTAAAACCTGTGAGTGTTGGGAAGTGGTTGAGTTACAGGGGTTTAGGGCAAGAGCTGGGATGTGGAATTTGTGGGACCAAAGAGGGATGGTTGAGCTCTCTGGATGTGGAATTTGTGGGACCAAAGAAGGATGGTTGAGCTTTCTGGATGTGGAATTTGTGGGATCAAAGAGGGATGGGATGGTTGAGCTCTCTGGATGTGGAATTTGTGGGACCAAAGAAGGATGGTTGAGCTTTCTGGATGTGGAATTTGTGGGATCAAAGAGGGATGGTTGAGCTTTCTGGATGTGGAATTTGTGGGATCAGAGAGGGATGGTTGAGCTCTCTGGATGTGGAATTTGTGGGATCAAAGAGGGATGGGATGGTTGAGCTCTCTGGTCTGCTCTTCACAAGATGTTTTGTTGGCAAATCAATTTTCAGCTTCTGACTGAACTGCTGATCACACTGCTCTAGGAATTATCCTAGGTGTGGTACTGGGAATTTATCCAAGTGTTTTCCCCCAACTGTATTTTCCCTGGGCTTTGAAAATACAATAAATAAAATCCCAGATTCTCTCTCCATCATTTCGGATTTTTTTCTGAATTTCAGTGAGATTGGGTGCACTGCCTGCTTGGACATACATTGAAAATACAATAAATAAAAATCCCAGATTCTCTCTCCATCATTTCGGATTATTTTCTGAATTTCAGTGAGATTGGGTGCACTGCCTGCTTGGACACCCACAGAGGTGACAAGGAATGTGAGTGAAGGAGAAAGAGGGAAGGGAAATCTCCATCCTGCTCATTCTCTATTTTCGAGGAGCTTCAGCCACTCTGCTCACAAAAATTCCCTCTTTTTTTCCCCTTGACCCCTTCTTTCAAGAGGATATTTTAAACCTAAAATATGAACTAGAGTTTTAGAATTCCTCCTCACCACTTTCTTAGATTTAGTATTGAGAAATTGGCTCATAAAGGGTTTCTGTAAATTCACTTTAGTGACACTTTGTGTCACTCTCCTGTGAACATGGGCTTCTGAATAAGGTTTTTGTTAGATTTTAGGACTCCTGTGGGATAGATCAGTTTAATTTATAACTTCTAAACAGTACTAAAAGGAAAATGAAGCAATTATTGCTAATATTTAAAAGCTGGTGATTATATGAGATTTACAATATCTGGTGTTTACAAAAAACCCCAACCAATCCCCAATAAAACCCAAACCAAAAGCAACATGGAAACACCTCTGCAGAAAGGCGCCTCAGGGCTCAGATCTGCATCTTGCCAACCTTCAATAAGTCCAGTTGCCAAAAAATGGTTTGAAGTTTTTGCAAGAAAAACACAGCAAAGTGCCAGTTAAATGTCATGTGTTGGAATAAACATATAGGTCAGCAGAGCTCTGTGGAGACCTGAAATTCTGCCTTATAGAGATTTTTCAGGTTTTCCAAAACTCATTCCCATTCAAAACTGGAATGTGAAGGTAGCATTACTTTGTTTTTGTAGAGTTTAAAATTCTCCAAGACATTTGGATTCACTTTGTATAATTAAAAAAAAAAAAACAAAACAAAAAAAACAAAACAAAACAAAAAAAAAAAAAACAAACCCAAAAACCCCAGAAGTAAATCTATAATGCAACAGCCCCCTTCAGCCGTTTCCCTTCTCTTGTGTATTTTTGGAGTTCATGTGCAGTGATGTCTGTACAATTTCATAACACATCCTATGGATAGACAGGACATTAAATCTATTGTGTAACTGAAAGCTGAGGAATCCTCTTAGAATGCTTTTACTCTAAAATGCAAATAATGCTCTTTAGTTGTATGTACACATTGCATTAAATGACCCCAGAGCTTGTTGACAATGGTTGAGCAGGCTTCCAATAGAGGGATTTTTTAAAATTATTATTTGTGATTTCAAACGTGCTGATGAGCACGTAGCATGTGTTATCATGCATAAAAATCACACTGAAAAATCAGCCCTATATGGGAAAAATATCTTGAATATGGTACAGATCCACACATACCTGGATGTGTGAGATATGAAAATATCAACACGTATTTTCTGTGCTTAAAATGGAATTAAACCCTTCTTTTAGTCTTGAAATATGGCAGTTCTATCTAGATTTATGTGAGCTCTGTGACAGAATGTAATTTTAGAACATTTCATATTTACAAAGTCATCTCTTCCTGAATTTTGAAGGATACTTTTAGTGCTCTTTTGCACTCAGGTTAAGAGGCTTAAAATGTCTTTTTAAATAGCAATTAATAAAGTTATAAGGTCCAATCCAATTTTTAGACCACAAGATAGGAGAAAACAGGGGTAGTTAGTAGAAGATAAAGTCAGGATTAATTTTATTATATTTACTATATTTATATTACATTTTATTATATTTATTCTTTCCTTAGGGTGGTTTTTTTGTTAAAAACATTGAGTTGGGCCTAGGGTTGATGCAGCTAGATCCTTCCTGAATAAATGTGCTGTGTTCCTGTATTTCACATGTTCTGCACTGATCCTGGAGATCCAGGTATCTGTCTGTGTATTTCATATCCTGAGTGTGTATTTCTTTAAATAGCTTTTCTTTTGTGCCAATCCCCATTCTCAGCACAGAATAAACACTTTTCCAGGGAGTTCTGCCTGCATGTGAACTTGAAGCTCAGCTGCCATTGCTTACAGTGATGAATGGCTGCTGCTTCTGACCGATGGATGCAGGGTGTCAGCTCCAAATTCACATTTTTGTGGAATCAGATTAATAGTGCAACTCTTCTGGTGCTCAGCCTCATGTGAAATCCAATCTATTTATGCTCTTTCCAATTTTCATTGTATTATTGAGAATCATATTTAGTGAGCCTGACTAGTGAGGACACGACATGGGGAGGTAATTCATATTCTACAGGGTTGACTCAGCACTGCTCCCTTGCAGACACAGGGGCTCTTCACAGCCAGTCCACCTGCCTGAGTGTTCCTCCAGGAGCTGAGGAATTTTATCAAGAGGCATGAGGCCAGTGAGAGGACTCATGATTGGGAAATACAACTTTGTATACACCAAGGTGCTGGTGGGATCTCCAAGGCTGCTGCCTGCAGGGTTTGGCTGGGGATGGAGGAGGCAGTGGGGATGTACCAGCAGTACTGGGTGCTCAGGGGCTGTTCTGGAGCTCAGGGATTGTTCTGGTGCTCAGGGTCTGTTCTGTTCTGCTGTTCAGGGCTGTTCTGGTGCTCAGGGACTGTTCTGGTGTTCAGGGGCAGTTCTGGTTCTCAGGGGCTGTTCTGGTGTTCAGGGTTATTCTGGTGTTTAGGGGCTGTTCTGGTGTTCAGGGCTGTTCTGGTGTTTAGGGGCAGTTCTGCTGTTCAGGGGCTGTTCTGGTGCTCAGGGGCAGTTCTGTGTTTAGGGGCTGTTCTGGTGTTTAGGGGCAGTTCTGGTGTTTAGGGGCAGTTCTGGTGTTTAGGGGCTGTTCTGGTGCTCAGGGGCTGTTCTGGTGCTCAGGGGCTGTTCTGGTGTTTGGGGATTGTTCTGGTGCTCAGGGGCTGTTCTGGTGCTCAGGGCTGTTCTGGTGCTCAGGGGCTGTTCTGGTGCTCAGGGGCAGTTCTGGAGCTCAGGGGCTGTTCTGGTGCTCAGGGGCTGTTCTGGTGTTCAGGGCTGTTCTGTTCTGGTGTTTAGGGGCTGTTCTGGTGTTCAGGGGCTGTTCTGGTGCTCAGGGGCTGTTCTGGTGCTCAGGGGCTGTTCTGGTGTTTAGGGGCTGTTCTGGTGTTTAGGGGCTGTTCTGGTGCTCAGGGGCTGTTCTGGTGCCCCTGGAGCCCCAGGGGGGAGCAGGAGATGGCCCTGGCAGGTGCTGGGGGTGGGAGCCCTCCCTGTTCTTACAGATGTGCTGCAGGAATGCAGAGGGTGGAAAATATTGCTGCCATTTCCAGGCAGGGCTGATGCCTTTTTAGGACTACCTAAAACCAGAGGCCAGACAGAATGAAGGGAACAAAAAGCAGTTCTATTTATTGAAGGGCCTTCAGGTACATTTTGGGCAGGCAGAGCCCTCCCCAGGGGCTACACCCAAAATGGACAATGGGTCAGGAGTTTGGTCCATCTGCACATTGGGGGTTAATCTCCCAATTACAGCTGCAGGTAATGAGGTCATTGACCCCAAGTTTGCTCCCCCCAACTCCCTTTTGTTTCCATCTCTGGGGCCTGAGGCAGTGAGGTGTCCTTGATTCCAGGCCTGGAGAGGAATTGTTGTGTCTGCCCCAAATGGGGGAGCAGCAGCTCCCACTGTGTGTGGAGTTCAGAGTTATACACTAAAGAACTGCAGGATGACAAATACATGGAAAATGCAAAAGCTGAAATGCTGAGGCATCAGGGTCGAGTCTTGCCTAAGGAGCTGCTCAAGGGGCTGTGGGAGAGACAAGAACAGAACCCAAATCTCCAGGGCTCCCATCCAGCCTTTCCTGTGAAATTACTTCCCTTGCAAGTGAGTTCTCAGCCTGACGTGCACAAACAATGAACTTTCTTCCTCCCACCTCCCTGAGACCTCCCCTGTTTGCTGTTGAATGAACCCCAAAGCTGCTGGGGCACATTTCAGACCGAAAATAAGGGCACTGAGCAGCTTCCCCCTTATTTCCAGGCTTTGCTATGATACTTCTCTGGAATCTCCTTGTCTTCCCTACAGCTGGGGGGTTTTCATCCTTTAGGACCCCTTTTGGGGGAGCTTTCTATTTTTCTTTTTCCTAGATCGCAGGCCAGTGGTGGCACGAGGGAGACAGGAAAAACACAAGAAGAATGTAATAATTCAGAAATTTATGAAACCTCTGAGGTAGAGCGTGCAAGAAAGCATGTAAGGCTTTGGCAGGGTCATGCAGTGGAAATCTGACAGCTGTTCTACAGCTATAACTCTTCTGAGATGGTACAGTGTGTCTGTTCTAACATCACTTTATTATATATAAAATATATATTTCAGAGAAAACTTTTTTTCCCCTCAGAAAGCTTATGATAAAATTACAGTTTTCTCCTCTAAATCCAAATTGGGGGCAGGGGATAGAGGGGGAAAGGGAAGAATTACAAATAAATGTTTTTCTTCATAATCTGCATGTAAAGTTTCAGCTGGTTACCTTGGTTCCACTGCCTGGATCGGGGTGAAGCTGCCTTGGGCTTGTGTCAGACCATTTTATATCATTACTTGTCCAGTGCAAAACACAACCAATTTCTTGTCCTTGAGTGTTTTCCTTCCTTCCTTCCTTCCTTCCTTCCTTCCTTCCTTCCTTCCTTCCTTCCTTCCTTCCTTCCTTCCTTCCTTCCTTCCTTCCTTCCTTCCTTCCTTCCTTCCTTCCTTCCTTCCTCTTTTTCTCTCTTTCTCATATAGTTCCACATTTTCCACCAAAACCATGAGGTATAAATGTACTTCCAGCTGTACCTTTTAATCTCAGGAGCAGTTCCTTTATATTTTCTGGTGTAGGAACATCACTTTAAAGTGCATCTACTGCACATAAATTCTGAGTAACTCACACCAGCTGTTTAACCTTATCATCATTTTCTGAGCCTTAGCCTATGATCTTTAATTACCTGTAGTGAGCATTTTAATTTTCTTTTCCAGAAGTGGCTTGCCCTCGTTGCCAGGAGATGATGTGAGCAGTGAGGGCTGCCCAGTGCCCGTGGCTCTTCAGTTCCACTGGTTTGGACCTGATGTTGTCCAGGGTGTGTCACTGGTGTCACTTGGCTTTGTCAGCACTGAAACACCGGGTTTGTGGCACAGCCAAAGAGGGACAAGGGTTTGGTAACAAAGCTAAAGAGGTTCAGGGGTTTGTTAGCACAATTAAAGAGGGGAAGTTTTTGTTAACACAATGGAGAGGGACAAAGGTTTGTAACACAATTAAAGAAAGACAAGGGTTTGTTAACACAATGGAGAGGGACAAAGGTTTGTAACACAATTAAAGAAGGACAAGGGTTTGTTAACACAATCGGAGAGGGACAAGAGTTTGTAGCACAATTAAGAAGAGGAGTTTGTGAGCACAATTAAAGAGAGACGGGTTTGTTAAGAAGGACAATGTTTTTTTAGCACAAAGAGGTGCAAAGGTTTGTTAGCACAGTTGAAGAGGTGCAAGGGTTTCTAGCACAACTAAAGGCCCAAGGCTTTATTATTATTAACACAATTATTATTATATATTATATATTATTAACACAATCAAGAAGGACAAGGGTTTGTTAGCACGATTAAAGAGGTGCAAAGGTTTGTTAACACAGTTGAAGAGGTGCAAGGGTTTCTGGCACAACTAAAGGCCCAAGGCTTTATTAACACAATTAAAGGTTTGTTAGCACAATTAAAGAGGTGGAGCGTTTATTAACACCATAAGAGGGGAAGTGTTTGTTAACACAATGAAGAGGGCCAAAGGTTTGTAGCACAGTTAGAGAGGTGGGAGGGTTTGTGGCACAGCCAGAGGGACAAACATCCGTGCCCTTCATTCCTTGTGCCTGCAGCCCTTTGTTCTGAGCAATGGCTGGCGCTGGAGAGGACCGGGCTGAGCCTGGAATCCCGGCTTGATTTGGATGTGTGGGATGAGTTCAGCGAGCTTCCCCTGCTGCAAGGAGAGCAGAGGAGTGTGAGAGCCTCGCTGGTGTGAGCTGTGGCTATTCCAGGCTTTTCAGGTGGTTATTTCAGGCTTTTCAGGACCTCCAGAGGAGGTTCCCAAGGCCCTGAGATCCTCCGGGGTGAGCTGCAGAGGCAGAGCTCTGGTGTCACTCATCTCCCACATCTGCCACCACGCTGCACTGCAGGAACACAGCCTTGCTCACTGAGGATGTTATTAACCTTTGCATGCTGGGGCAGCAGCCACTGCACCGCAGTCAGCTGAAATCTAAAAATTCATTTGTGGAATGTCAGCCTGGAACTTGTTTTACAGCGCTGAGGTTACCTCTGCAAACTTCTCACTGATGGAGAATTCCTGGCTGCTATGGAAAGCCTGGCTCCTCCTGCCTCCTGCCCCTGTGGCAGCTGATCTTTGCTTGTTTGAGTCTTATTTCCATGGTACCTGCTGAAGGGCTTTAACCACCCCCTGGTTTCCTGAGGAATATTTAACAGCTCTTCTGAGATTTGGGAGCATCCTGGGAAATGCTGGGTGGAGACAATGGGAAGCTGCATCTCCATGAGAATGCATTTGTTTGTTAAGAAGTGATTTCTGTAACTCCAAGCCGTTTGCTTTGGGGAACTGAAGCTACCCTGCAGAATTCTGAACAGAGTGGGAAATGGGAGTCTCTGCAGGGTGGGTTAAGCTGGTACCAACACTTCAGTGCCACTCGACTGAGAGATGGGGCTTAGTCTGTGCAGGATTGGGTCTCTAGAGGGTAAAAAAATATTTAAATAGAGTATTTTTAGAAGAGAGGGATTATTGAAAAGATTTTTGCTGAAAATAATAAATTCTCAGTGTGGGGAAGAAGAGACACGTATCTTTTCCTGGCAGCTAGTTTGTGTGCAGGTCTGAATATCTTTCTGGCTTAATTTAAGTTATTAATGCCTTGACTTCCCTGCTGAAGTGGGCTGAAATTAACATTTATTCTCAAGAACTTGCTCCTTAGACTAAGAAACAAATTGAGATAAATTTGAATGAAGATACATGGCCTATCATCCCTGTGAACAGAAAGCCAGAATCTTACTTAACACCTTTTTTGAGAAGTGTGAGGAAATGGGGTGAAAATGGGCTGTTTGAGGGCATGCTGGTGGCTTATACTGAGTTGACAGCCTCAAGTCTCATCTCTCTGCAAAGATAAAAGTAGAAAATCATTATTTTCAGTTTCTCGAGGACTTCATTTTTTAAGGGGAGAAAACATTTTTGATCTTCAGTTGCATTGAAGCTTCATTTAGGTACTTGTGTCTGGGTGAAAGTTCAGGATTTACCACGAAGGAAAAAAAAGGAAAAAATAATCCAACCATCGTCTTGAAGGCACATGTTGGAAAAACACCTTTCAAGGAGGAAAAAGCCTTCCCTGCTCAGCTCTGCAGTGATCACAGTCTCTGCAAGGACAGTGAGGGGAGCTCTTTGCAGGGGCAGAGCTGCGTGGATGTGGGGATGTTGTGTCACACTGGAATCGACCTGTGCTGTTCTCAGCCTTCCATCCAATCCTTTGGGAACTTTCTACTCTTCTTAAATGCAATGAATATATAAACCAGGAATCGGGAAGAAGGCAAACACACCTTTCCCACAGCCCCAGTGCACTTCTGAAATTTGTTTGCATTCACAGAAATAGTCTGAATGAATGTTGTCAAAACTACTCATGTGACTGAATGTTCCTGCCCTGGACTCATGTTTCAGCCTTGAGGAAGCAAATATTGTTCCAAGGGTATCAGAAAAGGAAATGAAGCCTTTGAGAGTAATATTTTGCATGTCTTTGTCAGCAGACATCATGTATCATTCCATCTCTGCCCTGCTGTAATTGATTTGCAAGTATTAGGCATTTACTCAGCTGGGTTTATCATTTATTGGGATCAGTCTCCCTCCTGCTCTCTCCTCACTGGCAGCTCAGCTCTGCCCAAGGCCGGGCTGGAGGAGCCCAGGCTGGGCTGTGAAACACAGGGAGAGAGAGCCCCGGGCTCTGCTGCTCTGGAATGACCTCACCTGACCTGGAAATGCCAAAAACCAGCACTGCCCTGGCACAGGGAACTGCAGCCCTGCACTGCCCTGGCACACAGAAATGCACAGAGAAACAGCACTGCCCTGGCACAGAGAAATGCAGCCCTGCACTGCCCTGGCACAGGGAACTGCAGCCCTGCACTGCCCTGGCACACAGAAATGCACAGAGAAACAGCACTGCCCTGGCACAGAGAAATGCAGCCCTGCACTGCCCTGGCACAGAGAACTGCAGCCCTGCACTGCCCTGGCACACAGAAATGCACAGAGAAATGCACAGAGAAACAGCACTGCCCTGGCACAGAGAAATGCAGCCCTGCACTGCCCTGGCACAGGGAACTGCAGCCCTGCACTGCCCTGGCACACAGAACTGCAGCCCTGCACTGCCCTGCACTGCCCTGCACTGCCATGCACTGCTCTGGCACACAGAACTGCAGCCCTGCACTGCCCTGCACTGCCCTGCACTGCCCTGGCACAGAGAACTGCAGCCCTGCACTGCTCTTCACTGCCCTGCACTGCTCTGCACTGCCCTGCACTGCTCTGCACTGCTCTGGCACACAGAAATGCAGCCCTGCACTGCCCTGCACTGCTCTGCACTGCCCTGGCACACAGAACTGCAGCCCTGCACTGCTCTGCACTGCCCTGGCACACAGGACTGCAGCCCTGCACTGCCCTGCACTGCTCTGCACTGCCCTGGCACACAGGACTGCAGCCCTGCACTGCCCTGCACTGCTCTGCACTGCTCTGCACTGGGGCAGGGCTGGCTGCAAACCCCCGAGCGTTTTCCCAGGAAGGGCCCCAGACTGCAGCACAAATATTGTGAATGTCTCCAATGACCAGGTGTAATTAACATGCTTCTGGTTGTGTTTTAATCATAGCCTAATTAACATGCTTCTGGTTGTGTTTTAATCATAGCCATGTCTCTGGTACTGCTGTGCAGCTGGGGCAGTGACCAGTGCAGTTCAGGCACTTGGGCTGTTGTGCATGAATTAACCTCACTGTGGAGCATCATCTTTTCCACCATGGGGTTTGAAGAAAACCTGGGGGTTGAATGGAACCTGGCTGATGTTGGGGAAATTGCCATGTCAGCTACAAGTTGTGGTTACCCAAGTAGCTTTCATGGCAGACAAACAAGGAATGCAAAGCATACAAGGAAAGTTAAACAAACAAAGGCTGTGCTGCAGTGGATGAATGGGATTGTGACCTCTAAGGAAATGTCTGGAGCTTTCAGAGCTCTCTCAAGTCATAAATTGCAATCAGCTCCAGGCCCTGAGGAACTCAGTCATGTTTTCCTGGTGTTTTGGGTGCAGAGGCCCCCATCTCCTGGCAGAGGGAGAAGCAAGGCCACGGTGCTGCATGGGCAGGACAGGCTCCATGGCCAGGGTCTTGTGCCAGCATTCATCCTGGGAAGAGCTTTGAAAATATTGTCTAATTCCAGGGAAAGGGGAGATGAGAAAGGCCCCAGGATAGCATCTCTCTAAATTGCTGGCATTGTGCAGAGTAAGAACTGTATTCCAAGAACCCACTGATGACTCCAAAGGGTTAAGGAAAAATCACTGTTTTGACCATTTTACCCCTCCTTTTTAATAAAAAAAATAAGCCAACATAAAAATACTGTAAATTCTACAGAAATATCATGGAGGAAATCTTCCTATCACTGCATTGTTGGTTAATGTGCTGCCTTTGCACCTTCTCAAATTTGGGATCCCTTCTTCCATCGGGGTGGTCCCTTGAATGTCTGGCTGCATTTAATTTAATTTAATTTAATTTAATTTCATTTCATTTCATTTCATTTCATTTCATTTCACTTCTGCCTGACCCTGACATCCCCTCTGCAGTTCCATGGGGTAGGTGATGATTGTTCCTCTTGTACCCCCAATAATCCAGCTCTGCATCACTGCCCTTCTGCTCTTTAGGAAAACTCTGCTCTGTTTTCCCAGGCTGTGTTTGGGCTGAGTAATCTTTCTGGTTTTTCCATGCTGATTTATCAGGTAGAGATTGGTTTCTATCAGCTCACGATACCTGTTTTCTGTATGGTTGCTTTAATTAATTCCTTCTCATCAAGTTACTGGCCCTTTTCTGTATTGCTGCTACAGGAGATCTCTTCCTTCCTGGGTTGTCCATTTGCTGGCAGAAAAGAGAAATATCCACTATTTTTTTCTCTAGTCAGTGGCATGGGAAGTGACCCTTCATGCTGTGAGACTCTGTCAAATGAAATTCCTTGGGATTTTTTGTCTGTTATGACAGAGGTATAAAAGTGTTTGCTTTTCTAGCTATTTAGAGAGGGAGAAGATGGCCCTGAATGCTTTAGAAATGTCTGGCAAAGGCAACCTAAGATATTAAAAAATAAAGTAGGAAGACCTGTGGATGTCACTAAATGTACCAGCTACACCAACATTTCTGAGCTGAAAATACAGAAACATTCTGAGATTTACTGGGAGGAATCACTGCTTAGTTTCACATGCTCAAGCCAAGAGCTTTTTTACCCCTTCCTAATTGTTATTTGTGTTCCTTCACCTGAAATAGACTCTGAATTCCTATAATGCACTTATGAATCTACTTTGCATTCCCCATCCTGGAGTTTCATTTTACCTGCAATATGGACAGCTCATTACTCAGGCTCTCAGGGAAAAAGTTCCCTCCATCCCTTCATTCTACTAACACTCAGAAATGCTTCTTCTGGTATTTTAGTGGTCTTTCTGAAATGAAACGTGCAGGTGTGGGCTACTGATAATGCATTTAAAATTCCAACCTTTTCTAACAGGTGAGAATTTATCACTTTTTTTAAAAAGCTCATCTTTGGAGAAGGTGGTGAGGAGTTGTTCTCCTGCCTGGTTTGGGAGCTGAGGAGAGCCCAAAGCACTTTGACAGTGGCAGTGCCTGCCACAGGCAGCGAGGCAGGACTGACAAAATTCTCTTGGCAAACAGCACTGAGCAGATGCAGATGGAATGGTGAGGTTGAACTGCACCTAGAACTCAATGCAGGGCACATTTTGGTGTTACATTTCTGAAGGATGGAGTGCATGGCTGTGTCTGGAAGCTGTCAGCAGCCACCTGCCTGCCCCGTGCTGGATGCACAGGGATGTCAGAGCCAGGCTGGGCCAGGAGCTGGGAAAATGCCTTTAGCTGGGACACCCAGCAGCAGGGGAGGGCAATTGGAAGAAGAGATTGAACTTCAGTTGGGATTATAAAAGGGGAAATTGGATCTTTACCCAATGATTCCTTTTGACTGTTCTTACAGATTTATGCAGAGAGATTTATTTCAATAAAGAGGTCCCTCTGTGGTCACAGGGGCCCAATGTTGGCTTCTCTGGTGCTTGATTTGGGCTGGCTTTGGGGATTTAACTGTGTCAAATCTTAAGCACCTTTATAAGTCTCCCAAATCAGGAGTCCAATCGCTCTGTGAAGGTGGTGGTAAAAATAGGCCTGGTCAGTATTTCCCGTGGGCTGAGGGACCTGTTTGAGAGGATGGATTCTCTGCTTTAGCTCTGCAGGGAGCCCAGAGTGATTGGCTTCTGCCTCAGGCTCCAAGCACTCCAGAAATCACACATGAGACTCTGGAGCTGTGGCAGGGCTGCAGGGCAAACCCAGCTGGGAAGTGCAGCCAGGGCCAGGATGTGCTGCCCACGGGAGAAAATGCCAAGTTCAGCCTCTCTCTATTTCCCAGGCTGGATTTCCTTGGCTGAAAAACAAGCAGCTTTTATTTTACAGCAAATATTTCAAGAAAATGACATCAATCCCCATCTGAGACTGCCCTGGGGCATGAAAATAACATAAGGGAAATGTTTGACCAGCGTGTTTCATACTGAAGTAAGCAGTGTCTAAGCAAATATTCCTGTATTGTTTCTACAGGCAGACTCTGGCAGGCAGGAGATTCCTGCTGGAACGGGGCTGCTCCATCCTGGTACCTGGGCCTGCAGTGAGCTCAGAGTGGAGCTGCTCCTTTCTCCTCCCAAGGGTGCTCTCAGCCCACACAGGCAGGGTTGTTTCCTCCAGCAGAACCCTTTCCTGCAGGGGTTGATTAAAAACACGTGGCTGAGCTGCCAGTCTGGCTCTGAGGAGCTCAGCCTCGTGTCCATTGGATCTGAAACTCTTGCTGAGTCTTTCAAAGCAAGAATTCAAACTATTTTTTTTTTCTTTTTTACAACTTTTGTCCTAATATATGTTTTTTATGGAAAGTTGGGCCATGAAAAAAATATTCTGTATTTGCACAAAGAATGGGATGTTTATCTTTTTAAAATGTTTTCTGCGAACAGCTTAAAAAATTGAAATCGCTTTTGCAATTTAGAGGAAAAGTGAACTATTTATTTAAGTACTTAATCCGTTGTGCATCAAGGCACTTTAATGAATCAGACAAGAAACAGACCTGAAGCACGACAAAGGCGGTGAGAGGAATACGCGAGGAGAAACTTGATCTCATTTACTTTTATTGGTGAGGTGGAAGGGAGAAGTGCCTGAAATCCCCTAGGTTAATGGGATTCTGAATGCTGTCTTGTGTGCCCGTGGTATCTTGAGGAGCAGATTAGCAGCTGCTGGCCCAGGCAGTTGGCAGAGCAGCAGAACTCCCGAGCCTTGGCTCCCTTTGCTCTCTGACCCAGCTGCAGACAGAGCTCAGCTGCCTCCACTCCAGCAGGCCAGCTTCATTAGCCCAAAGTGATGATGCAAAAGCTGTTCTAAGGAGCACCATTAATCACCAGCCCCAGCAAACACTGTTGGGGTCAGCGGGGAGAAATGTTTTTGTCCGGGCCTGTGCAATGCCCCAAGCCGGGCGCCCCCGGCTCGCAATTCCCGTTTTTACTGGGGAGAGCTTGCTCCAAAGCCTTGTCTGCTTGGTCACCCCTCAAGGAGAGAGAATGCCTCTCCATATGTCTTCAGCAGAAGGCAGCTGGGGCTGACAGATAGCAACGAGATGATGCATTCCAAGAAATGCTCAATCCATGGCAAGATAATGAGTGTGGGGGGAGGGAGCCGAACCAGACTCAGACAGAGATGGATGCCAGGCAAGGACACAGAGCTGGGCAGCCACGGATCAGGCTGGGCACACAGCTCAGTGCCTGAAAAAATAAAAATTGGAGGAGAAAGAAGTTGAACACTTTTATGAAGGAAGTTGTAGAAAGTGCAGAGGCGTGAAAACCAACAGTGGTTTTTTTTATTTCCTTGTAAAACAGCTCAGAAACATTCAGGAAGTGGTAGATTGAGTGGGAGAAGAAATCAATGGAATTTAATGGGTGGGGCAAGCAGAATTTGAGAGCTAAATCTAAGGAAAAATCTGTTGGGATATACATGTGCCAACTCAAGTGTCTGTGTGAAGGGTAATGTACTGGCCTGTTTTGTGCATAATAAAAATACTTCAGTGGATGAAATTCTCTCTGTGGTACAGGACTGTAAAGGACAGGGCGGTCCCTTGCAAACAACTGATCACTGTAAGGCCATTTGGAAAATGAACCTTGTCACCAGAGCTGTAGGACAGCCCAGAACTGGCACCTGCCCTGCTGTCATTGCATGGGTAAGAACACCTGGGGAGAGCCTGGGCCTGTCTGGCAAGGGGCAGGAGAGAAATCATCATTTCTTCTCGCTCTCCAGTGTGTTGCAGAATGTATTTTAGCAGGTAATTTATCCCCCAAAGCTGCAGCTAATGTGGAGTGTCCAGCTCTCTGAGCCAGCAGCAGCAAAAAACCAATATAAACTCTGATCTTTATGTAACAGACAGGAGTCAGAATAAAGGTAGCCTGCTTCAGGCAGCCTCATTCTTGAAGCAGTTGGATTTTGTTTTCTTGCTTTCCCTGCTTCCTCCTGATAAACACTATTTCCCAGTCTCCAGTTTCCTTTGTTTGTTTTCAGCCTCATTCATGCAGCATCCCACTTTGTGCTGTGAAAAGACCAATCCCCTACTTCGTGGAGGATTAAAATGAGTTGCACTCAGGGTGTAATTCACTCACAAGGCCAGGTGTCTGTGGTTGGGCTCAGTCTGGCTGAGGGATGCTCTGGCAGGGTCTTTTCCCCCGCTCTGCTGGGGGATTTCTCCCTGGGGAAGCAGCTCCCACCAAACTCCTCCCCAACACCAGCAGCATTCCCCAGGCAGGGGTTTGCAGGGTTAATGAGTGCAATTAGCTCGGTGCTGTGAGCAGCAGGGCTCTCCAGAGGGGCTGGGAAGGCAGCACAGCCCAGGGCTGGAGGAGCTGTGCAGGGCTGTGCCCCTCGTCCTGCACCGGCTCCAGGTGGGGACACCAGGGCCCCATCCCTGTGCCACAGCAAATGGCATTCCAGGCATTGCCCACCCTGGGATTGCTGGGACCCAGCCCTGCCTGTGTTCCTGGGGCTGGGATCACTCCAGGGCAGTCAATAAAGGAGTCATTCCATGCTGCAAATGGAGTACGGGCTACAGAACCACTGTTTTACTGCATTTGTCACTTAGAAAGACAGGACATGAGAATAAGGTTAAAACCTATAAATCTCAGTCCTCAGGTACTGGAGAGGGAAGTATTGTACTGCTTTTCCAGACTGTGATCTGTCAGTCAGGAGCAGCTTTCTGTCCTTCACTGCTTGGACCTGGCTTGGTCAGGGAGTGGAACTTGCAGAGGGGAAGAGAGACTTCACAAAAGCACCAGCACTATTTATTATCCATCTGTCTGTTGCTCTGTTGTGGTGAGTTTGGGATTTTTTGAGGGGTATTTTGACTGAAGAAATGAGGAAAAGGTTATTTTGCAGTTTCAGATAATTTGTTCATTGTCATCTCCCTGATTAACTCTAATGAATTCACCTGGACTTTGCCAAAAGCAGGTGTTGAGGAATAGAAACTTTCCACAGCCCAAACCAGATGTCTCCTCCAAATCAGTGGGAATATCCCTGTGAAAAATGAATTTAATGTGGCAAGGTTTTGCTGTCCTGGGAAAAGTGAGTAAGAGGAATCCATCTTTTGCCATGAGTTCCCCATTATTAAGAGTTCCTCATGTGTTTTTATATAGCAGCAGTAACAAGCCCATTGTGTTTTTATTCTGTCCCTCTCTGATTACACTGAGCCCCTGAGGCAAATTTTTATACTCAGTAAGTCTTCTGTCAGACTACAGAAATCTTTGTAGCAATAGATTGTAATGAAGATTAAGTTGATGGGTTCATGAGTGATTTATTATAAATTATTGTGCAGTAAGGGTTTCTTTTTCCCCCTTGTGTAGTGAAAGAATTATGTGAGTGTGGTCTCAGGGCAACCTCTCAGGGAAATGAGGAGATAAAACAAGTCAAGAGTGTCCTCAGATTGTCCTCTGCTCTTTGATGCATTTTTGGAAGGCTTTCTTGGAGATGGAGGGGTTCTCTGGTGGGAATTCTGGAGCTGTGCTTTCCCGTGGCACTCCAGCACAGGGTGATGCAGACCTGGGGAGGAACTGTACATAAGTACAAGAATATAAATCAGCTTCAAGATGAAAGCTCTTAAATCTGTTCTGTGCTGCTCACGCTGATTATCATGGCCCCAAGGCATAGTTACAGAAGGATGCACTCAGGAGGGCTCCTTCAGAATTTCCACAAGTCATTACTGATTATGGATCTGCACTTCTAAGTGTTTATGGGGGGATGATTGATACACTGAGGATGTACCTTTCAGGACTGCGTAAAGAGGAGCAAGGCTTGATTTGCACTTGGATTTTCATTATTTTACCATTTCAAGTGGCTCCTATTTCATAAACAGCAGCTATGGTAATGCATTTAGGATGGTTTTCATATTCATGGATACATATATATGCATATTTTTACCAGATAGGCACCTTAAAATTTTCCAGTCATTATTATGAAATGCAATATAGCCTCTAAAGCTCATCCTGAAAGGATATCTATAATCAATTAACTGACTCTCCAGAGCAGCCTTAATCTGGCATTTTAATTAACACCATATTGGAAAGCAGAGCAAGCTCCTGCAGAACTCTTGCAACAGGAGCTGGGCATTGCAGCCCAGCTTTGCAGGCAGGGTCTCGAGGTCTGAGGGATGCTTTTTGTATCCCACAGCTCCACTGCTCAAAATCCTACCTGTAGGATCAAAAGGAAGAATGAAAAGGGCTCTATTTCCAAGGGAAACGGAGAGCAGTGCAGCAGCTTCCAAGGAAATAAGATGAGCTGCTGCTGGAGCCCAGCCAGGCAGAGCAGGGCTGTACCAGGGGCTCGTGAGCACAAGTGAGCTCTGCAAAGCCCAGAGCAGGAGCCAGGCAAAGCAGGGCTGGAATGAGCTCCTTGCAGAGGTGTCTGCTTCAGGAGCAAGCAGCAGCGTGATCACTGCTGATATCCCTTTGTCAAATGCAGTAATTCCTTTATCAGCTGTGATTTGATAAATCTGTATTTATTGGTTAGCATTTCAGTGGGTCTCACTTGGCAGAATTTCATTACACTGAGTCTGCTCTGCAGCTGTCAAAGCTCCTCAGAGTCAATAATTTACAGCAGGAAAAGCTCCAGTGTTTGTATTTAAAACTTTACAGTGCTTTTTGTGCTTCTGGTCTTTTCTGTGGGAACAGCTCTGGGTGAGACCCCCAGTTCTGGGCTGAGTTTCTGTAGTTATCTACAGAACTCTTTTCTTTTGTTCTGTGATAATAAACAGAGATGATTTCGTGTAGATAAACAGGTACAAACTCCTTTTGTCACTCCCATCATTTATTTCATGCAAAGACATATTTATCCTGCTGGAAGTTAATGATCCATTTTTCTGAGGGTTTTCTTTCTTTTCACTATTTCTGACTATATAGAAAACTCCACATTTAGAAACACAAACTTTTGTGATTGTTTGGGGACCTCAGGATGCTGGAAATGAAAACAGCCATACCTGCACATGGTTCAACACAGAGGACATCCAATGATACTAAGAGGCAGTGATCTTTTCTCCATAAAAACTTTTACAGATTTCCTAAATCTCTTCTGGTGTTGAAGAATTGGAAACAAATCTGATCTGAAAATGAGACCAGAACACTTGACTATTCAGCTATGTAAGAGGCATATTTGCATTAGCTATCCAGAATTTTAATTGCTCTTACAGGTGGATGTTTACTGAAGAACTTTTTTTGATAAATGAAAGAACTAAATGACACTCTTATTCTTAGGGTTCAGATCTACATTTTCTTTGTTTGCTGGTAGAGTAAAACTTGCCACACAGACTGCAGGGGTCTGTTTGTCCACACAGAAATTTCCTTTTACTGGGCTTTATAAGATGATTAAAATGTTTCTGTGAACCTTGGCTGGCTCTTGGCTGCCTGAGCAGGCTGGGGAAGGGAGGGAGGGCCAGGAGCTGCTCCTGGGGTGTGGCTGGGGTGGAACTCAGCCCAACAAGTGGTGGGCACAGCCTGAGCTGATCAGGAGAGTGATTAAATTCCTGCTGTGTGTAATAATTGCTGTATTGATAGAACAGTGGGGTAAGTGAATTTGTGCTTAATCTGCTGTGTCAACCTGGAAAAAATGTGCTTTGGGAGTGAGGGCATTTTTGTGCTTATATTAATTTGATACCACTTTTGGTAAATGGGTCAGTGATCTGAGGTATTGTGTTTCTGGCATTCAGAGAAGTGCTGGGCACTCCAAAATGTTTAAGCTTTCCTTCCCGTGAAAATCGCTTTGTTTTCCTGGGCTTGGAGATGATAAAATATGGTTTTGGCCATCATCATTATTATTATTATTAGTAGTAGTAGTAGTATTGTTGTTGTTGTTGTTTTATTTTTTATTTGTGAGATAAGCAAAATTTTGGTCTGGCAGAGGCAGGAAAAAAAGTGAAGTAGCATCCAAACTGCTCTTTGAAAATACACAGATAAACTGAATCATAATAATAACATGCTAATCAAATAATTTGACCTTGTTAGGACTCTAATATATCCAGCAGAGCCTGGCATGTGCTGACAGGAGTTTTCCAGCATCCTGTTCTGCTCCTGTGGAAAGCATTGGTTGTTTCACAGTGAGGTCTGAGGGAGGTGACTGAAGAATGCTGTTAGACTTTGGTGGGATGAGAGAAAGTTCATTTAATGCTTCACATGCTATTGTGCAGGCCAAGGGGTTCAGGCATCTCAAAAATAATTTCCAGATCAGCACCAACAAATATCAGTTTTGCTGAAATACCTGAGTGCTGCCCTGAACCGAAACAGAGCTGGATAATTTTAAGCTGGATGCAATGAAAATTCCCTGCAGGCTGGTAGAAGTAAGATGTTTGGTAAAAAAAAAGAAAAAAAGAGCTGAGATTAAATGATGGGGTTTCATCCCCATCTGGGACTTCCAACTTCTTTGGGATAAATGGGAATAGAATCAGAACACTTGGAACAGCAGGGGCAGGTGAGAAGGGCCAGAGCTGAAGGAAACCAAAGCCTGAGGAGTTCCAGGGCTGGCTGGAAGAGGGAAGAGCTCCAGGCCAGCCCTTCTCCCCTTTTCCCAGGAAATGCCTGGTGTGGAGCAGGGATGGCAGCTGGCACAGGAGTCTCCTTGCTCTGCAGAGCCACTTTGCCAGCCTGACCCCAGCCTGCAGGATGAGATTCCTGCCTGGAGTGGGAGTGGGAGTGCACTAATTATTGCTGATGGCAGGCTCTGTGTAATAGCAATTCTCACTCAATTACTCAGAGCACAGTGTCACTATTAGAACCCAATTAATTTTAAAAAGCATTCCAATTTAAAGGAAGGCAATATGTTGCATTTCTACAAGTTATCTATAGTGTTAGGATGGCCAATTTAGCCAACTCTTTACTGCATTAGACAGTGATGCAAACAAAGCAGCAAAAAATGGTGTGAGGAGAAATAAATATCTGTGTTTGTGGGGTTGAGAGCTCCCGAGGTTGTGCATTGCAGGCCTTTCTCAGGGTCTGTACCAGCACATGCAGAACCACTGAGGACGTTTTAAACCAAATTTTGTTGGAGGGTAGTGGTCTGCTGTACTTATGGTATGTATGTATGTATGAATGTATGTATGGTATGTACTTTAAGGTAAGAACAGAAAGTAAGTACCAGCTAAGGTCAGTACATAGATAAACATTCAGTGTTCCATTTCACCTGTGATTTAGGATTGAATTTCACAGAATCAAAGAGCTGTGAATGAATGATCTGGGTGGGAGGGGCCTTGCCCCTCTTCCACCCCTGCCATGGGCAGGGACACCTTCCCCTGTCCCCAGGGTCCAGCCTGGCCTTGGGCACTGCCAGGGATCCAGGGGCAGCCCCAGGGCCTGCCCACCCTGCCAGGGAACAATTCCTCATTGCCAGTTTCCTTCACTCATAATGAACAGGGTTTTACCTACAGGTCTTTCCTGAAGAGAGAACACCACAGTCATGGTAAATAGTAACAAGAGATTTCTAATTTGAGGCTTCCTTTGGTCTATGGGAAGTGTCAGCTTCTGGTGTAACATTTAAGTAAAATGTAATAAAATATATAATGTTAAAATTAAATGTTAATAATATATATATCTCAAAGCAGTGGACCAGAGTCTTCTAAATTGTAAAAGAAAAAAAATTGATTTTGGCCTGAGTATGAGGCATGTGCTAAGACAGCTGCACTCTGTTTCCTGGCTCTTGATCCAGCTGATGCCATCCATGTACACCTGGGGAGCCCTGAGACTCCCTCCATGAATGTGTGTGAAACAGCTGGGCAAAAAGGGGAAATAAGCCTTGGTTTGGGGCAGGAGCTGTTCCTGCAGCCTCTGGAGCCTGGCAGCTGTGCTGTGTCTGTGGGGCTTGGGGGATCACAGCTGCTGCCAGAGAGGAGAGACTGCCCCCAGCAAGGGGCAAAGAGCCCCTGGCAGCCCCTGGCTACAGAAACATTAACTGGGAAGGGAGCACACTGCTAGCCTTATGCCTGGCCTTGATGTGAGCAGCAATGACAACCTCTTTGCTCCCAGATTTTGCTGTCACTTGGTGGTGAGGTTTCCATCTGGACTGCAAGAGATGTTTAAGATTTGAACCGACTGACTGGAAGAATTTAGTGGAACGACTCCATTTGCACTACTCCAAAATGCACAGGGCTGTTACCTGACAAGCTATTCAAGAAATGCTTGTAAATGTGGGTTATTTGTCATTGTTTGTTTGACTAGGAGGAAAACCTCACCTGTTTTCCACCAGCAGCATTTGCTTTCTGTAGTCATTTTGGAAGTTATTTTCATGCTAAGGTTGCATGGGTTTTGTGCTGGGATCTGATGGGGCTGTGCTCAGACTTCCCTTCAGGTGGGAAATACAAACCATGGGATTTCATAGCTGCCATTCCATCCCAGATGTCCTTTGAGAGGCTGTTCTGAAGCCCCCCTCCCTGCAGGCTGCAGTCACTGGTGCTGTGATGATTGAGCCATTTGGAGAAAGAGGTGGAAGCAAACATGCTTAAAGCCCAGCCAGTGCCCAGAGAGTCAGATCCTCATTAGCAGCCCCTTCCAGCCATGATCACTCAGCCTTGGAGAGCAGGTTTTATCTTGCTCTCCACCAACCTTGCTGCCCACAAGTGATTTGCACTCTTATGGAGCAGAACTGGGAGCAGAATGGATAATAAGAAGTCTGAAAAATGCTCTGAAAGCAAAAAAAACCACCCTGGGCTCAGGGAGAGCAAACCTGGAATTCAGAGCAGAAAATAAAGAACATTAAAAGGTCAGGGCTGTTGGAGCTACAACATTGGGATTATGTCACTGGATAATAAATCTTTATCCCAAGAGAAAAGGCAGGGGAATATTCCTGGGGCCCTCCCATGTTCTTCCTCTGGGGAAGGAGCATGTTTACCCTGCTGAGCATTTCCTCGTGGTGGAAACCATTAATAAATAGAAATAAGCCTCATTTATTGCCCTGGGAAGCAGGGATCAGAGGGGAGCTCCTGCCCAGGGTGAGACCACAGCCTGGCTCAGGGCTCCTGCTGGACAGATCTGGGTTAAATGGGATTTCAGAATCACAAATTTGATCAAATCAGATTTGCTGGGAGAAGCCACCAGGGAGCGAGGATGGGCAGAGCTGCTGTGGGACAGGCACAGGGCTGGAGGATGGATGGGGTGGGGATTGGGACCCTGCTCCTGCTTCATGAACCCCTCCTGGCCTGCACTCAGGGCTTCTCAGAGACAGATTTTGGTGTGTTTGAAAAGCATTTATTTCTGTAATTATCTTTGCAGCATCACAATGGCTTCATTCAGTGCCAAGTTCCCTAAGTTAGTGATGTAACAGTGCTCTGCCACGGGGACAAGCTGAAGGGAAAACTGGAATTCTGGGCATGGCAGAGCCCACTCACCACAGCACAGACTGGCCAGAGTTGTTCTCCAGTCTCATTACCAATTTACAGTCCGAATCTAAAAGGAGCCACCTTGATCTTCTTTCCTCCCTGTCGCTCTCAGTGCAAATTTGGTGTTTGTTTAATTATGTTTACTCATTTATATGTTTTAATAGCATGCTAAGCATCTAATTTATATCTGAATTTATTAGATATAATAGTGTTTCTGTGGAAAATTTAGTACAGCCACCACTGGATGTTTTTCTTTCCATAAGTTTATAATTTACCTCCAGTAAATTACATTTCCATAAGAAATCTAATGATGGCACAACACATCTTGACAACAAAAAATTCCTTTATTTTGCTATTTAAAATTTATATTTTAAGAATTCTATTTTCCCCTTTAAATAATGAACTGTAGACGAGGGCATGTGCATCTTTCTCCTGTGATGTTTAACTGGCATGGTTATCAAGTTATCTTTAAAGATTGTTTGTTGCAGAGCACCAATTGGAACCAAACACCTCCTTAATGAGTAGGAGGTGGATTTGTGCTTGGAACAGTTATTGAGGGAGAAAAACGATCCAGAGTGGAATGGCACTGTCAATGGGAGAAAGCTGAAGGGTTTCCCAAAGGATTTATTTGGATTTCACTGAGGAACACTGGCTCAGGGCAACATAAACACAAGATGTAAACATCCTGTGCCTGAAGCGAGTAGTCAGTGTTCCTTTGGAGAAATCCAAATACATCCACTCTTGGAGGACGTTCAGAGCTGTTTGGTGCAATCCTGGCTGCCTTGGGAGGTGCAGGGTGGAGTGCTGGGGTTTGCTCTGCTCCCATCCTGGGGGGCAGCCCAGGCTCAGCCCGTGCCTGGGGTTTGTGCCTCTGGCCAAGCTGCCCTGTGAGGCCTCAGCTCTGATCAATGGGGCCTGGCTGCCTTGCTGCTGACATTATTGCCTGAAGTCCAGTTCAGCAGAGCTCAGGTGATGGGCACAGGCACTGTGCTTGACCTAAGATTATTTCAAAGAGGACTGAGCACTGCTTTTGAATTTAGTGAAAGCCTCTTTAAAAACACTGCACCAGCCCTGTCCCCTTTTACCAATGCCGTTGAAATGTCAGCGTTGATAGACACGTCTAGTTTTGTTCTGTGTCTGGATTTGAACTGAAGGATGACAGCTATAGACTTTAATATGACTTATCTCTCTCTTCAATCCCAAGCTTTAGGTATTCATGTTAATTAAAATGCATGGTAATGTCAAGCTGGTGAATAGTTACAATGTAAAATGCCAATTATCCTATTTTTGAATGCATCTGAAGTAATAAACGAATTCATCAAGCCATGAGCCTCCAACTAAACAGATGTCTGGGATGTAAATGGATGGGAAGGACCAGTGCCATAAGTCCTACAGACATTTGCCAGGCCTCTGATGTTCTCTGCACCTTTGCTGTTAAGGCTGTTGAGGTTGAAGGCTCATGCACAGCAAGAGGGGTTTGGCTGTGCCTGTGCCAGCTGTGGTGCACAGCTGCAGGAGAGCTGCCCTGGGGCCTCCAGGTGCTCCTGGAGGCTGGAGAGGCACCAGAACTGGCTGTCCCTGTAAGCTCAGGCCCCTACGCTGGAGTGGGGTATGTGAGGTTTGTGGGAGATTTTGTTTTGTGATTTTTTTTTTCTTTAAACTGGTGTTCCACCTAAAGTACTCTGCAGTGCTAATGTTTCTTTTTTCCCAGTCAGAACTAAAGAGGTTTAAGCTTAAGCTGAGTGTCTGCAGGAGTGAGTCCTGCAGGGAGGCAGTTCTCCCTGTTGGTCAGTCTCCACTGCAGGCAGGTGGGAAGCAGCCTTTGAGCAGATTGGGCTGCATTTACAGGCATTTGATCTCTGCTGAACTGGGGTAACCAATGAAACCTCTTCTATTATTCACTCTGTCTGCCTCAAATAATTCAGGACCAGTGGTCTCCAGCCACTTTGTGATACAGCTCGCCTACAACATGAAATTTTCAGCAGCTGCATTTGAATCAGTTGACAGTTCAGAAGCATGGTGCTGGTTTGTGTTTAAGGGATCCAGATTTGGATTTAGAACTGCCCTGTGCCTGGGAATGCAGCAGCACATCCAGGCTGTGAGCAGAGTCCAGAGGCGTTTTCCTGCTCAGCTGATTCACTCCACAGCTTCAGCAAAGAAGGGACGGATGCTCCAGAGCTCAGGCAAGCACACACATGATTATTTAAAGTGCTGTGCTGCTAATACCAGAGTTCTGTGAAAGTTGGGGATGGGTGAGGTGGTGTCAGCAGAGGCCTTCAGCTAAGAAAATGGGTATTTCCATGCTGAGTTCTTTGTAGGAGGATTCAAGTTCCAAATTGGTGAATGCTTTCAAGTGTCTGAACTGCTGCTTTTGCTTTCCTCCAGAGACTTTCACACACATTTCTATCCATTCAGGACTTGGGAAATGTTAAAAATCCAAGGTGTAACCAAAGACTGGCTCTTTATGAGAAGAGTCAGGTAGAGTTTTGGCTCGTGTCTCTCTACAGAGAGGGCTGGTACCTCATGATAAGCTCTGTGCAAGGTTTGAGAAGCCTGGTCTGCTCTGGGGATGGGAACTGCAGGTGCCATAAAGAGAATAGTGCCCCTCACACTGAAGAACACTGGACAGGACAGAAGGAAGTTGCAGTTTTTGTTCTCTTCTGACCCCACATCTGACACCTGCAGACCTGGGCTCAAACCACAGTTCAGAATAACTTCAAGGCAAAGGTGTAGGTGTGCACCCACACAAAATAAACCTTTTGCTACAGTTAAGACCCCCTAGAATATGCCCTGGTTTGTCCCTAGAACTGAAGGGCATTGTGGGCACAGTGGGCACAGGTGCTGCAATTCTCAGTTAAACATTTGCTTAATGAGGGATGTAAGCATACTGCTCAGAAACCTGGACTGTCTTTGGAGGAACATTTACAGTTCTTTGTGAGGGGATCTTTGTTCAGCACAGAAGATGTCCCTCCTGTCCAGCACTGTGCTCTGAGCAGTGGTGGGAGCACAGCTGACTCATTCATTTGCTGCTGTCGCTCAGCAGCAGTTGTGAGGGTGATGGAGAGCTGAGAACAGGGAAGGAAGGTGACATCTGGAGACCCTAGGAAGGGAAAGTGGAAGTGCTTGCATTCTGAAAAAAGGATCCTGCCAAGAATGTAAAAGTACATATGGGTGGCTCTCAAGCAAGCTGTAGAAATGTTCTTGATCTTTGAGTTTTCTTCTGCTTCGTTTCTGTGCTGTGTCTCCACTCGTCTGGTGTCTGAGAAAGAGCAACTGTCAGAAGTCAGGGAAGGCAAGAGAAGTTTTAGGGTGTGTGGAAGCTCTGCTCTGTGGTACACGATCCCTGGTGATTGACTCCCTCTATGTGAAATCCAGACCATGTAACCCATGAGAGTGAAATCCAGACTGTGTAACCCATCTGTCCTCATCTACTTGCACACAAAGGTTCACTATCTCCTTCCTTGGGAAGCCAAATTTTACCCATTCCTTTAAAAAACCCCACAAACCCAAAACCACAAACAAACAACAGAAAAAACCTACAAGACAGACATAAAAGTAAAAGCAGAAAAAGTGAAATTTGGGTGTGGTGTTAATGACAGCAAGCCTCTGGGTTCAAGCCTGTGTGGGCCAGCTCTGGACTCGATGATCCTTGTGGGTCCCTTCAACTCAGAAAGGTCTGTGGCTGTGATCTGTGACTGTGACTAATTTTAACTAATTGACCTTTACCAGGAGTAGAGCAGAGTGCCCCCAGCACTCTGTAGGACACAGAAAGAGTGCAAGGACTGTTCTGCATTAAAAATGGATGAACACAACTTATTCTGCATATAAGGTCAGAATCTACTGTTCAATGAATAATTAGGATTGTACACACTTAATGCTTGGATAGCCAAGTATTTCTGGACATTTTATTTACCGGTAGAAATGTGTGTCTTCTCAAGGGACCCATGGGCACACTTTTGGTGTGTTGTGAGTTGTTACTGGCCCCCAGACTGTGCCTCTGCAGGGCCAATGCTGCTCTCATCCTTGGGCCCCCCCTCGGTGTGAGGCTCTGTCCCCATCCCTGTGTTACCTGTCTGCAAACTGGGCCCAGCTCTGCTGCAAGCACTGCAGGGGGCAGTGGATCAAACGTGTTTTCACAGAGCTTCTCTTAACAAAGTTGTTCATCCAACCCCCCCAGTTCCCAGCAATGAGCCCCAAGGCAGTGAATCCCTGAGGCCACAGAGGGATGTGCTTCACCAGCTCCTCCTGCTCGCTGAGATGTCCCTCAAGGAGCAGGAGCAGGGAGGGGATGGTGTTGGCAGGTGAGCAGTGCTGCCTCAGATTGCTCTGGTGCCACAGGATTTCAGCAATTCACCATTTCCAGCAGCAGGAAAGGCCCATTCCTGCAGCAGGACCATCGTTCAGGGATGCCTGACTGCTGGCCAGGGGTGATGTAGGGACTTGCCAGCAGATAAGGAAAGGTGGGTGTTCAACTCTCAGTTTCTCAGCTGAGAGGAGCTGTAGTTCTGGGTGGGGCCAGAGGTGGGAACTGTCCTGGCGTTGAGGGGACAATTGCTGGGAAAGCCCTGCTGGGATTGTCAGGGTCCCCTCAGGTCCCATTCCAAGGGTCAGAACTGTTTCTCTCAGCCAGCTCAGGAGCTCTGAGCCTTCTGTCCCTGTGGAGGGTCCTGGTGGGGATGTTGGGCATCCTTGGGACCCCTTGGAGAGGGTTTGTTTTTACATGAAGCTGTTCTGACCCAGACACCTGTGCTTGGCCAGTGCAGAGCTGACAGAGAGCTGAGCACAGAGAACAAAACACACTCCAGGGTGTGAAAACCAAAATGTGCCTCGGCTGTTGGCCCCTGAGTTGGGTGGGGCCATTTCTTTGAGGACAAACTAATTGTATCCCTTCTCCTTTTACAGCAAGAGGACTTTACAGTGGCTTTTTTCTTTTCAGCTCTAATTAGGAAAATGTTCTGGAAGTTCAGTATTATTTATTGCCTGAATGTTAGTGACAAATAAACGAATTCTAAAGTGATCAGTGATAGCTATAAACTTGCTCATGGAGTTTGGGAGAGATTAAAATTAATTTGTGATTAAATGACAGTGTTTTGGTGAATTCTCATCTTATTAAAGACATGCAAAGGACTGAATTATCTGCATAAACTAAAATGAAATCGATTCTTTAGATCTGAGAGCTCTTATGACTATTCAAAGCAAGGTGGAGGGCATTGCCCCTGCAGGTTTTGGGTCAGCTTACAACACTTTGTGTTTATCATAGGATAGTTAGCATAACCCCCTTACTGTTGTTTGGCTTTTTGGGTTTGTTTTTTTTTTTTTTAATTTGGTTGGTTAGATTGTCAAGGTGTTGCTTTTTAAATTTGTTTTTATGCTTTTATTTTAATCAAAGCAGTAGTGCCCTTATTTTCTTTTCCAGTCTTTTAAATTAAACAGATTACAGTTCTTAGTGCTTACTATCTCAGAAAATTATTTAATCTTTGGGAAAAAAAGGGAGTTTATTATCTTTGTGTGTAGTTGTGTACTGGCAGCTGATCCCACCCACATTCCTTAGAAAAACTCTGAGCAGTGAAACTTTGGCTCTTGGGTTTTGCTGTTGTTGAATGCTGTAGCCAAACACCAAGTGAAGATTTCAAAGTATCCTGCTCAGTAGTTGCACTGAAATCAAATGAATATGTTTGTTTGTTTTAGCCCATGCTGCACTTTCAATTCAAAGAAGGGGAGCTTTCAGAACCTGAGGTAACAAGAGCTTGATCACACTCTCCCCCTTCTGTCACCCAGACTGGTCTGTACTGGGAACAGACCATTTCATTTGGAGTCTGAACGTTACAGCAAAAACTGTACATTTACAGAATTTACAAGAGCAGGGCTTGGGCCATGTTCACACTTCAGTTACCTCTTACTGGAGTCTAAACAAAGAAACTTAATTTTCCTTAAAATCTGGTTTACTGCATTGTCATAATAAACTAACTGATCTCTTGATGCATTAAGAAACAAAAAATGTTGAATTTTAATAGCATTGCTTATTTTTACAGAAGAAATATAGATGAGAGAATAAGAAAATGTGTGTAAGACACCTTTCCTTACCTATTTCATTTCTTGTTATCTCTAAAGTAGGGGATGCAAACCAAAAATTTCCTCAATCATTGTGGTGTTTCTGCCCTAGTAATTTCTCCTAATAAACCTTCCTCAGCTTTTGCCATCTCTGAACAAGAAATTGCTTTAAGCTATTAATTATACATGCAATTTCTCTCTTTTTTTTTTTATCCAATTCTCTCCCTTTGGCCTATGATCTCTGTGGAGCAGCAAATAGCAATTCAGAGAGATGTGTATCATTACCATCTAAAATGTTGTAGGATTCAGGGTTTGTTAAACCATCTCTTTTGTTAAGGTATTTAGGATTTTTAGATTTTTTTAGTGTTGTCCAGCAGACTGGGAGGTGCTGGCATTGTGATTCCATAAATTCTTAGACAACTGGACAAAGTGCTGGCCAGTCACCTTGGTCTGCAATATCTCTGGAAGCCTCACTGGTGTGCTTTAAAGCACCCAAAGCACCCAAAGTTGTCACCTCTGCTGTTCCCTTCTCATTGCAGGGTGGGAGTTATGGACCATCCCTCCCCAGCTCTCATGGGGTTTCATCCAGCTGGGCTTCAGCAGAGCTCAGGGGCACCTACAACTGGGAATGTCCTTCAGCCTCTCCAGCCTGAGGAGGCCAAAGCTCTCAAATGTTTTGTTCCAAGCTGGTTGTGCCTCCAGCCTCTGCCTCGACCCACTGTGTGCTGGTTGTGCCTGGTGATGTTGGGTCTGTTTGCTCTCTGTGCCCCATGGTTTGGGTCTGTTTGCTCTCTGTGCCCCCATGGTTTGGGTCTGTTTGCTCTCTGTGCCCCATGGTTTGGCTCTGTTTGCTCTCTGTGCCCCATGGTTTGTGTCTGTTTGCTCTCTGTGCCCCATGGTTTGGGTCTGTTTGCTCTCTGTGCCCCATGGTTTGGGTCTGTTTGCTCTCTGTGCCCCATGGTTTGGGTCTGTTTGCTCTCTGTGCCCCATGGTTTGTGTCTGTTTGCTCTCTGTGCCCCATGGTTTGGGTCTGTTTCTCTCTGTGCCCCATGGTGTTGACTCTGTTTGCTCTCTGTGCCCCATGGTTTGGGTCTGTTTGCTCTCTGTGCCCTGTGGTGTTGGCTCTGTTTGCTCTCTGTGCCCCATGGTTTGGGTCTGTTTGCTCTCTGTGCCCCATGGTTTGGGTCTGTTTGCTCTCTGTGCCCCATGGTTTGGGGTCTGTTTGCTCTCTGTGCCCCATGGTTTGGGTCTGTTTGCTCTCTGTGCCCCATGGTTTGGCTCTGTTTGCTCTCTGTGCCCCATGGTTTGGGTCTGTTTGCTCTCTATGCCCCATGGTTTGGGTCTGTTTGCTCTCTGTGCCCCATGGTTTGGCTCTGTTTGCTCTCTGTGCCCCATGGTTTGGGTCTGTTTGCTCTCTGTGCCCCATGGTTTGGCTCTGTTTGCTCTCTGTGCCCCATGGTTTGTGTCTGTTTGCTCTCTGTGCCCCATGGTTTGGGTCTGTTTGCTCTCTGTGCCCCATGGTTTGGGTCTGTTTGCTCTCTGTGCCCCATGGTTTGGGTCTGTTTGCTCTCTGTGCCCCATGGTTTGGGTCTGTTCCTCTCTGTGCCCCATGGTTTGGGTCTGTTTCTCTCTGTGCCCTGTGGTGTTGGCTCTGTTTGCTCTCTCTGCTCCCAGGGACAGCCTCTGCTTCTCTGCTGCCTTCAGGGCTGAGTTTGCCCCATTTTTAAATCTGAACACTGAATTCCAGGTGTCAGCATGCCAAGGGAGGGAAGGCACAGCTGTGCTTGGGGCTTCTGAAGATGATGTACCCAGGAAAAATGTCTGGTAGAAAGGTGAAAACAGGTGAGGCAGTCCCTAGAGGGGGATCTCTTGTCTGTTGTGTCACTGAAGTCCCCTCTCACTGCTGCCTGTGATAGAGTTTGCCTTGAATTCATTGTAGCTGTAGTTCCTCTATGGCTGGTGAGTCCCTAGGGGGGTACAAAGCCATGGATTGTTCAATTACAGTGTCTGAGAGCACTGGGCACCAGCACAAGGAGTTGTCCTTGACGAGCAGGTCCCCAGTTGTGACGGCTGCAGCTAATTCCCTTTTGGAATTCTGCTTACATTGTGAAGCAGCTGTAAAATTTCAGCCTTAATGTGTGCTACCTGGAGAATTTCTGAAAATATAGTACATGGGTATCAAAAAATGGTTTCAGGAATCATAAATTTCTTTTGCCATGTCCTGACAAAAATGATAAAATTTCCAGATGCGTCAATGCTTTCCAAATTGAGATCTTCATCTGGCAATATTATAAAGATGGTTTTAAAAAAAGAAAAGATTTAGTAACAAATACATTTCCCTGGATTTATCTCCTATTTAATATTGTAGCAGCCAAGACTTTTATGTCAGAGGATCCTAAAACTAAGTTATTGTTAGAATTAATCACAAAAGAAGTTGTCGTGCCTACCAAGCTCCCAGAACCAACCAATAGCTTTTCAACCTCAGGTTTAAGTCTCATAAATTTCTCAGCTATTCATGCTTAATATCCTACAGCCTGTGAGCAGTGCCAGCGCTGCTCCAGCTGCACCTCACCAGGGAAGGGTGTCCTGGCAGGGGGTGAGCCTTGGGTGAGGCTGCAGCTGCTCAGAAATGTGTTCCCTGAGCAGCAGGGCTCTGCAAGGCCCCACAGGCAGGAATGGGGTGGGGCTGGGGTTCCTTTTGCCCTTTGGGATCAGTTTTAAGGGATCAGTTCTCCCTGCAGGCAGTCAGCACCAGGCTGCAGCAGAGCAGGGGCTGAGGACAGCCCTGCCCCAGGCCAGGGCACCTCGGGGGTGGCAGGGACAAACCTGGGGGTGCTGAGGGGTGCAGGGCATGGCAAAGGGAAAGGGCAGCAACTGCACTGAGACCCAAGGGAATCCCCAGTGCAGGGTCCAAGGGCTGTGAGAGGTGAGGAATTAGCAGCTGTTTTGTGTCTCTGTGCATTCCCCACTGTCTGCCACAGTCACTACAGGGAACATCTGGAGCAGGTTGGTCACAATAGCAGATGTACAGATTCCTCCTGCCCACCAGAATCCCTTCATGCAGTTTTCAGCTTTATCTGCAATGTTTTATCTGCTGCACTGCTGAGGGTTTGCTGGTCCAAAGCTCCCAGGAAAGAGGTGCTAGCACTGAGGTGTATTGGATTCCCGTTCCTGTGTTTTCTCCCACCCATGCAGAATTCTCCTTTTTAGCATCTACTGATACTCTGATTAACTTTCCTCAGCTCCTTTCAAATCTGGTCCTGAAGGGGCATCTGACTGGATAGGTCCAGCATTCCAATATCTCCCATTCCTGCTGCTTTCTTTATCAAAGTTGGTAGTGTCAGCTCTAAAATTTAAAAAAAATTGGAAATTTTCCTTAAAGAATATAACACATTGCTCACTATCTGTTGTGTAAGACTTCCTGACAATGGAATTGCTGAAAATTTAATCCCACAGACCTTGCCCCCCAAACCCACAACCTCCTCAAATCTCTCTCAGAAAAATTCTGTCAATAATTATTATGTGCTTATGTTTCTTTAAGATGTGCTCAGGCACAGGATTGCTCAGGGATCAACCCTAGTGAGCATAATTTGGAACCCCACAGAGATTTTAGATTGTGCATGGGGTGCTGAGCACCTCCTGCTTTTTGTAGTCAACATTGTGTCCAATTTTTCCTTTGCTTTGTTTTTTGCATCTCTTTTATCTTTCTGGGTTACAAGTTCAGTGTTTTAGTGACAAGGGCAGCTGGTGCTGCAGAGCTCCCAGGAGAGCCCAGGTGGTGCTGCCGGGGTGTGAGCAGGGTCCCTCCTGCTCAGGAGAGGCTCCATGGGGAGTGGTGGCTCACCAACAGAGAGGACAGGTCTGAGGGGGTGAAAGTGCTTCAGAGCACCCAGGGGTTGTGCAGGGATGCTCTTTCTGCAGCTGGGTCAGTGTGGCCCAGGGACACTGCAGGTTTGTCCCTGTGTTCTGCTCGTTCCCTGCTGGAGCAGCAGATCCCACTGGATAAAGCACTCATTTGTTGGCAAAGAAAATTGCCAGCTTTTTGTCTGCTGGGAAACTGCAACAGCTGCCTGAAAATTCAGAAAAAAAGAGATAAATTAAATAAAACGAGGTCCTAATTTTGTTATAGGGATAAAAAGATCTTACTGCACTAAAGTTTGCTAAATCCATCAAGCAGCAGAGTGAACCCACCACAAATTGTGATGTGAGAGCCACGAGGGCTGCTGCTAACCAGAGCACAGGGGTTTGTGGAAGTGCTTTCCATCTTTCCATGGCATTTTCCAGTTCAAAGGTGTTCTCTGTCTTCCCTCCTGGCAGGTTTGTTAGCAGACCTGAGCAGGTGCTGTGCTGATGTCTCTGTACTTGCAGCACCATCCTCATGTGAGCTTTGCTGCTCTCCTCAGGGCTTTGAGTGACAGCTGGAACAACTGAAAACAACATCTTTCAAGACCCTGTGCCCTCCTTCAGAGCTGTGTTAAAACACTTTGTTATTTATATTTAATCTGCCTTCTTGGGGTTTGGTTCAATGTAATGGCTTTTTGAAATCCAGAGGGTATGGGATCACACACTTGCACTTGGACAGAAATGGAAAATGTAATAATACTGTGACCTCCTGGATGTGACTGATCCTTCCTGTGCAGGGGCTCCTCAGTGGTTCCAGAGAGAACCTGGAACCAGCTCAGTGCAACCTAAAAATGAGGCTTTAAATTTGGCACCAGTGATGTGCCCAAACAGAGCTGCCTTTCACCATTGTGCCCCTTCTCACTTGCTGCTGTTTCAGCATATTTTCATTGAGTTAATAAAATATTGATAACAAAAAAAAAAACCCCAAAAAACCTACAAAAAACCAAAGTTGCACAGGTTTTCTAGCTTGGGATATGCCTTTTTCGGCTGGATTGCTTCTTTCGGTGTTTTCCTTTATTTGCAGTAAATTGTTTTCCAGTTCCCCAAGTTTGACAAGCTTATTTCAAACTGTTAGAAAACCCCATCTGACCTACAGAGATTAAGGCTCCTGAGGTACAACAAGCAGTTTTCTTGCTATTGAAAACAATTTTGAAAAGATTTTTTGGGATTAATTCTGTGATTGGTTTGGGTTTGGTTTCTTTGGTGTGGTTTTTTTTGTTGGTTTGGTTTTTGGTCTTCTTGTGTTGTGCTGGTTTTTGGTTTTTTGGGGTTTTTTTCGTTTTCTTTTAGTTTTTGTTTGGTTTGTTTTTATTTATTCTGGTTTTTTTTAAGCAAGTTTATTTCTAAGCTTTTTCTTACAGTGCACTTAGCATAGACACATTGCACTACCAAATATTTAAATATTTTCAAGAGAACTTTCCAAGAAACACCTGATATATTAAAAAAAAGAAAAAAAAAGCTACTGAAATATTCATCACATGTTACCTGAAATATCTTGTGAATAATGGGCAGATACTGTACCAGCAGGTAATCTTTAAAATAACTTAATCAAGTAGCAACTGGTAACATTGTGTGATGTTGCTTCTGGGAATAGTGGCAAGCAGCAGAAATGTTGATTACTTGGCCCTTTGCCTTTCTAGTGCTGAATTACTGAAATCACAGTGAAACTTTTGCATAAATGCACATAATTCTCATTTTTATTTTTAGATATTAATATTTTTTGACTGGAGAAAATGCAAGTCAAACTTCCCCTGCATTTTCACTGACGTTTCTGTCTGGTTTGGATCTGTGTGGGTCCTCTATGTAGGAATATTATGCTAATTTGCAGCAGACTGAAAAATGTGGAAGAAAAATGTCCATGATACATGAATGCACATAGGTAAAACATTTCTTAAAATTAAAATGTGTGCTGCTCCAAAAGACAGCACAAATCTAAGCTGCATCTCAGAATCTTAATAATTGGGATTTTTCTTTTAATCTTGCAAGATTTATCAGAAGACATGATGTAGTTATACTCCTGCTTATTATAGGGGAGATGTTTATGGATAATAATCTGTAAAATTTTAATTTGGTGGTAAAAATAAAATAATGAAATATATATTTCCTTGGATCCAAGCCTTTGGTTTTGCATTTGAAATGTTAAAGGAGCTGTGAAATTGCTAATTTGCATCCCCAGGAAATGTGGAACACCTGCTTTTTGGCAAAGGTCTTTACTGAAAAGGAGAAAATAGTTTCAAAAGATGTGTACTCCAGGGCTGATCACAGCCAGCAGGCCTGGGTCAGCTTTAGTTTAAAATGGAGTTAATTCCAATCTTGAACACTGTATGAACAGGATTATAGGGAAGTTTTAAACACAGATTTCCCTTTATGAGTGAATTTTTCAAGTTTAAAACTGGGACTTCTTATTCTGTCCCTCAGTCATTTGGGGACACAAGCTGTGGGTTTCTGACAGGTGTCACTCTGTAGGTGTAAACTGAGATGCAGATCCTCTGAATTTGTGTACCTTTGTGAGTACACAATATTGGCACAAGGATCCTTGGACCTTCTCCCAGACTGCTCCAAAAGACAAATCAGAGTCGGAGTGTTTTTCCTCTGACTGCTCACCCCACAAAAGCAGTGACCATGAGGGGGAGCAGAGACCCAGCCCTTGGCAGAGTCTTCCTGACCTCTGAGCTCTGAACCTGGCCTAAAGAAAGCTGGGCCAAGAACCAAACAAGAACCAAACCCCTTTGTCCTGCTCCTTCCAGAGCACAGCCCCTGAGGCAGCTCAGCAGGGCCAGAGCGGCACAGCCCGGCTCACAGAGCTGGGCTTTGGGCTTTGGGCTGGGCTTTGTGCTGGGCTTTGGGCTTTGGGCTTTGGGCTGGGCTTTGGGCTGGGCTTTGGGCTGGGCTTTGGGCTTTGGGCTGGGCTTTGGGCTTTGGGCTGGGCTTTGGGCTGGGCTTTGGGCTTTGGGCTGGGCTTTGGGCTTTGGGCTTTGGGCTGGGCTTTGGGCTTTGGGCTTTGGGCTGGGCTTTGGGCTTTGGGCTTTGGGCTTTGGGCTTTGGGCTGGGCTTTGGGCTTTGGGCTGGGCTTTGGGCTTTGGGCTGGGCTTTGGGCTGGGCTTTGGGCTGGGCTTTGGGCTTTGGGCTTTGGGCTGGGCTTTGGGCTTTGGGCTTTGGTCTTTGGGCTGGGCTTTGGGCTTTGGGCTGGGCTTTGGGCTTTGGGCTGGGCTTTGTGCTGGGCTTTGGGCTTTGGGCTGGGCTTTGGGCTTTGTGCTGGGCTTTGTGCCTGGAGCAGCCCCAGTGCAGGCGGGCAGGAGAGCTGAACTCATCCTCAGAGCTGCTCAGCCCCTCTGCCCTTGGCCCTGGCTGCGGGAGGGAGCAGCTGCCTGACAAACAGAGATTCAGCACTGATCAATAAAATCCCAGCAGAGTCTGGGACAGGACAAACAGGAAAAACTTTCTGAAATGCTGAGGAAAGGTGGAACCAACTTCAGCCCCTCGAGTTCCAGTAAAGCAGCAAAGTCTGGCCATGGAGAAGTTGTGATGGGCTTGCACATATCCTAAAATAGGCCATGACACTGACTTGTGTGTCATCAGCACAGTGCAAATAACACAATTCCCCATCCATAGCTAGGAAATGAAGTGTTTGGTTGTGCTGTGCCAGCACCACCCCAGCACCTCCTCATTCCACGCTGCACACCCAGGATCAAAGCCCAGCAGGGAGAGGGGGCAGCCTGGGATCCTGCACTGAATTACTGAATTTGGTGCTGGGCTTTGTGTGTATGGAGACAGCTGCTGTTTATTCCTCTTGTGCATATTGCAGTGTTCTCAATTTGCCTCCCACACCCAGTTATGTTCCTGGATTCAGCTGAAAGGGCACTTAAAAAGCAGTATGACACTTCCCTGTGCTTGCAGCCAATGTAACAAAAGTTCTACATTTTCCAGACCTGCAGCACAGCATCAAATACATTTTTAATTTAGGGTAGTAAGTATTGAGGCCAGAAGGATGCAGAAAATTTATTATCACTTCTTATATGACTTCATCTGTAAGTTATCGCTGTCTTGAGCCTGGCTGGACATTTGTGTGTGAGTTTGCAACTCTGCTTGTGGGGGAAAAAGAAGGAAATCATGTCTTGAAGTCCTCTAGTCATCTCTCTTGGTAGTTTACCACTGGTTGCTTGTCCTGACTCTTAAAATGTGTGCAGATTGATTTTTGTTTGGATTTGTTTCCCCTCTTAGAGTATTTGCAGGGATCCCCATGGCAGGGAGGAATGACAAGGAGGACTCCATCTTATCAGAAGGCTAATTAATTACTTTATTATACTATATTATTCTATACTATATTACACTGTGTTACACTACATCTAAACTGAATCTGACAAGCACTCAACTGCACACAACTGCACCGAATCTCATGACTGTCACCCTCAGTCCTGACACACACACACACCTGGCCCTGACAGGCCAAAGAAACAAAACACCATCACTGTGGGTGAACAATCTCCATATTGCATTATACTTTGGCACAACACAGGCACAGCAAATGAGATAAGAATTGTTTTTTCTTTCTCTGAGGTTCAGAGAATGTGAAACCCAGAAATATTCTTGAGAAGAATTGTGCCTTGCTTTTTTCTGTAAAAAAAAATATATATATATAGCAACAGTCCCTCTCACCTCATTAGAAAAGTTCCTTATTGCACATCCACATCCCTTCATTCCTGGGAAGGAGCCTCTCTCTGCTTTCCTGTGCACTGCAGCTCTGTAGAGACCTTTCTGAGAGCCCAGGCAAGGCATTGACATGCCAGTGGGATGCTGCTGCAGATCCAGTAGCTCTGTCTTGGGTGCCTGCCTCGTGTTCCCTGTGTTTGATCAGCAGGGCTGCAGCTGGGAGCTGGCAGGGCTTGGAGGGGCAGTCAGGGTGGCTGCTGCTCTCATGGGTTAAGCACACCAAAATTGTTGAGGATAAATCTAAAGCGCTGTTTTTCCAGCACTCAAATATTGCCCTGCCATAAGGGGTCTGTTCATTCTTGAGATTCAAAAATGAGCTCAAAGGAATTTTAAACTTCTGAGGTTTTGTAAATCTTAAAAACCTGGAAAGAGTAACAGAGAGAAGGGAACAGAGCTGGGGAAGGTTCTGGAGCCCCAGCAGGGGCTGAGGGAGCTGGGCAGGGGCTGAGCCTGGAGCAAAGGAGGCTCAGGGGGCCCTTGTGGCTCTGCTCAGCTCCTGCCAGGAGGGCACAGCCGGGGGGGTCGGGCTGTGCTCCAGGGAACAGGGACAGGAGCAGAGGGAACGGCCTCAGGCTGGGCCAGGGCAGCTCAGAGGGGATTCTGGGAACAATTTCCTCACAGAAAGGGTTCTCCAGCCTGGCACAGCTGCCCAGGGCAGGGGTGGAGTCCCCATCCCTAGAGGGATTTAAAATCCATATGGCAGTGGCACTTGGGACATGGGTTAGTGGTGGCCTTAGCAGTGCTGGGTCAATAGTTGAACTTGATGGCCTTGGTTGGAGTTTTCTAACCCAAATGATTCTATGATTTTAAAGTGGAGGGAGGTTAGTTGGCTCCAGTCTACTGCACTTGGTGTTCTGTAAGATTATTTCCAGAAAAATGCTGTGTTTCTCCATCCATATAATTGGTAGATTGGATGGGACAGGACAGATTAACACCAGCTAGTCTTAATTTGCAAGTTTACAACTGAACTACGATACTTTGGGCAGTAAATGAATATTTTTGTATGTTTTATATATATTAGTATATTTTCCTGTGTGGCATGAGTGACTTTTTATGCTGGAAATGGCTAAGAAAATAATTTTGTATCAAGTTGAAACCTGATAACTTTGTTGCAAAAACTTCCTTCCTTTTTCCCATTCAGAGTCTTTGTAAAGTTTCCTCAACATGTGGTGTTTTCACAGAGCACAGTTTTTATTTTGCAATGCTTTTATCATCTGAGATGCTTTTCTCTGAGGTGCCTCTGATCTGTCCATCTCCCAGGCCTGCTGCTCCCAAGCACAGGCTGAGATCTAATGGCACTTGGATAATCGTGCTTATTTTACATCCTCGCTGCTGTGACCCAAATAGCATCACTTTTTACACTTTGTACACTTTTTACATGCCAGGGTTCCACTGCTGCCTTATCCTGCCTGACACCCAGCTCTGTGCCTGTGATGCTCCTCTATGGAATCTGTTCACAGGGAAATCCTCCCAGCCTTGCTCAGTCTCAGCTCCTGCATCTCCCAGCAAAGTCAGGGGATATCAGCAGGAGCTGCCAGATTAAGACTGAACAAAGACCTCAGGATTTGGTTCCCTGTCTGTGCATTTGTTTGTTCCTTTCAGCTGAAACTATTTGCCATTTTTTTTCTATTGAATCATAGGACAAATTGATTTAATTATTTTGGTCCCTCAGGGTCTTTGACATCTTGCATACTGTTTAGGGGGGTGTAAAGTTTTCTCTCTAATTTCTTATATTTAATAATAAGCAATATTAAGGTTGCTGTATTTGTATTATAAATGCATGTTTGGATACTTTGAAGAGTCTACTTTGTAGCTTCTTAATCATAAAAACTTGTTGAAAACCTCGCTTTTTCAGGGAGGTGGGGAGAAAATCTTCCAAAGAAAATAAAACAAGTGACAAAATTCTGTGTCATAGAGATGTACTGTGTCATAGAGAGGAAAAAATAACCCCAAAAGTCCCAAATCAGTTTGTGTTCTTAAATAATCTGTATTTTCATGTTTAGAAATAAAAGTATGAAGGGAAAGAGGAAAGAGTTAGAAAAGAATCACTTTGTGCTTTTATTTTTGGGTACAATGACACATAGAATTATGTTATAGAACCCATGTTATATAGAACTCTCCGTATTTACATGAATCTGCAAATATTTGAAGTAATTGTATCTCCTGGCATACACATGTGCATTGGTGAATCATGTTGTGAGCTGATACTTAAATCAGTTGCAAAATAATGGTATTTTGCTAAATCAATGTCTTAAAGACTGAATTTGTCACTGATTTTTTTTTTTTGGAGGTGAAATCAGCAGCTTTGTCTCTTTCCATTATATAGAATTACCTGTTCAAACAGAATCACAGCATGGTTTGGGTTGGGAGGCATCTTAAAGTCATTTTGTTCCTCCCCTGCCATGGGCAGGGACACCTCCCAGTACCCCTGCTCACCCAGTTTGGTGGTTTGTATGGAGTGTGTCCCACAGCTGTGAGTTTGGGATCCTCAGGCTGTGCCTGCTTGCTTGGATTTCCCCCCTAAAACCTGGGGCAGAGTCTGTGGCTGGAGAAAAGGGGGAATGACTGAGATGCTTTTGGAAGGGACTGATCCTCAGCTGCTGAGGCCAGAGTGAGCTGTGGAGTGGCATCCTTGAAATGTATCTTTGAAAAGTGACATTTTTATTTATTCAGCGAGTTCATTGGGGGGAACACTGACCTGTTTGAAGAAGAGCTGTGAGAGTCTGGTGTGAGTATCTCCCATCACAGCCATCCCTGCAGTGCAATATCAGTGCAGAGAAACAGCACAAATTTTATCAACTTTCCTGCTGTGGATGCACATGAATATGAAAAAAAAAATGCTGAAAGTTTGAAGTTTAATCTGCAGTGTTCTTTGTTACTGTCCCATCCTTTACTGTCCCTTTTTGTCTATGCCTCCAATTCATAATTAAAAGGGAGGAAAAAATAGGAGGAGTAGGAGAAAGAAGGAAAAAAATAATGAAATCTTTCTAAGACTTTTGGCTCTAATTAGATTTTCATTAAGCTTTTATAAAATCTATTACACAAATCCTTGTAAGAAATGAGAGCATAGTTCATGGGGATGATTAACAAATTGGCTTAATGAACTTATCTTGAACCTCTCAGACCCACTGCAGAGTTCTCGTCCCTTGCAGTGTTGGAAGGGAACACACCCAGAGTCTCAGGAAGGGTCAGCTCAGCTCTGAGCAGGGAGGAGGTGTTGGGGAAGCTGAAACAGGAAAGTTTTATGAATATGATTGTCTGGCAAAAGACTTTGAGAATATAGAAACTGTGAGATTGAAATGAAAGCAAGCTTTGAGATCCCTCAGTTACTGAACAACTGGAAAACAATGGTGTGGCTGCTGAAGGTGATCCCCTTTTGATGGAACAACACCCTCTGCCTGCAGACAGGCCCAAGGGTCAGAGCAGACCCTACAGCTTGGCAGAAGGGGCCCAAAGAGGAGTTTATAGGGTTTAAAATGTAACCCAGGATGGTAATGTAGTGATTCTTATAGGCTGTATGGAAATGCTACAGAGTTTGTATATTGTACTAGATTGGTTTGCGAGAATCAGAATATTCAGCACAGAAGAAAATTTATTGTATTGTAACAGGAACTCCGCACTCTTACCCTCTCATCCTCTCACCCTCTCTCCCCCTCTCTTCTCTCAGTCCTGCTCTGAGCTGTGTTTGGCAGCTCCCAGCAGGGCCCTGCCCCCAGGCCCTTTGCAATAAACCCCAAGTTCCTGACCTGGCTGCAGAGATCTCTCGTGTCCGTCTGTCCCAACCGTGCAACCCCCAATGCTCCAACAAGAAGGGACCAAGACCAGAGGGGGCCCGGCTGTGTTTGTGCCTTTGGGAGAGCACAGCCAGAGCCACTCTGAGAGCACAGCCACACTGAGAGCACAGCCAGAGCCACTCTGAGGGCACAGCCAGAGCCACTCTGAGGGCACAGCCAGAGCCACACTGAGGGCACAGCCACAGCCACACTGAGAGCACAGCCACACTGAGGGCACAGCCAGAGACACACTGAGGGCACAGCCACAGCCACACTGAGAGCACAGCCACACTGAGAGCACAGCCAGAGCCACACTGAGGGCACAGCTACAGCAACACTGAGGGCACAGCCAGAGACACACTGAGGGCACAGCCACACTGAGAGCACAGCCACACTGAGGGCACAGCCAGAGCCACACTGAGGGCACAGCCAGAGCCACACTGATGGCACAGCCACACTGAGGGCACAGCCAGAGACACACTGAGGGCACAGCCACACTGAGGGCACAGCCACACTGAGGGCACAGCCAGAGCCACACTGAGGGCACAGCCAGAGCCACACTGAGGGCACAGCCACACTGAGAGCACAGCCACACTGAGGGCACAGCCAGAGACACACTGAGGGCACAGCCACAGCCACACTGATGGCACAGCTACAGCAACACTGAGGGCACAGCCACAGCCACACTGAGCTGAGAGCACAGCCATGCACAGCCACAGCCACACTGAGCTGAGAGCACAGCCATGCACAGCCACAGCCACACTGAGCTGTCTGCTCTGGCAGCTGCAGCAGGGAAGGGCCCCAGAATCAGGCTCAGAGCTGGGGCTGGGGCAGCTGAAGGCAGATTTACCTCCTTCACTCCTTGGGGCTGGGGCTGGAACCAGGAGTGCCTGACCTTATGTCTGTTTGCCTGGGGAGGGCAGGGACAGCAGCCCCTGGCCCCGTTTGTTTGTGCTGCTGGAAATCCCAGCACTCTATCCCACAGTTACCTGCTCAAGGGCTGCCAGCACACATCCCAAGCAAGATTAGAACTGCCAAAACAGAGGGTACTTCCAAAAATTATGTCTGAGAGGGGAATTAAGAAGTTTCTTTAACTTCTACACATCTAGGATGTGAGATGATAATTCCTAAAACTCCTCTATGGTTTATTTTATATATATATGTATATATATATATATACCCTCAAAACATTTTATAAAAAAATACATTTCTTAATGTTAAGCAGGTAGAGGTGGGAAAGGTCTCCTAACCAGATTTTTTTTGAGATGGTGTGCTTGGTTTGAGACTGTTCTGGGATATTTAGGGTTGAATATAACCATTCCAGGTCTAAAAGCACAGGTGAAAGCAAACTTACAATCGGGAGTTTGGTCCTGACTCATCATGAGAAAAACCCATCAAAATTATGTTCTTTAAGGAATATTGTTGAAATATAATGGTTCCAGACAGGATTACCAGATCCACTGGGACAAATAACTCCTGATGGAAGTTCTGGCAGCCCTGGCCCTGCTCTCCCTTCCTTCTCACAGTCTCTGCCCTCTGCCCTCACTGGTAGTGCAAGGAGAGCTATTGTACAAATCAGGGAGGTGCCTGACTGGTTTTGGTTTTTGATGGTTATTTTCTACTGGACCATTCCCATCCTGGATCTCTGAGTGTGCTGTTTACCCCAGCACAGCCCCAGTGAGGGAGATGGGACATGGGGATGTGTGTGGCTGAGGAGAGCCCTGGCACTCCTTAGCTCTGCTCTTCAATGTTCACCTCACTCAGCTGCTCCAGCCTGAGAATTAAAACGGAGCTCTGTTCCCTTCCTGGGAGGGAATAAACACCACAGCCCCTCTCTGTGGCTCTGTTGCTGACTCAGCTGTGTGGGACATGCACGGTGCCCCTCTCCTCCCACCTGTGCAGGAGCAGGAGCTGCAGCTCCTTTGCCATTCCCCCAGTGCCGCCTGAGCGGGAATTCAGCAGCAAAAGCAGCTCAGAGCAGGAATGGCAGCTTGTCCTCATTCCTGCTGCCTCTTGCCAAGCCTAAAGCATCTCCTTTTCACTCCTTGGAGAGGTTATCAAGCCCTTGGAAGAAGCAGAAGTTCTGGAAACCCAAAGTTTGGAAGTGAGGCAGCAGGTGGCTGGGGTTGGTGCCTTTAATCCACGTCTGACACTTGTCAACAGGACCTGTCCCAGCCCCTTCTGGGCTTTGTGCTCCAGAGCCCTCATCTCAAAATTCAGCTGGGACCTGGAGCTGGGTCTGCTCACTTTTGCCAACACTTATCTGCAGGATACAGCAGTGTTCAAATAATGGACAACATCTCACCTCCAATCAGGGCTGCGGCAGATAAGCTTGGATAGAGGTATTCTGCCAACTCTAAGTACATATTAGGAAAAGTCTTTTATCTTCCTAATATCAAGGTTAAAAAACTGCTCTGCAGCCTTACAAGTTATTTGAAAGTTAGGTCTTAAAGGTTAAGAATTAGAAAAATCTTAGCTTGCCCTTGTAACCCTGAGCCACTTCTTTGTGCACACACGCTATTTTGCAATTATTTTAATTGCAGAATAGCGATCCCAGCCTCACATCCTGCAGTTCAGAAAGGTTAAGGAATTGCACCTGAGGGCAACAGCTATGTCACATCAAGGCTTACCTAAATGTGTCTCTGCTGGAAGCAAATATGCCTTGCTGTTCAGAGGAGAATTTGTTAGTCAAATAAACTGGGACTGTCCTGGTGCCACCCGTGTCTGGTCTCACAGTAACCTTAAATGTATGTGAAGAAATGTCCCTTAAGAAGTGTAGTGTTCACTTTGTTATTTCCTATTCAGGTTCTCTGCAGTTTGTAATTTATTTATTAAGGGGGAGGATGAGGGTGAATTACTGGAATAGGGGATGATGCAGAGCTGCAGTTGTGGGCTGGTTTTGGGGTTATTTTCCTGCTGCAGGAAGTGCCAGGGCCCCTCTGTGGGCACACAGAGGGTTGAGTTCACAGCAGGGCCTTGCATCTCTCTAAATTAGGAGGCAAAAGAAACCTTGTTCCCATCAGGAATTGAGCATCTTACTGCAGAGGATCAATCCAAAAGTTGGAAGAATGTTGGTGCTGGGTTCATGTACCTGTCCTGAGCACTGGAGCAGTTGGAAATTTGGAATACAGGCCAAATCCTATGTATGCAAAGACTATCAGTGAAACTGGAGTAAAGAAATTGTGGCCCCCTGTTCCCACTGCAATCAACCTCCAAATCCTGAATGAAGTCAGGAGGATGAGGATTTGGCCAGTAACTCCTGCAGACAGGACCAGGACTGGACTGATAAATCTCAAACTATATATTTATTGATGATATTTTTAGTTTTGATAGGAGGACATGAAAATCAGCATTAATATTTGTAGCATTTTTTTGACATTCAAAATTGACATCAAAATTGACATTTTGACATAGCCTTGACACCAAGGACTTTTACTTGTAAAGGATAATTCTGACAGCAGATGCAGTCAGGTATGTAAATAAATACAAAATCTAGGGCAGGCTTGGTTTTTTATGGGATTTCTGCTTTTTTGGTGGGCAAAAGATGACCTTTAAGATGGTGTATATTTGTGTTTTACCTAATCATAATTTTTAATTTTATTGTATATTTTGATCTCTAGTCACCAAATTGTTCCTTAGCAATAAACAGCTCTTTGAAACTGTTCTCAGAAGAAATAAAGAAGAAATTCTATTGCCTGTTTGGTGATGTTTACTTGAAAGCACTTACCAATTAAAAGCAGGGCAAGTTGGGATAACTATTGTATTTATTATTAGGATTTTTAAGCTGGGTAGTTGAATGATCCATGTTAGATCTATTTTTACACAACTCCATCTCACTGTTCTTACACATAACATTAAATGATTGATGTATTTTCTCTCTTTTTTTTTCTCCCACTTCTGTGAACTGCATTAATTTGGGGATGTTTCCAGCTTAATTTATTACATCTCTCTGTGTGTATTTGTTTCTCTCTTTCTTCATTCAGAGACATTTATTAAATTCAAGTTAAATTCAAGTTACTGAGAGCTAGTAGATGGAGTGAGGCCCTGCAATCCAAGGAAGTTTTGCTGGTGGAAGTGCTGGATGCAGTTTAATGTGGTTTATTGCCCTGGCTCCAGAGCACAAGCTTTGATGTTCATTCTGCTCCTGCTTTGGCTGTCCCCCAGCAGCAGGGATGCAGCGGCACTGGGAGGCACTGGGAGCCCTTGCAGCTGCCCTGCAGCCCTGGAGCAGGGCATGGCCCAGGCTGCGAATCCCTGAGCCCTGGGGCTGCAGTGACACTGCACCTCTGGTTCTTTGGCTTTAAATCTCTTTTATTCCTCTTTGCAACCCAATGGCATAAGCTATTAACATCAGTTTTATAAACATGGCAATAGTGTCTTTTCTTTTTAAATAAAGATTGATGCATCTCTGGCTTTTTGGCCGTGGTGGCATGAGGTTCCTAACTTGTCAAGCAGTGAGCAAACACATTCATTTTTTCTGTTCTCCTCTCCCTCAGTTATATATTCTCAGCATAAAAAACCCATTCTGATTAATGTATTTACAGTTTCCAGGGCTCTCTGTAGAGCCTGTACTGGTTCAGCACACTTTTTTGGCAGTTCTTGTTGGCACAACTTCTATGACTTGCATGCTAAAAAAGAAAAAAATAAAAAAAAAAGGGAGAGAAAAAGAAGAATCATCTGACTTTGGGTTCATAAATGAAGATGTCAAAACTCTCCTCAGCTTCACTGTTGCAACATCAGCCATCAGAGGTTTTTATCCAAGAAATTTCCTCTGTTTAGATCCTTCCAACAGAGAATTGTCATCAATGAATTCTGTGTGAAATTCCCTCCTGGACTGTCCCATCCTCAACAGCAGAATCAAAAGCAGGATTGCCCCTGCTCCCTTGGGGAATCAGCACCCCCAGTGCTCCATGGCAGGCACAAATCCCAGACAGGGCTATGGATCTTTACATACAAATTTTATGGCATTTTCTTTGGGGCCCTACTAACAAAACTGGTACATTTTCCTAAAAGTGATTCAAATTACTGAATTTCAACCTCACAGAGTGAGAGCATATTTCTAACTGATTTATGTACTGTACCTTCACAGTGAATGTACAGTTCTGAAGGCAAAATGAATAATTTGTAACTCTAAATAGAGACAATGTTTAGTGTTTAAAGCTTCTTCATGATTTTTTAAACCCTTCTCTTCAGAGAAGCTTTTTAAAACATGAGGGAAGGCTGAGAGGAGCGCTTTAAACAACTTTTCCAATCATGTTTGTGATTTTGAAGCCTTACCTCCACAGGAATATGTTAGGCAATGACCAGGAGAGGGCTGAGGGACGCGAGTGTCTGAGGCTGTCGTGTGCTCAGTCACATCAGGGATTTCCCCTGGCCTCATTCTGACATTCCCCACACTCTGATGATTTTTTTTCATCCTTTTTGAAAGTTTCAAACTCATTTTCAACAAGCAATGGCACCGGAGCAGCTGCTGTGCTTCAGGTGGTGGTGGAATGGCCCAGCGTGCAGTGCTGGGATGGTCAGGCTGTGCTATGGCAGAACCAGCACCCACCAGGCTCTCCCTGTGCACGTGGTGATCAAACTGCTCTTCCTGGATTTCAGCGGGGATGGGGTAAAATGTGACACAGGCTCTGCCTGCTGATGTTTATCCCCTGTGTCCTTGTGCTGTGTTCTATTCTGTTGTAAGAATTTCATTCTCTGGAAGGTTGGGGGGGAATGTTTCAAAGTCCAAGGTGCTGCCTTGCCATGTCCCTTGACTCTGGAACAGCTCCTGCTGTTCTCTCTGTCTCCCTTTACCTGTTTGATGTCAGCTGGGTTTGACTTCAGCCTTGCTGGAGCAGTAACCTCAGTCTGGAGCCAGAGAGCAGCAGCTCTAATTCCAAAAGACCAGGGCTTTTTCCCCTTGAAATTGCTTACTTGTATTCAGGAAGCTGCTGAGATAGAGATGCTGTGATGTATTAATACTTGGTTTAAAAAAAAAAAACCAACAACAAACAAACCAAAACCCAACAAAGCAAACCAGCTTTTAAAATCAAGCTAATTTTTTTGTGTAAGAAACTCAGGGAATTCAGTGGTGCTGTTCCCATGGAATTTGTTCACAATGTAGGGCTCAAATGGCATTTGGGCAGTTGCTACATCTGATTTCAAACTTCTGATATGCAGATTTCCCCCATCTGTCAGAGGGGATGAAGGTTCCTCCTCTCCTCCTATTTGGTCTTTATTTCCACAATAACAGAGGCAGTACTAATTTCATGTGTTAGACTTTTTGCCACAAGAAATTTCAGTGTATTTAATCTGATAAATAACTAGATGTTGCTCATGATATTTCAAAAGCTAAAAGAGAACAAATTGGAATTTGTGAAGTTTCATTTGTAAAGTCCAAGAGTTTTCTCAAGGTGAATCAAGGCTCAGAGATTTAATTCCCTTCAGCCAGCTGCCCATGGAGCTGATTCCTAAAATAATGCTAATGACTGTGGCAACTTAGCAACAAAAAAAGGTAAACCAAGTTTTAACAGTTCCTTCAGTTGTCTCTTGCTTCAAACCAGAAAACTAATTATAACAATATTCTCCTGTTTTAATTGTGGCTGTGGATGACTGATGGCAAACATGTAATTAACTGATGCAGGAGTTGACATAAGACAGTTGACACCAATTTTTTATACATTATTATATGAAGACATGTAGTGAAGCAATTAGTCCTTCATTAGTTCGGAGTTATTTCAAAAGCTTTGAAATACTTCTGTGGTTAATTTTTAATTATCAAGGAAATGTATCTTCTAATGGTGTTAACTTCAGGGACTGAAATGAAACGTGCTCCCCTGAGATTCACTGCAATGAGATAAACTCACTGCACAGCTGCTGGGCCCCAGAAGCTTTGGGAGCCTTTGGGGGCTCAGCAGGGCTGAGGCTCTGAAGATTTTCCTTGTTTTGCCAGCTCTTGGTGCTTGCAGAGTGCCAGGGATGCTGTGCTCCTGCAGGCAGGGGAGGAGCTGCCTCCTGCACCCCCGATCGAGGCCGATGCTTTTGGCTCTTTGGTTGGTGCAGCCAAGGGCTGCAAGCCAGGCTGAGGAGTTCCTGCTCCATTTCATGTGTGCCTCACTCCTCCCTTGCCTCTCCCAGCTAAAGCAGAACTGAAATGTCACCTGGTGAGGACAGGCAGCTGCTGAGCCACAGGACAGGGGATTTAGTTCAGGTTTCCTTTTGGATTCCTTTTGTCTTCAATTTGCTCTCCTGTTCTCACCTGATATTGTGATAAACCTTTTATGAACTTGGACATCTTTCCGTCTACTTGAAAATAAATTTAATGTTTTGTTTAAGGAATTACTGAAAAGATTATCTTGGGCTTTCACTGGCAATTTGTCACCTTCTTTCCTCTTGGAAAATCTCTCCTTGGCTGGGCTGGAAGCAATAAACAGAATAGGTGTGCATTGCAGTGTGCCACGTGGAGGATCCTTGTTCTGTGCACAGTCTTTAAGAAAACCCTTTATAACTTACATTTATATTGTGAAACTATAGATAGTTTATAGAAAAATGTGGGAAACTGAGCTGTCAAAGGCTGGATGGGTCTCTGAGCAAGCTGGTCTAGTGGAAGTCTCTGGCAGGGATGGAATGAGATGATCTCATGGTAAGGTCCTTCCAACCCAAACCACTCTGGTTCTAATGAAATAAAACCATGCAGGAAACAGAATCAGTTGTGTAAAAGCTGGAAAACCACTTTCCAAATGCAGATGTCCTGTGAAATGTTTTGTTCATAAATTTTTGCAGATTTCTGATTAAGCAGTGAAGAGCTCTTCTGGAACAAAGGCCAGTTCTGTTGATGTGAGCACGCCTGGAGTCTGGATAGGATGGACTTTTTGTAACGGCTGCAAAAATCTTTATCAATGCACTACAAGCATTGAAGCTGTGTTAGGTTGTCAGCTAACAAAAATTAAAGCAATCTGAATTCAGTAAGGGAAAATTATAACACCTGGACCTTTGAAACAGACATGGTACTTTTCTATTTTTTTTAATTTTAGTAGTAATAATTACTTTGTAATTAAGCTTTCATTATTATTTACCCAATGTTGCTGGGAGAGGAGTATTTAATTTCTCCCATAATGTTTCAGGGTGCTCCTTTTCCTACCAATCTCCTTAAAAAGCATTTCTGGGTGTGCTGAAAGGAGCACTGTCACATCAGCTCCTTTCATCTCGGTGGCAATCAGTGCCTGGTGTCCCCAGGATGGCTGTGGCACTCAGGTCTGGCAATGCAGCACTCAGGGGCCCAGAGGCAGCCTCTGAGAGGATGCTTGTTGTGAGGATGTGCTTCACCTTCCCTTGTCAGGCAGAAATAAACCTCAGTGGAGGTAGCTGTGCCCAACGTGTGTGAACAGCACAAGGAATTATTTTTCCTGAAGCATTTGTACCTTTAGGACACACTTCCAGCTGCGCTTGGTGGAAAGGGAGTGAGGGGAAAAAGGGAATCATTTTGGTCACAGTTTAAGGTGCACAAGACTCCCTTCCCATGTGTGATTTTCTGCTCTGAACAGGGGACACGTCCTGAGGTACATGGGAGGAGAAGAGGTTGAGGGTGTTCATGGGGAATGGAGACTCAAAGGAAGAAAATGTTATTAGGCTATTTAGTTTTTAAATGTTTTCCACACACTTTAAGAAAGTTTTAAAACAGGTTTAGGAGAACTTCTACTCGTATCAGGTGGCTTGACAGTTTCTTTGTCGTTGGATGGCAAATTGTAGTGAATAGTACTGCAGAGAAGTAGAATTTGTGTGAAAATGAGGGATAACAGGCCTAAAGCAGCACTATACATTAAAAAAAAAAAAGAAACAAAGACAGGAAATCTCCAAACAAACAAACAAAAAAAAAAAGGTGAAGAGGAGGAAGAAGACAAAAAACAAGAAGACAAAGAAGACAAAGAAGAAGGAGGAGGAGGAGGAGGAGGAGGAGGAGGAGGAGGAGGAGGCAGAAGAAGGACCAGAAGCAGAAGAAGAAGCAGAAGAAGAAGCAGCAGAAGAAGAAGCAGAAGAAGCAGAAGAAGAAGCAGAAGCAGCAGCAGAAGCAGAAGCTGAAGGAGAAGAAGGAGAAGAAGGAGAAAGGCTGGCCTCAGTTATTTGTGATTTGAAGTCTCCAGGAGCTCAGTGTACTCAGCCCTTCTAGGGACCAAATCCTGTTTCCATGTGAGAGAAACATTTTCAGGCTTCAGGCTCGTGGCTGTGTTCCAGGATCACAGAATTGTTTCAATTAGAGAAAACCTTGGAGCCCATGGAGTCCCAGCTGTGCCCGATGCCCACCCTGTCCCCAGCCCAGAGCCCTGAGTGCCACCTCCAGCCCTTCCTGGGACACTCCAGGGATGGGCACTGCAAACCCCCCTGGGAGTTCATTCCAACCCTTCCTAGGGAGAAATTCTTCCCACTGTCCAGGGTGCCCCTGCCCCAGGGCAGCTCAGGTTTGAGTTCCAGGGGAGGCTGTGTGGCCCTGGTCTGTGCTGCACAGGCCTCCCACAGGCCTCTCCCTCTACATGAAGGTCACACGAGAATTTTGGGGAGGAAAATTATATTTTTCTTTTAATTTTCTTTTTAATTTTTTCCCCTCCTCCTGTTGTCCCAGCCATCTGCATCCTCTGACAGAAGGGAAAATGCAGCATAAAGCGCTTAGGCCTGGGAAAGCAGCCTTTAGCAGGAGTGGCATTGTCACTCTTTTTTCCCAGGGAAAAGTGGGTGGAATTATCTGTTAGCTCACAGAGGAACCTTTTTGACTCTGCTGTGAGAAAACAACTGGTGCTGCTCTGTGCCTGCCATGTGTCCCAGCAGCAAGAGGGGTCTGAGTGGATCCAGCTGGGGCAGGTTGGTCTGCAGCACACAAATACCTCAGACTCACTCTCACTCTTGAGCAAGTCCATAGCGGAGAGAGAAATAATTCTGGGAAACTGATGAGCAGTGCCTGTGTTTTTTAATTTATCAAGCAGGTGGAGAAAAGGAGGAATGCAGGATGTTTTACCCTTGGGTGACACACAAGGTTGTTGATGACACAGGCATTATTTTCCCTGTATGCTGATAACTCAGGAGTTGACAAAGTTGAGCGTTGTATTTCACAAGATATTTTAAGTATTACAGACTTGACGCTGTGGAAATGGAAAAATGTCAGTCACACTGGTATTAGAGCAGGGAAAAAAGAATGATAAGTACTGAGTTTGTCACTTAATATTACTTAACTCCAAATACTGAAGGTTGTTCCATTTCCAGTGTTTCTTTTCTTCTGAGTATTTAAAGTTATTCTTTAATATCAGAAATAAAGCAGTGGTGGTTGTCTGTGCTCTCCAATCCATCCCCCTGTCCTGGGTGACTGCACAGTGTTAAAGAGGAATGTTCAATAATTCAATAGTGTGAATTTCCTAATTTGATCTTTATACTGAACTTCTCTGCTGTGTTTTGTGCTGGGAAGGGTCCATGAAGATTTTGATTTGTAGCAGTGACTGACACGAGCCCAGCTTGGCCATGGTGAGGCACAGCTGGACTAAGGTTAATGTTCATTTGAGCAGGACTCTTTGGTGGCTTCTTAAAACTCTCAGGGTGGTGGCATCCACAGACTTATTGAAGCAAAAACCTCACAAGTGTTGGCTGATCAATGGAATCCTGACTTTGACTTTTCTTTTTCCACATTTTTAATAGTTTGAAAATATTTTTTTAATTTTTTGTATTTTCACTTTGATTATATATAGCTGGTTATTTTAAATATATTTTTTTAAATTCTCTTCTATAAGAATAATTTTATTACTGGCCATACTGGGCTGTATTAATACTTGTAACAGAAATTTGGTGGATAATCTTTTGAACAAAAAATAGAAATTGCTCTCTGTTGGAAGTAGATATTTTCCTTTATTCAAATATAATTTGTGGCCAATCTTTTGTGCTCTGCTTTTTAGATGGAGGGGTGCAGGAGAATTCTTCTCTTGTGGTGACAAGAACACTTGCTTTTGCTGCATTGAAGAATTAATTGGAGACTCAGTTAATGGTCATTTATTGGCAATGATCAATAGGCTCCTGCAGAACTGAATATGGAGCCCATTTTATGGAACTTTAATGCACTCTGAGTGCACCCTGTGCTCCTTTTGGCCTGGGAATAAATTAAGTTTTTCCCTGTGATGACTGAAACACAATTTTACCAGAACTTTAAAGTAGAATTATAGAATTTTTTCCTTGGTGTCAAGAAACTACTGAAATGTCTGGGGCTCTAAGCAAAAGGAATGGAAGTAGACCACAGAAAATGAAAATAGATTAAATTGAGACTCCATGGAAATCATCCTCCCAGCTTTCAGAATGAATCCTTTCTTCCGGTGCAGTTGTTTAGGGTCACTAAATTTCTGTAGTTTTCTCTTTTACTTTTCCTGAGAGGCTTCCATGAAGTTTTCCCTTTGCTGTGCCCATGGAGTGGGGTCCCTGAACCATTCCATGATGCTGTGCTAGGTATAAAATCAATAATGCAGCTGGCAACAATTCTGTTTGCACCATATATACAGAATAGGAAAAATTCAGTGGGGTTTTGCACCATCAAAATTCCATTCCTGATTTGTTGGGGGGTCGGGGGTTGCACGGTCAGGACAGACGGACACGAGAGATCTCTGGAGCCAGGTCAGGAACTTGGGGTTCATTGCAAAGGGCCTGGGGGCAGGGCCCTGCTGGGAGCTGCCAAACACAGCTCAGAGCAGGGCTGAGAGAAGAGAGGGGAGAGAGGGTGAGAGGGTGAGAGAGTAAGGGAGTAAGAGAGCAAAAGCATAAGAGAGTAAAAGGGTAAGAGAGCGAGGTTCCTGTTACAATACCATAAATCTTCTTCTGTGTTGAATGTTCTGATTCTCACAAACCAATCTAGTACAAGATACAAATCCTACAGCATTTCCATACAGCCTATAAGAATCACTACATTACCACACTGTGTTCCATTTTAAACCCTACAAACTCCTCTTTGGGCCCCTTCTGCCAAGCTGTAGGGTCTGCTCTGACCCTTGGGCCTGTCAGCAAGCAGAGGGTGTTGTTCCATCAAAAGGGGATCACCTTCAGCTGGCCATGCCATTGTTTTCCAGTTGTTCAGTAACTGAGGGATCTCAAAGCTTGCTTTCATTTCAATCTCACTTATAGTTTCCATATTCTCAAAATCTTTTCCCAGACAATCATATTTATAAGGCTTTCCTGTTCCATCTTCCCCAACACTTATTTTTTGAGGAATGAACACTGAATAGTTTGTAATATACCTCATGTCCTGCTGGAATGGAGTCCATGGGAAGGGCTTGCATAGTTCCTTCCTCCTGGAGAAACTGCAGTCCTTTTCACCTGGCTTTGATGCTGGCTTTGACACCTGGGTGCAGATCAGTGGGACCTGGGGTGCTCTCAGGATTCCCTTGGAGTTGATGTTAGCAGGAAAAGCATGTGGAATTTGTTGGAGGTGACACAAGCAGTGCCCAGCAGGCTCAGGGCTGCAGACCAAGCCAGGTGTGTGTCAGGAAAATTGCAAAAAGGCCCAGGGAGATTACTGAAAAATTGATTGCAAATTGGCAGGCAGGCACAGCAGCCACTGCTGCAGAGTCTATGATTTGTTTATGTTTACCTAATCATAATTTAATCTTTCTGCTGTTGACACTTAATGCTAAACCAGTTTTCTGAGATCATCAATTCCCAGTGTTTTGAAGAAGATTCCAAGAGATTAAGTGATAGCAGCAGTCAGAGGAAACATAACTGGGCTCTACCACACATCCCAGATTTTGGAGAGAGTTGTCACATGCAAGATGTTAATTATTAATTTAAATTAAAATGCTGCTTTGTCTTCAAAAAGAATCTCAGGAGTTCTGAAAAAATAAATATTGGTTCCTAAATCCATTTTCTAGTTTTCATTTACCTTTGTTACTCTGGTTCAGAGGTTTCCTTGAAGCTTGCTTGGCTGCTGGAATACAGATACAGCTCATGTTTGTGCTTCTATACATCTGACTTTTCATTTCCATAAGATGAAATATTTTCCTAATGAGATTTCTATCCTGCCAGCTGTAGTGTGTCCCAAGGAGAATGCCAAAGGAATGAGTCTGGAGACACCAACCCTGTTCTGTAAATAGAACAGGAAAGACAGACTATGAGAGATTCTGCTCTCTCTTAAAGAAATAAATAAAGGTGAGGGAGGCAAGAAGGGATTTGTCTCTTGCTACTAAATTCTGGTTTTCCCTTCTGGTTTTCAAAAATCTAAGACTTTAATTTACTGCCCTTGTGATAATTTCAGCTCTGTGCTGAAACAAAGATGTTAATTCTGACAGGAAGAATATGTCTTTTTCCAAAGATATTTGAAGAACAATGAAGAACCAAGAAAAGAAGAAATCCCAAATTAGCAGATCTTAGTAACATACATTCTTCAGTATTAATTCCCTGGGAATCAGAATGAAGATTAATATCAGCTGTTACTTCTGGCTTACCCAGCTTCCAGCTCACTTATATTCCCAAATACTGAGCTTTCTGAGCTTTCCCAGGTGCCTGTGGCTATAAGTGCAGGGTGAACAGCATGTGAGCAGTGACAGAACCACTCTTTTAAATTGTTGCCCATATCCACTACATGAGAAGGTTTTTTCTTGTAAGTGTGTGAATGATGCTACACCAGTTGAGAGGACACCTGCTGCCTGCAGGATGTTTGGATACATCACAAGGATTTCTGTTCTGCACTGGTTTGTTTCCATGGACTGGTGCCTAACTTGAAAATTCAAGCTCAGTATTTGCAAACAGCGCTGGGAAGTTTTCATCATTTATGTCTCCAGTGGCAAAAATAACTTGGAAGGGATGGGTGATGGTTTGAATTTGGTTAATTGCTTTATTAAAGGAGGAGCTGCTTTCTGAAAGGCCTGCCCAGGGTGTTTGCTGAGTGTACAGATAATTTACTACTGACAAATGTCAGGAGCCAGGACGTCCCCCTGGCTGTCCTGAGCAGCCCAGACCCTGCCAGGGGGCTCAGAGACCCTGGCACAGAGCCCAGGATGCCCCTGTGGGTTTGATCATGACCCCTGGAGCAAATTACCAACCTTGGATTTGCAAGCCATGACAGTTAAGTAGAATAATAGTGACGTTATCATGGGGTGGAAAAGTAGATTTTGGGGTTTTTAGAATGGGGGTTCAGGAGGCAAGATGGAGGCAACTGGGCATGTCCAGCCTTTCTCCTTCTTCTTCTTGGCCTCCATCTTCTGCTGTGATGGTGGCACTTTTGGATGGGTTTAGAGTAGAAGCTCAGTGTCTAACACAGGTGATGGGTATTGGGAAGGAATTGTAAACATTGTACAGGTAGTTTTTAGTATAAAGACATAACCCTGCCCTGGGGGCAGGCAGAGTGCCTGGAACTGTCCTGCTGGATGGACCTGGCAGGGCAGGAGAAAGAATTTTATAGATAAGGAACAATGAACAACCTTGAGACTGAGAAATGAAGAGCCCTGAGTGCTTCTTCAAGCACCGGGCTGGGAAAAGAGACTTTCCAACTCTTCTTGGGGTCACTGTGAGCAGCAGAGATCCTGACAGATAAAGTTCTGTTCATCTGAGGGGTGAGCAGAACCCACTGGTCCTGCTTTACTGGTCCTACCTTTGACCTGCATTCCTCTCAAGGTTTCAGTATTTGCTGTGTAATAGCATCAATAACTGCCTGTTCCCCTTTGGCCTGACTGAGCTGCCCCAGCTCCAGCTCTGCTCTCCCCCTCTAGCAGTGGGAGTGTGCTGAGGAGCAGATCTGGAGCTCAGTGCACAGGATGTCTTCATGGCAATACTCCTGGGGTTTGTTTGTTATCAGGAAGGGCTGCTCAGAATTATGACTGGAATTATGTACAATTGTAGGTGTCTGGAAGAAGAAAGCACTCCCAGTTGGGAATGCAGAGAACACGAGCTTATTCAGTTCAATTGAATGTGTGACTGAGGAAGGGAGGGTGGCAGACAGCAGAGTGCCAGCTGAGTCTGTGGGCTGCTGGGAGGTGGGCAATGGAGTTGCTCCACTTGTGGAAAGCCAGGAATTGGCTCTTTTCCTCTGAAGCCAGCAGAAATCACTGCTCCAACCCCATATCTCTTCTCTGTCCCAGAGGCTGAAGGCAGGAGGTGTCACCTCAGGTGTCCCACTTGTGGCACAGGCTGTGCAACTCTGCCCTACCCAAGGAGGCTGAAAACTCTGAGTTGTGTTTTGGTACTGATGTGAAAAAAAAAAAAAAAGAAAAAAAAACTAAAAAAAAGAGGAGACCAGGGAGGTGGAATCTAATTCTAAAGTAATAAAAGTTGTCCAAACCTGCTGCAGAGGCAGGATAAAATGTTCCTCTCTCTATTACCCAGCATTCCCCTGGCACTGGCAGGAGAGTTTGTCCTGCTGCCAACAATTGGACTGGACTCTGGACTTGACTCTCCAGGATTTTCAGGAATTCTGGGCAATGGAGAGCCTGCTGTGCTGGCTTATGATGGACAGATCCAGACTGTCAGGCTACTCTGAGAGTGAGATAAATGCTGCACAGATTTATTCCTTGTTTGCACACATCTCTGGAAAGTCCTGGACACAGATGTGGGGAATGGAGTCTTCCTCAAGTTTGATCTGTTTGCATGAATAAGAGGCATTTGTATCAAGAATAAAAAAATCAAGCTGCAGTTGGTGTGAATTTGGGTTAAATCATCCTGCTGATGACATGGGAGATTTGCATTGTGCCCATATATGTGGAAAACATGGAATTTGCTTTTAGTAATACAGAAGTAATGTGGGTTAGTCACTGTGGTAGCACAGGATCCAGAGCAGGTTTGGCTGCAGTGAAAGTGCTGGGGAAGGAGAGCCATGAACTGCAAAAAAGGAGAGAGCAAAGGGGAGTGAGAAACAAGTGCCTAAATGTGGATTCTTTTCTCGGCTGTAGCTCATACCTTGGACAATCTGTTGCCCCTAAATGTCTTAAGTACTGGAGTTACATGGAAATTCCTTGTGGAAATGAAAATTGTCCAGTACAAAGGACCTTTGTAGTTTGGGTATATTTGGTTTTGTCTTTTTTTTTTTCTTTGGCCTGAAAATTAGCTGAATGCTAAACTGGGTAGAAAATGCATTTTTCCTACTACATAATGATAAAACATCTGAAATAGAAAACTTGTCTCAATATGTGACATTTAGGTGTCCACTTAAATGTTTTTCTTTGTTTCAGTTTGAAAGATGTTTCTGAGTTATTGCCATGGATTGGATTCTCTGATTTAATGGTGCAGTGTCTCACTGGTTTTTACACTGACTAAAAAAAATTACAGCTAGATTAGGCAGTCTTTAATCTTCAGTAATTAAATTATTATTTGATTTCACAGCAAAAGATGTGTAGATGTCTCCTAGAATAGATTGGTAATGAATATCTGAATACTTAACACTAAGAACACATTGGGGTTTTTCCTTTGAAAGATAAGAAAAGAGTATAGGTTACTGTAAAAGGGAATTTAAATGAGTGTAGTCTGTTCACACTAAAGCAATTTCAAGAACAGTTTAATGACTAAAAGTATTAAACATACTTAAATTCATATATTGAAGAATGGCAAATGAATATGATTTCATTTATTGTATAGAGTTGATTTAGTTGTGCAAAGTGGACAAAAGGCAAGTTCCATTGAGATGAAAACAGGTCTGGGTTGAAAAGGAGCAATGTGAGGAACCAGCTGGGCTGTGCTTTGTGAAGCCACACCCCAGTGTGTCTGTTCCTGAGCCAGGCTTCCATTTTCCCCCTTGGTGTGCCCCTGTCCCCTCCATGTCCCAGGAAGAGTTTTCCTTGCAGGACCTACCCTGAGTACCCTGTGTGCCCCTGAGCTTGGTTAGCAGGCAGTGGAGGTGGAGCCCTGTGTGAGCACACCTGCCCCAAGGCAGGGAATTCATGTCCTGTGCTGGTCTCTGTGCTGTGAGGAGAAGAGGAACATGGCAGGACCCCAGGGCCAAGGGCAGGCTCTCCCAACACCCACAGCAATACACATGAGAGCAAAGGACAGGCTCAGGCTGCCCTTTGAGGAGTGGCTGCTGGGGCTGAAGGGAACAGGGGAGAGCTTCTACACTCAACTTAAGACATGGGAGCTGCAGGGAGTGACAAGAAAGATTTCCCTCTGTGAGCAAAACAGAAGGTTATTTTTCCAGGCATGTCTTCAAGCAGTTTGGGTCAAAATACTCATTGGTGTAAGGCCATTAGAGTACAGAAGAGTTACCCTGGGTTAAACTCACCCTCAGTGTGTCTGAGGCAGGGGAGGGATTCTAGCTTTGAAGAAAGCAAGCTAGAGATTTATTCTCTTTTAAGTATCTCCTCCTACACTGTTGTACCTTTTTCTCTGCCTTAAAACTTTTTGCCAGCAAGCCCCTGGTTTTGACAACCATCTGTCAGCCCTGGGAGATAAAAGAGCAGAATTGCTGAAGGCTTCACCGAGGAGCACTGTGCAAAGCCTGAAAAGAATTGTCCACTTTTAAGCTGCCCTACATTTAATTATATGGTTGGAGCTTTTAAGTGAGCACTGGGATTTGAGATGGGATGAAGCCTGCAATTTCTGTAATAGCTCTGAGGACGTGAGTGCTGTGACCTCCTGTTTATTCAGGATTGATGTTGTGTGCCTGGCACTGCCCAACTGCACAGGCTCACACAGCAGAATGCACAACGACACAAAAGGCACGAGTTGACAGCTTGAGATAAGCTTAAACCCTTTGCAAATGTAGTAATTATAATATATGTGCTAATAAGAGTGCCTAGAGCTTTTATTTCATACTCTGGTTGTTGCTGCAGCACAGCTGAGTGAGAGTTGTTAAAATGTTGTGAGCTTTGGACATTGCTCAGCTGTTGCTGAAACACCCCCAAACACCCAAAATGGTTCAGGAGCTGAGTTAGTTACTGGAATTGCTCAGTCCAGGGAGGCCTGAAATGAGGAGTCTATTCCAGATTAATATCAGGATAAATGAGGCTCTTTGGCAACACTGGAGTTTGCTGAAATGACATATTTTCTTGTAAAGACAGTGGCCACTACCTTCAGAGGCTGAACTAATTTAATACTTGAATGCACTGAAGGAATAAGATTCTCACACTACAGAGGCATTGCAGCCTGAGCTCTTGGCCATAGATCTGTGTTGTTATGGAGGTCCCTGGCATTCTGCATGTCCTGCTCAGGTTCAGAGCAAGGGCTGCTGTGAGAGCCTTTTGCTGTCACCCAGAGCAGGGGCAGCACCTCCACACTGACCCAGGCAGCAGGACATGAGCAAGTGTAAAGCATTTCTAGATGCTTGCAAACTTCCCTTTCCATGTTGACTACATGCATGGATCCCAGATTAAAAATTACCTGGCAGGTACGGAAAGCACTGAAAGCAAACTCTTTTTTTCTATTAATAGCATGCTTGTGTATTTAATTCTCTTTTCTCCTGCCTATCACCAAGCCACACAGGGTTGTCAGGCAAAAACAAATGCCTATTTTCACAATAGGCAGAAATAGTTTTCCAAACCTTTGTGAATACTCTCAATACTGTTTGCCTCACTTAACTGGGGAATGAGAAATGCAACATGAGAGAAAATATGACTGAAATTGGGAACGAGATGTGGAACTTCAGCTTTTTCATTGCCTGATAACAAGTTCAATGCTTCATATCAGCTTCTTGCTGGCACAGGAACTGAATTTGTATTTAAGGACACAGCCAGCTTAAAACATGAAAATTGAAGTTATTTTTCAGTGATCAACCTTTTTCTGAGCAAACCTGTGCACAGAGGAGTTCTCTCAGTTCTGTCAGACCTAGTGGTTGAAAATAACTACTTAGAAAGAAATACTTTAATAATTAAATAGTCAACATTGTTTGGAGTAGGAATAGTGATTACAATAGCATCCTCTCTGTGCCTGGGCCTCTTGCCAATGAGACTCTCACATGAAAATTGATGAGTAAGCAGCAAGTTTAATATTGCAGCTTTCATTGCTTTGCTGGGAGCAGCATCGCTTCCACTAGAAAATATAGGAGAAATGCATTATCTTCTTGCAATTTATTTATAAAGGGAACAAGTTCAGAATTAGACTTTTTATTTTCTATTTCTGATTTGCCATTATCAGGAATGCATTCTCCACTTTTTGAGGCAAATATGCAGCTGTATGAATAGTATTGAACTTATTTTTCTGATTTGGACTCTGTGGACAGGAAGAAGACTATTTTCCATTTCTGTCCTTCAAAATAAAAAGGAGAGAAAGCAGTAACCCCCTGGATACTGATGTGGTGAGCCTGGTGGAAGCTTTTGCCCCTGTTTACAGAAGAGAAATGTTTGTTATACTTGTGAATGCAGGGGCCACTTCTTTGTTTCCTCACCCCCTTGATAAATGTTTCAGTATGACCAGAATCAGCTCTGTAAAATGAGATACTTTCCCAGTTTGTAGGAGTCCCTAAAGATGGTACTGAATCCTCACTGGAGCTAAAGGGAATGCAGATAATCTTCAGCAGCAGTACAATTCCTTTATTCCATCCCTGGCTCCTGGTTTGAGGCAGAACTCCTCCCCTTCACCCAGAGGTGATGCCCTGCCCAGGAGGCAGCAGCACTCCCAGCTGCAGGAGGCAGGGATCCAGCTCCTTCAGCACCTGGAGTGGCAGAGCAGCACAGGAGCTGTGGGAAGGCTGCTGGAAGGTCCTTCCTGGCTCCATTCCCACCACCACAGGCAGAATCCTGCCTTGTGCTTGGGCAGAGCACCCTGGCAGCAGCTCAGAGCTGCTCCAGCCTTCAAAAGGGCAAGGGATAACAAGTCCTGATAAAGCAGGATAGCATTTTTGCAGTGGGACAGTGTTCCAGTCTCAGACCAGGAAAGGAAAACCTCCCTGCAAGGCTTAGACACAGCCTGAAAAGCAAAATAGCACAGCCTGTCCCTGCCTTGTGTGCAGGTGAAACGTGGGGTTTATCATGAACCTCATCCCTTTCAGAGATACAAACACTGAACTGCTTTGAATCTTTGCTCTGTATGGAAAGTAACAGGTATAGAACAGTTCAGGGTGGTGTGAAGACAAAGAAGATAAGCTAATGTGGAAACTGGCCCAGCTGTGACTCAAAATCAGCTGGATTTTACCCCAAAATTGGTTTCAAGGCATTAGTTTCAAGCCCTAGGAATCATTTGTTTAACTTAGGGTGAGCCTGAGAGTTCCCCTGTAAGCCTTTAGTGCTAAGTTATATATATAACAGGTCTATATATATATATATGTATAATTTGTCCAAGTTTTTCTTTCCCATTGGTTACTTGTTTCCCCTGCATGGTTGCAGTTCTAGAATGTTCCACCCCCAAGTGTATATATTGTTTCTTGTGTTTCAGGTCTTTGGATCCTGCCCCTCCTACTGTGCCCAGCTTCTCTTGTTTGTTGTTTTCACCCTTTATTTAAATTCTTTTTGTGGGCAGCACCAACATTCCCGCTCCTTTTTCTTTTTGCCAGCCTGGCCCTGACAGGTCAGGGGACCAGGGAGGTTTGTGGCAGCCACCCTCACTGTGACAGGCTGGGGCTGGAAGCACACACGGGGGTTTGTCATCTTATTGACAGGGAAATGCAAGAAGCTTTCACAGGAGGTATTGTGTGGTGCTCCAGCAGATCCTTTCATGTCCAAATGTCCATTGTCAGGCTGGAAACAACAGCAGGAGAGCAGCATTTTTTCCTGCACTGAGAATGCTGCATTTTAGAGCATGAGGGAGAAGATGGTGCTGTACTGGGAAGCAACCTTCCAGAATTCCACAGCTCTGGGAGCTTGAAGAGAAGGGAGGAGGGCAGAAGCTGCAAGGTAGGCAAAGGCAGCATGTTTGCTGTAGGGAGGGCAGGCTGGAAACAAATGCAGAGGATTCTGCCCCATGCAGGATCATGAGGAGCCATTGCACCCTTGCCATCTCTTACCAGAGTGCTCTTCAACCATTAAATCTCCAGACTGGATTAACCCCCTGTGACCCTGCTGTGAAACCACACACAATGTACCAATGTACCCAGGCCCTGTGCCCTGCACTAAGGGTTGGGTACAAATAAATGCAAATAAAATCCCTCCCTCTCTCCTTCCTCCTTCCTCCTGAGCTTCTCCTCCCTGCTCAGGGCAGCTTTGTGTGCCCCATCCCAGGGCTGTGCTCAGTGTGCCCCATCCCAGGGTTATCCCCCAAAGGGGCTGTGCTCTGTGTGCCCCCATCCCAGGGCCATGCTCAGTGTGCCCCATTCTAGGGTTATCCCACAAAGGGGCTGTGCTCTGTGTGCCCCATCCCTGGGCTGTGCTCTGTGTGCCCCATTCCAGGGCTGTGCTCTGTGTGCCCCATCCCAGGGCTGTGCTCAGTGTGCCCCATCCCAGGGCTGTGCTCTGTGTGCCCCATTCCTGGGTTCTGGGTCCCCCTGGAGAAGGGGCTGTGCTCTGTGTGCCCCCATCCCAGGGTTATCCCCCAAAGGGGCTGTGCTCTGTGTGCCCCATCCCAGGGTTATCCCCCAAAGGGGCTGTGCTCTGTGTGCTCCATCCCAGGGCTGTGCTCTGTGTGCCCCATTCCAGGGGCTGTGCTCTCTGTGCCCCCATTCCTGGGTTCTGGGTCCCCCCAGAGAAGGGGCTGTGCTCTGTGTGCCCCATCCCAGGGTTATCCCCCAAAGGGGCTGTGCTCTGTGTGCCCCATTCCTGGGTTCTGGGTCCCCCTGGAGAAGGGGCTGTGCTCTGTGTGCCCCTGTTCCCTCCTGTGTCCTCACAGGGTAGCCAAACCCCCACATCCACACCCCCAGATTTTCTGGCTCTTGCCAGTGAAGCTAAAGGCCCCTGCAGTATCCAGGGCAGCAGGCTGTGAAATCAGGGCACAGCCATGGGCACCAGGAACATGTGAGCCCATCACTTCATTCCCATATGGGGTTCTCAAAAGCTGCAAGCATGGATTTGTATTTTTACTTCTGTCTGGCCTCAATTTGACATTTAGGAACTCTAATTTTGCAAGAATCATTCCTTAAGCATCATCAGTGCTGCCTCCTTTCCCCTGCTACGTGACCAGAGATAATAAATTGGCTCAACTGAGCCATGCTGGACATTGCTGAGGCTTTTTTCTTGAGGGCCATCAGGTACAATTGGCCAGAAATGGGAATGAATCCCTTTGCACCTTCGTGTCTGCCTTGAATGAACTCAAAACCTGGGAAAAACTTTAATCTTTGGCATGTGGGGGGGCAGGAAGGGAACTTGAGAAGGGTGAAGCAGTGGGGTGGCACAGGGTCCATTAAGCCTGGACAAGGGGGCCTCTCAGGGCCTTTTCCCTACAAAACTGGGCTGCTTTGTCTAATAATACACTGTGCAAGTGAAGGGGAGATTGCTGAGGAGGAAGAGGAGGAATAATTGCTGTTGTAATACTAAAAGAACTTTATGAAGACTTTTATTAAATCCTTATGAATTCCAGTTATAGCAGCATCTTTCACAAGTTAAATTTTTAATTTCTTAGCTATCTCATTTTGTTTTTTTAACACTGTGGAACACTCCATCTTAAATAAATGCACTGGTTCAGAAATAATAGCAGGAGAAGGACCAAAAGAGCAATACATTTTTTACTCAGACTTCTGCAAAAAACCGCCCACAACATTTATTTGATGATTGAAACAAGTAAATGAAGTCTTTATTTGCTATTTATTTGCCTTAAATAGCTGAACTTATAATTATTGGGTACCTGTGATGACACAAAGCTACAAATATAACATAAACCAGGGGATGTGCAGTACTGATTTCTAACAAATACCCCTAGGAAAGCATCAATTAACTCAAATGAGGCCATTTTCACTGAAATGTAGATGTGGATAAATAATGCATGGAAACAAAGTCTGTTTGATAAAATTCTCCACGAGGTTATTCCTGGAGCTTGCATTTGTATTGTCTTTATCTGCAGCACACAGGCTGAGCCCGTGCCCGTCGTGTCCTGCTGGAGATGCTCTGTCAGGGGGGCACAAGTCCCTGTGTCACATCACTCTGCTCCCAGAAATGGCTGAAAAGCACCCAAGTCCCAGCAGCTGCTGCCATCGTGGCTCTTTTGGTGATGCCATTAAAGGAGGGGTGTCCCCTCAGGTCTCCCTGAAATGAGTTCAGTGGCACCATTGATTGTTGGAGGAAAACCTGTGTCAATAAAAATTAACAGTTCACTTGTTACGTTCCCTGGGTGTCACATATTGAGAATTCATTTAGATCTATGCTGAGCATCCTATTCAAATAATGTCATGGTAATATTTGCCTGTTTAAGGGTTTATGTGCATGTCAGAGAGGGTATGTGAGGGGGTGTGCAGCTCAGCAGCAGAAATATAATGATGCAAAAATCAGATTTTGCTCCAAAAGTTTGTTTTAGTAGGTTACTGCTACCTCTGTAGGGTTCAGCTGAATTTGCAACGAATTTACAGAGGTGGGGTTTGTATTAAATGGAAAATTAAAACCTGCCCAATGCTTTTTCCTTTGGAATGTGTAAGCTCGGGACCTTTTAAAGTCTTTCTCCTTTTAAGTGTAGATCTTTTTGCTCTGGCAGAGGAAAATGGCCCTGTGAGAGACCAGCCAGGGACTGTGAGAGCCCAGCAGTTGATCTCAGTGCTGGGGGTGTTCTTGGCCCCCTCCCTGCCTTGGAGCAGGGCAGATATCCCGTGGCAGAGAGGAGGATGCTGCCTGGGGAATCCTGGCCTCCACAGCCTTGTCCAGATGTGCTTTTCCCTCCTTCCCACTCCTTCAGCTGGCCCTTAGAATGACCACATTTTGTTGTTCACAGGGATTTTTGCACAGGGCTTTTGCAGCAGTACCAGGGCAGTTCTCTGCATTCTGGTGGATGATAAATTGGTGTTGGTGGATGTCAGAGGTTGTGCTGTGGGATTTACCCTTCCTGCTTGGGCTGGCCATGAGTGGGGGCAGTTGAGGGCTTTGGCTCACTCCCTGTGGGTGCCTGTGTCCCATGGACAAGGTGCTTCTCCATGCAGGAGAAAGGTCAGAACTGAAGATGGTTTCAGTCACTGCCAGCCTGAGTCCCACCCATGAGCTCAGTTGTGCCTTCAGTGTTTGTAGGAGGAATTGTTTTCCTGGCTTTGTGTGCTGCTCCTGCTCTCAAGGATTGGGAGAAGCAGGAGAAGTAGGATTTTTCTGGTACAAATCATCCACTGCAGCAGAACTATTTGTGTACTTCAGACATTCTGATACAGGTTTTTGTGGTTTAACACATAAATCAGCACCTTGTCTGTTCGCAGTTTGGATTTTTGTTTAATTTTAGGCAGTGAGTAGAAACAAATTCTCTTTGAAATTCTATTAAAACGTTGGACTTTTTAGTTTGCTAAATGTAAAGTTACATGATTAAAGATATATTTTTATATAATCTAACATTTGGGATTAACTGGTACAATTTTGCCTGTTATATAAATATTTTAGTTTCTCTCAGGGCGAAGTTCATATTTACTTGAATATCAATCAGTGTTAGGGGGAATTCAATTCATTTAATGGGTGCACTGATTGTTACTTAGGAAATTTAAAAGCAGAATTCATATAAAATTATTTGATTTCAATCTTCAGAAAATGAGGTTCCCTTTGAACCCAATCCCAGTTCTTAAATATCTGTTCTATGATAATGTGGTCAATGATTTTTTTTCTACTGGGAGCTTTATTCATCTTGGCTTGGTGCTTCGTTAATGATAGATTTAAAATTTAAATAAAACCACCAGCAACTGAATTTCTGTGTCTGAAGCGACACCTCTGCCAAGACTTTTGAAATTGTGACATTATGTTATTTATTTTTCCTTAGAAATCGGATTTAGAAAGAGTAGCCAGATATCTCCTGATTTAATTCTATTTTTTTTGCCTATAGAATGAAAATTTTGCTCACTCCTTTTGAAGGCTGCTAAGATTATAATGCTTTTTAGTATAAAACCAATTTGGTTTTCCTGAATTCTCATGGCAAATAGCAGGTTTTAGGTTTCTGGTTTACAAAAGCTCCTTGAGTGTGGTAATAAATCAGATCTCAGAACTGCTGTTCTGCTCTTGCATGGGATGTTTCCCTGTTGTCTGCTCTGTGGAGCTGTGCTGGAGGAACAGCTGCCTGTTCATCCAACAGGACAGGATCCAAAGAGGAGAAAAAGAGCCAGACAAAATATCTTACTTATGAATTCTGGTTTAATAAATGTGCTTTCTATGAATGATTCATGGATTTTGTGATTACATTCAATTATTTTTCAACAGCTCATGCTTCATTTCATCAAGAATTTCAATCAATGCCAAGTGATTAATTATCATTCTCCTAGTAGCCTTTTGTCTAATAAACAGTTCTAATGATCATGTTCAGCCTTGGCATGCACACATGTCAGCCATGTACTAATCAACCACTCCTGGAACTGGATGCTTTGGGTCTGGTTTTGGGGAGACAAAGCCCCAGTCTCCTTCCCTTGGCTTGCCCCTTCCATCCCAGATAAAAGCTGTAGTTGAGCAGCAAAGGCCAAATTTCTTCATGCAAGAATTCCTTTGTGCCATGGTGAAATATTGTTAATTCCACTGTCTTGGCCTTTAATTTTTCATCTCCTTTTGCACAATACATTCAGGAAACTTTTTGGAGCGGCTTTCCCCACCCTGTTCTGGGTGTTCTGTGTGTTCATTTCCATCCCCACTCTGCTAAACCCCAGATCCCCACAAGCCAAAGGAGCCTCTGGCTGAGCCTCATCTGTGTGTGGCAGATGAAGCTGATGCTGGTGCCCTTTTTGGGTTCAATTCTGAAACACCTGCAGGCAGAACCTTTCCAGAGCAGGGCTGGATTCTGCAGAGCTGCCTCATGGCTCCAGGCATGCTGCTCTTGCATACCTTGGAACAGATGGTTCATTTAAGCACTGGCAGAGTACCTCAGCTAATTGCTTGAGACCTCCCATTTTTCCTCTTTATTTGGGGAAGGAGTGGGCAGCCCTGCCTGCACAGATATGTGAACATATGAATGGTAAATGAAAACAGAATGGGAAATGTGAAACCACCCTTAATTGTGTGAGTGGCTTTCTTGAGTTCTCACAAAATGAATTAAGGAGGAACAATAAGGATTGTGTGGATTGGCACTTGGGGAACTGGATGCATTTGTAGCTGTGCCAGCTGTGTGTTCCACCAAAGGCTTCCTGCCCTCTCACAGCTTCCTCCTCTCTTGTGGGAGGCTAGGATACAGATGGAGTGATGATTCCCCAGAAAGGCCTCCCAGACTCTGGTGTGTTGTCTTTCAGCACTGGATTTTCTGTGTGCCTGTGTTTAAAGGCACTTGACAGATTTTTGGTTTGCTAATTTAATGGATTTTTGGATTTTTTTAACATTCCTAAAATCCAGGGGCACAATATGCCACTTAACTTCAGTGTGAGGAAGTGAGATATTTGTGTTAATTCTGGACATACATTCACACATACACATTTTGCAAAACACTGAAACTTCTCCACCTTGTCCTTGCTGCCCTTCTCTGCACCTTTCTGTGTGTCCAGGGGATCCAGAGTCTTTTGTGGATGGGGGAAAAAACCATAAACAGCCTTTGGGATGTGACTGCAGATGGATATCCAGTAGCTTTTTCCCTTCTAATTTCTAAGACTTTGCTTTCTCTTTTTGTCCTTCTGGAGCACTGAATGATCTGTTTGAATGCCAAGGGCGTTCACATTCAGGGGGGCCTGGGAGGGCTTTCTGCAGTTCCATGCCCACTACCCTTGGTGATTCTCAGGAGCTTTTCTCCCCGTGCAGCCTTTCCCCTGGTCCCTGGGGGTGTTGCTGACTGGCCCAGGCTGCTGCAGGGCTCTTCCTGCCCCTGGAAAAACCTAAACCTTATTCCTGTCCTGGGAGCTCTTCCTTGTCCCATGGCAGCTCGGTATGAGGGACCTGGGGATGCATGGCTGAATGTTTTGGGAATTGCCAATGCAATCTGCTCCACCTCCATTCCAGCCCTTTGGGGTGTGCTTGGTGTGTGATCACAGCCTGTCCCTTTGTCCCCAGCTGTGCTGTCCCTGCTGAGGGTTTGCACTGCTGAGGCTGCTGTGACAGTGCAATTTATTTAGAACTGAGTCACCACGTGGACACCTCTCAACACAAAGTTATTTTTTCCCTTTTTTACCCCAAGGCAGGCTTACAGCAGAGGGAAATGCCAGGCCCGGGGAGTTTCTTTGCTGAGTTTAGTCCTTATTTTGATTAGGAAAATATTGTTTTTCACCATGTAAGACATCATGGATCAGGCTAAAGTTGCACCTGATCAACTTTCAGTTTCCAGTTAATGAATTATGATAAAGTTAAAATGAGCTTTTTCATAGATCTGGAATGAATTTCATTTTTCTGGTGGTTTTTTTTGTACTGTTTTATTCCTGTGGTGCTATGGAAAATCCAAGACTGTGTCATACAAGCAGGAACTTGGGAAGATGAGTGAGAAACCGTGCCTGGTGTATCCTGTGCCTTTTAAATTCTACATGTGTACTCCAAATTTACAGTCCAAGGGAGATGGAGAGAGAAACCAGGTCCAAGAGAGTAAAATTTGAAAATTACAAATGTACTATTTACTGTGAAATTCTGTGTGGAAAAAAGTCTTCTTTTCTTAGGCATAGTTGGTAAGTGAGGGTGTTCCTAGCCCACTAGCATTAGCAAACAGATGTATTTCCACAATAAATGTAATAGTTCAGCCCTCACATTGCAGAGAGCCTTTGAAAGGCATTTTTCATGCAGCAGGGTCATTGAATGTTTAAGTTCTTGCAAAGATGGAATCCCAGTCTATTGCCTAAAAGGAAGAGAGAGGGACAATGTTATATGAGGCTTCAGTGGATTGTTTATTGACTCTCTCTGTGCCTTTGAGCATAAACAAGTTTAAAATCCCTGTTCCCTATCCTGCTCCCCTCTCCTGGGGGAGCTGGGCTGTTTCAGGGAGCTCCTCAGTGCTGAATGGAGCCGGGGTTAGGAACACACCAGGGTGCCCTGTGCAGGGTACAACAGGCAGGACAGGAATTCCTCACACCAGCAGCCTGCCCACGCCGAGCACGGAATTGGAAGAACAAATCTGTGCTTAGAATCTAACAGGGGAAGGAGGAATAAGAGCCAGATAATATCTGTAAGTGTTTTCAAGAAGCATTCAGAAGGGCTACTGCTGTGAGGTAGAGCTAGCCAAGATAAACATTTCATTTCAGGGCAAATCACCTATCACAATGGATACAAATATTAGGAACTCTGAAATGGGTGGTAATGTAGGTTCTCAGTTGAATTTCTGCTGTACTTTGTATTTCTTATCACCTGTATACATTAATAAAAATACACTCAGGCTTGGGAACTGCGAAGCATTTAAGTGTGATAAATGCTCTGTCTAGTGTCTAATAAGGATGATATCTAGCAGATAATATCACAATATTAAAATATATAACAGTATTGTAAAGCATGCAGTTGTAGTCTTACAGGGCACAATAAAAGTACATCTTAATAGCAGCAGGAACATGACCAGAAATTCCAAAGAAACACAAGATGAGAAACATCAGTCTGCAGCTCTTCTGTTGAGTGCCTCAGTCTGAAGGCCAAAATAGTCCAGTGTCAGATGGAAAAGGTGTCATCTGCATCTTCTTTTGAGGCTTCTCTGAACCTGGGTGAATGGTTTTGGCATCCAAATTGCTTTGTTTGATGGAAAACTGAGGATGTTCCTCAGTACACCTCATTCAGGATAGGGAAATGGAGAGCCTGGAAAAGAAATAAAAGAGCTGAGAGAAGGACTGAAATAAAGACATGGCACTTTAGTATGAAACCTGAAGTTGTTAAACACTCCCATAATAGCTCCACAGCTCCTGGCAGGCAGCTGCTGTGCTTCTAACAAGCTGACACAGCCTGGGCTGGGCCCACATTGATGCCCCTGATGAATATCCATCTTCATCTGCTTGGGAGTGAGCCTTAGCTTGAACCACTCTGGAAACCTTACCTGAATGGACATTTTATATGCAGAAATACATTTAGGACCAAGCCAGAGAAAGAAATTATTTAATTTGTTGAAACATGTGCTTGTGGGGCTTTTCTAGAAACATGTTCCCTGCTCTTCTCAGCAGAGGTTTGGAACTTCCAGGGCTTGGCTTTGGCAGCTCTAAGTGCTGCCCACTGAACCCTGATCTTCACTCAGAACATGGGAAGGAGTCCCTCAGGAGCAGGATGGCCACTGCAAAGGCACATGGTTGGGGAAAAAGGGAAGAATTTGGCTGCTGAGTCTCAGGGCTCCAGATTTGTGTGTGTGTGTGTGTGTTTGACGTTTTGGGAGTTCAAACCTGCCTTGGGACATTTGGGGTATTAACATTACTGAAAGTTCTTGGTTTTCATGTGACTCCTGGTTTTCATGTACTTCTACTCACTGGGAAGTGCACGTTGCCCTTTTACTTGAGGTGTCTTGGATAGTCTGGTGCTCATTTTTTACCTTAATCTCTGTATTAGCACCTTTCTGACTCACAGTATTCCCATAAAGACAAATTATTTGGAAAACTACAAAGTCCTACAGCAATGAGGTTCATTTACAAAGCAAATTCAGTATAGAGGAATAAATAAAACTGAGCAGGTAATAAGGAGAAATATAGAATAATTGCTTCTCAAAAGATACTTATCATACTAGGAACCAAATTAGAAATGTTGAAGTAAAAGTAATACATACTGAAGCAAGTAATTAAGATTTTCAACATACATGGAAGAGAACAAAGAAGTTTTACTGTCAACTTTGAAAATAATTCTTCTTGAAAATTCTAAATACGAACCTCATGCTGAAAGGACTCTGCAATGCTAACTGATACTTAGGGGGGAGTATTTACATATATACATAAATTTTATTTTCTAATAGAGTTGTGCAGGGGACTGTTTGTCCTCCCACTTCATATTCTGTGTCATTGGTTGAAATAAATTTCAAGAGACTGGTTTTTCATAAGTTTTATGGATTGTAGAAATAAGGAAGGACCCAATATACCAATTTTTACTTGCTTCTTTGCATTCTAAAGAATAGCTTTGTACTGAAAGCTCCATACTTATGGAGAAAATAATACTGCAGGAATACAAAATAGAAAATTCCAGCATATTTAAAATGTTCCTGAAGCTTCCAAACCCAACTGCATGTAAGGATCATACATTTATGAATAAAGTTTAAAGTTTCCCAACCACACTGCTTACATTTTTGTAATGTGCTGTAGCCATGTGGCCCTTGAAGTGTCACAGGCCACATTTTTAGTGCTAACAGTCTTGGTATTTTGATTAAATAAAACAATTCCAGTGGCCATGCCTGAGTTTTGCATGTTATGAACCCAAATTTAAGCTATATATTATTCCTACTAAAGCCACACTGCTGCTTGAATAGTTACTCAATTTAAGCCCCTTTAACTGGATGTTCCTTGTTGCTTTTCAGCTGCTGAATTTCCTCTCCAGCAGACATTTCCTCCTTTTTAAATGTCATATTTCCTCATGTGCACCATGGTTTTACTGGCTCTGGTAGCTTTCTCATCCCCAATAAAGCAGATCTGCAGATGAGCCTCCTCAGGTACCGTGAGTGACACGAAATTTCACCTGATATGTTGTGAAACTTTATTGCTATTGGCAAATGACCCACGAGTGTATTGTAGCATAAACTAACATTGTCTGACTGACTGGTAATGAGCTGATTAGTAATGCAAAATAATTGCAAACAGAATTGATACTGCACTCCTGTGAAAAACAGCAAAATCAGTACGGTTCCACCTCTCAGGCTGTAGCAATTTTTCTATTTTTTTGCTTATGTATTTAAGTTGTGGAATTGACTCTCCCTAACCTGTTCTTTCTCAGAAGAAATGCATTAAATCTACGAGGTGAAATAGGCATAGGTGAACAATGATACTTAGTGGTTTTACAGTCTAGCTTGTGAACTGTATTACATCATTCTTTTGTAGGGAATTAAATTCTTCAAGTCCCTTCAAGTATGGTCCACATGTGCAAATGATTATTGGAATGTGGCAGCTACATTCTTTGGGAGAAGCAAAGCAGAATGGCATCCTCCTAATTAAGCTTCTGCCTTCTGGAGGAAGAAGAAAAAAGGGGGGAAAAGAAAAAGACTGAGGTTCTTACTTAAGTGGCATTTGCAAGACAGAATCAATTGAAAATTAACTTCAAGTTCCTGTCTCAGACAGATTTTAATGCATGTCTGAGTGCCTTTAAGTCCATTGACCAGCTTATAAATGAGCACAGAGTTCTCCCTGAGGCACCCAGGGCTTGCTGGGATCCCGCCCTTGGGCTGCTCCCAGTGGCACTGACAGGCTGAGGCCTTGAACCAGCCTGCAACCATCAGAATAACCATCCTGTCAGTGGGCTGGGATACCCTGAAAGGGGAGTTGGGATAAAATTACTGTTTATACTTGCAGAACAGGACTGGCCAATGCCCTCTGGCAGAGTGGTACTGGGGGAGAGGATGCTCTCAGAGTCTCTGCCACAGCCATAGTTTCACAAATCTTCCAAAGACCATTAGTGCTGTAGGAATTCATCACCCCTGAGGAACGTATTTACATCCACACTGATAGAATTCCTTATTGCTCTAGTGAGGAGGAAGGAGCCAGGACAGCAGAGAGACAAAGAAAGGACCATGTTGTTTGGATTTTTTAAATATTTTGAAAGTTTTGAAAGCGTCATTCTAATCAGGTGAAGCAATTCAGTAACAATTTTGATTTGAAGACTGCTTTTCAGGGGTTTGAGCTCTTTCACAAGACTGTTTAGGAAATAATTCTCATAAAGTGTTTTAAGCCACTCTGTCATTCCCACTTGAGTTAGTGAGAAATAGTATCTTCCCAGATTGCCTTCCCCTACCCAAATCAAGAATTGAATTTCCAGTTAATGATTTTATGTTTTCTGTTAAGTTTTATGTTAATCTGACCCACAATAGTTTAAGTGACTCATTGATTTCCTTATTTTTTAAACTTTTGTTGCCATTTTAAACTTAGTTGAGTCCTGTTTGAAATGGGAATGTAGTTTCAAAGCATCAGTCCAAATGTTGCTTTAAGGAATTTCCTGGGTGATTTCACAGCTTGTGTGTACACCAGGGAAAAGACTCAAAAAGCAAGCAACAAGTCCAGGGGGATTTTCATGGCAATGAATATTAAGAAAGCACAAATTTATGGCCTGAAAGTTTTGGTGCCCATATAAATTTGTATATTTCCCCATTGAATTATCCCAATGTGGATAATTTACCTTAAAGGAACCACTTTGTGAGTGAAGATCATTTGAAGCATAGAATGTCCTGAGCTGGAACATCCACCAGAATCATGGATGCAGCCCCTGGCCCTGCCCAGACCCCCAACAATCCCCCCAGGATGATGGATGCAGCCCCTGGCCCTGCCCAGACCCCCAACAATCCCCCCAGGATGATGGATGCAGCCCCTGGCCTTGCCCAGACCCCCAACAATCCCCCCAGGATGATGGATGCAGCCCCTGGCCCTGCCCAGACCCCCAACAATCCCCCCAGGATGATGGATGCAGCCCCTGGCCCTGCCCAGACCCCCAACAATCCCCCCAGGATGATGGATGCAGCCCCTGGCCCTGCCCAGACCCCCAACAATCCCCCCAGGATGATGGATGCAGCCCCTGGCCCTGCCCAGACCCCCAACAATCCCCCCTGTCCATGCCTGGTGCCCAAAGGCTCCTGGAGCTCCGGCAGCCTCGGGGCTGTGCCCATTCCCTGGGCAGCCTGGGCAGTGCCCAGCACCCTCTGGGGGAAGCAGAACCTTGCCCTGCTCTGCAGCCTGAGCCTGCCCTGGCCCAGCTCCAGCCACTCCTGGGTGCTGCCCCTGGCCTGAGCAGAGCTGCCCCAGCGGGGAGTTGGGCAGGTGATGTTTGTCTGGAAGGAGTTGGTGATGAGATGAATGAGCCCAGATGGCTCCTTGGGTGCTTGGAGCTTTGCTGCCCCTTTTGTGGGGTTTGGCTGTGGCTGCTGTCATGCTTGGGATGATTTCCTCCCAGGCTGGGTACACAGCTACCTTTTCTTTCCCTCATTTGATTATTTCTCACTTGCATTTCCTCTCCCTTCTGCTGCTGTTTCCAGGCCAAGTACATTTCATGAAAAATACCATTCTCCATCAGAATGTGTGCAAGTCCCAGGAAAAAAATATTTCAGCTTAGGAAAAAAGGGAATTAGAGAACAATTCCATAAACAGCAACTGTAGCACCATCACCACCACAGCCTGCTAAGAGCTCCATTTATGAGTGCAATTAGGCATATGGATAGCTCAGGTTTTGTCATCAGCCCAGAATGGGACAACTTAGTGAGGCAGATTCAATCTAAATCTATAACAGTAAAGCTGGTCTAAGATGTAACCCTATAATATGCCTGGAAATGAGAAGTTGTTGGAGAACTGCTTTATTTGGCAACATTTGCTAATGAAAGGATGCAATTCCATGCAGCAGGGAAAAGGATCCCTGACAGACATACCTGCCTGATGCAGGGGTTGAATGCCTCAGATTTATCAAAAATAACTGGGGGGGAATCAGGGCAGGGGGGACAGTGCTGTGCTCCCAGTTAAATCACTCTGAGGGGCCAAGCAGGAAAAAAAGGGAATAATCTTGTGTACAGGATAAGAACAGACTGAAACAGAGACACAGAAATAATGAATGTAGGCATTGCACCAAAAATGATTTTGTATCCTGTGTGCTTTGAGGCAGTTGTGACTGAGCTTTGGGTTCCAACAGGAGCAGACACTTGTGCCCCATTTGCAGCTGGGTAATTACAAACCTTCTGCCCTCTGCTTAAAAGAGACAAAAACCCACCTTCTGTTGGAGCAAGACAGAAAGCGATATTATCCATGTGCTATCTTCAAATAGAGCTAAATAATTTTCTGCTCATTAACTTAATTTACTGGTTTGTGCTTCCCTGTTTGTGGGGTTTGAGTGGCAGTGCCTTGTATGGCATTGCTGCTGGTGGGGGGCAGAGGGGAATCACTGGGATTAGCATACTGGGTTCAAATATTTCTGTTTTCTCCTTGCTTCCCAGGCAATAATCATATTTAGCAACTTCTGTAACTGTACACCAGATTGTCAGGGAACAAACATCTATGGGGGTGGTTCTCATAAAATTTTGCTGCTTGCTGAAGTAGAAAATGAGTATAATCAAGCATGGGACTGTCAAAGTGCAGCACTCCCAGAGAGCCAGGGGTTTGGTGCCTCTCTCCTGCACCAGAAATCCAAGCCCTGCTGCTGTTCAGAAGCTCTGTTTTCTGAGCAGTGCTGTTGAAACATCCCCAATTTTGGTCTTTCACTGGTGCTGTAACTTTGCACTTTTAGGAATTCTCCAGACCAAAGTTATAATAAATTCATTGAGTAGTAGCTGAATTTGGGCAATTATCTCATTTCTGCTCTGATTAATTTTATTTTTTCTTCTTGTCTATTTTCAATTCAAATAGAAAATCATTCTCTAACTCACAGTTTTGCCAGATGTGGATTTGTAAGCAGCAATGGGCCTATTTTACATATCAGTTGGACCCACAGATCAAGTGGGCTTAAGAGGAGCATGCTAGCACCTTAGCAATGAACCACAGAATTTTGTATTTAATTTTGTATTTAAATCCAGAGTAGAATGTTTATAAAAAGCAAATTGTTCCAGTGTTTCCCCAGCACTTTTCAGCTCTGCTAAGCTGGAGTCTGTTTTCAGGAGATGAACTGCCCCTTGTTCCATGATAGGGATGCTTTGAGGGGTCTTTGAACAACAGAGCTGCAGATGGTGCTGGGGCAGGTGGAGCAGCTCAGCACATTAATGAGTGCACAGACACACCCAAACATTCAGTACACAGAGATATTTTGAAATGGGGTTTTGCAATTATCTGTAGAATAACAGAAGGGTTTGGGTTGGAAGGGACCTTAAATCCCACCCAGTGCCACCCCATCCATGGCAGGGACACCTTCCACTATCCCAGGCTGCTCCCAGCCCCAATGTCCAGCCTGGCCTTGGGCACTGCCAGGGATCCAGGGGCAGCCACAGCTGCTCTGGGCACCCTGTGCCAGGGCCTGCCCACCCTGCCAGGGAACAATTCCTCATTGCCAAGATCCCATCCAGCCCTGCCCTCTGGCACTGGCAGCCATTCCCTGGCTCCTGTCCCTCCAGCCCTTGTCCAAAGTTCCTCTTCATCCCCCTTGTAGGATCCCTTCAGCACTGGAAGAGTACAATGAGAGTTACCTTGCTTTCATATTTTGCACAAGTGAAATATGTTTGGATTTGGGCGGTGGGAGGGGTTTTTAGACCTATTGTTTATAGTTTGGAGCTTTTTAATTTTCAAGTGTTTACAGAACTGAAGGGCAGCATTGTCAAGGCAATGAAAAGACTTGATTCATGGCAATAATGTGCTAATTTTTGTTGGCATCAATGAAACAATCACTCGGAATAGAGATGCAGGAACATGAAAAATAAGTGAAGAACATAATACTTATCAATGAATTTGAAAATCATTAGCGGTTTTGGAGTGTTTCCTTTGTGAGCCATGTAAGAGCTTCTCTGCACAGGAGTTATTTTAGGTTAATTAAGAGAGGAACTGTTCAAAGTAAGGCATGGCAAGTGTGGAACTTCTAGACTGGCTTTTAAACCATGAACCCATCTCCTGCCTCAATCAGAATGAATTTTCAGCTGCAGAGAAGACAAAACTTAATTTTAAGTGGATTTTTTTTCCTTGATTCATGTTGTCTGGAAGTCAGTTACCTTAATTTTTATTTAAAATCAAGAAACTAATTTGCTCACTGCCTTGGCCAAAAGTAGTTTTTAACAGTGTTGCATAGTCCAGTCCATTTCAGCTTCTGACAAAGCCACTTTCTTCCTTTTTTAAGGAACTTAATGGCCTTGTGATCATGTGGAGCTGCATTGATACCACTGCTCTCTCTGAATAGCCCTGCTCTGCAAGTGGCTGCATCAGCTTTAATGGAACAACTTGAGGCAAAGACGTGCTGCTCAGTTTGGGTAGACTGCAGGATCCTGCTCTTTAGAAAGGACTAAAGGAAATAAGAAAAAAACAAAACAACCCAAACTTCTCTCCTTTCATGTTTCTTATCTAGCTGAGCAGAATGAAAATGGGGATTTGGGGTTGTACATGATGCTGATGAAAAGCGAGATCTCGCCATTAATGTGTGAACATTTTTGCACACCTCCACAGTAGGGATTTTCCCTAATGCCTCTTGCATTAACAGCTGTGACAGGAACTCTGCTTCCAGCAGCTTCAAGTGGTTAAATCAATAATAGAAAGAGTTTAAAAATACTAATCCAGCACTGCTATGTGAACATCCCCTGCCCAGCCTGCCGACTCTGTATGCAAACAGATAATGGTAAGCATCAATAATTTTCACTGCTGAATTTTTCCATGTCTAAAATTTCAGGAAATCCTGCCTCAGATAATTTTTCAGAGGGCAGAAGCAGAGTTAGATACGTGATGTGTAGCCATATGCTAAGAGAAGTGATTCACCATTGCTGATGGAAGGAATTGAACCAGTCTGAATTGGCAGTGGATAATTTGACATATGCAGCTAGGCACTGCCTAGGCCCAGCATTTCTGGGGTGTGAGTGCCTCTCATCATGCCAGATAAACAGGAGCAGCTGAAATTCAGAAGGTGTGATGCCCTTGTCAGGAACTGGAGGTGGAACAGAACAATTTTCCCATCTCTTGTGATTAGAAATGTGTGTTAGTAGATGCTCTTTGCTTCTGAAATAGGGATGGTTTGGGAGTAAATTGAGGAGATTATAAAGATCTAATAATTCCAGCAGCAGCACCAAGGCTGTATCTGGTAGGAACAGTGCAGCTCTACTACAGGTGGTGAGGACTGAGTGTGTTGGGTGTCAAACATGCCAAGGTTCAGCTGGGATAAATACTGAAGGTGGTGAGCTTGGTGGGTTTGGTGGCCTCGGATCAGCCAAAGCTGAGTTCTGCTGGGCACACCTGTGGGGTTGGGAAAGCTGGGGAGAGATTGCTGAGCAGTTTGGGTGGAGAGTGCCTTACTGCAGGTGCAAGGGGTGCTGTCCCCTGATGCTCTGCTCAGTGTGGGAGGTGGTGGGCAGTTCCTGTGCTGCCCTGACCTGGGCTCTGCTCCTGGCCATGGAGCTGCAGGAAGGCTTTCCTGAGCAGTCCAACAGCTTTGCATGTGCATTTCTGCACTAGAAGGTGAACAGGCAGCCTAAATAAATGTGTATCCAGCTTCCAAGCCAAGCTGAGGAAAACATTTTTGAAAATGCAAAGGGTCTTCACAGTGAGAAAAATCCTGGAATGTGCCTTGGAAGCAATGGTGATCTAAGGTCTCCATTCCCCATAGTGTAAATGTGGTTATAAATTTCTAACTCCCATTTAGGGATTGGAAACTTTCTGTGAGTTTGTAAAGTCTAACTAACCCCAGTCCATCCCCAAGTACCCCACTCCCCCCTCTAAAGATGTGCTGTAATCTGGGCACTAAACCAGGTGGTCCTCACCCATGGCTCAGTTAACAAGGAGCACTCCACACAAAATCTCCTGTAATTCAGTTGAAAGGTGCCCTGTAATCTCCCACTGCTACTCATTTCCTGCCTATTATTTATGATTCTAGCTTTGAAAATAGTTTATCCCATAATTTGACTTTGAGTCTGTTCAGTCCACACTTTGATCTAAAAGATTAAGATGGCTGGGTTTTAGATGTGGTCCCTCGACAGAGATCACAGGGAATTCATGAGGGCGTGGGGTATAAAAATAATTAGGGAGAATATCAATGTACAATACAAAAAGTTGAGCTTCTTTGCAGTAAACACCTCCCAGTAGAAAAATGAAAATGAATCTCAGTCCATGTATTCCCAGTGAATCTCTGCCATATTAAAACCCTAGATGGGAGTTAGAAATTTATAATCAGACTTGCACTGTAGGGATTTGAGGCATTAGTTCATCTTTGCATCCAAGGCACATTCCAGGCTTCTTCTCCCTGTGAAAAAACCTTTGCATTTTCAAACAGACCAGGAGGCTAAGTCATGTTTTGCCATTGCTAGTATCACAAAAATATATTTTCATATTTATAGGAACCAGCAATTGGATTCTATGGAAGGAGAGTCCATATATCATCCCTCTCCTCTATCTGTTCTGCAGTCATGTGGGGCTTTCCTCTGTTCAAGGAATTAGTCAAGCATGTAATAAGCAGATCACTGACAGTTTAAAATTATTTTTCTGAAATGGTGCATCGTCAGTTGACTGGAGACAACTTATTCCAGGGATTTCTTCCAAATATAAAAGTGGCCTTTGGCTTTGAAGCCAACTTTATATTTGGGTTTTTCCCCCCCAAAATTAAAACAAAATAACTCATGGAGTAATGTGCTGTGTGCACATGATGCTCTGTAGTGCTGTATTTTGTATTTGCTTTGAAACAGAATTGGGAAGAGAATGGGGATTAACTCTGCATGTGAGATTTAACCTTAACTCTTTGTATGTCCATGTGTATTTCCAGTGTGTCTGTTGTGGGACCTGGAAGCACCCTAGGAGAGGGGGTGATGCTGGGGAGGGCAAAGGGCAGCTGGGCAGTGCCTGTCCCTGTGTCCCCATGTCCTTGTGCCTGTGCCCCTGTCCCCATGCCCGTGTCCCTGTGCCTGTGTCCACTTCCCTGTGTCCTTGTGCCTGTGTCCCTGTCCCCATGCCCATGTCCCTGTCCCTGTGCCTTTGTCCACTTCTCTGTGTCCCTGTGTCCCTGTCTCCCTGCCCATGTCCCTGTCCCTGTGCCTTTGTCCACTTCTCTGTGTCCCTGTGCCTGTGTCCCTGTGTCCCTGCCCATGTCCCTGTCCCCGTGCCTGTGTCCTTGTCCCTGTGTCCCTGTCCCCATGCCTGTGTCCCTGTGCCTGTGCTCCTGTGCCTGTGTCCCTGGGCTGCCATGGCTGCCCAGGTGGCTGTGCCAGGCTGAGCAGGTGGCAGCTGCAGGGCTGCCATGTCACTGTCAGGTGACATACCCAAGCATGGCACGGCCACATCCCCATGCCCCTGCTACTGTCACTGCCCATCACTGCTGTCTGGCAGTGCCAGCAGCAGCTCTGATCTCCTGGGACTCTGTGCCAGCTGCAGGTGCAGCCTGTGCCCCACAGGACCCATGGAGGGCGTGGGGCACTGAGCAAACCACGCTCGCTCCTGTGGTGGCTGCAAAGCTGAAGGTTGGGGAAGACATTTGTTCTGAATTTTGTGACTCTGTTTGGACTGGGATTCTGGGTTATTCTGCCATGAGATTTGAGCTAACAAGCTTTGCTGAGGGTTGGAAATGTTTCTTGAATCTGTTCCTTCTTAAACACCATTGTGCTGTCAGTAATTCCTCATAGGAGGATGCTGTTACCTGTGGACTTGTGTTAAGTCACCATTTTGCCAGAAGGAAGTTCATAATCTGTCACAGCAACAAATCCCTGGATGGGCTGGGCTCACACCTGTACAGGGAACCCTCAGCCAAGGCTGGTCAAGCCTAGATGCAGAGACACCAGTGCCCAGAGATCAGTGCAGAGAGAGATCCCAGCCAAGCAGCTGTTTAACCCAGATCCAGCCAAGCAGCTGTTTAACCCAGATCCAACCAAGCAGCTGTTTAACCCAGATCCAGCCAAGCTGTTTAAAGCAGGGAGTTTCAAACCCCCTAGATAAAGAACCTTCCATAATAAACTGTTGCTGCTGTTTTGTGCATTTCTGAGAGTTTGTGTTGTCCCTGCCTCTAACCAACAACCCCATGGAACAATAACCTTGTGCTGTTTTATGTTGTCTTGTGTCAGCTGTGTTTATCTGCCATACTTAAACAGCTACTACTCTTAAGTTCCTTCTTCTTTCACTAAAAATTATTTTACTTTATTTTACTTTAACACTAAAATAAAAACATGTCTGTGAGGGGTGGATTTTGCCTATCAGCTTCTGACTGAAACAGATTTTTGGTTGGGCATTTGAAAATCATTCAAATTCAATCATTTGAAAATCATTCAGAGAACAGAGTTATCAGAATTGACTCAGAATTTCTGAGGCAGTGGGTCATAGAAACAAATAGAAAATTAAGGAAGGATTTTGAAGAGAGGCTTCTATAATTGTTCTACAGTTCCTTACCATTTTATCTAGAGAATAACCTCAAGGGAAAATGGAACATACCTGTTCTTTAGTTCTATAGATGCCTCTTCTAGGAGTCAAACTTTAGGTTGGGCTTTTGGGTTGCAGATTTCTTTATTTTTTAATGAAATATATTTAATTTCAAGGCAACACTGTTTAAAATTTGGTGCAAGAGAAATATTTGGCTGGTAGTATTTCTTCTGTCTGTTCTGTAGGAACTCCTGCCTTCTTCCTTCCCTGTTTTCCCTTCTTCCTTAGGAGGCTGCAGGAAGCATAGCAGGCCCCCAGGTACTGTACACCTTAAATCTCCACTGGACACTTAAATACATGTAAAAGCACAGAGAATGCTTGAATCTTGGTGGAACTGGGTGATTTGCCCCATGCTGCCCTGCTTTATATTTTCAGTGAGTTTTTATGTATTCAGCTTTTCCTGATACCCTCTGGAGAGGTCTTCTGGTTATTTCTGTTTGGGGATTCCCATCTTGGCCAGCCAAAGATTGACCCTATTATTGTATCAATTAGTCTCATTCCCTTTAGCTGGGGAACCAAATCTAAGTGAATCTGAATTACTGTTCTCAAGTGCACACTAAATTATGACATAAATACAAGTGTATAATTAATGACAACCACTTGAACAGTATTGCATAGGCAATTTCACTTAAAAAATACATAAATTCAATAGAGCCTGAAATATGAACTCGAGGTGTTAAATGCAGCACTTGGAGGATTTCAGAAGGCTGTATTTTCATATTTGTGAATATCTAGGTATGAAATCTGGATTTAGTGGTGGAAAAGGGACTGCATTTATGTGTGTGTGTATCAGGATATACAAACACATGGTGTGTGTAGGAATATACATGCAGGAGAGGCTGCAAATTACTGAAAATGAAATTAAAGAAGGATACTGAAAACAGAGATGGTATCAGAGCTATCTCTGCCAAAGCATCCCATAGTAAATTTTGAATAGACTTGCTGAAACCTGCATTCTAGTATCAAATCAATTATGAAGTTAAAATATCTCCCTAAACTAGGAAGAAATGTGTTTGAATTCCCATTTGATGCCCTATCTCATGGGTTGGTTTTATCGTGCATTGTTTCTTGGAACTGAAACCTGGCTAGCTCTTCTTAGAACTGTGATTTTATTTGACCTGAATAATATTCATCCATCACTTTTGTTTTTGAAAGCATTAATATCTTGCAGCAAGGCTTCAAAATGGATTAACTTCCTAATCTTTCACTCTGGGAGACTTGGGTTAGATCTGTCAGAGGTGAGAATGATAGTCAATATGTTATTTGGCTGGTAAAGAGGAGTAGATAAGGTGGTGCTGTGATCCAAGAGTTCATTTGCAGAGCTCTGCTGCACAGTAGATAGGTAGTTGCTTTAAAAAAAAAACCCAAAACAAAACTCCAAACATTTATTTTTCACTAGCTATCAAAATAAGAGCATAAGTGGATTCCTAGAATGCTGTGAGAGGAAAGGGGTGAATTCTAGCCTTGGTTCTGATTTTGTTTGGTTTAAAGTGCAGTGATCAACAAAGTTATGAATATGAATATATTTATTTTCCACACTAAATGCAGAATATACGGAAAGCAGAAGCAAACAGCTCTTCTAGCATGTTGTGATAAACTGATGTTGGCTATCAGACTGAAATTAGGTGTGTTGGTGTCTCTGTTAGCAAAGAATTCACTGGGAGAGGTGTTTATGGGAATTGACTGTGTTGGAATAGGTGCAGGATGAAAATAAATGTGTGTGTGTATTGAAGTGTATGATCCCATGGTTCAAGTCACTCTGAGACAGGGAATGCTGGGATCAGGTGGGGACTGCAGAGCAGATGATTCTCAGCACAACTTGGCATTGATTTTTCTACCTAATTAAGAGCTTTTACATCCCTTATAAGTAAATATCCCTTATAAATATATATCCCTTGTAAATGAATATCTTGGTTTAAAAAGACAAGTGTCTGGTAAGGAAAGCAGGAGCCTCCCTTGAAATGGGAAGTGTAAACCCCCTCCCTCTGAATTAGTATAATTTTGAAATTAAGGGGCTATCAGGCAAAGATATGAGAGTAGGAAAAGCAGTTCTTTATTAGGAAAAATTAAAAAAATTAAAATGCACTAATATAAAACAACAGTGCCAGAGTCAGAATAGGAGCTGACACCCTGTGAGTGGCACAGTCCCATTCAGTGGTGGCTCAGATCTCCTGCAGCACCAGGTGTGGTTCTGTTGGAGCAGGGATCCTGGACAAGGGTGGAGTTTTCCTCTGAAGCTCCAGGGTGCTGGAGTTGGGCCTGGGAATGCAGTGGAAAGGCTGTCCTGGTGTCCCAAAATCTCAGATTATATCTGGGTAGGAATGCTTGGCTCCTCCCCCTGGCCTGGGTGCAGCATCTCCCAGTGGGATGATGTAATTTCATCAGTCATGCAGGGACTCCCAATGGCCCATTAACAGAAGATATCTCCTGGAGGGAGGATGGTCAAGGGAGAAATAAAGCAAACTGCCCCACCTGGTTTTAACAGCTGCCCCATTAACAGCAGATAACAGCCCCACCTCTAACAGCTGGCAATAGAATACACACCCCCGGCCACTTCTTGCATTTGCAACCTAAGACAATGGCTATCCTTGTAAGTGAATATCCCTTTCATTCTTAATAAACTGGGAGGCTTCTGCCAATTCATTTTTATTTTGTCTTTTCTCTATTGCTGCTTTCTGCCTTGTGCTGTGAGGAGAAAAAAACACGAGAAGACCTGTTTTATTGCATTGACTAAGCAGATAAATACAATTTTCTCTAAGTTCATTAAATGTTTTTCCACCCTTCAAAGCATTTAGGTGTGTGCTTGCCACATATAATTAGTCCCTCAAATTAAATGAATGTCATAATAATGGTTTGTTTTCAAATAGAATTAAGAGAATATGAGGGATTTTAAAGTCAACAGAGATGTTTATACAAGCAGTTCTTATTCATTTTATTATAGATTAATGATTAGGTTTAATGGGAAATTGTTCTGGACATTCCCTATATGGCCTTGCAAAGGTGAGTGCAGTTTTCTTGTCCAAAATTCACTAAAAACTCAGTAGAATTAAGGACAAAAAAAATTCAACATACTTTATCAGACTCTCTAAAGTTCTTTCTGGTTTAAAAGAAACAAACCAAAACCAAAAAGTACCCCCCTCTCATAGTTTCCCAGGACTTTAATTAATTTAATAACTTAGCATCAGGATTGCATTTGCTCATTCACCTTTGCTGAGATTCAACTTCTGTCACCCTCATGGCAGGAAAGTGCTGGTGGGATCAGGCAAACAGGAATGAGCAGGACTGAAGCCTGAGCTTGGCTGAAGCGGTAGCAAAGAAGATTAAAAAAACAAACCAGCAAAGTAGGGAACATAGAAATGAAATAGCTCTACCTTAAATCACTACTGGATCTGGTCACTGAGGACTTGTTCTGACACTGACAAACACCTTTTTCATTTCCAAGTGCACAGTCTAAGTTGAGAGTCTTAATGAGTGTGTTTTATCTTGAAGATCAGTGGCCAGTCCACTTTGCAGGGTGCTCTATTTCTTCCAGCTTTTCATTTGCTTCTCTCACACTGTGAGTGTGCCTTGTCACTGACCAAATAGATCTTTTTGAGCAGACTGCATTAATATGCTGTAACAGTCAACTTAAAACTATGGAGTGTACCTTGTATGCCTGTGCTAGTTAATCCAAAACAAAGATTAAGTAAGAGGTTTGTATATAAGGGGAAAGCTGAATGTGAAATTAAAATGTAAATCAAAAAGTAATTGGCTTTTTGTGCATAGTTTAGATAAGATTTACTTTTGAAGAATGACTTTGTGTTTTAACACAGCAGGCCAGACACCATGTGGCACACTTGCACTTAATAATGGCAACCAATCTGGGCCATAAATATTGCAAACGATGCCATTTGAATGAGGAGCCCTATGAACCATAATAAAAACTCCCGTGATTAATTCTAAAACTGCTCTGTTCATATTAGACCTGCAGTGGCCTCCCTGATGAGATCAATACAGCGTAGCAGAGTGATTCTAATAGAAGTGTTATTATCTTTTAATCTTCAGGAGAATGCCAACTTGGAGAATTCTTCAGCATTGTGGCTGCTTATTTTCTCAGAGCAACCTTGAAGGCAGTTGTTTTCTGAAATGAAGATGCATTAGAGTCTTTTCAAGGCTTTATCAATAATAGGACACGGTCACTGTTTGGGGAGCCAAAGGCACATTTGTATGCTGAGACTCACAATTGGGCACAGTGACCTTCCCTGTCAGCCTCGATTTGCTCAGCAGACAAATGCCTCCAGTGAATGAGGAGAAAGGACAGACAAGGCAGTGGGGTGATGCAGAGTAGGGCTTGCCAGGCAGCCAACATCATCCTGCTCTTCCCAGAGCCTCAGCTCTGTGTCCTGGGCTGAGCTTGGACCCTTCTGTGTCCTGAAGAGCTGCAGGCAGTGTGAACTGGAATGAGGAGTTTGGAACAGAATTCCACCAGTACTGGGAATGAAATTTCGGTCAGCAAATGTTAGAATCACAGAATCCCAGGATGGGGGAGGCTGGTGGGGCCCACAGGGGCTGCTCTGGTGGCACCTCCCTGCTCCAGCAGGGCCATCCCAGAGCCCAGGGCACAGCAGTGTGTCTGTGTGGCTCTGCAGTACCCCCAGGCAGGAGCCTGCACAGCCTCTGTGCACCACCTGCTCAGGGCTGGGCACTGCCCAGGGCAGGAGCTCTGGGCATGGGCAGGGGCAGCTCCTGGGCTCAGCCCTGCCCGTGGCTCTGGGGCCATGGCTGGGCCCGGAGCAGAGCCTGGGCCCTGCTCTGCCCCTCCCTGCACACGGGGACACCCGGGGCTGAGGGCCCCTCTCAGCTGGGGCTCCTCTCCAGGCTGAGCAGCCCCAGCTCCCTCAGCCTTTCCTGGGCACCGAGATGCTCCAGGCCCTTGCTCAGCTCCAGGAGCTCCTGGCCCTGCTGTGCTGAGGATCCACAGCTGCACACAGCACCCAGAGGTGCCTCCAGGGCTGGGCACAGGAGCAGGATCCCCCCTGACCTGTGCCAAGGCTCTTCCCCATGTCCCCAGGGCACCCTTGGCCTCCTTGGCCCCAGGGCTCTCTGCTGGCTCAGGGACAGCTCTGTGTCCCCAGCACCCCCAGGGCACTCTGCTGGCTCAGGGACAGCTCTGTGTCCCCAGCACCCCCAGGGCACTCTGCTGGCTCAGGGACAGCTCTGTGTCCCCAGCACCCCCAGGACACTCTGCTGGCTCAGGGACAGCTCTGTGTCCCCAGCACCCCCAGGGCACTCTGCTGGCTCAGGGACAGCTCTGTGTCCCCAGCACCCCCAGGACACTCTGCTGACAAGTCTGTAGAGATGCTTTGCAGTCAAATCAGTCATCCAAAGCGAATGAAAAGGCAGAAGAGCTTTGTTCTGCTGTTTACTGCACTTTTACATAAAATAACAGGAGATCATTCTTTAGCTTGCCATCCAAGAGTGGCAAGAGAAGGTTAAGTATCTATCAGACATTTTATAAGATTTTTCAGGTGTGGCTGGGGGAGTGCTGTCACTGGCCTAGTACTGAACTGCTGAGGAACAGATTTGCTTGACCAGGTTTTATGATGTGCTGCAGATTGTTTGCAGCATTATCAAACCCACAGCATTACATAACGTGCAGCCTGCTCGGGGGGAATGGAGCATCAGAGTGAAGAGACACAACAGCAAATCATGGAAAGGAAAATTCTTTGATGCGTCTTATTTGTCTCTGTTCTCTAGGAATAGAAATGCAGTGTCACTTATTTGAAGTATCTGGGTTATAAATAAATTTTCTACAAGAATCTTAAACAAATGGGAAAAACACAGTGAAAATGAAGCTGTTGACTGTAATAAAAGGAAAGTGAGAGTTCATGGTGATTCCTGTGCAGGAGCTGACAGCAGAGCTGTCTGTGCTGCTGCTGCAGACAGGGTATGCAGAGAGATGCTCCTGCATGGAATCTTAGCAGAAAAATGGTGTAAATAAAGATATATTGCTTCCAGTTTAGACTTGTGATTAGTTCTATGATTAAGGATCAAGTTTGAGGATCTTATCTCTCTGTTTTTGCTGCCGTTTTCTGTGTTGTTTGGTTTTCGGTTTGTTTTTTTTGTTTCTTGCTCGTTTTTTGCCCAAGTTTCTGTGTCTTCCACAGGGGTTTCTTTGCTCCCACAGCTGGTTCTGGGTGTGCCTGAGGCTGGCACACAGAGTCCCGTGCTGTCACACGAGTACAGCCCTGTGTCCGTGCTGTGCTCCCCGGAGTGCACTGCAGCTGGGGCAGGCTGCTCTCACCCCAGGGCTCTCCAGGGCAGGGCTGGGTCACTCTCTCACCTTGGGCCACCACAGGCAGTTTGCCTTCGCAGGAGCTGCCTGCCTGTGTTTATAGTTCACTGTGCACCCAAACATTGTAAGAGCCTTGTCTGCTGTAGCCCTGAAGGGCTAAAATTCCCTGAAATTTTTGAAAATCAGTCCTTTTGAGGACACACAGTCAGAGAAGAGCAAGTTTATATTTTGGGTTTTAGCAGCAAAAAATAAAAGACCAAAAATTCTGGCAGTGCTAAATGGGTGCTCTGAAAATATTGACATTGTTTTCATCTTTTCTTTGGCAACACAAGTTAATGCCGTTGTAGAAAATAAAGGTCATGTCAGATGAGCTACTCACCCATGGAATTCATAAACTGTTTATGGGCTGAAATTTTGTTGTACAGGCTTTCATTTTTAAGTGCTTTTCTTTCTGCTTTAAAAAAATACAAAGTTTCAAAGGCCATGATCTTTTTTTCTCTTTCAGGAAATAAAAAAAGGGAAAAAAAGCTCCCTGGCAGACACTGTTAATGATGCTAAATGTCTTTGCAAATGTAATCCTCATCTTAGTTTTGTTCTCATTTAATTGAATTAGGAAGGCATAACAAACTGAAAAAGGTTACTTTCATGGCCTTAACTTTGCATAATAGCTGAGGTGGGATCTGTGTTTCTCTTGTAATATTTTTCTGTGTATGTTACTTGTACTTTACAAAGGACAATTCTTCTGCTTAGGAATTTTAATTCATATTCATGTGCTTGCTTTGCATCCTAATTTTAATCAGTGTTAATTAAAATATATTTTCTTCGTGCTCCTTTTCCTAATCTTAACCTACTAGCACTCATATGGGCTGTTAAACAATGGGAAGTCCTTTTGAAAAATGTCTTTTGCAGCCATAGAATGTTTCTGAAAATTGAGATGAAGTTGTTGTTTGTCTTTGCTGCACACCTGCTGAATGGGCAGAGATGCTCAGGGTACCTGAGCTGTGTCAGGCTGAGCTCAGGATTAGAGACAAACAAATATCCTCCTGTCTGAGGCTCGTGGCAAGCAGACCACTTGAAAAGAATGTGGCTTAATTAAGGCATAACTTTTACAGTTTAATTCACACAGAACTATCTGGCAGAAGTTCATACAGCACAGATCATAATGCCTAAGTAATTTTTGTCAAGTAGAAGAGCAGTGTTATCCTCACAGGCTGTTACTGGGACCGCTGTGCTCTTGTCTTGTGTGAATTTTTGAGTCCTGGCTCATATGAAATTTCAGAGTTCTGTTCTGTTCAGCAATAGAATATCCACATTATTTTCCTCCTTAAAGGGAAATCCTCTCTCAAAACCTTTTCCATTGTAGTTGCACAGGGAACTGTGCAGAATGTGTAGCAAACGTGCACATATTTTACCCTGCATCTGGATTCTCGCCCTACAGACCAAATCCCAGCAATTATATGGGGAACTACATTTTCCAGAACCAAACAACAGCAGAAGAAATAGAATCTTAATTCTCAGGTGGTTCATATAACACCCCCAGCAAAGCAGGATAGGATCTCACAGGGGGAGAGGTGGCACTGCTGCTGGAGGGCTGGGTTTAGGGGGTCAGGGATGTTCCACCTTCTGTTGGCTCACAATACCAGGGTCTTTTTAAATTCCTTTGCCAAGCTCTGTATGGAACACTTAAGAAATGTCACTGGAGCCTTCTTCCACAAGGCTAAAGAGGTGTTTTATTAATTCCCTTTCCCCCTTTCTGAGTTAGCTGTTACATTTCTGAGTCTTGGCTGGCTTGGAGCTGTGCTGGGGCTGTGCTGGAGGGCACACCTGGAACTTTACATCCTGGAAAGGAACTGCTCCTGATCCTACACACTGTTGTACCTCACCCTAGGGAAAAAATTCAACATCCTTCTTTTCCAATCAGGTCCTGAGGGCTGTCTGGTTAATCCTAAAATTTCAAGCAGTATTTACGAATGTGGATCAGATACATTAATAGGAGACTGAGCCTAGATCCTTGCAAAACAGAATTCCAGGTAACATTTGAATAGGAATTGGACTATTGAGCACCTTTTTTCTTATTTTTACATAAAACCACACATGCACACAGATATTTAAGAGCAGGAAGCTCCCAGTGATTGATATGTGCTTGCAGGGATTTATGCTGGGTAGATTAAACTTCCATAAAAGGTTCTTTTTTCACTTTAATATTGAACATTGAATGACAGTTGTGCTGCTAGCCAAAAGACACAGTTTGCTTATATTCCATTGCTTATTTACAATCAATCAATCAATCAATCAATCCATCCTAATTTTTAAATTTGTTGCTTCAAGTGTTGTCCCTCTTATTTTTAAACCACATGCATCATAAATATACATAGTGATGATAATGAAACCTTCCTAAAGAGTGTTAAAATATTCAAGGCATGGCCATTGGCTTTGCTTTTTGCTTTCCTGTTCTCTCAGCCTTTCTTTCTTTCTCTCTCTTGCTATCTTTACTGTGCAACAGCCTTTCCTGAGAACACTTTGGGTTCTGTACAGACTATCACAATCTGAATTTCAAAATAATAGTTACAGCCATGGTCTGTGTGTGTGGGAGGAGGGGGAGGAAATGATCCTGGGTGCTGTTGCTAAAGTGAGCTGCAGTTTTGGGGATATTGGCATCACTGGAGAGTTCTGAGGCTGAATATAGGAAAGAAAACTGTTCCAAATTACTGGCCCAAGCAGATGCAGAGATTAAACCCTTTTATTTAAGCCTGAGCAAAGCTGACTTTCAAAGCAAAGCTGTATAACAGGGCTTGGAAAGGTGCAGATCGATTCCCATCACTTTCTGTATATATCAAAACCAGAGAAAAATGAGGAATGTGATTTATGGATTTTTGTTTTATTGTAATGGATGACTTTTTCTCTCTATTTAAAATTTCTACCACCTCCCCATCTATTTTTTTTGCTTAACTTTGCTGACACTGTCAGTCACTCTAGAATTAGGTGCATTCTGAGATTTTCTTAGACAATGACACCAAAATCCCCCACCTAACACCCCATGCCTGAATGGAGTTTCCAAACACGATTTGAGAACTTTGTACAGAATTCTTGGTTTGTTGTGTAGTTGTCTTTTGGGTATTTTTCTTGTTACTGGAACATCTTATTAACTTCTCTAAAGAAATACTTGATTGCTAGTAGTTGTGTGGCCATTCAGAAACGTGCAGGGAAACAGGAGCACTTTTGGAAAAGATCTACAAGTGTTATGATGGGAATAAAGAACTGGTCTTATTTGAGCAGATAGAAAGGTCTTGACTTGTTTAGGTAGCAAAATAAAGGTTGAGAGGGGAAATGACTGCTGTTTCTGAAAATCCATGCAATAAACTTTGGGAGAAGGATTACTTTAATTTAAAAATAATAATCCTATGAGATAAACCTATAAAAATTAAGCAGAAATACAGTTATACTGGAAATCAGAATGTGCTTCAATTGCTGTTAGAAACATGAAGCTCTGGAATAGCTTTCTATGCTATTTTAAAAGAAACAATCCAACTTAATATTCCTAATGTATTTATACTTTAGAAATGAAAATTTTAGCTATTCAGAAATTTTTTTTACTCATAAATGTTGTGCTTTTTCTACTCTTCCAGCCAACACAATGCAAACGGCTCCAAACTAAAGAAAGAATCTTTACACTTTAATTTGTCATCGTGGGAGCTTTGTGAGAGTATCCAAGTAGGAATGCAAATTTTGGAAAACTGAGGGAAGGGATTTATGCTCTATTTAGCATTAAATAATGAGATGCAGTTTACTTATTGGATACTCAGATCCAAACATTAGTTTTCTAATCTAAATTTAAAATTTTAAGTTTTTTTTTACTTTGATCTTTATATTTTTTGGAAGATTTTTTAACCAGATTTTCTTATGGTCAGCAATTTTGAAACCAAGACAATGGAGGAATTTTTTGTGGATATGTGGAGTATTCTTTTGATTTGTTTTAGGGTTTTTTTTTTTGCAGGAAGTTGGATTCTAATGTTCATTCCTTACTGAATCTTCTTTCAATAAATTATGAGTTGCTTTATCAGATTGGGGTGATGATGATCTGTCAATATTATCCTTTGTTGGAAAGCTAAGGAATTGTCATTGGATAAGGAGCTTTAAAATGTTTGTCACAGGTATTTGTCGAGCTTTCAGGTGAAAGTAGTTGAAAATACCTTGGTATTTTGGGAGTTGTCTTTCTCACAAGAAAGGGATTTCAGTGGGATTTGGCGGTGCGACTGCTGGTGCCTCTTTCACAAAGATGAAATACGTGTGTCAAAGTGGTTAAGAATATTTCTTTGTCCAGTTTCCCAAACCCAAAAATGTTTATTAATCTCCGGTTAAGAACGAGACAATGATCTGATGAGGCTGGACTGTGTGAATGGAGCTCATTGCCACTTTAAATTCCTTTAAATTCCTGGCAGTGTGGTAAACCAGGTAAAAACCTGGACTAGGAGGGGACCAGGCTGAAAGGGACTGCCTGGTGTTGCACCTGCCTTTGTCCCATCTGCATTCAATTCCACTGCTGAAGCACCAAGGAGGAAAAAGTCACTACAACATGAAGGGATGAGAGCAGTGAGAAGACAAAACCATTCCTTATGAGAGCTGAAATAACAGGAGAGGCGGGAGAGGCTTCCAAGTCTCTTGTTTATGCTATAAAAAAAAAAGGGTAGTAAATAGTGTTTGTTTTGCTTCTGAAAGCACCAGGAGTCATTTCCTAGAGATTTATTCTCCTGAATTGTTGTTGTTGTCACCCTTTTTGCAGGTGCACTGAAATGCAGTGATGTGCTCTCCTGGGTGTGGCTGTTAGAGGATCAAGAGATAAGAATTTCGGTTTTAAGTCCCAGCATCTCATATCACAGCTCAGTTCCGCTCTAACAATCAGAGTGGGAAGATGATCAGTGAAAGTTAATAGACAAGAAAACTGCACTTTATTAATTCTCCATCAATTCCACCCATTCCTGCTGGTAGGACCTTACCCTGTAACTCTCAGGAGGTGGCACTTGTGGCAGGCCAGCCCCCAGCTGAGCAGCAGAGTCACAGGGACAAGCAGGACAAGGTGGTGGCACTGCCACCTTTGGAAGTGGATTTAGTGGTGCTGTTGCCAGTAGACACAGAGATACAACATTGGTGAGAGTGAAATAAATTCTTGTGTTCACAAGTACAGGAAAGCCCAGGCTCTTGAATCCCTGGGAGACTCCAGCTGTCCCAAAATCTGTTGGATAATAGGCTTGGGTGCAGCAGAAGAGAATTTCTTAAGGCAGGTGAATGCTGAGGTGAGTACAGGAAATGTTCTGCTCAATCTCCTCCTCAAAAACAAGGGAAAACTGGCCAAAGACATCAAGGGCACAGCAATCCTTCCCTGCAGGAAGCACAGGATTGGAGCTTTAAATCCCTTCAGACAACGTCAGAAAAAGATCACAAGCCTGGATTTTAGGAAAGCGAATTTTGGCTTACTCAGGGATCATCTTGGCAGGCTTAGTGGAAGGCTGCCCTGAGAGTCAGAGGGACACAGGACAGCTGCTCGGTATTTATTCACAGGCAGCTCCTCAGAGCACAGAAACAGGCAACTGCAGAGTTTAGAAAGTCAAGCAAGCACAGAAGGAGGCCAGCACAGCTGAGTGAGGAGCTCAGACTCAAAAGGAGGAGGCACAGGGAAAGTGGAAGCACTGATGAGTTACCCTGGAGGAACACAGAGACGTGTCCTTGGCATGCAGGGAGAGAATCTGGAAATTCAAAGCTCGGCTGGAGCTGAAAGAAGAGAGGGCAGTGAAGGCAACCATGATGTTTCACAGAAGTGCACTGAGAGCAAAGAGGAAGGATGAAAAACCATGGGTCAGTTGCTGTAGCTGGACATTCAGCTGGCCCACAGCTGGACTGGGTGATCTTTGTGGGGATTGTCTGGCCTACACAATTTGGGGGGAGCTTTTAGCCAGCACCTCCTGCTGGGGAGTCCTTGTGGAAGGAGACCAGCACTGTGACAAAAGGGGCATCACTGCATGGTTTTCACTTTTGCACAGAAATTTGAAGCCAGCTCTTGCAGAGAGCCTGGCAAATGAGTGGATGTACTCTAAATATGTGAGGTGTGTATTAAAAAAAAGATTTATCAAGGTTAAATCTCTTGGTGCAGAGATACCATTCTCAAGGTCATGCACCAAAAGAGAGGAGTTCAGTGCTTTTTGAGCCAGGGAAAGGAGGTTTGTCTTGTAATGTGACAACTGAAATCCAGCAGCACACAGGGACAGTTTCTGGATTTTCCCCAGAGCTCTTCACCTCCAGCAACCCAGAGAAGGTCTCATTTAACGACCATCTGCATGGTGTTACTAGATTAACCTTTTAAATTGTTATTTATGCCATAAAATAATACATTAAGGTCTTCATTTTACCTCTTTCTTCCCCCTGCCTTTTACTGCAATTTGCACCTGTGCAAACTGGGATGATTTCTCTTTATAGTTACAAAAATCTCAGTTCCTCTACCAAAGATCACAGAAGTCAAAAGAAATCTTTAATGAGCTCCAGTGGAGTAGGCCCTAAATGACTGCCTGATGTACAGAGCAGAGAATTTTATTGGGCCTAGTAAAATTAATTTATTCATTTTAGATGCCCGTCCTAGCAGTTTCTTAGGATTTCCTTGTTGTTGATTTTTGGGTCTTGTCAATATTTTGTCCTGGTTGAACCTTTCTAAAAAATGGCTCCACACCACTGGCTTTTCCCTGGAAAGCATTGTTATTTTTCTTTTACTCAGAAAAAAGCAGTGTGTCTGGAGAAAATACCAGCACAACTTTCTTTCTCATCTGTCAGTTCTGTCTCATTACTCCTGGGATAATGTATTAGTCAGGAGCAAGTTGTCTCCCTGTTCTGCTATTCAACATTTATAAAATCAGAACATTAAATGACTCTGGTGTTATCCCAAAGCCTCGTTTGCTTTGGATCTCTCAATTTCAGAGGCTTTTGTGTTTGTTCTGAACTTATTTGCACAAGCCAGCATAGAGAGCTGATTCTAGATTTGTGATGCCTGCTCATGTATTCCATGGCTGCAGCACTGGGAATTTCATTTGGCCAGACCTGGAATTGTTGTAGTAAATGCCTGCACATATAAGCTATATGTTATTATATTTTATAAGTAGTTATCAATGAAACAACTGAAGGTCACACATCATTTTGAAGATGAAGGGAAAATAATACCAAGATTCTCTGCTAGACAAAAGAATTGGTCTCAGCTAAATTAAATGAGCATTTTTGTGTGCTGTTTGCAGCTGTAAAACAACAGGGTCAGGCATCTTGTCCATGAAAACAACTCCTTTTCTCTGGACTTTGTAAGTGGTAACACCTGTCAGGTGATTCTGTTGAAGGCAGATTATTTTCCTGAGAATTGAAACATGGTAATTACCAAGGTATTTTTTAATTTTATTTTTAAATGATGCTGTTGGGAATTTCTGAAGGCATTTATCCATTTAAGGTGGGGGTTTATAATTGCAATTAGATGTGCAGCAGTGGGAATCCTGCACAGGTCTCTCACTGTGGGGCTGTTGCACCTCATCTCTTGAAAAGAAAATGCTTTGAAGACACTCTCAGAACTTCTGCCCCAGTGTCTCACTAAATATTTTCCTGGAAGCATACCAGCAGTAAAACCAGACAAAATGAAGTTTGCCATATAGCCAAAGAGGTCCAGAATGCACTATTGATAACTCCAGTTATATTTCTGTTCCTTTGCTGAGGATGGAAGGTATCTGTGCCACCTATAAGTGATTCCAATGAAGATCTTGTCAATTTGGAGTCCTTTAATTTAGAGACAATCCTCCTGTCTGCTTGAACCAGTAATGAATGGAGGTAGAAGTTGATATTGACTTTATTTATTTATTTTATCTAGGGGGTGGTTTTGGTAGAACACAGAAACAGCTCTACATAGTGATGTAATGTTGGTGTGAAATTCTAAAGTCTGCTTCTGAAAAATGTTGTAAAACTGCTGAATGTTAAAATTCCATCTGCTCTGCTGAAAAAAAAGCATAATATTTGTATTAGCTGCCATTAAAAGTAATATTGCATAAAAAACTTCTGAAAGTATTATTCACCTAGAATTTTTATAACAATTTGCCTTCCTAATCTATTTACCAGTTGCCAATCCTTCAGGATTTTTCACCTCTTTTGCTTCTGATGGACCCTAATTCTTAGCTGAATGTGCATGAATTCCTACTGGTCAGACCTGTCTGCTTTTCCAGATGTTTCCAAAACATAATTGTGACACTGGGGCTTCATTTTGTTCTGAGAGAATTTGGTTTCTGACTCTGGTTCTCAGTTGCCTTGCCAGTGCTCTGTGCCCCTCTGGGATGTGTGTTTGAAGTAGGTAGGGTAGAGACCAAACATTTCTGAAACATAATATTGTGTGTTCTTTTTGTGTAAGAGCTGATGGGAGGAGTCTCTATTACACAGACTCATCTATGGAAAGTTTTTTTGATAGAGTGAGATATTCTGGTAAATTCAGAGGAACAAAACTACTCAGGGCACCTGCTGGAGCAGCTCTAGGGGAAGGCCCTGGGGGTGCTGGGGACACAGAGCTGTCCCTGAGCCAGCAGAGTGCCCTGGGGGTGCTGGGGACACAGAGCTGTCCCTGAGCCAGCAGAGTGCCCTGGGGGTGCTGGGGACACAGAGCTGTCCCTGAGCCAGCAGAGTGCCCTGGGGGTGCTGGGGACACAGAGCTGTCCCTGAGCCAGCAGAGTGTCCTGGGGGTGCTGGGGACACAGAGCTGTCCCTGAGCCAGCAGAGTGCCCTGGGGGTGCTGGGGACACAGAGCTGTCCCTGAGCCAGCAGAGTGCCCTGGGGCCAAGGAGGCCAAGGGTGCCCTGGGGACATGGGGAAGAGCCTTGGCAGCAGGTCAGGGGGGATCCTGCCCCTGTGCCCAGCCCTGGAGGCACCTCTGGGTGCTGTATCCAGCTGTGGATCCTCAGCACAGCAGGGCCAGGAGCTCCTGGAGCTGAGCAAGGGCCTGGAGCATCTCGGTGCCCAGGAAAGGCTGAGGGAGCTGGGGCTGCTCAGCCTGGAGAGGAGCCCCAGCTGAGAGGGGCCCTCAGCCCCGGGTGTCCCCGTGTGCAGGGAGGGGCAGAGCAGGGCCCAGGCTCTGCTCCGGGCCCAGCCATGGCCCCAGAGCCACGGGCAGGGCTGAGCCCAGGAGCTGCCCCTGCCCATGCCCAGAGCTCCTGCCCTGGGCAGTGCCCAGCCCTGAGCAGGTGGTGCACAGAGGCTGTGCAGGCTCCTGCCTGGGGGTACTGCAGAGCCACACGGACACACTGCTGTGCCCTGGGCTCTGGGATGGCCCTGCTGGAGCAGGGAGGTGCCACCAGAGCAGCTCCCGTGGGCCCTTCCAGCCTGACCCCCACTGTGGGGTCAGAAGCAGGACAGGAGCTCTCTCAGGACAGGGAAAACTCCAACCACCAACAAAACAAATTAAGATTCCAGAAGTGATCTAAACTATGTCCCAATTGTCTTGATCAAATTTCTCTCTGTAGGCTTGGATGACTCAACATTATGCACAGAATTACATTAGGAACAAACTTGAAGACTGTAAGCATTTCTGGGTAATTCTGCAGAATTAGAATGAAATCATAAATTTTCTGTTGATAAAATCTATAACTGTTTAAGCTTCCTAAGTCATTAAATCCTAATAATGAGTTAGATGTTTAGTAAAATTATGTTTAAACTTGAAAGCAGTTGGGATTTTTTGCTATAGATGCCTTAGTTTCCCAGCAAACTTAAGAAGAATATTTAAGAAGTCTGCTCCTGATTGTGATGAATTTGTCCTGAAAACATGGAAATGTCTATTTCAGGAGTTATTTTCTTCATACAAGTGACAGTTTTTAATGTGCTTCTTTTTTGTTTCCCTTGAAGCACATCGTACCTCATATTTGTCCAGCTTAAAAAGGCAGCTCAGCACTATATATATATATATATAAAAATTCCCCCTTTTGAAGCTGCCTGAAAAGAAAGCCTGAAGCAGTAATCAAATGAAAAGAGGCATGAATTTTAATCTGCTACCAAAGTACACCTTCAAACTTCAAGTGATAATTTATTTTTACTCAGAGGTCCAGCCAAGCATATCAAATGATGTGAGGAAATGGTAAGATAAAGCTTCTGGAAGCTCTTCTCTAGAAATGTGGGCTCATTTCTTTCTTAGGGAGTTATTTCTGGGCCAGTAATGTAGCAAGTAATATGGCTTACAAATAATGGTGATGAGAGTGGCATAAACAAAGGTCTTTTTATGAAATGCAGGAGGAGAAATTTTATTTCATTTATGGTACTACAATGCCTCAGACAGTCTAAACACTGGGATATATGTCAGACTGTCAGTGTGTCTCCAAAGCCTGAGTAAAGTCGAGTCCTTAGCAAAGCAAACCTGGAAGCCCTCTGAGTACCTAGCAATATTTCCTTAGCTCAAATTTAGTTTAGGAGTACAGGCTAAAAGTCAGTGTTCAAAGGTATTTGAAAATGAAGGTAACAATGTTGCTTTGTTGGTTTTTTTTTACTGTTTTGTTTGCCTTTCATGTACATGGAATATTCAAATAGGACATAGAGCTAGCCCAAATTGCGATGTGTATAAAAATAATGTGAAGAGTTTGAAAACTCAATGAAAAAGGCGTTTTTAGTCTTTTTCTGACACCAAGCTGAGGCATTTTCAGACCATCCCCGGCCAAGGACCCTTCCCAACAAGTGAGCAGCCCCTGCCAGGGAGGGCTGGGGCACCAAGCAGTGGCTGCTGTGTTTTGTTGGGGCAGGGAAGTGCCCACGGTGTTGTGCTCCCACACCCAGCGAATCCAATTGTGTAAATCCAGCACTGCAATCTGCTCACTGCTCTTCAGCCACAGCAGAAGGAATCTCACCATGGAAGATCATCATCTCAGCCATGCCTCATGTGGTCTGGGAGAACCCTTGGCTCTCTCTTCTGGACATCAAGGAGTTTCTCCCAGTGTAGAAGCCCTGTCCTGTTCTGATTTGCTTTCACAAGCACAAAACACTCTTGAGTTTCCATCTTAAGTACTTTGATACTTATTTTTAATACCAGCTTTTGTACTTCTTAAAAATGGATTGGGTTTTTGATAGTTGAAATGGGAAGACCCTGATGATTACCAATTTTATTGAGAAACTCTTGTAGAATATAGATCCTCACATGAAATTAGGAATGCTGGATTTTCACAAGGTTTGCCAACCCCAAACCAAAGCTGTGACTGTGAACTTATCAAGTAAGCTTGCCATGAATTTTCTTAATGGTGCTATAAATAATATTTTAAGTGTTATTGAAAAATTATAGAGGCTGCAAAGAATTTTAACTCTGTGAAAATGGGGGAAAATCCAAATGCCTCCTTGGGCATTTTTGCTGCTTGTTCCAATACAGAAGCATGCAGAGCATATCTAAGATATAAATGGTGCAAGAGAAGTTGCCTTTGACTTATATTAGTAAGAAGATATGATTTTATTTGTATTAGTTATATTTTAAAAATTTCAAGTCCTTTTAAAACTATTTCTAAATAGGGACAATACATTACTGAATTGTTACTAAACCCAGAATTTTTTCCACTTAAGTCTATTTACAAAGTACAACAAATAGGTGGAAATGAAGACTCTAAAGATTGATAGGTATCTGTCTCAAATTATATGTATTTTTACTAGTTCACTGTAATGTAATCATTAAAATTTTATTGATTCCAAGGGGTTCAATTGCAGTTCTAAAACCTGAGAGAATGCACAAGTCCAAAGTCAGAGCCTGTTTACAATAAACTTCCAGTTCTTTTGTTTCCTTTGTGCATCAGGGTGGCTGCACATCTCAGGAGAGATTTGCCAACTACATATAGGAAAATATTGTATTTATTTATTAATGTAATGTGAAAAATCAAAGCAGCAGGGCTACAGCTGAAACCTGGGGCTGCACAGGTGCTTATATAAGAACAAAAATCTTTCCTAGAAATCCCTGGATTTCAGCTTCCTTTGATACTAAGAAGAAACATAAATGTTGACAAAGATAAAACAATGTATTATTTAAGTAATCAGAGGGGACAGAGAAACTAGAAAACTAGAAAGTTCTACATGAAAAATTAAATAATTCCTCCAATGTTTGAGTTAGTTTTTAGTAGACAAAACCTTGAGAGATTTGGGTTGCACATGGATCTTCCTGTGGAAAGCTGGAGTAATGGAATGTGTCTGTTTGTGGTGAGGACAGTGTTTGCAACAATAAATATAAACAAAACCAGCAATCACTTCAAGAAAAGGATGGGTTTGCCAGTAGGTCTCTGTCTCTTGGGGCTTTTTTCCTTCTATGGATTTTCATCCACAGCACCCCATGTATTTGTTTTCTCATCTGTGACATGGTAATACAATTTTGAGGGTCCCTTTGCAACATTGCTCACTGACCATGTAATGATAGAAACAAATTTTGGGGGTTCATGGCTCCTGACCCTCCACGACTCCTCCTGCGAGCTGAGAGAGCAGCTCCTAAATTTTAAATGGGCTTTGGACCAGGGAAGAGTTCTGAATATTTAGTTTAAAAATGTGAGGGTGTGGGATCCTAAATGTTGACTGGGTGTAAAAATGTAAAGGTTTTATGCTGCTCTCTAGCCTGCTTTCAGAAGCAATCTGGTGGAGGTGGTTGTTAAAACATTTTTAATAACATTCAGTGCCATGAGGTACAAATGGAGTGTGTTCCCTGCCAAATTATTACATTTTGTCTTTTTGCTTTTGGCTGAGTGCAATAACCCCTCTGCAGCTGAATACTTGTTAAATTCTGTACTGAGTATTTGGCCATGTGAGGAGTCCACAACTCTTAGCATTGGGACCTTCAGTGAAATATAAACTTTGCTGTTGGAGTTTCATTGGTGATGGTCTTGCTTTTTAATTAGATTTAAGTTTGTAGGTGGCATCTTGCATTTTGAGGGCTTTTTGTCTTGAGGAAAAGGGTTAGAGGTGCAGTAAAACTAATCAGTTTGAACATCTTGTGCCAAAAAGCTCTTTAACTGAAAGCAGAAAGTATTTAAGTTGGTTTTGGTCCAGAATGAATCATGGTCTATACAGGAAATCACAGCACATGAGTTCTATTACAGAGTTTCCATGAGTGCCACATGAGTTACATGTATTCACAGGTATTTGTCTTTAATAAATAGATTAATGATGCAAAACACAAGGCCTGGACAACTAGGGTTCCTAAACCCACTTTTCAATTAATTCATAATCACTTTCTTCTTTCACACATCCAATTAGTAAATGTATTTGCTAATACTAGAGAGTTTGGGAGTGTGTGGAATTCAGACATGATTTTTCATTCTTGCACAATTTTGTGCATTTCATGGGAACATGAAGCCAATATTTCTGTAATTTATAGATAATATGAGTAGAATGAGTATTTTTGAAAATGTTGCTTATTTTGTACTGAAGTGTTTGTGAGTTTTTTTTTTTGGGAGGAGGGCCCATTTCTGAAACCATTTACGATGCTGAGCGATTTTAGGAATCAAAAAGTCTTTATTAAATCCTGTATAAATATGGAAAAAGAGAAAAAATTGAGCAGAGGTCTGGTTACCCACATTATTTACTGATCAGAGATTCCAAGTATTTTAGAAGCTCTACACAGTTAGATGCTTTAGGCTTTATTTAGACAACAAATCCCTTTGAAGCAAATTAAGTCCATACTTTAAGGTTCTGGTATAGGGACTTGGAATCCCTTTTTATGACTTTTTTTTCCACATATAGAAATTCTTAATGTCCTTGTTGCTTTCCTGAGCATTGCTGTGTATTTATTGTTACCAGCCCTACACTGGCCATTAACAGTCAGGGTAAAAGAAAATCTGTGCTCATTTATGGAGCTACAAACACACACCAAGGTGTGTGTCTCTTTTAAAGTACCTATTTTAAGGCTGCTTGTCCATGGAAGCTCTTCAGCTAAGGAAAAAAAAATGAATGAGAAAATGATGTATTCTGAAAAATATTCTATGTTTTTTTTCTTATACAGATATGAGAACTGATGCCATGTCACAGTAAAACTTGGGGTTTGAAGCCCTTTGGCCCTCTGCCTGCTGTTGTTTTTCAGTTGAGGTGAGAACAGGAATGAGCAGGGGACAGTCTCATGGGAAAAATATTTATAACATTAAATTTATGTGGATGAACCTTGATACAACTTAAAATAATTTTCTTCTAGTGAAAGCAGGATTTCCTTGCCTTCCCTCACTGCTGCATCTCGTGAACAGAGAGTGAAAGAAAACTATTGAGCAATCATTCAGAGCCTGAGCATGTCCTGTATAGAACAGGGAGACTCCACAGCTGTGCTTAAGGCCAATTGGCAATCGCTGTCCAGAGGGAATGGAGGCTTTGGGATGGAATTCTGTTTCAAAAGCCAGCTCTGCTCTGCTCTGCTCTGCTCTGCTCTGGCCCTCCCAGGGAGGGAAGGGACCTCAGCCTGCACCACAGCCTCTGGCTGCAGCATCAGCTGTAAAGATACACGAGGCAGGCTTAGGAGGAAGGCTATGCTTTGCAAGGCATTCAAATATCCTGAATTTCAGTTCCTTCCTAAGAAGGAACACTCAGGGGTTGTGCAGAGCTCTCTGGTTGCTCTGGAAGGGCTGTGCAATCCAGGGTTCTCTACAGCTGTAAATCCACTGTGTTCCAGGGAAACTGCACCTGGAGACACAGCCTCCCAGGAAATGTGGTGTGTGGCTTGTCAGGAAACACTCTGTGCTCCTCAGGCTTTAAAATCCAGGAGAGAGGTTTCCTGGCTGAATTTTAGCTTCTTCCCACCGTGTGTTTAGAGAGCTCACCTCCCACACCTGATCAACACCAACATTTGGCAAGGCTGCTTCTGACCCAAAGTGAGATTCTTCTCTTGAGTCACAAACAGAAGCCAGCATTATGTGCTACTACAGCTGTGAAACCTTTAACAACATTTGAATCCCAAAAAATCACCCCCCTCAATATCACTATTGCCTGGCAAACAGTGAGACAATGCCCTCCATAGCTGTAGGTAAGTTCTTAAAAGTTCATTCTTTTCCTGTCTCAATTACCCAGCTCTTGCCTCAACTTAGGTGTGGCCACCTCTATTTTTTCTTTTTTTTTTTTCCCTAGCAAGCTAAGTGTCTTAAACTTGTGGGTCTCTTCATGACATTCATGTGTTTGATGCTGAGAAGAGATGGGCTGTAAAAATTCTGGAATAATTTAGGGCTCCTTGGAAGTGTCTTTTGATATGTAATCAGCTGTGTCTGATGCTGAGGAGAGCAAGCTGTGCTTTAGGGACAGGTTCAAAAGTGTTGCTGTGAGAATATGGAACAGGGGACTTTCCACTTCAATGGAAGATTGGCTCCTCATTTCTGTTATTTAATGGTGGCTTAAATCCTAAAAAATTGGGTTTTACTCCTTTTCCAATTTAATTTTCCCTTCTTGTTAGCTAGAAAGATAGATAATAAAAACCTAGGACATAGAAAGGACTAAAAGTGACCACTGGCTTTGTGGAGACCCTGCTGTGAACAGATGCTTCCTTCAAAGTAGTCCCAGTGCTGTGAATTGTACATCCTACCAGGAGGAAAACAATGGGATGGAATGCCAGCAGCAATAGTGGAAGAGTTATTATAGGCTCTGGGGCTGTAATCCTCTGGAAAGTTTCATCACTTTGCAATGATGCAGAGGTTTGGAGTGTGATTTTCTTTTCTAGTTGAGCTGGTTGGTTAAAAGGGTGACAGAAATCCTGGCTGCCTACCTGTGATCCATGTCAGGGACAGGTAATGGAAGTGCTGATAGTTCCAAAGGGGCTGGAGGCTGGGATGGCTGTGGAATACCGAGACCCAGGGGTGGGCAGAAGCAGGGAAAAGTCAGGAAAACCCTCCCCATCCCCATAGGCTGGATTTGTAAAACACAGAGTTTGTATTTGAAAATGGCTTATGTTGTATTTCTTAAGGCCTGTGTGATGTTCTCAAAAAAGATGGACCCAAAATAAAGAGGAGACAAATAGCTGAAAATGGAAAACTTTGTGGTCTCAGAACCCTAAACATATAGTTAAAGCCTATCAGTGACACTGATGTCAAAGGAAGGACTACATAAAACATGGTAAAATAACTTGGAGACAGATTTAACAGTCATGGCTAAATTTGTTTTAAATAAATCAATGATTTAAACAACACCAATTTGATTGAAACTGCTTTAGATAAGAAGTGGTTGTAAATAGCTGAAATTCTTTGGTTTATGACTATTGACATATTAATAGGAAAAGCTGTCATGGGTAGCTGTGTCAGCTTTGGTCTGGCCCATTTGCAGCTGGTTTGTGTTATGCCAAAGCTTGTGGATCAGTCAGAAATGTGATACAAAAAGGAGGATATTTCCATCAGTACAACAGCAGAATGTTCAACATCAAAACCTGACAACTACTCAGAGTCCAGTGCATTCTGCCTAGAGCTGGGTGCTTGTTGGAAGTTGAGATGAATATTCTGCACTCTGCCCTTATCCTGAGTTATTAATAAAAGGGAATCAATACTTTCATTATTATTACTGGTGCTTGGCAAAAACAGTCTGGCAAACTTCTGAGTCTTTTTTGAAACTGATGGTTCTGTTGCATCACCAATAAATTATTTAGCTTCTGAAGGGGCAGGGGATTTCAAGAGGCATCTCAGCATCTCCTGTTGATGTTCTTTGTTGATTCCCATGGCAGCCCATTTCCTCTGAAGCAACTAATATTCCTACTTATGAGATGTTTAATTATGAATTCCCCTGCCTTATCAAACACCCAAAATGTTGTACTTAGTCCTCAGCACTAGGGAGGAGTAGTTTTTTTTCTGGTTCTAATTCTCTTTCCTTCTAACATGAGCTGCTAAACCTGCTGATCCAAATCTCAGGATCTGTGTGTGCCTGTGCATCAAACCCCACCCAGACACGCAGGGCCCGTGGGTTTGATGCTCAGATAAATCAAATCACATTTGCTTTTATTCTCCTGTAGTATTTTTCTGCCATTAAAAAGTTCAACCCTCAGGCTGGTCTGAAGCCATACAGAACTCCTGTGATTTCAGGGGAAATCTTTGCATGAAGACTCACAGAGGATATTTTAAAGAAACTGTATCTGTAGTGTTGTCTGGCTTAATATAATGTTGCCTCAAGAACCACACTTTGAAAAGCTCCAGTTTCCTCCTTGAATGGCTGGTTTGTTGGACTGATCCTTTTTTTTTTTCAGACAGGAGAAGGAGAAAACTTCTAATACTGTGGATCTGGGTGTTTAGAATAGTTAATGTGATGGAGCCTGGGCATATGAGTTAAGGTTTGAATTTGTTCATGATTCTAGTTATGTTGTGCAAGGCTGAATGAGGATCACTGGAGAAACCCTTGTAAATTTACAGTTTGGGGGTTCTTTCATCTTAAAAATTCAAGAGTTCCATAGATATACATATGATTTGGGAAGCTCTGTACCTCTCCTTTCCCATTCAGGTACACAAAGTATATTATATTATATTATATTATATTATATTATATTATATTATATTATATTATATTATATTATATTATATTATATTATATTATATTATATTATATTATTTGTCATGATTATAGAAATAGCTCAGCAGAACTAATAAAAATATCAAAGAAAAGACAAAAGAAATGAGAATTGAAAATATACACAATACTGAAGATAGATCTTACTGGTTCAATTCTAGAAAAGTGATTTTTAGCAGAAGAAAGACTGCCAGTAAGGCCACTATTCCACTAAGGCTTGTAGATGCAGCCTTTGGGTTTCTGTCCTGCCATTTGCCATTCTTCATGGCTGAAACTCTGCTGAAACTTTAAACCAATGCTTCTCATTCCTTACCAAGCCATGAGGGAACCTATTCTCTTCAGTAGTGGTTAAATCCAGTATTTTCATTTATAGAGGAAAAGAGAATTCTTACTACAGGAAGGTTGTAAAGAATTTGGTGTGAAATGATGCAATTAGGCAGTCGTGGAAATGAGGATGTTGGAGCATAAGAGAATAGGGGTTTGCAAGGCAGTGTTTTCTATTATTTCTAATAGGATTTCTTAGGATTAATGGATCAGTAAAAAATGAAAACTGACAGCAGGGATGTCTCTATCAAAAGCTGAACAATTCTGTAGATCCTGGTCTTGGAAATATTGCTGGTCTGGAATGGGAAGCCTCTCACCCACTCCCCACAGCTGAACACTAAGCAGCTCCCAAAAAGAGCATGCAGGTGATTTTTTCCCTTTCACAAACAAGGATGAAATGAATCTAAGGAGATTATTTTTGCAGCTGAACTTGAATCCCTGCTGAACCACAATTATGCTGCTAAGTTTAGTAAGGGTGCACTGATAACATTTAAGTTGTCACTGAGATGAGTCTTTGGCTGGGTTTGCCCAAATTCAGGTTCTTTGGTGCAAGCAGCTGAATGTCTCAACCAATGACAAAAGAAGAAGAGCAATGCTCAGGTTTGTTATGAGGTGGAAGAATGAAATGATGTGGAAATAGCAAATTTTCAGTTAAGAAAGAGAGATTGTTTTTGGTTGTGTTTTTAAGGAGAGAGACACAGAAGAAGGGTGGAACTCCATTGGGGGGAAAAAGCAGCAGTGACAGACAGAAACACAGCAAAGCAGGACGGGGTGGCTGGCAGGGAAGGTAAGGGATTTGAGGAACTATTTCATAATCTTGTTCCTGTTTGGGGCTGAACTGGTGTGGTTTCATACCCTGAACAAAGGTGCTGCTCCGTGTGGATGTGGTGTCCAACTTGTTCTGGAATCATCACTCAAACTCTGATAAAAGCACCTTTTGTTTTAGTAATAAATGCATATTGAATGTCCTTGTTTTGGTCCTGAATGAATCACACAAAGATGCTGCAGTGGAGATTTTGGCTGTGATAGGATTTGTGCCCCTTTCCCTGAGTCACAGCTGGAGAGGGAGCAGGGCTGTGCCTTCAGCCCAGTCCCAGTGTCCTGAACCTGTCACCTCTGGGCTCAGCACGGGATTTGTGCAAAGCAGACCTTCCTCCTTGATTAAATCATCACTGCTTTCATCCTTTTAAAGCTTTCCAGGGTTATTGCTTATGTCAGAGGGATTGGACATTGCGTTACTGCCCCAAAATGACTCAAATTTCCTTAAAATTGTAGCAGTTCTGAACACTGTGGCAGCCTGAGAACCTGCACCAAGGAGCCACCAGCAGCAGCTGGGTTTGTCTCTCAGACTGGACTGTAACTCTGAGAAACATTTTTTAAATTAATTTTTTTAGAGGCTTTATAAAGGAATTAATTGTACTTGAAAGGTATTAACTGAAGCATAATACAATAAAAGTAATCCAGCTATGAAAATGACAGGTTTGGTATAAACGGGTGCATCTTTGAAATCTGAAAGGCCAAAATTTGTAGTGACAGTAAAATATTCTAAATTTCATATTAGCTAGTGAGATACTATGACCTGGCCTCAACTGGCTTTAAAAAGTGCAACATAAGAAATTGATGGAGGAAGGAAAAGAATAGGAAAATGAAATTTCAGGAACTGCTACTGTAGGAAGGGGTTTAAGCAATTTGTAGATAAGAGTGTGTCCCTCTCTCTCATGATTCAGAACCTTGTGACTAAAAGTACATTGTATTTGTCTGCTCTCTGCCAAACCCCTGCTGCTGGAGCCCACTGGAGTTTCCAGATTTTCAGGCAATTCAGATGATGTCACCACCCCAAATTTGTTGGGTTTTTGTGCCTTCCCATTTTCCTTAAAATCGAATTAATCCAGTACACCTGCAAATAATACTTAGTCCTGATTATGAATGTATAGCGTCCCATAAAACAACTATTTTAAAACTATAAATAGGATGCTGGTTTTATTTTTTATCATTAGGAATGGCAGAGTGCTTCTTCCTGGGAGAAAAATCTGCAGTGCCAATGGTGGCAATATCAATTGCCTCTGTATTTCAAGCTAATGAAATAAACTATGTTTGGTTTATGATAAATAACCTTGTATTGCATTAAACCTTCAAATATTTTACTGTTATTAATCTAAAAACCATCAAAGTTGTATACTACACAGAATCTCCATAGGAAGTTGATTTATACTAAGCTGCATTGTAAAAAAAAAACCAAACCAAAACAAAACAAAACCACAAAACCTTGCTAAAGCTAAACCACCTGTTAAAAATAAAAAAAAGGAAGGAAAACGAACTCCAAAGACCATTTGGGAGAGGTTGGTGTTGTCCAGGTTTCATGTGTGGATGAAGAGAGCCATTGAGGGCAAAGCTGATTGAGTTGGATTGGATTGGATGGGTCCAACCCCCCTGAGTGGCCTTTGGAGGGTGGGGGAGATGGGCTGGGCCAGGCCAGGCTGATGGGGGAGCAGCAGAATTGAGTCATTCCCCCTCTTCTCCTCCTTGCTCATGTTAGGCAAAACACATTGCCCATTATAATTTATGAGTAATAATGTTAATTGCCAGCTCTGTGTAATTGCTGTGGTTCAAGTATGGGCTGTTAGTTGTCGTTTGTATCAGAGCCTTGACTTTTCTGAGCAGCCATGGAATGGGAGTTTTAATTACCAAGTTCCTTGCTGCCATAAATGTCCACAAGTGATTTAGGAAACACAGGATTCCAGAACAGGTTTTGACAGTTTTTTTTTGCCTTGCAAGCCCTTCAGCTTGCTGGGGAAAATAACTCCAGTAAAACCAAAGCAGCACCATCAAAACATGACAAATAGAGTAACAGCTTCTGTAAAAGGGAGTTCTTTATTTGGCCAAAAACTTGCTGTAAGGAGGGGGTAGTGATGGCAAAACAAATGAATTAGGAAATAGACATTTCTTGACTTTTAACTGGTTTCTCTGTCACAAGAAAATGGGTAGGTTTGAAAATTCATAATTTTCATTAGTGAAATATAATTCCTGGAGGGTGGGGTTTGGTTTTTTGTTTGTTTGGCTTGGTTGGTTTTTGTTTTCTTTTTTGTTTTGTTTAATTAAATTTAACTGAATCTGTATTCAGCAAAGACAAGAGCTGGTTGTCAGTAGCTGATTTGGGGTCACTGATGGCAAAGTGGACTCCAGCTTGCAGTTTGAAGGGTACATAAAGCACTGGCTGTGTTCCACAGTATGCATTGGTAAACTGCAGACTGCAGTAAAACCTCCCTGTTGCAACATAAATATGGCATGAAAGTTGATTAACCAGGTTTATGTTGTTAGCCAAGCCTGCAATCCATCTGGACTAAAAGGATAAAAATGAAAACTAAGTTGTTCGACAGCAAAACAGTGAGCCCAGGTTAGAAAAGGCAGAGGTTTGGACATTGAAGTTCCCAGCAAGATGAGCAGTTATTTGTTCTATCTGGTGCCTTGCTTAATTTTTTTTATTTTTGTTGGTGAAATAACTGTGATTTGTTGAGTTGAGGTCATTGTCATTAAAGGAAGAGCTGTTTCTGTGTCTAAGTGCCTGAGTGGACTTAGGAAGAGTGGTGGGAAGTGTGGTAGAGTCCTCCCCTGCCCTGGGCTTGTTCTGTGTGTGCTCCTGGGGAGAGCTGCTCACCAGGAACATTCACTTTGCAACTGGAGCAGTCCAGCATCTCTGAGACCTTCCTTCTGCTGTTTGGAGTGTCCTCAAAGCCATGCCCTGCTCACCAGTCAAGTTTGGAATAAACTTTTCACTCTTTGTGCTGGTACATTTGAAACTGAACCTTGGTATTGCAGGGACTTTATGGATCAACGTGATGACAATTAAATATTCCAGATGTTGGTGGTGTTTTTACACAATGGCTATTTAGGAAAAACGATGTCTGAAGGTAAATTTATCACCCCAGATTCTGGGGTGGGAAAGGTGTGCTGAGGCAGCAGCTCTGGCCCAGGAAGGACTGAATTGGATGTATTTATTCATTATATGAGCATGAAATCAAGGCATTGTCTGGCTGACACGGGGCCCTATTAGTGGCAAAGTGGGCTCAGTAGGAATCTTTCCCTGGATCAGAAGCAGCCCTGCTGATTTGATTTATGTTTGCTGAATTCTGCTGGCTGTCCTTGCAAAGTTTTATCCCTAATCAATATGGGCAGAGCCCTGGCAGTGGAGCAGCTCAGGAAATGCAGGAGTTTGATGTGGATCTGCAGAAACCCGTGGGATGTGTGGTAGATAAAGGAGAACAGTTCTCATCTCCTGAGCTCTTGAGGCTCCATGGTTTTTCTTCCCAATGAAAGACTCCTGTTTATTAACTCTGACTCCTGCAGAAGTCCCCCATCCAGGCTGAATCTGCAGCACAAAATCACATTGTTTCTAAAGAAATATGATTTTATGTTCCCAAATGGAGCCTGTCTTAACTACTTTTGTACTTATCACCTGCTCCTTCCCCTTTGTCCTGCTCCTTTTTATCATATTTAAATAGCAAGGCTCTTTTCCAACCACTCCAGTGTGATTGAACCTCAGTTCAGTGGGGATCTCTGTTCAGCATTACTGTTTTTGTGGCAGGTCCACTGCATATTAATGTTTGGCACAAAAAACCAAGGGACATTGCCTATTTTAAGTGAATATCCTATTTTTTTATGGAATTGTCAGAGTTCTAAATCAGTCACCAGAATCTGAGCTTATTTCCATTGATTGCTGAACAGTGTGGTAAATATTGTGCTCTTGCTTGCTTTTGAGACTCAGAAATTAAGCTTATTTATTTAAGATTTAAACTAATTATGGTTGCATAATTCGGCAACGTATGGAAACAGAATCTCTCCTAAAGAGCTGGTGGGGAAATAGAAGTTTAATTCGAGCCCACATGAGCTATAATTGGAATTTCAGTAGAATAGAGACTGGTCTGAAAGTATAGAAATGGTTTGGTTTATCCCTGCCTCTTAAAGTAATATTATGAATATGAATACCTTTATTTAATCAAGACAGCAGTATCCTGGGAAGGTGAAACGCTGGGTAATTTAAAGCCAAATACAAAAGCTCATGTTCTTCTGGGGATGGTGGTTTTGACATTGCAGGGCCAAGGTCAAGAGCTCTGCAAGCTGAGACACAATAACTTGTCAAGATTTCCTGGTATTAATTAGGGCTTGTAAACAAAAAATTATTATGTGCACATAATTCCTTCATTTTTGTTCTGCTAATTCACTGTTTTAATATGCATGCTAAAAATAATACTATTTTTAAGGTTGATGAAAAACAAACCTTGTATTTATTTATTGCGAAGAACCCAGGAACTTTGTTCTCCTCTGTTTATGGAATTGATGCTGCTTTCCTGTTTGGAAGGAGGGCTGGTGTAAAAGAGATTCTCACAACACAAGCAGGAGTGGAGGATGTTTTTAGATTGTCTTGTAATTTTTGGGAGGAGTGAGAGGTAAAATTATCCACCTTGGAGAGAAAACACTTGCAGCAAGGAGATTCTGGTTCAAGCCTTAACTGGGAGGCAGCTGAGAGCAGCTTTTGCAGGCAGAGTAATGCCACGTGACTGTGGTGATACAAATTTTATTTCAGGAGCACTTAAGAAGCATATGCTAATGTTTTGTAAGGGAGGATGGCTTTGGAATGTCCTTTGAAATGAGAATCTCTGCCATTATTTAAATAGAATTTGTGTTTGCAGCATGTCTTAATTTATGTCTTGTCAAGGGCAGATGAGACAATTCTTGTCTGTAGAGATGAGATACAGATGGCTGGAAAGAAATCCAAGGAAAGCCAGCAGTGAGTGCTTTAGTGTGGCTCTGTGGCACCTCTGCCCTGCCTCCTGACTCATCTGGAGTGTCCTGCTGCACAGAGCACTGCACCAGTGCCTCTCACACACCCAGGGTGCAGAATAAACCCAGCCAGAGCCTCCCTGCCGAGGTTCCAGCCAGCACAGAAGTGTTCTGCTGCTCCTTCATGCAGGAGGAGCTTGTGTGAATTAGTGCTTCCAGATGCTGATTGTTCAAGAGGCAGAATTCAAAGAGCACGACAGCTTCTGCTGCTTCAGCCCTGCTTCTCTCAGGAGACCTTTGGAGCTGCTCTCCACAGTTCAGTTGCCAGCTTTGGAGGGTGGATCGTCTATAAATGAAGTTGTAGCTCAAGACATCAAGAATGTACGTGGGAGTGGAGTAGCAGAGCTGAGGGAAGTGTTTCTGTCATTTGGGAGTATGAGAAAGCACCTTTAGGTTGTTCTGAACTGGGATTTCTCTTCAGAGGATGCCTGGGAAAAGTGAGGAGCTGAGTTTGAGCAGGAGCTGTGTGCATGGCATCAATAGAACACCGGGAGGGGGAAACACTCAGTGTGGATGTACTGGGGCACATATTGAGGAAAAATATTCACTGGGAGGGGCAGGAAAAGAAACCACCCTTATGATCCAGGCTTTCTCATCATTCCTGTGGGTCAGCTGTCCATGGAGATATACAGGGAATTCCTGTTCCTTAAAATATGGCACTTCTTTTTTTGCTACTGCCTCTTATAACCTGGATACATAGTTGGAAATATAAAACCAAGCCCCAAAAGCCCCAAACTCTGCCAACACTTCTCTGGGTATAGTGGACAAAAATTTGAAGTGAAACAAAGTGAAACAAAGCCCTTGGGTTACATTTCTTTAGAATTCCTTAGGTTTTGTTGTTTTCTTCTGAAGGCACATATTTGGATGCAGACAGCTTCAAGACTTCAAATTTCTAATAGAATATCAGCAAAAATCTAAGATGGGTATTGAAATAACCTGATTTATTTTCCTAGTGATGGTACTGTTGGCACCTGGCACAGTTTTTTGTATTGTAGAATTATTGTCAGATGGCCTTTGTTTAAAGGCTTTGTAAACAGTAGGATGATCTAAACCAGAATTTACCAGTGAAGTCATATGGATTTCAGGGTGAATGTGTTCCAGAGGGGAGAAGATTAGAGTCTGACATCTATGAGGAGACTTAACAGCAAATGTAACAAGAGACAGAGGCTGAGGAGGGAGGGCGAGAGAGGGAAAAGGAAAAAAGCATTTTGTGCTTTTCAGCTGCCCTTTTTATTCAGCAGCAGTTGATATTTGTGTGTAATTATAGGGTGAAAACAGTCTCTATTTTAATGAAACTTTTGAAAATAAAAGCTCAAGTTGAAATAGCCAAATGGACACTTGTCCATGAAGCTGACCCAGCCAAAATTCTGTGATGCTTTAAAACTCTTGGGTGTTTATGCTGGACCCCAAAATTGCTGGATTATTTGTATTTGCAGCCTCATCAGATTGACTGCAAAGCTGCCAGTGATCTTCCCTCTTCAGCTGTGGACAGTACCTTAACTGCAGGGATGATGCCATGTGGGCTATTGTTAAATAAACCTAATTTTAGTCATCATTTTACACTTTCATACAGCAATTATTTTCCTTCTCCCGTCAGCTTCCCACATTTATACAGATCACAGGAAAGATATCCTTATGAAATTATATTTAACAATTGAGCTCTTAACACATTTCTGTCAAGGCTCTGAGCATATTGATGGTGACCCCCTTATTTAACAGTGATTATAATTGATTTCTCACTACTCTTAATGCCAGGCAATGATTAGAGAATGAGCTATGGCCAACTCTCTCTTGTGGTGAGATTTTTTTATCAGGCAGTGCAAGATTGGAGTAGAACTGGAAGGGTCTTTTATGTATGAAAGCCTTTATGAGTATTAAAAAAAAAAAAAAAGTAAAATGTGCTCATTTTAAATGAGTCTACTGACAAAACATTTAGCAATGAATGCTGCTGTTTGTGTTATTGTATTATCTCTAAATGCCAAGCCAGACTATCAGTACAGAACTTGCAGTCTGGCTCCTCTTGGCACTGGATATTTCATATTACTTTATATTTTCCTTACCCTTAAAAAGTCCACTCTTGTCCCTGATCAGATGCTCTCTTCTCCAAAGGGAGAAGAAGAATGGGAATGATAGAACAATTGGATTTAACTCTGCTGGGACTTCTCCTTGAGGGTTTCACAGGAGTCCTGTCAGCATTGCACACTGATGTGTGCACATATTTACATTTACCATTTGTACATGTTTACATCTGACATTTGTACATGTTTACATCTGACATTTGTACACATTTACATCCTGCCATTTGTACACATTTACATCCTGACATTCCCCCTGCTGGGGTGGTGGAGACTGGCAAGGTAACAGGATCTCCACCCCTGGCCATGGCCTGGGAGGAAGGAATATCTCTGGATGAGGAGCCTTAGGAGGAAATGCCCCCAGGCCTGTGGGAATCCTTGAGCTCTGTGCAGGACCGGCCGTGGGGGTTGCTTTGCTCTTCTCCTCAGGCTTGGCAGGGTGTGTGCACACTTCTTCTCCTCCTGGAGAGTAAAACTCCTGCTGGAGCTGGCAGCTCCTCCAGCCTGACTGCTCCAGGGTCAGTGTGGAGCAGACTGCTGCACCTGACTTCATAAATGAGCAATCAAACATCTGCAGAATATCAAACAAATGTAGAGGAAATCCAGAGCAGCAGAAAAAAACACAGAATGGTCATCTCTTCTCCTGTCCCATCACCTTCTACCTTCTCCAATTCATCTTATCAGTGTTTCTTTGCTTTTTGTTGTTTTTCTCTTTTTTATTATTTTTCTGCATCCCCCAGCTTGGCTAAATCTATTTTTTTCTCATTCCAGCTCTGCCCTGTGCAGTCTGTTTCTGATTGCCATTTCTTCCAGTTAGTTCTCAATATTCAGATCCCACCTACCCACAGCAAGATCTCCTTGACATGGTTATTTACAGCAGACTTTCACTTGTAAACACACAAAATTTAATTGCTTTTCTTGCTTCCCGTGTTGCCTGCACTGTCTACCTTTTAAGCCTAATGCCACGCTACATCTGACAACAGAAATGAGAAGGAACGGCATAAAATTGGAGGCTTTTGTTCAAAATATCCCATGGATTTGTGAAACTTTGATGTGAGTTTTCTTCTATGACTCAAAGTCTTAAGAAATAGTAATATAATTGTGTTTCTTAGCTTTTTAAAGGAAGGTGAGTGTGGGGAGAGTGCTGTGGCACAGAGAAAAAACTCAACATTTAGCCATTAAAAATCCCCTGGCAGCATGGTAAGGAACCAGAACGTTGGGGTTTTTTCATGTTCACTTCCCCACTTTGCTTTTTGGCAGAAATGAGGAAAGCTGTGCTCCCTGAACTGCTGGCCTTAGTGGGACTAAAGCTGTGTGGGACCCCCCAGGTTGAGAAGAGTGGGCCCTGACATTGATATTTATATTTTTTTCCCCCAGGGCTGGTTTGGTTTTGGTGTTCAAGGTGTGCCCTGGGGCAGTGCCAGTCCTGCTGTGCCACCCACGGTGGGGAGGGGACACAGAGAGGACAAGAGCTGTGTGCCAGGGCTGGATGGGTTTAGGGCAGGTGTGGGACATCCTGGGAGCCCTGCTGCACTCCCAGCCCCAGCCAGCATGCCAAGGAGCTCTGCCTGCTCTGCTGTCCTGCAGTCTGTCCAGCTGTCCTGCAGTCTGTCTGCTCAGCTGTCCTGCAGTCTGTCTGTTCAGCTGTCCTGCAGTCTGTCTGCTCAGCTGTCCTGCAGTCTGTTCAGCTGTCCTGCAGTCTGTCCAGCTGTCCTGCAGTCTGTCTGTCCAGCTGTCCTGCAGTCTGTCTGCTCAGCTGTCCTGCAGTCTGTCCAGCTGTCCTGCAGTCTGTCTGCTCAGCTGTCCTGCAGTCTGTCTGTTCAGCTGTCCTGCAGTCTGTCTGCTCTGTTGTCCTGCAGTCTGTCTGCTCAGCTGTCCTGCAGTCTGTCTGCTCTGTTGTCCTGCAGTCTGTCTGCTCAGCTGTCCTGCAGTCTGTCTGCTCTGGTGTCCTGCAGTCTGTTCAGCTGTCCTGCAGTCTGTCCAGCTGTCCTGCAGTCTGTCTGTCCAGCTGTCCTGCAGTCTGTCTGCTCAGCTGTCCTGCAGTCTGTTCAGCTGTCCTGCAGTCTGTCTGCTCAGCTGTCCTGCAGTCTGTCTGTTCAGCTGTCCTGCAGTCTGTCCAGCTGTCCTGCAGTCTGTCTGTTCAGCTGTCCTGCATTCTGTCTGTTCAGCTGTCCTGCAGTCTGTCCAGCTGTCCTGCAGTCTGTCTGTTCAGCTGTCCTGCAGTCTGTCTGCTCTGATGTTCTGCAGTCTGGCTGCTCAGCTGTCCTGCAGTCTGTCTGCTCTGTTGTCCTGCAGTCTGTCTGCTGCCAGCCAGCCCTGCCCAAAGATCTCAAACTGCTCCTGCTCCATGAACACTGACCCTCTTTAACCACCCAGCTGTTCTCAGCTTGCTCAGAGTTTAATATATGAATATACATAGCTATGAAGAAAAAGGAGAAAAAATATCATTGATATCAGTGGTGCTTCACACACCTACAGCATAAATAAAGGTTTCATCACAAAGCATCACTTTGTGCTGTTCTCATTTCTCCATACATGATTTTTTCCCGTCTGCTGTTTCAGTTTTAGAGAGTTGGTGATGAGGTAGGTCTCTGGGCACTGCAAACAGGCTCTGGCCAGGGCACTTCTCTGTCCCAGCCCTGGAGGTTTCCATTGCTGTGCTCTCAGCATGAGTGGGACAAAGATCTAATGGGGTCCTCTGCAGACACCAGCAATGTTATACAAGATCTAATGGAGAGCAATAAAATTTCATTCCCAGGCACTTCAAGACTATACAAGAATTTGAGTATTGCACATCTGTGTTTTACTTGGGAACTTTTATGATTTTATTTTTATTTTATTTTTAAATCACTGTGGAAGTGTTGCTACAGTAAAAGGTTTGGGGAACTCATCTCTGTTTATAACTTCACGTAGTCAGAGGTGCTAAAAGAGCCAGTCTGGAGAAAGCTTTGAAGAATCAGGGCCTCAGCTGCCTCTCTTTTTCTAAACAGCCCTGAACTTGCAGGCTCCCAAAAGGAAAATGTGCTTTACAGGGTGTTGTCTTCTGGTACAGTGGTGATCAAACCATGGGCTGGTGGGGGAGTTAAAAACAAACAAACAAAAAAACCCAAAAGGGCTTTGGCTCTCCTTGTTCCTATTTATAAGCACCTTGAAATGACAGTGTCTGAGGGATTACCTGTTATGGGGGCCATTGTGGGATGAAATTTGAACCATTATAAACAGGTCTTCATTTTGCCCTTCTTTTAAACTTGCTTGTACCAAACAAGAATTATTTGAAAAGAATCTCCAAGAGAAAAAAAAATTTACGTACAAATGCAAATTTGAAGTGTTCAAGATTGAAGACTTACCTTTCCCAAAAGTAGAAAATAGTGCATATTGCTCTTTTTTCCTTGATTTCTTCATATTATTTTTTCCTTTATCCAGTGATAAAACACTTGTTTAACAGTGGATGGGAACAGAAAGATTTGTCCACCAGCATTATTAAATCAAAGAGATTTTTTAGTTCTGCTGTTATTGAGAAGTTGAATGTTTTTTTGTCAATGATTAGAAGTAATTAAATACTTAAGATATGGTAAATTTATATTATACATCTATTATATATTAATCAGTTTGTATCTAATGCATTCAGATAAATCCAATCCACAGCTGAACTTTCTGGTCCATTAGAGTCTTTCAAATGTGCATTCCCAAGTTAAAATTGACTTTGTCAGCACAAATAAAAGTAAATGGAGAATATTTCTCTGTTGTGGATTTGTTTTGTTCTGATTTCTAAATATGTTATCCTAGTCACACCAAGATAGTAGTTTAGTTTGGAAATTCAAGCTTTGAAGGCCCAGTTATAAGAAAAAAATCATTATTTGATGGGTTTGGAGATCAGTTATCAGCACATGAACATCAAGGTCAAGAGCAGGATGCTGAAGAAATGAAGTGAAGCCTCTGCAGAGGACTGGGGATCTGGAGGTTCCTGGAATTTGCAGCAAGGCTCAGGGGCAAGGTGTTTATTGGGATGAATTTTTGGCATCCTGAAGATGTTCAAGGCAGAGCACAATCTGAAACAAGAGCAGAATTTAGTCTGGGTCTTGATCCCAGCTCTTCCTTTGAGCTGTTGTTTCTCCAAAGCTGCAGATGGGAAAAGCTGCAGGAGGGAGGACAAAGCTTCATCACAGCCCCTGTGCCCTTAATTTGGACGTGTCTGCATCTCAGACTATTATGGGCTAGGAGTTGTTTCTCCTCCTTGAGGAAAGCAAGATATTTTTTAATATACCAAGGAGATTAAAACAAAGAGAGCACAGTGCTGCCTTGCTGAAAAATAGCTTCTAGATAAGGGATAAGGTCTGCTGCTCCCAGTCCTGGTGACTTATTGGGATCACATTTTCATTTGCAGTGAATGGAGAGGATGCCATGCACACAATGGTGGGGTGGTTGGGTGAAAGGAAATCAGGGCTGATATGAAAAGATGTGACAAATTCAAGCAGGGCATGAATGCCTATGAAGGCTGCAGAGTCAGGCTCTTTATTTGAGCTTCATCTCAATTATGGTGGCCCCTGTTTAAATAAAGGACATAGTAATATTATTCTGATGGTTTGTTCAGTGCTTAATGAAACCTGTCTCTATTCTATTAGAATTGTGTCTGTTACAGACTGAAGACTGGGAGTTATCTTTATGAATTAGCTTTTCCTTTCCATTCTCACTAATAACTCTGTCTGTGGCACTTTGTTTCTATGGTAATGTTTGTGATGCAGCTTCTCCTTTTATTTTAAGTAGAATTCTGGAATGTTTGTAGGGACAAACACTTTTGGAATCCCATATGAGACTTTTCTGCAGGAAGATCACAAGATTTGACTCCAGAGGATGAAATAATCAGAAGAGCACAGCCATTGTCAGATGAAAATATTGTTTGACAAAATTAACAGGAAGGTCAGATAAATTTACTCAGAGTGCTTGGAGAATAAATTGATCAAAGGATGGCTTAAAGGATGATTTTTTTTTTTCCTTCTGAATATAAACTCCTTAGAAATGCATATCCACCCCTGATTCCACAGCAGGGTTTTCTCTCCTGTTCATACCCTGGGAGGTCTGAACTGAATCACCAGCTCGACATAGGGAGCAGATTAGGCAGAGAGTAGCCAGGAAACTGTGGAAAATTTTGAAGCTAAAATTGGTTTGGAGGACATTGATTCTGCTATTTAAAGCCTGTACAAAGCCACTGAGGATGAGTCCCAGGGAATGTGGGGAGACACATCTGCAGCCAGAGCTGGGTGTTCCTATACACATTATTTCTTGTGTCCTTTTTGAATTTCCAGCTACTGCTCAATGGAACAGTCATTGCTTGAAAGAGAATTTAAAACATAGTAAAAACCTCAAAAAGGTCAAGGTAACCAGCCTTCCCCACTGCCATGAATGCCAATTCTCCACACTGATGTTTCAATATTAGAAAGTCTTTTCCTTGGAGCTCCAGGGTTACCTGAGGGGTTTGTATAGACACATAAGGTTTTTCAGCCCATGTATATTATTTTTTTATGTAGATAAGGAACCTTTTGGTAGGGATTTTCACCCCTTTCTTTGCCTTTTCTGTTTTTCCTGAGAATGTCAGGAAGGTTTCCATCCCAGCTGTGCTGTGGGATGTGACACTTCAGAGAAACAGATTCCCTTTCAGAGGGAGCTGCAGCAGGGGAGGAAACCACTGAAAAAACGGGGCCTGCCCTTAGAAATGCAGCTTCAGTGTTAAATTATGGAACAAATAACACTCCTTGATGATAAATACATCTTAGTAGCTGTGCTTCTGGGGGTTTTGCAAATGCTGAGAGTTGGTTTCGTGCTGGAACACAAACAAGAGACTTATGAGCTTCCTCTGCCTCATTTTCATTAGCACAGAGCGTTTGTGGTGCATGGGAAATTCACAGGCTGGGGCTGCCAGCTGAAATATGGGACATTATGAGACATTAGCAACAGCCCCATTTGCATTTGCACTCCACAAACACTCTAAAGATCAGCTTAATGCTCTTATAAATTGTGGGCTGCTCTTGAGAAGCCCTTTAGTGTCGCCAGGAATCTTGGTATGACTTGTCACTAATATTGGGAGGGTGATGATGTTGGATAAAGGAAAGAAACTCCTTGGCTCAGCCCGGGGCATGGATTTGATTTTGGAAATGGCCCTTATGAACAAGAACTACACATCTGCACATGTGTTCATCAACATTGCTGGCACTGCTTTTCTAAGTTAGGAAGATTTAATGATTTTTTCCCAGTGAGGGTTCCAGGATGTGTATGCAGATTAATCATATATACATAGGGAATTTGGATTTTAAAATTTTTATTATTTTGTTTTGGTTGTTTGGTTTATGACAATACTTTTGTAGAAAGCGTTAACTTAAAAAAGTATAAAGATAATAAGCAATACTCACATCATCCTGTCAGCATCTAATTCAGAGAATACTTGATGGCTGAAACCTAAGATTTCTGATAAGCCCTAAATTGTTTTCATTCTGCATCAAGATAAAATAAGCCTTTAATTTCATTTATCTATCAGTGAAAAGGCAGATAATAAAAGCCACAGAAAGTCAATAAACCTACTGATTGAGGCTTCAAATGTTAGAATGCTGCTTCTAATTCCTGCCAGAAAGTGTGGGCATGTCCTGACCTATCTGCTGGGCTGCTCCTTGTTCTGGGCTTAACTTCTGCCTGGAAGTTTCCTTGTGCCTGAAGAATTTTACAGACAAAAGTGGCATCCATAACTACATTTCTAGGTTATCTTTTTTCCAAATCTGATTTTTAAAAATAGGGTGGTTTTTTTTTTTTTCCCCACCATGGAAAATGGATTCTCAGAAAGTTCCTGAGTTGTTCCTTTTAATGAGACTTCTAAAAGTCAGGGACTGGCGAGGGATGGGGGAATAAAAACATGTTTGGGTGGGCAAAAAAAAAAAAGGAAAGTTTTTTCTCCAGTTATCTGGGAGACAATTGGGCAACTCTCTCTGTCACTGTGTGCTATACAGCAACAAAATCCAGTCTAAGATGCCAAAGGTGCATTTTAGGTAATGTGTAAATAAAATATTCTATGTGAGTTTGAGAATTTGTGTGTTAAAAGTCTGAGCTGTGAACATTGGGGGTCCTTCAGACACAATGTGCTTCAACAGGCCATACTTTATTTTAACCCAAGCACTCACAATGCCAGAAACAAGACCAGTTTAATGATGTTTAGTCATAACTGGGCTTGAGTTGTTTTTGTTTTTTAAACCAAAACAAACCCAACAGCAACAAAAAACCCTCCATGGAAGAAACACCGTTAGAAAATGAAACAATGCTGTTAATGGGACAGAGAAGCTTGTTCAAAGAACATGAAGGAGGGAAATCTGCCTTTAAGGATTTTAGGGTCACAGGTATTTTAATGTGGGTGTTTTGTATGTGAGTATGAGTGTATGTGGGTGTTTTCTACAGGTGAGCAAGGCAGCTGTAATCAGAAAACTGCCCTGTGCCAGGCAGGCCTGAGGGACCCTTACAGGAGCCTGCAAAGGGGCACAGGAGCCAGGGAATGGCTGCCAGTGCCAGAGGGCAGGGCTGGATGGGATCTTGGCAATGAGGAATTGTTCCCTGGCAGGGTGGGCAGGCCCTGGCACAGGGTGCCCAGAGCAGCTGGGGCTGCCCCTGGATCCCTGGCAGTGCCCAAGGCCAGGTTGGACACTGGGGCTGTAGCAGCCTGGGACAGTGGAAGGTGTCCCTGCCATGGCAGGGGTGGCATTGGGTGGGATTTAAGGTCCCCTCCCAGTCCAAACCATTCCATGATTCTGTGATTCTGGGTGAGGTTTGATTAGAGGTTGACTTTGAAATGTGATGATGACTCCAGCAATTCAGGGGAACATCCCTGAATCCTCCATGTGCTCCTTGCTTCCTAGGGAAAGGAGTTCAGGTCAGAGCCCTGGACCTGTGGGTTAAAGAAAATGCTTCCTCAGTGATAAGCAAAGTGTAGAGGCTCTGATGATCTCACACAGTTGATGGAAAACTTGAATATTTATTCTTGTTTATGCATTCTCTGAGTTTACTCTAGAGTCTGACATCTAACTAATATTGTGCTTCCTAAGAGTTTGTGTTGTTCTTCATCAGCATTCAATAAATTTTTAAAGGCAAATCTTTCCTAATTGGCAGTAATGAGCCAGTAAAACTTGTATTTGATTAAGAGAAGACAGAGACCCACAAGAGCTCCCTGTGCAGTTTAAACAGTACAAATCTAGAAGTTCACAGTCTCAGTTCTGAAAGCTGGCACTGCCCTGTGGGCTGCCCTGAGTGCTAAATCTGATTGGTTTTGTTTCCTTCATGTCATTCCCAACATTTAAAGACTCTGTAGCTCCTCAGCTGATGGTGTTCAGGGCAGAAACCCCACACTTTTAAAGCTGCAGGGGAGAGAATCTCCCAGGTAACTCAGCCACTGAGATCTAATGAACTCTTCTCACCAAAGGTCACTTGTGAAACTCTCCTTATGGCTGGGAATTGTTTTGCAAAGCACAGAATTTTAAACTTATGGAGCATTGTTAGACACCTTGATCTAACAAATTTTCCAAATAATTTCTGAGTTTTCCAGGACAAGATTTAAAACTGGGTAAGTTTAGTGGGAGATCTACATTTGATAGCAAGTTCAGAATCCTGTTTGTTTATATGGACCATGGTGATTTCTATCAGCTCAGGTTGTGTTTGTATGGACTAGGGTGATTGATATCAGCTGAGGTGGTGTTTGTAGGGACTATGGTGATTTCGATGAGGGGAGGGTCTGCTGCAGGTGGCTGGAGATCCTTAGGTGGAAAAAGGTTCTGGGGGATGGAGTGGGGAGGAGGAAAAGCTTAACAGTTTTTAAAGTGGGTGCCTTTAGGAAAATTCTGCTTTCTTTAGTCCAAAAATCTCAAATGTCATCTCTTCCCTCACGTGGGTGAAGAAAGGAGCATTTGGCCTTCTGGTGCTTTGGAGAAATCCTGTTTCTGCCTGAGGAAAAGTTCCCACCAGTGGAAGGTAAGTCAGCTCTGTCACATCTTGTTTTCCTGCAGTGGTTAAACCCACAGAAAAACCTCCCATGAGAGGCTGAGGCCTCACCCTGTAATTGTGGTTGAGCTTCATTCACAAAGCCCACGTTGGCCATGCCATGTGCTCCACTGGAAGGTTGGCAGAGCAGCTCAGTTGGGTTTTGCTTTGCTGACCAGAAACTCGTTCTTTATCTGCCAGGTGGGGCCCAGGAGCCCCTCTGCTGGGGTGACACACCTGGGAACAAGGTGGGATGGCTGGAGGGGCCTGCCCTGTTGTCCTGATCTAAAACAGGGAGCTGAGGTTTCGTGTTTGCATCCCATGGAAGCTGTTGAAGAGTGCCCAGAGAAGTCACACATTGGTTCCTACTGGGAAATCAAGGCTATTTAAGTGTGGTGGAAACCCAGCACAAACTGGGTTTTATGGATTCTTTCAGTATTTGAAATGTTCATGACACTTCTTCTTCAGGTTTTGAAAGCCTGGTTGTGATTAACTCCAGACTGGCTTCATTTTATAAAACAATACAGTTGTGATAGGAAGCTTGAATCAATATTGACTCAAAGGAAGGTGACACTAAGAGGGAATAGAATATTTACCTTTTTACCTGCAGGCTTTAATGCCTAATTTAGGAGTTCTTTCTCTTGTAATTTTTATGGCTCTAAGTTGAGCTGTGTGCATCACCTATGTCAATCACCAACACCACTCCTTGCAATGGGAGTTCTGTCAAGTAGGTGTTTTATTTCTGTTATTCCTGACCTTTTTGATATTTCTCACACAGCAGAGCCATTGTATCAGCAGTGCATTTTGTATTTTCCATGGTAATTGGGTACTGCAGGGGTGGAATTTATTTCAGTTTTTATGTGAGAAACATAGACAGAGAAATTTCAGGTTTGTCCTTTTCTCGTGGGTCAGGCAATATTGGCAAGGGTTTATTGGGTTTTTTGGTCTATAAATACTCCCTAATCTATATGTCCTGCTGCTGTCACTGTGCTTGTGTCACCTTTCCATCCCCACGTGAGTTCATTTAGTGCTAAATTTAGTGTTTGCAGGGCAGGGAGCAAAGCTGCTGCGTGGGACAAGGGAGAAGTTATTTTTAAATGCTCTGAACACAAACAGTGACTTGGAGATCATGGAAACCAGGGGTTCTCAGAACAGAAAGAGCCCCAAACAAACAGAAGTTCACCAGTTCTAAGTCAGCTTTTAGTTCTTCAGACCCAGGTTTCTACTGCTGCTGCTGAATGTTTGTGGAGATGTTCATAGTGGTGGAGTTGAACTGCTAAAAGACATTTTATTTCTGGTAGAAACTATTCACCAGTGGTGTAAAATATCTTGGGTAGCAAACCTGTGAATTCTCTGGGGTCTGTTCTGTGTGGTCATGGCTGTGGCCTGGACAGAACAATAAAGCTTAAATACATCTCATGTGAGAGAATGTCCAACACCTATATGTGGTTCCAGTGCCAAAAAACAAAAAAATCCAAAACAAAACAAAAGAAACCAAACCAACCCCCCCTCCCCCAAACCAGACTTTCCCTGAAAGCTTGCAAGAAAATTAAGCCATAATTGAATAATCTTTTAGTTCATTGGAAATTTTAAGAGTGATTATTCTAGTAAGGGCAACATCTACAAGTTCTTCATGAATTCAAGTTATAATTATTGTAATTTGAAGTGTGGTCAGGATTTTGGAGATAGAAGATTTTTCCTGACAGTTTAATTAAATAAGGGATATAATATAAGCTTAGAAAGCAAGGCCTTTTATCTCCCCAACCAGAATTTAGGTTTTCCAAGTCCTGCCAGTGTCAGCTATGGTGATTTTAATTGTAACAGTTCACTTTTTAAAAGAATAGATCAACTTAGAATGAAGAAGAAGAGAGAGTAACCCTTTCCATAAATCCTTAAGCTTTGACAAATTAATCAATTCCTTGCATTATTGGAAAAGTGAAGGTAATACTGTGCAGCAGCTGTCTTCAAATTCTGTCTGTAGAAAGACCATAGCTTAACATGCTTTTGTTTGGGAACATGGAGTTTTTTGTGGGGCTGAAACCAGGAGCTCCCATTCTGCTCCAGTGTTTCACTTGGGGTTTTTTATTATTGCTTTGAATTAGAACAAAAGATGTAAGTATCTCTCTCACACAAGAAAATATTTAAACTACTTTTCAAAAAAAAAAAAAAAAAGAGAATCTTCATGCCAAATGTACCAAAGTATGTTTTGAAACATGCTGCATTGAATTGATCTATTGTGTTTTCTGCTTAGAAATGTTGACAAATTCGCTAATAAAAACGATTATAATGCATAATGTGTCTGACCTGTGAGAGGAGGGGAGCAGCTCCGGGCAGGACACGCTGGGCAGGCAGCCTGCCTCTCTCTGCCAGCCCAGCTCCCAGGCAGCCTTCCAAGCCAAGCTGCCAGCCCTCCAGCCAGCCTGCCTGCTTGTCACAAGTTTTAGTGGAATAAACATTCCCAGAGAACGTTTTGATCCAGAAAATCAGCAGTTTTTGATGGCAAATTGTTCATCAGAAGAGTTTTAGCCTGCTCTATTAAGAACATAAGTCTCTGAAATTGTTAGTCTTGAATAGAAGTGTTGCCAAACAATTGAATGTAATAGCCTTCACTGCCTGCAAGGCTCGCTCACTTTGTCTCTGTAATAGCTCTTGGTTTTCTTTTAACACCCCCTGGAAAGGAGTAAAAGTTAATTAAAGTGGGTATTTTTCTGTGTTTGCAGGCTGTTGCCATTGAAACAAGTGTGGACAGGGTTCAACGAAATGGAGTTCAGAGTCAGCTGAACTCGAGGTGTCAGGAAAACAGCTGCACCTTGCAGCATGGGTTATCAGCCTAATTAGTTTGGAGGAGGAAAAAACCTCTACATTTCTTAAAAATAAAAAGATGGAATGCATTTCATTGATAGTCCTGACATTTTCACTTGGAATTTATTTATAAAGCCATTGAACTAATGAAAACTTTGTTCAGATCTGGGTGCAGCTCCCTCTGCTCCACCCCTCCTCTGTTGGCAGGAGCACAGCACAGAGGGGCAGTGGGACTGGGGAAGCATCACTTCTTGGGGTGCTTCTGGACACTTCTTGGGGTGCTTCTGGACACTTCTTGGGTGCTTCTGGACACTTCTTGGGTGCTTCTGGACACTTGTTGGGGCACACAGCTGAGATGACCCAAACCCAGCCCCCATGTGCTCAGCTCTGAAGGGAAGGGGCCTTTGCAGCCTGGGCAGGGCTGCAGACCCCGAGTGCCCCCGTGCCAGGCACTGCCCGGGCTCAGGCCAGCCCTGGAGCGGGGCTGCAGGGAAGGTGGCTGAGGGATGTGTCCCAGCCCCAGGGCTGTGCTGCAGCACAAATTCCCTGCTTTTCCATGCCTTGGCCTCAAACACCAAGCTCTGTTTGCCAAGGGCTTCTGCCTCTCTTCAAATCCCCAGTTTTCTACCCAAATCTCTTTTGCTTTCTTCTTGTTTTCCTTTCTTCTCCATTCCCATCCGTGCCATTGTGGTGCCATCTGTTTCCTAGGTGGGGAAGATGCATTTCAGGCCACTTACACTGATAGCAGAGCCAGATTTACATTCATTGAAAACTCTTTCATGCAGAGGAAATTTGCATAAGAATACTTGAAACCAAATTTTTGTCTTATCAACAGCAGTGAGGACTGGACTCACACCAGTGTGCTGGGTCCTGATGAATTTTTCTGTTGTGACTTTTCATGTTATGAATCCCACTCGAAGAACAGAAATGCAGCAATAATAGCAAATAAATCTACCTGTGTGGTCTCTGTGTTGTGCCATTGCAGACATTCATGATTAAATGGCATTCTGAAATTTTAATCAGGACGTCAGCCACGTAAGATCTCCTTTTTAAAACCATCTGACAGATTTTGATGTAGAGAAAGACTTAAGATACTTTTATGCTCTATTAAATAATAAACCCTCTTTCCCCTCCTTATGCATTCATCTTCTTCACAAACTTTGATGTGCGACTTTGATTAGGTATCAAAAAAATACAGGGTACTCCATTTTGGCATATTTTGAAAAATCTCATCAGTTTTCAGGGAGCAAAATGCCCTTATCTGCTCAGCATGGCTGAGACTGAAGAAGACTTCAATCAGACCTGGTTTTCATAGCAAAAATCTCTCACTGTCTTTCCTGCAGGACATCCTCTGACTCATCAGCACCTGGGGGGTTTGGCTCCAGGAGAAAGGGGTGAAAACCAGGAATTCATCAACTCTTCAGTAGCAGCAGACAGAGCTTTGGGTCAGCTGGGCAAAGAGGAGGAGCTGAGGAGGATGAAGGTCAATGTGTTTTTATCATAAAAATCCTCACCATCCAGCTGGCTGCAGAAGGACACTGATGGGACAGCAAGGCAGCTTGGTGTGTGGCATTAAACTTCTTTTGTTTCCTTCTCTCTCAGATTTGCTGTGGAAAGTTCCATCCCAGATTTTTTTCTTTGTCCCTGGGTCTCTGACAGAAAACAATCACCATTCCAGTTCCATAACCAGTCAGATTCCACAAGGTTTCCAAGGGCTCTGAAGGAGAATGCGTTCAATGAAAATGAGAAGGTGCATCAGGGAACAGCCAGAGACAGCAGCCTCTGAAAGCTCCTCTTTTTCTCCACAATGTCAGCTCCTAAATTGCTCATGAAAAATCCTGTTATGTAACTGAAAACTCTTTGTAAGGAAAGATTTCAGCATAATGAGGAGCCTGCTCACAACAATAGAGGTGATGGACCTGACACTTCATCATTTCTTATTATGCTGTTGGAGCAGCTTCATGTCTGAGTTATCTTTGCCTTGTTTGCTCCCCCTTGCTTAGACTGCAATTGAGTCAAAATGAAAAAGGGAAGAAAAATCAGGTAAAAGGGCTCTAAGGTTGTGTGTGCCTTTAAAGAGCTTGCATTTATGTGAGTGAGTGGGAAATAGTTATTTTTTTCCTTGCATGTGGTTTTCTTTAATAGAGAAGCAATTGAGTGGGAATGGCAAGAACTGCTTTGCTCCACTGTTCAAATCAGGAGCAGTGGAAAGGAGCACGAGGTGGGAATTCCATGTCCTCCCTGCAGGTGGGAATTCCATGTCCTCCCTACAGGTGGGAATTCCATGTCCTCCCTGCAGGTGGGAATTCCATGTCCTCCCTACAGGTGGGAATTCCATGTCCTCCCTACAGGTGGGAATTCCATGTCCTCCCTGCAGGTGGGAATTCCATGTCCTCCCTACAGGAAGCCAGGTGCTGCTTTCAGAAGTGGAGACTTTCACCAGGAAGATGTATTGACATTTCAATTATTACCCAGCTATGCTCTCCTAATGCACCAAACAGCAGATATTATTTATAAACCTTTTAATGGAAATAACTGGAGCCACTTCATTATTTCAATGAGCTCTTAAAATGTTGATGAGTAGTGTGATGTTTTTACATAATAATACCATTAAAAATTACTGCTTTTGTGTATGTTTTTGTGAGAATGCACTTATTTGGCATTGTTAAAACCATTTAACATTTTTCAGAAGTTCAGTGTCAGAACAGCAGATAATGGGAAAGTTTTAAGCCTTATTGACATGAGAATAAAACCTTTAAGAAGTCATAAATATAACAAATCCAAACCTACTTTGTTCAGGTGCCATTCAAAGGAAATCAAATTCTTATGAAAATAATTAAAAATTCTATTATCAAAATAATTGAAATTCCTAATTATCCTAAGATAATAAGCATTCCACTGAAATATTTCTTACCAAAAGGAATATTGAGTGAATCAACCCTGAGGCATCCTGAAGAGCATCTCTGGCTGGAAGTATTTGTGTGTCAATAATTAACATTTGATAAGGAGAGCAAGAAATGGCTGAGTATTTTAATGACATGGGCTTGAGAAAGATATTGATTAATCTCTGCTCATGTGCAGAGTTCAGACCACTTGATAAAGGCCAAAGGGTTTTGTCCTACAGCCATTTCAGAGGTCTCTGAGGACAGGTGGGCAAGTGACAACAGGATCCAGGGGTTGTATCTTCTGTTTGAGCCATCTGCTGTTGAGAGACCAGCAAAGCAGAGTGGAAGAAGGAGTTAAAAATCTAAATTTTTAATTTATAGCTAAATGAGATGCTCAAATATTCTTGGAACTTTTGAGCTGAGGCTCAGCATTTGTTGGTTTTTTATTTGTGTGTTTATCTACATCCTTATCAGCTGGTCCAAGCTTTTGTAGGGTCTAACCTAATTTCAGATTTTTAGCAGAGCTAAGACTCTCCTGAACCAGCCAGCATCAGTTTAAGGAATAAATGTCCCCTGGTATTTTGTGTGACATAAATATTTGGTCCCTGTATTTGTAGTCAGGGTTAGAATGACTTGAAAATAGAGAAATGATGCAGTTTAGGATATTTTTTAGGAGAGAATTGGTTTTTATCATGCTTGTTTTGCAGGTACCATAGGCAGTTCTGTTTCACAAGTACTGGCACATTATTTGTTTGTTCAATGACTGCTCTGCTTTTGTCAAAGGGGAGCAACAGTGCATTAATGCACCTATGAAACCACTCCATGTTGCACTGAAAACAGGGGGTAAGGAAGGATAACACCCCCAGTCCTTTCCCCCCATGTTGGAATATGGTTTTCCACAAAGCACAGAGGAAAAATCCTGGAATTTTCTACATTTCTAACAAATGTGTTAGAAGTCCATTATATTCTGCAGGGCACAGTCCTTGGAAAAGCTCAGTGAGGATGCAGTGGCATCAAATCAAGCATTTTTGGTCTTTTGGGCTGTGACTGAGCATTAGTAAAATTAAAAATCCCATGTCTAGGTTGCTGTTCCTCCTTTGTAGAGCATTTAATGCCAGACTGTTAGGAGCACAGAGAAATACAAGGTGAGAGGTGTGGGAAATAAGGCTGGCTTATGTTTGGTTCCCAAAGCACGCTGAGGAGTTTCTCTAGAAAAGTGAATTTCAGTCAAATCCCTTGAGATAATCCCCAGGGCTACAGTTCTGCTCCAAGTTGAGTTACATGCTGCTGTAAATTTGGAATGGATCCCAAAGAAAGGATTATCCACGGCCATCCTGTCCTGCTGGGATGCACCCACAGTGCTGAGGCTCTGTCTGGAGGATGGGATGGCTCCAGAATGTCCCCCCTCACCACAACTTCATCACTGATTTTCCTCTGGATTTAAAATTCCTTTTTCCTGAGTGTCTGAACTTACCACAACACTGTGACAGAAGAGAAAATACCACTAAGAAAGCAAATAATTGCACTGTGATGCTCTTATGCTTCAAGAGGAGGTGATGGAAATGGAATTGATGTCTCATCCTAAGAATGTTTAGAAAATTTTCAGGAGCTGCTAAGATAAAATATCAGTTCTTATTATTTATTTTGTTAAATCATCCATGTCTTAGATAAGCATAGTCTTCAGTGGAGGTTTGTCAATTTTGAAATGGATAAAAAACTCAAGATAAATAAAAGCAGAATGCTGGCCTGGTAATTTGTCACTGAGTAGAATAGAATTAATTCAGGTTTACGTGGTTGGTATGAAAATAAGAATTAAAATTCAGATCAGTATTAAGAACAGTATTTAGCAATGTTCAGGTACTGTAAAGCTTCCATCTGTTCCAAGAGCAGTCTGAAGTTTCTCAGCAGTACCAAGTTATCCCCATGTAAGTGCTTATTAAAAATAAAGGCAGCTGGATATTTGCATGGCTACAGCTTTCACAGTGGAAGAAAAGAGCCAAAGGAATAAGTGCCTCTTTGTTCCAACATTTTCTTCAAAAGTAAAATTTGTTTTTGTGCAGAGTTGTACAGAATTGGGTGTATTGTGGAAGCCAGTCAAGAGGCAGTTCTTGAAATACACTTTAAGATCTTTAACATCTTTAACAAGAACTTTTGTAACAGTGTGCAGGGCTTGTGTTCAAGACTAAATTTTTGCACTCACCCAGAGTAGTGCATAGGCTATTATTTTTTAAATTATTATCCTTATTATTCTGCTTTAATCACATCAACCTGTCAGATCTGCTGTAGGGTTTCCAGTGTGAAAGTGTGACCTTAAAAAGCATAAACTGCTGCTGTACACTCATTATAGAGCTGCACACAAATAGACTTTGCTGCTTTAATCCCTGTTTGAAGGTGGCTTTGGTGAAATCCCTGTTATACCAGGTAGTAGTCTGAAAAAAACCTCTAAACAAAGTATCTGCTCACTATCTAAGTATTATTGCTCTTTATTTCTGTTTTTGTGCTTGTTACTCATGTGTGCATGTGCAATAATGTCACATATCAAAGTAACACTGAGCTTCCCCCAGCTCTGTGGCCAGCAGTGGGATTATTTCTCTCTGCAGCTGAGGTTTGGGACCTGCAGCCTAAAGCAGCCCCTTGCTTCTCTTTCCAGCTGATCTTTGGTGCCTTCCCATGCAATGGCAGTTCTCACCATACAGGACGTGGAGTAACAAATTCAGAGGACAAACTTGTTAGCACTATAAGTTATTCAGTGGAGGAAATGAAAAGAATGAAAGATTTTTTTCTTTTTCAAGTCAGAGCTGGAATTGTTTGTGCTACAGGATCCAGTCTGCCCTCAATTTAAACAAAATGTCTTGCTAAAAGTTAGTTTTTGGTTCATGTAAGACCCAGCATCCTTCACCCAGCAGAACCACCATGAGTAATTTCCTCTTTTTGGTGACCCCTTGCATCATTTCTTCCCCTGTGGTTTTCTTCTCCTCACACCTTTTACCTTTTCCTTCTTCTGAATTGCATTTCTCATTTGATGGCTGAATTGGCCCCACCAGGCTTTTGCAAATCCCTCTGTTTAACAAAACAACTGTCACCACCCCAACACAAAACTCTGCTTGACTCGTCAGAGAAGGAGCAGAATTTGCAAGGAATAAAAGATTGAGGCTGCCTGGCTGGTGGAACTTTACTTAATTAACCTAATTGAAATTACAAGTGTTGCTAATGAGACAAAAAAAGGCCAACAAATAAATTATTTCCATTACATGTCATTTGAAAATAATTAGCAGAAGAGAAACATTTAGTTCAGTGACCAGATTTGGCCTCTAGTTCTCTCTGCTGCTCTTTAGCACAGGGGACTTTGTGATGTGTAAATGAAATTAGAAACTGCAGCTCTGTAGCAATGTAATGTGGCCTTCTATAAATCCCTGGTAAGCTCTGACAGCAATATCCAGGTTAGTACACAGACCTTGAATGAAAGGGAGGGATTTGCAGTACAGCCACAGGAGGGTAAGAATTTATTGAGCACCACCTAAAAAAAAAAAAAGGGGATGTTTATCAAAAAATGAGGACAAATATGTACATTATTTTGCAAATACTGCTTTGATCTCTATAGCAAAAGTACTTCTATAGCTGCATGTGTGCTAATTTGCCTCTTCTAAAGAAATGAAATCTAAATGTTTTTAAATGAATGGCTTTCAAAAGCATCAGGTGACAACATTTGTAGCAGAACAGGGGCTCTGTGTTTGGAGCTCACAGTCAGATTTCTGTCCCATTAAACCAAGGCTGTTCACAGAGGAGGGTTTCCAATTGACACCCTGGAGTTTGAGCCATGAGGAAAGTTCTGCACAGAAGATTAGGATGAAAAATGACTGCAGCATTCAGCTGGAGTTTCTTTGGTTAATTTTGTAGCAGAGGGGAAGTTTAGTCCCTGTATAGTAGAAGGCCTTGCCAGGAGGAGAACTAACAAAATTATGTATTTTTACATTTTCATTGAAATTTTCTATGTAGAACCTGAGATCTTCAGGCAAATGAACATTACATATACCGAAACTGCTTCAAAAGCCACTTTTACCACTCTAACCCCCCCAAATTAATGAATTTTGTTCCAGTGGAAGGTGTTTGCCATGTTTGTCATCAAATCTGAATTTTTCTACTAGACAGCAAAGAACATTCATTCCTAATTTATCCTTTCTATGTTCATCATTTATGGTCGTCTCCATTTTTGGCTTTCAGATTTAAGCCACCTGTAATGTTTATTTTGGTGCAATCAGTTTTAAGTCCTACAGTGGGTGGGGACAAATCCCCCAAAACCAACCCAGCCTCCCCCACAGCTCCTGTGCCTGGGGGAACTGAAGGGGTTTCTGGCCTTGGTGGGGTCACCACAATTTTCTGGCATTTGGCTGAAGTTTCATCTTATTCCAAAGATGATCTTGTCTTCCTGTGGAATTTAGGTTATCCCAGGTCTGTGGGCAGACTAATTTAATAGTGACAGAAATAATTTCTTTCCTTTTGTTGTTGTTGTTTATTTTGCTTCTTTGCTGCTTTGGGGTTGGAGGGGTGGTGCAGGCCACGGCTCTGCTGCCTTTGAGAGCTCAGGATTCTGACAGGAGGTTCCTGTACCTCCCCACCTGGAAATCTGGTGCCACTGTGCTGGCCAGCAGCCCTTAGAGCTCCCAGCTGAGGGCATCATTTGCTCAATCTGCATTTGCAATCCATGCATTTCTTCAGAGGTGTTTATTTCCTGGCCAAGGAAATTCTCCTGCGCTCCTCAGGCCCGGGCAGGGTTTGCTGCTCACTCAGGGAGTCCTGAGGAGTTCCTGGGCTGCTCCTGCCAGAGCTGCTGAGCTGCTCCTGTGCTCTGGGGGCTGCCAGCAGGTCCCTGTGGCAGGGATGGATCTGCCAGCAGGTCCCTGTGGCAGGGATGGATCTGCCAGCAGATCCCATGGGGCAGGGATGGATCTGCCAGCAGATCCCCATGGCAGGGATGGATCTGCCAGCAGGTCCCTGGGGCAGGGATGGATCTGCCAGCAGGTCCCATGGGGCAGGGATGGATCTGCCAGCAGGTCCCTGGGGCAGGGATGGATCTGCCAGCAGGTCCCTGTGGCAGGGATGGATCTGCCAGCAGGTCCCTGTGGCAGGGATGGATCTGCCAGCAGGTCCCATGGGGCAGGGATGGATCTGCCAGCAGGTCCCCGTGGCAGGGATGGATCTGCCAGCAGGTCCCTGTGGCAGGGATGGATCTGCCAGCAGGTCCCTGTGGCAGGGATGGATCTGCCAGCAGGTCCCTGTGGCAGGGATGGATCTGCCAGCAGGTCCCTGTGGCAGGGATGGATCTGCCAGCAGATCCCTGTGGCAGGGATGGATCTGCCAGCAGGTCCCTGTGGCAGGGATGGATCTGCCAGCAGATCCCTGTGGCAGGGATGGATCTGCCAGCAGGTCCCTGTGGGCAGAACTCCTGGAAGTTTGGTAGGGACAGGCTGTGCCCACTGAAATCCCCTCTGGAGCCCCAGGGAAAGCTGGCAGGAAAGCCCTGTCTGTCAGGAGCCAGGGATCATGGAAGGGAGCCAGGAACTCATCACATTGTCCCAATAACATCACACCACAACAGAAATCAAAAATTCTGCTTTCTGACTATGGCCTGATGGTTCTGCTCCAGACAAAACCCAACACCTTCCTCGGGTCAACAAGTTTGTGACTTACTGGGATGTAAAGCAATACTTTGTTCAAAATAATTGAGCTCTCCCTTTGTATAAAACTTTTGTGTTATTTACCATCAGTACCACTGGTAAAAACTTGAACATTTTCTGCAAGTGGTTTTCCAATATGTCTGTCAGGGCATCACATCTGTGTAGCTCTGGCAGCCCATATTTATCCAGCTATCCAGACTCAATAATACACTTGACTGATGTCCCATGTGCTGCTCTGGTCTGGCTGCTGGGAAGTCAATGCTGATTTTCTGTCCAGCCTGAGCTGCTTTGCTCCCCCCAGAAATCATCAGCTGCCTTTTAGTCTTGTCCCAAATTGTACTTGCAAACTGGTTCACTGGCACATTCCTCTGAACACCAATTTATGGAGTCCTTTGCAGGATCCAGACCTATTAGATAAACAAGCCTTTCAAAGCTAATAGGTCAATAAATAGTCAGCAAGTGAATTCTTTATTTATTCCAAGGTTGAATGCTTGTCTTAGTGGGTCTCTGAGGAAAGCAGAGCCTCTTCAAACAAAAAAAAAAATCACTCACAGAAGGACAGATAATCATCCTGGTGTGCCACGGGGAAATTCAGGCTTGTTTGTGTGTGGGATGGAGCTGAGGGGCTGGGAGGGAAGATAAGGGTGGGAAGAGGGAATTGTGCAGGGCAGGATGGATGGAGCAGGCAGCAGCCCCAAACCAGCCCTGGAACCCCTCCCTCCCCCAAAACACACAAGCAGGGAGAGCAGATTGAGTGAGTGAATGTTAACAAAACAAAGCCCTCAAAAATAATTGCATTTTTTCATATTGTGATTCATTTCAATTTCACGAGTCTCAGAACACCACTTCTCAGGTGATTAATGCTTTCTCCATTGATTGCAACTGTGCTTGAGTGAAGGTCTTTCTTCACAGTTTTAAACCAAGAAATGTTTTAAGGGTCACAAGATTAATGGCCTGACACTGAGGAGCCTTTCCACAGCTATACAGGAGGGCAGGTGGGATGTAAGAGCAAACTCAATCCTTAGGTGATGTGAAATCAAAAATTTGAATCCACCTTTGGATATAAAATTTACCTCATGTGATATGCTATTTTTAGGTAAATTTTCCCACTCTTCCTGCCTTGCAATCTTTTAAATGGTTTTTTATCTCCTAGAGTTTTTCCTCCTTCTTTTGTACTCTTAACTTGTGATTATGGGGTTTTTTTGCCTCATCACTGTATTTGAGTAAATAAAGGAATAATAAAGATGTCAGCTTCAAAAAAGTGTGAATGTCTTCATTAACACTTAGCATCAGAATTTGGTGCACATTGTCTAAATGTAAGGAAATTATGCAGTTCAGAACCTAAAAAAGCCCCCAACTCCTCTCAAAAAAATGCAGCATAGCTGAAGGGTCCCTAGGTTAATTAACAGCCCTCTACACATTCATTTATTGGATATTTTTTAGCTGTAATTTCCTTATGTCCACTGGAAGTGGCATTTGGGGTGGGTGTGTGTGGAGCTGTGGCTGCCTCGGTGCCCAGGGGACAGAGGGGACAAATTTTGGGCTGCAATGACCCTTTGGAACTTGGGAGACGCCACCCTCAGGCAGAGCTTTCCATCTTGGTCCACCCCAAATCCCTCCAGGCCTTCTGTGCCTCAGTTTACCTGTTTTGACTTCCAGGATCTCTTTGGGAGGTGATTTCAGAGTTCTGCACCTGTGCTCTGGGGAGCTACTGAGAAATGTACTTAAGTATATTGAAATGCTGTTTGTTTTGTAGTTTGCAGTCTGTTCACCTGCAATTTGATTTAAAAGTGGACAGAGCCCACTTCAGGAGCTGCAGCTCTCTGCAGGTGAGAGCTCTGAGAATTGTTCTGAGCAGGCAGAGCTGGGAGCTCTGCAGGACCAGCCTGGCTCACCTGGGCCAGGTGTTGCTCTTGGATTCTTAGGCCTCACCTCTGTCACTGTTTCCCTTGGTTGATAAAAGACAAAATTCCAAGCTGCCTCACTTGTACCTGTAGCTTATGGAAGAATTTAGTTGTGCTGCCATGGAAATGTTATTTTTTGGCTTTAGTAAGATATTTGAATTAAGTTGGCTGCTTTTCTTCTGGGCTCCAGCCTTAGCAGGGAGGGTTCCATCAGAATTTGTGCTTTCTCAAAAATAATCTTTCTTCCTAGGATGACCTCAGGTTTGAAGCTGTTTTGTCACTGCTCCCTGTTGATATTTATGAACCAAAGGATGTATTTATTCAGGCTCAGCAAAACCTCAGAGAGGGACAGAACAACCCTGCAGTTCTCTTGGTCCAGAGCTGCTTCTGGATGAAATGTGGGGTGAGAAGGAGTTGGAATCTGTAGAGAATATAAATATTTTTATGGGTACTTGGAATTTTGTAATACCAAGAGAAAAAAGAAATTAATACCAAGAGAAGAAATACCACCCATTTATGATGCTCACTGGCACAAAACAGTGAAAAGTGCAGTAGGCAGCGATTAAAAGGCTTTTAACAAAGAAAAGTATGTTCTGGAATATTCTTCATCAGTAGCATGCTCATTAATTCTGGGTTTACAGTAGATTAGATTTTTAAGCCTATTACTGTCGATAAAATTCATTCAGGTACTCAACTTTGAAATATTACTTTGTGCATTGTCTTTATTCTCTACACATTTTATGGAAGAGTATTTAAGATGTTGGGTTTAAGAATATTTAAAATGTTGGGTTTAAGAATATTTAAGATGTTGGGTTTAAGAATATTTAAGATGTTGGGTTTAAGAGTATTTAAGATGTTGGCTATTGAAGTTTTTCACTTTCAAGAGGAAAAATAAATGAGCCTGAAAAATGTGGGATAAACATAACCAAGAATAATAAATCTTTAAATTTCCAGAATTTTAAAAAAATTAAAATGTTAATCTGAGGAGTTGTGTTAGTGTTTGAATTTGGGGTTTTTGCAGTGGTTCTGGTTTGTGCTGTGGCACTCTCAGGGATCTCTGGCTGTGTCTGAAATCCAGCACATGAATTCAAAGCTTTTGGAAACTATTGTTTCACTGCAATTAGCAACCCCACTCAGCTGAGATGGCAACAAGCTGAAAAATTAATTGAGAATTTAACCTTCAAATGGAAAATGCATAGGACACACTATTATAATCAGCTTACACAGTCATCGATGCCTTTGGAGATAATTTGACTTTCTTACTGTTCTACTTCTGGCTAATTAAAACAAAAGGCATTTTTGCAGGGCAGCATTGATGCAGTGTCTGTGATCCTGGGTGAGGGGAGGCTCCTGAGGCTCCTGCTTCTCTTTGCTGGGTGGATCAGTAACGAGATTAACAGCAAAATCTCTTTGCAGCTTTTAGAACAAAAGCTAATCAGCACTCCCATAAAAGTTTAAAATTGTTATATTCTTTAATTTTGCATATTGTTAGCTGCAAGCTGATCCTCAGTGTTTGTTTTATTTTCATCTGTCAGAAGCAATGCCAAAATATATTCTGTCTGCCTCAAGTGGGTGCAATTAATCCTGAGCTGGAGCAATCTCTGAGGTTCGTGTTTGATTGAATGATCTGATCTGGTGCTGAATATTCCACAACCATTGCCCACCAAAAAGCATCACATTGTATCCAGATTTTGTACTAACTCTCTTCAAGTAAAATCCCCTGACATAATTTCATAAATGGGTGTGGAAGGGAGGAATGAATGAAATGAATTACAGAATATTTAAACATGAAAATATAAATCCTAGTGTACTTTGGGATGTTTTCATACATTTTTTCACATATTTGTGGACTTCAACTTTTTTAAAAATCAAAATCAATAAACCCCCAAACATCTACCAAGACCCCCAAATTACACTTATTTTAAGAGACTTTTATGATATTTCATATTAATGAGTCACTAGTAGTCAAATATATTGAATTACATTACAAAAAAAACACACATTGATATTTCTTGAACACTGAATCAGGACGTCATCAAAATCCTTGACACAGCACTTAAAAGACTCATAGAAACTGGGTGAATTTCCAGTGCCCTTGTTCATAGAAATAGAACTATTTTTAAGGGGTAAACCCATAGCATCTAGAGAATTTCCCCCACATTTACAAGGTGTTCACATCTTGAATTTTTCTCATACCTGTGAGATTTTTATTCTTCATTAGGGTCTACTTTTGATGTGTAATCTTTTGGTGCTTATAAGCTATAAGAAAAATTACATTAAACAAAGATTAGTCTGCTCCTACTTTCTTTCACAAATATGAGGAGGCATTTTACAAAGCTGTATTTCTGGAATTTTCTGTCAGAGCTGGCTCCAAACCAGAATTGCCACCCATGTTGATCCCAGCCCTAATATTTTTGGAACTCACATTGAGGCTTCAAGGCAGGCTCGAGCTGGGGTCCCAGAGAGGGACAAAGGACTGATAAACACAACTCCAGCCCCTGGGGAGCTGAGGGGTTCACCTACAGGCTGAAATCACTGAGCACAGGAATAAATGTGCTCTGTTAGGATAAGGTTTGCTTCTGTTGGGGGAAATTCTCTGCTGTGGCTGCTGGAGTTGGATGAAGATCTCCATAAGGGATAACAATGAAAAGGATTCAGTGGGCATGTAATATAGTTGCATTTTTAAAAGGTTGTGAGTTTATGCACCAAAGGTTGAATAAAAGTAAAAAAATCAGTTGCCCTCGATGTGGATGAAACAAGGACTGCAATGGTCAGTGCTTGGTTTGGGAAGAGTCCATGTCCTGCTACCAGGGCTGGCTAAGGCAAGATGAGGATCACAGAAGGGTTTGGGTTTGAAGGGACCTTAAATCCCACCCAGTGCCACCCCTGCCATGGCAGGGACACCTTCCACTGTGCCAGGCTGCTCCAGCCCCAGTGTCCAACCTGGCCTTGGGCACTGCCAGGGATCCAGGGGCAGCCCCAGCTGCTCTGGGCACCCTGTGCCAGGGCCTGCCCACCCTGCCAGGGAACAATTCCTCATTGCCAAGATCCCATCCAGCCCTGCCCTCTGGCACAAGTCAAAAATAGGTTTGTTTCTTTCCCTGATGATCTGGAGACTGAAGTGGACACTGAAATGCCCAACTTTGTGGGTGGCACAGAACTCCTGTGAGCCATCCAATACTCTGTGAGTGACAGAAAACCCAGAGGAGCAGGGAGCAGCAGAGAGGGAGCAGGAACTGCAGTGAGCAAGAGTGAGGGAAGGGAACAGCCCAGCTTCTGCTGCTTTGGAATCATTACACCCTAGGAAGAGCTGCACTGCAGGCACTGCCCATTTTCCAGAGTCAGTCAGTTCTGAGGGCAGCCAAACTCCCAGCTGAGTGTTGGGGGTCCCCAGGAAGGGGAGGGACGGGACAGAGGTCTCTGTTCTGTCACGGAGCTTTGTGTGCCCACACCCTGTGCATGGGGTGTTTCCCCTTTTCCTGACCCTGCATTGCCATGGAAATCCCCACATTTAGGGCTGCAGTTCCCTTTCTCTAGGTGGTGCCCTGGTCGTAATTTGTCACTATTTGATTCCTTCTGTGGGGCACTGCCACCCACGTGTTCCTCCTCCCAAATCCCAATGGATCCCAGTATTCCCTCTGTGCCTTTTGTTCATTCCAGGCAGCCCTTACACAATGTGCCTGGATATTTTCACAGGCTCTAGGGGTCTTTGGAATATGAGTGCAATCTCTGGTTTGCTTGTCTGGGGCTTTTTTTTTAGAATTAGTTTAAATTATTAGGAATCTGTGCATGACAAATCAGGCAATTGCAGCTATGTTAATAAACCCTGTTTCAAGGTATTTTGCACAATCTGTTTCAGAGTAATGAACAAGTAAATAAAATGTCCCTATAGTGAATAAACACATGTATTTTTCTGAATCTCCGCTACTAAAATGACTTTTTCGATTAATTTCAAATTATACTACCCAGGTAACTGGGAGCCCAGGGCTAAATATTCCCAATGTTGGGGCACTGGGAAACCCCCAGTCCTAATTTGAAATGATGCTGCTGGGTGCAGCGAAGTTGCAAAGACAAAAGTGAGTTTGGAATTTATCCCATTTCATGGATATTCTTTATTTTCTCCTGTACAATTCCCCTGTCACAGAAACACTGGCAGTGTTGGTTTGCCCTGATTTGATTCACCTCTTTTCAAATGAAACAGGGCTGGTTTTTCATCTTCTGCAGGAGTGATCGTTAACTACAGGGAAATTGTCACAAGCACTAGGTCAATTAATTACTCCATTTTTAAGCTCTCCCTTGTAAAACAGCAATTAATTTAACTGCATTTTGGTGGATTTGGTCTCCAGACTTATCCATTTGAAATCAATGTAGTAATTCTAGGCAGATAACACTGCTTTATTGTATATGACAGCTTTTCAGAAGTTCATATTTTCTTCTTTAATGAGTGCTGGAACTGAGTTTGTTTTTAATTATCTGTGGCACCTTTTTATTATTAGCAGAATGGGAAAGCAGTAAACCTGGAGTTTGTGAAGTGAATGGGGGCCATCAACCTCCTAAAAGAGGATGTTAAATAGAATGGATTGCAACGTCCAGGTTTTATAGGATGACATAAAAATTATAAATATTTGCAGTTCAGACACAGTGCAGCTCCAAGGGCTTTCACAGTTTTCTTATCCCTTCTTCCTTTAAACTGCCATTTTTTTTCATTTTCATCCCAAATGAGGAAGAGCCCTGGATTTTCAGTGAAGCCCCTGAGTACGAGGCCTCCTTGTTAAACAAGACAGAATTTACAGCACTCTGTGAATGTTTCTGGGTGGGAAAATGAAAAAAACAAAACAAAATTGCTGATCTTGAATAGTTCACTGACTTTTGTCCTTAGGTGACTTTATTTCAAATGACAGCTAGCAGAATTGGTACAGGTAGAACTGGACAATTTTAACCAGGGGTAAGTTCCTGTGAAGTTGCAGCGTGCTTGGTAGGGAGACAAAGATCTTTAAGATGCTACTGGTGAATTCTGCCTTTTAAATACAGAGGGAGATGCCAGCTGCTTGTCTCAGATGGATTGGTTCAAATGACTTGCAGGAGATCATTTCCATCCTGAGAGCTGAAGCAGCAAACATCCAAAGCGTTCACTGCAGTGGCTGGAAGGTTTGGAGAAAGGATGAAGAGCAGGGAGATGATTTGAGGAGTGTGTTCTAGCTGGAGTATTTACTCTTGTAAAAGGCTGTCTGACTCATTAGCATCTCCAATGATTTATCAAAATGTGGTTCAGACTGAAAAGGGAATAAATACTACATTATCCTTTTGTGTTTCCAAATGTAGGGCACCAAATGTTTGCTTCTGTGGTCTGCTCTGATCAGTGGAGAGGCTCTTTTGACTCTGGTGGAATTATGCTTGGGATGAGCCTGGCCCCATGACCCTAATCAAACTGAATAAGATGAAAGGTTTGGGGGGAAAAAGAGCTCAATCTCCACATAAGATCTTTATAAAGTATTATGGGATTAGGGCTTTAAGAAAGGGGGGAAAACTATATAGTGGCATTTTAATCAGGCACATCATGGTAAAAGAGACATAGAGCATTAATTTAATGAAAAGGTTTTTATAGGCTCATGATATGGCTAAGGAATGAAATAAATCACATAAATGTAAAATAATGTAAATGTAAATGTGGTTTCTAGTACAAGAGGATCTGGTTCTTTGACTGTGCATGGCAATTTGTGTTTTTCTGACTTTCCTGTGATTTACAGATTTTTAATTGCACTGAAATCTGCACTAGACCACTGAGAGGCAACTTTGTACTTCAGAGGTCGCCCTAACTCATTAAGCACAGATTGGCTGTGTGTTTATTAGAAGGCCATGTCTGCTAACCCAGGACCCTGCAGCCCTCAGCTGCTTGGTGCAGAGCTGATTGTTTGCCCCAGATTAGTGATGTGAGCTGCATGTCCCTCCCAGGCAGATTAGTGCAGAATGCCCTGTTCTACACTGGGGAATTCCTACCAGCCTAATCCCCAGGGAGAGGATGGAGGTGTTTTTCTGAATATGGGAGAGTCAGAGGAATAACCAAAGGCCAGGGATTGTTTATTCTCTGGATTTATGTGCCCTCGTGTCTCCCTTTGCTTTGAGGTGTTTGTTGTTAGGAGAGCCCACAGCAGAGTCTGGTTTCTGTTCCTGCAGCCCCTGGATGCTACCCCAGACCTTTTCCCTTGGTTTTGGCTGAAGAAACAGCAATACTGGGAACAAGAGATGATTCCTTTCGATGAGTCTTGCAAAATTAAACCAGGGATTCAATTTTGATGCTGGCTACTCCTTTTCATGTTGTCATTGTTCTTTTGTGATGGTTCTTTTATTCACTTGGAAATGCCAGAAGAAAAATGAATGGTTTTCTGATAGCCTCAGAAGAACGAGGAGCAATCAGCTCGTGATGTGGCAGGTTGAGTTGTGGCATTAAACACTTCCCATTGGTTATTTTTGTTAGAAAATTAGTGAAAAGAGAAGACTTATCCATCCCCCTGATAGTGTAGGAGGTTTACAGAGGAGGTTTTTTCAGGTCACTGTTTCCTGGCACCAGCTGACAGACCAGGTGCCAACACAGTTCAGCCCTACAGCCATTGCAATATTGCTGTGTGAGAAGTGACTTTGTGTTCTCAAGCTACTCAGAAATGCCACAAGTCCAATATTGAAGGACTAAAAAGAAGAAAAAGGGGACCTTGGTAAGAAAAATGGGGTATATGGTGGCCAGACTGGTGTTTGTCATGGAAAAATGTTGCCTGGAGAGGTTTGGGTGAGAGGGATGTGCCAAAGTAGAGGTAAATGAGTTCCTTGGGGGGTTTCTCATGCTGTGCAAGGGTAGCAGAAGGGAGAAAATCCATTTACAATGCATATTTGTGTGTCATTGAGCTCTGTGTGTACAGCACAGGGGATGGAGGGCTGCTCTGGCCTCTGAGCTGCAGCTCCCCTGGCTTGCTCTGTGCTGCCCCTCAGTGCCTGGGGCCTGAAAGCAGCTACCTCAGCACAAACTTTTGGGAAGTCAGGATATGGAAAAGAAGGAGCTGGCAGAGCATGCTGAGCTGCTGGAGACCAAGGAGGAAGGGAAGGGGGAGGAGGCAACGTGCCCAGCCAGAGGAAACTGATGCTGGGGGATGGTTCTCACTCCCAGGGAATGGGAGCTGCTGCTGCTCAGCACATGGAAAGAAGGAGCTCTGTAGCCAAGAGCAGGGGCACTGAGGGGTCCCCTCTATTTTACATCCATCATTTGTGTAATTTATTGTCACAATCATCACCTGCTCCAAGGTCTGCTATCAACCATGCTGGGGACAGCCAAGAGCTGGGATGGAACCTCCTGGTGTTCTGGTGGGTAACAAAGGGCTCTAGGAGAGGAGTGAAGCTCTGCTGAAGGTGCTTTGCCATTATTTCACTCATTGGCACACACAAAAGCACTTAAGGAATCTTATATCCTATCCCTTTTCCTAAAGGGAGCTGAAGATTTCAATCTGTCCTGTAAGAATTTAGCTGACAAGACAATAGCCAGAGAAAATTATATCACCCCAAAAAGACTCTGCTTTTCATGTCATTGTGATGAGAAGAGCTGAAAACCACTTTAGGTGGTCCTTAGGAAATCAAGATTTGATGAGAGTCTCCAAATGATAGTAACACTTTGATAAAGGTAAAGCCATGAATAAAAGAGATAAGAGAGGGAAATAAATATAAATCAAGCACTCTAGGTTCATCCTAATTAGGCCACATCTGAGGAAGACTGGCAGAAAATGTGGGGAGTGGGCCAGAGTGAGGGAAGGAATGGGAATGTTCCATTAGGCTGAACACATGGATGTCACCCAGTGCAGTTTTAGTAATAATAAGAGGATAAATCTGATATTATATCAGCTGCCTGTGCACTTAGGGTCCAGAACAGGGTGTTATGTCTACAGCAGGGTTATTAAAGCACAGGTTGGGAGTTTCCTGATCCCAGATCTCCCTGTTTTATTGGCTATGCTATCATTACAAACATCCTTGTCTCCTTGTGCCTGGAAGAGTCCCCTCGAGGAGCAGTGCAGCCTCCTGGCCAAAGCATGCTGTGGGGAGGGCAAGGGCAGCAGAGTCCCCTTAGCTTCCCTCATCCCACCCTCCAGCAGCATTCCTGGAAAACCAGCAGGACTGGGAGGCTGGGGTGCGAGAGCCCAGTGCCTCTGGGTGGCCCTGCAGGGGTGGAAATGAAGGAAATCAAACCCAGGGCACTGAGAGTGCAGGGCAGGAGTGGGGTCAGGGGGACAGGGACAGGGATAGGGATGGGCTGTGAGGGACAGGCATGGGGTGTGGGGCACAGGGATGGGGTGTGTGACAGGGACAGGGATGGGGTGTGTGGCAGCACACAGGGATGGGGTGTGTGTGACAGGGACAGGAATGGGGTGTGTGTGGCAGCACACAGGATGGGGTGTGGGGCACAGGGATGGGGTGTGGGACAGGGACAGGGATGGGGTGTGTGTGACGGCAGGGACAGGAATGGGGTGTGTGACAGGGACAGGGATGGGGTGTGTGGGACAGGGACAGGAATGGGGTGTGTGTGACAGGGACAGGAATGGGGTGTGTGACAGGGACAGGGATGGGGTGTGTGTGGCAGCACACAGGGATGGGGTGTGGGGCACAGGGATGGGGTGTGTGGCAGCACACAGGATGGGGTGTGTGTGACAGCACACAGGGATGGGGTGTGTGTGACAGGGACAGGGATGGGGTGTGTGTGACAGGGATGGGGTGTGTGTGACAGGGACAGGGATGGGGTGTGTGGGACAGGGACAGGAATGGGGTGTGTGACAGGGACAGGGATGGGGTGTGTGGGACAGGGACAGGAATGGGGTGTGTGACAGGGACAGGAATGGGGTGTGTGGCAGTACACAGGGATGGGGTGTGTGGGACAGGGACATGAATGGGGTGTGTGTGACAGCACACAGGGATGGGGTGTGTGGCAGCACACAGGGATGGGGTGTGTGGCAGCACACAGGGATGGGGTGTGTGGCAGCACTCAGGGATGGGGTGTGTGTGACAGCACACAGGGATGGGGTGTGTGGCAGCACTCAGGGATGGGGTGTGTGGCAGCACACAGGGATGGGGTGTGTGGCAGCACACAGGGATGGGGTGTGTGGCAGCACACAGGGATGGGGTGTGTGGCAGCACTCAGGGATGGGGTGTGTGGCAGCACACAGGGGTGGGGTGTGTGTGACAGGGACAGGAATGGGGTGTGTGTGACAGCACACAGGGATGGGGTGTGTGGCAGCACTCAGGGATGGGGTGTGTGTGACAGGGACAGGAATGGGGTGTGTGTGACAGCACACAGGGATGGGGTGTGTGGCAGGGACAGGGATGGGGTGTGTGTGACAGGGACAGGGATGGGGTGTGTGACAGCACACAGGGATGGGTGTGTGACAGGGACAGGAATGGGGTGTGTGGCAGCACACAGGGGTGGGGTGTGTGTGACAGGGACAGGAATGGGGTGTGTGTGACAGCACACAGGGATGGGGTGTGTGGCAGCACTCAGGGATGGGGTGTGTGTGACAGGGACAGGAATGGGGTGTGTGTGACAGCACACAGGGATGGGGTGTGTGGCAGGGACAGGGATGGGGTGTGTGTGACAGGGACAGGGATGGGGTGTGTGACAGCACACAGGGATGGGTGTGTGACAGGGACAGGAATGGGGTGTGTGGCAGCACACAGGGGTGGGGTGTGTGTGACAGGGACAGGAATGGGGTGTGTGTGACAGCACACAGGGATGGGGTGTGTGACAGGGACAGGGATGGGGTGTGTGGCAGCACACAGGGATGGGGTGTGTGACAGCACACAGGGATGGGTGTGTGACAGGGACAGGGATGGGGTGTGTGGCAGCACACAGGGATGTTCAGGGCTGTGCAGGTGAAGCAGAGCCCAGCTGCAGCAGTGCTGGTGTCCCCAGGGGGTGGCAGTGGCTGTGACAGGGCTCTGGGGTGGCCCCGTGGCGTGGGGCACTCAGCAGGGTCCCAGGGGGTTCCTGCTGTGGTTATGGTGGCACTGGGGGCTCAGCAGGGTCACCCCAGGTGTCACCTCACTGCTGGGGGGGCACAGACACCGGGGGCTCCTGCAGGGGCTGGGGGGAGCTGGGGGGGCTCCAAGGGCTCCTCAGGGCTGGTGAGCAGCATGGGGCCCTCCTGGCAGGACAGTGGGCAGGACAGTGTGCCCACAGGGCAATGTGCCCACAGGACAGTGTGCCCACAGGATAATGTCCCGACAGGACAGTGTGCCCACAGGACAGTGTGCCCATAGGAGAGTGTCCCCACAGGATAATGTGCCCACAGGACAATGTGCCCACAGGACAGCGTGCCCACAGGACAGTGTGCCCACAGGACAGTGTCCCCACAGGACAGTGTGCCCACAGGACAGTGTCCCCACAGGGCAATGTGCCCACAGGACAGTGTGCCCACAGGACAATGTGCCCACAGGACAGTGTGCCCACAGGACAGTGTGCCCACAGGACAGTGTCCCTACAGGACAGTGTCCCCACAGGATAATGTGCCCACAGGACAGTGTGCAGGGCAATGTGCCCACAGGACAGTATCCCCACAGGACAATTGCCTGCAGGACAGTGTCCCCACAGGCCAGTGTCCCCACAGGACAATGTCCCCACAGGCCAGTGTCCCCACAGGACAGTGTCCCCACAGGACAGTGTCCCCACAGGAGCTGCAGGAGCCCTGCTTTGGCACCCCTGTCCCTCAGGGTTTGCTGCCCTGGTGCTGTGGCAGCACAGCCACACCTTTGTGGGGCACACAGGGGTGATCTGCAGCCAGGGACAGCTGTGCTGGGGTCACCCCACACTCACAGGGCCACCAAAGATCAGCAGCTGGGGACACACAGCAGTCAGCTCATCAATAGCAAATAGTTGCTCCATAGTTTTAAGGGGCTGAAGGATCAATAGGGGTTTGGGCCATGAGGTAGGATGGGGGAGGCTGCACCACACCTGGGCATGGGCAATGACTGGAAAAGTTTAAGGGTGAGGGCAATTAGAAGATAAGGCTTGGATTACTGAAAATACCCAAATGCTTCACCCTTGGGCAGACTGTCATTGCTGCTTTGTATTTGTGAGAATTTGTAAGAGAATTTTATTTAGCAATGAACACGACATTAAATGGAAATATTTTTATGCTGTTTATGTTGAAATAATTTTGTTTAAATGTAAACCTGAAATTAATTTTGATTAAATATTAGTTTCAGGAAGCTTCAATTTTTTAATTTTTTTTTTATTTTGACTAGTAAACTGAGACATTTTTTTATGTCCATTTTTCCCCCAAGCTGGTTTTGTTGAAAAAACTTCATCTACTCTGCCAATACTCATAATACTTGGGAGCTATTCATTCATGGTAGTAAGTTCTTATCTGTGAAATTACCAAGCAGTATTTCAACAGTTTACAAAGTAATGGAGAAGCTGGGTTTATTTCAGTCCCTCTCTCAGTGAACAGCGTGGCAGACCTGTGCTGAGGAGAGGGGGAAGAGCCACCACGTGGGATCTTTGCAGAGAGAAAAGCTCCTCAGGGATGGTGCCTTTTGAATCCTGTTCCCAGTTTAAGCATAAGTGTTGAAAGGCAGCCATGTGTTCAGATATGTTATATGAATTGTTCTTAAGGCTAGTAATTTTTTCCATGGGTGAGGCTTCCCAGATTTCTTCTGAGCCATCTGTCGAGGAAAGAGAGCATTAGATCCTCAGACATTGTTTTCAAAGCTCACTAAAATATTATCTGTTTAACCCTTGCATTGCTTAATTGGAGGGAAGGCTTTAAGTGAAGGTTGTTTGTTTCACTATTTTATTTTATTTTTTTTTTACAAATGGAGAAACAGAGAGGAAACGTTGGGCAGCTCGCTTTGTCTGGAGTGAGCTAATGCTGGCGTGTGGCAGTTCTGGTCTTGGGACTGGAAATTCCTTTTGCATGTAGAGGTAATGTGCTGCTGTGATAATCTTAGATAAAATAAATTTTAGGTGACAATTCAAACCCCTTTATCCTTCCTTCCTCAAGCCAAGGGAGGCAGTGAACAGGAAGAATTTTTGCTCATCTGGTGAGGCTGGGGGTGACGTGCAGCTCCTGGGGCAGCTGTGACTGCAACGGCCAAATTTGTTTGCTGAAAACTCAACTTTATTTAGGTGCTGGGATGAATTCAGTTCTCAAAGCACAGCCTTGTCAGTGGATTTGTAAACTACATAAAATTATTTGTAACAATTCTGTGGTTTGTGTCTGAAATGAAATCCTTTTAATAAGTTCCCCTGAAGGACTTTAAATGTAGCATTTCTTCATCAGGTTGGAAATAGCTGCTTGGAGGAAAGAGTGGGGTCCTGAAGACATTGGGGTATGCACAGCCAAAAATAAAATAAAATAAAAAATATTAATATAATATAATATAATATAATATAATATAATATAATATAATATAATATAATATGGCAGACAGGAAGTATGTGCAGTGAACAGTGGGTAAAAATAGTTTGCCTATGGTAGGACTGGTCATTCCTCCAGATGTGACCCTGCCAAGGAGCCCTGATTCCCTGGGATCCCTCAGGAAGCAGGAGGAACTCCCTGCAGCTCCTTCCTTTGCCATTATGAGCAGCCAGATTCCCAAAAACTTTGTTGAAATGGCCCTGCTTTGTTCCTCTTTCCCAGGGGCACAGCATGGAAAGAGGAGCACACTCAGTCTCTGGCTGGGTCAGCCTCTCTTGCTCTGGCAGCTGGGAGATGCCTGGGCAGTCTGGTTAATGTCTGCACAGCCTGGGGGCAATGTCATGGGAGGATGGCAAGGGAGTTTATTCCCCTGGTGCCATAAATAAGGGCAGGGTGCTGGGCTGTGGCAGTTTGGATCCAATAAAACCTGAGTTATAGCTGTCCACTCGTCCCTCACAAAAACTATTTCTGCAGGGAAAGAGCAGGCACTTCATTCTCAGGTCAGGAAAGAAATGCAGCTTGCAGGAGGCAGTAGGTGTAGGGATTTTACAGCCCCTGTGACATGGATGGGGGAATCTGGGATTGTTCCTGCTCCCAACAGGGTCCCTTTCCCTGGGCTGAGCAGTGAATTGGGATTTACCAGCAGCAGCATGAGGGGGATCTCTGGAAAAGCCTCACACTGCAGCTCCAGCCCAGTTTGTGAGCCCTTGTGCTGGTCCTCAGGAGGGCGAGGGAACAGAAGGTGAATCCTTGACTTGTGCACAGCCTGCCAGCTCCCAGGGCTGTGAGGAGCAGGGAGAGGAATAACCACGGATGTGAAACACCATCCCCACCTCCAGGGACCGCTCCCACAGCCACAGGGGCACTGGGAGGGCTGGAATCCCTTTATGGACAGGCTAGGATCCCTTTATGGACAGGCTGGAGTCCCTTTATGGAAGGGCTGGGATCCCTTTCTGGACAGGCTGGGATCCCTTTATGGAAGGGCTGGGATCCCTTTATGGAAGGGCTGGGATCCCGTTATGGACAGGCTGGGATCCCTTTATGGACAGGCTGGGATCCCTTTGTGGACAGGCTGGGATCCCTTTATGGACAGGCTGGGCTCCCTTTCAGGAGGGCTGGGTTCCCTTTCAGGAGGGCTGGGTTCCCTCTTTGGAATAGCTGGGATCCCTTTCAGGAGGGCTGGGATCCCTCTCTGGAAGAGCTGGGATCCCTTTCAGGAGGGCTGGGCTCCCTCTCTGGAAGAGCTGGGATCCCTTTCAGGAGGGCTGGGCTCCCTTTCAGGAGCGCTGGGATCCCTCTCTGGAAGAGCTGGAATCCCTTTCAGGAGCGCTGGGATCCCTCTCTGGAAGAGCTGGGATCCCTTTCAGGAGGGCTGGGATCCCTTTCAGGAGTGCTGGGCTCCCTCTCTGGAATAGCTGGGATCCCTTTCTGGAGGGCTGGGCTCCTTTTTAGGAGGACCTGCAGCATTTTTCTGGGCTGTGCTACAGGAGCAGCGTGCTGTGGGTGTCCTTGGCTGTCACCAGCCATTGCAGAGCGCTGTAAATCATCCCTATTTTACTTTATGAATTGTAAAAACTATCATACATTTCACAGGTATCTCAGGACAAGATAGTAAATTTCAAGGCTTTTTCCCATGAATTTATGGCCAAGCCTCAGAAATAGCTGGAAAAAACCCAGCTGTAGATCTGAGGAGCAATAGATTGTCCTCAGTTTGGGCACACCACTCCCTCTGACATCAAGGGCAATAGGTGGCCCATGGGGCAATTATTTAGTGCAAAATGAAGGAAAATATGAATCCAAGTGTACAAAAAGAGGCTGAATGTTGGAAGGGCCACGAATAAAATTATTTTCCATTGGCATTTTGTTCTTGGCTCGCTGTTTCCAGGAACAGAGCAAATCACAGCTCCCATCTTCTCTCCAGGATAAACCATCTCTTGTTTCAGTGGTGGTTTCTTTGATGTATTTCAGAACACTGGTGCATCACTGTCCATTTGCAAGGAGAATTTCTTGTTTGGTACATGCAAAGGAGAAATTTCCAATGAAAACTTTGTGTGTTAAAAGGATTTTTTAACCTGTTAAGGATAAGTAAATAAATCATTATCTTGCTCAAAACACCTGCCAAATTCTTCTGGAGAGATTTTTTTGTGTGCATCAAAAGAGCAAATCATGTCAGTGTGGATAAGCTGAACTCTTCAGGTGGTGCCCAAGTTCATTCAGATATTTCCCACATCCCTGAGGGGGAAATTTGGCCACAAGGATGGAAGGAAGCAGCAAGTGAGATGTTACACTGTGAGCATGCCAGAGCACTGGAAATCTGTTCCTTGCCTTCCATTCACGTTCAGATCCTACATAATTGATACAATTCCTGGCTCAAGTTCTGTGGAACTGTTATTTCTGTATAGGGCCAGATGCACTGTTAACTGCTCATTGACATTAACACGTTCTCATCCCTGAAGTATAAATGAACCCTGTTTTTAGCCCTCTTTACATGATCTCTTTCAATCTCCTGTTCTTAGGTTTATCAAATTAAAATGCTTTTCTAGTAATCATCTAGTCTTTCTGAGAGGTTGGGCAAATAGAAATATCTGCAAAGACTACATAAAATTTTGCATTCTACCTTGTAATAGAGAGGGGAGCAGAAGGATCAAGGAAAGCAAATGTTAGCCTTATTTCTTGTGGCAACACAAATCATTTTGGTATTTATTTTTTTTTCAACCTTTTGTCTCTTATAGGAGCCATGAGCTTTACATTTCATGCACAGTCATGGAATGTAATAGGATGATTTTTATGCAAGGACACAGTGTTGCCAGCTGAAAGTAGTTAGCAGTTTGTATTACAAATATATTTCCTAATTTTCTTTTCTGAAGTTATAAAGTATTATGTGATGACATTGAATTAAAATGTCTGTGTTTTACGAGTAGTCACTTACAAAAAAGGGGAAGTTTTGTTATGTGGTTCTCAGGAGCAATCCAGATAGTCTGTGCATGTAAAGGACAAAGATTCCTAAACTGCTTCTGAGGTTTTAAAAGCACCACTGCACAAAATTCCTGAATTTGGAGAGCTGCTTCAATATGAAAATGCCATTTAAGAAAAATGTACATATCCATAAATGTATAGCTTTAAAAGTCTATTGTATGGCCACTACCTTCTGCTTATTAGATAACTGTATTCAGCAGCAGAAGGCTTTAAGTCAACAAGTCAGTTAAAAATAAAACTAAGGATAGTTTTTGCTAAGAATAGGAGAATTTTCAGACTTTTTTAGATGGCTTTTCTTCAGGTTGCATTTATCGACCTGGCCAGTAGGTTTATTCAGCAATGGTCACTCTAATGGCTTTAATTTTATGATCTTTTTGTAAGCTTGTCTTTACTTGCACCTACAGACAGAAAAGGCAGCACAGTGAGAGGTGGGCAGCTTGTTCCTTGTGAATGGAGGCTCTGTTCAAAGCTACAGCTCAATTAGGGAGGATTAATCTGTGAAAACAATGAGATCAGCAGATGTTCATGGAGAACCCAGAACCACTTTGTCTGCCGAGGCTTCTGAAACCATGCTGTGCATTTCCAAAATGTGAAGGGGGGTGGTGAGAAGGGAAGGAAGGATTCAGTAAAAAATACTTTCTTTTCCTTTAAAGTGCCCAAGCACTAACATAATTATAAAAGGGAACAATGAGATTCTTACTATTCAGTGGCAACATAGAAGGAAAAATGCAGAAGAGAACAACAGCTGAGACAGTCTTTAATCAGGGTCCCTTACAAAGTCCCAGAAAAAGACACAAGAGGTCTGATGAGACACAGCTGCACTAATCCTTGCATTAAAAAAACAACCCCAACACTCAGAAATAGGGGATATGTTAATGAGAAATTGATAATGCAAGACACAGTTGGCTGGAGAAGATTAATGCATTGAAGCAGCCACCACAACAAAGGGCCCAGCAAGGAACCTGCAGCCACATCCTGCCACGGGGTCCCACATGGCATCAGCTGAGCCCTCAGTCCCAGCAGGAACTGGGGTCTGGGCACAGGGACCTGCCTGGGGCTGGCCTGGCTGCAGGGACAGCAGGACTTCTGCTCCTGGGATGGAGCTGTGTGTGGGACATATCTTCCTGGAAAATCCAGTGTGCAGCAGGAAAGCACTTC